>NC_092048.1:117288212-118605193 GCF_003086295.3 Arachis hypogaea
CGCTCAGTCTCAAGTTTTCACTTGACACCTGCACGCCACAAGCACATGGTTAGGGACAGCTTGGATTAGCCGCTTAGACCAGGATTTCAGTCCTTTAGGCCCTCCTATCCACTGATGCTCAAAGCCTTGGGATCCTTTTTAATTGCCCTTGCCTTTTGGTTTTAAGGGTTATTGGCTTTTTCTGCTTGCTTTTTTTTTTTCTGCAAGCTTTGTTCTTTGCTGCTTTTTCTTGCTTCAAGAATCATTTTTATGATTTTTCAGATTATCAATAACATGTCTCATGTTCATTATTCTTTCAAGAGCCAACATATTTAACAGTCTTAAACAACAAATTCAAAAGACATATGCACTGTTCAAGCATTCATTCAGAAGACAGAAAGCATTGCCACCACATTTAACCAATTAGAATTTGTTTTATTTAAACTCGAAATTTTATTGCTTCTTATTCAAAAGATCTACTATTTTATTCATGTTTAATGATGATGAGAAAAATAAACTATAGCTTAATTGGAGATAAAATCAAAATAGATACTAATTACTACTATATGACTTCTAAGGTACTTTTATAAGGACACTGTCACAGAGTTAAGGCAGAAATTGGAAATTAACAACCTTTATTTTGGGGGTATGGGGGTTCCTCTGATCCTTGGGAGGCTTGGTATCACAGAAGATTTTTGGCGCTTCAGTTCCCTTAAGTCACGTCCCTGCTCCTCTTGTTCTTTAAGCATATGGGTCAGCATTTGACTGTGTTCCTTCTGTTGTTTTATTATTTGCTCCATAGCTTCCTGTATCTTGGTGACAGACGTCTCAAGATATTCCCAATATTCCGCTTGAGGAATCTCTGGGAGGAATTCCTGTGCTCTCTTCTTGATATGTTCCTCCTGTGCTTGTTGTCTCTCCATTGATGCTTTGGTGATTGACTTTTCAATTAGGATATATTCAGTTATTCCCATCTTGACTCCAGCGTCCTTGCAGAGCAGAGAAATCACGCTTGGATAAGCCAACCTGGCCTCTCTTGAATTTTTGTTAGCAATCTTATAGAGTTCTGTTGAAATCAGCTGATGAACCTCCACTTCCTTTCCCATCATGATGCAATGAATCATCACTGCTCTTTTAACTGTGACTTCAGAATGGTTGCTGGTGGGCAACAGAGAACGCCCAATGAAGTCCAGCCATCCTCTGGCAACTGGTTTGAGATCCTCTCTCTTGAGCTGATTTGGGACGCCCTTGGTGTTGGTGGTCCACCTGGCTCCAGGGATACATATGTCCTCTAGAATCTTATCCAGGCCAATGTCTGCTCTCATCATCCTCCTGTTGAAGGAGTCTGGATCATCCTTTAGCTGCGGTAGCTTTAATATCTCTCTGATCTTGTCAGGGGTGGTATGAACAATCTTTCCCCTGACCATGGTCCGAAATTCGTAGCAGGCTGTTCCAGATAGTCTTTGCTTGTCAGTCTGCCACATATTAGCATAGAACTCCTGGACCATGTTCCTTCCTACTTTCGTTTCAGGATTAGCTAGGACTTCCCAGTTCCTGATTCGAATTTGCTCCTGGATCTCCGGATATTCATCTTCTTTCAGATCGAATCTCACTTCCGGGATCACTGATCTCAGACCCATTACTTTAAGATAATGGTCTGAATGTTCTTTAGATAAGAACTTCCCTTGATTCCAAAGTGGTTTTGGAACGCTCTCTTTCTTGCCTCTTGGAGTGGATTGTTTTCCTTTGGGAGCCATGATCTTAGTGATCTCGGGTAAACACACCAAACTTAGAGGTTTGCTTGTCCTCAAGCAAAAGAAAAGAAAGGAGAGGGATAGAAGGAGATCGAGGTGCACTTGGTGATGGAGGAGGGGGGAGGCCGAACCCAATTTAAAGGGGTGGGGGGGTGGATTTTCGAAAAATTGGAAGAGATAAGATAAAAAGATTGAGTTGAAAAAGATAAGATAGAAGATATAGTTTGATTTTGAAAAGATAGGATAGATTTTTGAAAAAGATAAATCTGGGTTTTTGAAAAAGATAATATGAAAAAGATATTGAAAAGATTTTAGAGTGAAAAAGATAGATTTGTTTTTGGAAAAGATTTTAAAAGAGTTGGATTGATTTTGCAAAGAGGGTGTGTGCTTATGAATTAAGATACATTTGATATTTTGAGGGTAGGATTTTTAGAAATCAGGGTTCTTGACATGTTTATGTAAATAAAATCATGTATTGAATCATAAAATTATAAATTAGAATGGAAATACGTGTGGGATTACTGGATTTGGCTCCTCCCTGTCCTCCTGGCGTTTGAACGCCCAAACACTGCCTGTTTTGGGCGTTCAGCGCCCAAATGCTGATCTCCTGGGTGTTCAGCACCCAGTTGCTGCCATTCCTGGCGTTCAACGCCCAGTGGGTGGCCATTTCTGGCGTTGAATGCCCAAATGCTGCCATTACTGGCGTTTAGCGCCCAGTGGATGCCCATTTTGGGCGTTGAACGCCCAAAATGCCCCTTTACTGGCGTTTTCTTGCCATTGAGCTCTTTTACTCTGTTTTGTGTGCCGAGGTCTTCTGTAAATGATTATTTACCTTGTTGTCAATGAACTCTATATAAAAAATAAAGATAGAAATAGGGCAAAATGCTTAGAGGATTGTTGCCCCATGGCTGGGTTGCCTCCTAGCAAGCGCTTCTTTATTGTCTTTAGCTGGACCTTGCTGAGCTTTTAATCTAGCTTCAGCCTTGAGCATTCTTGCTCGATGTTGCCTTCAAGATAATGCTTGATTCTTTGTCCATTGGCAATGAACTTCTTATCAGAATCAATATCTTGAAGCTCCACGTAACCATATGGTGACACACTTGTAATCACGTATGGTCCCCTCCACCGGGATTTCAGTTTCCCGGGGAATAGCCTGAGTCTAGAGTTAAACAACAGGACCTTCTGTCCTGGTTCAAAGATTCTAGATGACAGCTTTCTGTCATGCCATTTTTTTTATTTTTCTTTATAAAGCTTGGCATTTTCGAAAGCTGTGAATCTGAATTCCTCTAGCTCATTTAGCTAGAGCAATCGTTTTTCTCCTGCTAATTTGGCATCTAAGTTTAGGAATCTGGTTGCCCAGTAGGCCTTATGTTCCAGTTCCACGGGCAAGTGGCATGCCTTACCATACACGAGTTGGTATGGAGAGGTCCCTATAGGGGTCTTGAATGCTGTTCTGTAAGCCCACAGAGCATCATCCAAGCTCCTTGCCCAATCCTTTCTACGGGTATTTACTGTCCGTTCCAGGATTCTTTTTAATTCTCTGTTAGAGACTTCAGCCTGCCCATTGGTTTGTGGATGATATGGAGTGGCCACCTTGTGGCGAATTCCATACCGAACCATGGCAGAGTAAAGCTGTTTATTGCAGAAGTGAGTGCCCCCATCACTGATTAACACTCTAGGGACACCAAACCTGCTAAAGATATGTTTCTGGAGGAACTTCAGCACTATTTTAGTATCATTGGTGGGTGTGGCAATAACCTCAACCCATTTTGATACATAGTCAATTGCCACCAGAATATAAGTGTTTGAGTATGATGGTGGGAAAGGTCCCATGAAGTCAATTCCCCATACATCAAACAACTCTATTTCCAAGATTCCTTGTTGAGGCATGGCGTAACCATGAGGCAGATTACCAGCTCTTTGGCAACTGTCACAATTACGTACAAACTCTCGGGAATCTTTATAGAGTGTGGGCCAATAGAAGCCACATTGGAGGACCTTGGTGGCTGTTCGCTCACCTCCGAAATGGCCTCCATATTGAGATCCATGGCAATGCCATAGGATTCTCTGTGCTTCCTCTCTGGGGACACACCTACGGATAATTCTGTCTGCACATCTCTTAAAGAGATAGGGTTCATCCCACAAGTAGTACTTTGCATCAGTAACTAATTTCTTCTTTTGTATTCTATTGTACTCCTTGGGTATGAACCTTGCAGCTTTATAGTTTGCAATATCGGCAAACCATGGTGCTTCCTGAATGGCAAATAGATGCTCATCAGGGAACGTCTCAGAGATCTCAAGAGAGGGGAGGGACGTCCCTTTCACTGGCTCTATCCGGGACGGATGATCAGTGATGAGCGGATAATTTATACGCTTTTTGGCATTGTTTTTAGTATATTTTTAGTAGGATCTAGTTACTTTTAGGGATGTTTTCCTTAGTTTTTATGTTAAATTCACATTTCTGGACTTTACTATGAGTTTGTGTGTTTTTTTGTGATTTCAGGTATTTTCTGGCTGAAATTGAGGGACTTGAGCAGAAATCAGATTCAGAGGTTGAAAAAGGACTGCTGATGCTGTTGGATTCTGACCTCCCTGCACTCAAAGTGGATTTTCTGGAGCTACAGAACTCAAAATGGCGCGCTTCCAATTGCGTTGGAAAGTAGACATCCAGGGCTTTCCATAAATATATAATAGTCCATACTTTGGCCAAGAATTGACGACGTAAACTGGCGTTCAACGCCAGCCTTCTACCCAAATCTGGCGTCCAGCGCCAGAAAAGGAGCCAAAACCAGAGTTGAACGCCCAAACTGGCACAAAAGCTGGCGTTCAACTCCAGAAAGGACCTCTACACGTGTAACACTCAAGCCCAAGCCCAAACACACACCAAGTGGGCTCCAGAAGTGGATTTGTACATCAATTACTTACTCATGTAAACCCTAGTGACTAGTTTATTATAAATAGGACCTTTTACTATTGTATTTGGCATCCTGGATTGTATTTTGATCCTGTGATCTCGTTTAGGGGGCTGGCCACACGGCCATGCCTGGACCTTCACTTATGTATTTTCAACGGTAGAGTTTCTACACTCCATAGATTAAGGTGTGGAGCTCTGCTGTTCCTCAAAGATTAATGCAAAGTACTACTGTTTTCTATTCAATTCTTCTTATTTTGCTTCTAAGATATCCATTCGCACCCAAGAACGTGATGAAGGTGATGATTATGTGTGACGCTCATCATCATTCTCCCTTATGAACGCGTTCCTGACAAACACTTCTGTTCTACATGAATTAAGCTAGAATGAGTATCTCTTAGATCTCCTAACCAGAATCTTCGTGGCGTAAGCTAGAATGATGGCGGCATGCAAGAGAATCCGGAAAGTCTAAACCTTGTCTGTGGTATTCCGAGTAGGATTCAATGATTGAATGACTGTGACGAGCTCTTAACTCGCGATTGCAGGGCGTTAGTGACAGACGCAAAAGGATAGTAAATCCTATTCCAGCATGATCGAGAACCGACAGATGAATAGCCGTGCCGTGACAGGGTGCGTGAGCATATTATTCACTGAGAGGATAAGATGAAGCCATTGACAAGGGTGATGCCTCCAGACGATTAGCCGTGCCGTGACAGGGCATTGGATCATTTTCCCGAGAGATGACCGAAAGTAGCCATTGACAGTGGTGATGTATCACATAAAGCCAGCCATGGAAAGGAGTAAGACTGATTGGATGAAGATAGCAGGAAAGCAGAGGTTCAGAGGAACGAAAAGCATCTCCATTCGCTTATCTGAAATTCCTGCCAATGATTTACATAAGTATCTCTATCCCTTTTATTGTTTATTTTAATCTAATAAAGTATCATGTTTAAATCCGCCTGACTGAGATTTGCAAGGTGACCATAGCTTGCTTCAAGCCAACAATCTCTGTGGGATCGACCCTTACTCACGTAAGGTTTATTACTTGGACGACCCAGTACACTTGCTGGTTAGTTGAACGGAGTTGTGTCCACACATAGTAAAGAGCCATAATAATGATTCCATACAATAACAAAGAGTACTACATTAATGTGATCACAATTTCGTGCACCAAGTTTTTGGCGCCGTTGCCGGGGATTGTTTGAGTTTGGACAACTGACGGCTCATCTTGTTGCTCAGATTGGGTAATTTTCTTTTCGTTTTCTTTTCAAAAATTTTTCAAAAATATTTTTCAAAAATTTCTCTTTTGTTTTCGAAAAAAATAAAAATGTTTTCAAAATTTTTTTTTTTTCAAAATTTTTAAGAATGAATTCTAGTGTTTCATGATGATTTGTTGAATCCTGGCTGGCTGTAAGCCATGTCTAATCTTTTGGATTGGGGTTTCAACTTACCATCACAAAAGAAGAGATTCTCACACACTTAGTTATTCTATACTTGAAAAGTATCCATATCTGCTGAAGCTTGGCTGGCCATTGGCCATGTCTAGTGTTTTGGACTGGAGCTTTCTTTGAAAGCTTGGCTGGCTAGTGAGCCATGTCTAATTCCTGGACTGAAGCTTTAGACTAACATGGCAAGATTCCTGGAATTCATATTAAAAATTTTGGAATCCTTATTTTTTTCTTTTAAATTTTCGAAAAATATAAATAAAAATCCAAAAAAAATTAGAAAATCACAAAAATAAAAAATATTTTCTGTTTCTTGTTTGAGTCTTGAGTCATGTTATAAGTTTGGTGTCAATTGCATATGCATCTTGCATTTTTCGAAAATTTCATGCATTCATAGTGTTCTTCATGATCTTCAAGTTGTTCTTGGTAAGTCTTCTTGTTTGATCTTGATGATTTTTTGTTTTGTGTCTTTTTGTGTTTTTCATATGCATTCTTGAATTCTTAGTGTCTAAGCATTAAAGAATTCTAAGTTTGGTGTCTTGTATGTTTTCTTTGCATTAAAAATTTTTCAAAAATATGTTCTTGATGTTCATCATGATCTTCATAGTGTTTTTGGTGTTCATCTTGACATTCATAGCATTCTTGCATGCATTCATTGTTTTGATCTAAAAATTTCATGCATTGCATAATTTTCATGTTTTTCATAAAAATTTCAAAAATCAAAAAAATATCTTTCCCTTTTTCTCTCATCAAATTCGAAAATTGAGTTGACTTTTTCAAAAATTTTTAAAATCAAGTTGTTTCTTATGAGTCAAATCAAATTTTCAAATTTGAAAATCTTATCTTTTTCAAAATCTTTTTCAAAAATCAAATCTTTTTCAAAATTCTTAGTTATTTTCGAAAATTCCAAAAATATCTTTCAAAAATCTTTTTCTCATTTTAAATTATAATTTTCGAAAATAACTTAAACAATTAATGTTTTGGTTCAAAAATTTGAAGTTTGTTACTTGCTTGTTAAGAAAAATTCAAACTTTAAGTTCTAGAATCATATCTTGTGATTTCTTGTGAATCAAGTCATTAATTGTGATTTTAAAAATCAAATCTTTTTCAAAAACTAATTTCTATCATATCTTTTCAAAAAATATCTTCTTATCTTATCTTTTTCAAAAACATCTTTTCAAAATATCTTTTCTAACTTCCTAACTTCTTATCTTTTCAAAATTTGTTTCAACTAACTAACTAACTTTTTGTTTGTTTCTTAACTTTTTCAAAACTACCTAACTAACTCTCTCTCTCTAATTTTCGAAAATATCTCCCCTCTTTTCAAAAATTTCTTTTTAATTAACTAATTATTTTTATTTTTTATTTTTTATTGTTGATTTCAAAAATTTTTCGAAAAAATACTAACAAATTTTCAAAAACCAATTTTCAAAAATCACTAACTCCTTTTTCAAAATAATTTTCGAAAATTATCCCTCCCCCATCTCATTCTATTTATTCATTCATATCCTAACATCTCATTTCACCTCCTTCCATCCTCACAGTTGTGTTTCTTCCATTATATTACATTCTTTGTCTCCCCCTCTTCTTCCACTCACACAGGGATCCCTATACTGTGGTATAAAGGATCTCTATTATTATCATTATTTTTCTGGCCATTCTTCCTTGTCATATGAGCAGGAGCAAGGATAAGAACATTCTTGTGGAAGCAGATCCAGAACCTGAAAGGACTCTGAAAAAAAAATTAAGAGAAGCTAAAATACAACAATCCAGAGATAACCTTTCAGAAATTTTCGAACAGGCAGAGGAGATGGCAGCCGAAAATAATAATAATGTAAGGAAGATGCTTGGTGACTTTACTGCACCTAATTCCAATTTACATGGAAGAAGCATCTCCATTCCTGCCATTGGAGCAAACAACTTTGAGCTTAAACCTCAGTTAGTTTCTCTAATGCAGCAGAACTGCAAGTTTCATGGACTTCCATCTGAAGATCCTTTTCAGTTCTTAACTGAATTCTTGCAGATATGTGATACTGTTAAGACTAATGGAGTAGATCCTGAAGTCTACAGGCTCATGCTTTTCCCTTTTGCTGTAAGAGACAGAGCTAGATTATGGTTGGATTCTCAACCTAAAGACAGCCTGAACTCTTGGGATAAGCTGGTCACGGCTTTCTTAGCCAAGTACTTTCCTCCTCAAAAGCTGAGCAAGCTTAGAGCTGATGTTCAAACCTTCAGATAGAAAGAAGGTGAATCCCTCTATGAAGCTTGGGAAAGATACAAACAGTTGACCAAAAAGTGTCCTTCCGACATGCTTTCAGAATGGACCATCCTGGATATATTCTATGATGGTCTGTCTGAGCTATCAAAGATGTCACTGGACACTTCTGCAGGTGGATCCATTCACCTAAAGAAAACGCCTGCAGAAGCTCAAGAACTCATTGACATGGTTGCTAATAACCAGTTCATGTACACTTCTGAAAGGAATCCTGTGAATAATGGGACGCCTATGAAGAAGGGAGTTCTTGAAGTTGATACTCTGAATGCCATATTGGCTCAGAATAAAATATTGACTCAGCAAGTCAATATGATCTCTCAGAGTCTGAATGGAATGCAAGCTGCATCCAACAGTACTCAAGAGGCATCTTCTGAAGAAGAAGCCTATGATCCTGAGAACCCTGCAATAGCAGAGGTAAATTACTTAGGTGAACCTTATGGAAACACCTATAACTCAACATGGAGAAATCATCCAAATTTCTCATGGAAGGATCAAAAGCCCCAACAAGGCTTTAATAATGGTGGAAGAAACAGGTTTAGCAATAGCAAGCCTTTTCCATCATCAACTCAGCAACAGACAGAGAACTCTGAACAAAATGCTTCTAATTTAGCAAATCTAGTCTCTAATCTATCCAAGGCCACTGTAAGTTTCATGAATGAAACAAGATCTTCCATTAGAAATCTGGAAGCACAAGTGGGCCAGCTGAGTAAAAGGATCACTGAAATCCCTCCTAGTACTCTCCCAAGCAATACAGAAGAGAACCCAAAAGGAGAGTGCAAGGCCATTGACATAAGCGCCATGGCCGAACCTCTGAGGAGAGGAGAGGACGTGAATCCCAAGGAGGAAGACCTCCTGGGATGTCCAGTGATCAATAAGGAGCTTCCCTCTGAGGAACCAAAGGACTCTGGGGCTCAGCTAGAGACCATAGAGATTCCATTGAACCTCCTTATGCCCTTCATGAGCTCTGATGAGTATTCCTCTTCTGAAGAGAATGAGGATGTTACTGAAGAGCAAACTGCCAAGTTTCTTGGCGCAATCATGAAGCTGAATGCCAAATTGTTTGGCATTGATACTTGGGAAGTTGAACCTCCCTTGTTCATCAATGAACTAAGTGATCAACTGACATTGCTTCAGAAGAGACAGGATCCTGGAAAGTTCATAATCCCTTGTACCATAGGCACCATGATCTTTAAGGCTCTGTGTGACCTTGGTTCAGGGATAAACCTCATGCCCTTCTCTGTAATAGAGAAACTGGGAATCTATGGGGTGCAAGCTGCTAAAATCTCATTAGAGATGGCAGACAGCTCAAGAAAACAGGCATATGGACAAGTAGAGGACGTTTTAGTAAAGGTTGAGGGCCTTTACATCCCTGCTGATTTCATAGTCCTGGATACTGGAAAGGAAGAGGATGAATCCATCATCCTAGGAAGACCTTTCCTGGCCACAGAAAGAGCTGTGATTGTTGTTGACAGAGGTGAAATATTCCTTCAATGGAATGAGAACTCCCTTGTATTCAAAACTCAAGGATCTCCCTCTGCAACCATGGAGAGGAAGCAGCAAAAGCTTCCCTCCAAGCAGAGTCAACCAGAGCCCCCACAGTCAAACTCTAAGTTTGGTGTTAGGAGGCCACAACCAAACTCTAAGTTTGGTGTTGAACTCCCATATCCAAACTCTAAGTTTGGTGTTGGAGAGTCTCAACAAAGCTCTGCACATCTGTGAGGCTCCATGAGAGCCCACTGTCAAGCTATTGACACTAAAGAAGCGCTTGTTGGGAGGCAACCCAATGTTTATCCAATTCTTATTTTTATTGTTTTTCATGTTTTCTTAGGTTCATGATCATGTGGAGTCGCAAAATAAATATAAAAATTGAAAACGGAATCAAAAACAGCAGAAGAAAAATCACACCCTGGAGGAGCATCTGTCTGGCGTTCAAACGCCAGAACAGAGCATAGTTCTGGCGCTGAACGCCCAGAATGGGAGCATCCTGGCGCTGAACGCCCAGAACAAGCATGGTTCTGGCGTTCAACGCCAGAAATGGCAGCAAAGGGGCGTTGAACGCCCAAAATGGGCACCAACCTGGCGCTGAACGCCCAGAGTTGTGTGCAAGGGCATTTTACATGCCTAAATTGGTGCAGGGATGTAAATGCCTTGACACCTCAGGATCTGTGGACCCCACAGGATCATCCCAGGATCTGTGGACCCCACAAGATCCCCACCTACCTCATCATCTCTCTTCCCATTCATGATCATCCCTTCTGTTTTCCATTTACCACTCACATCCATACAACCACTACCTTCAAAATTCAACATCTCTTTCCCACCCAATCCCACCCATATGGCCGAATACACATCTCCCTCCATCTCCTCCATATCTTCTTCTTATTCTTCTATTCTTTCTTCTTTTGCTCGAGGGCGAGCAACATTCTAAGTTTGGTGTGGTAAAAGCATAGCTTTTTTGTTTTTTTTCCATAACCATTGATGGCACCTAAGGCCAGAGAAGCCTCTAGAAAGAGGAAAGGGAAGACAAAAGCTTCCATCAAGGGTCTATAGCTTAGTGGTAGAACATTTGACTGCAAATCAAGAGATCCCTGAGATACCTCAGGGGATACATTTTCTTCCACACAATTATTGGAAGCAACTAAGGGTGGAACATCAAGAGCACTCCTTCATCCTTCATGAAATCAGAGAAGATCTAAAAGCAATAAAGGAGGAGCAGCAAAGACAAGGAAGAGACATAAAAGAGCTCAAGGACATCACTAAGGTGGACTCATTCCTTGTTCTTACTTTCTCTGTTTTTTTCGTTTTATATGTTATGTGCTTATCCATGTTTGTGTCTTCATTACATGATCATTAGTAGTTAGTAACTTTGTCTTAAAGTTATGAATGTCCTATGAATCCATCACCTCTCTTAAATAAAAACTGTTTTAATTCAAAAGAACAAGAAGTACATGAGTTTCGAATTTATCCTTGAACTTAACTTAATTATATTGATGTGGTGACAATGCTTCTTGTTTTCTGAATGTATGCTTGAACAGTGCATATGTCTTTTGAAGTTGTTGTTTAAGAATGTTAAATATGTTGGCTCTTGAAAGAATGATGACTAGGAGACATGTTATTTGATAATCTGAAAAATCATAAAAATGATTCTTGAAGCAAGAAAAAGCAGCAAAGAACAAAGCTTGCAAAAAAAAAAAAAAAATATAGGGCGAAAAAAAAATAGAAAAAAAATAGAAAGAAAAAGAAAAAGCAAGCAGAAAAAGGCAATAACCCTTAAAATCAAAAGGCAAGGGCAAATAAAAAGGATCCCAAGGCTTTGAGCATCAGTGGATAGGAGGGCCTAAAGGAATAAAATCCTGGTCTAAGCGGCTAAACCAAGCTGTCCCTAACCATGTGCTTGTGGCGTGTAGGTGTCAAGTGAAAACTTGAGACTGAGCGGTTAAAGTCAAGGTCCAAAGCAAAAGAAGAGTGTGCTTAAGAACCCTGGACACCTCTAATTGGGGACTTTAGCAAAGCTGAGTCACAATCTGAAAAGGTTCACCCAATTATGTGTCTGTGGCATTTATGTATCCGGTAGTAATACTGGAAAACAAAGTGCTTAGGGCCACGGCCAAGACTCATAAAGAAGCTGTGTTCAAGAATCATCATACTAAACTAGGAGAGTCAATAACACTATTCGAAATCTGAAGTTCCTATAGATGCCAATCATTCTAAACTTCAATGGATAAAGTGAGATGCCAAAACTATTCAAGAGGCAAAAAGCTATAAGTCCCGCTCATATGATTGAAGCTCTGTTTCATTGATAGTTTGGAATTTATAGTATATTCTCTTCTTTTTATCCTATTTGATTTTCAGTTGCTTGGGGACAAGCAACAATTTAAGTTTGGTGTTGTGATGAGCGGATAATTTATACGCTTTTTGGCATTGTTTTTAGTATATTTTTAGTAGGATCTAGTTACTTTTAGGGATGTTTTCCTTAGTTTTTATGTTAAATTCACATTTCTGGACTTTACTATGAGTTTGTGTGTTTTTTTGTGATTTCAGGTATTTTCTGGCTGAAATTGAGGGACTTGAGCAGAAATCAGATTCAGAGGTTGAAAAAGGACTGCTGATGCTGTTGGATTCTGACCTCCCTGCACTCAAAGTGGATTTTCTGGAGCTACAGAACTCAAAATGGCGCGCTTCCAATTGCGTTGGAAAGTAGACATCCAGGGCTTTCCATAAATATATAATAGTCCATACTTTGGCCAAGAATTGACGACGTAAACTGGCGTTCAACGCCAGCCTTCTACCCAAATCTGGCGTCCAGCGCCAGAAAAGGAGCCAAAACCAGAGTTGAACGCCCAAACTGGCACAAAAGCTGGCGTTCAACTCCAGAAAGGACCTCTACACGTGTAACACTCAAGCCCAAGCCCAAACACACACCAAGTGGGCTCCAGAAGTGGATTTGTACATCAATTACTTACTCATGTAAACCCTAGTGACTAGTTTATTATAAATAGGACCTTTTACTATTGTATTTGGCATCCTGGATTGTATTTTGATCCTGTGATCTCGTTTAGGGGGCTGGCCACACGGCCATGCCTGGACCTTCACTTATGTATTTTCAACGGTAGAGTTTCTACACTCCATAGATTAAGGTGTGGAGCTCTGCTGTTCCTCAAAGATTAATGCAAAGTACTACTGTTTTCTATTCAATTCTTCTTATTTTGCTTCTAAGATATCCATTCGCACCCAAGAACGTGATGAAGGTGATGATTATGTGTGACGCTCATCATCCTTCTCCCTTATGAACGCGTTCCTGACAAACACTTCTGTTCTACATGAATTAAGCTAGAATGAGTATCTCTTAGATCTCCTAACCAGAATCTTCGTGGCGTAAGCTAGAATGATGGCGGCATGCAAGAGAATCCGGAAAGTCTAAACCTTGTCTGTGGTATTCCGAGTAGGATTCAATGATTGAATGACTGTGACGAGCTCTTAACTCGCGATTGCAGGGCGTTAGTGACAGACGCAAAAGGATAGTAAATCCTATTCCAGCATGATCGAGAACCGACAGATGAATAGCCGTGCCGTGACAGGGTGCGTGAGCATATTATTCACTGAGAGGATAAGATGAAGCCATTGACAAGGGTGATGCCTCCAGACGATTAGCCGTGCCGTGACAGGGCATTGGATCATTTTCCCGAGAGATGACCGAAAGTAGCCATTGACAGTGGTGATGTATCACATAAAGCCAGCCATGGAAAGGAGTAAGACTGATTGGATGAAGATAGCAGGAAAGCAGAGGTTCAGAGGAACGAAAAGCATCTCCATTCGCTTATCTGAAATTCCTGCCAATGATTTACATAAGTATCTCTATCCCTTTTATTGTTTATTTTAATCTAATAAAGTATCATGTTTAAATCCGCCTGACTGAGATTTGCAAGGTGACCATAGCTTGCTTCAAGCCAACAATCTCTGTGGGATCGACCCTTACTCACGTAAGGTTTATTACTTGGACGACCCAGTACACTTGCTGGTTAGTTGAACGGAGTTGTGTCCACACATAGTAAAGAGCCATAATAATGATTCCATACAATAACAAAGAGTACTACATTAATGTGATCACAATTTCGTGCACCAATCAGCCACTTGGTTCTCTGTCCCTTTTCTGTCTCTTATTTCTATATCAAACTCTTGCAGAAGCAATACCCATATGATGAGCCTGGGTTTTGAATCCTGCTTTGTGAGTAGATATTTAAGAGCAGCATGGTCAGTATACACAATCACTTTTGATCCTACTAAGTATGATCTGAACTTGTCAATGGCGTAAACCACTGCAAGTAGTTCTTTTTCTGTGGTTGTGTAATTTTTCTTGGCATCATTTAGAATGCGACTGGCATAATAAATGACATGCAGAAGCTTGTCATGCCTCTGTCCCAATACTGCACCAATGGCATGATCACTGGCATCACACATTAACTCAAATGGCAATGTCCAGTCTGGTGCAGAAATGACTGGTGCTATGACCAGCTTAGCTTTCAGCATTTCAAACGCCTGCAGGCATGTTGTGTCAAACACAAATGGTGTGTCAGCAGCTAGCAGATTGCTTAGAGGTTTTGCGATTTTTGAAAAATCCTTTATAAACCTCCTATAGAATCCTGCATGCCCCAGAAAGCTTTTGATTGCCTTAACATTGGCAGGTGGTGGTAATTTTTCAATTACCTCTATTTTTGCTTGATCCACCTCTATTCCCTTGTTTGAGATTTTATGCCCAAGAACAATTCCTTCAGTCACCATGAAGTGACACTTTTCCCAGTTTAAAACTAGGTTGGTTTCTTGGCATCTTTTCAGAACAAGTTTCAGGTGATCAAGACAGGAGCTGAATGAGTCTCCATATACGGAGAAGTCATCCATGAAGATTTCCAGAAATTTTTCCACCATATCAGAGAAAATAGAGAGCATGCATCTCTGGAAGATTGCAGGTGCATTGCATAGCCCAAAGGGCATCCTTCTATAAGCAAACACTCCGGATGGACATGTGAATGCTGTTTTCTCTTGATCCTGGGGATCTACTGCAATCTGGTTATAGCCTGAGTAGCCATCCAAAAAGCAGTAATAATCATGACCTGCTAGTCTCTCTAGCATCTGGTCTATGAATGGTAAAGGAAAATGATCCTTTCTGGTGGCTGTATTGAGCCTTCTGTAGTCAATACACATGCGCCACCCTGTAACTGTTCTTGTAGGAACCAGTTCATTTTTTTCATTATGAATCACTGTCATGCCTCCCTTTTTTGGGACGACTTGAACAGGGCTCACCCAGAGGCTATCAGAAATGGGATAAATAATCCCAGCCTCTAGTAATTTGGTGACCTCTTTCTGCACCACTTCCTTCATGGCTGGATTTAGCCGCCTCTGTGGTTGAACCACTGGTTTGGCATTATCCTCCAGTAGGATTTTGTGCATGCATCTAGCTGGGCTTATGCCCTTAAGGTCACCTATGGACCACCCAAGAGCTGTCTTGTGTGTCCTTAGCACTTGAATAAGTGCTTCCTCTTCCTGTGAATTTAAAGCAGAGCTTATGATCACTGGAAAGGTGTCACCTTCTCCTAGAAATGCATATTTCAAGGATGGTGGCAGTGGCTTGAGCTCTGGTTTATGAGGTTTTTCCTCTTTCAGAAGAAAGTTCAGAGGCTCTTTCATGTCCCCTGAATCCTCCAAATCAGGCTGAACATCTTTAAAGATGTCTTCCAACTCTGATTCGAGACTCTCAGCCATGTTGATCTCTTCTACCAAAGAGTCAATAAGGTCAACTTTCATGCAGTCTGTTGATGTGTCTGGATGCTGCATGGCTTTGACAGCGTTCAACTTGAACTCGTTATCGTTGACTCTCAGGGTTATTTCCCCCTGTTGGACGTCAATGAGAGATCGTCCAGTTGCTAGGAAGGGTCTTCCTAGAATGAGAGTGGCACTCTTGTGCTCCTCCATTTCCAGCACAACAAAGTCAGTGGGAAAGGCGAATGGCCCAACTCTGACAATCATGTCCTCAATCACGCCTGATGGGTATTTAGTGGAACCATCAGCAAGTTGGAGACATATCCGGGTTGGTTTAACTTCTTCAGTTAAGCCAAGCTTCCTGATAGTGGATGCAGGTATTAGGTTGATGCTTGCCCCAAGATCGCATAAGGCTGTCTTGGTGCAATCACCTTCCAATATGCATGGTATCAGAAAACTCCCAGGGTCTTTAAGCTTTTCAGGAAAGCTTTTCAGAATGACTGCACTTCATTCTTCAGTGAGGAGAACTCTTTCTGTTTCTCTCCACTCCTTTTTATGACTCAAGATCTCTTTCATGAACTTGGCATAAGAAGGTATTTGCTCAAGTGCCTCTGCAAAAGGAATCTTTATTTCAAGAGTCCTTAGATAATCTGCAAAGCGAGCAAATTGCTTATCCTGCTCCTCTTTTCGGAGTTTTTGAGGATAAGGTATCTTGGCTTTATATTCCTCAACCTTAGTGGTTAAAGAAGCCTTTTTAGAGGGGTTGTTATCAGTACTTGTGTGTGTCTGATCCCTCACTGGCAATTGAGTACCAGAGTCAGAAGCTGGAGTGACGTTAGACGCCAACTCACTGTCTGTTCCTGGCGCCTGAACGCCAGAATTGTGCCCATTTTGGGCGTTCAACGCTGGATTATGCCTCCTTTGGGCGTTCAACGCCAGATTCTTGCCCTTTTCTGGCGTTGAACGCCAATCCTGCCTTGTTTCTGGCGCTGAACGCCAGTTTTGGGCATGGTCTGGGCGTTCAGCGCCAGCCTTCCACCCATTTTCTGGCGTTTTAGTGCCAGAATTATTTTTCCCTGGGCTCTTACTGTCCTCAGGGGAATCTTTGGTGGGTCGCTCATTTCTTGAATTTTTGATGCCTTGAGGTGGGGTATTTAATGTTTTCCCACTTCTTAATTGAACTGCTTGGCATTCTTCTGCTATTTGCTTTGATAGCTGCTGCTTTGTTTGCTTAAACTGTTCGTCCATATGTATATTAGCTATCCTTGTCTCCTGTAACCTGTCTTTGAATTCAGCTAGCTGTTTTGTTAGAAAATCTAATTGCTGATTGAATTCAGCAGCTTGTTTTACAGTACTGAATTCAGCAGTTACTGTTTTAACCTCTTCATTCTTGGAAGGGTTGCTGCTTAGATACAGATGCTGATTCCTGGCAACTGTATCAATGAGCTATTGAGCTTCTTCAATTGTCTTTCTCATATGGATAGATCCACCAGCTGAGTAATCTAAAGACATCTGAGCTCCTTCTGCAAGCCCATAGTAGAAGATGTCTAACTGAACCCACTCTGAAAACATTTCAGAGGGGCATTTTCGTAGCATCTCTCTGTATCTCTCCCAGGCATCATAAAGAGATTCATTATCTCCTTGTTTAAAGCCTTGGATGTCCAGCCTTAGCTGTGTCATCCTTTTTGGAGGGAAATATTGATTCAGGAATTTTTCTGTCAGCTGTTTCCATGTTCTTATGCTGGCCTTAGGTTGGTTATTTAACCACCTCTTGGCTTGATCTTTTACAGCAAATGGAAACAGTAATAGTCTGTAGACATCCTGATCTATTTCCTTATCATGTACTGTGTCAGCAATTTGTAAAAATTGTGCCAGAAACTCTGTAGGTTCTTCCTATGGGAGACCGGAATACTGACAACTTTGCTGCACCATGATAATGAGCTGAGGATTCAACTCAAAGCTACTAACTCCAATGGAGGGTATGCAGATGCTACTCCCATATGAAGCAGTAGAGGGGTTCGAATATGACCCCAAAGTCCTCCTGGACTGTCCATCTCCACTTATGTCCATGATGGATATATGGATATAACTTGGACTGATTTACCTTTTTATTTATTTTATTTTATAAGAAGTGAATACTTAAATAAAATAACTAAAAAGGATTTGAATTTTGAAGTTAAATTTTTTTTTTCGTTTATTAAAAAAAAAGAAATTAATAAGTTAATAAAAAAAGAAATTTTTGAAAAAGAGGGAAGATATTTTCGAAAATTAGAGAGAGGGAGAGTTAGTTAGGTAGTTTTGAAAAAGTTAAGAAACAAACAAAAAGTTAGTTAGTTAGTTGAAACAAATTTTGAAAAGATAAGAAGTTAGGAAGTTAGAAGAGATATTTTGAAAAGATATTTTTTTGAATTTAGTGAGGAGAGAGAAAAACAATAAGATAGTACAAGATTTAAAATTTTTAGATCTAATGCTCCTTGTTTTCGAAAAATTTGGAGGGAAAACACCAAGGAACACCAAACTTAAAAATTTTAAGATCAAGACACAAGGAAACTCAAGAACACTTTGAAGACTCACAAGAACACAAGAACATGAAGGAAGAACACCAAACTTAAAAAATTTTAGAAAACCAAACCAAAATTTTCGAAAATCAAAGGGGAATCAACAAGAAAACACCAAACTTAAAGTTTGGCACAAGATTTAATAGAAAAAAATATTTTTGAAAAAGAAGGTTTTGAAAAGAGTATAAAAGATTCTAACCCAATTACCAAGAACACAGATTAACGCTCTAGCCAAATGAGTTATGGGACCTTCAAAAATTTTAAGAAAGATTATTTTTGAAAACACCAAACTTAAAGTTTGGCACAAGATTTAATAGAAAAATTATTTTTGAAAAAGGTTTTTTTTTTTTAAAAAATTATGATAGCCAATTATCATGAACATAAACACCACGTTCTAAATAACTGAGCTATAAGTTTAAAGTATTTTAACAAGGGATAAATAATAAAAGACTCTAAACCAAAAAAGGAAAGATTTTTCCTAATCTAAGCAACAAAATAATCCGTAAGTTGTTCAAACACGAACAATCCCCGGCAACGGCGCCAAAAACTTGGTGCACGAATTATGAATTACACTTTTCACAACGCGTACCACTAACCAGCAAGTGCATTGGGTCGTCCAAGTAATACCTTACGTGAGTAAGGGTCGAATCCCACGGAGATTGTTGGTTTGAAGCAATCTATGGTTATCTTGTAAATCTTAGTCAGGAAGTCAATTATGTTTATCAATTGAATTGTGAATAACCAGTAGAGCATAAATTAAAGGTTACTTGTTGTGCAGTAATGGAGAATATGTTGGAGTTTTGGAGATGCTTTGTCTTCTGAATCTCTGCTTTCCTCTGTCTTCTAATTCATACACGCATGTCCCCCTATGGCAAGCTGTGTGTTGGTGGATCACCGTTGTCAATGGCTACCTTCCATCCTTCCAGTGAAAACTACGCTCACGCGCTCTGTCACAGCACGGCTAATCACCGGTTGGTTCTCGATTCGGTTGGAATAGGATTTACTATCCTTTTGCGTCTGTCACTAACGCCCAGCCTTCAGGAGTTTGAAGCTCGTCATAGTCATTCAATCCTTGAATCCTACTCGGAATACCACAGACAAGGTTTAGACTTTCCGGATTCTCATGAATGCCGCCATCAGTTCTAGCTTATACCACGGAGATTCTGATCAAGGAATCTAAGAGATACTCATTCAATCGTATATAGAACGGAGGTGGTTGTCAGGCACGCGTTCATGATTTAAGGAAGGTGATGAATGTCACAGATCATCACCTTCATCACGGTTAAGCGCGAATGAACATCTTAGATAGGAACAAGCGTTTTTGAATGGAAAACAGAAATACTTGCATTAATTCATCGAGACACAGCAGAGCTCCTCACCCCCAACAATGGGGTTTAGAGACTCATGCCGTCAGAGAATACAAAGTTTAGATCTGAAATGTCATGAGATACAGAATAAGTCTCTAAAAGTTTTTTAAATACTAAACTAGTAGCCTAGGGTTACAAAATATGAGTGGACTATGATGGATGATGCAGAGATCCACTTCTGGGGCCCACTTGGTGTGCTGGGGCCCACTTGGTGTGTGCTGGGGCTGAGACTTTAAGCAATTCACGTGCGGAGGCCATTTGTGGAGTTGAACGCCAGTTTTTATGCCAGTTTGGGCGTTCAACTCCAGTTTTTGATCCTTTTCTGGCGCTGGACGCCAGAATTGGGCAGAGAACTGGCGTTGAACGCCAGTTTACGTCGTCTATCCTTGTGCAAAGTATGGACTATTATATATTTCTGGAAAGCCCTGGATGTCTACTTTCCAACGCAATTGGAAGCATGCCATTTCAAGTTCTGTAGCTCCAGAAAATCCACTTTGAGTGCAGGGAGGTCAGAATCCAACAGCATCAGCAGTCCTTTTTCAGCCTGAATCAGATTTTTGCTCAGCTCCTTCAATTTCAGCCAGAAAAATACCTGAAATTACAGAAAAACACACAACTCATAGTAAAGTCCAGAAATATGAATTTTTCCTAAAAACTACTAGGAATAGACTAAAAACTAACTAAAACATACTCTAAACTATATGAAATTATCCCCAAAAAGCGTATAAAATATCCGCTCATCAGGTATTGAGATGTTGTGTTTGGGTATGATAATTGTGGCTTAGGTAGTGTGTATGTGAATATTGAAGCTTAATTGGGATTTTAGAAAGCTTGGAAGAGGGCTTTAGTGTGCAAAAATCTGTTCTTAGAGGTGTTGAGACCTTGAGAGCATGTGAAAAAGTGGTTTAGAAGTGCTCCGGCTGAGCGTGGAAAATCGGCTAAGGTATGGTCTCGGTTTTCTGTATCTAAAAAGTAATGTGGTGTGAAAACTTAGGCTAGAGGCTCTAAGATAGGCATTGAATTGTTGATGTTGTGGAATGGTTGAGATATATGATGTGATCATATATGTGATTATGAATATTGATTCCTTGATGGTGTGATGTGTGAGAAAAATGCATGTTATGATATATGCTTGATAAATGATTGAGGTGGATTTGTGAGTGAAACCATGTTGATGGTGGGTATGATATTGACTATGTATAATGATGGTTGATTAGAAATGATATTATTGGAAATTGGGATGAGGAATGATGTATGACATGTTAATATGTTTGAATTTTTAGCCATTTGATTGAGATGTGTTAAAATGGTGGCATGGTGGTTGTGATTTTTGATAAAAATATTAATGTATGAGTTGAGGAGGCTTGATGTTGATTTTTGGTATGTTTTGGTTGATTTTAAAAAGGGATGAAATTGGTTTATTTTCAAAATGGCATTTTGTGGTTTTGTATGAAAATATGGTTTTTGGGCATATTTTGATGGGAAATAACTTGGACTCCGAATCCCTGTTTTGTGCCAAACTGTTTAGAAATGAAATTGGATCCAGGATGTTCATACCGTTCGAAGAACGGGCGAAAAATGACTTAAAATGAAAAAGTTATGTCCGTTGGAAGATTGGGGGTTTAATTGGCGAAATTATGCAGCTTTTAACTTAGAAAAATTTTTACCAGAATACTCCCCATGCGTAGGCGTGCCTGACGCGTACGCGTCGTTTTCCAAAATGCGTCATCCACGCGTGTGCGTGGCCCATGCGTGCGCGTCGATGCACTGCACCAAATGCCCAGCCATTTTTTCGATAGTTGTGCCAGAATTGTGCCAGTTTTGTGCATGGGGGCACAAACGCACCCACGCGTATGCTTGGCTCACGTGTAGGCATTACTTGGTTGTTTTTTCACCGACGCGTGCGCGTGGGCGACGCATACGCGTGGCCCTGTTTTCATCCCAAAGTTGATTTTTGAGTTTTAAAAGCCAAATTTCATACTTCTAAGTCTCCGATCTCACCCCCTTTATGTCTTAAATCATTATAATATGCCTAGCAATGGGAAATGGGCTAGGGGATGTGGTAACTTGTGAATGAAGAAAGGAAAAACTTATAATCAATGATGATCAAAGATGACTATATGAGATACGGAGGATAGCAGTGGAAGTGCTGTCTGTGCCATGAGCCGATAGGCTGTATTTGTTAATAAATTGGCTGGTTTTGGATTGAACTATGAGCCAGATGGCTGAGTTGTTGCTGGGTTACGGCGGAGCCATTATTGATTATGGCCGAGTATAAATGCATATATGTTATTGAATGAAATCTGAATGTTGCACTTCCACTATCTGAGATACGAGTTTCCCTGGGTGAAAGTAGTGGCTAGCCATCACGTGCTCCAGGTGGAGACTCGATACTCTACTGAACCTATGTCGTAAGTGTGGCCGGACACTGTGAAAGTTCTGGATGAGCTCGCCTTCGTGAATATACACCAGTGAGGGTGTTGGATATGGATTATGATTATGATCATGATTATGTTGAGCATAACTCGAGTTGGGGATGCACGACAGAGGGACAGTCCAATGGTTAGCTATCAGGACTTGTAGGGTTGGTTATATAACCGACAGATGATATCATCAGCTGTTAAGGACAGTCATTCATCATATGCATATTATGTGAATTGTTTGGAATTGCCTAATTGACTGCATATTACTTGCTAATTGTCTAGATGCCGTATCTGTTTCCTATTTGTATATCTCTTGTCTTAAATTACTGTGTTTGCAATATTATACTCCTACCTGTGGTTGGGATGTTTGAAGGACTTAGAAAGGGAAGTAATAGATAGACTGAAGAATCTTTAGTCAGTTGCCATTTATGGATTATCTTGTTTATAAGCTTTGATTTATCTGGAGGAAGTTCTAGGATTGCCTTTGGCTTTCCCAGGACATTACATGTTAGATATGTGGGTACTGTTACCATATTGAGAACTTCTGGTTCTCACCAATGCGAATTTTGTGGTTTTCAGATGTAGGACGTGAGACTTCTCGCTGAGGCATGCTGGAGACTTCTGGATAACGAAGATACTTGTTCCTTGGGACTTTACTTTGGTTTTATGTTTTCACTTAGATACTTTTATCTCCACTAAATAATGTATATAAATATACTGTTTTGACTCCTCTTAGAGGTGGTTTTGGAGAATAGGTTTTGATAGTTTGTCCTCGGGGTTTCCCTTGGGTGCTTACTTTATATATTTGTATATACTTCTATGCTCGAACCGGTTATCTTCGCAATCGAATTTTAAGTTTTGATATTCCTATTTTTGACTCTTTTTTGTGTATATATAATCTCGCGTTATCTTATCCTTGTTCTTTATGTTATCAATCGGAGTGTTGCGCTTTCGAGTTACGATTTTGTTTTATTCCCTTTTTCTTCAAAGGCTCCTAGTTATAAACATTTTTCACACAACTATACGTACTAAATTTTATTTTTAGAGGTCGTAATACCTTGCCATTCTCTGAATTATGACTTAAGCATAAGACTCTGTATGGTAGGGTGTTACATTATGGTATCAGAGCAGTTCGTTCCTGTAGAGCCTGAGGGACAGACTAACTATGCTTCTGCGTATTCTCTGTATGTGTGTTATGTGCTATTAGTATATCTAATTGATATAACTGGCATAAACATTCATGAGCATGCATTTGGGACTTTGAAGCACTAGACTTCCGATATTGAGACTGATCAACTTAATATCGATTGTTTGGTGTGTATAGGAACCAGATGGCGCCTTGTAGATGTGGTCGAGGTCATGGGAGAGGCCGTACTAATACTCAGGGACCGGGAGCTAACCAAAATAACCCGGTAGATTTTATGACGACATTGGAGAATATGGCTGTTGCTATGCAGGCCACTGCTGCGGCCCTTGGACAATAGATGAACAACCATGGCAATGATGGAGGTGGAGCTCAGGGCCCGATGACACTGGCAACATTTTTGAAGGTTAATTGATGAGTCCATATTTGACGATATATTTTAGCTTGAATTGGATGGATTTCATCACATAAACTCACACTTATTCACCAAAATAGCATACTTTTGTGTCTGATCCCTAAATTGAACCTAAATGTGAAAACATGCGTTTTCGTGCTTAAATTGAGCAATTTAATCCCACTTTTATTCCATTCGATACCGTGATATGTTTGTTGAGTGATTTCAGGTCCTAGAGGCAAGAATGGTTTGGTAGAAGTGGAAGAAAGCATGCAAAAAGGGAGAAAATATGAAGAAAACAAAAGAGAAAAGCATTTCAGCCTGTGCCCACGTACACCTTCTATGCCCACGCACAGGCTGTGCCCATGCTCAGGGCAGAATGGAAATCAGGACCTGTGCGTCCGCACAGGTCTGTGCCCACGCACAGGAGAAAAATCAGCAAGTGTGTCCATGTACAGACCTGTGCGTCCACACAGGTACCAGCGCGTGCCTCCAATAAAATTGCATGTGGACTCGTGTTTTGGGGGCTTTTTAGCCCATTTTGAAGGCTTTGGAGCATATTTGAAGGGGGAAGCAACCATATATCATACCATACACTACCATACTTCATGGAAGAGTTTTTAGGAGTAGTTTTAGGGTAGTTTAGTTTTGGGATTTCTCTCTTAGGGTTTTAATTAGGTTTTCAATGTAGCATTTTATACTTCAATTTTGGCTTTGGATTTTCCTTTCTAATTGTAAGTATTTCTTTAATTCCTCTTTTATTGCACTACTTGTTCTACACTTTCTTGCATTCTCATTTTCTTTATCAATATACACATAGTTTTGCAATTTTGATTTCTAGTTAATGAATTTGATGTTTGATACTTGCTTCATGTTTGTTTGAGTTACCTTGCTTGCTTGTTATTATTTATGGTTTATAGCTTTCATTAATTTACCAATTTTGCTATGTTTTATGTTTATGCCCTCTATGTGTTTGATGAAATGCCAATTTTGATTATGGGGTAATTTCCACCCCTTGGCTTGGGAGAAATGAGTGTATGGATTACTAGAGCCATAATGTCCAATATTTAGTGATAATTCTTGGGTTGTTAATTGTTCTTGTTTCAACTAACGCTAGCTTTTTACTACGGTAATTCGTAAGTTAGCTAGGAATTGTGGATTAATAACAATTATGCTCACTTAACTTATCCCTCGATGTTAAGGGTTGACTTAGTGAGATTAATCCATCATAATTATCATAGTTATGGTTATGGCAAGGAAGGGATTCCATAACTCATCCCAAGTCAAGGTTTCATTTTTTTTTGAACCACTTTTCAATCACTTCATAGTTTTACTTGTCCATATTACATACATGGTTCTTTTATTCCTTTATTAGTTTATTAATTGCAAATTTTGTCTAGTTCTTTTATCTCTTTATTTGTTTGCTTCCTTATTATTGAGAACACCCCTTGTTTTTCACAACCAAAATTGTGCACTTGTTGGCATTAGTTCCTAGAGAAGACGACTCGGGATTTAAAACTCCCGGTTATTTTGTGTTGATTGTGACATCTTTTGGATTACAATTTGATTGATGATCAATGGTTGGGTTTGGATTATACTTGCAACGTCAATCCTATTTTTAGTACGAAAATCCAAATCTATACAATTTGGTCCTCTATCAAATTTTGGCACCGTTGCCGGGGAGCTAGCGTCTTAAGTGCTATATTTTGGTTGTAAATATGTCCATAGTGTGAATAGATACTTTTTGGTTGTTTGGTTATTTTTGCTATTAATTAGGATTTTGTTTCTTTTGTTAATTGATGTCTTTAGTTTTTATTTTCAATTTTCTCCATGAGTTATCACCCTCTTGGTTTGGAGTTTGGTTGTGGTTACTTTGTACGCATGTTCCTTATCGCGCCCTCTGTGCGGCCGCACAGGCTTGTGCGTCTGCACGACAACTTGCAACCACTCTGGTGGGAGCATTGGCACAGCCTGTGCGCATGAACCCCTACTCTTTTCGCCCTTGTGCGTGTACACAGACCTATGTGTGCACGCACACATGATCCTGCTTACAAAAAAATCTCCTGTGCGAACGCACACCTTGGTGCGTGCGCACACTTCTATATCCCCGTTCTGTTTGGAGCACTCGCACACCTTGTGCCAGTGCATCCCTCCCATTTTCACCTAGTGTGCATATGCATACATGTCTGTGCGTACGCACAAGTGCTGTTTTGGTCAAAATTTTTATTTCTTTTCCATTTAAGCCCTAAGCACTTCCGCCACTTCCATCCCTCTCTTTTCTTGCCTTTTCCAAGTTCTTTTCTACTTGTTTTACTTCGTTTTCATTGCATCTCATTTTTGTTTTAGTAATTATATTTGTTTTACTTTAAGTTGTTTGTTAGGTAAATAAATTGCAAGTGTTTGCTTGTTGTTTGATTGGGTTGCTTGTTGATTGAATTTCATCGATACACTTATACTTTGCCTTCAATTACTAGCACCTACTTGGATTTGCACATTACATTTTGTTGCATATTAGGTGAAACTTTTATGAGTGCATATGAAATTTAGTGAATTGAATTGAATTGCTTGTTCACCATGGATTTTAAGTCAATATAATCACATCACAATGTCCTTATTTCTTGTTAATGCCTTGCATTTGTTTGAGTTGACTTAACTTGATTCTATTAAGTTGGTCACCTTTTTGTAACAAACACCTTAACCATGTGATTATTTGATTATGCCTAAGGATGAATAAGTAGTTCTTCTTCATCATTGAATTAGTTATTGCTTGTTGTGCTATTTTATTAATTTTGCGCTTTTGCTTGCACAATTTCAATATCCAATATCAAATACTCAATTCACTTTTGTGGTTACCTAGGTTTGTTGGTGCCTCATCTCTTGCTTATTCTCTAATAGCAACCTAGGCCATCTAATTGAGGAACACATGCTTACTTTTTGATTGTGTGGATGCCATTTTAACCGGCTGTTGTGTGTGTGTTCCAACCGCACGCATAATTGGAATACACACATGGCTCATTTTTCTATCAAACTACACCACTATGCAAAAGTCCTCAATTAGATGCTTATTTACTCCCTCCTTTACCTTTTTGTGCTACTTGCCCTATGAATTCTAATTATACTTTATGCATTCTTTTTGAGGATGAGACATGAAGGCAAGAAGCCAGAAGAAGAGGAAGAAACTGAGGATGGAGATGCCAATAATACATTGGACTTGGCGGTTTTCACACAACCCAATCCCCCGCATCCGCCAGCTGAAGATGGAGGAACTTAGAGACATTCTTCCCGGATCGTGTTCGTGCACGGAGGACCGTGCAACGCTTAAGTGTGGGGGAGGATTCGTCATTTTAGGGTGTAAACTTTCTTTTCCCAAATACTTTGCACTTTATTTTTATTTCTTTTAGTAGGTTTCTTGTATATATTTGGAGTATTTTTTACTGTTGCATTGTATTTTCTTTTAGTATATATATCTTAGCTTATGCATAGTTTATTTCTAGCTATTGCATGTTGCATTTTGCATCTTTTACATGGTATATATTTTATAGATAGAAGTTGTGATTGGATGATGTGAATAGTATAACACCTAGTTCAATTTTGTCCTAATTGTTCATGTTAGTTTTTGCGATGTTGAAAATTAGGAATAGAACTAAGAAAGGTCTTGAAATTGCATCTATCACGTCATACATACATATAGGAATAATTTTGGTGAAAAACAACAAGGATTTCCAAGAATTTTCTTTCAAGGGCATTCTATTGAATTGATTTGGAAATTGTTTTTACACTTACTTGAATGATTTCTTGATGGAATATAGAAGAGGAAAGAACAAATACCTTGTGAGTTTTTGAGCTATATTTAGTGGTTACACATTATAACTACAAATTTTGTTCATTATGTGCTATGCTCCTTCTATGATTGTAATCTTGGTTTTGCTTGATTCTTTATTTCCAATATTTGATGTTGTGATTGCATTTAGCATGATTGAGGCCATCTTTGAATTAATCTTACTCACCCATATAGCCTTACCCTTGCATCTACCCTTGTTAATCCCTTTTGAGCTTTTTAATCTAATTATTAGCACATCACAGCCCTAAGTAAAAAACTATGAATAACTTTAAATTGAATCTTTGATTAGCTTAGGTTAAGGTGTGTGCGTCATTTAAGTGTGGGGGAAATTTTGGGAAACATTGGTAGAGAAAAATTTTGTTTTGAGAAATTATTGAAAAATTTGGAAAATGGGTGCACATTCATGTATCAATTTGCTTCAACCATATGCATTTGTCATAGAAAAAGAAAAAAAAATAAAAAAATGAAACGAAAGAAAAAAATAATAATAAGAGGGGACAAAGGTTGCCCCAAAGAAAAAAAATGAATAAGAAATGCATATGTGTTTTGAATAAAATTAAGGCATGAATGTGTGTGAAAAGAAGTAATGGGTGGCAAGGATGCATTGTTGTGATTTGATTGATATAGGTTGAGTTGGATACTTAAGCTAATCAAAGATTCAATCTTTTAGTCCACTTAGCCATATATTCATCTTACCCTTATCCCAACCCCATTACAACATTCTAAAGACCTCATGATACTTGCATACATGCATCAAATACTTGTTGATTGTTAGATGAAAAGCAATTCCTTGAAAGCATAATTAAAGGAGACTTGAGTGATTAAACCCTAAACACCGAGTGATTAGAGTGCATACACACCTAGTGAGGGTTCGATCACTCAATTCTATGATTCCATACCTTCTTATCATGCATTCTTGCAAGTTGCTTCTTTTTGATGAGTTGAATCAATTCTTTAGATTTTGATTGCATCGAGCTACTTCTTTACATAGCTCTATATGTCTATATACTTGCTTGGAAATTTGATTGTTTGTTTTTACCAATTCAATAGGATACTATAGCATATATAGGTATATATATTATATACATACTTGCATGCATATAGATAGTTGCATTCAATAAGTTGTTTCCCTTTGATCATTCTCCTTATTTGGTTTAGCATGAGGACATCCTATTGTTTAAGTGTGGGAAAATTGATGAGTCCATATTTGACGATATATTTTATCTTAAATTGGATGGATTTCATCACATAAACTCACACTTATTCACCAAAATAGCATACTTTTGTGTTTGATCCCTAAATTGAACCTAAATGTAAAAACATGCATTTTTGTGCTTAAATTGAGCAATTTAATCCCACTTTTATTCCATTCGATGCTGTGATATGTTTGTTGAGTGATTTCAGGTCCTAGAGGCAAGAATAGTTTGGTAGAAGTGGAAGAAAGCATGCAAAAATGGAAAAAATATGAAGAACTCATGAGCGGATAATTTATACGCTTTTTGACATTGTTTTTAGTATGTTTTTAGTAGGATCTAGTTACTTTTAGGGATGTTTTTAATAGATTTTGTGTTAAATTCACATTTCTGGACTTTACTATGAGTTTGTGTGTTTTTCTGTGATTTCAGGTATTTTCTGGCTGAAATTGAGGGACTTGAGCAGAAATCAGATTCAGAGGTTGAAAAAGGACTACTGATGCTGTTGGATTCTGACCTCCCTGCACTCAAAGTGGATTTTCTGGAGCTACAGAACTCGAAATGGCGCGCTTCCAATTGCGTTGGAAAGTAGACATCCAGGGCTTTCCAGAAATATATAATAGTCCATACTTTGGCCAAGAATTGATGACGTAAACTGGCATTTAACGCCAGCCTTCTACCCAAATCTGGCGTCCAGCGCCAGAAAAGGATCCAAAACCAGAGTTGAACGCCCAAACTGGCACAAAAACTGGCGTTCAACTCCACAAATGGCCTCTGCACGTGCAACACTTAAGCTCAGCCCAAACACACACCAAGTGGGCCCCAGAAGTGGATTTATACATCAAAGACTTACTCATGTAAACCCTAGTAGCTAGTTTATTATAAATAGGACCTCTTACTATTGTATTAGGCATCTTTGGATTACCTTATGATCCTTTGATCACGTTTTAGGGGGCTGGCCATCTCGGCCATGCCTGGACCTTCACTTATGTATTTTTAATGGTAGAGTTTCTACACTCCATAGATTAAGGTGTGGAGCTCTGCTGTTCCTCAAAGATTAATGCAAAGTACTACTGTTTTCTATTCAATTCTTCTTATTTCTCTTCTAAGATATCCATTCGCACCCAAAAACATGATGAAGGTGATGATTATGTGTGACGCTCATCATCCTTCTCCCTTATGAACGCGTGCCTGACAAACACTTCCGTTCTACATGAAATAAGCTAGAATGAATATCTCTTAGATCTCCTAACCAGAATCTTCGTGGCGTAAGCTAGAATGATGGCGGCATTCAAGAGAATCCGGAAGGTCTAAACCTTGTCTGTGGTATTCCGAGTAGGATTCAATGATTGGATGACTGTGACGAGCTCCTAACTCGCGATTGCAGGGCGTTAGTGACAGACGCAAAAGGATAGTAAATCCTATTCCAGCATGATCGAGAACCGACAGATGAATAGCCGTGCCGTGACAGGGTGCATGAGCATATTATTCACTGAGAGGATAAGATGAAGCCATTGACAAGGGTGATGCCTCCAGACGATTAGCCGTGCCGTGACAGGGCATTGGATCATTTTCCCGTGAGATGACCGAAAGTAGCCATTGACAGTGGTGATGTATCACATAAAGCCAGCCATGGAAAGGAATGAGACTGATTGGATGAAGATAGCAGGAAAGCAGAGGTTCAGAAGAACGAAAAGCATCTCCATTCGCTTATCTGAAATTCCTACCAATGAATTACATAAGTATCTCTATCCCTATTTTATTATATAATATTCGAAAACACCATTATCAATTTATATCTGCCTGACTGAGATTTACAAGGTGACCATAGCTTGCTTCATACCAACAATCTCCGTGGGATTCGACCCTTACTCACGTAAGGTATTACTTGGACGACCCAGTGCACTTGCTGGTTAGTGGTACGCGTTGTGAAAAGTGTAATTCACAATTCGTGCACCAAGTTTTTGGCGCCGTTGCCAGGGATTGTTTGAGTTCTCGGCAAGCTTTTGGTCCGGTAACATCAGTGCCAGATTCCCTTTTGATCCGGCAACAGCACCAAGTTTTTGGCGCCGTTGCCGGGGATTGTTCGAGTTTGGACAACTGACGGTTCATCTTGTTGCTCAGATTAGGTAATTTTCTTTTTGTTTTGTTTTCAAAAATTTTTCAAAAATCTTTCAAAAACTCTTCCTTTGTTTTCGAAAAAAAAATAAAATAAAATAAAATGTTTTCAAAAATAAATTATTCTATGGCTTCAAAATTTTTAAGAATGAATTCTAGTGTTTCATGAAATATGTTGAATCATATCTGGCTGTAAAGCCATACCCAAACTACTTTGGGATTGGTATTCAACTAATCACTCCAGCCCATGTAATTATATGCTAAAGCTTGGCTGGCTGTTAAGCCATGCCAGACCCTTTGATTGGAGCTTTAAGACTAACATGGCAAGATTCCTGGAATTCATATTAAAAATTTTGGAATCCTTATTTTCTTTTTCAAAAGAATTTTTCGAAAAATATAAAATAAAAATCCAAAAAAATTAGAAAATCATAAAAATCAAAAATATTTTTGTGTTTCTTGTTTGAGTCTTGAGTCATATCATAAGTTTGGTGTCACTTGCATATGCATCTTGCATTTTTCGAAAATTTCATACATTCATGGTGTTCTTCATGATCTTCAAGTTGTTCTTGGTAAGTCTTCTTGTTTGACCTTGATGATTTTTTGTTTTGTGTCTTTTCATGTTTATCATATGCATTCTTGAATTCTTAGTGCGTAAGCATTAAAGAATTCTAAGTTTGGTGTCTTGCATGTTTTCTTTGCATTAAAAATTTTTCAAAAAATATGTTCTTGATGTTCATCATGATCTTCATAGTGTTCTTGGTGTTCATCTTGACATTCATAGCATTCTTGCATGCATTCATTGTTTTGATCTAAAAATTTCATGCATTGCATAATTTTCATGTTTTCATAAAAATTCAAAAAATCAAAAAAATATCTTTCCCTTTTTTTCTCTCATCAAATTCGAAAATTTGAGTTGACTTCTTCAAAAATTTTTAAAATCAAGTTGTTTCTCATGAGTCAAACCAAATTTTCAATTTGAAAATCTTATCTTTTTCAAAATCTTTTTCAAAAATCAAATCTTTTTCAAAATTCTTAGTTATTTTCGAAAATTTCAAAAATATTTTTCAAAAATCTTTTTCTTATTTTTATACCAAATTTTCGAAAATAACAATAACAATTAATGTTTTGATTCAAAAATTTCAAGTTTGTTACTTGCTTGTTAAGAAAGATTCAAACTTTAAGTTCTAGAATCATATCTTATGATTTCTTGTGAATCAAGTCATTAATTGTGATTTTAAAAATCAAATCTTTTTCAAAACTAATTTCAATCATATCTTTTCAAAAATATCTTCTTATCTTTTTCAAAATTTGATTTCAAAATATCTTTTCTAACTTCCTAACTTCTTATCTTTTCAAAATTTGTTTCAACTAACTAACTAACTTTTTGTTTGTTTCTTAACTTTTTCAAAACTACCTAACTAACTCTCTCTCTCTAATTTTCGAAAATATCTTCCCTCTTTTTCAAAAATTTCTTTTTAATTAACTAATTATTTTTATTTTTATTTTTTATTTAAAAATTTTTTTTGAAAATTACTAACATTTTTCAAAAACCATTTTCGAAAATCACTAACTCTTTTTCAAAAATATTTTCGAAAATTCTCTCTCTCCCATCTTATTCTATTTATTCATTCATATCCTAACATCTCATCTCACATCTCTAGCCTCCTCACAGTTGTGTTTCTTCCATTATATTACATTATTTGTCTCCCCCTCTTCTTCTACTCACACAGGGATCCCTATACTGTGGTATAAAGGATCTCTATTATTATTATTATTTTTCTGTGCCTTCTTCTTTGTCATATGAGCAGGAGCAAGGATAAGAACATTCTTGTGGAAGCAGATCCAGAACCTGAAAGGACTCTGAAAAAAAAAATTAAGAGAAGCTAAATTACAACAATCCAGAAATAACCTTTCAGAAATTTTCAAACAGGAAGAGGAGATGACAGCCGAAAATAATAATAATATAAGAAAGATGCTTGGTGACTTTACTGCACCTAATTCCAATTTACATGGAAGAAGCATCTCCATTCCTGCCATTGGAGCAAACAAATTTGAGCTGAAACCTCAATTAGTTTCTCTGATGCAGCAGAACTGCAAGTTTTATGGACTTCCATCTGAAGATCCTTTTCAGTTCTTAACTGAATTCTTGTAGATATGTGATACTGTTAAGACTAATGGAGTAGATCCTGAAGTCTACAGGCTCATGCTTTTCCCTTTTGCTGTAAGAGACAGAGCTAGATTATGGTTGGATTCTCAACCCAAAGACAGCCTGAACTCTTGGGATAAGCTGGTCACGGCTTTCTTAGCCAAGTACTTTCCTCCTCAAAAGCTGAGCAAGCTTAGAGCTGATGTTCAAACCTTCAGACAGAAAGAAGGTGAATCCCTCTATGAAGCTTGGGAAAGATACAAACAGTTGACCAAAAAGTGTCCTTCTGACATGCTTTCAGAATGGACCATCCTGGATATATTCTATGATGGTTTATCTGAGCTATCAAAGATGTCACTTGACACTTCTGCAGGTGGATCCATTCACCTAAAGAAAACGCCTGCAGAAGCTCAAGAACTCATTGACATGGTTGCTAATAACCAGTTCATGTACACTTCTGAAAGGAATCCTGTGAGTAATGGGACGCCTATGAAGAAGGGAGTTCTTGAAGTTGATACTCTAAATGCCATATTGGCTCAGAATAAAATATTGACTCAGCAAGTCAATATGATCTCTCAGAGTCTGCATGGAATGCAAGCTGCATCCAACAGTACTCAAGAGGCTTCTTATGAAGAAGAAGCTTATGATCCTGAGAACCCTGCAATAGCAGAGGTAAATTACTTAGGTGAACCTTATGGAAACACCTATAACTCAACATGGAGAAATCATCCAAATCTCTCATGGAAGGATCAAAAGCCCCAACAAGGCTTTAATAATGGTGGAAGAAACAGGTTTAACAATAATAAACCTTTTCCATCATCAACTCAGCAACAGACAGAGAACTCTGAACAAAATGCTTCTAATTTAGCAAATCTAGTCTCTGATCTATCTAAAGCCACTGTAAGTTTCATGAATGAAACAAGGTCTTCCATTAGAAATCTGGAAGCACAAGTGGGCCAGCTGAGTAAAAGGATCACTGAAATCCCTCCTAGTACTCTCCCAAGCAATACAGAAGAGAATCCAAAAGGAGAGTGCAAGGCCATTGACATAAGCGCCATGGCCGAACCTATGAGGAGAGGAGAGGACGTGAATCCCAAGGAGGAAGACCTCCTGGGACGTCCAGTGATCAATAAGGAGCTTCCCTCTGAGGAACCAAAGGACTCTGAGGCTCATCTAGAGACCATAGAGATTCCATTGAACCTCCTTATGCCCTTCATGAGCTCTGATGAGTACTCCTCTTCTGAAGAGAATGAGGATGTTACTGAAGAGCAAACTGCCAAGTTTCTTGGTGCAATCATGAAGCTGAATGCCAAATTATTTGGCATTGATACTTGGGAAGTTGAACCTCCCTTGTTCATCAATGAACTAAGTGATCTAGATCAACTGACATTGCCTCAGAAGAGACAGGATCCTGGAAAGTTCATAATACCCCGTACCATAGGCACCATGATCTTTAAGGCTCTGTGTGACCTTGGTTCAGGAATAAACCTCATGCCCCTCTCTATAATAGAGAAACTGGGAATCTATGGGGTGCAAGCTGCTAAAATCTCATTAGAGATGGCAGACAGCTCTAGAAAACAGGCTTATGGACAAGTAGAGGACGTGTTAGTAAAGGTTGAAGGCCTTTACATCCCTGCTAATTTCATAGTCCTGGATACTGGAAAGGAAGAGGATGAATCCATCATCCTAGGAAGACCTTTCCTGGCCATAGCAAGAGCTGTGATTAATGTTGACAGAGGTGAAATATTCCTTCAATGGAATGAGAACTCCCTTGTGTTTAAAACTCAAGGATCTCCCTCTGCAACCATGGAGAGGAAGCAGAAAAAGCTTATCTCCAAGAAGAGTCAACCAGAGCCCCCACAGTCAAACTCTAAGTTTGGTGTTGGGAGGCCACAACCAAACTCTAAGTTTGGTGTTGAACTCCCATACCCAAACTCTAAGTTTGGTGTTGGAGAGTCTCAACAAAGCTCTGCACATCTGTGAGGCTCCATGAGAGCCCACTGTCAAGCTATTGACATTAAAGAAGCGCTTGTTGGGAGGCAACCCAATGTTTATCTAATTCTTATTTTTATTGTTTTTCATGTTTTCTTAGGTTCATGATCATGTGGAGTCACAAAATAAACAAAAAAATCAAAAACGGAATCAAAAACAGCAGAAAAAAAATCACACCCTGGAGGAGCATCTGTCTGGCGTTCAAACGCCAGAACAGAGCATAGTTCTAGCGCTGAACGCCCAGAATGGGAGCATCCTGGCGCTGAACGCCCAGAACAAGCATGGTTCTGGCGTTCAACGCCAGAAATGGCAGCAAAGGGGCGTTGAACGCCCAAAATGGGCACCAACCTGGCGCTGAACGCCCAGAGTTGTGTGCAAGGGCATTTTACATGCCTAAATTGGTGCAAGGATGTAAATGCCTTGACACCTCAGGATCTGTGGACCCCACATGATCCCCACCTACCTCATCATCTCTCTTTCCATTCATGATCATCCCTTCTTTTTTTCCATACACCCACTACCTTCAAAAATTCAACATCTCTCTCCCACCCAATCCCACCCATATGGCCGAATACACACTCCCATCCATCTCCTCCATATCTTCTTCTTATTCTTCTATTCTTTCTTCTTTTGCTCGAGGGCGAGCAACATTCTAAGTTTGGTGTGGTAAAAGCATAGCTTTTTGTTTTTTCCATAACCATTGATGGCACCTAAGGCCAGAGAAACCTCTAGAAAGAAGAAAAGGAAGACAAAAGCTTCCATCAAGGGTCTATAGCTCAGTGGTAGAACATTTGACTGCAAATCAAGAGATCCCTGAGATACCTTAGGGGATACATTTTCTTCCACACAATTATTGGAAACAATTAAGGGTGGAACATCAAGAGCACTCCATCATGCTCCATGAAAAAAGAGAAGATCAAAAAGCAATGAAGGAGGAGCAGCAAAGACAAGGAAGAGACATAGAAGAGCTCAAGGACATCACTAAGGTGGACTCATTCCTTGTTCTTACTTTCTCTGTTTTTCATTTTCTATGTTATGTGCTTATCTGTGTTTGTGTCTTCATTACATGATCATTAGTAGTTAGTAACTATGTCTTAAAGTTATAAATGTCCTATGAATCCATCACCTCTCTTAAATGAAAAATGTTTTAATTCAAAAGAACAAGAAGTACATGAGTTTCGAATTTATCCTTGAACTTAGTTTAATTATATTGATGTGGTGACAATGCTTCTTGTTTTCTGAATGTATGCTTGAACAGTGCATATGTCTTTTGAAGTTGTTGTTTAAGAATGTTAAATATGTTGGCTCTTGAAAGAATGATGACTAGGAGACATGTTATTTGATAATCTGAAAAATCATAAAAATGATTCTTGAAGCAAGAAAAAGCAGCAAAGAACAAAGCTTGCAGAAAAAAAAAATAGGCGAAAAAAAAAAAATATAGAAAGAAAAAGAAAAAGCAAGCAGAAAAAGCCAAAGCTCTTAAAACCAAGAGGCAAGAGCAAAAAGCCAATAACCCTTAAAACCAAAAGGCAAGGGCAAATAAAAAGGATCCCAAGGCTTTGAGCATCAGTGGATAGGAGGGCCTAAAGGAATAAAATCCTGGTCTAAGCGGCTAAACCAAGCTGTCCCTAACCATGTGCTTGTGGCGTGTAGGTGTCAAGTGAAAACTTGAGACTGAGCGGTTAAAGTCAAGGTCCAAAGCAAAAAAAGAGTGTGCTTAAGAACCCTGGACACCTCTAATTGGGGACTTTAGCAAAGCTGAGTCACAATCTGAAAGGGTTCACCCAATTATGTGTCTGTGGTATTTATGTATCCGGTGGTAATACTGGAAAACAAAGTGCTTAGGGCCACGGCCAAGACTCATAAAATAGCTGTGTTCAAGAATCATCATACTGAACTAGGAGAATCAATAACACTATCTGAACTCTGAGTTCCTATAGATGCCAATCATTCCGAACCTCAATGGATAAAGTGAGATGCCAAAACTATTCAAGAGGCAAAAAGCTATAAGTCCCGCTCATATAAGCTCTATTTCATTGATAGTTTGGAATTTATAGTATATTCTATTCTTTTTATCCTATTTGATTTTTAGTTGCTTGGGGACAAGCAACAATTTAAGTTTGGTGTTGTGATGAGCGGATAATTTATACGCTTTTTGACATTGTTTTTAGTATGTTTTTAGTAGGATCTAGTTACTTTTAGGGATGTTTTTAATAGATTTTGTGTTAAATTCACATTTCTGGACTTTACTATGAGTTTGTATGTTTTTCTGTGATTTCAGGTATTTTCTGGCTGAAATTGAGGGACTTGAGCAGAAATCAGATTCAGAGGTTGAAAAAGGACTACTGATGCTGTTGGATTCTGACCTTCCTGCACTCAAAGTGGATTTTCTGGAGCTACAGAACTCGAAATGGCGCGCTTCCAATTGCGTTGGAAAGTAGACATCCAGGGCTTTCCAGAAATATATAATAGTCCATACTTTGGCCAAGAATTGACGACGTAAACTGGCGTTCAACGCCAGCCTTCTACCCAAATCTGGCGTCCAGCGCCAGAAAAGGATCCAAAACCAGAGTTGAACGCCCAAACTGGCACAAAAACTGGCGTTCAACTCCACAAATGGCCTCTGCATGTGCAACACTTAAGCTCAGCCCAAACACACACCAAGTGGGCCCCAGAAGTGGATTTATACATCAAATACTTACTCATGTAAACCCTAGTAGCTAGTTTATTATAAATAGGACCTCTTACTATTGTATTAGGCATCTTTGGATTACCTTATGATCCTTTGATCACGTTTTAGGGGGCTGTCCATCTCGGCCATGCCTGGACCTTCACTTATGTATTTTTAACGGTAGAGTTTCTACACTCCATAGATTAAGGTGTGGAGCTCTGCTGTTCCTCAAAGATTAATGCAAAGTACTACTGTTTTCTATTCATTTCTTCTTATTTCTCTTCTAAGATATCCATTCGCACCCAAGAACATGATGAAGGTGATGATTATGTGTGAAGCTCATCATCCTTCTCCCTTATGAACGCGTGCCTGACAAACACTTCCGTTCTACATGAAATAAGCTAGAATGAATATCTCTTAGATCTCCTAACCAGAATCTTCGTGGCGTAAGCTAGAATGATGGCGGCATTCAAGAGAATCCAGAAGGTCTAAACTTTGTCTGTGGTATTCCGAGTAGGATTCAATGATTGGATGACTGTGACGAGCTCCTAACTCGCGATTGCAGGGCGTTAGTGACAGACGCAAAAGGATAGTAAATCCTATTCCAGCATGATCGAGAACCGACAGATGAATAGCCGTGCCGTGACAGGGTGCGTGAGCATATTATTCACTGAGAGGATAAGATGAAGCCATTGACAAGGGTGATGCCTCCAGACGATTAGCCGTGCCGTGACAGGGCATTGGATCATTTTCCCGTGAGATGACCGAAAGTAGCCATTGACAGTGGTGATGTATCACATAAAGCCAGCCATGGAAAGGAATGAGACTGATTGGATGAAGATAGCAGGAAAGCAGAGGTTCAGAAGAACGAAAAGCATCTCCATTCGCTTATCTGAAATTCCTACCAATGAATTACATAAGTATCTCTATCCCTATTTTATTATATAATATTCGAAAACACCATTATCAATTTATATCTGCCTGACTGAGATTTACAAGGTGACCATAGCTTGCTTCATACCAACAATCTCCGTGGGATTCGACCCTTACTCACGTAAGGTATTACTTGGACGACCCAGTGCACTTGCTGGTTAGTGGTACGCGTTGTGAAAAGTGTAATTCACAATTCGTGCACCAAGAACACAAAAGAGAAAAGCATTTCAGCTTGTGCCCACGCACACCTTCTATGCCCACGCACAGGGGTCAAAATCAGGACATGTGCCCACGCACAGGCTGTGTCCATGCTCAGGGCAGAATGGAAATAGGACCTGTGCGTCCGCACAGGTCTGTGCCCACGCACAGGTCTGTGCCCACACACAGGAGGAAAAGCAGCAAGTGTGCTCATGCACTGACCTGTGCGTCCGCACAGGTACCAGCGCGTGCCTCCATTAAAATTGCACGTGGACTCGCATTTTGGGGGCTTTTTAGCCCATTTTTTAAGGCTTTGGAGCATATTTGAAAGGGGAAGCAACCATATATCATACCATACACTACCATACTTCACGGAAGAGTTTTTAGGAGTAGTTTTAGGGTAGTTTAGTTTTAGGTTTTCTCTCTTAGGGTTTTAATTAGGTTTTTAATGTAGCATTTTATACTTCAGTTTTGGCTTTGGATTTTACTTTCCTATTGTAAGTATTTCTTTAATTCCTCTTTTATTGCACTACTTGTTCTACACTTTCTTGCATTCTCATTTTCTTTATCAATATACACATAGTTTTGCAATTTTGATTTCTAGTTAATGAATTTGATGTTTGATGCTTGCTTCATGTTTGTTTGAGTTACCTTGCTTGCTTGTTATTATTTATGGTTCATAGCTTTCATTAATTTACCAACTTTGCCATGTTTTATGTTTATGCGCTCTATGTGTTTGATGAAATACCAATTTTGATTATGGGGTAATTTCCACCCCTTGGCTTGGGAGAAATGAGTGTATGGATTACTAGAGCCATAATGTCCAATATTTAGTGATAATTCTTGGGTTGTTAATTATTCTTGTTTCCACTAACGCTAACTTTTTACTAAGGTAATTAGTAAGTTAGCTAGGAATTGTGGATTAATAACAATTATGCTCACTTAACTTATCCCTCGATGTTAAGGGTTGACTTAGTGAGATTAATCCATCATAATTATCATAGTTGTGCTTATGGCAAAGAAGGGATTCCATAAGTCATCCCATGTCAAGGTTTCATTTATGTTTTGAACCACTTTTCAATCACTTTATAGTTTTACTTGTCCATATTACATACATGGTTCTTTTATTCCTTTATTAGTTTATTAATTGCAATTTGTCTAGTTCTTTTATCTCTTTATTTGCTTGCTTCCTTATTATTAAAAACATCCCTTGTTTTCTACAACCAAAATTGTGCACTTGTTGGCATTAGTTCCAAGGGAAGATGACCCGGGATTTAAAACTCCCGGTTATTTTGTGTTGATTGTGACATCTTTAGGATTATAATTTGATTGATGATCAATGGTTGGGTTTGGACTATACTTGCAACGTCAATCCTATTTTTAGTACGAAAATCCAAACCTATACAATTTGGTCCTCTATCATTAATTCACCTAAGTTCAAGGGAACCACTAGTCCGACTGAAGCTGATACCTGGTTTCAGGCTATGGAGCGAGCACTGCAAGCATAGATGGTACCTGAAGGGCAGTGTGTTGAGTTTGTCACTTATTTGCTCACTGGGGAAGCGTCGCATTGGTGGCAAGGAGTCCGACGTCTCCTTCAGTAGGGTGATAACCCTATAACCTGGGATGCCTTCCAGGATGAGTTCTATAAGAAGTACTTTCCAACTTCTACAAGGACGGCCAAGGAACTTGAGTTACTACAGCTGAAGCAGGGTACTATGTCTGTATCTGAGTATACTGACAAGTTTGAGGAGCTGTTCAGGTTTTCCCGTATGTGTCAGGGAACTCCGGGAGACTATAAGGAATGGAAGTTCATTAAGTATGAAGGAGGACTCCGGAGTGTTATCTTCAGTTGAGTAGGACCAATGGAGATTAGGACTTTCTCCGAGTTGGTGAACAAGAGTAGGGTTGCTGAAGAGTGTGTTACGAAGGCGGCTGCCGAGAGGGGAAGTCACAAGGGATCATTCCCACAGAATTGAGGGAAGAACTTTGCACCTAGAGGTCCGCCTTTTAAGCGGGGAGGCTCTTTCAGGAAGTCAAACAACAACAACTCCCATGGAAAGAGATTTGGAAAGTAGCCTCAGAGTGAGCAAGCTTGTGCTAGGTGCGGAAGTCACCATCCGGGAGTCCCGTGCAAGGCCGGGTGGGGCTTGTGCTATTCTTGTGGTAAGGCGGGACATAAGGCCTTAAACTATCTGGAGAAGCATGATGTGTGGAAAATGATCCAACACAAAATTCACCGGCAAGTGTACTGATGAGCGGATAATTTATACGCTTTTTGGCATTGTTTTTAGTATGTTTTTAGTAGGATCTAGTTACTTTTAGGGATGTTTTCATTAGTTTTTATGTTAAATTCACATTTCTGGACTTTACTATGAGTTTGTGTGTTTTTCTGTGATTTCAGGTATTTTCTAGCTGAAATTGAGGGACTTGAGCAAAAATCAGATTCAGAGGTTGAAGAAGGACTGCTGATGCTGTTGGATTCTGACCTCCCTGCACTCAAAGTAGATTTTCTGGAGCTAAAGAACTCAAAATGGCGCGCTTCCAATTGCGTTGAAAAGTAGACATCCAGGGCTTTCCAGCAATATATAATAGTTTATACTTTGGCCGAGTTTAGACGATGCAAAAGGGCGTTGAACGCCAGTTCTACGCTGCAGTCTGGAGTTAAACGCCAGAAACACGTCACGAACTAGAGTTGAACGCCAGAAACACGTTACAAACTGGCGTTCAACTCCAAGAATGACCTCTCCACGTGTAAACTTCAAGCTCAGCCCAAGCACACATCAAGTGGGCTCCGGAAGTGGATTTATGCATCAATTACTTACTTCTGTAAACCCTAGTAACTAGTTTAGTATAAATAGGACTTTTTACTATTGTATTAGACATCTTTGGAACATCCTGGATTGTATTTTTGATCCATTGATCACGTTTGGGGGCTGGCCATTCGGCCATGCCTGAACCTTTCACTTATGTATTTTCAACGGTAGAGTTTCTACACTCCATAGATTAAGGTGTGGAGCTCTGCTGTTCCTCATGAATTAATGCAAAGTACTACTGTTTTCTATTCAATTCAACTTATTCCGCTTCTAAGATATCCATTCGCACCCAAGAACATGATGAATGTGATGATTATGTGACGCTCATCATCATTCTCACTTATGAACGCGTGCCTGACAAACACTTCCATTCTACATGCAACCAAGCTAGAATGAGTATCTCTTAGATATCTAATACAGGGGACCGAGTCTGAGTTATTAGTATCTTCGTGGTATAAGTTAGAACCCATGGATGGCCATTCTTGAGATCCGGAAAGTCTAAACCTTGTTTGTGGTATTCCGAGTAGGATCTGGGAAGGGATGGCTTTGACGAACTTCAAACTCGCGAGTGCTAGGCGTAGTGACAGACATAAAAGGATAGTAAATCCTATTCCAGTATGATCGAGAACCTCCAGATGATTAGCCATGCCGTGACAGAGCATTTGGACCATTTTCACAGAGAGGATGGGATGTAGCCATTGACAACGGTGATGCCCTTACAGAAAGCTTGCCATGGAAAGGAGTAGGACTGATTGGATGAAGACAGCAGGAAAGCAGAAGTTCAGAAGAACGAAGGCATCTCTATACGCTTATCTGAAATTCTCACCAATGAATTACATAAGTATTTCTATCTTTATTTTCTATTTATTTATTATTATTATTCGAAAATACTATAACCATTTGATATCCGCCTGACTGAGATTTACAAGGTGACCATAGCTTGCTTCATACCAACAATCTCCGTGGGATCAACCCTTACTCACGTAAGGTTTTATTACTTGGACGACCCAGTGCACTTGCTGGTTAGTTGTGCGAAGTTGTGAAGTTATGTTTGGACCATGGTATTATGCACCAGTTTGTTGGTGCCATTGCCAGGGAGAAAACGAACAACAAATTTTACAACCTCAGGGATCACAATTTCGCATACCATGTACCGGGTCGCATCAAGTAATAATAACTCATATGAGTGAGGTCGATCCCACAGGGATTGAAGGATTGAGAAATTTTAGTTAGGTGGTTGATTTAGTCAAGCGAACAAGAGTTTATTTGAGTGATTTGTATCTAACAGAAGCTAAATTGTATGAAATATAAGGGAAGAGGGACGATTGACAGTAAATTAAAGAGCAAAAGAAATAAAGAAGCTGAATCTTAAAGTGCAAGTAATATAAATGACAGAAACTTAAATTGCAAGAAATATAAATGACAGAAGCTTAGAGTGCAAGAAATTTAAATTGCTTGAATCATAAAAGGATTTGGGAGTTGGGATTGCAGAAATTAAGCAAGAGAAAGTAAAATGGCATTAAACAGAGAAGTAAAGGATGAATTAAAATGCAATAAATCTAAACAGAAAAGAGGAATTACTTGAGAAACCAAACAGAAAGTAAAATGTAGCTTAATTGCAATAGCTAAAGGGAAGTTGAAGATCTCAGGGGTAGAGGAGACTAGAAAACAAGTCTAGATCTCAAATCCTTCCTTGATCCAACAAGAGAATAATTGCAGAGAAGTAAAAGGCAGATTGCAGAAGAAGTAGAGATGAAAACAGTAAAGAGAACTTAGATCCAAACCACAATTCTTTGAAATTATGCAGGAAGTAACAAGAGAGATCTTAAATCAAGATTGAAATAGAATTCCTTCAATTCTTAATCCAAGACTCAAAACAAAGATGAAGAGAATAGAGGCAAGAACAAAAAAGAAGAGAGAATTCAATTCTCTCCTCAATTTCCAAACCTCCAAAGCTAGAAAATAAAATGGAAAATTCAAAAGTAAGCAAAAAGGTCATCTCTAACTCAAACTAACTTCTATTTATACACTTCCTATTTTTGGATTTTAGAATTTGGAGTGGACTTTTTAATTTGGTGAAGAATTGAATTAAATTGGAATTTTGGTTGAATTTGTGGGCTATGGGTCACACTCCCAGGATCAAGCTTGGTTCATGGGGAGAGCCTAGCTTCCATGTTGCTTGTGTGTTGCGCACCAAGCTCCTTGTCGTGTCAAGCATTGCGCACCAAGCCTTCCCTGGCCGTGTCACACATTGCTAGCGTGACAAGCTATAACGCTCGGTTCATGGCAAGAGTTGAGCGCTCCTTGCTTGGTCATGGGGTCCCAGTTTCGAACCTTAGTGGAGGCATTTGGTGACCCCTTTCTTTTGTGCACAAAGTGGCGCCTCTCTTCTTGCTTCCTTGAGGTGCATGGTTCGAATCTTGTGGAGTGTAATTCAGCCAAGTTTGGCTTAATTTCTTGGAGAGTAGCGCTCCCTTACTTCCCCTTGCTCATGAGTTCGAACCTTGGTGTCCTCACTTAGCAAACTTTTCTTCTTGAATTTATTTTGGAGGATGCCCGATAAAGCTCTTGGCAAGAGCGCAGCTTTGAAGTTTTGCCTTGTTTCCTTGTCACATTGTAGTGCTCGGTTCACAAGGAGAGCTTAGCTTTCCTTTTGCTTGGCCTTGGTCCATTGAGTAGCGCTCCTTATGAGAGCGCTGAGCTCTTGGTAAGAGCTCTATGGCCCTTGTCTTTGATTGCGCTACACTTTTCTCTTCCTTGGGCTATGCTTCTTAGGCCACGCTTTCTTGTTTTCTTTTTTTCTTCACCTACAAATAATCAAAACAACCAATCAAAGCACCACCAAATTCACAAGGTTTAAAATTCATTCAAAAAAACCAATTAATTTTAGCTTAAACCTCATGATTTTTTGTCCATTAAAGGGTGGTTGATTAATTCAATAAAACCATGCAATTCCACTCCAAATTACTTACTTACAATGCAAGAAAGTGCATAAAACCTAATGAGACAAGTGAAAAATACTTGAAAAGCTAGCATATGATGACTTGTCATCAAAGCAGAAGCAAGGTGCTGGGAGGGCACAGTAGACTGGTCGGGTGTTCACCACCTCAGCTATAGGTGCCGAGGGATCCGAGACAGTTATCCGAGGTAACTGTGAAATGGCTGGTCAAACTTTAAATGCTTTATTTGATTCGGGAGCAACACATTCATTTATTCCATTTGAAAAAGCTCATGAGTTAGTATTGAAGATTGTAGTCTTAGGTTATGACCTAAAGGTGTATAATGCGACCCATGAAGCCACGGTAACTAGGCTAGGATGCCCGCAAGTTTTATTTAGGGTCCAACAACGTGATTTTTTTCATGATTTAATCTGTTTACCAATGATCAGTCTTGACCTTATCCTGGGTTTGGATTGGTTATCTAAAAACCATGTTCTGCTCGACTGTTCTGCAAAATCGGTGTACTTCATGCCAGAAGATACAGAAGGGCCGGTTGTGTTAAATAGTTATTACTTGAATGCTATGATGGTGAATTGTTCTGGGGCCAAATGTCAGAGTATTCTATTGTTAACCGTGGGTGTTTCGGGTGTTGATCAAAGATTGGAACAAATTCCGGTTGTGTGTGAGTTTCCAGAGCCCGACGATATCGATGAATTTCCACCTAACCGAGAGGTTGAGTTTGCTATTGAGTTGGTGCTTGGGGCTGGACCAATCTCAAGTGCTCCTTATAGGATGTCACCGCTGGAAATGGCCGAGCTAAAGTCTCAATTAGAGGATCTGTTGGGTAAGAACTTTATCCGACCAAGTGTTTCTCTGTAGGGTGCACCAGTGTTACTGGCAAAGAAGAAAGATGGGAGTATGCCTTAAGAGGGGAACGAAGCATGCCTTATAAGAGTGTGGATACCTCTCCCTAGCATGATGCGTTTTGACGAGTGAGTGTGGAAGGCTTTGGCTATCATCCATATCGTCAAAGGCAAAACCGTAAGGCCTTGTGTGCCAAAGCGGACAATATCGTGCTAGTGGGTAGTCTGGGCCATTACAGATGGTATCAGAGCCAGAGCCCAGATCGATGTGCCAGCGAGGGCGCTGGGCTCCCTTAGGGGGTGGATTGTATGGTCCCACATCAGTTGGAGAGGGAAACGAAGCATGCCTTATAAGAGTGTGGATACCTCTCCTTAGCATGACGCATTTTGTCGAATGAGTGTGGAGGGCTTTGGCTATCATCCCTATCGTCAAAGACAAAACCGTGAGGCCTTGTGTACCAAAGTGGACAATATCGTGCTAGCGAGTGGTCTGGGCCGTTACATTTCAGCTATTGTAATTGCAATTTGTAATAACGCAGTTGTTATAAGAGACGTCAGAGCTGTTGCTATTTTCGTGGGGTTAATGCTGTTGCTGTTGCCATGAATTAAAAGGAAAGGGAATTGCCACGATAAGTTATGCGGACTCGGCTAACTAAGGTAGGAGTTGGTTTTAAAATAAAAATATTTTGGGTTTTGAATTTCTGATAAGTTTAGTAGATTAATGCAAATAGATGAACGTCTGAGATATAAATGATTTTCTATTGTGATTGAAAGGTTATGTCTGTTGGTGATTAGTTGTTTTCTAAATTTTTGGTAAAATTGATGGAATACGTTGATTTTAGATTTTAGATTGAAAACGAAAATGATTGGTTTTGAATGACGGATTTAGAAATGTTGTCTTGAAATATTGGTTTTATTGAGTCGAGGTTGAAAAGAGAGAATCCGTGATGGGTGGCAAACCCCAGTTTTTAGGGGAGGTGCTACTGAAATTTTTCTAAGAATTTAAAGGAGTTTTGGTTATGATGTCGAAATGAACTTGATTTAAAATAATTATCAGAAGAGATAAGTTTTGGATACTTTCATGAATTTTAAGGAGAGTCGGATTCCCTTGATTTGCTTAGATGGTGATTTTAATTTTTTTGATTTTTTTATAATAACGAAAAGAGATTTGATTAACTAGTTAAAGACCTTATAACAGTAATTTAAGTATAATTTCAAGAGTTTGGGGACAAGTGAGTAAGTTTGAAGGTTATGTTTGAATTAAGATATAATTAATGACAATTGGTTTAATGGAGGTTTAATGGTGATTTCAATATTGAGGAAGAGGATAATAATTGAGTATGATTTAGGTATGGTGATGAATGAGATGAGATTGAGAATTATGTGGATAATGATGAATTATGATTGAATTATTCATATGCCTTATGAATTTGAATTATCTGAGACATGAGTTTCCCTGGGTAGACGCAGTGGCTTGCCACCAGTTGCTCCAGGTTGAGACTCGATACTCTGTTGACCCTATGTTGCAAAATGTGACCGGACACTTTAACTCCCCAAGTTCCCCTATGTACATGCATATATATATATATATATATATATTTGAATATTCTATTATTGAGCTTGGAGTCTGACTCCATGGAAAATTATTGAGCTTGGAGTTTGACTCCACGAAATATTATTGAGCTCAGAGTTTGACTCCATGGAATATTATATTTGAGCTTGGAGTTTGACTCCATGGATATTATTTTTGAGCTTGGGGATGCGCACACAGAGGGACTATCTAATGGTTTACTACCAGAACATGTTAGGCTGGCTATATAACTGACAGATGAGACTCATCAGCCTTAGGACAGGCATGCATCATATGCATTTGTATGTTTTGATTGAGTGTGCTTTTGTTTTGGTTTGCCTAATTGCTTAGCCATGTTTATTTTCTACTTGTTTTACTTACTGTAACTGAATCTTATCTGTGACTTTTTTGTTTTTCTTATATGTGTATGTTTATCTGAAAGACCTTCTTTGGTAGAGGCATGATGAGGGTGGTTTCTGGTATGTGATAATGAAGGTTGAGGCAGGTGGACTAGGTGTTGCCTGAGTATTTTAATGTATGTATTATTTGGATAGGAGTGAGTAAGGTAAGTTGGATAGAAAATCCCTAGGCACGTCCTTGGTCCTTTACATTTCTTTAAACCAATCATCTTACTGAATTGTAAACTAAATGAAACTTCTTTACGATCTTTTAAATTAAGTTTCCTCCATAAAGCTTTTTTACCAAACGGTCTTTTCAAGGACAAACTGTTTTATAATGAAATTAATTCTATTTGCAAGTATTTCTTTGTTTTGCTGGTATTCCCGTCCCTACTGAGAACCCTTTCGAGGACGATGTTCTCAACCCCTTACAGATTTCCTTTTTCAGTGACAGGTTAAAGAAGTCTTGGGTACGAAGCTGTGATCGGTCTACAATATATGTATATATTTATATAAATGTTGTATATTCTTATTTATTGGTTTAGTTGAGATTTTACCCCTCGTCGGTTGTCATTTTGAATAAGCTTATGTATCTATTATTATGTGGATATAATTGTGTGGTTAAGTGAATTAAAGTAAAGACTTTTCGATTTCATAACAAGGATTCAGTTTATATTCGCGAAGGCTCAATATTAAATAATTATAATATTAAATTAACGGATTAGAGGTAAATGACGCCTGAACTTTTAGTACGATCATGAGGTATTAAAAGTATGGGTGTTACATTATGGTATTAGAGCAGTTCATCTTGATTAGAGCCTTGTGAATGGACTGACTATGCTTCAGTGCATACTCTGAGTGTTTCTCATATAGTAAGTCTTGTCCAGATAACAAGAATTAGAGCTTTAAGCACATGACTGTCTATTGATTAACGCTGTTAACTTATCATTGCATATCTGTTAATGTTAAGTCTAGCCAACTTAATGCTGATGGTTTATGTGTATGGAAAAGTTAGTGGGTTATCATAGATAAAATAGAATCAATAGGTGATGCGAATAACGGGTTTTAGGAGCGTTAGAAATTAATTCTTGAAGTTAGTTGACTGGTGCATGGCAGAAGTCAACCAATTAAGAGATTTCAAATAAGAGAATAGCGTTGCACGTATAGCTCTTAACCAGCTAAGATCTGCCTCACCAATTTAAAAAGAGTTGTCACAAATTTTAGAAATAAAAATACTGGGAGTATGAGTCACAGGTCGTCTTCCAACGAGTTGCAGGAAAGAGTGCCAATTTATTAATCAGAAAATTCCCAGAAAGTTTAAGTTTGATAATGAATAACTAAAATAATTGAGAATTAAAGCAATAAAAATAAACTAAGAATAATTATTGATATTCCAAATAAAAGGCCTTGACTAGGGGAATAATTAAGTGGAAGTTTCATCCTTGTTGGAATCTTCTCAAGTGTAGTGTAAAGAGGTTGTTGTTCTCATTAGGTTAACCCTTATTGAATAAATGAAAATTTAGTGATTAAACCAACTCTTACCCACAAATCCTAGTCCTCTCCCTTGGGAAGGTCCAGCGTTAGCAGATACAGAATTAGCCAACAACATCCAATTTAACTAGGCACTTGAGCATTCCAACTCAAGTGTCTCCTCTTAATCAACCCCCGTGTCAAGTGGAGGATCTACTCTATTGACATGAAGTTAATAATCATAAAAATATAAGAAGACATAATTAAATAAAATTTAAATAGAGAATTAAAATTAATTAAAAATAAAAATAATTCTATATATTAATAAACTCAAAACGTAACATACTTTTTTGAATAGAGTCAATAATCAACTGAAAAGAGTAAAGAATAAGGAAACAAACTAAAGTAGTATCTTCACGGAGGTAATGACTCTTTAGTATCCAAAATCCAAAGCAAAAGCATAAACTGTCAATGTAACACACATCTAGGTTTTGATCTAAAAGCTTAAAGTAATCCTAATGTGATGAATCTGAATGTGTGCGGATGCGTATGGTTGTGTCCCTTGAGTTTATGTACGTTCCCTAGCTTTAGTCTGTGTTTCTGGGCCAAAAACTAGGTCAAAATACGGCCCGAAATTGCCCCAGCATATTCTATTATTTTTGTAGATCGCGCAGGTCACGCGTATGCGTCGTCCACGCGTTCGCGTCATTTAGCGATTTTTCTTGTCACGCGTTCGCGTCGTTCACGCGTTCGCATCATTCGTGCAGACTCCAATCCATGCGTTTGCGTCAGGCACGCGTTCTCATCGTTGCGATTTCTTCATTTCGCGCGTTCACGTGGGCCATGCGCTCGCGTCATTGCTCGCTGGTCATCTCCTTAGTTTCTTGTGTTTCTTCCATTTTTGCAAGCTTCCTCTCTAATTTTCAAGTCATTCATGCCCTATGAAGCCTGAAACACTTAACACACGGATCACGACATCGAATGGGATAAAGGAGAATTAAAATACATAATTAAAAGTCTCTAGGAAGCAAGTTTTCAATCATAAACACTTTTGGGAAGGAATTGTAAATACATGCTAATCATATGAATAAGTGGGTAAAGATTTGATAAAACCACACAATTAAACACAATATAAATCATAAAATAATGGTTTATCATTGACATATGATCCTTATTTGTGCTTGGTGTTATCTTTTCCTCTATCAGTTGCATTGGAATTCCTTGTTTCACTGTTTTTCTTGAGATGCGGTTTGATTCTCTGTCAATTTGTATTCCTGATCACCCTCTGGATTTTTTATGTTATGGTTTTCAATTTTGTGTTTTCCTATGTGAACTTTGTACTCTAATTTAATTGGAACTTGCTTTGATCAATATATTATCTTTCTTCTTATTGTTCCTAGCAAAATTTTCTGATTTAGATTCTTTCCCTAAGTTATGATTTGATATCTTAGCTCTATGCTTTTCATCTTATGCGTATTCTACTCTGAACATGCGCCTAGCTATCCCATAGATTCTTGACATCACAGCTTTAGGTTCTGCATTCCTCTACTTAAACGATGTAATTTATTGACGAAATCTGAATCTGTTTTGCCGTAATACATCCTATCTTATAGTGCCCTCTTGTAATTCTTGTTTTGGATCTTCAAAGTAATTCTGGTTTGATTCTCCTCTTACCTAAATATTTTTCAAGATTCTTGTGATAATATTTTTGCTCATAGCTCAATTAAGTTCTATTTTATAAACTTTGCATATTTTATTTTAATTTGAGTTGTTTTGATGCAATACTTTATCTAAACCTTTAGAATTTCTTTCGAGAAAGTGAATTCATTCCTTCTTGAGTTTATCTATTTTTGGTGAACGCTACCATTGATTTTTAGTATTCTTTTTAACTCAGCTCGGAATCGGTTCAAATGAGTATGCCGTTTTTCCTCTTGTTATACCTAGTGAAGTTCTTAGATTCAAGATTCCTTCTAAGGATTACAACTTGATTTCCTACCAACCTCACTGTTGTTTTTATGCAAATTCTTTTTATTATGTACCTAAAGTATCTTTTGAGGTTTTCAAGGAAATATTTTATCTTTATCCTAACTAATTTTTCATTTTACAAATCTTGCATAATCTAGTTCAACTTGAATTTGTTTTAACATGACATAATATTTATGTTTTTTTACTAATTCTCTTGAATTTTGTAAACAACTGTCACGTTTTCCTCTATGGTTTCTATTAGAGTTCTTTAATCAAGATTCTTTCCTATATGCAATTCAATTTTTCTTTCCGGCACACTTCATGCCTTTTGACCATCCTTGTTTGTTGGTAACTCGAATCATTCTTTCATATTCTTGTGAACCTTGTGCTCCTCTGATTTGATTTTAGCTTATTTTGATCTAATTTATCACTACCCTTTTCTTGTCTATTTTGGAGTTCCTAGATTTAATATTTCTTACTAAGATGCGAAATAACTTTTTCTGGAATGTTTCCTCATGCATGTACATTGTTGTTTAGCTGCGACCTTACGCCTCCTTCCGAATCCATGTGAGTCTTATCCTTGTCACTTATTTTTCTTTTCCCGAGGTTTGTATCTCTTTGAACATACTGGCGCTTATTCCAGAGTCACGCGTGGTCCTTAGAGATAGAAGCCGATGTGTTAGCTCTTCAGGGAATGACTGGTGAATGAGGAAGTGAACCTTATAAGTCTGAGACGTCATAGGTTAGGACGCGTGAGTTTGGCAAGAAATGTCCTTAAGAGGATGTCTAAGTTTTCAATAGCTCAATGCTGTAGGATGAGGACTCGATAGATAATTAAGTGATCAAGCAACGTGAGATAGTGATACCGCTTTAATGTGTTTGAGTACGTGTTAGAATATTAAGGTTTTCGAACATAACAGTTGATTGAGTTTGCTACAAGTCAAACATAACAGTTGAGCGTGGATAAAGATGAGAATTCGAAAGGAATAGAAGTTGAGGAGCTTTTTCATATAAGATAAAGTGTTGGGAATAACGTTGGATATTCGAGTGAACTTGAAACGGAGTGATAAGCGGGTTGGAAAGCACCTAGTGATTGATTAGTTAAGGAAACAAAAGCATTAGCCTGTCGACCACATTGTCTTTGCAAACATCTATCTTGAAAATTTGAACCTTATTGTGTTTCTTCAAGTTTTGGTAAAGTGTTGACACCATATAATCTCTTTGTTTTGAGCTTATCTTGTAACTTCTGCTTTACACCACACTCTTCTCTTATATTTAAGTCTTATGGCTTATCTGGTATTTGAAAATTTATATATATGCCAAGACTACTTGCATTTCTAAAGTATTCAAAAGTAAAGTATTAAAACTATGTAAAATCTTATGTATTACTTTAATTTTTGAGGACGAAAACTTTTATAAGATGGGTAGAATGTATGACCAAGAACTTTTGAAAAATTTTATTATGAGTTGATTTTAAATTTACTTATTTATTAGAGATTTTATTTTCAGAAATTATTTCATTAAAAATAATTAAATCAGGTTTTGATAATTAAAATAGAAATTTTACTTAATTTTATTATTATTGAATAATTTTCTATATTTAAATTATAAAACTTAGCAGTTGTAAAAGAATAAGAATTTTATATGATTTAGTTTAAATAATTGAAATTTTAGAATTTAATACTTTAATTTTTATAAATAAAAAAATTAATTATATTATCTTATATTTTAAATTAAAATACTTGATTGAAAATTAATTAGAAAATTGATAATTAAATAATATCTTTAAGATAATTTTTGGGAATAAATTAGATTTCAATAAATTACAATATCTCTAAATTTTATTAAAATTACCCAAACCTCAATTTACCAAAATACTTCTAATTTCAAATTGCCCCAAATCAAATCATAACCCTAAAAATAAAACACAAAACCCTAATTCCCTTGTACACAATCCTCACCGCCACTCCCACGCTGCCACACTCTTATCCCAACCCTATCCCCTTCTAAAAGAAAGAAAAAAAAAGAAGAAAAGGGAGAAAGAAGAGGGAGAATCGGAGAAGGGACAGAGAGGAGGGGGACTGAGAAGAAAGAGAAGGAAGAGAGGAAGGACGTGCCGGCATTGGTGGGACTCGCCTCGCCGCGCCCTACCAATTGTTGTGGAGAAGGTCGAACAGAGGGGAGAGAAAGCTGGTGTTGAGAGAGGGAGGGGTCGCCGAGCTAAGCGCTGTCGTGTCAGCGTGGCTATGCCACCACAGATGAGGAGAGATGCGTCAGAGAGAGAGAAGGTCCGTGGTGGAAAAAGAGAGCGCTCGCGAGGGATGTTGAAGCTGTGTTCCGCCGCCGTGCTGTGCAAAGTCACCGCCGTTGCCTTGAGCCTCACTGCCGTCGTCCTCGGCACGAGCCCTTGCGGTCATTGGTAGGGTCGATTCAGCTGCTGGTCTAAGCTGAGGGAGAGGAAACGCGTATAGGAGAGAGGACAGGGGGCTTCGTGGGAGCTCCGTCACTGCCCAGCCGCCATCACAGGAGGAACGTCTCGCCACCATTGTGCTTCGTCACCGTCGAAATCGGGACATTCATCGGTAACTCTACCTCTTTCGTTCTTGAAATCCATTCCACTTCTATTTTATTCTACTATTCTGATTATTATTGGTGTCTCCGCTGCCTTAATCACTCGGAGTGATGCTATTGCCGCTAGGACGGATGTCCAGGTCTGATTTTTGCTCTTTTGCCGCCAGGAGCCGACACCAGAGCTGTTCCTAATGATTCTGGTCGGATATCTTTTTTTATTCTAGACCATTTACATGTTTTACTATTTTTGGTGTGCTTATTCTAATTCAATTTTTGTATATGTCCTTGTCTGGGTTTCTTGAAGCTGTTTCAGCTATTGTAATTGCGATTTGTAATACTGCGGTTGCTATAAGAGACGTCAGAGCTGTTACTATTTTCATGGGATTAATGTTGTCGCTGTTGCCATGAATTAAAAGGAAAGGGAATTTCCACGATAAGTTATGCGGACTTGGCTAACTGAGGTAGGGGTTGGTTTTAAATTAAAAATATTTTAAGTTTTGAATATCTGATAAGTTTAGTAGATTAATGCAAATAGATAAATGTCTGAGATATAAATGATTTTCTATTGTGATTGAAAGGTTATGTCTGTTGGTGATTGTTTGTTTTCTGAGTTTTTGGTAAAATTGATAGAATACGTTGATTTTGGATTTTAGATTGAAAATGAAAATGATTGGTTTTGAATGACGGATTTAGAAACGTTGTTTTGAAATGTTGGTTTTGTTGAGTCGAGGTTGAAAAGAGGGGACGAGGTTGAAAAGAGGGGACCCGTGATGGGTGGCGAACCCTAGTTTTTAGGGGAGGTGCTGCTGTAACACCCTAATATTCAAATCCTTATGCTGGAGTCATAAGTCAATAATAATAAGATGGTACGACTCTCAAGGTGGATTTTTAATACATACTTTATAAGTAAAATTGAAAGGAGTATTAAACGAGAAGCCTAAAAAGGAGTAAAAATAAAATCACGAATTCGTAGCACTCACGTATTGACAACTAAAAGATAAGCGTGAAGTCGAAAGCAATATACTGATAAAGGTGATGGTTTTTCAGTGGCTAAGAGAAGGGGGGTTGAATCTTAGCCCCTTTTTTCTTAGTAACACTTGCTGGTCTTTGAAACAATTTCTGGAGACTTTTTGATTTTTGTCTCGTACCCAGCCACGAGATTTTTTCTTTTTATCTCGTAACCCGGCACGAGATATTTTCCAGTTTTATCTCCTATGCAGCTGAAACAGAAATGGAGTAGAAGAGAGATAGAAAATCACACCACAAAGTATCTTGGTTCAGCTGCCAAGTGCAATGCAGCCTACATCCAGTCTCCATCACAACAATGATAGAATTTCACTATAATCATCATGATTACATACACCAATTCTCCCTAGGAACTACCCTTCCTATCCGGGACAAGTCCAGAATCTAAACCCCAATTCTGAACTTGACTTGGTTATTGCCAAGCTTTCAACTGCTAAGTGCTAACCCAACTTGCAAGGAGATTCTCACAGAATCATGAAACACAACACAGATGTACAAAGGACCTCTAAGGACATCTATGGCTTTTCTTTTAATTTTGCACTTTCTGCCTTTTTCTGCTCTATGGCTTTTTCTTACAAACCTCACTGTTAGCCTTTTTCCATGAGATTCAAGACAGACAAAATTAAACAGAAAAATACAAAATAGAAAACATTGAAGGAGAAAAACTTCTGTTAGCTTAGGTAGCTATGAGAACTCTGTGCCTTGCACTCTCACTCCTTGCTTCAAGTCATGGCTATTCTCCCTTATTTATAGAGGGGGAAGCCTCCACGGTTGAAACCATTTAACCAAGCTAAACTTCTTCTTCTTCAAGTAAAACCGGTTCGGCCAGAGAGATAGGAGAGATAACCGGATGCTAAAACCAACATGCAATTACCTCTGAGTCTTCCCTTTATATCAAGCTTCATCAATCCTGGCCACAATCTTGACTTGCACTCCAAGAAGGATTTCTAGCTCTTGATGCTTCTTGATACATGACAGCTCTTCCTACTCCACTTTTTCTTCCTCCTTCACGTAGCCTTCCTAGCTACCTTCTGTGATGAGTGAACACAAAGCAGAGACGACCCATGCCTCTGAGATCTTCTTTCTCTGACCGAAATCTTTTTCTTCCATTTTTGGTATGGAGATGTTGAGCTTACTTCACCAAATCTTACCTTCTATGGTGAAGATCTTAGCCACAACATACTTTTTGTTTTCTTTTTCTTGCCATCATTACAATGGTCTTTAGCTTTCTTCTAGCTTCCTCTTCTTTTTGCTTCTGATTTCTTGCTAATGCTTCCATGTTTTCCTGATGGAAGTGACCGAGAGTTATGAGAGAAAGGAGAAAAAAGAAAGAAAATATTCAATGGATTTGAACAATAATCAATGTAACAAAGAGAGAGAATAAGAGTGAATTTAAGTTTCCCACTTTCCTTTGCTGAGTAGCGTGTAGTGTCATTAAAGCAATCAAATCAATTTCTCTCTCTCTTTTATGTTTCCAATGCTAGCAAATTAAATTTTGAAATCCATTGAGAGAAAGGGTGGTGTCCGTGGAAACATGCAGCAAAGTATCAAAGAAATTGGGTTTCATCATATATTAAAAGAATAAGTTAATCATAGTGCCCTAATTCCCTTTTAATTTCGGACCAGCCACCTTGTTGGGCTTCAAATCTGTTTTACTGGCCCAACAAATATAACATTCAAGCAATATATTGTATATCATATCACACAAGGCTGAATAAATTATTTTAATACAATTTGGGCTTTGATTTGCTTTTGTGCCCAATTACCATAGCCTGTAAGCAACAAAAATTATTAATTAGCAAATATGAAATAGAATTTAAATTAATAATTTTTGTAATCAATTATATTAATAATGTTTGATCATCATCAATTTAATTAGGAGTTTTCCAAACTCATCAAAAGGCATTAAGGAGAATAAGAGAAGGACAATATATATACATTAACATAAGTAAATAGCCACTAGTCGCGACCCGCGAAGTTTAGACTAGCTAGGGTACAGTATAACAGTAGTTGACAACAGTATCTCCTAATCTCTCCCAAAAGAAACATAAAAACCTCTATAGGCAAGTTTAAAAGAGTTTAATACATAATATAGGCATTTCAAAATAAAGGGGGAGAGATTCTAAGCAAAATATAAAGTGGAGAATATAAAGATCTTCGCCGTCTCTCAGATGAATCACAGCTCACTTCTGAGGACCTGGACCTGTATCTGTAAAACAAGAGATATATACGAAATGAGAACCCCCGACCCATGGGTTCCCAGTACGGTAAAAGTGCCAAATAAATACAATGCATTGTAATAAAAACTCGCTAAGCATCCTAAACTTCCTTTTTACCAAATATTCATCCTATGTTCTCGCTAATCCATAAGTAGGCAACTGTCATAAGGAAATGCTAAATCTAATTCTTCTTCCTCATGCTTCTCAACTCTCTAACTCTCCAACAAATCAGAATCAGAGTCATAAACAAAACGGTCACCAGCTATTTTGTCTTAGCCATTTTATATCAATAATTTATATCCTCACCTGGAGCAAGTGAAATCACTTCACTGCGTCTACCCAGGGGCTCAAATTACCTCACTTGGAGCAGTGAAATCACTTCACTACGTCTACCGAGGGAACTCAAATTACCTCATTCAAAAATTATCATTTTAAATTAATCACATCATTACTTCATCTCAACAAGAACAGCCCTCAGCGTCAATCGACACCAGCATGAGGGACCTCTCAGTTGTACAAATACAAGCAATACAGACAACTAATACACAATTAACGTACAAGTAAAGCAAGTAGCATTTAATTAGGTAGCATAGCATATATGTACAATTTAGCAATCTAAAACAAATAGAAAAACCCAAACAAGTCAAACATATGCAAATGATGAATGTCTGCCCTATGGCTGATAATATCATACGTCGGTTACATAGCCAACCCGACATGTTCTGGTAGCTAACCACTGAACAGTCCCTGCGAGCGCGCATCCCCAAGCTCAAAATCATAATCGATCAAAATAAAATATCCATGGGGAGAGCTCATCCGGAAAGGTCTAAGTGTCCGGCCACATCTTCGACACAGGGTCAAAAGAATCTCGGATCTCAACCTGGAGCAAGTGGAGCCGACCCACTTCGTCTACCCAAGGAAATTCGAAACTCAGATAGTCTCACAAATCTCAAATCAACCTTGACTGGGAGCAAGTGCGGGCTAACCACTACATCTACCCCAGGAGTTTCAAACCAAACCCGAAGCAAGTGGAATCAATGCCACTACATCTACCCAGGCAGGTATATTTCACCACATCCTGGAGCAAGTGGATCAATGCCACTGCATCTACCCAGGTAGGTGTTTGAAAGCTCAACCTGGAGCGAGTGGAATCACCACTACTGCCGCTACTACCCAGGCGTCACAATCTCTGACCTGGAGTAAGTGGGACGAACCACAACCCTTGCTACTACCCAGACATCTGAAACATACATTCATTCAAAACTCTATAATTAAAATCATTGATCATAATCCTCTTTCCCCATCTCATACTCAGAGCAAGTGGACAATGCCACTGCCTACTACCCTGGGTCACATATCACATTCAACATTTTCCATCATTATTCATTTATCACATTTAATCATTAATCATATACATATATATACTCAGCCATAATTCAATTCTTATCACAGCCATCCGGCTCATACTATACACAACACTTTCACCATCATCCTCAGCAACTCATACAATCATCATTACTCATCATTCATCATTGATTCTCACTTTACTTCATTCGCAAGTCACCACATGTCCTAGCTTCTTTTCATTACTAGGCATAGTATAAAAATTTAGGACTTAAAAGATGAAAATGGAGGCTTAGAAGCCTGAAATTTGGCTTTAAAAACTCAAAAATCAACTTTTACTGAAAACAGGGTGACGCGTGCGTGTCACCCACGCGCACGCGTGGAAAGCGGAAAAAGGAAGTGACGCGTGAGTGTCGTCCATGCGCACGCATGGGAAGCAGAAAGGTAGCGCGACGTGTGCGCATCAGTCACGCATACGCATGGGAGAGTAAAAATCGTGAGTGATGCGTGTGCGTCGACCGTGCATGTGCATCGGAGTACGTTTTCTTAAAACTTTTACTAAGTCTGAAAAAGCTGCAGAATTTCATTTTAAACCTCAAACTTTTGCCACACATAACTTCTTCTACGAAATTCCTTTTTCAACCATTTCTGAACTGTTGAAAAGATCGTTGAATAAACTTTCATAAAAATTTAGTTTTTAAGAATTTCTAACTCCGAGGACCGAGTTATGGACCGTCGAAGTTGGTCAAAAATTAGTTTTTACCCAAAACAGAAATTTCCAATTTTTTCCAATGTTCACAAGCCAAATTCATTTTCACCCATCCAAATGACCACAACTCAACCACATTCACATAATTACACTCAACCAAAACCAAAGCTACCTCATCTACACAATTCAATTCAACTTCGTCACCTTCTACTCCCAAATTCCTAATTTCTTATTATTCCACACTCTTCCCATTTATTCACACACTCAACATTCAATATCCATTCAATCTCATATGACATCACACAATACACACATCACTTACCTTCCTTACCTCTTTTCGGCCTCTGGTCCAAGATTTACGGCCTCCGGCCCAAATTCACAATTTAAATGCATATTCCACAAATCAATATTCATTTTTCAATTCATCAAATTCTCAACACAACAAACATACAAATTCACACAATTCTCAACCCAATCATTAATTTACATTACATATCAACTATACATATTAGTATCAACCATTTACACAATCCAAACTTAATCCTAAGGGAATCTAGCCTAGGAATTCTCATCACACCACATGGTACTTAAATGAAACTTAAACCGTACCTCTTAGAGCCAAACCAATTGAGCATATTCTTTGGAAGTCTCCACCAATCTTAGCTCCAAGCCTCACCAAAGCTCCACAAGCAAAACCAACCTCCCAATTGTGCACCAAAATCAACCAATACTCTAACATAACCAATTTCACACTTACAATCAATCTAGGGTTCATGAAAATGATAAATCACAAGGGTTGGAGGGTTTCTTAACTTAACCCATTGAAGTTTGTGACGAATATCACCCATGGCTCATACTAGAGCACTCCTAAACAATCAAAATCATAAAATTACTCAACACCCATAACCAAACTTGAATTTAAGGGGGAAAACGAAAATTGCACAGAGGACAGTGGAATACTCATCATAAAACTTAGATAGAATTATAGAGAATGAGAAGAGTGATGCGTGGCCGTAAACGGCTCGTCAATCAGAGTTCCGGAGAGAAAGTTATGGTGATTTGAAGTTTGGAAAGCTAGGTTTTCTTTCTCTCTTCTCTCTATCCGCCCCACACCCTCGCTTTAGGGTAAATGAGCTGAAATGCTCATAACTAATGTTTATATATGTTGGGTCTTGGGCCCACTTGGGCCCGATTCACTTGGTTTAACCCGTTGGCCCAATTTTGGGCCAAAACCCTTAAGATTAGAGTTTTAAATCATATTTTAAATATTTCTACCTTCCCTAATTATAAATCCTAATTTCTTAACCTTATTTACTTATAATCAATTTTCTTAGCTGCAATACCAGACAGATCTCAGTCGGTACTGTCGGTCAAAATTTCAGTGCACGTTTTTACGTAGAAAACTATGTTTTCCGACTCAGAAAAATCCACTGAGTCCAAATATCATATTTAAATTATCAAATTCCAATGGCTAAATTTTCTAACCATATTCGATCCTATTTAATATATTATTTAATTAATTACAATTTGACCGGGTTTTACAGCTGCCAAAATTTTTTTAAGAATTTAAAGGAGTTTTGGTTATGATTTCGAAAATGAACTTGATTTAAAATAATTATCAAAAGAGATAAGTTTTGGATACTTTTATGGATTTTAAGGAGGGTTGGATAGTAGATGGTGATTGTAATTTATTTGATTTTTTTATAATAACGAAAAGAGATTTGATTAACTAGTTAAAGACTTTAAAACAGTAATTTAAGTATAATTTCAAGAGTTTGGGGACAAGTGAGTAAGCTTGAAGGTTATGTTTGAATTAAGACATAATTTAATGACAATTGGTTTGATGGAAGTTTAATAGTGATTTTAATATTGAGGAAGAGGATAATAATTGAGTATGATTGAGGTATGGTGATAAATGAGATGAGATTGAGAATGATATGGATATTGATGAATTATGATTGAACTATTCATATGGCTTATGAATTTGAGTTATCCGAGACACGAGTTTTCCTGGGTAGACGTAGTGGCTGGCCACCACTTGCTCCAGGTTGAGACTCGATACTCTATTGACCCTATGTTGCAAAATATGACCGGACACTTTAACTCCCTGGGTTCCCCCATGGACATGCATATATATATATATGTGTGTGTGTGTGTGTGTGTGTGTGTGTGTGTGTGTGTGTGTGTGTAAATTTTGAATGTTCTATTATTGAGCTTGGATTCTGACTCTACGGAATATTATTGAGCTTAGAGTTTGACTCCATGGATATTATTTTTGAGCTTGAGGATGCGTGCACAGAAGGATTGTCTAATGGTTTACTACTAGAACATGTTGGGCTGGCTATATAACCAACAGAGGAGACTCAGTAACTATAGGACAGGCATGCATCATATGCATTTGTATGTTTTAATTGAGTGTGCTTTTGTTTTGGTTTGCCTAATTGCTTAGCCATGTTTATTTGCTACTTGTTTTACTTGCTGTACCTGAATCATATCTGTGATTTCTTTGTTTTTCTTGTATGTGTATGTTTATCTGGAAGACCTTTGGTGGAGGTGTGATGAGGGTGGTTTCTAGTTTGTGGTAATGAAGGTTGAGGCAGGTAGACTAGGTGTTGCCTGAGTATTCTAATGTATGTATTATTTGGATAGGAGTAAGTGAGGTAAGTTGGATAGGAAATCCCTAGGCATGTCCTTTGTCCTTTACATTTCTTTAAACCAATCGCCTTACTAAATTGTAAATTAAATGAAACTTCTTTACGATATTTTAAATTAAGTTTCCTCCATAAAGCTTTTTTTCCAAATAGTTTTTTCAAGGACAAATTGTTTTATAATGAAATTAATTCTATTTGCAAGTATTTCTTTGCTTTGATGATATTCCCGTCCCTACTGAGAACTGTTTCGAGGATGATGTTCTTACCCCCTACAGATTTTCTTTTTCAGTGATAGGTTCAGGAAGTCTTGGGCGCGAAGCTGTGATCGGTCTACAAAGATTTATATATATGTATATATTTATATAAGTGTTGTATATTCTTGTTTATTGGTTTAGTTGAGATTTTACCCTTCGTCAATTGTCATTTTGAGATTTTAGAGGGGCAAGACTTACTTTTGGAAAGTTTTGAATAAGCTTATGTATCTATTATTACGTGGATATAATTGTGTGGTTAAGTGAATTAAAGTAAAGACTTTTCAATTCGTAACAAAGATTCGATTTATATTTGCAAAGGCTGAATATTAAATAATTATAATATTAAATTAACATATTAGAGGTAAGTGACGCATGAGCTTTTAGTACGATCATGAGGTGTTAAAAGTAAGAGTGTTACATTGATCCTCTGATTTAACAAATTGGATGCTTATATTGCCCTTTTGAACATGTTCCCTTATTGAGTGAAATCTCACTTCAATGTGTTTAGTCCTTGAGTGCAAAACTGAACTTTTGAAAATATTTATAGCACTCATGTCACACAATAAGGGAATGTTATCTGTATTCAATTTATAATCAGCAAGTTGAGTTTTCAGCCAAAGCAACTAAGGACAACAAGAAGAAGCAGCAATATATTCAGGCTCGACAGTGGATAAAGCCACTGTAAGAACTGCAATTAATTAAACCACTTAATTAAAATAATTTAATTGCCGAAATAAGTTCAAAATTTTAGGATATTAATTAGAAAATTTAAATATGATATTCAGACTCAGTAGATTTTTCTGAGTTGGAAAATGTAATTTTCTTCGAAAAAATACGTAAAAATGCGTACCGATAAATTAGCCGGCAGTACCGGCTTAAGTCTATCTGGTACTGTGCGAGAATAATTAAAATCAGTAAAAAACCTTAGGAAAATATTTAGAATTAAAAATCGGACACTAATTTTAAAGGTTTGGCCCGAAATTGGGCTAAACGGACCAAAAACACTAACGAGTTGGACCGGGTCCAAGTTGGGCCCAAGCCTAACATATATAAAGCCATTTAAGTGGCCATTTCAACCACTTTCAAACACAACATAGCAGTTGCATCCTAAGTTAGAGAAGAGAGGTGAGAGTTACAAGAAATACTATTCACATTCATCTTCTTTCTCTTGTAACTTGAGCTACGGAGCTCCAATTCGCGTGCCAGCGGCTACACGAAGCTCTCACCGAGCCTGTTACTCTCATCTAACTTTTATAGGTAAGATTTCAAAATTTTTCCTCCTTTCTGCTGCCCTAAGAATTTTGAATTTGTGGGTTTTAGTTTTGAGTAAAATTTGTGTTTTGATTGTTTAGGTACTAACCATTAGTGAGGGATTGTTGGGTTCTATCCTAAATTTCAGTGCATAAGATAAGATTTCTCAAGAACCCTTGTAAATTAATATATTGTAAGTATTAAATTTTGATTTCTATGAAATGTATTATGTTAGTTTGAATATTGGAGCTTGTTGGATGTTCATTGGAGATTTGGGAGCATTTGGAGTTGAATTGGTGGCTTGGTTTGAGCTTGGTGTGATCAATTAGTGATTTTGTGCATATTGAAAATCGGCCAAGGTATAGTTTCGGTTTTCTTTATGTAATATATAATATGTCTGGACACTTAGGCTAGTGACCCATAGGATAGGTTTGGAATGAATTGGTTGTTGAACTTGATTGAATGATGATTTGATGATTTTGATTATTTTGATGAATTATGTTGTGGATGTTAATAATAGTATTAAAGGTTGGTGATAAGATTGAATGAGGTTGATTAGGATAATTGATAAGAATAGAATGATGATTTATGAGTGTGTTGGTTGAAAAAAATGGTTTTATTGTGATATAACTGATTATTGAGGTTGAAGAGTATGTAATGTGAGTGAAAATTTGGTAAGAGTGGTGAAATGTGGTATAAAAAGGGTAAGTTCTGAGGTGAATTAGAGTTTGATGTGGTTTTGGTTTGGTTTGGTTGTGAAATTTGGAAGTTTGAGAACCTTGTGAATTTTGGTGAAAACCAGTTTTTAGTGAATTTTGACGGATCATAACTTGAGCCTCCGTTTTCAAAATTTATTGAAATTTATTTTAAATTAAAGTTCATTGAAAGAACTTTAAATTGATATAAATTTTGATGAACATGGATTTTTGTAGAGGAAGTTATGAACGTTTAAAGTTTAGGGTTTAAAACTGATTTCTGCAACTCTGTAAAATTTTCTAACTCTGGGAGTGTATGCGTACACGAAACACCGCATACGCATATGTGACATTCTGTTTGCCACTCATGCGTACGCATACATGTGTAGGCGTACGCGAAAAGGATAAAACCTGGAGGTGTATGCGTACGTGAAACACCCCATACGCATATGTGCAATTCTGTTTGGCACCTATGCGCTCGCGAAATGGGAAAAGTTGCATGCATGTGTACGCATAGACCCTGTTTTTCAGAAAAATGCTTTTTCTTCGTTTCCAATGGTTCTTTAACTTTCTAAACTTCCTTCCATACTGTTTTAAGAGTACAATGTAATCCTTAGGATCTAATAATACTAAAGATAAGTTAGTGAATTATTTTAGAGAATTTCTGTAAGAATTTAGAAAACGGAGACTTAGGTTTCTGGAGTACTGAGAACAGATTCGGTTGAGTGAAATGGCAAAGCATTGTATTGTTGATTGATGGTACGAATTATGGAAGTGGTGAACTACTGAGTACTGAAATAAATGATTTTTGAAAACCACTGATGAAATGTTTTTAAACTGAGATTTGTTGAGATGCTAGGCGCCTGGCAGGGACGGTTTGGTTAATCCCTCCTGTCGAGGTCGCGGTGGTGGCGTAAAGGCGGTGGTTAGTCCCACTTACATTGAGATGTGAGGTCTGTTACAGAGTATCCCGCTCATATCGTTTTGGAATCACAAGAGTGTGCGCGGGCACTATATCCCTGGACGGTGGGCCGGGGCATGATATCCCTAGGGGGTACCCATTTTATTCTTGACCGAAAGGCAACATCTCCATGGAGATGTGTCGGGTTGGTAGTTGAACCGACAATGTGATATCACAGCCAAATAGGACAGGCATTCATCATGTGCATATTCTATCTGTTTGTTTGCTTTGTCAATTTGTATTATTTGCCTAAGTGTTTAACATGCCTAAATGCTTATTGAATTACTTGATATATATGCTTATACTTGTGCTTTACTTGCATTGTTATTATCTGTGTATTCTACTGGGATTGAGGAAGTTCAGAAGGAGGTGGCAATGGGATCGCATGGCGGTTAGGCTGGCGAAGGCTGTGGGACAGCGGAGAATTGTTAGATTAGAAATCCACTAAGTTAGATTTCCCTTTTTCATTGTGCTTTTTAAAGTTAATGTTTTAAAGTTTAATTATGTTTTAAGCTAGAATCTTATGGTGGATATGAAGTTCTAAGATTTCCTCTGGCGTCCCGGAGTCTTATATCTTACATCACTGGGCACTGTTACTATACTGAGAACCTCCGATTCTCACACCATATTCTGTTGTTATTTTTCAGATGCAGGTCGCAACCCACCTCGGTGAGTTGCTTGATGGTGACAAAGCGGAGGATCCTTGCTATGTTTTGGAAGTCTTTTGGTTTATTTTGTGTAGATCTCTCACTTTTGTAGTTGTCTATCCCTCAGAGGCTTACTTTGAGAGAGATATTGTATAAGCTGTTTTACTTTCAAAACTCTGTATGTATGTATATAACTAGCCAACTTAAACTCCGCAGGCGGCGGCTAGATCCTTATGACTATTATACTTTGATATATCTATATATATATGTCTTGATATCTGTACATATATCTTGTGCCTCGATTAGTGTAGTATCGTGTGAACGTTTTGCGCTTTTCGAACTCTGTTTTTGAGCTTATTTCTTCATCGGGCTTCTAGAATTATTATTTCTTTCTATATATAAATACGTATGAGCTTTAGACTTGTCATAACCTTTGATTAATCTTTGATTTACGGTGCGAGATAAGGCTTAGGGTAATTAGGGTGTTACAGCCACTGTAGATTGCTTCTTGCTAGACCAGACATTCAAAGATCTTCCTAGAAAATAGCATCTTCTAGATGTACTTCTTCTATCTAATCTATTCCAGCAAAGTCTGCATCACAATAACCAACTACAAAAAACTCATTAGTCTTGGGATACCATAAACCAAAATTGGATTTGCCGTGAACATATCTAACGATCCTTTTAACTGCAGAAAGATGTGATTCTTTTGGTTGTGATTAGAATCTAGAGCAAATTCTAACACTTTGCATAATATCGGGTCTAGAGGATGTTAAGTACATAAGAAAACCAATCATTCCTCTATACCTAGTCTCATCAACATCTTTCTTAGTTTCACCCTTTTCTAACTTTGAGTTAGGGTGCATGGGTGTTCCCATGGGTTTGGCATTCTCCATACGAAATTTCTTAACTAATTCTTTGGCATACTTTTCTTGATGAATAAAAATTCCATTTTCAGATTGTTTAATTTGAAGTCCAAGGAAGAAATTAAGTTCACCCATCATACTCATGTCAGATTCACTTTTCATGAGTTTTCCAAATTCAACACAAAGGGTTTCATTAGCTGATCCAAAGATAATGTCATCAACATAAATTTGGACTAAAATGAAAGAATCATGTAAATTTTTAGTGAATAGGGTAGTGTCTGTGGTGCCTCTTAGAAATTCATTTTTCAAAAGGAAAGAACTGAGTCTTTCATACCAAGCTCGAGGAGCTTATCTTAATCAATAAAGAGCTTTCGAAAGTTTGAAGACATGATTTGGAAACTCTTTATTTTCAAAACCAGGTGGCTGTGCCACATACACTTCTCTATCAATTACTCCATTAAAAAAATGCACATTTCACATCCATTTGAAATAACTTAAAACCACAATGGGCAACATAAGCTAGAAGAAGCCTTATATCTTCCATCCGGGTCACAAGGGCAAAGGATTCATCAAAATCTATTCTTTCCTCTTGATCATATACTTGTGCCACCAATCTTGCTTTGTTTCTAGCTATGCTTCCCTCTTCACCCAACTTGTTCTTGAAGATCTACTTATGGTTTGTCATAGAATGAATCACTCATTGTTAAAATAGTTGGTAAGACATTTTAATTCGGAAAAGTAAACATCTCCGAAGCTTTAACTATTTTCTCATCATTATTTTACTCCAAATCTATTTATTTATTTTTTTTACTTGCTATTTTACTGTTTATGCGTCTACAACAACAACCACCTTTTACTGTTTGCCTAACTAAGTCTAGCAAGATAACTATTGCTTGCTCAATCCAACAATCCTCGTGGGATCGACCCTCACTCACTTGAGATATTACTTGGACGACCTGGTACACTTGCCGGTGAAGTTGTGCGAGTTTTAATTTCACACACCAGACGCGAAGGCTAGGGAGTTGGATACCTCCGGGTTCAAACTTTGGTATACATGAAAGGTGAAGAGTAGGAATGAGGTAGGTATTATCGTGGATAAGTAGTAAAAGAAGGACGTAGTGGATGTCAAGAGAGTGGGTGATTGGATCATCTCTATCTAACTTGTGATGGAAGGAGGTATTTCTCATGTGATTAACATCTATGCACCACAAGTGGGTTCAGACGAGCAACACAAGATAAGATTTTGGGAAGATCTAGAGAGTTTGGTACAAGCCATACCTTTAGGGGATAAAATTTTCTTAGGAGGAGATTTAAATGGTCATGTTGGAAGAGAAGTGACTGGGTTTGGAAGTATTCACGGAGCCATGGTTTTGGGGTGGTCAATACTGAGGGTAAAACTCTTTTGAATTTTTTTTCAACCTTTGACCTTCTCATCACAAATGCATGTTTTACAAAGAGATACGAACATCTTATAACCTATAGGAGTAGCATGACAAGCCCTCAAATCGACTTCTTCTGAATAAATATTTCCCCCCAGGGAAGCTGACAAAGTTGAGAATGGATATTCAGACCTTTAAGCAAGAAGAGAGCGAGTCCCTCCATGATGCTTTGGAAAGGTACAAGCTGATGGTCAAAAGGCGTCCCATTGAAATGTTCACAAATTGGGTCAAACTGGATATTTTCTATTATGGACTCTCGAACATGGTCAAGATGTCCCTAGATAACTTTGCTGGTGGTTCAATACACATGAGGAAGACGCCTGACAAAGCTGATGAACTCATTGAGATGGTCGCTAACACTCAGTATTTATACTCACCCGGTGAAACCTCAACGAAAAGAGAAGTCAAGGAAGCGTCCACTAAACCTGCCATTCTTGACCAAAATGAATCTTTAGCGCAGCAACTAAACTTTCTCACACAACAAGTGCTAAGCTTGCAAAGTTCAGTCAACAACACTCCGTCTCAACCCCCACAACCTAACACTGCACCCGACCTGGCTTCCATGCTGGCAAAAGTATTACAGGAGACTCGAGCTTCCCGCAAGAATATGGAAGCACAATTGAGTCAGGCCAAACAGCAAATATCTGAATAGATAATAGAGGAGTGCCAAGCTATTCAATTAAGGAGTGGAAGGACCCTGTATACCCAACCTCAGAACAGTAGAGCGCAGGATGAAAAGAAAACACCAGAAAGTGAAAACACAGCAACCCAAGGCACCACCAAGGGAGCTGAACGCCCAGGAGGGGGTAGAATGGGAGTTCAATGCCCAGAGAGGTGAGGAGCCATAAACACCAATTCGGAGGACGTTTCCCCCAGACACCCTGATAATTCCTTCCCAGCCACTCTGGATACTGACCCTGCACCACTCAAAGCCCCTGAGTACAAGGCCAAGTTACCATATCCTCAAAAGCTCTAGAAGGCAGAAAATGATAAACAATTCACCAAGTTCTTAAACATTTTCAAGAAGCTTGAGATTAATATCCTTTTTGCAGAAGTCCTTGAACAAATACCTTCATATGCTAAGTTCATGAAGGACATATTAAGTAACAAAAGGGATTAGAGAGAGGCAGAAATAGTTATACTCACCAAGGAATGTAGTGCAGTCATTCAGAGGAATTTACATGAGAAACTGCAAGACCCTGGAAGCTTTGTGATCCCCTGCACCATTGGAGACACCTGCATAAAGATGACGTTATGTGATCTTGGAGCAAGCATCAACCTAATGCCATTATTATTGATGAAGAAACTCCAGATTCAAGAAATAAAGCCGACCCGTATTCGCCTCTAACTTGCTGACTGACGAGAAGATTCTTGTCAGTTGAGAATTTTATAAAAATATTCACATTGTAAGTATAGTTTCTAAACCAACAGAGAATCCGTTCGTACAAAAGTTTGGTTGTCACAAGTAACAAAACCCAATAAAATTTATAACCGAAGTATTTAAACCTCGAGTCGTCTCTCAAGGAATTACAGGGAAGTATGATTTATTATTGATTATGGAAAAAGGTATATTTTTAGGTTTTTGAAATAAGGAACAGGAAAATAAATTGACAAGAAAGTAATATAATAATTAGAAAAACTCTTGGCAAGGTATGAGAGCTGGAAATCACATCCTAGTTATCCTTATCAGGTGTAATGAGAATTGTTTATTGCTCCCACTTAGTTAACCCTTACTAAATAAAGGAAAGTCAAGTGGACTAATCAACTTGATTCCTCAAGTTCTAGTCAACTCCTGTGGAAAGACTAGCTTTAGAGGGATCCAAATCAATCAGCAATTTCCAATTTTCAATCAACTGCTGAGTTTGATAACTCAAGTATCACCAATTACTCAACCAAAGCCAAAAGGGAAAAAATCTAAATTATTTATATCATAAATAGAAGAAAGCAATCATAAATCTGAAATACCTCAAATTGCATTTAAACATAAATTCAAATCTAACATGAAGAGTTCATAAGCCAATTTGGCTAAATAAGTAATTACCAAGTAAAAGCATTAGAATAAATAAAAGTAGAAGAGAAACATAAATTAAAAGAACATTGAACCTGGAATTGGAGAAAATGAAGGAATCCTAATCCTAAAATCTAAGAGAAATCCTAATCCTAAATCCTAAGAGAGAGAAGAGAGCCTCTCTCTAGAAACTACATCTAAAACCTAAAATTGTGAAATTATCAATGTTGTCTGCATGAATGAATTGATTCTCCCACTTTATAGCCTCTAATATATGTTTTCTAGGCCAAAATATGGGTCCAAAACAGCCCAAAAATTGCTCTGATACGCACAGGTCACAGTACTGTCACGCGTACGCGTCGTCCACGCGTACGCGTGGATTGAGTTTTCGCCAGGTGACGCGTGCGCGTGATCCATGCGTGTGTCGCCTATCTTTGAGGAAGATATGGCAAATTATATATCTTTGCGAATCCCCAGATGTTAGCTTTCTAACGCAACTAGAACTACCTCATTTGGACCTCTGTAGCTCAAGTTATAGTCGATTTAGTACCAGGAGGTCAGGCTGGACAGCTTTAGCAGTTCCTTCAGTTTCTTGTATTCCTTCCACTTTTGCATGCTTCCTTTCCATCCTCTAAGCCATTCCTGCCCTGTAATCCCTGAAATCACTTAACGCACATATCACGGGGTTGAATGGTAAAAAAGGATAATTAAAATTAACAGTTTAAAGTCCTAGGAAACATGTTTTCAATCATAGCACAAGATTAGGAAGGAAAATGTAAAACCATGCAATTAGTATGAGTAAGTGTGTAAAGAATTGATAAAAACTACTCAATTGAGCACAAGATAAACCATAAAATAGTGGTTTATCACTGACCTCTCAGTCAAGTTTCCAATAGGAGTGGTTGAAGACGTGATTGTGAGGGTGGGACCATTTACCTTTCATGCAGACTTCATGATATTGGATATGGAGGAAGACAAGAATGCATCTATCATTCTAGGAAGACTTTTTCTAGCCATAGGAATAACTATCATTGATGTCCAGAAGGGGGAAGTGACACTGAGGGTGGATTAAGATGAGTTTGTGCTGAACGCAGTCAAGGCTATGCAATACATAGATCCCCCTAAAGAATGCATGGTGATAGATGTCATCGAGCCCCAAGTTGAAGAAGTGTTTGAGGCTTAAAGACTTTAAGAGAAACTGGATACTATTCTTGAAGATATTCTGCCTGAACTAGATGAGCCAGAACCTCAGAAGGAAATGCTAAGCACGCCTAGCGTGGAAGATGGGCCTCCTAAACTCGAGCTAAAATCTCTACCACCATCCTTGAAGTATGTGTTCCTAGGAGATGGTAGTACTTATCCAGTAATAATAAGCTCTTCCCTGAAGCAGCAGGAAGAAGAAGCACTAATTCAAGTACTCAAGTGCCACAAAATAGCTCTCGGATGGACCATAAGTGACCTAAAGGGGATCAGTCCAACCAGGTGTATGCACAAGATTCTACTCGAAGATGATGCCGAACCGGTTGTGCAACCACAGAGGCTACTGAATCCAACTATGAAAGAGGTAGTTCAAAAGAAGGTTACAAAACTTTAGGAGGATGAAATCATATATCCTATATCAGATAGTCCGTGGGTAAGCCCAGTTCAGGTGGTGCCCAAGAAAAGGGGAATGACAGTAATCCACAATGAAAGAAATGAGTTGATCCCTACAAGAACTGTCACAGGATGGCGCATGTGCATCGACTATAGGAGGATTAATAACGCCACAAGAAAGGATCATTTTCCCCTGCCATTCAAAGATCAGATGCTAGAGAGACTAGCTGGCCATGCGTTCTATTGCTTCCTGGATGGATATTCAGGCCATAATCAAATTGCAGTAGATCCTCAAGACCAAGAAAAGACAACGTTTACATGCCCGTATGGAGTATTCGCCTACAGGAGGATGTCGTTTGGCCTCTGTAATGCCCCTGTAACTTTTCAAAGGTGTATGCTTTCCATTTTTTCAAATATGGTTGAAAAATTCATTGAAGTATTCATGGATGACTTCTTTGTTTTTGGTGATTCCTTTGACTCATGCCTTAATCATCTATCCTTAGTTTTGAAACGATACCAAGAAACAAATCTAGTTTTAAATTGGGAGAAATGTCATTTTATGGTAACTGAGGGGATTGTTCTTGGTCATCAGATTTCAAACAAAGGAATAGAGGTTGATCAGGCTAAGGTGGAAGTGATCAAAAAATTACCACCACCTACTAGTGTTAAAGGCAATAAGAAGTTTCTTAGGACATGCGGGATTCTATAGGAGATTTATAAAAGACTTTTCAAAAATTGCCAAACCCTTGTGCAATCTGTTAGCTACTGACACTCCTTTTGTCTTTGACAAAGAAAGCTTGCATGCCTTCGAAACTTTAAAAACAAAGCTTATCTCTGCACCCATTATTGTCGTACCCAATTGGAACCTACCATTCGAACTGATGTGTCATGCCAGTGACTATGCCAGAGGAGCAGTTTTGGGATAGAGACAAGACAAGCTTATGCATGTCATCTATTATGCCAGCCATGTGCTGAATGATGCTCAAAGGAACTACACCACCACAGAGAAGAAACTACTAGCAGTCATTTATGCAGTTGATAAGTTTAGATCCTATTTACTTGGTTCCAAAGCTATTGTTTATATTGACCATGCTGCTCTTAAGTACCTTATGACCAAGCAGGATTCTAAACCAAGGTTAATCAGATGGGTGCTTCTCCTTCAGGAATTCGACATTGAGATCAGGGACAGAAAGGGATCAGAAAATTAGGTGGCCGATTCCATGATTGAGCCCGAGGAAGGAACGCCAGACCTTCCCGGATTAACAGCTTTATGCAATCCAAAAAGCGCCATGGTTTTCAGACATCACAAACTATAAACCCATGAGGTTTGATGAGCGGATATTTTATACACTTTTTGGCATAGTTTTCATTTAGTTTTTAAAAGGTTTTACTTAGTTTCCATTAAGTTTTTACATATTTTAGTGTTAAATTCACATTCTTGGATTTCACTTTAAGTTTGTGTGTTTTTGCACCATTTCAGGTGTTTTCTGACTGAAACTGAGGAGCTGGAGTAAAAGTCTGATTTAGAGACAGAGAAAGCATTGCAGAAGCTATCCAGATCTGACCTCCCTGCACTTGGAAGAGATTTTCTAGAGCTACAGAAGTCCAAATGGAGCGCTTGCAATGGATGTGGAAATCTGACTTCTAGAGCTTTCCAGCAATGTATAATAGTCTATACTTTTCTTCGGATTAGAAGGCCCAAAACTGGCGTTCAACGCCAGCCATCTGACTAGTTTTGGCGTCCAGCGCTAGAAAGGGATTCCAAGCTGGAGTTCAACGCCCAAAAAGGTGCCATGACTGGAGTTCAACACCCAAGGAAGCCTAAGCACGTGGATTTCATCAAATCTCAGCCCAAACACTCACAAAGTGGGCTCCATAAGTGGATTTTAGCACTAGATAGACTGTTTTACCATTACTTGTCACTAGTTTAGTATTTAAAGTAGAAGATTACTCTTTGTTAAGGCTCTTCAGCCCTATTTTCGTTTTCACCATTGTATTTTACTTTCATTATGAGTTTCTAAACCTCCTAGGTTGAGGGAGGAGCCCTGCTGAGTCCTATGAATTAATAAAAGTATTACTATTTCTTCTTCGATCCGTGTTTGATCTATCTCTAATATGTGTATCCGATCTTCATCGTGGTGAATAGGATAATCTAACAAATTAGATCTGTTCACCACACTAAGACGAACGTGCCTGACAAACACCCGTGTCTACTTGGGTTCGTGTGAATACTTGGAAGGAAAGCACGAGCTTAAGGTTAATCCACGACTTCGTTGGGGACTTCTCGAGACACCAGTTCAGCCGATTTCTGGGAAGATTAAGGTTTTCGTGGTATAGGCTAGATCCAAAGAAGCAGCGTTCTCTGATCCAGAAGATTCGACCTTGTCAATGGTGTATTGAGTAGGATCGCCAGGAGAATGATTTGCTAAAGCTTCACCCTCCATTGGATTGAATGACCAAAGGCCCTTGCGTTCATTCTGTAGCAGAGAAGATCAATGAGCACGGACAATGGCTTTGATCACATACAGCCCGCCATAGAAGATCATTCACAAGCAAGGAAGGCAGTAATACCAGAGTTCATTCAGAAAGACAGAGCAACTCCGACTGTCAACTCTATTCCCAGCATATAATTCCTATCCTTATTTCTACTTAACATCCAAGCATTTATGACATATAATCCAATTCCGTCTATTTTTGCCTGACTAAGACCTGCAAGACAACCATTGCTTGCTTCAAGCCACAATCCTCGTGGGATCGACCTTAACTCGCTCAGGTATTACTTGGATGACCCAGTGCACTTGCTGATACTGCTATACGGAAGTGTGGGGTTTGCGTACATGCACTAAGTTTTTGGCGTTGTTGCCGGGGATTGTTAAGTTTGGACAAACTGAAGGATTGTCTTGCTCCATAGATCAAGTAATTTTTATTTTTTGTTAAGTCCTTGATTTTGATTTTCTTCTTCTTCCTAATTTTTGAAAAATCTAAAAATATTTTCAAAATATTTTTATTTTCTTTGTTCAATTTTTGTTCGTGGTTTGAGTCTTTGAGTCTTTTAAATTTTTTTTATTTTATTTTATTTTCTTTTCTAAAATTTTTGAAAACTCAATAAAATCTTTTTCAAAAATATTTTTCTTTTCTTTGTTGATCTGTGATTTTGTTTGAGTCTTTCCGATTTTCTGTTTTTCAATTACAAAAATTTTAAAACCCTTTTCAAAACATTTTTTTATATAGTTTATTTTTGGCATCCTCTACTTTATTGTTTGAGTCACAGTGTTAATGTTCTTGTTGAGTCTTGTGTTTTCTTTGAGTCCTATTTTCTAAAAATTTTCAAAAATAATTTTTCTTGTTTAAATCTTGTTTCAATTTTTAAATTTGGTGTTTTCTTGTTAGTTTTCTTGTGTTTTTTGAAAATTTTGTTTTAGTTTTCTAAAAATTTTAAGTTTGGTATTCTTGTTATGTTCTTGTGCTCTTTGAGTCTTTAAATTTTGTTCTTCGTGTTCTTGTGAGTTTTCAAGGTGTTCTTGAGTCTTGTATATGTTTTGATCTTAAAATTTTTAAGTTTGGTGTCTCTTGGTGTTTCCCTCCAAAAATTTTCGAATAACAAGGGTGCTAGATCTAAAAATTTTAAGTCTGTGTCTTTTTTGTGTTTTTTTCTTTCATCATAAAATTCAAAAATCAAAAATCAAGTTCATATTTCAATTTTAAAATTTTATCTTATCATATCTTAGTTGTCAAGTTTTCAAAAATCAAATTTTTCAAAATTAAAAATCATATCTTTTTCAAAATTTTATCATATCTTTTTCAAAATTTAAAAATCTTATTTTATCTTTTTCAAAATTCAAATCATATCTTTTCAAAACTTTTTAATTTCTTATCTTATCTTATATTTTTATTTTTATTTTTTCTTAATTAATATCTTATCTTCTCTCTCTTATTTTTCAAAACCACCTAACTAACTCTTTTCTCTCTTCATTTTCGATAACTAACTCTCATTTTCTCTCTCTTGTTTTTCAAAACCACCTAACTAACTCTCTTCTCTCTTAATTTTCGAAAACTAACTCTCATTTTCTCTCTCTTCTTTTTCAAAACTACCTAACTAACTCTCTTCTCTCTTAATTTTTGAAAATTTCTCTCTCTTCTATTTTCAAAAATTTAACAATTAAATTTTAAATTCTTTTCAAATTAATTAAATAAATAAATAAAAATAAAAAATATTTTAATTCTTATTCAACTCTCCTATCTCTATTTCTTCTTCTTCTCCTTCTACCCTTCTTTAGTATGAACCCAAGCGGGAATGAAAAGTTTAAAAGAACTCTGGGGTCTTATACAAATCCACTACTGACTTCTATGAAAGAAGTATCAGCATACCTCACATCAGAGTTAGGAGCTTTGAAGTGAACCCTCAACTCATTACTCTAGTGCAGCAAAATTGCCGGTATTCTGGGCTTCCTCAGAAAGAACCTACAGAATTCCTGGCTGACTTCTTAAAAATTACTAACACAGTATACAATTAGGGAGTAGACCAAGATGTCTACAGATTATTACTTTTTTCTTTTGCTGTAAAGGACCAAGCAAAAAGGTGGTTAGATAACCAGCCTAAATCGAGTTTAAAAACTTGGAAACAGTTAGTGGAAAAGTTTTTAAACCAATACTTCCCCCTCCCCCAAGAAAGATGACTTAGCTGAGGCTGGACATCCAAGGCTTCAAACGAGAAGATAGTGAATCTCTTTATGATGCTTGGGAGAGGTATAGGAGGATGCTAAGAAAATGTCCCACTGAAATGTTTTCAGAATGGGTACAGTTAGACATCTTCTACTATAGGCTTTCAGATATGGCTAGAATGTCCCTGGACCACTCTGCTGGTGGTTCCATACACATGAGAAAGACCATTCAAGATGCCCAAGAGCTCATTGAGACAGTTTCCATTAATCAGCATCTGTACTCATCTCCTGAGGCCTCTATTAAAAGGAAAGTTTAAGACAGTAGTTGCTGAACCTAACCTTCTAAAGCAGGATGGCCCATTGACTCAGCAGCTGCAAGCCCTATCCCAACAAATACTGGAATTGTAAGTGGCTCTGCGAAAAACTCAGGCTTCTAATAGGAATATAGAAGCCTAGTTGAGTCAAACAAGGCAGCAGTTATCTAAGCAGATAACAGATGAATTCCAGGCCATTTGACTAAGGAGTGGGAAAACCTTAAGCTCCCAACCTCAGCCCAATAAGAACAAAAAGCCCATACAGGATAACCAAATCTCTGCACAAGATGGTTCTGGGCGTTCAAACGACCAGAGAAGTACCATTCTTGGAGTTGAACGCTAGGAATGGATAGAGACTTGACGTTAAACACCAGGAATGGGCAGAGACTGGGCGTTCAAATGCCCAGGGGGGCAGCAGCTTGGGCATTGAACGCCCAAACAAGGGAAGTCAGTCATCTAATGACAACAACCCTGCTAAACAAGGTAGTAACCCCCTTCGAACACACATGGCATTCGGCCTCCATCAACCAAGGTTGATGATTACAAGGCTAAGATGCCATTTCCTCAAAAACGCTGTCAAGAGGAAAGGGATAAACAGTTTATCCGCTTTGCAGAGTATCTCAGAACATTAGAGATAAAGACCCCTTTAGCAGAAGCTCTTGAACAGATACCTTCTTATGCAAAGTTCATGAAGGACATTCTAAGCCATAAGAAGGATTGGAGAGAGACATAAACAGTCCTCCTCACTGAGGAGTGCAGTGCAATCATTTAGAACAGCTTACCAGAAAAGTTTAAAGAACCTGGAAGCTTTATGATACCCTGCACTCTAGGTGATGCTTGTACAAGGACAGCTCTATGTGACCTTGGGGCAAGCATCAACCTAATACATGCTTCACTAATAAAGAAGCTTAGTTTGACTAATGAAGTCAAACCAACCCGCATGTGCCTTCAACTTGTTGATGGTTCTATTAAAATACCATCAGGAGTAGTTGAAGACATGATTGTCAGGGTTGGACCATTTTCCTTTCTCACTGACTTTGTGGTATTGGACATGGAGGGGCACAAGAGTGCATCCCTTATCCTAGGAAGACCTTTCCTAGTTACAGGACGGACCCTTATTGATGTTGAAAAAGGGGAAGTAACCCTAAGAGTCAATGAGGAAAAGTTCGTACTAAATGCTGTCAAGGCTATGTAGCATCCAGACATTCCTGAAGAATACATGAGCATTGACTTTATTGATTCCCTGGTGGAAGAAGTCAACATGGCTGAAAGCTTCAAGGAAAGGCTTGATGATATCCTTGATGATACTCAGCCTGATTCAGAGGAACCTTTGGAAACCTTTGAAGAAAAGGAGAAGCCTCCTAAGCTTGAGCTTAAGCCATTACCTTCCTCCCTGAAATATAAATTTTTGGGAGAGGGAGATACCTATCCTGTGATCATAAGCTCTGTACTAGAGCCACAGGAAGAAGAAGCACTCATTCAAGTGCTTAAAACACATAGGACCGCCCTTGGGTGGACTATAAGTGACCTTAAGGGCATTAGACCTGCCCGATGCATGCATAAAATCCTGTTGGAGGATAATGCCAAACCAGTGGTACAACCACAGAGGCGTTTGAATCCAGCCATGAAGGAAGTAGTGCAGAAGGAGGTCACTAAACTTTATGAGGCTGGGATTATTTATCCCATTTCTGATAGCCAATGGGTGAGTCCTGTCCAAGTTGTTCCTAAGAAGGGAGGAATGACAGTGGTTCACAATGAAAAGAATGAGCTGATCCCAAAAAGGACAGTTACAGGGTGGCGTATGTGTATTGATTATAGAAAACTCAATGACGCCACCAAGAAAGATCACTTTCTTTACCCTTCATTGACCAAATGCTAGAAAGACTGGCAGGTCACGCTTTTTATTGTTTCTTGGATGGATATTTCGGGTACAATCAAATAGAAATAGATCCACAAGATCAAGAGAATATGGTATTCACATGTCCTTTGGGTGTATTTGCCTATAGACGAATGCCATTCAGCCTGTGCAATGCACCTGCCACCTTTCAGAGATGCATGTTGTCCATCTTCTCTCATATGGTAGAAAAATTTCTTGAAGTATTCATGGATGACTTCTCTGTCTATGGAGACTCATTTGACTCCTGTCTTGATCATCTGACCCTGGTCCTGAAAATATGCCAAGAAACAAACCTAGTTCTAAACTGGGAGAAATGTTATTTCATGGTAACTGAAGGCATTGTTCTTGGGCATAGGATCTCAAATAAAGGGATAGAAGTGGATCAAGCTAAGGTGGAAGTGATCGAACGCTTGCCTCCACCTACTAGTGTTAAGGCAATCAGAAGCTTCCTAGGACATACAGGATTCTACAGGCGGTTCATAAAAGATTTTTAAAGGGCTCCTGGCTTTTTCTGCTTGCTTTTTCTTTTTCTTTCTTTCTTTTTTTTTTCTTTCTTTTTTTCGCATTTTTTTTGCAAGCTTTGTTTTTTAATGCTTTTTCTTGCTTCAAGAATCAATTTTATGATTTTTCAGATTATCAATAACATTTCTCTTTTTTCATTATTCTTTTAAGAGCCAACAATTTTAACATTCATGAACTTCACCATAAAAAAATATGCACTGTTCAAGCATTCATTCAGAAAACAAAAAGTATTGCCACCACATCAAAATAATTAAGCTAATTTCAAGATAGAATTCGAAATTCATGTACTTCTTGTTCTTTTGCAAATAAAAATATTTTTCATTTAAGAAAGGTGAAGGATTCATAGGACATTCATAGCTTTAAGACATAGACACTAAACACTTATGATCATGTAATTAAGACACAAACATAGACAAAACATAAAGCATAGAAACCAAAAAACAGAAAAATAAGAACAAGAAAATTAAAGAAGGGGTCCACCTTAGTGATGGCGGCTAGTTCTTCTTCTTGAAGATCTTATGGAGTGCTTGAGCTCCTCTATGTCTCTTCCTTGCCTTTGTTGCTCATCTCTCATGGCCTTTTCATCCTCTCTGATTTCATGGAGGATGATGGAGTGCTCTTGGTGCTCCATCCTTAGTTGCCCCATGTTGGAACTCAATTCTCCTAAAATAGTGTTGAGTTGCTCCCAATAGTTGTGTGGAGGAAAATTCATCCCTTGAGGCATCTCGGAGATTTCTTGATGAGGGACTTCCTTGTGCTCTTGTTGAGGTGCATGAGTGGGCTCTCTTGTTTACTCCATCCTCTTTTTAGTGATGGGCTTGTCCTCTTCAATGAGGATGTCTTCCTCTATGACAATTCCAGCTGAATTGCATAGGTTACAGATGAGATGATGGAAGGCTAACCTTGCTGGTGCGCGAAAATTGTGATTACACTTTAATTATGTAAAATTTATCGCTCTTTCTTTCCCTAGTAATGGCGCCAAAAACATGATGCCAATACCATGGTTCACAACTTCGCACAACTAACCAGCAAGTGCACTGGGTCGTCCAAGTAATACCTTACGTGAGTAAGGGTCGAATCCCACGGAGATTGTTGGTATGAAGCAAGCTATGGTCACCTTGCAAATCTCAGTCAGGTAGGGTTAAATGTGATTGGATTAGATAATTAAAAGATAAATAATAAGGGATAGAAATACTTATGTAATTCATTGGTGAGAATTTCAGATAAGCGAATAGAGATGCTTTTCGTTCCTCTGAACCTCTGCTTTCCTGCTATCTTTATCCAATCAGTCTTACTCCTTTCCATGGCTGACTTTATGTGATACATCACCATTGTGAATGGCTACTTTTGGTCTTCTCTCGGGAAAATGATCCAAATGCCCTGTCACGGCACGGCTAATCGTCTGGAGGCATCACCCTTGTCAATGGCTTCATCTTATCCTCTCAGTGAAAATGGTCAACGCACCCTGTCACGGCACGGCTATTCATCTGTCGGTTCTCGATCATGCTGGAATAGGATTTACTATCCTTTTGCGTCTGTCACTACGCCCAGCAATCGTGAGTTTGGAGCTCGTCACAGTCATTCATTCATTGAATCCTACTCGGAATACCACAGACAAGGTTTAGACCTTCTGGATTCTCTTGAATGCTGCCATCATTCTAGCTTACACCACGAAGATTCCGATTAAGAGATCTAAGAGATACTCATTCAGTCGAAGGTAGAACGGAAGTGGTTGTCAGGCACGCGTTCATAGGGAATGATGATGATTGTCACGTTCATCACATTCAGGTTGAAGAGCGAATGAATATCTTAGAAGCGAAATAAGATGAATTGAATAGAAAACAGTAGTACTTTGCATTAATCTTTGAGGAACAGCAGAGCTCCACACCTTAATCTATGGAGTGTAGAAACTCTACCGTTGAAAATACATAAGTGATAATGGAGTTCATTGGTCTCGGCCCCAGAGGGGGAACCAGAGTAACCATGACTACTATGATCCAAAGATAAAACTCAGGATGTCAAATACAATAGTGAAATGTCCTATTTATAATAAACTAGCTACTAGGGTTTACAGAAGTAAGTAATTGATGCATAAATCCACTTCCGGGGCCCACTTGGTGTGTGCTTGGGCTGAGCTTGAGTGTTGCACGTGTAGAGGTCCTTCTTGGAGTTGAACGCCAGTTTTTGTGCCAGTTTGGGCGTTCAACTCTGGTTTTGGATCCTTTTCTGGCGCTGGACGCTAGATGTGGGCAGAAAGCTGGCGTTGAACGCCAGTTTGAGTCATCTATTCTTGGCCAAAGTATGGACTATTATCCATTGCTGGAAATCCCTGGATGTCTACTTTCCAACGCAATTGGAAGCATGCCATTTTGAGTTCTGTAGCTCTAGAAAATCCACTTTGAGTGCAGGGAGGTCAGAATCCAACAACATCAGCAGTCCTTCTTCAACCTCTGAATCTGATTTTTGCTCAAGTCCCTCAATTTCAGCCAGAAAATACCTGAAATCACAGAAAAACACACAAACTCATAGTAAAGTCCAAAAATATGAATTTAACATAAAAACTAATGAAAACATCCCTAAAAGTAACTAGATCCTACTAAAAACATACTAAAAATAATGCCAAAAAGCGTATAAATTATCCGCTCATCACTTGCCAAAGTAGAGGGCTTGTCCGCCACCTTGTATAGTTCTAGAGGTATGATCTTATGAACTTCCACTTCCTCTCCATTCATGATACTATGGATCATGATATCCCGGTCTATTGTAACTTCAGACCGGTTGCTAGTAGGAATGATATAGCGTTGGATGAACTCCAACCATCCCCTAGCCACGGGTTTGAGGCCAAGCCTTCTTAGTTGAACCAGCTTGCCTCTGAAGTCTCTCTTCCATTGAGCTCCTTTCACATAAATGTCCATGAGGACTTGGTCCAACCTTTGATCAAAATTGACCCTTCTAGTGAAAGGGTGAGGATCTCCTTGCATTATTGGCAAGTTGAATGCCAACCTCACATTTTCCAGATTGAAATCCAAGTAATTCTCCCGAACCATTGTGAGCCAATTCTTTGGGTTCGGGTTCACACTTTGATCATGGTTCTTAGTGATCCATGCATTAGCATAGAACTCTTGAACCATTAAGATTCCGACTTGTTGGATGGGGTTGGTGAGAGCTTTCCAACCTCTTCTCCGAACCTCACGTCGGATCTCTGGATATTCATTCTTTTTGAGCATGAAGGGGACTTCGGGGATCACCCTTTTCTTGGCCACAACATCATAGAAGAGGTCTTGATGGACTTTTGGGATGAATCTCTCCATCTCCCATGACTCGGAGGTGGAAGCAATTTCCTTCCCTTTCCTCTTTCTAGAGGTTTCTCCGGCCTTAGGTGCTATTAATGGTTATGGAAAAACAAAAAGCAGAGCTTTTTCCCACACCAAACTTAAAAGGTTTACTCGTCCTCAAGCAAAAGAAGAAAGAAAGGAGGAGAAGAAGAAGAAATGGAGGAGATAGAGGGGTGTGTTGGATTCGGCCAAGGGGGTTGAAGTGTTTATGACGTGTGAAATTGAAGGAGGTACGGAGGGGGTATTTATAGGGTAAGAAAGAGGGGGAATTTGTGTAAGGGGGTTGGGTTTGGGAGGAAAATGTTTTGAATTTGAATTGTGAGGTAGCTGGAGTTTTATGATGGATGGATGTGAGTGGTGAAGAGATTATGGGGAAGAGGGTTATGGAGAGGTGTTAAGAGGAGAGAGTGAGTTGGGATAGGTGGGGATCCTGTGGGGTCCACAGATCCTAAGGTGTCAAGAAATTCTGCTCCTTGCACCATTCTGGCGTTTAAACGCCCTCTGTGTGCCATTTCTGGTGTTTAACGCCAACTCTGCTACCTTTTCTGGCGTTAAACGCCAGGCTGATGCCCCTTTCTAGCGTTTAACGCCAGCCAGACACTAGACACCCTTTTCTGGCGTTAAACGCCCATTCTGCTATTCTTACTGGCGTTTAAACGCCAGTAAGCCTGTCCTCCAGGATGTGCTATTTTTGATGCTGTTTTTTATTCTGCTTTAATTCTGCAGCTGTTTTTATGACTTCACATGATCATCAACCAAAAGAAAACATAAAATAACAATGGAAAACAAATGTCTATAAAATTAAATATAATTAAATAACATTGGGTTGCCTCCCAATAAGCGCTTCTTTAATGTCAATCAATAGCTTGACAGTGAGCTCTTAGAGAGCTTCATAGAGACTCAGAGCTTAATAGTGGCCTCCCAACACCAAACTTAGAAGTTGAGTGTGGGGGCTCTGTTTGACTCTGTATTGAGAGAAGCTTTTCATGCTTCTTCTCCATGGTTACAGAAGAAGATCCTTGAGCTTTAAACACAAGGTAGTTGGTGCACAAAATTATGATCATCAACAATGGCGCCAAAGACTTGGAGCTCTCAAACGTGAATCACACTTTGTCACAATTCTGTACAACTAACCAGCAAGTGCACTGGGTCGTCCAAGTAATACCTTACGTGAGTAAGGGTCGATCCCACGGAGACTGTCGGCTTGAAGCAAGCTATGATCATCTTGTAAATCTCAGTCAGGTAAATTTAAATGGTTATGGAGGATTGATTATTAAAGATAAATAAAACATAAAATAAAGATAGAGATAAAGATACTTATGTAATTCATTGGTAGGAATTTTAGATAAGCATATGAAGATGCTTTGTTCCTCCTGAACCTCTGCTTTCCTATTGCCTTCTTCCAATCATTCATACTCCTTTCCATGGCAAGCTTTATGTTGGGCATCACCATTGTCAATGGCTACTTCCCGTTCTCTCAGTGAAAATGTTCTACGCACGCTGTCACCGCACGGCTAATCATCTGTCAGTTCTCGATCATGTTGGAATAGGATCCATTGATCCTTTTGCGTCTGTCACACGCCCAACACTCGCGAGTTTGAAGCTCGTCTCAGTCATCCCTTCCCAGATCCTACTCAAAATACCACAGACAAGGTTTAGACATTCCGGATCTCAGGAATGGCCGCCCATAATTCTAGCCTATACCACGAAGGTTCTAATCTTAGATTAGAAACCCAAGAGATACACATTCAAGCTTGTTTGCATGTAGAACAGAAGTGGTTGTCAGGCACGCGTTCATAGGTGAGAATGGTGATGAGTGTCACATAATCATCACATTCATCATGTTCTTGAGTGCGAATGAATATCTTAGAGAAGAAGTAGGCGTGAATTGAATAGAAAAACAGTAGTACTTTGCATTAATTCATGAAGAACAGCAAAGCTCCACACCTTAATCTATGGTGTGTAGAAACTCCACCGTTGAAAATACAAAAGTGATAATGGTGGTCATTGGCTTCGGCCCCAGAGAGGGAACCCGAAGAACCAAGATGAAAATACAATAGTAAAAGGTCCTATTTATAGAGAACTAGTAGCCTAGGGTTTACAGAAATAAGTAATTAATGCAGAAATCTTCTTCCGGGCCCACTTGGTGTGTGCTTGGACTGAGCATTGAAGCTTTCATATGTAGAGACTTTTCTTGCAGTTAAACGCCAGCTTTTGTGCAAGTTTGGGCGTTTAACTCCAACTTTTGTGCCAGTTCTGGCGTTTTGACGCCAGAATTTTTAAGCTGACTTGGAACGCCAGTTTGGGCCATCAAATCTTGGGTAAAGTATGGACTATTATATATTGCTGGAAAGCCCAGGATGTCTACTTTCCAACTCAATTGAGAGTGCGCCAATTGGGCTTCTGTAGCTCCAGAAAAATCACTTCGAGTGCAGGGAGGTCAAAATTCAACAGCATCTGCAGTCCTTTTTCAGCCTCTGAATCAGATTTTTGCTCAGGTCCCTCAATTTCAGCCAGAAAATACCTGAAATCACAGAAAAATACACAAACTCATAGTAAAGTCCAGAAATGTAATTTTTAAATAAAAACTAATAAAAACATAATAAAAACTAACTAAAACATACTAAAAATAATGCCAAAAAGCGTATAAATTATCCGCTCATCACAACACCAAACTTAAATTGTTGCTTGTCCCCAAGCAACTAAAAATCATATAGGATAAAAAGAATAGAATGTACAATGAATTCCAAAAATATCTATGAAGATCAGTATTAATTAGATGAGCGGGGCTTTTAGCTTTTTGCTTCTGAACAGTTTTGGCATCGCACTTTATCCCTTGAAGTTCAAAATGATTGGCATCTATAGGAACTCAGAATCCAGATAGTGTTATTGATTCTCCTAGTTAAGTATGTTGATTCTTGAACACAGCTACTTTATGAGTCTTGGCCGTGACCCTAAGCATTTTATTTTCCAGTATTACCACCGGATACATAAATGCCACAGACACATGACTGGGTGAACCTTTTCAGATTGTGACTCAGCTTTGCTAAAGTCCCCAGTGAGAGGTGTCCAGGGCTCTTAAGCACACTCTTTTTGCTTTGGACCACGACTTTAACCGCTCAGTCTCAAGTTTTCACTTGACACCTTCACGCCACAAGCACATGGTTAGGGACAGCTTGGTTTAGCCGCTTAGGCCAAGATTTTATTCCTGTGGGCCCTCCTATCCACTGATGCTCAAAGCCTTGGATCCTTTTTATTTTACCCTTGCCTTTTGGTTTAAAGGGTTATTGGCTTTTTCTGCTTGCTTTTTCTTTTTCTCTTTTTTTTTCTTTTTTTTTTCGCATATATCCTTTTTTTCTGCAAGCTTTTCACTGCTTTTTCTTGCTTTAAGAATCAATTTTATGATTTTTCAGATTATCAAATAACATTTTTCCTTTTCCATCATTCTTTCAAGAGCCAACAATTTTAACATTCATGAATCAACAATATAAAAAATATGCACTGTTCAAGCATTCATTCAGAAAGACAAAAGTATTGCCACCACATCAAAATAATTAAACTGTTTTAAAATTTGAAATTCATGCACTTCTTTTTTTTCTTTTTCAATTAAAATCATTTTCCATTTAAGAAAGGTGATGGATTCATTTTCATAGCTTTAAGGCATAGACACTTAGACACTAATGATCATGTAATAAAGACACAAATATAAATAAACATAAAGCATAATTTTCGAAAAACAGAAAATAAAGAACAAGAAAATTAAAGATCGGGTCCACCTTAGTGATGGCGGCTTGTTCTTCCTCTTGAAGATCTTATGGAGTGCTTGAACTCCTCAATGTCTCTTCCTTGCCTTTGTTGCTCCTCTCTCATGGTTCTTTGGTCTTCTCTAATTTCATGGAGGAGGATAGAATGCTCTTGGTGCTCCACCCTTAGTTGTCCCATGTTGGAACTTAATTCTCCTAGGGAGGTGTTGATTTGCTCCCAATAGTTTCGTGGAGGAAAATGCATCCCTTGAATGTGATGATTATGTGACGCTCATCATCATTCTCACTTATGAACACGTGTCTGACAAACACTTCTGTACTACCTGCAAACAAGCTAGAATGAATATCTCTTGGATATCTAATACAGGGGACCGAGTCCGAGTTATTAGCATCTTCGTGGTATAAGTTAGAACCCATGGATGGCCATTCCTGAGATCCGGAAAGTCTAAACCTTGTCTGTGGTATTCCGAGTAGGATCTGGGAAGGGATGGCTGTGACGAACTTCAAACTCGCGAGTGCTGGGCGTAGTGACAGACGCAAAAGGATAGTAAATCCTATTCCAGTATGATCGAGAACCTCCAGATGATTAGCCATGCCGTGACAGAGCATTTGGACCATTTTCACAGAGAGGATGGGATGTAGCCATTGACAACGGTGATGCCCTTACAGAAAGCTTGCCATGGAGAGGAGTAGGACTGATTGGATAAAGACAGCAGGAAAGCAGAAGTTCAGAGGAACGAAAGTATCTCTATACGCTTATCTGAAATTCTCACCAATGAATTACATAAGTATTTCTATCTTTTCTATTTATTTATTATCATTATTCGAAAACTCCATACCCATTTGATATCCGCCTGACTGAGATTTACAAAGTGACCATAGCTTGCTTCATACCAACAATCTCCGTGGGATCGACCCTTACTCACGTAAGGTTTTATTACTTGGACGACCCAGTGCACTTGCTGGTTAGTTGTGCGAAGTTGTAAAGTTATGTTTGGACCATGGTATTGTGCACCAGTTTTGGCGCCATTGCCAGGGAGAGAACGAGCAACAAATTTTACAACCTCAGAGTAACAATTTCGCATACCAAGTTTTTGGCGCCGTTGCCGGGGATTGTTCGAGTTTGGACAACTGACGGTTCATCGTGTTGCTCAGATTGGGTAATTTTCTTCTTATTTTGTTTTCAAAAAGTTTTCAAAATTTTTTCAAAAATATTTTCTTCTTTTTTTTTCCCAATTAATATTCGAAAAAAAAAATAATATTTTCAAAAAAAAAATCTTTCAAAAATTTCTCATCTGTTTTCGAAAATCATTCTAAAATTTTTTAAGAATGAATTCTAGAGTTTCATGAAGCATGTGAAGCCTGGCTGGCTGTAAAGCCATGTCTAAATTTATTTGGACTGGGGCTTCCAACCCAACATTATCAAGAGCAAGCCAGTTGTTGCTAATCCACCTGCTGTTGTTCCTGATCCACCTAATTTACTTCTAAAGCTTGGCTGGCTATTAAGCCATGCCTAACCCTCATATTGGAGCTTTAGACTAAGAGTACAAGATTCCTGGAATTCATATTAAAAATTTTGGAATCCTTATTTTTCTTTTTCACATTAATTTTTGAAAAATCCAAAAAAAAATTCATAAAATCATAAAAATAAAAAAAATTATTTTGTGTTTCTTGTTTGAGTCTTGAGTCAATTTCAAGTTTGGTGTCAATTGCATTTTTTCTAAAAATTTTATGCATTTTTTGAAAATTCATGTATTCATAGTGTTCTTCATGATCTTCAAGTTGTTCCTGGCCAGTCTTCTTGTTTGATCTTGATGTTTTCTTGTTTTGTGTCTTTTCTTATTTTTCATGTGCATTTTGCATTCATAGTGTCTGAACATGAAAGATTTCTAAGTTTGGTGTCTTGCATGTTTTCTTTGCATTGAAAATTTTTCAAAAATATGTTCTTGATGTTCATCATGATCTTCAAAGTGTTCTTGGTGTTCATCTTGACATTCATAGTGTTCTTGCATGCATCATGTGTTTTGATTCATAATTTTCATGTTGTGAGTCATTTTTTTATGTTTTTCTCTCTCATCATTAAAAATTCAAAAATAAAAAAAATATCTTTCCTTTTTCACTCATAAATTTCGAAAATTTGGATTGACTTTTTCAAAAATTTTTAAAATCTAGTTGTTCTTATGAGTCAAATCAAATTTTCAATTTAAAAATCTTATCTTTTTCAAAATCTTTTTCAAAAATCAAATCTTTTTCATTTTTCTTATTTATTTTCGAAAATTTTAAAAATATTTTTTAAAAATCTTTTCTTAATTTTATCTTATAATTTTCGAAAATATTCTCATTAATTAATGTTTTGATTCAAAAATTTCAAGTTTATTACTTGTTTGTCAAGAAAAATTCAAACTTTAAGTTCTAGAATCATATCTTGTGATTTCTTGTGAGTCAAGTCATTAATTATGATTTTAAAAATCAAATCTTTTTCAAAACTAATTCTAATCATATCTTTCTATCATATCTTTTTTCTAAATCTTATCTTTTTCAAAAATTTGATTTTCAAATATCTTTTCTAACTTCTTATCTTCTTATCTTTTCAAAATTGATTTTCAAATCTTTTTCAACTAACTAATTGACTTTTTGTTTGTTTCTTATCTTTTTCAAAACTACATAACTAACTCTCTCTCTCTCTCTAATTTTTGAAAATACCCTCCCTCATTTTCAAAAATTCTTTTTAATTAACTAATTGATTCAAATTTAAATTTTAATTTATTTCTTCTTTTAATTTTCGAAAATCCTTCTCTCTCATCTCCTTCTATTTATTTATTCATCTACTAACACTTCTCTCCCATCCAAAAATTCGAACACTACCTCCCTCTCTGTGTTCGAGTTTTTCCTCTTCTCTTCTTTACATTACATTCTTTTCTTCTTCTACTCACAAAGGGGAACCTCTATACCTGGGTAAAAAGGATCCCTATTATTATTATTTTTCTGTTCCCTCTTTTTCATATGAGCAGGAGCAAGAACAAGAACATTCTTGTTGAAGCAGACCCTGAACCTGAAAGGACTCTGAAGAGGAAACTGAGAGAAGCTAAAATACAACAATCCATAAATAACCTTACAGAAATTTTCGAACAGGAAGAGGATATGGCAGCCGAAAATAATAATAATGCAAGGAGAATGCTTGGTGACTTCACTGCACCTAATTCCAATTTACATGGAAGAAGCATCTCAATTCCTGCCATTGGAGCAAACAATTTTGAGCTGAAACCTCAATTAGTTTCTCTGATGCAGCAAAACTACAAGTTTCATGGACTTCCATCTGAAGATCCTTTTCAGTTCTTAACTAAATTTTTGCAGATTTGTGATACTGTTAAGACTAATGGAGTAGATCCTGAAGTCTACAGGCTCATACTTTTCCCGTTTGCTGTAAGAGACAGAGCTAGAGTGTGGTTGGACTCTCAACCCAAAGATAGCCTAAACTCTTGGGATAAGCTAGTCAAGGCTTTCTTAGCCAAGTTCTTTCCTCCTCAAAAGCTGAGTAAGCTTAGAGTGGATGTTCAAACCTTCAGACAGAAGGAAGGTGAATCCCTCTACGAAGCTTGGGAGAGATACAAGGAACTGACCAAAAAGTGTCTTTCTGATATGCTCTCAGAATGGACCATCCTGGATATATTCTATGATGGTCTGTCTGAATTAGCTAAGATGTCATTGGATACTTCTGCAGGTGGATCCATTCACCTAAAGAAAATGCCTGCAGAAGCTCAAGAACTCATTGACATGGTTGCTAATAACCAGTTCATGTACACTCCTGAGAGGAATCCTGTGAGTAATGGGACACCTCAGAAGAAGGGAGTTCTTGAAATTGATACTCTGAATGCCATATTGGCCCAGAATAAAATATTGACTCAGCAAGTCAATATGATTTCTCAGAATCTGAATGGAATGCAACCTGCATCCAACAGTACTCAAGAGGCATCTTCTGAAGAAGAAGCTTATGATCCTGAGAACCCTGCAATAGCAGAGGTAAATTACATGGGTGAACCTTATGGAAACACCTATAATCCCTCATGGAGAAATCACCCAAATCTCTCATGGAAGGATCAAGAAAAGCCTCAACAAGGCTTTAATAATGGTAGAAGAAACAGGTTTAGCAATAGCAAGCCTTTTCCATCATCCACTCAGCAACAGACAGAGCACTCTGAACAAAATACCTCTAATTTAGCAAACTTAGTCTCTGATATATCTAAGGCCACTGTGAGTTTCATGAATGAAACAAGGTCCTCCATTAGAAATTTGGAGGCACAAGTGGGCCAGCTGAATAAAATGATCACTGAAATCCCTCCTAGTACTCTCCCAAGCAATACAGAAGAAAATCCAAAAGGAGAGTGCAAGGCCATTGAATTAATTACCATGGCCGAACCTGTAAGGGAGGTTGAGGACGTGAATCCCAGTGAGGAAGACCTCCTGGGACGTCCAGTGATCAATAAGGAGTATCCCTTTGAGGAACCAAAGGACTCTGAGGCTCATCTAGAGACCATAGAGATTCCATTGAACCTCCTTATGCCATTCATGAGCTCTGATGAGTATTTTTCTTCTGAAGAGAATGAGGATGTTACTGAAGAGGAAGTTGCCAAGTTTCTTGGTGAAATCATGAAGCTGAATGCCAATTTATTTGGTAAAGAGACTTGGGGAGATGAACCTCCCCTATTCACCAATGAACTAAATGCATTGGATCAACTGAGATTGCCTCAGAAGAAACAGGATCCTGGAAAGTTCCTAATACCTTGTACCATAGGCACCATGACTTTGAGAAGGCTCTATGTGACCTTGGATCAGGAATAAACCTCATGCCACTCTCTGTAATGGAGAAATTGGGAATCTGTGAGGTGCAAGCTGCTAAAATATCATTAGAGATGGCAGACAATTCCAGAAAACAGGCTTATGGACAAGTAGAGGACATATTAGTAAAGGTTGAAGGCCTTTACATCCCTGCTGATTTCATAATCCTAGATACTGGGAAGGATGAGGATGAATCCATCATCCTTGGAAGACCCTTCCTAGCCACAGCAAGAGCTGTGATTGATGTTAACAGAGGTGAACTAGTCCTTCAATTGAATGAGGACTCCCTTGAGTTTAAAACTCAAGGACATCCTTCTGTAAACATGGAAAAGAGGCACATTAAGCTTCTCTCAAAACAGAGTCAACCAGAGCCCCCACAGTCAAACTCTAAGTTTGGTGTTGGGAAGTCTCAACAATGCTCTGAACATCTGTGAGGCTCCATGAGAGCTCACCGTCAAGTTATTGACATTAAAGAAGCGCTTGTTGGGAGGCAACCCAATTTTTATTTATCTAATTTTATTTTTATTGTTATTTCATGTTTTATTAGGTTCATGATCATGTGGAGTCACAAAATAAATAGAAAAATCAAAAACAGAATCAAAAACAGCAGAAGAAAAATCACACCCTGGAGGAGGATCTCACTGGCGTTTAAACGCCAGTAAGGAGCATCTGGCTGGCGTTCAACGCCAGAACAGAGCATGGATCTGGCATTGAACGCCAGAAACAAGCAGCATCCTGGCGTTCAGACGCCAGAAATGCACACTGAGGAAGAGCTGGCGCTGAACGCCAGAAACAAGCATCTGGGCACTGAACGCCCAGAACAAGCATCAATTCGGTGTTTAAACACCAGAATTGCATGCAAAGGCATTTTACATGCCTAATTGGTGCAGGGATGAAATTCCTTGACACCTCAGGATCTGTGGACCCCACAGGATTCCCACCCCCCACCACTCACTCTCTCCCCTCTTCTCAATGTTCATCCTCTCTTCCCAATAAACACTCTTCCCCAAAACTCTCCACCAATCACCTCAATCTCTCTTCCCTATCACCACTTCACCACTCACATCCATCCACTCTTCCCTATAAACCTTCCTCATAAACTCTCCCTCCTCTCCTCCATATTTTCTTCTTCTTCTTCATCTATTCTTTCTTCTCTTGCTCGAGGGCGAGCAATATTCTAAGTTTGGTGTGGTAAAAGCATAAGCTTTTTGTTTTTTCATTACCATTGATGGCACCTAAGACCGGAGAATCCTCTAGAAAAGGGAAAGGGAAGACAAAAGCTTCCACCTCCGAGTCATGGGAGATGGAAAGATTCATCTCCAAATCTCATCAAGACCACTTCTATGATGTTGTGGCCAAGAAGAAGGTGATCCCCGAGGTCCCTTTTCAAACTCAAGAGAAATGAGTATCCGGAAATCTGACATGAAATCCAAAGAAGAGGTTGGGAAGTTTTAACAAAACCCATCCAACAAGTCAGAATTCTAATGGTTCAAGAATTCTATGCCAATGCATGGATCACTAGGAACCATGATCAAAGTAAGAACCCGAATCCAAAGAATTATATTACAATGGTTCGGGGGAAATACTTAGATTTTAGTCTGGAAAATGTGAGGTTGGCGTTCAACTTGCCTATGATGCAAGGAGACGCACGCCCCTACACAAGGAGAGTCAACTAAGATCAAAGGTTGGACCAAGTCCTCGTGGACATATGTGTGGAAGGAGCTCAATGGAAGATTGACTCAAAAGGCAAACCGGTTCAACTTAGAAGACTGGACCTTAAGCCTGTGGCTAGAGGATGGTTAGAGTTCATCCAACGCTCCATCATCCCCACTAGCAACCGATCTGAAGTTACTGTGGATCGGGCCATAATGATTCATAGCATCATGATTGGAGAGAAAGTAGAAGTTCATGAAGTCATCTCCCTTGAACTCTACAAAATAGCCGAAAAGCCCTCTCCCTGGGCAAGACTAGCTTTTCCTCATCTTATTTGCCATCTATGTTACTCAGTTGGAGCTTTCATAGAAGGAGACATTCCTATTGAGGAAGAGAAGCCCATCACTAAGAAAAGGATGGAGCAAGCAAGAGAGCCCATTCATGGATCTCAAGAGACGCATGAAGCTCATCACCATGAGATCCCGGAGATGCCTCAAATGCATTTTCCTCCACAAAACTATTGGGAGCAAATCAACACCTCCCTAGGAGAATTAAGTTCCAACATGGGACAATTAAGGGTGGAACATCAAGAGCACTCCATCATCCTTCATGAAATTAGAGAAGATCAAAAAGCAATGAGGGAGGAGCAACAAAGACAAGGAAGAGATATAGAAGAGCTCAAGGACATCATTGGTTCCTCAAGGAGTAAACGCCACCATCACTAAGGTGGACTCATTCCTTGTTCTTACATTCTCTGTTTTTCATTTTCTTTATGTTAAGTGCTTATCCATGTTTGTGTCTTATTACATGATCATTAGTATTTAGTAACTATGTCTTAAAGTTATGAATGTCCTATGAATCCATCACCTCTCTTAAATGAAAAATGTTTTAATTCAAAAGAACAAGAAGTACATGAGTTTCGAATTTATCCTTGAACTTAGTTTAATTATATTGATGTGGTGACAATGCTTCTTGTTTTCTGAATGAATGCTTGAACAGTGCATATGTATTTTGAAGTTGTTGTTTAAGAATGTTAAATATGTTGGCTCTTGAAAGAATGATGACAAGGAGACATGTTATTTGATAATCTGAAAAATCATAAAAATGATTCTTGAAGCAAGAAAAAGCAGTGAATACAAAAGCTTGCAGAAAAAAAAAGAGAGCGAAAAAAAATAGAAAAAGAAAAAGCAAGCAGAAAAAGCCAAAAGCTCTTAAAACCAAAAGGCAAGAGCAAAAAAGCCAATAACCCTTAAAACCAAAAGACAAGGGTAATAAAAAGGATCCCAAGGCTTTGAGCATCAGTGGATAGGAGGGCCTAAAGGAATAAAATCCTGGCCTAAGCGGCTAAACCAAGCTGTCCCTAACCATGTGCTTGTGGCGTGAAGGTGTCAAGTGACAACTTGAGACTGAGTGGTTAAAGTCAAGGTCCAAAGCAAAAGAAGAGTATGCTTAAGAACCCTGGACACCTCTAATTGGGGACTTTAGCAAAGTTGAGTCATAATCTGAAAAGGTTCACCCAGTTATGTGTCTGTGGCATTTATGTATCCGGTGGTAATACTGAAAAACAATGTGCTTAGGGCCACGGCCAAGACTCATAAAGTAACTGTGTTCAAGAATCAACATACTGAACTAGGAGAATCAATAACACTATCTGAACTCTGAGTTCCTATAGATGCCAATCATTCTGGACTTCAATGGATAAAGTGAGATGCCAAAACTATTCAAGAGGCAAAAAGCTACAAGTCCCGCTCATCTGATTGGAGCTATGTTTCATTGATAGTTTGGAATTTATAGTATATTCTCTTCTTTTTATCCTATTTGATTTTCAGTTGCTTGGGGACAAGCAACAATTTAAGTTTGGTGTTGTGATGAGCGGATAATTTATACGCTTTTTGGCATTATTTTTAGTATGTTTTTAGTAGGATCTAGTTACTTTTAAGGATGTTTTTCATTAGTTTTTATGTTAAATTCACATTTCTGGACTTTACTATGAGTTTATATGTTTTTCTGTGATTTCAGGTATTTTCTGGCTGAAATTGAGGGACTTGAGTAAAAATCAGATTCAGAGGTTGAAGAAGGACTGCTGATGCTGTTGGATTCTGACCTCCCTGCACTCAAAGTGAATTTTCTGGAGCTACAGAACTCAAAATGGCGCGCTTCTAATTGCGTTGGAAAGTAGACATCCAGGTCTTTCCAGCAATATATAATAGTCCATACTTTGGCCGAGTTTAGATGACACAAAAGGGCGTTGAACGCCAGTTCTACGCTGCAGTCTGGAGTTAAACGCCAGAAACACGTCACGAACCAGAGTTGAACGCCAAAAACACGTTACAACCTGGCGTTCAACTCCAAAAAGAGCCTCTGCACGTGTAACATTCAAGCTCAGCCCAAGCACACACCAAGTGGGCCCCGAAAGTGGATTTATGCATCAATTACTTACTTCTGTAAACCCTAGTAACTAGATTAGTATAAATAGGACTTTTTACTATTGTATTTTCATCTTACGATCTTTGGATTGATCCTGGATTGTATCTTTTGATCTATTGATCACGTTTTGGGGGCTGGCCTCTCGGCCATGCCTGAACCTTTCACTTATGTATTTTTCAACAGTAGAGTTTCTACACTCCATAGATTAAGGTGTGGAGCTCTGCTGTTCCTCATGAATTAATGTAAAGTACTACTGTTTTCTATTCCATTCAACTTATTCCGCTTCTAAGATATCCATTTGCACCCAAGAACATGATGAATGTGATGATTATGTGACGCTCATCATCATTCTCACTTATGAACGCGTGCCTGACAAACACTTCCGTTCTACATGCAAACAAGCTAGAATGAATATCTCTTGGATATCTAATACAGGGGACCAAGTCCGAGTTATTAGCGTCTTCATGGTATAAGTTAGAACCCATGGATGGCCATTCCTGAGATCCGGAAAGTCTAAACCTTGTCTGTGGTATTCTGAGTAGGATCTGGGAAGGGATGGCTGTGACGAACTTCAAACTCGCGAGTGCTGGGCGTAGTGACAGACGCAAAAGGATAGTAAATCCTATTCCAGTATGATCGAGAACCTCCAGATGATTAGCCATGCCGTGACAGAGCATTTGGACCATTTTCACAGAGAGGATGGGATGTAGCCATTGACAACGGTGATGCCCTTACAGAAAGCTTGCCATGGAGAGGAGTAGGACTGATTGGATGAAGACAGCAGGAAAGCAAAAGTTCAGAGGAACGAAAGCATCTCTATACGCTTATCTGAAATTCTCACCAATAAATTACATAAGTATTTCTATCTTTTCTATTTATTTATTATCATTATTCGAAAACTCCATACCCATTTGATATCCGCCTGACTGAGATTTACAAGGTGACCATAGCTTGCTTCATACCGACAATCTCCGTGGGATCAACCCTTACTCACGTAAGGTTTTATTACTTGGACGATCCAGTACACTTGCTGGTTAGTTGTGCGAAGTTGTGAAGTTATGTTTGGACCATGGTATTGTGCACCAGTTTTGGCGCCATTGCTAGGGAGAGAACGAGCAACAAATTCTGAGTAACAATTTCGCATACCACACAGCAAACTTAGAAGGTTTGCTCATCCTCGAGCAAAAGAAGAAAGAAGAGAGTAGAAGAAGAAGAAATAGAGGAGATGGAGGGGGCTTAGTGTTTCGGCCAAGGGGGAGAAGTAGTGTGTATGTTGTGTGAAAATGAAGGAGTGAAGATGGGTTTATATAGGAGTGGAGAAGGGGGTATGGTTCGGCCATTATGGGTGGGTTTGGGTGGGAAAGTGGTTTGAATTTGAATGGTAAGGTAGGTGGGGTTTTATGAAGGATGGATGTGAGTAGTGAAGATAATGGTGGGATTTGATAGGTGAGGGATTTTGGGAGAAGAGGTATTGAGGTGATTGGTGAATGGTTGAAGAAGAAGAGAGAGAGGTGGAGTAGGTGCTTGATACGCGAAAATTATAAATTAGCGCGCAACCGGCAAGTATACCGGGTCGTATCAAGTAATAAAACTCACTAAGAGTGAGGTCGATCCCACGGAGTTTGGTGGATTAAGCAACTTTAGTTAAATGGTATATTTAGTTTAGCAAACATGGTTTTGATTTCATGAGATTTGTGATTTTTAAACATAATTGCAAAAATTTAAATGGCAAGGAATTTAAAGAACTAGAATAGAGAAAGAAAATGAAAGTGAATAACTGAAACTTAAATTTCAAGAAACTTAAATGACATGGAAAATACATTGCAAGAAAGTAAAGATTGCAGAATTTTAAAGAGCAGAAGAGTAAATTGCAAGAAATAGAGAAACGGAATGTAAATGGCAAGAATGATAAATTGCAAGAATGTAGAAGGGAATTGGGTAGTGGGCATTCAAAGAACTAAAGAACAAAAGAGATGAGAATTAATGATGGAGGGATCATTAGGGATCAGAGATGTAAATTGTCATGAATTGATGTTACTCAAGTCCTTCTCAATCATGGGTATAGATCCATGGCGGATTGTGAATAATTAAATCCCAATCTCTTGGCAATTCAATTTCTCTTTAACATAATCAATTGCCACTCTCGTGATCTAATTGGTCATGAGAAGAGGTGAAGTTCAATTTCTAATCCAATGCCACACAACTTCCAGGATCTCAACTAAGGGAGGTTACATCTCACATATCAACCCAAAGTATATTGATCAAAGAAATCTTGAAAGGATGAACTCTAAACTGAGTTACATGGCTCCTTTCTCAAGTTCACCATATAATTCATGTAGATTCAACCCTTCTCTCGAATGTAGTTGAATCTTTGAAGAACAAGAGTTTTCTCTTAGATGAACCACTTGAATTGAGAAAGAAAAGAAGAATTATCAACCCATTCAAATAAACAGAGCTCCTCCCCCTAATGAAGGTGGGGTTTAGTGAATCATAGCTCTAAATTCAACAGTAAATGTAAAAGTTGAAAATTAAACTAAGTGTAGAGAAGAATGAAGAAGAAGAAGAAGAAGAAGAAGAAGAAGAAGAAGAAGAAGAAGAAGAAGAAGTATTCCTTTTAAAACTGAAATTCAAAGTTGCAAGAAAAACAAAATAGAAGACGGGTGAGATGTAGAAAAAAAAAGTAAAAATGCTAGTGTAATAGTAAAAGTGTCTAAAAAGTAAAAGTAAAAAAAATCCCCTTTTAAAGTACAAACTCCTTCTCTATTTATACTAGTCCTAAGACTCATTTGGAGATCTTCAATTGGATTAGCAATGTGGGCTTTTCCTTTGTTAAGTTCCTGGTCCAATGAATGGAAGTATTCCCCTTTTGAAGAGAGCAAAGAGAGCAGAGCAAGTCTTCATCAATTCTGGCCCAATTGGGCATTACTGGAAAATACGCCAGTTCACAGCACATTGGCAACGTGCTATTGAATTTCCTTTACACCAGGCTTGGGCGTTGTTGGCCTAAGTTATTGCCAAACACTTGACTCATTTTTGATGCCCAAAGTTGCCTCTGGTTTGAGCTTAAATTTTGTGCTTCACTATAGACTATTATACATGGTTGGAAAGTTCTGAATGTCAACTTTTCAATGCAACTGCAAGCACCTCAATTGGATCTCTGTAGCTCAAGTTATGTTCTATTGAAGAAGACATGGTCAGGCTGCCTGGGCGTTTTTGGTGAACACGCCAGTGACAACGCCCTTAGTCTCTGAGGCTCTAAATAAAGCCAGATTTTGAGTCTTCAAATGAACTCCAATCTCATACTATGATATATGGTTGGAAATCTCTTGATGTCTACTTTCCAATGCCACTGAAATCACCTCATTTGAAGTTTTCTAGCTCAAGATATGCTCCTCTGAAGAGGACATGGTCAGGCTGCCTGGCGTTGTTGCCCAAGTTGTTGGCAAAACACGCCAGCAACAACGTGCATCCTTCTTCTTTGGTGGCTTCCTGGCGTTGTTGCCCAAGTTATTGGCAAAACACGCCAGGAACAACGTGCATGCCTTCTTCTTTGGTGGCTTCCTGGCATTGTTGCCCAAGTTATTGGCCAAACACGCTAGGAACAACGTGCATGCCTCTTCTTTGGTGGCTTCCTGGCGTTGTTGCCCAAGTTATTGGCAAAACACGCCAGGAACAACGTGCATCCCTCTTCTTTGGTGATTTCCTGGCATTGTTGCCCAAGTTATTGGCAAAACACGCCAGGAACAATGCTCAAGCCTTCTTCTCCCTGGCAGCTTGATTTGTTGGGCGTTGTTGCTGGAGTTGTTGCTGAACATGCAGCCAACAACGCCCCTTCTTCCTCCTTGCTCCATCACCTACCATAAACCAAAGAATTTTCCTCAAAGTTTTGCCATCTTATGCAATAATTTTCAAGGGAATCATTCACATCAACTTATATATAAACTCCTTGAGTCATTTGCATGAATTATGCCAAATTTCACTTAGTTCTTGGTTCATGGATGCATGGATGAAAAATTCACAAAATTGCTCATTTATTTCAAAGAAAGTGAATGAAATTAAGCTAAAACTAACTAAACTAACTAGTTAAAATTGTAAATATGCGAATGCATCACAACACCAAACTTAAAATGTTGCTTGTCCTCAAGCAAGAGAGAAAAAGATTTGATAACAGACTTTAAGATGCAAAAATATCTTAACAGAAAGGAACTTCTTCCAAGAACTCTATCATCCTTAATTGTGTAGTCATTTGTTTAATGCAAATGATCAAAGCTAATTCACTTCTTTATCAAAATGCTTGCTTTAGTATTAGACTAGCTAGCTTTATTAGACTCCTTTTTTCACACCTTTTCACATTCTCCATCCTTTTTTCAGTTTTCTTTGCTTCAATTGAGCTAAAAATCTTGTCTTAAGGTGGCTCTTTAGCATAAGCTTTCAATCAACAATCCCAAACCAGTTGGTTTAAGTTATTAAGTGTTGAAACACTCTTAAAGATTTACTAGCTCAAGCCTCTCTCCTTAACACATTCAATCACAGGCATATAACTTTGAGATTTTATTTGGATAGTGGTGTCCAGCACCTCTTTGGGTTGCTAAATGTTCTGTTATGGAGCTACTCTTGAACGGGGGTTCTCAATCGATAATCCCGAGTTAGTTAACTCAAGTTATCGGGTGATGAAGCACCCCTCAGATTTACTAGCCCAAGTATATCCCCTAACATCAATCACCACAGACACATATCCAAATTTGGTCATTGATGCCTAGCTTTTCATTTTCTCTTTTTTTTTTTTTTATTTGGAGTCTTGTAACCCTCGACCAACTAGTCTTGTATAAGCAAGCATTTCTTGATTTCTTGAGCCTTGATTTATTTACAAAGAAGGCATGTATACTAGCACTTTTTATAGGATAACTTTATGCTTTCTAGGCTAGATTTCTCTCTGTTCTTGTTCAAATCTCATCTTTTATTCAATTATCAAACAAAAGGATTTAGGATAAACATACATTTCAAACATGATGTACGTATGAAAATGCATAACATAAACATGAAAATGCATAAAAGAGAAATCTTAGAAGGTATGTCATGTTTCAGACATACATCTTCTTTATTTATTGAAATACTGAAAGAAACTTCACCACCTTTAAGCTTTGGGTTCCTTTCCTGTGCTTGATTCTCCTTGCTTTCCTTTGCCTTTTGGATCTTGCCTTTTCTTGCTTCTTATTTCTCCTTGTTGTTTTGTTGTTGATTCCTCCTCTATTTTCTTCCATATCCTTGAACTTACCATCCTCTCCTTTAGCCTTTGAACATTAAATTTCACCCTTGCAATTTCCTGCTCTTCTAATACCTTTTGTGCTTCATTGAATGTTTGGAGTTTTGGGTTGAGCACTGGGAGTGTTCCACAAAGGTAGCTGAGTTTTTCTTGGGTGCACATATCATAATCAATTCTGTCTCTGTGTCTAGCCTCTTTGAACATTCTATTTTCATTGAATTCTCTGTAAAGCTTGTCTGTTCTGTCATCCATTCTTTGAAGAAGTTCCCTTTGTTGAGCTTGCTCTTTCCTTAACTGAAACTATTCTTGTATTACTTTATTCATGGATCTTTCATATTCAGCAGTTGAGTTGTTGATGGCTTCATACATCTTGGTATATTGCTCTTGTTGTAGTTCCATCATGTGCGTTTGATATTCCCTCTGCTGATCCATCCATTGAGCTTGGGTTCCTCTTTGTTGATCCATCAATTGCCAGAGCTCCCTTTGTTGTTGAGCTTGTTCATCTTGGCTTCTTTGAATTTGTGAGTATTGCCCAGAGATTCCTTCTAATGCGGCTTGGAGTTGGTTCATGCTCAATGCACTTGGTTCTTCTCTATCTTCTTATTGTTCCCTTTCTTCTTGCTCCTCCCCTTGTCTTGCTTCTTTCCTCCTCTTTCTTCTTGCTAAAGGCTGCCTCTCTAATTGGACCGTGGTGACATGCTCCATCAATCTTTTGGTGATAGGCTTCCCAGGGGAGATTATTTCTGTGTCATCAAATTCTTTAAGTGGTACTCCAGCCTCCTCACACAAACGCAAGATAGTGCTAGGATAACCTAGCCAGCTGTCTTTTTGAACACCTTCAGCTATGTTCAAAATGTTCTTGGCTATGGTTTCTCCCACATCTATCTCCCCTCCTTTCATTATGCAGTGGATCATTATAGCTCTGTTTAGTGTCACCTCCGAGTTGTTTGAAGTGCAGATTAATGATCTTCTCACTATGTCATGCCATCCTTTTGCTTGAGGTATGAGATCACCCCTTCTGAGTTTGAGTGATTGTTTGTGTGAGTAACACCCAGTCCGTGCCCACTTTGCATAGATCACTTAGAACGTCTACATATTTTGGGTCATATTTAACCCTCTCTTCATAGCTAGGTTGCTTAAACCGTTTTGGCTTGGTTTTTAGCACTCTATTGATGGTGTCTGGGCCAAAGGGGACTACCACCCCTCGTACATAACTCAAGTATGGTTCTTTCTCATCATCTTTCTTTATGACATTGGCATAAAACTCATGGATGAGGAGCACACTTATAACTTGGGTTGATCACAGAGAAGCTCCCATCCCCTTTTTCTAATCACTTTTTATATGTCAGGATATTCTTCATCTTCTAGCTTAAAAGGCACCTCCGGGATAATGTCTCTGCCTCTGCTTGTCATCCAATTAAAGATTTGTTCATGGTTTTTGGATTTGAACTTTCTTTCATCAAATGTGGGTTGCTCTTGCATGGGTTGCTTATCTTTCTTCCTCCTAGCTCGTGATGATGAGGCCATTGAATTGTGATGGCCGAATCTTCCCAACACCAAACTTGAAGCAATGCTTGTCCTCAAGCATACAAGAAGTGTAGCTGAGTGAGGCTTAAAATGATAGATTTTAAGGCAAGAAATAAAGGCTTGAAAATGATTGAAAAGGAGTTGTGGAATGAAGATGATACGGGTGGCTTAAAGGCCACGGTTTGTGAAACAAGGATGAAGCACAAGAAGAGTATTTTCGAATGAAAGTATTGGTGAAGTATGGTGATGGTATATATAGATGTGAATGCAAAGTGAAGTGTGTTTGTAGTTGTGGGGGGGGGGTTCAACGTTACTTTGAATGGTGGAAGCATTGTCTTAATGGTCTGGTTGTGTCATGGGGACATGAATCTTCTAGCTAATGCATGTTGAGTTGCTCTTTCTCATGCACAAAATCCAAGGCTCATGTGACTTCCTTTTCCTTGTGTGTGTATCCGTGAACTCCTCTCCCAAGATTCTCCATCACTTCTTTCTTTCATTTCCCTGCAACAAAATTCCAAAACCTTGAGATTCTTGAAGTATCTTTACTTATGCTAACAAATTATGATGCTATCCTAATGCATAATTGACTATAATAACCAAAATTGAAATCTAAGGATTGCTTTCTATGCTAAAAAAAACTACACTTTCTCTCTTTTTCTAGCATTTTTTTTATGTATGTGAGGACACCAAACTTAGTGTGTGACTAAGTGTTGTAACAAAATTAAAATTTACCATTTGCTTCAAAGTTGGCCACACCAAACTTAGTGTCTTGCATATACTACATGCTAATTCAATCCCCTTCTTTTTTTCAGATGTATATGATGCAATCTCTCATTATTGACTACTAAAGCATAAAAATAAAAGAAAACTCCTGTGCATGGGTTGCCTCCCATGAAGCGCTTGTTTATTGTCCTTAGCTTGACAATGCAGCTTCCTTGCTCATGCTAAAAGTTGCACACTCTCTTCCTTGCTCCAGGGGCCACCAAGATAAAGTTTCACCCTATGTCCATTGACTGTGAAGGTCTCTTTTGAAGTTTTATCAAGTAATTCCACATAGCCATGAGGGGATACTTTGGTGATGGTGTATGGACCAGTCCATCTAGATCTCAGCTTCCCAGGGAAAATCTTTAGTCTTGAGTTGAATAGCAACACCTTTTGGCCTGGTTCGAATGTTCTTGGGGAGATCCTCTTGTCATGCCACCTCTTTGCTCTTTTCTTGTATATTCTAGCATTTTCATATGCCTCCAGTCTGAACTCCTCCAATTCATTGAGTTGTAGTAACCTCTTTTCTCCTGCTGCTTGAGCATCTAAATTCAAGAGTTTAGTGGCCCAAAAGGTCTTGTGTTCAAGCTCCACAGGGAGATGGCATGCTTTCCCAAACACTAGCTGAAATGGAGATTTTCCTATGGGCGTTTTGAATGCTGTCCTGTATGCCCAAAGTGCATCATCAAGCTTCCTAACCCAATCCTTTCTTGTTGCTCCCACAGTTTTCTCTAAAATCCTCTTTAGCTCTCTGTTAGCAAGTTCAGCTTGCCCATTTTTCTGGGAGTGATAGGGTGTGGCTACTTTGTGAGTAACTCCATATTTATGGAGAAGAGAATTTAATTGCTTGTTGCAGAAGTGGCTTCCCCCATCACTTATAAGTCCCTTTGGCACTCCAAATCTAGTGAAGATGTTTCTCTTTAGGAATTGCAAAACCACGTTGGTATCACATGTAGTGGTGGCTATTGCTTCTACCCATTTTGAAACGTACTCCACTGCCACCAAAATGTATTTGAATGTGTAGGATGGAGGGAAGGGTCCCATGAAGTCTATACCCCATAAATCAAAGAGTTCCACCTCCAAAATGAACTTCTGGGGCATTTCATTCTTCTTCGTTAACCCGCCTGCTCTTTTGCATTCATTACAATGGCTCACAAAGTCTCTAGCATCCTTGAAGATAGAGGGCCAGTAGAAACCACTTTGAAGTACCTTTGCAGTAGTTCTTTCAGCTCCAAAATGGCCACTATAGCTAGAATTATGACAATGCCACAAGATGTCCTTCATCTCAACCTCTGGCACACATCTTCTAATCATTCCATATGGGCATCTTTTGAATAGGAAGGGTTCATCCCAAAAGAATAACTTAGCCTCATGTAACAGCTTTTTAACTTGTTGCTTTGTATACCCTTGTGGAATGCTTCTTCTTGCTTTATAGTTGGCCATGTCTGTGAACCAAGGAGTGTGTTGAATTTGTAAGAGGTGCTCATCTAGAAATTCTTCATTTACTGATTGAAAAGTGTCTTGACATGTATCTTGTGGCAGCCTTGATAGATGGTCGGCAACTTGATTTTCACTACCCATTCTGTCCTTTATCTCAATGTCAAACTCTTGTAGGAGTAGTACCCATCTGATTAGCCTTGGTTTGGCATCCTGTTTTGATATAAGATACTTAAGAGCAGCATGGTCAGTGTAGACTAAAGTTTTAGATCCAATCAAATATTGTCTAAACTTATCAAAAGCATATACCACAGCTAGTAACTCCTTCTCTATTGTGGTGTAATTTCTTTGAGCTTCATTCAATACCTTACTTGCATAGTAGATAACATGAAGCTTCTTTTCCTTCCTCTGCCCCAACACAGCACCAATTGCAAGGTCACTTGCATCACACATGAGTTCAAAAGGCAATCCCCAGCTTGGGGTGTGATGATTGGTGCTGTGGTGAGCCTAGCTTTTAGAGTCTCAAAGGCATGTTTACATTCATCATCAAAGGAAAAAGGGTTACTCACCACCAACAGATTGTTTAATGGCTTTGCTATTTTGGAAAAATCTTTAATGAATCTTCGATAGAATCCAGCATGCACTAAGAAGCTTCTAACAGCTTTCACATTAGTTGGTAAAGGAAGTTTTTCTATAATTTCTACTTTTGCCTTGTCAACCTCTATACCCTTTCTTGAAATTTTGTGACCAAGAACAATGCCTTCGGGTACCGTGAAATGGCATTTCTCCCAGTTTAAAACCAAATTGGTTTCTTTGCACCTTTTCAAGACTAGGGTAAGATGGTGCAAGCAAGCATTGAAAGAATCACCAAAAACAGAGAAGTCATCCATAAAAACTTCAATAAATTTTTCTACCATGTCCGAGAAGATTGATAGCATGCATCTCTGAAAGGTAGCTGGGGCATTACACAGTCCGAATGGCATTCTCCTGTATGCGAAGACTCCAAAGGGGCAGTGAAAGAGGTCTTCTCTTGATCCATGGGGTCAACCACTATTTGATTATACCAAGAATATCCATCAAGAAAATAGTAATAAGCATGGCCAGCCAACCTTTCAAGCATCTGGTCAATGAAAGGGAGGGGGAATTGATCCTTTCGTGTGACATCATTCAGCCTCCTATAATCAATGCACATCCTCCACTCTGTCACTGTTCGTGTTGGAATAAGCGCATTCTTCTCATTGAAAATGACAATCATCCCCCTTTCTTGGGTACTACTTGCACTGGACTAATCCATGGACTGTCGGAGATAGGATACATAATCCCAGCTTTACATAACTTCAGGACTTCCTTTTGAACAACCTCCTTCATTGTGGGATTTAATCTTCTTTGAGGTTGTACCACTGGTTTGGAATTTTTCTCCAAGAGTATTTTGTGCATGCATATGGCAGGGCTTATGCCTTTCAAGTCATCAATGGTCCACCCCAATGCATCCTTGTGAGCTCTCAATACTACAAGGAGTTTTTCTTCTTCCTCTGCACTCAGTGTAGAGTTGATGATTACTGGGAAGCTATCCTTTTCACCAAGGAATGCATATTTAAGATAAGGGGGTAATGGTTTCAACTCTTGTTGTAGTGCCACTTCTTTCTTGGCTTCACTTGGTTCCTCTGGTGCTTCCAATTTGTTCTTTTCTTGTTCTTGGATATCCCGGACTTCCTCCTGTTTCACTTGATGGTTTGTTTCCAATACTTCTTCAACCAAAGAATCCACCACATCAACCCTCATGCAACTCTCTTTCTCAGCGAGGTATTGCATTGCCTTGAAGACATTTATGGTCATTTGCTCATCATGTACTCTGAAGATCATCTCTCCCTTTTTCACATCAATGATTGTTCTAGCTATAGCCAAAAAGGGTCTACCAAGGATAACTGAGTTGCTCCCCTCTTCATCCATGTCTAGGACCACAAAATCGGCTGGGAATATAAAATTTTCCACTTTCACCAAGAGGTTCTCAACTACACCATTTGGTATTTTGATAGATCTGTCAGCAAGTTGGAGTGACATCCTTGTGAGTTTCAGCTCTTCTATCATCATTTTCTTCATCATAATAAGAGGCATTAAGTTAATGCTTGCTCCCAAGTCACAGAGTGATTTATCAATGGCTATACTCTCAATTGTGCATGGTATGAGGAAGCTACCTGGATCCTTGAGTTTTGGTGGCAGTCCCTTTTGAATAATGGCATTACACTCTTGAGTGAGAATCACTGTTTCTTTCTCTTGCCAACTTCTCTTCTTGGTGATTAATTCTTTAAGAAACTTTGCATATAATGGCATTTGTTCTAAAGCTTCTGCCAATGGAATGTTGATTTCAAGTTTCTTAAAGATTTCCAAGAACCTTGGAAATTGTTGATCCTTCGTTCCTTTGTGTATCCTGGTTGGGTATGGAAGCTTGGGCACATAGGCTTTCACCCCTTCATTCTTGTTCTCCTGCTATGGCTTCACATTCTCCTTGTTGTTGGGGTGGCTGTTTTGAGTAGGTGTCTTGCTTTGTGGCTTTTCATCTCCTTTGCTTTCTTGAGGCGTTGATGCCTTTTCTTTATCTTGCTCATCCACCGTGTCTTGCTCTTTGAGTTTTGTTGCTTTCTTGTTAGAACTTTCTCCGAGTACTTTGCCACTTCTCAACTGAAGAGCTTTACATTCTTCTCTTGGGTTGGGTACTATATCACTTGGGAGGATGTTGGTTGGCCGTTCAGCTTGTTTGGCCAATTGTCCTACTTGCCGTTCAAGGCTCTTCATGGTAGCTTCATATCTCTCTTGCCCTTTGAGCAAGTTTTGAGTGGATTGGACAATTGTTTGTAGGGCTGTCTCAAGACTTGAAATCCTATTTTCATGATGGTCAATTGGTGGTATGATGGAGGTAGATTGTTGTTGCTGGAAGTTGTTTGCAGGGCTGGTGTGGTAATTTTGTGGGTTGGATGTTGGTGCGGAAAAGTTATTTTGATGAGTTTATGGATTGTTGTGAGGTGGTTGATATGTGTTTTGTGGTTTCTTGTATTGGTTAGTGTTGTTAGATGAGTGATTTTGGCTGTGTGTGTTGCGGGAATAGTTGGAGTTGTTGTTCTTCTGCCAATAGTTTTGACTATCACCCCATCTCAGGTTGGGGTGATTCCTCCAGGATGAGTTGTATGTGTCACCATGGAAGTCATTTTGAGATGAACTTGAGGTATTTTGCATGTATTGAACCTGTTCTTGTTGCTGCTCAACATTGCCTGCTTCATTTTGACCCCATTCAATTGAAGCTTGATTTGTTGTGCTCACTGAAGCTAGTTGGAGGCCATCTATTCTCTTAGCCATTATTTTCATTTGTTGTTGGACTTGTTGGTGCATCAACTTGTTCTGTGCCAAGATTGTGTCCACTCCTTCTAGTTCCAACACACCCTTCTTTTGAACGGGTTGGCGTTGCCTCTGATGAGCATAGAAGTATTGGTTATTTGCCACCATGTCTATGAGATTTTGGGCTTCCTCAGCTGTCTTCATCAATTGTAGTGAGCCTCCTGCGGAGTAATCCAAGGACTCTTGAGATTTCAAAGTTAACCCCTCATAGAAATTTTGGAGTTTATCCCATTCACTGAACACTTCAGGTGGACATTTCCTAATCAGAGCTTTGTATCATTCCCATGCCTCATACAATGACTCCCCATCTAATTGAGTGAATGTTTGCACCTCCGTTTTCAACCTGATAATCCTCTGAGGTGGATAGAACTTAGATAGGAATTTATTCACTAAATCATCCCAAGTGTTGATGCTTTCTTTGGGGAATGTCTCCAGCCATTGAGATGCCTTGTCTCTCAAAGAAAATGGGAACAACAGTAGCTTGTAAATATCTGGATGCACCCCATTTGTCTTGACAGTTTCACATATTCTTAGGAAAATAAACAGGTGTTGATTTGGATCCTCAAGGGGACCTCCTCCATAGGAACAATTATTTTGCACCAAAGTGATAAGCTGAGGCTTCAATTCAAAGTTGTGTGCATGAACATTGGGAGTGAGTATACTGCTCCCACAGTGTCTTGGATTGGGGAAAGTGTAAGAAGCTAGAACTCTCCTTTGAGGTGGGTTGTTATTGTTGGCAACTCCCTCAGGGGGGTTATGCGAATTGCCCTCCATGATTTAGTCCTCTCCTTCTGAATCCTCCTCACCAATGACCCTTTTTCCTGTTGCTTCTCTTCTTAACCTTCGAAGGGTTCTCTCATCTTCAGGATCAAATCTCCTTGCCTCTGACATACACAAACACACACAAACCAACAACACAAATGAAACACTCTATTGCTAGAGTAAAGTTACAGTTAGCGAAACAAAATATCAAACAGTTAGTGGGCTTTAACAAAGAAAAGAAAAATACTTAATCTAAACTACCATTCACGTAATCATTGTCAATCTTTTCCAATCCCCGACAACGGCGCCAAAAACTTGATACGCGAAAATTATAAATTAGCGCGCAACCGGCAAGTATATCGGGTCGTATCAAGTAATAAAACTCACTAAGAGTGAGGTCGATCCCACGGAGATTGGTGGATTAAGCAACTTTAGTTAAATGGTATATTTAGTTAAGAAAACATGGTTTTGATTTCATGAGATTTGTGATTTTTGAACATAATTGCAAAAATTTAAATGGCAAGGAATTTAAAGAACTAGAATAGAGAAAGAAAATGAAAGTGAATAACTGAAACTTAAATTTCAAGAAACTTAAATGACATGAAAAATAAATTGCAAGAAAGTAAAGATTGCAGAATTTTAAAGAGTAGAAGAGTAAATTGCAAGAAATAGAGAAACAGAATGTAAATGGCAAGAATGATAAATTGCAAGAATGTAAAAGGGAATTGGGTAGTGAGCATTCAAAGAACTAAAGAACAAAAGAGATGAGAATTAATGATGGAGGGATCATTAGGGATTAGAGATGTAAATTGTCATGAATTGATGTTACTCAATTCCTTCTCAATCATGGGTATAGATCCATGGCGGATTGTGAATAATTGAATCCCAATCTCTTGACAATTCAATTTCTCTTCAACACAATCAATTGCCACTCTCGTGATCTAATTGGTCATGAGAAGAGGTGAAGTTCAACTTCTAATCCAAGGCCACACAACTTCCAGGATCTCAACTAAGGGAGGTTACATCTCACATATCAACCCAAAGTGTATTAATCAAAGAAATCATGAAAGGATGAACTCTAAACTGAGTTACATGGCTCCTTTCTCAAGTTCACCATATAATTCATGTAGATTCAACCCTTCTCTCGAATGTAGTTGAATATTTGAAGAACAAGAGTTTCCTCTTGGATGAACCACTTGAATTGAGAAAGAAAAGAAGAATTATCAACCCATTCAAATAAACAGAGCTCCTCCCCCTAATGAAGGTGGGGTTTAGTGAATCATAGCTCTAAATTCAACAATAAATGTAAAAGTTAAAAATTAAACTAAGTGTAGAGAATAATGAAGAAGAAGAAGAAGAAGTATTCCTTTTAAAACTGAAATTCAAAGTTGCAAGAAAAACAAAATAGAAGACGGGTGAGATGTAGAAAAAAAAAGTAAAAATGCTAGTGTAATAGTAAAAGTGTCTAAAAAGTAAAAGTAAAAAAAATTCCCTTTTAAAGTACAAACTCCTTCTCTATTTATACTAGTCCTAAGACTCATTTGGAGATCTTCAATTGGATTAGCAATGTGGGCTTTTCCTTTGTTAAGTTCCTGGTCCAATGAATGGAAGTATTCCCCTTTTGAAGAGAGCAAAGAGAGCAGAGCAAGTCTTCATCAATTCTGGCCCAATTGGGAATTACTGACAAACATGCCAGTTCACAGCACATTGGCAACGTGCTATTGAATATCCTGGACACCAGGCTTGGGCGTTGTTGGCCTAAGTTATTGCCAAACACATGACTCAGTTTTGATGGCCAAAGTTGACTCTTGTTTGAGCTTTAATTTTGAGCTTCAATATAGATTATTATACATGGTTGGAAAGCTCTGAATGTCAGCTTTTCAACGCAACTGGAAGCACCTCAATTGGATCTCTGTAGCTCAAGTTATGTTCCATTGAAGAAGACATGGTCAGGCTGCCTGGGCGTTTTTGGTGAACACGCCAGTGACAACGCCCTTAGTCTCTGAGGCTCTAAATAAAGCCAGCTTTTGAGTCTTCAAATGAACTCCAATCTCATACTATGATATATGGTTGGAAAGCTCTTGATGTCTACTTTCCAATGCCACTAAAATCACCTCATTTGGAGTATTCTAGCTCAAGATATACTCCTTTGAAGAGGGCAAGGTCAGGCTGCCTGGCGTTGTTGCCCAAGTTGTTGGCAAAACACGCCAGCAACAACGCCCATCCTTCTTTTCTGGTGGCTGCCTGGCGTTGTTGCCCAAGTTGTTGGCAAAACACGCCAGCAACAACACCCATCCTTCTTCTCTGGTGGCTGCCTGGCGTTGTTGCCCAAGTTGTTGGCAAAATACGGCAGCAACAACGTGCATCCTTCTTCTTTGGTGGCTTCATGCCTCTTCTTTGGTGGCTTCCTGGCGTTGTTGCCCAAGTTATTGGCAAAACACGCCAGGAACAACGTGCATCCCTCTTCTTTGGTGATTTCCTGGCGTTGTTGCCCAAGTTATTGGCTAAACACGCCAGGAATAACGCTCAAGCCTTCTTCTCCCTGGCAGCTTGATTTGTTGGGCATTGTTGCTGGAGTTGTTACTGAAACACGCAGCCAACAACGCCCCTTCTTCCTCCTTGCTCCATCACCTACCATAAACCAAAGAATTTCCCTCAAAGTTTTGCCATCTTATGCAATAATTTTCAAGGGAATCATTTACATCAACTTATATATAAACTCCTTGAGTCATTTGCATGAATTATGCCAAATTTCACTTAGTTCTTGGTTCATGGATGCATGGATGAAAAACTCACAAAATTGCTCATTTATTTCAAAGAAAGTGAATGAAATTAAGCTAAAACTAACTAAACTAACTAGTTAAAATGGTAAATATGCGAATGCATCAGTGGGGATCCTGTGGGGTCCACAGATCCTGAGGTGTCAAGGATATCTCATCCCTGCACCAAGTGGCGTGCAAAAATGCCCCTTTCTGCCAATCCTAGCGTTAAACGCTAGGCTGCTGCCCATTTCTGGTGTTTAACGCCAGCTTCTTGCCCATTCCTGGCGTTAAACGCCAGTCTGGTGCCCATTTTTGGTGTTAAACGCCCAGAATGGTGCCAGACTGGGCGCTTAACGCCAATTCTGCTACCCTTACTGGCGTTTAAATGCCAGTAAGTTTCTCCTCCAGGGTGTTCTATTTTTAATACTGTTTTTCCTTCTTTTTTTTTCAATTGTTTTTGTGACTTCACATGATCATCAACCTACAAAAAACATAAAATAACAATGGAGAATAAATAAAATTGGGTTGCCTCCCAACAAGCGCTTCTTTAATGTCAGTAGCTTGACAGTGGGCTTTCATGGAGCCTCACAGATACTCAGAGCATGATGATGGCCTCTCAACACCAAACTTAGAGTTTGGTTGTGGCCTCCCAACACCAAACTTAGAGTTTGAGTGTGGGGATTTTGTTTGACTCTGCATTGAGAGAAGCTTTTCATACTTCTTCTCCATGATTACAGAGGGAGATCCTTGAGCTTTAAACACAAGGGAGTCCTTATTCACTTGAAGGACTAATTCTCCTCTGTCAACATCAATCACAACTTTTGTTGTGGTTAGGAAGGGTCTGCCAAGGATGATGGCTTCATCCACACACTTCCCAGTCTCTAAGATTATGAAATCAGCAGGGATGTAATGGGCTTCAACCTTTACCAAGACATCCTCTACAGGTCCATAAGCTTGTTTCCTTGAATTGTCTGCCATATCTAATGAGATTCTTATAGCTTGTACCTCAATGATCCCTAGCTTTTCCATTATAGAGAAAGGCATGAGGTTTATACTTGACCCTAGGTCACACAGAGCCTTCTCAAAGGTCATGGTGCCTATGGTACAAGGTATTAAGAACTTCCCAGGATCTTGTCTCTTTTGAGGTAATCTCTGCCTAGTCAAGTCATCCAGTTCTTTGGTGAGCAAGGGGGGTTCATCCTCCCAAGTCTCATTACCAAATAACTTGGCATTTAGATTCATGATTTCTCCAAGGTACTTAGCAACTTGCTCTTCAGTAACATCCTCATCCTCTTCAGAGGAAGAATACTCATCAGAGCTCATGAATGGCAGAAGTAAATTCAATGGAATCTCTATGGTCTCAGTGTGAGCCTCAGATTCCCATGGTTCCTCATGAAGGAACTCCTTGGAGGCCAGTGGACGTCCAGTGAGGTCTTCCTCAGTGGAGATCACTGCCCCTTCCTCCTCTCCAAGTTCGGCCGTGTGGGCCATGTTGATGCCCTTGCACTCTCCTTTTGGATTCTCTTCTGTATTGCTTGGAAGAGTACTAGGAGGGAGTTCAGTAACTTTCTTACTCAGCTGACCTACTTGTGCCTTCAAATTTCTAATGGAGGACCTTGTTTCAGTCATGAAACTTTGAGTGGTTTTAATTAGATCAGAGACTACAGTTGCTAAGTCAGAGTGGCTCTGCTTAGAATTCTCTGTCTGTTGCTGAGAAGATGATGGAAAAGGCTTGCTATTGCTAAACCTGTTTCTTCCACCATTATTGTTATTGAAGCCTTGTTGAGGCCTCTGTTGGTCCTTCCATGAGAGATTTGGATGATTTCTCCATGAAGGATTGTAAGTGTTTCCATAGGAATCTCCCATGTAATTCACCTCTTCCATTGCTGGGTTCTCAGGATCATAAGCTTCTTCTTCAAATGAAGCTTCTTTGGTACTGCCTGTTGCTGCTTGCATTCCAAACAGACTCTGAGAAATCATATTGACTTGTTGAGTCAATATTTGTTCTGAGCCAGTATGGCATTCAGAGTATCAATCTCAAGAACTCCTCTCTTCTGATTTGTCCCATTATTCACAGGATTCCTTTCAGAGTTGTACATGAATTGGTTATTTGCAACTATTTCAATGAGTTCCTGAGCTTCTGCAGGTGTCTTCTTCAGATGAAGAGATCCTCCAGCAGAGCTGTCCAATGATATTTTGGACAGTTCAGACAGACCATCATAGAAGATACCTATGATGTTCCATTCTGAAAACATGTCAGAAGGACACCTTCTGATCAATTGCTTGTATCTTTCCCATGCTTCATAGAGGGATTCACCTTCCTTCTGTCTGAAGGTTTGGACTTCCACTCTAAGCTTGCTCAATTTTTGAGGTGGAAAGAACTTTGCCAAGAAGGCATTAACTAGCTTTTTCCAAGATTTTAGACTTTCTTTAGGTTGTGAATCCAACCATTCTAGCTCTATCTCTTACAGCAAAGGGAAAAAGCATAAGCTTGTAGACCTCGGGATCAACCCCATTAGTCTTGACAGTGTCATAGATTTGCAAGAATTCAGCTAAGAACTGATGAGGATCTTCCAATGGAAGTCCATGAAACTTGCAATTCTGTTGTATTAGAGAAAATAATTGAGGCTTAAGCTCAAAATTGTTTGCTCCAATGGCAGGGATAGAGATGCTTCTCCCATAGAAGTCAGGAGTAGGTGCAGTAAAGTCACCAAGCACCTTTCTTGCATTGTTGGTGTTTTCGGCTGCCATGGCTTCTTCTTGTTTGAAAAGCTCTGTTAGGTCCTCTACAGAGAGTTGTACTTTAGCTTCTCTCAGCTTTCTCTTCAAGGTCCTTTCAGGTTCAGGATCAGCCTCAACAAGAATGTCTTTGTCCTTACTCCTGCTCATATGAAAGAGAGAAGAAGAAAGTATGGAATCCTCTATGTCACAGTATAAAGATTCCTTGAGGTGTCAGAGGAAAATAAAAATAGAAGGAGGAGGTAGAAAGAGAAGAATTCGAACTTATCAAGAGGGATAGAGTTTGAATTGTTGATAGTGGAGGAGTGTTAGTCCTTAAATAGAAGGATGTGAGAAGAGGGGAAGAATTTTTGAAATTAAAGTAAAAGATTTTGAAATAATTAAAAGAAATTTTGAAAATTTGGTAAAGGTTTTTCGAAAATTAAGATTGGGAAAGAAATTAAGTAATTTTTGAAAAAGATTTTGAAATTAGAAATCAAAAAGATATGATTGAAACTTAATTTTGAAAAAGATGTAATTGAAAAGATATGATTGAGAAGATATGATTGAAAATCAAATTAAAAAGAGAAAGTTTTAAAATTAAAGTTGATTACTTGACTAACAAGAAATTAGAAGATATGATTCTAGAATTAATACTTTTGATCCTTTCTTAATAGGCAAGTAACAACTAGAAAATTTTGAATTAAATTATTAATTGTAGCAAGGATTTTCGAAAATAGTAATAAATAAAAAATTGAAAAGAATTTGATTTTGAAAAGATATGATTGAAAAGATATGATTTGAAAAAGATTTGATTTTGAAAAATTATGAAGATTTGAAAAAAATTTGAATTAAAAACAAAATCTTCCCTCTAGTGTCATCCTGGCGTTAAACGCCCAGAATGGTATCCATTCTGGCATTTAACGCCCAAAATCCTACCTTTTTGGGCGTTAAACGCCAGTTTTCCTTCTTCACTGGGCGTTTTGAACACCCAGCTTTTTCTGTGTAATTCCTCTGCTGAATGTTCTGAATCTTCAATTCTATGTGTTACTGACTTGAAAAGACACAATTTTGAAAAAAAATTTTTTGAATTTTTAATGATGAGAAACAATAGAAATGCAACTAAGATCAAATAAACAATGCATGCAAGACACCAAACTTAGAAGTTTGTATACTAAGGACTATAACAATTTGAAAATGCATGTAAGAAACAACAAAAGACACAGAATAAGAGAAATTAAAGATCAGAGCACTGAAATCATCAAGAACAACTTGAAGATCAATGAAGAACATAATGCATATATTCAAAAAATGCAAGAAGAATAAAGACATGCAATTGACACCAAACTTAAAAATTGATATTAGACTCAAACAAGAAACATAAAATATTTTTGATTTTTATGGTTTTATAAATTTTTTTGTAATTTTTCGAAAATTGAGTGGAAAACAAAATAAAGGGGTTCAAAATTTTTAATAAGAGTTCCAGGAATCATTGCAATGCTAGTCTAAGACTCCGGTCCAGGAATTAGACATGGCTTACTAGCCAGCCAAGCTTTCAATGAAAGCTCCGGTCCAAAATACTAGACATGGCCAATGGCCAGCCAAGCTTTAGCAGATCATTGCTAACAACAGCAAAATTGATAGAAATCAACAAGCTCTTGTGATGATAAGTTGAAACCTCGGTCCAATAAGATTAGACATAGCTTCACAGCCAGCCAAACTTCAACAGATCATCATGAAACTCTAGAATTCATTCTTAAAAACTCTGAAGAACAAAATAGAAAAAAAAATAAAAAAAGTTTTTCGAAAATAAAAAGTAAAATTACTTAATCTAAGCAACAAGATGAATCGTCAGTTGTCCAAACTCGAACAATCCCCGGCAACGGCGCCAAAAACTTGGTGCACGAAATTGTAATCATCAACAATGGTGCCAAAGACTTGGAGCTCTCAAACGTGAATCACACTTTGTCACAATTCCGCACAACTAACCAGCAAGTGTACGGGGTCGTCCAAGTAATACCTTACGTGAGTAAGGGTCGATTCCACGGAGACTGTCGGCTTGAAGCAAGCTATGGTCATCTTGTAAATCTCAGTCAGACAGATTCAAATGATTATGGAGGATTGATAATTAAAGATAAATAAAACATAAAATAAAGATAGAGATAGAGATACTTATGTAATTCATTGGTAGGAATTTCAGATAAGCATATAAAGATGCTTTGTTCCTCCTGAACCTCTGCTTGCCTTCTTCCAATCATTCATACTCCTTTCCATGGCAAGCTTTATGTTGGGCATCACCGTTGTCAATGGCTACTTTCCGTCCTCTCAGTGAAAATGTTCTACGCACGCTGTCACCGCACGGCTAATCATCTGTCGGTTCTCGATCATGTTGGAATAGGATCCATTGATCCTTTTGCGTCTGTCACACGCCCAACACTCGCGAGTTTGAAGCTCGTCACAGTCATCCCTTCCCAGATCCTACTCAGAATACCACAGACAAGGTTTAGACATTTCGGATCTCAGGAATGGCCGCCAATAATTCTAGCCTATACCACGAAGGTTCTAATCTTAGATTAGAAACCCAAGAGATACACATTCAAGCTTGTTTGCATGTAGAACGGAAGTGGTTGTCAGGCACGCGTTCATAGGTGAGAATGGTGATGAGTGTCACATAATCATCACATTCATCATGTTCTTGAGTGCGAATGAATATCTTAGAGAAGAAGTAGGCGTGAATTGAATAGAAAAACAGTAGTACTTTGCATTAATTCATGAAGAACAGCAGAGCTCCACACCTTAATCTATGGTGTGTAGAAACTCCACCGTTGAAAATACAAAAGTGATAATGGTGTTCATTGGCTTCGGCCCCAGAGAGGGAACTCGAAGAACCAAGATGAAAATACAATAGTAAAAGGTCATATTTATAGAGAACTAGTAGCCTAGGATTTACAGAAATAAGTAATTAATGCAGAAATCTTCTTCCGGGCCCACTTGGTGTGTGCTTGGGCTGAGCATTGAAGCTTTCACATGTAGAGACTTTTCTTGGAGTTAAACGCCAGCTTTTGTGCCAGTTTGGGGGTTTAACTCCAGCTTTTGTGCCAGTTCTGGCGTTTTGACGCCAGAATTCTTAAGCTGACTTGGAACGCCGATTTGGGCCATCAAATCTTGGGCAAAATATGGACTATTATATATTGCTGGAAAGCCCAGGATGTCTACTTTCAAACGCAATTGAGAGCGCGCCAATTGGGCTTCTATAGTTCCAGAAAATCCACTTGGAGTGCAGGGAGGTTAGAATCCAACAGCATCTGCAGTCCTTTTTCAGCTTCTGAATTAGATTTTTGCTCAGGTCCCTCAATTTCAGCCAGAAAATACCTGAAATCACAGAAAAATACACAAACTCATAGTAAAGTCCAGAAATGTGATTTTTAAATAAAAAACTAATAAAAACATAATAAAAACTAACTAAAACATACTAAAAACAATGCCAAAAAGCATATAAATCATCCGCTCATCAGTAGTCCTCATTCAATTGAAGGACCAACTCTCCTCTATCCACATCAATTACAGCTCTTGCCGTGGCTAGGAAGGGTCTTCCAAGGATAATGGATTTATCCTCATCCTTCCTAGTGTCTAGGATTATAAAATCAGCAGGGATATACAGACCTTCAACCTTCACTAAGACATCCTCTACAAGTCCATAAGCATGTTTCATTGATTTGTCTGTCATCTCTAGTGAGATTCTTGTAGCTTGTACCTCAAAGATCCTTAGTTTCTCCATTACAGAGAGTGGCATGAGATTTATTCCTAACCTCAGGTCACACAGAGCCTTCTCAAAGTTCATGGTGCCTATGGTACAGGGTATTAAGAATTTTTCGGGATCCGGTTTTTTCTGAGGTAATTTCAGTTGAACCAAGGCATTCAGTTCATTGATGAGCAATGGAGGTTCATCCTCCCAAGTCTCATTACCAAATAACTTGGTATTCAGCTTCATGATTGCTCCTAGATACTGAGCAACTTGCTCTTCAACAATATCTTCATCCTATTCAGAGGAAGAATACTCATCAGAGCCCATGAATGGCAACAGCAAGTTCAGTGGAATCTCTATGGTCTCTGTATGAGCCTCAGATTCCTTTGGTTCCTCATTAGGGAACTCCTTAGTGGTCAGTGGACGTCCATTGAGGTCTTCCTCACTGGAAATCACTGCCTCTTCCTCCTCTATAGGTTCGGCCACCTTGGTTATATTGATGGCCTTGCACTTTCTCTTTGGATTCTCTTCTGTATTACTTAGGAGAGTACTAGGAGGGATTTTAGTAACTCTTTTACTCAGCTGACTGATAAACCACTATTTTATGGTTTATCTTATGCTCATTTGAGTGGATTTTATCAATCTTTCATACACTTATTCATACTATTTGCATGGTTTTACATTCTCCTTCCTGATTTTGTGCTATGATTGAAAACATGCTTCTTTGGCCTTATATTTGCTAATATTAATCCTCTCTCAATATCATTAGATGCCTTGATATGTGTGTTAAGTGTTTTTACAGATTACAGGGCAGGAATGGCTCAGAGGATGGAAAGAAAGCATGCAAAAGTGGAAGGAATACAAGAAATTGAAGAAATTGCTAAGCTGTCCAGCCTGACCTCTTCGCACTCAAACGGTCATAACTTGAGCTACAGAGGTCCAAATGAGATGGTTTCAGTTGTGTTGGAAAGATAACGTCTGGGGCTTCGCAACAATATATAATTTGTCATATCTGCCCCAACGCTAGGTGATGTGAACGCGTGGATCACGCGGACGCATGACCTGGCAAAAATGCAATCCACGCAAACGCGTGGACGACGCGAAGGCGTCACTTTGCCGCGACCTGAACATAACAGAAATCACTGGGGGCAATTTCTGGGCTGTTTTTAACCCAGTTTTCGGTCTAGAAAACACAGATTAGAGGCTATAAAGTGGGGGAATGCATCCATTTATCATCATGCTTTCATAATTCATAATTTTAGGATTAGATGTAGTTTTTAGAGAGAGAGGTTCTCTCCTCTCTCTTAGGATTTAGTTTTAGGATTTAGGATTATTTTTTCTCCATCACAGGTTCAATGTTCTTTTAATTTAGTTTCTCTTCTACTTTTATTTATTCTAGTACTTTGGTTTACTTATTTTTCTTATTGATTCTCTTCTTTTCCAAATTGGCTTATGAACCATTTATGTTAGGATTTTCTCTTATTAATGCAATTGAGATATTTCAGATTTATGATTCTTATTTAGCTTTTTACATTCTTGGCTTTAATTGATTAACTGGAGGCTTTTGAGTTATCAACCTTATCGTGATTGATTGTTATGTCTGCTAATTGACTGGAATCCCACTAACTCTAGTCTTTCCTTAGGAGTTGGCTAGAACTTGGGGATCTAACTAATTAGTTCACTTGACTTTCCCTTGCTTTAGTAAAGGTTAACTAAGTGGGATTAACTTTAATTCTCATAAGAGTAACTAGGATAGGACTTCCGAATTTTCATACCTTGCCAAGAGTTTTATTAGATATTAATTTATTAATTCCTGCAATTTATTTTTCTTGTTATTTAAATTACCTGTTCCTCACTTTCAAAACCCCCAATTTACAAGACTCATAACCAATAATAAGAACACCTCCCTACAATTCCTTGAGAAGATGACCCGAGGTTAAATACTTCAGTTATCAATTTCAAAGGGGTTTGTTACTTGTGACAACCAAAACGTTTGTAAGAAAGGATGATTGCTTGGTTTAGAAACTATACTTGTAACGGAAATTTATTCTGAATTCTAAACCGTCAATCTTCCATTCTTCGAAATGGCGCCGTTGCTGGGGAGTTGCAATAGAGTGCTAAGTTATTGATTGGAATTTATTTATTTGCATTTTATTTTACTTTGCTACTATGAGCGGCATGTTTCTTTCATTAAATGACGCGTTCACTTCCTGATCCAAGCTTGCCAGTATTTGACCCTGATATTGAAAGAACTATTTCACGTATAAGGCAAGCTCGGCGTCGGTTAGTCCTCCCCGAGGGCGAATCTGAAACGTCACGTAAGGAAGAAACAAGCCCCCTTTCTACTAATTCGGTTGATTTACGTGCAGATGACATGACAGCACCTAGGAGAGTTACTATCCAGGAGGCTGGAGCCCCTGATTTTACAATGCAACCGTTTCAAGCGCATCCTCCAGCAGTGGCTACAGACTTTGAAATAAAGACTGCACTACTCAACTTGATGCCCAAGTTTCATGGCTTACCTGCTCAAGAGCCTATCAAGCACCTTAGGGATTTCCAAGCAGCATGTTCTACTGTCAGGCGTGATGGTGCAGATGAAACTTCTATTCTGTTAAAAGCTTTCCGGTTCTCTCTTGAGGGAAAGGCGAGAGAGTGGTACTACACTCAACCCGCAGCAACTGTTTCTGACTAGGATACGCTTAGAAGAGAATTTTTGGAAAAATTCTTTCCGGCTAAAGTTACTGATAAACTGAGGAAAGACATTTCCATGATTGTTCAGGAGGAATCTGAGACTCTCTACGAATATTGGGAGCACTTCAACAACCTTCTGGAAGCATGCCCCCACCATATGATTGACAAGATACTGTTGCTCGGCTACGTCACACAGGGCATGATGCCTCAAGATAAGACCACATTGGAAAGTGCTAGCAATGGGTCTATGAAAAAGTACAAGACCACTGATGAGGCATGGCAATTGATCAGCGACTTGGCTGAATCTACTAGGAATCACAGACAGAAACAAGGCCGGTCAAAAGTTGTTGCAGAGGTATCTTCTAGCAAGGAAACTAATGCTCTGATTCAGAGTATATGTGAAATGACCAACTTACTGAAGCAGATGCAGTTGAGTCAACAACAAGCACAGCAAAGCCAACAGTTAGTCCCACAGAGAGTGTGCGGGATCTGTGCTGATTATAGCCATTATACTGATAAACGTCTGTAGCTCCAACAGGAAGACAACACTGTGGCAGCCACTCATAACTTCTATGACCGCCCCAACCAAGGATACAATCAAGGTGGCGGCTACAACCATGGATGGCAGGACAATTCCAACCAAGGTTGGAGAGAGAGAGACAACAATAACAGAGGAGGCAGAGACAATCAAGGATATCAGAGGTGGAATAATAACAACAACAGGCAGCAGAACCAGAACCAGCCTTACAGAGTACCTCACCTGAGGCAGTCCCAAGGACCACAGCACAACCAACAACAAGTTCCGCAGATCACTCAATCTAATTCCTCTCCGAGTGATGAGGTGCTTCAATCCATTGTGCAAGGACAAAAGAATGTGGAGAGTTTACTTAATGGTCTAGCATCCGCTATACAAGCTCTCATCTCTCAGCTGGCATCACCCATTACTTCAAACACTCAACATGCAAGCTCCAGTGGAATTCCTTCTCAACCCTTACCCAATCCAAAGGGTAGCATCAATGCCATCACCCTAAGGTCCGGAACCACACTGCAAGAGAGGAATCAGGAGGAGCCAATCCCATCAGAACACGCCTCAGCTGAAGAGGTGGTGGAAGTAGAGGATGCTAAAGAGGAAAAGGACATACAAGACATGGTTGAAGAAGAAGAAGTCCAACCACAGAAGGAAGCACCAAAGGATGCAGATGCTGCAGAAAACGCCCTCCCTATTCCATTTCCACAAATTGCAAGGAAGTCCAGGAAGCAGATGGAACTTGATCCCAAAATGGTAGAAATATTCAAAAAGGTTGAGGTAATTGTTCCCCTTTTTGATGTTATTCAGCAGGTACCTAAATACGCAAAGTTTCTAAAAGATTTATGTATACATAAAGACAAAATTAATGAATTAGAAACTATTCCTTTAGCTAGTTCTATATCTTCTTTAATGCGAGGTATACCTGAAAAGTGTAGTGATCCAGGTCCATGTATGGTTAATTGTACTATTGGAGGTGTGATATTTTCTGACTGCATGTGTGATTTAGGAGCATGTGTTAGTATAATGCCTTTGTCTATATATGATACTTTGAGGCTCCCTCCCTTAAAAAGGTCGGCAGCTCATTTTGTGTTAGCAGATAAAAGCATTATTACAGTGGTTGGAATTGCTGAAGATGTATTAGTGAGCATTAAGGGGCTCACATTTCCCATTGACTTCTACATTCTGGAAATGCCCCCTAATGACTCAGGAAGGCCATCATCAATCCTTCTTGGAAGACCATTCCTGAAGACTTCAAAGTTCAAACTGGACGCATTTTCAGGAACTTATTCTTTTGAAATAGATGGCAGAATGGTAAAGTTCAGTTTAAATGGAGCTATGGAGCACCCTCCGGATGATCATTCTATCTTCCAGTGTGACATCATAGATGAAACCGTGGCTAAAGTTCACCAGGAGGAATTAGAAGAGAAGTACACAGAACAAGGTCCAAGTGTGAGGACATTTTCAAAGGACAATGAAGGCACTTTGCCATTATCACCAGCTCTAGATAATCCAGAGCCTGACCATGAGCAGAAATTAGAATTAAAGCCCCTCCCTCCACACCTCAAGTATGTTTATCTTGAGGACAAGCAGAAGTTTCCAGTTATCATTGCAAGGGAACTCACTTCCCAACAAGAAGAACAGTTACTCAGTGTGCTGAGGAAACACAAGAAAGCAATTGGATAGAGCCTGGTGGATATAGTAGGCATCAACCCTCAAGTTTGTGAGCACAGAATATTTCTAGAAGAGAGAGAAAAGTCCGTCCATCAACCTCAGAGAAGACTGAATCCCACCATCTTAGAAGTTGTCAAGAAAGAAGTGACCAGGCTACTTGAAGCAGATATCATTTACCCCATCTCAGATAGCGAATGGGTCAGTCCAGTACAAGTGGTGCCCAAGAAGTCTGGAATCACAACAGTAAGAAATGAGCATGGAGAGCTTCTAACAACTAGAGTGCAGAATTATTGGAGAGTTTACATTGACTATAGGCGTCTCAACCAAGCCACTCGCAAGGATCATTACCCCTTGCCATTCATTGATCAGATGCTTGATCGCCTGTCAGGTAAATCCCATTATTGTTTTTTAGATGGTTATACAGGCTATTTTCAAATCCATATAGCTCCTGAAGATCAGGAAAAGACTACTTTTACATGTCCTTTTGGCACTTATGCTTATAAGAGAATGCCCTTTAGCTTGTGCAATGCACCAGCTACTTTCCAAAGGTGCATGATGAGTCTTTTCTCTGACCTTATTGAGGACTGTATGGAGGTTTTTATGGATGATTTTAGTGTTTATGGTGATTCCTTTAGCCTTTGCTTGGATAGTTTATCTAGATTATTAGATAGATGTGTCAGTACAAACCTTGTATTGAATTTTGAAAAATGTCACTTTATGGTAAAACAAGGGATTGTACTAGGACATGTTGTGTCTAATACTGGCATTTCTGTAGATCCAGCAAAGGTGGATGTTATTTCTAGTTTACCTTACCCATCCTCTGTGAGGGAAGTCCGTTCGTTCCTTGGCCATGCAGGTTTTTACCGGAGATTCATTAAGGACTTTAGTAAGGTAGCACTACCCTTATCCAGACTACTGCAGAAAGATATTGAGTTCGAGTTCAGCGAGGATTGCAAACAAGCGTTTGATAAGCTGAAGACCACACTGACTCAAGCTCCAATTGTGAGAGGACTAGACTAGAGCAAGCCATTTAAAATCATATGCGATGCTTCCAATCATGCAGTAGGAGCAGCGCTGGCTCAGCGTGAAGGTAAGGATCCTTTTGTAATTGCTTATGCGTCTAAGACTTTAGACACTGCTCAGTCTACTTACACTACTACTGAGAAAGAGCCTATTTACTTGGTACTAAAGTAGTAGTGTACTCAGACCATGCAGCTCTAAAGTATTTATTAGCTAAAAAGGAGTCCAAACCAAGGCTTATACGTTGGATACTGCTACTACAAGAATTTGATTTAGAAATTAAAGATAGGAGTGGTAACCAAAATCTAGTGGCAGACCACTTGAGTCGCCTTGAGCACATTAAGGATACCTCCACTCCTATAAATGATAATTTCCCATTTGATAACCTGCAAACAGTATCTGAAGTAGTCCCTTGGTATGCGCCTGTAGCTAATTATCTAGTTAGCCGCACTTTTCCTCCAAACTTTACTAAGCATCAAAGAGACAAGCTGAAAAGCGAGTCCAAATATTATATATGGGATGACCCATATTTATGGAGATGTGGCGCTGACCAGGTAATTAGACGGTGTGTGCCTCAATCATAATTCCAGTCCATTTTAGAGGCCTGCCACTCATTTGAGAGTGGAGGACATTTTGACCCTCAAAGAACAGCTAGAAAAATTTTAGACTGTGGATTCTGGTGGCCTACCCTTTTTAAAGATGCTGCTGAATTTTGTAAATCTTGTTCCCCATGCCAAAGATTTGGTAATATATCCAAGAGGGATGAGATGCCTTAACAAACTATGCTTTTCTGTGAAATTTTTTATGTTTGGGGCATTGACTTCATGGGTCCTTTTCCAAAGTCTAATGGTTATTTTTATATATTGTTAGCTGTAGATTACGTTTCTAAATGGGTGGAAGCAATTCCTACCCACACTGATGATGCTAACACTATTGTTTCCTTTGTTAGAAACCATATTATTTGTCGCTTTGGATCACCACGAGCAATCGTGAGCGATCAAGGCACCCATTTCTATAACAGGAGACTAACAGGATTACTGAAGAAGCATGGGATAGTTCATAAAGTGGCAACAGCCTACCATCCCCAGACTAGTGGGCAAGCTGAGGTGTCAAACAGAGAGATAAAGAGTATATTGCAGAAGATAGTCAAACCTAATAGAAGAGACTGGAGCACCAGGCTACTAGATGCATTCTGGGCATACAAAACAGCATACAAGACACCCATTGGGATGAGTTCCTTCCGCTTAGTTTATGGAAAAGCCTGTCACCTCCCAGTTGAGGTAGAGCACAAAGCCTTTTGGGTAGTGAAGGAGTGCAATATGGAATTTGAGAAGGCCGAAACTGAGAGGAAGTTGCAACTGCAAGAATTAGAGAGCCTACGCCTAGAAGCTTATGAGAACTCAAGGATGTACAAGGAAAAGATGAAGGTTGTGCATGATAAGCACATCAAGAGGAGATAGTTCCAACCTGGGGACTTTGTCCTCCTTTACAACTCTAGACTGAGGCTCATGCCAGGCAAGTTGAGATCAAGATGGGAAGGCCCATACAGAGTAGAGAAGGCTGAGCCATACGGAGTTTTCCACCTGAGTCATCCTTCAAGCTCTGAATTCATCAAAGTTAATGGACATCGCTTAAAGCTATATCATGGTGAGAAGGCGACAAAAACCAAGGAGCTAGAGATCTTCCTCTTGGAGGATCCACCCACAGCAGAAGACTGAGCTAGTGGAGCGTCCAACTTAAGGACGTTAAAGCAAAGTGTTGGGTGGGAGACAACCCACCATGGTATGATCGTTCCTTTCTTTCTTCCTAGTTTTCTTTTTCAATAACTCTTCTCATTATTAGCACATTTAGTTTGCATCTGCATTTGCATATATTAAAAAAATGTGGCACGCGACGCGACGGCGTCGCCGACGCGTCCGCGTCGCAGGTGAGTAAGAAAGAAACATAAATCGAACAGAAAGTCACGCGGGAGTGTGGCTGGAGGCATGCCTTAGGCACAAATTGACCCACGCGTCTGCGTCACCCACGCGGACGCGTGGCCTAAAAATCGACGTAAGAAAGGGTGCATAGCCGAAAGTTGTGCTGGAGTGGTGCTGGACTGCTGCTAGGCGCACAAGCCTCACCACGCGAACGCGTACTCCACGCATCCACGTCGTATCCCAATATTGGCCACCCACGCGAACGTGTCACCCTGGAATTTGGAAACAATGAGTTTCGAACAGAGAGTTGTGCGAGCGCGTGGCTGCCCTCGGGCCAGTAGCACAAAACGAGTCATGCGTCCGCGTGACCGACGCGACCGCGTCGATTCATATGAGCGCAATTCGCGCGAACACGTACCTCACGCGTCCGCGTCGCTTGCGCCGCACAACTTATCCTAATCTGCCAAAATATCTTATCTTTCTCTTCCCCAAATCCTACTTTTTCTTTTCCCTCCTTCTTTCTTTCTTCCCTTTTCTTCCTTCTTCCTTCTTTCTCACTTTCTACTTTCTCTCTCTCTCACCACCATTATCAAGGTTTTTCTTTTCTTCTTCCTTCCTTACTTTTCTATTCTTCTTTTTATTTTATGTTTTCTTCTTCCTTTCTTTTTCTTTTTACTTGCATTATCCATGTTTTCTTTTTCTTTTAATTAGTGTTGGAAATTTATTAGGGTCATTATTATTCCTTATGATTTGCTTGTGGATTGTTAAGGACTTGTTTGGCAATTATATATTAATTTTTAAGGGTTGTTTGCATGTTCAATTCAATACTTTCAATAGCTTATTCATTATGCATGCTATGTGTTTGTGAAAACGCCCGTATGGCATTGTGCACTATTTTTCAATTTCTTTTATCCTACTACTCTAAAATGCTTGCTTTTCACAAAACCCTTTTTCGTATCATATTAATTCAATATAATTGTCATTACAAATAGGTTATTAGTTTGAAAGGCTTGGTAATCTAACTGGGACATTGAATGCTTGATCTATGCTACTCATGCCTTTGCCTGCATGCCAATAAACACCTTGCATTTAATTGTCATTATATGCACTTGCTATTTTCCGTTGATGATTTTTCACATGTAGTCATGACCATGTGTTTACATCATTCATCTTTTAATGTGCATTAATTACCACCTTCCCCGACCCGTATTGCTGAATTTGTTGAGCCGCAAATTAAACGAAGATAATGGGGTTTCCTACAGAGACAGCCACGGCAGGTTAATCTTTCCTGGGTAGTTGAGTTCTACTCAAACTTCCACCTACCAACCCTGCAGTCTGTCTATGTCCGTCAGAAGCAAGTTCCCATTATAGAAGAGGCCATTCAGCGAGCTCTAGATCTTCCCCCTACTCTAGAAGGACTGGACGCATTTCAAGAAGCCTCACTCAAGCGCCAGATGTACCAATTTGACTGGGACACTGTTCTCAGAATTATCACACTACCTGGCAGCAGATGGATCTACGGATACAATCGTTCCCGTCCTAAGGGAATATCGGCTTCCGCACTTACCTTGGAGGCTCACGTGTGGGCACAGATTATATCCCATTACGTCTTTCCGAGCACTCACGAGTCCTCCTTCACTGCAGACATGGCCATTCTACTATGGTGCATCCTTACAGACCAGCCTCTGAACCTACCAAGACACATCCGGAATGCCATGGGACACGTACAAATTGCGGGCAACTTACCTTTTCCCGCCTTGATTTCAAATCTCGTCTCAGTAGTTGGAGTCTCTTACAAAGCTGGAGACACCAAAGCCATGCTCCCACGGGATGATCAGTACATCCCTAACGGGAAAGATATCAGACCTCCAGCAGCCACTACAAGCCAGCCTACTGAACCGGCTGAAGACACTCCACCTTCAACACCACAAGCACCTACAACCAATCAACTGCTCCATCAGATACTTGAAAGGTTGGATCGGCAGGAACACAAAGCAAAGCTAAGAGAGCGCCGAAACAAGCGCCGATTCACATACCTCAAGGAGCTACTTAAGGGAAAATACAGAGACTCAGACACTCCGGACTCCACTTCCTTTACCAGCATAGGGAGCCATGACGGTTCCGACTGTGGAGATACTGCTACCAGCCCACCTTTGTTCCTAATAGATGGCACCAAGGATGGTGCAAAGCCTTAAGTGTGGGGAGGTCGGTCAGTACCTGACTTCCGGAGGTAATTTCTCTTCCTTAACACCAATAAAATAGGATATTTAGTTAGTTTTTCTTTTGTAGAATAGGATAAATTGTATAGTAATAGGTTAGTCGCATGCATGTTCTACTTGATTGAAAAGACAATAAGTTTCTTCTAAGACCCTATTTTTAGAACAAAATTTCACTAATTTTAATCAAAACTTTTATGTTAAATTTGCTTGAAGTTATATTTGGAACATGATTTTTGAGCTAAAGAACACACAACCTGTGAGACTTTGAGCCTAAATACATGGTTACATTATTTAACCATAATTATTTTATTCTTGCGTGTTTACTTCTCTATGATTGTAATCTATATTTTGTTTCATCCTATATGTCCAATGTTTAATATATTTATATGCTTGCATATAATTGAGGCCATTATTTGTTTAGCTCACTTATCCAAATTAAGCCTACCCCTTAAGTTACCTTTGTTAGCCACTTTGAGCCTTTAAATCTCATTTGTTCTTTATTTTACCACATCACTAGCCTTAAGCGGAAAAACAATTATATGTCCCAATTGAATCTTTGGTTAGCTTAAGATAGAATTGTGTGTTAATTGAGTATGGGAAGATGTGGGAACAAAAGAAAATAAGAGAATGTGTCATGATAATATAATGAGAATTTGGGTACCTACTCATGTGAAACTATAGAAATTAAAAATCCATGTGCATCGATAAGCTATGTTTATTTTTATATAAAAAAAATATAAAAAAATCCAAAAAAATATTCAATAAATAAGTAAATAAATAAGGGGACAAAATTACCCCAATGTTAAGTTAATGAAAAATCAATGCATATGTGATAAAATTAAAGAAAAGTTGATACATGAGTATGATATGCAGAAATGGGAATTTTGGGTAGTTAGGCATGAATTTAAAATATAGAATGTATGTTGGTGCGCAGAAATTGTGATTACACTTTGATTATGTAAAATTCATTGCTCTTTCTTTCCCTGGTAATGGCGCCAAAAACACGATGCCAATACCATGGTTCACAACCTCGCACAACTAACCAGCAAGTGCACTGGGTCGTCCAAGTAATACCTTACGTGAGTAAGGGTCGAATCCCACGGAGATTGTTGGTATGAAGCAAGCTATGGTCACCTTGTAAATCTCAGTCAGGCAGATATAAAATAGTAATGGGGTTTTCGAAAATAATACTAAAATAAGGATAGAGATACTTATGTAATTCATTGGGTAGAATTTCAGATAAGCGTGTAGAGATGCTTTCGTTCCTCTGAACCTCTGCTTTCCTGCTATCTTCATCCAATCAATCTTACTCCTTTCTATGGCTAGCTTTATGTAAGGATGTCACCGGTGCCAATGGCTACTTTCGATCTCTCTCGGGAAAATGATCCAAATGCTCTGTCACAGCACGGCTAATCGTCTGGAGGCAACACCTTTGTCGTTGGTTGCATCCTATTCCACCCTGTGAAAATGGTCCGATGCGCTGTCACTGCATGGCTAATCATCTGGAGGTTCTCGATCATACTAGAATAGGATTTACTATCCTTTTGCGTCTGTCACTACGCCCAGCACTCGCGAGTTTGAAGCTCGTCACAGTCATTCAATCCCAGAATCCTACTCGGAATACCACGGACAAGGTTTAGACTTTCTGGATTCTCATGAATGCCGCCATCAATCTAGCTTATACCACGAAGATCCCAATATCTTAGACTCGGTCCCCTGTATTAGTAATCTAAGAGATACTCGTTCAATCGAAGGTAGAACGGGAGTGGTTGTCAGGCACGCGTTCATAGGGAATGATGATGATTGTCACGTTCATCACATTCAGGTTGAAGTGCGAATGAATATCTTAGAAGTGGAATAAGTTGAATTGAATAGAAAACAGTAGTACTTTGCATTAATTCTTGAGAAACAGCAGAGCTCCACACCTTAATCTATGGAGTGTAGAGACTCTACCGTTGAAAATACATAAGTGAAGGTCCAGGCATGGCCGAGAGGCCAGCCCTCAAAACGTGATCAATAGTCTCCTAAGATGAACAATGGATTAAAACTGAGACCAAAGATCTCTAATACAATAGTAAAAGGTCCTATTTATAATAAACTAGCTACTAGGGTTTACAGAAGTAAGTAATTGATGCTTAAATCCACTTCCGGGACCCACTTGGTGTGTGCTTGGGCTGAGCTTGAGTGTTACACGTGTATAGGTCATTCCTGGAGTTGAACGCCAGTTTTGGTGCCAGTTTGGGCGTTGAACTCCACTTTGCAGCTTGTTTCTGGCGCTGGACGCCAGAATTGGGCAGAGAGCTGGCGTTGAACGCCAGTTTGCATCATCTAAACTTGGGCAAAGTATAGACTATTATATATTTATGGAAAGCCCTGGATATCTACTTTCCAACACAATTGGAAGCGCGCCATTTTGAGTTCTGTAGCTCCAGAAAATCCATTTTGAGTGCAGGGAGGTCAGAATCCAACAGCATCAGCAGTCCTCCTTCAACCTCTGAATCTGATTTTTGCTCAAGTCCCTCAATTTCAGCCAGAAAATACCCAAAATCACAGAAAAACACACAAACTCATAGTAAAGTCCAGAAATGTGAATTTATCATGAAAACTAATGAAAACATCCCTAAAAGTAACTAGATTCTACTAAAAATATACTAAAAACATTGCCAAAAAGCGTATAAATTATCCGCTCATCACAACACCAAACTTAAATTGTTGCTTGTCCCCAAGCAACTGAAAATCAAATAGGATAAAAAGAAGAGAATATACTACAAATTTCAAACTATCAATGAAACATAGCTCCAATCAGATGAGCGGGACTTGTAGCTTTTTGCCTCTTGAATAGTTTTGGCATCTCACTTTATCCATTGAAGTTCAGAATGATTGGCTTCTATAAGAACTCAGAGTTTAGATAGTGTTATTGACTCTCCTAGTTCAGTATGATGATTCTTGAACATAGCTATTTTATGAGTCTTGGCCGTGGCCCTAAGCACTTTGTTTTCCAATATTACCACCGGATACATAAATGCCACAGACACATAATTGGGTGAACCTTTTCAGATTGTGACTCAGCTTTGCTAAAGTCCCCAATTAGAGGTGTCCAGGGTTCTTAAGCACACTCTTTTTTTTGCTTTGGACCTTGACTTTAACCGCTCAGTCTCAAGTTTTCACTTGACACCTTCACGCCACAAGCACATGGTTAGGGACAACTTGGTTTAGCCGCTTAGGCCAGGATTTTATTCCTTTAGGCCCTCCTATCCACTGATGCTCAAAGCCTTGGGATCCTTTTTATTTACCCTTGCCTTTTGGTTTTAAGGGTTATTGGCTTTTTGCTCTTGCCTCTTGGTTTTAAGAGCTTTTGGCTTTTTTTGCTTGCTTTTTCTTTTTCTTTCTATTTTTTTTTTCGCCTATATTTTTTTCTGCAAGCTTTGTTCTTTGCTGCTTTTTCTTGCTTCAAGAATCATTTTTATGATTTTTCAAATTATCAAATAACATGTCTCCTTGTCATCATTCTTTCAAGAGCCAACATATCTAACATTCTTGAACAACAACTTCAAAAGACATATGCACTGTTCAGGCATTCATTTAGAAAATAAGAAGCATTGTCACCACATCAATATAATTAAACTAAGTTTAAGGATAAATTCGAAACTCATGTACTTCTTGTTCTTTTGAATTAAAACAGTTTTCATTTAAGAGAGGTGATGGATTCATAGGACATTCATAACTTTAAGACAAAGTTACTAACTACTAATGATCATGTAATGAAGACACAAGCATAGATAAGCACTTAACATAGAAAACGAAAAATAGAAGAAATAAGAGCAAGGAATGAATCCACCTTAGTGATGGTGGCGTTTCCTTCTTGAGGAACCAATGATGTCCTTGAGCTCTTCTATGTCTCTTCCTTGTCTTTGTTGCTCTTCCCTCATTGCTTTTTGATCTTCTCTTATTTCATGAAGGATGATGGAGTGCTCTTGATGTTCTACCTTTAATTGTCCCATGTTGGAACTTAATTCTCCTAGGGAGGTGTTGATTTGCTCCCAATAGTTTTGTGGAGAAAAATGCATTTGAGGCATCTCCGGGATCTCATGATGATGAGCTTCTTCATGTGCCTGTTGAGATCCATGAATGTGCTCTCTTGTTTGCTCCATCCTTTTCTTAGTGATGGGCATGTGAGATGAATCCTTCCATCTCCATGGCTCAGAGGTGGAAACAATTGTCTTCCCTTTCCTCTTTCTTGAGGTTTCTTTGGCCTTAGGTGCCATTAATGGTAATGAAAACACAAAAAGCTTATGCTTTTACCACACCAAACTTAGAATTTTGCTCGCCCTCGAGCAAAAGAAGAAAGAATAGAAGAAGAAGAAGAAGAAGATATGGAGGAGATGGAGGGATGTGTGTATGGATGTGAGTGGTGAATGGAAAACAGAAGGGATGATCATGAATCTAGAGAGGGAGGGTGAGGTGGGTGGGGATCCTATGAGGCCCACAGATCCTGAGGTGATCCTGTGGGGTCCACAGATCCTGAGATGATCCTGTGGGGTCCACAGATCCTGAGGTGTTCAAGGATTTACAACCTTGCACCAAATTAGGCATGTAAAATGCCCTTGCACACAACTCTGGGCGTTCAGCACCAGGTTGGTGCCCATTTTGGGCGTTCAACGCCCATTTGTTGCCCATTTCTGGCGTTGAACGCCAGAACCATGCTTGTTCTGGGTGTTCAGCGCCAGCTCCTCTCCAGGGTGCAATTCTGAAGTTCAGCGCCCAGATGATGCCCATTTTGGGCGTTCAGCGCCAGAACCATGCTCTGTTCTGGCGTTGAACGCCAGGCAGATGCTTCCTCCAGGGTGTGATTTTTCTTCTGCTGTTTTTTATTCCGTTTTCAATTTTTATATTTATTTTGTGACTCCTCATGATCATGAACCTATAAAGACATATAACTAAGAAAAATATAGTTAGATAAATAGAAATTGGGTTGCCTCCCAACAAGGGCTTCTTTAATGTCAATAGCTTGACAGTGGGCTCTCATGGAGCCTCACAGATGTTCAGAGCATTGTTGAGACTCCCCCAACACCAAACTTAGAGTTTGGATATGGGAGTTCAACACCAAACTTAGAGTTTGGTTGTGGCCTTCCAACACCAAACTTAGAGCCTGATTGTGGGGGCTTTGGTTGACTCTGCTTTGAGAGAAGCTTTTTCTGCTTCCTCTCCAAGGATGCAGAGAGAGATCCTTGAGTTGTAAACACAAGGTTGTCCTTATTTAATTGAAGGATCAATTCTCCTCTGTCCACATCAATCACAGCTCTTGCTGTGGCTAGGAAAGGTCTTCCTAGGATGATGGATTCATCCTCTTCCTTTCCAGTATCCAGGACTATGAAATCAGCAGGGATGTAAAGGCCTTCAACCTTTACTAACACGTCCTCTACTTGTCCATAAGCCTATTTTCTTGAATTGTCTGCCATCTCTAATGAGATTTTAGCAGCTTGCACCCCATAGATTTCCAGTTTCTCTATTACAGAGAGGGGCATGAGGTTTATTCCTGAACCAAGATCACACAGAGCCTTAAAGATCATGGTGCCTATGGTACAAGTTATTATGAACTTTCCAGGATCCTGTTTCTTCTGAGGAAGTGTCAGTTGATCCAGATCACTTAGTTCATTGGTGAACAAGGGAGGTTCATCTTCCCAAGTATCAATGCCAAATAATTTGGCATTCAGCTTCATGATTGCACCAAGGAACTTGGCAGCTTGCTTTTCAGTAACATCCTCATTCTCTTCAGAAGAGGAATACTCATCAGAGCTCATGAATGGCATAAGGAGGTTCAATGGAATCTCTATGGTCTCTAGATGAGTCTCAGATTCCTTAGGTTCCTCAGAGGGAAGCTCCTTATTGATCACTGGACGTCCCAGGAGGTCTTCCTCCTTGGGATTCACGTCCTCCTCTCCCTCTTTGGGTTCGGCCATTTTGGTTATGTCAATGGCCTTGCACTCTCCTTTTGGATTTTCTTCTGTATTGCTTGGGAGAGTACTATGAGGGATTTCAGTGATCCTATTACTCAGCTGGCCCACTTGTGCTTCCAAATTTCTAATGGAGGACCTTGTTTCATTCATGAAACTCACAGTAGCCTTAGATAGATCAGAGACTAAATTTGCTAAGCTAGATGGATTCTGCTCAGAATTCTCTGTCTGTTGCTGAGTGGATGATGGAAAAGGTTTACTATTGTTAAACCTATTTCTTCCACCATTGTTAAAGCCTTGTTGAGGCTTTTGATCCTTCCATGAGAGATTTGGATGATTTCTCCATGATGGATTATAGGTGTTTCCATAAGGTTCACCTAAGTAATTCACCTCTGCTATTGCAGGATTCTCAGGATCATAAGCTTCTTCTTCAGAAGATGCCTCTTGAGTACTGTTGGATGCAGCTTGCATTCCATTCAGACTCTGAGAAATCATATTGACTTGCTGAGTCAATATTTTATTCTGAGCCAATATGGCATTCAGAGTATCAATTTCAAGAACTCCCTTCTTCATAGGCGTCCCATTACTCACAGGATTCCTCTCGGAAGTGTACATGAACTGGTTATTAGTAACCATGTCAATGAGTTCTTGAGCTTCTGCAGGCGTTTTCTTTAGGTGAATGGATCCACCTGCAGAAGTATCCAATGACATCTTAGCTAATTCAGACAGACCATCATAGAATATATCCAAGATGGTCCATTCTGAAAGCATGTCAGAAGGACACTTTTTGGTCAGTCCTTTGTATCTCTCCCAAGCTTCATAGAGGGATTCACCTTCTTTCTGTCTGAAAGTTTGAACATCCACTCTAAGCTTACTTAGCTTTTGAGGAGGAAAGAACTTGGCTAAGAAAGCCTTGACCAGCTTATCCCAAGAGTTCAAGCTATCCTTAGGTTGAGAGTCCAACCATACTCTAGCTCTGTCTCTTATAGCAAAAGGGAAAAGCATGAGCCTGTAGACTTCAGGATCTACTCCATTGGTCTTAACAGTATCACATATCTGCAAGAATTCAGTTAAGAACTGAAAAGGATCTTCAGATGGAAGTCCATGAAACTTGCAGTTCTGCTGCATCAGAGAAACTAATTGAGGTTTCAGCTCAAAATTGTTTGCTCCAATGGCAAGAATGGAGATGCTTCTTCCATGTAAATTGGAATTAGGTGCAGTAAAGTCACCAAGCATCCTCCTTGCATTATTATTATTTTTGGCTGCCATCTCCTCTTCCTGTTCGAAAATTTCTGACAGGTGCTTGCTGGATAGTTGTAATTTAGCTTCTCTTAGTTTTCTCTTCAGATTCCTTTCAGGTTCTGGATCTGCTTCAACAAGGATGTTCTTGTCCTTGCTCCTGGTCATATGACAAAGAAGAGGGCACAGAAAAATAATAATAATAGGGATCCTTTTTACCCAAGTATAGAGGTTCCCTTTAGGTGAGTGGAAGAAAAGGAGAAGAAAAGAGAGAGAGGGAATTTTCGAAAATTGTTTTTGAAAAATGGTTAGTGATTTTCGAAAATAGTTTTTGAAAAAGGTTAGTGATTTTTTTTTTCGAAAATTAAAATAAAAAATTAAAAATTAAAAATTAAAATAATTAGTCAATTAAAAAGAATTTTTGAAAAAGAGGGAAGATATTTTCGAAAATTAGAGAGAGAGAGTTAGTTAGGTGGTTTTGAAAAAGGTAAGAAACAAACAAAAGGTTAGTTAGTTAGTTGAAACAAATTTTGAAAAGATAAGAAGTTAGAAGGTTAGAAAAGATATTTTGCAATCACTTTTTTGAAAAAGGTAAGATAAGAAGATATTTTTGAAAAGATATGATAGAAATTAGTTTTTGAAAAAGATTTGATTTTTTTAAAATCTCAATTAATGACTTGATTCACAAGAAATCACAAGATATGATTCTAGAACTTAAAGTTTGAATCTTTCTTAACAAGTAAGTAACAAACTTGAAATTTTTAAATCAAAACATTAATTGATGATGTTATTTTCGAAATATGATGTAAAATTAAGAAAAATATTTTTGAAAAATATTTTTGAAATTTTCGAAAATAACTAAAAAAAATTGAAAAAAGATTTGATTTTTGAAAAAGATTTTGAAAAAGATAAGATTTTTTTTTATTGAAAATTTGATTTGACTCATAAAAACAACTAGATTTTTAAAAATTTTTGAAAAAGTCAAATCTAATTTTCAAAATTTTAAGAGAGAAAAAGGGAAAGATATTTTTTTATTTTTGAAATTTTTATGATGAGAGAGAAAAACAAGAAAAATGATGCAATGCATGAAAGTTATGGATCAAAACAATGAATGCATGCAAGAATGCTATGAATGTCAAGATGAACACCAAGAACACTATGAAGATCATGATGAACATCAAGAACACATTTTTGAAAAATTTTTAATGCAAAGAAAACATGCAAGACACCAAACTTAGAATTCTTTAATGCTTAGACATAAAGAATTCAGGAATGCATATGAAAAACAAGAAAAGACACAAAACATGAAAATACAAAGATCAAACAAGAAGACTTACCAAGAACAACTTGAAGATCATGAAGAACACTATGAATGAATGAATTTTTTTTTCGAAAAATGCAAGATGAACATGCAATTGACACCAAACTTATAACATGACTCAAGACTCAAATAAGAAACACAAAAAATATTTTTGATTTTTATGATTTTCTAATTTTTTTGTATTTTCTTTTAATTTTTTCGAAAATTATTTTGAAAAAAAAAAGAAAAATAAGGATTCCAAAATTTTTAATATGAATTCCAGGAATCTTATGCTCTTTAGTCTAAAGCTCCAATCAAAGGGTCAGGCATGGCTTAATAGCCAGCCAAGCTTTAGTATGTAACTCAGACATGACAAGCCTAACATTCCCTACAGTCATCCAGGCTTCACATGCTTCATGAAACACTAGAATTCATTCTTAAAAATTCTGAAGAAAAAATAATTTTTTTAAAACATTTTTTTTTCGAAAACAAAGGAAAAATTTTTGAAAATTTTTGAAAAATTTTTGAAAATAAAACAAAAGAAAATTACCTAATTTGAGCAACAAGATGAACCGTCAGTTGTCCAAACTCGAACAATCCCCGGCAACGGCGCCAAAAACTTGGTGCGCAGAAATTGTGATTACACTTTGATTATGTAAAATTCATTGCTCTTGCTTTCCCTGGTAATGGCGCCAAAAACACGATGCCAATACCATGGTTTACAACCTCGCACAACTAACCAGCAAGTGCACTGGGTCGTCCAAGTAATACCTTACGTGAGTAAGGGTCGAATCCCACGGAGATTGTTGGTATGAAGCAAGCTATGGTCACCTTGTAAATCTCAGTCAGGCAGATATAAAATAGTAATGGGGTTTTCGAAAATAATACTAAAATAAGGATAGAGATACTTATGTAATTCATTGGGTAGAATTTCAGATAAGCGTGTAGAGATGCTTTCGTTCCTCTGAACCTCTGCTTTCCTGCTATCTTCATCCAATCAATCTTACTCCTTTCTATGGCTAGCTTTATGTAAGGATGTCACCGATGCCAATGGCTACTTTCGATCTCTCTCGGGAAAATGATCCAAATGCTTTGTCACAGCACGTCTAATCATATGGAGGAATCACCTTTGTCGTTGGTTGCATCCTATTCCTCCCTGTGAAAATGGTCCGATGCGCTGTCACTGCATGGCTAATCATCTGGAGGTTCTCGATCATACTGGAATAGGATTTACTATCCTTTTGCGTCTGTCACTACGCCCAGCACTCGCAGGTTTGAAGCTCGTCACATTCATTCAATCCCAGAATCCTACTCGGAATACCACGGACAAGGTTTAGACTTTCCGGATTCTCATGAATGCCGCCATCAATCTAGCTTATACCACGAAGATCCCAATATCTCGGACTCGGTCCCCTGTATTAGTAATCTAAGAGATACTCGTTCAATCGAAGGTAGAACGGGAGTGGTTGTCAGGCACGCGTTCATAGGGAATGATGATGATTGTCACGTTCATCACATTCAGGTTGAAGTGCGAGTGAATATCTTAGAAGTGGAATAAGTTGAATTGAATAGAAAACAGTAGTACTTTGCATTAATTCTTGAGGAACAGCAGAGCTCCACACCTTAATCTATGGAGTGTAGAGACTCTACCGTTGAAAATACATAAGTGAAGGTCCAGGCATGGCCGAGAGGCCAGCCCTCAAAACGTGATCAATAGTCTCCTAAGATGAACAATGGATTAAAACTGAGACCAAAGATCTCTAATACAATAGTAAAAGGTCCTATTTATAATAAACTAGCTACTAGGGTTTACAGAAGTAAGTAATTGATGCTTAAATCCACTTCCGGGGCCCACTTGGTGTGTGCTTGGGCTGAGCTTGAGTGTTACACGTGTAGAGGTTATTCCTGGAGTTGAACGCCAGTTTTGGTGCCAGTTTGGGTGTTGAACTCCACTTTGCAGCTTGTTTCTGGCGCTGGACGCCAGAATTGGGCAGAGAGCTGGCGTTGAACGCCAGTTTGCGTCATCTAAACTTGGGCAAAGTATGGACTATTATATATTGCTGGAAAGCCCTGGATGTCTACTTTCCAACGCAATTGGAAGCGCGCCATTTTGAGTTCTGTAGCTCCAGACATTTTGAGTGCAGGGAGGTCAGAATCCAGCAGCATCAGCAGTCCTTCTTCAACCTCTGAATCTGATTTTTGCTTAAGTCCCTCAATTTCAGCCAGAAAATACCTGAAATCACAGAAAAACACACAAACTCATAGTAAAGTCCAGAAATGTGAATTTATCATGAAAACTAATGAAAATATCCCTAAAAGTAACTAGATTCTACTAAAAACATACTAAAAATAATGCCAAAAAGCGTATAAATTATCCGCTCATCATATGTATAGGTGAGAGCTTAGGTTAATTAAAGATTCATATTATAGCTCACTTGGCCATACATATATCCTCACCCTTACCTTAGTCCCATTACAACCCTGAAAAGACCTCATGATGTTTGCATTTGTATACTAAATATTTGTTGATTGGTTAGATGAAGAACAAAGTTTAGAAAGCATGATTAGAGAAAAGTAGAGTGATTAACCCTAGACACTTGAGAGATTAGAGTGATATACACTACCAGTAAGGGTTTAATGCTTGATTTTATGTTCCCTGCTTTCATGAGTTGTCTTCTTACAAGTTTACTTGTCTTTTATTGTATGATTTAAATTAGTGAAATCTAACTTATGTTTGTCTTGGAGAACTTATTTACTTTTAACCAAGTAGGTAGAAACATTTTGCATGTAGTTGCATTCACATAGATAGGTTGCATTTCATACATTCTACCATTTCTCTTCACTTTTATAGCTTATCTTGAGCTTAGCATGAGGACATGCTAATGTTTAAGTGTGGAGAGGTTGATAAACTACTATTTTATGGTTTATCTTGTGCTCATTTGAGTGGATTTTATCAATCTTTCATACACTTATTCATACTATTTGCATGGTTTTACATTCTCATTCCTGATTTTGTGCTATGATTGAAAACATGCTTCTTTGGCCTTATATTTGCTAATATTAATCCTCTCTCATTACCATTAGATGCCTTGATATGTGTGTTAAGTGTTTTCAGAGATTACAGGACAGGAATGGCTCAGAGGATAGAAAGGAAGCATGCAAAAGTGGAAGGAATACAAGAAATTGAAGAAATTGTTAAGCTGTCCAGCCTGACCTCTTTGCACTCAAATGGTCATAACTTGAGCTACAAAGGTCCAAATGAGATGGTTCCAGTTGTGTTGGAAAGCTAACGTCCGGGGCTTCGCAATGAAATATAATTTGCTATAGCTGCCCCGACGATAGGCAATGCGAACGCGTGGATCACGCAGATGCATGACCTGGCAAAAATGCAATCCACGCAAACGTGTGGACGACGCCTCCGCGTCACTTTGCCGTGACCTGAATGTAACAGAAATTGCTGGAGGTGATTTTTGGGCTGTTTTTGACCCAGTTTTCGGTCCAGAAAATACAGATTAGAGGCTATAAAGTGGGGGAATGCTTCCATTCATCATCATGCTTTCATAATTCATAATTTTAGGATTAGATGTAGTTTTTAGAGAGAGAGGTTCTCTCCTCTCTCTTAGGATTTAGTTTTAGGATTTAGGATTATTTCTTCTCCATCACAGGTTCAATATTCTTTTAATTTAGTTTCTCTTCTACTTTTATTTATTCTAGTACTTTGGTTTACTTATTTTTCTTATTGATTCTCTTCTTTTCCAAATTGGCTTATGAACCATTTATGTCAGGATTTTCTCTTATTAATGCAATTGAGGTATTTCAGATTTATGATTCTTATTTAGCTTTTTACATTCTTGGCTTTAATTGATTAACTGGAGGCTCTTGAGTTATCAACCTTATCGTGATTGATTGTTATGTCTGCTAATTGACTGGAATCCCACTAACTCTAGTCTTTCCTTAGGAGTTGGCTAGGACTTGGGGATCTAACTAATTAGTTCACTTCACTTTCCCTTGCTTTAGTAAAGGTTAACTAAGTGGGATTAACTTTAATTCTCATAAGAGTAACTAGGATAGGACTTCCGAATTTTCATACCTTGCCAAGAGTTTTATTAGATATTAATTTATTAATTCCTGCAATTTATTTTCCTTGTTATTTAAATTACCTGTTCCTCACTTTCAAAACCCCCAATTTACAAGACTCATAACCAATAATAAGAACACCTCCCTGCAATTCCTTGAGAAGATGACCCGAGGTTAAATACTTCGGTTATCAATTTCAAAGGGGTTTGTTACTTGTGACAACCAAAACGTTTGTAAGAAAGGATGATTGCTTGGTTTAGAAACTATACTTGCAACGGAAATTTATTCTGAATTCTAAACCATCAATCTTCCGTTCTTCAAGCCTTGTTGAGGCTTATGTTGATCCTTCCATGAGAAATTTGGATGATTTCTCCATGAAGGATTATAGGTGTTTCCATAGGATTCTCCCATGTAATTCACCTCTTCCATTGCAGAATTCTCAGGGTCATAAGCTTCTCCTTCAGAGGAGGCTTCTTTAGTACTGCCGAATGCAGCTTGCATCTCAGTCAGATTTTGAGAAATCATATTGACTTGCTGAGTTAATATATTATTCTGAGCCAATATTGCATTCAGAGTATCAATCTCAAGAACTCCTTTCTTCTGAGTCATCCTATTATTCACAGGATTTCTTTCAGAAGTATACATGAAGTGGTTATTTGCAACCATCTCAATGAGTTCCTGGGCTTCTGCAGGCATTTTCTTCAGATGAAGAGATCCACCGACAGAGTGGTCCAATGACATCTTGGACAATTCAGACAGACCATCATAGAATATACATAAGATGCTCCATTCTAAAAGCATGTCAGATGGACACCTTCTGATCAATTGCTTGTATCTTTCCCAAGCTTCATAGAGGGATTCACCTTCCTTCTGTCTGAAGGTTTGGACTTCCACTCTAAGCTTGCTCAACTTTTGAGACGGAAAGAATTTGGCCAAGAAAGCATTGTTGTTGTTTTCGGCTGCCATGTCTTCTTCTTTTTCAAAAATTTCTGTTAGGTCCTCTCTAGAGTGTTGTGCTTTAGCTTCTCTTAGCTTCCTCTTCAGAGTCCTTTCAGGTTCAGGATCAGCTTCAACAAGAATGTTCTTATACTTGTTCCTGCTCATATGAAAAAGAAGAGAACAGAAAAGAAGAGGAATCCTCTATGTCACAGTATAGAGATTCCTTTATGTGAGTAGAAGAATGAAAGAATAGAATAATGAGGTAGAGAGAAAATAAGAGGAATTCGAACACAAAGAGAGGGAGAGGGTTCGAATTTTAAGAAGAGGGGTGTTAGTAAATAAATAAATAAATAGAAAAAGATGAGGGAGAGAGTGTATTCGAATTTTACTTAAGAGAAAAGAAAAATATTTTTGTTTTTATTTTATTTATAAGTTATAATTCGAATTTTAAGAAAAGAAATAAAATAAAATTAGAATTTAAAACAATTAGTTAATTAAAAAAGATTTTGAAAAAGTGGTTAGTGATTTTCGAAAATTAGAGAGAGAGAAAAGTAGTTAGGTGATTTTGAAAAAGATAAGAAATAGAAAACTTTTTAAAATCAAACAAAAAGTCAAGTAGTTAACTGAAAAAGATTTGAAAATAAATTTTGAAAAGATAAGAAGTTAGAAAAAGATTTTGAAATTAAATTTTGAAAAAGATATGATTGAAATTTATTTGAAAAAGATTTGAAAAAGAAATTAAAAAGATTTGATTTTGAAAATTAAAGTTGATGACTTGACTAACAAGAAACTAAAAGATATGATTCTAGAATTTAAAGATTGAACCTTTCTTAACAGGAAAGTAACAAACTTGAAATTTTTTGAATCAAAACATTAAATGTTAGCATTAATTTCGAAAATTATGAAATAAAATTAAGAAAAAGATTTTGAAAATTTTATTTAAGAAATTCGAAAATATTAAAAAGAAAAATGAAAAAGATTTGAAAAGATAAAGTTTTTAAATTGAAATTTTGACTTGACTAACAAGAAACAACTAAATTTTGAAAATTTTTGACTAAGTCAACCCAAAATTTCGAAATTTATGAGTAAAATAAGGGAAAGATATTATTTTTTTGATTTTTGAATTAATGAAGAAAGAGAAAAACAACAAAATGACACAAGACATAAGAATTTAATATCAAAACAAATAATGCATGCAAGAACACTTTGAATGTCAAGATGAACACCAAGAATACTTTGAAGATCATGATGAACATCAAGAACATATTTTTGAACATTTTTAAGAAAAGAAACACATGCAAGACACCAAACTTAGAAATTTTTAATGTTTAGACACTAACAATTCGAAAATGCATATGAAAAACAAGAAAAGACACAAAACAAGAAAAGTTAAAGATCAAACAAGAAAAATGATCAAGAATAACTTGAAGATCAAAGAAGAACACATGATGAATTTTCGAAAATTTCAAGAAAAATTAAAAACATACAATTGATACCAAACTTAAAATTTGACACTAGACTCAAACAAGAAACATAAAAATTTTTTTGTTTTTATGATTTTATTAAATTTTTTTGTATTTTTCAAAAATTATTTTGGAAAAAGAAAATAAAGAAATTCAAAAATTTTAATAAGAATTTTCAGGATTCGTGCAATGTTAGTCTAAAGCTTCGGTCCAAAAGAATAGACATGGCCAGATGGCCAGCCAAGCTTTAGCATAACAAATACAGACATGTCCTTTCTACAATGGAAAGTGAAAACCTCAGTCCAAAAGATTAGACATGGCTTAACAGCCATCCAAGCTTCAACATATCTCATGAAGCTCTAGAATTCATTCTTAAAAACTATGAAGAACATTTTTTTTCGAAATTAAAAATAAAAAGCTTAAACATAAAATAAAATTACCCAATCTAAGCAACAAGATGAACCGTCAGTTATCCAAACTTGAACAATCCCGAGCAACGGCGCCAAAAACTTGGTGCACGGAATTATGATTCACACTTTTCACAACTTCGCACAACTAACCAGCAAGTGCACTGGGTCGTCCAAGTAATAAACCTTACGTGAGTAAGGGTCGATCCCACAGAGATTATTGGCTTGAAGCAAGCTATGGTCATCTTGTAAATCTTAGTCAGGCGGATTCAAATGGTTATGAGGTTTTGATAATTAAAAGATAAGTAAAACATAAAATAAAATAAGATACTTATGTGATTCATTGGTGGGAATTTCAGATAAGCGTTTGGAGATGCTTTGTTGCTTCTGAACCTCGGCTTTCCTATTGTCTTCTTCCAATCATGCGTGCTCCCTTCCATGGCAAGCTGTATGATCCTCTCGGATGAAAAATACTAGGTACGATTTCTGCACAGCTAATCAACTGTCGGATCTCTCGTCTCGGATGAAAAATACCAGGTACAGCTACCGCACGGCTAATCATCTGTCGGTTCTCACTAGCGTCGAAATAGGACCCTTATCCTTTTGCACACTGTCACTGCACCCAACATTCGCAAGTTTGAAGCTCGTCATAGTAATCCCTTCCCAGATCCTACTCGGAATACCACAGACAAGGTTTAGACTTTCCGGATCTCAGGAATGCTGCCAATGGTTCTAGCATACCACGAAGGTTCTAATCTCATATTCGGATGCTCTGTTGTCAGGAGAGACGATGCGAATCGCAGATCAGAGACCCAAGAGAATATACTCCGGCTGTCATCCAATGACTACGTTGAACATCATGTAGACCGCTTGTGGTTGTCAGGCACGCGGATCTTGGCTAAGCGAGTAACGAAGATGGTGGGTGATTGTCACGGGTCACCCCTTCATTCTGACTTAACTGAATTAAGTACGAGAGTGTATCTTGGAGAAGAAGTAGGCGTGAATTGAAAGAGAAACAATAGTACTTGCATTAATTCATGAAGAACAGCAGAGCTCCACCCTTTAATCTATGAGGGGTAGAAACTCCACCGTAGAAAATACATAAGAGAAAATAGTCTAGGCATGGCCGAATGGCCAGCCTCCAAGTCCTAAGATGACAAAGTTCATCCACAGATGTAAATATGTGAATATAATAGTAAAAAGTGCTTTTTATACTAAACTAGTAACTTAGGTTTACAGAAAATGAGTAACTAAGTGCAGATAGTGCAGAAATCCACTTTCAGGGCCCACTTGGTGTGTGCTTGTGCTGAGCATTGAAGCTTTCACGTACATAGGCCATTCTTGGAGTTAAACGCCAGCTTGGGTGCTAGTTTGGGCGTTTAACTCCAGTTCTGGTGCCAGTTCTGGCGTTTTACTCCAGAAAAGGGTCTTTGGTGGGCATTTGAATGCCAGTTTGGGCCATCAAATCTCGAGCAAAGTATGAACTATTATACATTTCTGGAAATTCCAAGATGTCTACTTTCCAACTCAATTGAGAGCGCATCAATTGGGCTTCTGTAGCTCCAGAAAATCCACTTCGAGTGCAGGAGGGTCAGAATCCAACAGCATCTGCAGTCCTTTTTCAGCCTCTAAATTAGATTTTTGCTCAGGTCCCTCAATTTCAGCCAGAAAATACCTGAAATTATAGAAAAACACACAAACTCATAGTAAAGTCCAGAAATGTGATTTTTGCATAAAAACTAATAAAAATATAATAAAAAGTAACTAAAATATACTAAAAACTATGTAAAAATAATGCCAAAAAGGGTATAAATTTTCCGCTCATTATAAGGCTAGAACATTGAGCTTCATTCTTCAATCCAGAAGATCTGACCTTGTTTGTGGTATTTTGAGTAGGATCAGAAGGAGAATGAATTGCATGAGCTTCATCTTCGTTCATATTGAATGACCACTGACAATGGCGTTTGATATGAATTAGAGGAGATTAACTTGCTGAGAGGACAGGAGTTAATCACTTACAGTTTTGCCATAGAATGAATTATTCATTGTTAAAGTGGTCTGTAAGAAGTATTAATCCGGAAAGATAAAGCATCTCCAAAGCCTTAATTGATTTTATAAATTATCCTTTTGTCAACCTTTAATTGCTTTTCTCTATTTTTTATTTATGTGCATCCAACAACAACAACTATCTTTCTATTTCGCCTGACTAAGATCTGCATAATAACCATTGCTTGCTTAGTCCAACAATCCTTGTGGGATTGATCATCACTCACCTGTGGTATTACTTGGACGACTCGGTGTACTTGCCGGTGAAGTTGTGCGAGTTCAATTTCGCGCACTAGTTATTTCTAGTAGTTATTTATGTTAAGCAAAAGAAGGAGGAATAATTGTTTAAAAGTTAATAAATGTGGAGGTTACACCGTAATCTGATTGGTTGGAAACTCTTATAAATATGAGAAGACTCGAAGGAAGAAGTGTTGGAACTTTACTTCAGAAAAGAACTCAAGCACACTCACATCCCAGCGACTTTCTGAGTCTACATTCGAGTTATTTTTCTGTAGGATTCCTTCTATGTTTTTAAATTTCATTTACATTTCCAGTAACCTTTAATTTTCCTGCAATTTATTTTACAAGCAATCTTTAATTTTTTTTGTTCAATTTTATCTTTCATCACTTTGTTTTCAAATTCAAAGTCCTTTGATCTTATCGAAGGCAATTTACTACTTTAATTAAATTTAATGTGGTTCATTTTAAATTCAATCAATGTATTTTCAAAGTTTACTATATTTATCTTTTCAGATTTTATTTAGTTTCGGTTCAATCAAAAAAGGTCTTTTTGATGCACTTTAGAAAACTGGTACTCACAGAGGAGTAGGTTTCGCTCCCAAACCACTATATATCAAATCACTCTCGATTTGCTAAAATTGACAAAAAAAAATTGGCATGCCAGTGGAACAGTTTGAAAATTCAAGTGTGTCAAATGGTTATATGTTGTCATAGTGTATGCAATTGAGAAGTGGAAGAATTGTACACATGACAGATGAGGTTTCGAATGTTAATGGTGGTTCATCCATAATTGATAGTACAACAATAGTTGCACAATCTTCGGATGTTACTTCACGTCTACAAGGAAATGTGGCGAGTGAAAGTGTGGTGGTTACTAGTTCCCAAACAGGGAATAACGGGCGTAATACATGCCCACATGGTAACACATTACAAACTCAACCCCTGGTAACCACTGGCTGGCCTCCTTATGGCCTTCCTCCAGGGTGTACTCCACCAGTAGGTGGTTTTTCTCCTCCAATTTGATTTGGAGGTACATTCGGGGTGAATAATGTTCAACTGCCACAACCACAACCCGAGTATTCTCGAGATTATAATGTGGGTTCTACATCGAATGCCTCTAATTCAATGGCAGCATTTCGACAACATGTAGAAAAAAGTCATCATAATTTGGTTAACTTGTTAACCCAACAAATGACTACAATATTGAATCCTATGATGGCAGATCATGGGACAAAGTTTGAACATCTTGCTAGGAAAGTAGAGCGGGTTGCTCAAATTGTTGACTACGATGAGGGTGCAAGACAAGATGTGAGAGGAAACCATGAGGGTATTGAGAATTTGTTGAAAAATGAAAATGATATTCTCGTGGGCAAGGAAAATCCTCAGATGGTTCATCATGGCCAAAATGTTGATAACGTGTTGGCTCAATTGCATGTCAATCGAATTGGAGAACGTTATCAGGTTACGAGGATTGTTGAGGATGTGTTTAACAAGGTTGAATTTAATGTGGATTTTATGAATCGATCCTATTTTGTCTCTGCTTTCCCTACTGTTGTTCAAATTGCAGAAGTACCTAGAGGAGTGAAGAATCCTAAGATAATTACAAAATTTGCTGGGGAAGTTGGCGAATCAACTACTGAGCATATTGCCCGATATTTAGTCAAAATCGAAAATCTAGCTAATGATGAGAATCTGAAAATGAAGTTTTTTCCTTCTTCGTTAATGAAGAATGCATTTACCTGGTTTTCAAATCTTAGGCCTAATTAATGACGACTTGGGAATAGTTAGAAAGTGTTTTCCACGCTCAGTTTTAAAAAGGGGAGTTAAATGTGGCAGTTACTGATTTAGTGGCTTTGAAACGTGATTATGGAGAATCAATTGATGATTACATGATTCGTTTAAAAAACGCTCGAAGTTGATGTTATGTGTCTCTTTCTGAGAGTGAAGTAGTTAAAATAGCAACTATGGGTTTAGGTTTTTATATGCATCGAAAGTTGCTTAATATTCATATACCTGATCTGACTCATTTGGCTAAAAGGGTGTGCCAGGTAGAAATTCTTAGGAAAGAAAAAGAAAAATATAAGAATGACGAGAGAAAGTTGAAAAGCAAATCTTTTTCTCGAAAAGAAAGGGTATCATATGTAGCAATGGAATCCTCGAGTGAGGAATCTGAACTAAAGAAAGGATCACCTTATGTTTGTTCTTTACATAAGAAGATCTTGAATACTGATAAATTGAGTGATTCAAAACATAAGAGTAGGAAAAAATATAGTTTTGATATTTTAAAATCGGATCAAATATTCGATTTGTTGCTTAAAGATAAATAGTTAGTTTTACCTGAAGGCAAAACTTTGCTTTCGATAAAAGATTTAAAAGGAAAACCTTACTGTAAGTTTCATCAAGCAACTAGCCATTCGACTAATAATTGTATCCTTTTCAGGGACTTGATACAAGAAGCAATCATGGAAGGGCGGTTGAAATTCGATGATGGAAAGAAAGAAATGAAGGTTGATTCTGATCTGTTTGATGATGTGGCCAGTTTTACTGAACCCTACTTTTGTGTAAATAGGTTGGCTTTTCTTATTATTTTGACACTACATTGGGAGATTTCGAGTCCCATGTTTGAGCGGTTTATCCTGGAGTGGGTGATGGGCTATTGGAATTCCTAATGCGGTCTTCAATGCTGAGGCGGCAACAATCTTCGAAAAAGAAAGAATGAAGAAATAATTGGCCCACAAAGAAGAATAGGTTAGACAAAGGCAACTAAATCGAAGGATAGAGGGGTGAAGTTCTGGTGGCCCTCAAAGAAGCCCTGCTACACTTTGAGCCGTTTGATGCGTGAGCATCTTATACCCTTTTTCTAGTTATTTTTATATTATTTTTAATTAGATTTTATTTACTTTTACTTGATTTTAGTGCAAAAATCACCTTTGGATGCTACTTTGAGTTTTTATTGTGTTTTTATGATTTTAGGTGAAATTCAAAGCAGTTTGGAGAAGCCTGGAGCAAGAAAGGAAAATGCTGGCAGCACCCTCCCTGGGCGCTGAATGCCCATCTGGCGTTTGATGTCAGCAGGGGGCATAGGCCAGCAACGTTAGACTTCTCCCCTTAGCGGATGCTCATTCCTGAAGTTGGACACCAGCAGCAGCCCGTTTCATACCTCTTTGGGCCTTTAAGTAGATTTAGCACTTCTTAGTTTTAATTTATTTTCTTTTTGTAATTTTTATTTACAAATAATATCTTTTAGGCCTAGCATTTATTATTAGGTTAGTATTTAAAGGAAAAGATCACTTAGGTTTAGGATCTTCTTTCTTCTGCACTTTTCAGAACCCTATTTTCTCTGTAAGCCATAAGCAACTAAACCTCCTGGTTAAGGTTAGGAGCTTTGTTTATTTCTATGGATTAGAACTATTATTCTTCTATTTTAATTTATGTTTGATTCAATTATAAGGTGTTGTTTTCGTTTTTAATCTTATGAACTGGGTGGAATGAGAGTATGACCCTTTCTACATGAGTTCTTGTGATTCTCGAGAGAGTTATCTCGCTTGAACTACATCTTGAAAACACTCCTCCTAAATTGCTAATTACATGAATTAATCGGGATATGTGACATATAATCCTGTTAGTTTTGGGTAATTAGGGTTTTTGTGGCATTAAACTGGTTTTCTAAACTTCACCCTCTGATTTGAATTGAGTGACCACGAGAGTGTAGGGGTGTCCGCGGATCAGATCGGATCGGATATGGCCAAAATTTCGATCCGATCCGCACTACAATCATCGGATCGGATCGGATCCAATATCCGCAGTTTTTAAGGTTGGATCCGATCCGATCCGATCCGCACGGATCGGATCGGATATCGGATATATCCGCAAAATACAAAAATATTTTTAAAAGCTTATTTTTATTAAAAAAATTTCAATAAAATTTATTTTTTCTATTCTTTTAAATATGTTTACTCTTAAAATAATATTAAACATACTTTTCTTGAATAATAAATTAAAATAATTTAACATATATGATAATTATTAGTTAAAATAAAACATAAAAAGAATATTTTATTTATTTATTTCTTTATTTTTGCGGATACGCGGATATGCGGATCGGATATGTGGATACCAACACAAAATCCGCAATCCGATCCGATTAGTGTGTGGATCCGATCCGATCCGATCCGAAAGCCTTGCGGATCGGATCCATATCCGCAATTTTCGGATCGGATTCGGATAAACACCGCGGATATGCGGATCAGATCCGATCCATGGACACCCCTACGAGAGTGGCGTTTGATGAGGATTAAGGGAGATTAAATCACTAAGAGATTAGGGTTTAATCACTTATGGTTTGCCATAGAATGAATCACTCATTGTTAAAATAGTTAGTAAGACGTTTTAATCCGGAAAGATAAACATCTTCGAGACCTTAACTGTTTTCTTATATTAATTTTACATCAAACCACTCATTGCTTTCTTTATTTTATGCGTTTTATACCAACAAATAACCTTTACTGTTTGTCCGACTAAGTCCAATAGGAGAACGATTGCTTGCTCAGTCCGACAATCCTCGTGGGATCGACCCTCGCTCACCTGAGGTATTACTTGGATGACCCGGTGCACTTTCCGGTTAAGTTGTGCGAGTTCTAATTTCGTGCACCACCGTTCACAGGCTTTAGGTGTCCAATGGATATGAAATTGCCAAGAGTTTCGTAATAGAGATGCCCAATACAAGCGTAATCCACAATGGGACCACCGAGGTCCTCCTCATGGTCGTTATCCTTATTTTCGAGTTTGAGCAAGAGGATATCAAAGAGGAAGGGGAGACGTCAGGCTCCATGGGCGTCTCAAAATGAAAAAGTCAAGGGGACAACTCCTTCTGTTCATTCGAGAGTGGTATTTCCTGCCGAAGGGGAAACATACTCGAAGGAAATTCCGTCCCCTGTTAAACTGGATAAGGGTAAGGCTGTGATAGTCACTCCAGAAGTTACTAAAGAGAAAGATGCTGATTTGGATGAGAAATACTTCGAAGAGGTAGATGATTAAATGGTGAGCACCAATTTGATAATTCCAACTGAGTACCTGGGTGAGTATGAGGGGAATCCTTGTGAAGACTACGATGTTGAGGATGAGGAGGTTTTTTCCTTCATTCGTTATGAGGACGAACCAGGTTATTTCCAAAGGCCTTCTGAGAAACAAAAATCTCATCTTCGCCCATTACATATCACAACTGTAATGGGTGGAATCAAAGTGAATAAGGTGTTAATTAATGGAGGAGCGGCGATTAGTCTATTGCTAGAGAGGAACGGGCTGGTGGCTGGCGTTGAATGCCAGTTTTGGGCCTTCATTTCCAAAGCAAAGTATAGACTATTATATATTTCTGGAAAGCCCTAGATGTTAGATTTCCATAGTCGTTGAGAGCGTGTCATTTGTGTAAGATCCGGTTAATTAACGGCTAATTAACCCATAAATGAGAATTTATTCTAGAAAGCCAAAAATGTTATTTTTATGGCTTAATATGATAGAGGAAATTGAGACGAGAATTTCGGTACCAATTTTATAGAAATCGGACCAAGATTGGACCGAACGGGCCAAATCGGGCCAACCGGACCCAAAGTGGGCCCTTGGCCCAACTAAACTAAACCAAAACCCTAGTTTTCAGCACTCTCTCTCCTTATTTGAGACACTAAACACGCTGAAATGGAGGCCATGGAGGGAAGAACACTCTCTCAAGTCCTATCTCTCACTTGATCTTCAAACCACCATAACTTTTGATCTAGAGCTCCGATTGCCACTCCGTTTGTGGCCACGCGTTCACCGCGGAGAGCTCTACAAAACCCATACAATTAATCTTGAGGTAAGCCACGTTTTACTGTTCGAAATTCCAGCCCTTGATTTCGAGTTTCATGAGTAAAAATGTTGAGATTTTGGGTTCTTTGATGTTATAGGACCCAACTCTCTTGAAGGAGAAGGTTAATCTTGTCTCCTTGGACCTTGGGTGTGGTAAGATTCTCAACCCTAGTGTAATTTGTTGTTCTATGAGGTTTGGGCATTGAGATGTTGTGTATGGGTATGATGATTGTGGCTTAGGTTGTGTATATGTGAATATTGGAGCTTGATTGGTGATTTTGGAAAGCTTGGAAGAGGGTTTTGTGTGATAAAATCTGTTCTTGGAGGTGTTGATACCTTGAGAGCTTGTGGACAAGTGGTTTGGAAGTGCTCCGGTTGAGCTTGGAAAATTGGCTAAGGTATGGTTTCGGTTTCCCGTATCTAATATGTAATGTGGTAGGAAATACTTAGGCTAGAGGCCCTAAGATAGGCATTGAATTGATGATGTTGTGGAATGGTTGAGATATATGATGTGATCATATGTGTGATTATGAATATTGATGCCTTGATTGTGTGATATGTGAGAAAATGCATGTTGTGATATATGCTTGATGAATGATTGAGGTTGAATTGATGGGTGGTGCCATATTGTTGGTGAGTATGATGATTATGTATAATGATGGTTGATTGAAAATTGATATTGTTAGAAATTGGGATGAGAAGGATGTATGACATAATATTGTATTTATCCTTTGGCCTTTTGATTGAGAAGTGTTAAAATGGTTGGAGGTAGTTTTGAGAATTTTGGTAAAACGTCAATGCGTGAGTTGAGGATGGCTTGTTGTTGAATTTGGTACACTTTGATTGATTTCAAAGAAAAGGGATGAAATTGGCATGTTTTAATTGATTTTGAAAAGAGTTGAAAGTGGCTTGTTTTGAAAATGGCACTTTGTGGTTTTGAATGAAAATATGGTTTTTGGGCATACTTTGACGGGACATAACTTGGACTACGAATCTTTGATTTGTGCCAATTCTGTTTAGAAATGAAATTGGATCCGGGATGTCCATGCCGTTCGAAGAACGGGTGAAAAATGATTTAAAATGAGAGAGTTATGACCGTCGGAAGATTGGGGGTTGAATCTGTGAATTCTGCAGCTTTTAACTTAGAAAATTTTTAGCAGAATGACCCCTCGCGCGTAGGCACACTTGGCACGTATACGCCATTCTTCGAGAAAGCATCATCCACGCGTGCGCATGGAGTGCGCGTATGCGTGGCCCTGTTTTCATCCCAAAGTTGATTTTTGAGTTTTAAAAGCCAAACTTCATACTTCTAAGCCTCCAATCTCACCACTTATGTCTTAAATCATTATGATATGCCTAGCATGAGGAAAAGGGCTAGTGAATGTGGTAACTTGCGAGTGAAGCAAGGGAAAAATGAATGATCCATGAGGATCAAAGATGATTATGTGAGATGTGGAGGATGGCGGTGGAAGTGCTTGTTATGCCATGGGCCGAATGGCCGTAATTGTTAATGAATTGGCTGGTTATGGATTTAACCGTGAGCCGGATGGCTGGATTATGCCATGTGGCGGCGGAGCCATGTTTATGGCTAAGTATAAATGCATATATGCTGTTGAATGAATTGTGAATGTTTGCACTTCCACCATTGGAGATGAGGGTTTCCCTGGGTAGTAGCAGTGGCTAGCCACCACGTGCTCCAGGTTGAGACTCGAAGCTCTTTTGACCCTATGTCGTAAGTGTGGCCGGGCACTGTGAAAGGCCCGGATGAGCTCGCCCCCATAAATATTCACCAGTGATGGTGATGGATAAATATTCACCAGTGAGGGTGATGGATATGGATCATGATTATGATCAAGTTTATGATGAGTATAACTCGAGTTGGGGATGCACGACAGGGGGACAGTCCAATGGCTAGCTACCAGGACTTGTCGGGTTGACTCTATAACCGACAGATGATATCATCAGCCACTAGGGACAGGCATGCATCATAAGCATACTACATGAATTGTTTGAGATTGCCTATTTGACTGCATATTACTTGCTAATTGTCTAAATGCCTTATCTGTTCCTATTTGTAAATCTCTTGTCTGATATAACTGTGTTTGCTATATTATACTCCTGCTGGTGGTTGGGATGTCTGAAGGAATTGGAAAGGGAAGTATTGGTTAGACTGAAGAATCTTTAGTCAGTTGCCACTTACGGTTTAGCTTGTTTATAAGCTTTGATATTATCTGGAGGAAGCTCTAGGATTGCCTTTGGCTTTCCTCTATTATTATGTATTATATATGTGGAAGCTGTTACCGTGCTGGGGACCTCTGGTTCTCACCCATGCGGATTTTGTGGTTTTCAGATGCAGGACGTGAGGCTTCTCGTTGAGGCATGCTGGAGACTTCTGGATTAGCAAAGATCCTTTGTTCTCGGGACTCTGTTTTGGGTTATATATCTTGTTTAGATACTTTTATCTCCATTAAATAATACAAACTGTGATGACTCCTTCTAGAGGAGATTTTTGGAGAATAGGTTTTCTGTATTTGTGTCCCTTTGGGTTTCCTTTGGGGTTTCTTTATTTTATCATATGTATATATTGCTATGCTCGGACCGGTTCTCTTCGCAGCCGGATTTTGAGTCTTGATATTCCCGTTTTTGACACTCTTTATATATATGATCTTGCGCTAGCTTATCCTTTGCTCGTTACGTTATCATTCGGAGTGTTGCGTTTTCGAGTTACGGTTTTTGTTTACCCCCTTTTTCTACAAAGGCTCCTAGTTATAATCAATTATTCATACTACTATACGTACTAAATTTTTGTTTTAGAGGTCGTAATACCTTGCCATCTCTGAATTATGACTTAAGCATAAGACTTTGTATGGTAGGGTGTTACAATTTGAACTTCTGTAACTCCAGAAAAGCCCCTTCGAGTGCACGGATGTCAGATCCTGACAGTATCTGCAGTCTTTTCTCTGTCTCTGAATTAGACTTCTGCTCAAGCTCCTCAATTTTCAACCAGAAAATACCTGAAATCACCATAAAACACATAAATTCAATGTAGAATCCAAAAATGTGAATTTTTCACTAAACCTATGAAAACATAATAAAACTTAAACAAAACATAATGAAAACTATATGAAAATGATGCCAAAAAGCGTATAAAATATCCACTCATCAATGGGTTGAACGTTAATTTCCTTAGTTTATGTGTATTTTTGTTAGTGTTCGTAAATTTCATGGATACTTTTGGTAGTTTTCTAGTGTTAAATTTGGGAAACTTATCTTTTAAAATAGATATTAATATTTAAAATTTATTTATTTTTATATTTTTTAAGTTAAAAAAATAATTTTTAATATGTTTTTTGGGAAAGTACTTTAAGAATCATCATTCACTACAAGAAAATACTAGAATAGTGACCGATTTTAGCGAATAAAAAAATTGGTTGCTAATAGCGACTGATTTAGCGATCGATATAGAATTTCTATAACCAGAGAAAAGTTGGTTGCTAAATCGGTCACCAATAGCAACCGAATTTGCAACTGATAAGTTTTTTATACAACTAGAATAAAGTTGGTCACTAAATCGGTCACTATTTTTTAATTCAGCGACCGAATTAGCAACCAAAACAAGAGAAATAACGTGTTTGGAATTCTTGGTCACAAAACCAGTCGCTATTTTTAATTTGGCGATCAATTTGCAACCGATAGAGAAATAGGGTGAAAAATTATTTGGTCGCTAATTTGGTCACTAAGGCAGTGGTCGCTAAATCAGCCACTATTAGCAACCGAATTAGCGACCGTTTACTTTTTTATACAATCAGAATAAAGTTGGTCGCTAAAATCGGTTGCTTTTTTTTTTAATTTAGTGACCGAGTTAGTAACTAAAATAAAGAAGTAACGTCTTTGGGACTCCTGGTCATAAAATCAGTCGCTATTTTTTAATTTACTGACCAATTTTGCAACTGATAGAAAAATATGATGAAATATTATTTGGTCGCTAATTCAGTCGCTATGAACTCATCAGTCACTAAACCGGTCGCTAATTTAAAAAAATAAGATAGTTACTGAATTACCCTCACTCACACTATTCTCATCTTCTCCCTTCAGTTATTGAGTTACCCGCTGGAAGCACAGCACCGTCTTCTGAGTTACCTACACCATTGTCGTCTCTTCGTTGCTGCGCCATCTTCATCATCTTCTTATTGCAGCACCATCTCCTGAGGCCTCGTCGCCATCGTCTTCTGAGGTCTCGGCATCGTCGCCTTCTTCTTTAAGATCCTGACGTCGTTGGTGTCGTTTGAGTTCACATATCATTTTATCACCGTCCAGATCTGACTTTCTCATTGTTGTGCCATTCTTTTCTCACGGTCGCCTCCTCTGGTCGCGATGCCTCCTTTACTCACTCTTTTGTTGCAGATCGTCGCCTTGCCATCTAGATCCACCGTTGCTTCTTGTCGCGTATTATTTAATTATTTGGTATAAATCGAGAGAATTTCTCGATTGCCATAACAAAAATATTATTTAATTATTTGTTAATTTGATTATCTAACTTTTGATTAGGTGAAGAAGCTTGATGAAATTTGTAAGTCGAAGAATTCAAAAGATTCGATAGTTAGGGTTTATACACATGTTAACAAATAACAAGATTTTTCACTGAGCCATCTCTTCCCGTTCTCAATCTCGAACCTCCAACGGAAGAGAAGAAGATTGCTTGCATTCAGGTTTCCAAAACTAAGAAACACCTCAATTTCTTATTTTGTATGTTCTTGATTTGTTTTCTTACTGATTGTTCACCTTATTTCAATCCGCAACTATAGTTGAAGCACGCACGTGAAGTTCCAAATCACTCTCAAAGCAGTTACACACTCGGTGGCATCCTCTTCGAACGCGTTTGGTTGCAGGTACTTACTAAGTTCCCAACTATTTCCAATTTTCTCTAAACAACACCATTTAACTTCAACCATAAATAACATTCTCGATTCTTCTTCGTAGGATGTTTTGGTCTCCAACACTCCTCTGGTTCTTGATGACAGCACCGGAGTCATTGAGCTATCCCTCGGTCGCGATTTCCTACATTGCCATTGGCAACTTGGTCATCCAACTCAACCTCACATTTCCTCTTCAAAATCTGCAACTATTTTCAAATCTAGTTTTACTAATTAATTAATTATTTTTTTGTTTTTATTCATCAATGACAGAGATGTATGTGATGGTAGTTGGAGATTATGTTGTCGGTACCAGAAACATTTCTATGGTAAAGGTAATTTGTATTTTTTACTGTAATTCTGATTGAATCAGGCGATTATAGAACTTATCATGATGGTTAATTAAGGAATTAGGAGCAAAATGTAGTAATGAACTGTAATATAATAACATGTTCATAAGATTGTTGATCTTTCATCATGGCCTGATCGAGAAGCAATGTGGTATCTTAAAGTGATAGAGGCATATAAACTCTTCTATCAGCCTCTTATTGAAGATTTCATCTAATTCCAAACACATTATGAATCTTGAGCAATGTATATCACTCTAGTCAAAGACTGTAGTTGTGGAATGTACTTCACTGATTGTGGGAGAAAAGCAATTAAAAATGAAGATACAAGAATTTTAAAAGATAAAATCTGTTCCTTTCTTTCTTGAATTGCGATTCATTTTTTTTATGTTTTTCAACTGTATTTTTTATTTAATTGAATTCAGATATTCCAACTGCTATACTTATCTCTAAAATTCTAAAATCCTTAGGTTTTGGAGAACGAGTTCAAGAAAGAGTATCCCACTACCAAACCACATGAGAATGCCCCCACTTATTTCCACAACTTTCTTTCCCCTTCAGGTTTTATTTAATTTTTATCTTTATTTGCATGTTTTGTGTGAACAAGTGTGTAATTTGTAAGTTCTCCCACCAGATCATGATGATGATTGCTATTTAACAAGGTTTTAAATTGAAGGTTTAGAGGTTCGTCCATTGATTGACTAGAACAAAGAGAAAGCGGTTGAATTTTTACTTGAATCTCTTGGTATTGATTGATAACAACCTCTGCTTCAATTTATGTGTGTTGTAAGATAATTGTACATTATTATTAGAGGGTTAAATTATATTGCTTTGTTTGCAGATTTAAATGATAATGATGATGTGCTTCCTATCTACATTGGAGATGATAAAACCGATGAAGATATTTTTAAGGTATTACATTTTCTTTTCTTAAATTATAGGGAGTAAAGTAGTGTAAAATTGATCCATCATTTATGACAAATATTTAATTTTTCATTTTTTTGTTTAAAATTTAATTTTTTTTAATAGTAAATGTTATGGTGTTTATTACTTTGTACTTAAGTTACTAAAAAAAGTAAATAAATAATATTTAATAAATTTTACATGATTTATTTTTTATTTTAAATATTTTATTTTTTACTTAAAAAAAAAGTTAGACAATTTAGACACCATAACAAAGATATTATAGAACTCACTTGGCCTAAATTTCTTGCATGCAACCAAAACAAACATGTTTATGATTGCTAATAAGATTGTTGAGTTTCATTCATTTTTTTTTTATCTTTTTTATTTAAAATGTTGCAGCCAGACAAAAATTCAGTACCCCTTCTTAGAATACAGCACCAATTCCAGTTCATCAAGGAACCTCCACTTATTATAATTAGCATATTCCACATTATACATTTTCTTATCCACCCTATAAGTAAATAAATTATATATCCTGTAATTAGTAAAATGTAAATATCTGACAAATTAAATTCAGCAGTTTATTTTATTTATCATAATATATTCTAATTGAAAAGTTTTTCTTCAACATTCAGGTATCCTGGTTACCCTTCCCAACAAGTATATGAAATGATCTGTTATCTTAACTTACAGAATTTTTTGTTTATTATAACTCTCAAATCTTTTTTATCCTAAATTTCCTCTTTTTGGTTAGATTTAATTATTCTCTTGATCCCTATAGTTTTACTAAATTTTTAATTAAATTTCTATACTTTTTTTCTTTTCAATTAGATCCTTACACTATTTTAATTTTGTAATTAAGTCCTTCCTAATATAAAAAAATATTAGAGTTAACTAAATATTTCTTTGTAAATTGAAGATATTTATAATTAAAAACTTAATTAAATCTTTGACCGTATATATTTTGATAAAAATATTATGTTAATTTTAACATTTTTAACATGAAAATAACGTAATTACAAAATTAAAAATAGTGTAAAGACTCAATTAAAAAAAAAATAAAGATCTAATTAAAAATATAGTAAAATTATAAAAACTAACAGAATAATTAAATATTTTTGTTATTCAGCAGAATTACTATAATGCATATGGTGGAAAAACTTTCCATTTCATTGGTTACTAGCATATTACCAACCAATTATATTGCCCTGCAATCGTGGTTATGGGATTTTAGTATCTTTGGTGAAGAAAGAAAGTAATGCCTCCTACTCTCTAAGAAACTTTAATTAGGTCATAGAATTTCTTCAACTCCTGGTTAGGTGAAAAGAGAAAGAAAAAATTAAGCTGTAAATTCTTTCAATTGTTTGATATATATTCGTGTGTTTGAATTTTTAAGGTATTTAGGTTTTTTTCTTTTTATATAAATGAAATTTTTTTTTCTTTGCTTATTCTTTGTATATATTTGAGACCATTAGCTATTAAAATGTACATTTAAATTGTAGATTATAATCAATCGCTAAATCCATCGCTATTTCGATAATTTTTTGTAGTGATTAAAATATATTATATACTGCTTAGGCATATATATATATATATATATCCCCCTAATTGTGGAACAAAACCACGAATTTGGTACATAAGTTTATATGTAAATTGACGAACAAAATCACTTTATTGTGGATAAAAGTTACAATTTATGAACTACGAATTAGTAAGTATAAGTCTTGAATTAGAACCACGAGTTTAGTTTGAAAAAACGTTAGTGAATTGTGGATGATGGCCACATACGATTATTAGTATTAAATGGTTCAATAACACCGTTTACACGCTCACAAGTCACAAGCCAAAATATTTTGACTGAAATTAAAGGGAGGATAAAAGAGAAAATTTTGGTAGAAAGAAAAAAATGGTGAAGCAATTATTTGTATATTTAAATGATATTATTCACTTAGTTAAATCATTTAAGTATTATATTTAAATAATAATAACTTAATTGTGGGAGGAGAAACAATGAAACATAATGTAAAAAAAATAATTTATTTCTTCTCAAAATCGAGGATTTTATTTTTTGATCAAAATGAACAATTTTTAAGAATTTTAACCATATAACAATGTTAAATGGTCCTTTGAGTCTGTTTGTGAAGTTTTAAAAGCTATTTTTTGGACTTTTGACTTATAAAAAGTCATAGTATTTAGTACATTTTTTAAAATATACTTTTAACTTTTTGAAAAATTATTAAAGAGCTTTTGAAAAAATAAAAAATTTGACTTCTTTCCTTCTCAAAAGTTATTTTTTCACTCCTATTTATTACACAATTTTAAAACAAATTTTTTTATAATAACTTTTCAAACAAAAAATAACTTATTTATAAACTATTTTTAATATAAATTCTTATGTTTTAAGCTATTTTTTTAAAGGAACTTAATTAAGTTATTTACCTAATCTAACCCTTAAAAAAATAACCAAACAAATTATATTTTGATAATATGTGGATTTTAATTTTGAAAACTTTTATAAAATTATATAAAATAATAAATATTTTTATATATATTATTTATTTTGTAGTTGAAAATATGTTAAATGTCAGGTTAATAATTAAAATTAATTATTTTAAAATTTTTTAATATTTATGAAATTTATTATCAGAATTTAAGAGATCCAATATAAGTAACAATATTATAACACAAATAAATAGATCATAATAAATCTCTTTTAAGCTGCGTTTGGGTCTGAAAATAGGATAAAACAAGATACTGAGAACAAGACATAAAGAATAAAGACACAAAAATTAGTATTTATATATTTTTTCAATATTTATGAAATTTATTATCAGATTTTAAGAGATCCGATATAAGTAACAATATTATAACACAAATAAATAGATCGTAATAAATCTCTTTTAGGCTGCGTTTGGGTCTGAGAATAGGATAAGACAAGACACTGAGAATAAGACATAAAAAAATAAAGACACAAAAATTAGTATTTTTATATTTTATTTGGTGATAAACTAGAATAAATTATGAATGTCTAATTTATTCTCATTTTTTCATTAAAAAAATATAATAATAAAAAAATATAATTATAAAAAACTAACAAAAATAATAAAAAATTAAAAATAAAAAATAATTTGTGTCTCTTGGTAGTGTTTATCTTTTCTGTTAAAATGGACATAAAATACACTAATTCAATATTTTTAAACACGATATCTCTATTCATGTCTTATCTTCCAAATACGATGCCAAATACAATTTTAGTTCACTATTTTAATGTTCTGTGTTTGTAAATAAATACAACTTTAAATATTTGTATAGATGCAATAAACGGCGGTTTAAAACAACCACATTTTATGGGCCATAAATCCTAGAGCAAAATCACAATTTATTTGTACTTTTGTAGGTTATTTTTCAATTAATTTTTAATATAAAATATATATTAAAATATAAAATATATATTAAAAATAAATTAAATAATATATGTATTTATATACAGGTATATAATAATAGTTAATTTTTGTTATCAATTTTAATGTATAAATAGAACTTTTACTCATTTTTATATGCTTTATATCTCTTAAATGTTGGATCGAACTATGATTTATATATGTTTATTTCTTTTTCGTTGTTTTAAACCAGATTCATATATAAAAAAAAGATACGAAATGTAATCAAAACCATCTTAATAGAATTGTGTAATAATTTTGTTTTGTTTTTATTTTCTTTATAAAACCCCTTATTTAAGTTGATCACATGCAACTCTGGTTTCAGTTTCTGGTTTCACATGAGTTGCTTAATCAACATGATCATAAATCAATTAAAAAGCAGATCTTATTAGTATTGATGTTATGTATGCACATGTGTAAATTAAAATTCCGAAATTGGTGGCCCCTCAAAGGGTAAGATGAAGATCCCTTGCCGATGAGATAATTATCTCATTTGTGATGTAAAGTTCTCAAGGATGAGTGGCTTTTTATCTTTTTTGTCCCCCTATATATATGTTGAAGCAGCCTTTTAATTTGAGTGCTTGTTTCCATACATGTATATTTCAATAGTGCAGGGATATAGAGAAAGAGAGAAAAATCAATGCAGATCTCTCTTATTTTTTTCTCTTTTTTTTAAATGAGTACACTCTTTATTCTATGCATACTATCACTATATATCTTGAGTCTGAGTCTTCACCTTTAATTTGTTGTAATTTGTAAGCAGTATATATATTGAATGCACATTATTATTGCTGCATATCAACCAAGATATGATAGTGATATCCATCATAATATGGGATAAAAGCATATTTTAACTTGCGGCTAATATATTACGAGTACGTAGTAGTATCAATATCAGATTTTTGGGCCATTTTTTAAAGTAGTTGTGCATGTATACTCATTCAAAAGCCTTGCGCATGTGTGAACATAATAAAGGGAATTTAGAGAGAATGTATATATGAAATTCTGTTTAAGATTTTAGTTTGTCTCAATTAGCGGTCAATCAATCTATGATAACTCATCAATAAATTTGCACTATTATTTCTGCGTCATAATGAATTTGTAAGTAGCACTTTTTGTGACCTAACTTTTAACACAACACATACATGATCACAAACTCACTATTTTTATATTACTACTGATATGATAGTTATACTCCGACTTTATTATACCTATGAATCGAAATTCAAATAAAATAAATAAAACGTGATTTATTTCTGTTAGAAAAAATTTTGACAATAATAAAACTATTTAAAAAAAAAATTGAAGGTAGTTATCAAAATATCAAAAACATATTTCAACCACTTTGAAGAGATAATACTTTATAAATACAAAAATTTTAACTTCTTAAAAAATATGTTATTTACTTTGAATATATATTGCATTCATCTTTTACTCTTATTTACCATGAGCAGGTATATACCGCTGTCATTTTTTTTGAAATTGACATATACTTCTTCTATTTCAGATGAAAAAAAATTCAATCTCTAAATAAGACCAGTTATATCTACCGCTAGACTTATTATGCAGGAACACTATCATACCACTTCTATTCAATAACTTTGATCATATTGCAAACTGAATATATGTATAATTCAATAATAATGGGAAAAAAGGGTCCTTATTCTCTCTCTCTTTTTGACTGTCTTAGCTTTCGTCTTTCCTTTTCTTATATCTGTTTTAATTTGTGCGGGGGAAAGAGTGCAGAAAACTATATAGTATAAGGAGGTTAATTAGACTATACGTTTTCTATTTGAATAAATGAGTATCATATATTTTGACTATATCACTATCACTATGACTATTTATATCTTCTCTTGGCGTTATATATATTCTCTACTGTTGCTAACTTATTACCAAGTCAAACCCACCTCTGTTATTAAATTACATTGACCACGTAATAAGTGTCTCAAAGATGACTATTAAAATTAATCTATTCTTATAATTTTTTTTTGTCTTAGCAAGATGTACTAAAACTAAGATCTTTTAAATTTTATTATACTAATAAAATCTAAAGAAATTAAAATTTTTATAGAAATCAAAACTAAAAATAAAGCAGATGTAAGTTTTAATGAAGTTAAAAAAAATTAAAAGAAACACTTATTTTAATAACAAGGAAAGAGAATAACAATCAAGTATATTCCATAAAGTAAAACAATTATTCACAATTTATGGTGTGAAACTCACACTGTGGTTGAAGACACTTTCATAAAAGGACGGGCGAGGTAGGAATATAGTCATAGTGCACACACATGGATATATAGTCACTCTCTTTAGGACAACTTTTAATTTTTAGGTAGTCCTAATTAAAAGAAGAGTGAATTAAATATGTGGTCTGCATATGGTTACGTACATAACATTGTATGGAATGAATTAAAATAAATTTTATGTAAGGTCCACGGCATATAGCAAAATTTAGACCATACAACAGATATAAGACGATGTGTGTTTTCTGTCACATGAGATGATTTCTAATATTTTCTTTCAAGTGATACTCTCTTTTGGATTTGTTTAATTTTTATATAAGTATTTTTTTTATTTGTTTTATGTTAATTTTTTACTTTTAGAATTTATCAAAAATCGAATTTTTTTGATATCATATCATAAAACTACTTATCTTAAAAATTTAAGCTAAAAAGTAACATGAATAATTATATCTCTAATCATTTTATTTTTCTTTTTTTTTCCCTTCTTTTGGTACGTAGCACGCGCGCAGAGTATTATTACCTCAATGTTAGGCAGGCACTAAATCAATCCAGTAAAGAGTAATCTCTTCTATTTGCAAATAGCAAGTTTGGTTCATATTATATATGCAAAGGAGTCACTTTTAATTCAAAAGCTGTTATAAACATATTCCGTATACTTCTCTTGATGAATTAAGGCATGTGAAGACGAAACTTTTATAGGGGAGCAGAAAAAAGGAAGTGCGAAAGTTCTAAAAGACTTGGAAGTTTATGCAAACTTGAAACAAAAATTTTTATACCAGTATAGAGGTGAGGCTTAATTAACTCATGTATCCCAACCAATTATAAGTAGCTAATATCCAATCTTTTGTTAGTCAGATTATTAATTAAGGATCAGCATTAACTAGCAAGTAGTAATGCGTTCAATTATTATTACCAAAATCTTGAAAAATTTGTGTAAAAGATATAATTATTTAGGTATTTTTTTTATAAAATTAAATTTAAAAAAAATAATATTATGTAATTAATAAATATTATATTATTTTTTATTGATATTTAATCAGTAATAATTTACTCTTATATTTATCGATATTTTACACATAAAAAATATATAATTTATATTTATATTTATTAGAGTTTTATATATATAAATTAATATATAATTTATACCTATATTTTTTAAAATTTATACATATAAATTAATAAAATTTATCTATAATTTAGTGTTTAAAAATAAGTAGTTGTAAGGAGTAAAGAGAGGTTGCATGCGATAGGATATGTAAAAGTTAAGCACATTGAATTCAGATTCTTTGTGATAGATGATACATTGTTTTTTATAAATTGGTTATATATACGTACGAGCAGTTGAGATAACTACTGATGATATCTTGCTGTCGGATGATTCATTTAGGTGATGAGGTGATAAATAAGAGCAAAGTGAAGGAAACATATATAAGATCTCCAAGTTGGTCATGTGGCACAAAAGGATTGGATTCAAATCAACACGTATTGAGATATATTTTCATAGCCACCATGCATAAATCAGCTGCCTAAAATGTTCCAAACAGTGAAAAGACAAAACACATGCAAAAGAAAAACAAAATTCACTTTTAAATTTTAGTATAATTATATATTTTATTTTTATATTAGGAGTGAGACTCAAACCCAAAACTTTGAAGTAAAGATACGAAGGCTATATTATTTGAAGTATAGTTCATTGGTATAATTATATTTTTATTTATTAATATATATTGTATACGTCTTAATGAAATATTATAAATAATATTTTTAAAAAGTATTAGAGATATAATTATTTATATTTTTTTATCAGTTTTAAGTTTAAAAAAAAAAGTAATTTTGTAACATAATATTAAAATTTTATGATTGAAAAGATTTAGAGATCGATGCTTATTAGATCTCAAAAGAAAAAAGAATTTAGCTTAAGAAAAATTAAAAGAAAAAAACTATGCTAAAAATTTAAACAAATTTTAAAAAGTTCTTATTTAAAAAAAATATATTAAATATATATATATATAGGAGATATATTTAGTGAGAATGGATTGTTTATATGAGAATGTGATAATGCAATTATTATCGTTGGATTAAATTTAATGGCCAAGATTAAATCTGTTTTAATGTGTGGCAACGATGATAGTAACGAGTATAAGGAGGAGCAATAACAGTAACAAGACTAATAGTGAAAGAAATAACGCATTACAAAGAAATATTAAAACATTAGGAATTTAATTTTTAGCCTCCAAATATAAGATCAAGGAAAAAAAGATAAAAATGTGAGAGAAATTTTACTTTTGGTCAAAGAAAGAAAGAGAAAAAGAAGGAGTAGTAATTTTAATTTTAATTTAGCTTTTAAAGCAAATTTAATCCTGGCCATTAAATTTAATTTATTTCAACCATAATAATTACATTCTCACATTCTTATATAAACAACTCATTCTCATTAGATATATTTCTTATATATATGAGGAATGTTAGGGGTTAGCAGTTTTTGTAATTTGTAGTCATTATTAATATTTTTAATGGTGTGAAATTATATTTAATGGTGTGAGATTATTCACTTTTCATTTGCTAATTAAGTGCAAACCGGATTTTAATAAATATGATGATGCGTAGATTTTCTCTTTTATTTATTTATTTATTTATTTATCGATTTAAAGTTTCCACAAGAATAGTTTTACGAGGGAAGAATAAAAGGAAGCATGCATGTAAGAGGAGCAAGGATATGATTGAATTAAAGCATGAGGTAAGCTAGGTCCACAAGAAAGGTGATGCATGACACATGGTATGGCAGCCATGGATGAATAATCAAATCAAAACATAAGCAAAAAGAAATGAAAATAAATGATACATATCTTAGGAGGGCATGCATTATGAGGCAATGATTGGGCAGGGCTCAAGAAAGCAGCACCGAAAAAGAAAGAAATGGAATCATATCAGAGATAGAGAGGCCTAATTGGCACCCCCCATGTCCATGTAATAATAATAATGAACGAGCAACGATCATTTCATTGACGTAGTGATAAAAATAAAACAGGATAAAGCAACTAATAACATTACAAGACACAGGAGGCTTTGCTAGTATATAGACAAATTAAAGGTACTACCCAACAACACAAGTGGTTTATTGCATCACACCTTATCTATATCTATTTTTTTGCACATTCATCTGCTTAATTCTTCTATATAGGAAGGAGCAAAGGAACCACCCAATAACCATAATATGATATATGCATTGTGCATGGCAATATTATTATCTTTTTTTTTTTTAATTTCAATACAATCATATTCCAACTTTATATAGCTACCTTGCCTCACTAATTTGCGTAAAGCCCTTGAATGCTTATCTTCAAACGCATACGTAGTACTCATCCCTTTCTCTCTCCGTGGCCCATTATTTCATTTCACGTTTAGTTAGTGCATTTTATCGTATCCCCTTCTATTTTATTTCATTTATTTATTTATTTATTTATTTATTTTTAATTTCTCCGCCTAACGTTCCCCTTTAATCGAGTTTATCCCCCCACTTCAAAAACGAGAATTTTTTGAGCCATTTGAAGCAAATCCTTCTTGATTTGAATCTCAAGATCAGAACGTGACACTTGATTAAAAAGCATGTACACGAATTAACAACACATACACAAATGCTTCAAGCTTTTCCCCCCTAAGGAGAATTGATGGAAATGACGTAAAAAAAGAAAAAGAAAAAAAAGGGAATGCAAATCCTCACTTTGTCTTCTTTTTTTATGTACCATTTACTTTGGGACGTTCACTGTGTCTAGTGTCTACATTGTAAGGCTATACCACGAAAATTGAACTGGTGGGGTAATATAATCCTCTAGTTTGATGTCACTTGTCAATTGGTACAAAATATCATATTCTCCTTGATTAGACCTAGATTTTTTTTTAATGAAAATTGCAAATAATGATAATAAAAATGAAGGATGACAAATATTTGTATTTTTTTAGTAGATATTTCTCTATGAAATAAAGATCAATTATATTTATGAAAAAAAAAAACAATTAAAATTTTTAATACATACGACATGACGCACTAATATATTAAAAAGAATAAATATATTCTACTTTGATTTTCTCATTAAAAAGAATGAAAGATCACTTTTACCTTTCAGGATCCCTTTCCTTCTGTGCGTTTTGAGTTTGACTTTGTCCTTGATCGCTAGCGGTTCATGTTTTGAGCAACTGTTTGATATAAATAGTATCATTATTGACATCATTTAGTTTCTGATGAATGTTAATTAAGTAATAGTCAACTTACATAGATTTGGCGTATTAAATAACTGATAATATAATAATGCTAAAAAAACAAAAAAAATAACTCAAACTTGTTTTATTTAATATTTATTAATTATTACTAAAATTAATAGATATTAAATAAGACAAATTTTTATTATTTTTTATTAATAATTTTATTATTAAATATTCCATTGATAATATATACTCTGCCTATATATGTTCATGGTATTGCAGAGACTATACAATTTTATTAATATTTAAAACATATTATTAAAATTAAAATAATATTTTTTATTAACAATAATTTTTAATTAACAAAAATAAAAATAAAAAATCTCATCAAAATATAAAAAATATAACTTTAATTGTAACAATACTTTTTTAATATTGTTAAAACTATTTAGCTATTATAACTACCTTAACCATACTATAGACTTTGGTAACTATACTATATATAGACTTCGTGTATATATATATTTGGCTGATGATTTTTAGCACTCCCCCTTTATTATATATACTCTCTTTAATCATTGGAATGGATTGAGAGTAGATTAGATTAATTAATCCTATGTAATTTTGTCTACATGTTAACAATGAATTGAATGTCATGATCAAGAAAAAATTTAAAAGGTAAACAGTATATTATTGATTTTTATTATATTATTGTTGTTAGTAAGGTTTGATGGCTTTATCTGCCTCCTTGTGCATGACATACGAAAAGCAAACTAAAGAGATCCCCCTTTCCGTCCCCTTCTCCGACGCTTTATTTAATTTGATTATTACACACATTTAATTCAATTAATAATTGATCAAATAAGTTGAAAATTATTAGCAATCCTATATATTACTAAGATGATCGAATTATATTGAAGACTTTAAATAAAATGTAATGAGCAGTGCAGCAAAAATTACTGAACAATTAATTTTCATTACGGGAAACATTGATAAGGTATACAAGGAAAGTGAATTTTATGAGTTTGACTGAGGGATACACTGAGAGAGAGAGAGAGAGAGAGAGTGATATTTCCAAATTAAAGATGACAGGCTAATTAATAAGCTTGCTATATGTAATTGAGAATATGGAAATATTTTAGAGCTACCTTTATGTACGTACGTTAAAATTTAAACCACACGATGCTTTAATTACATTAATAAAAAGAGAGAGACACTTAAAATATATAGGATGGAGTAATTAAAGTGATCCCTTAGACTTTGGCAAGAGCATGATTGGTGTCGATCTTGAGAACATCGATGGTATGGCCATTAAGCTCTTGCGCTTTCACTGGCTCTTGCAGTGCCACCGGTGTCGCATTTCTGTACATCAAATACAGCACCATCTGAATGATCCCGAACAGAAATCCCAGCGTGTTCGGAAGCTACATCATCAATTCATCCAATAAGTAGTAGTTGATTATATTAGATGAGATGAGAATTATATATATATATATATATATATATATATATATATTACTTACAGCAATGTAGTAGTCTTTGAGGAAAAGGCCATAGAAGAACCACATAACGGCGTTGATGGTTAAGAAGAAGGACAAGGTGAATGGCATGTACTCCACACTCCTCGTCTTGATCACTTTCCTCTACAATCATCATGAGTAATTAGAAACTTGCTATATATGTTGTTGGTTGTTACTACTTATTATTAGTTATTACATACCATGATGAAGAGAGGCGCAGCGAAAACACTAATGTTGAAGACGAGGCAAATCCATCCAATGATAGCAAGACGCTTCGCTCCCTTAGATAAATACAGAGTTGCCAACAACATAGCTCCAAACCCAAACACATTCAGCAACATAAGAAGCTTGATCGTCGAAAACTGTATAACAATAATTTTAGTTAGAGAATAATCATAAATCAAAGAAAATAAAGAAAGCTAGCTAGAATGAAAAAACACACGTACCCTAGCCTTCTTTGGGGCATAAAACAGGAAGATAGCAAGGTAAGCAGTTTCTACAACAATTCCAAAGGTGTTAATGGTGATAAGAAGAAGAGCAGCATCTTTCTTAACCAATGCATAATAAATCCAAAGCATTGCACTAAAGAGTGCAACCACATATGGAAGTGACTGAAATCCTTCGCTCGTTTTCTTCTTATATATTTGGTAGAAGGTCGGTCTGCGTGCACATACACAAGTTAATTAATAATAATTCTTGCTTGTAAATCAAAAGAAAGAAAGAAGGAAGTAAGGATTATCATTGCTTACATTGGAGCAAGGAACACCGCAAAGGAGATCACGTTGCCTATATTAAAAACACAAATTAGGGCACGCATGCATGAAATGGAGAAATTAATTAAGAAGCTAAAAAAGAGTGATACCTATGAGGCCAAACACAAAAGCCCAAGATTCACGGGTCATGGCCATCTCTTAATGAATTAGCTTGGAATTAGAATGTATTTTCTTCTCTCTCAGTCTCAGACTCACCCTCAGTTCAAAGCTATTAATTCTCTTTGTGTATGTTATTAAACCCACGAATCTAAACGAAGAGTTTACGACCTATTTATAGTTGGCGAAAAGTGATGATAATAGTATCAACTTGCAAGAAGAGCGCCAAAATGCGAAGCACCAATATTACTTTTGATTATAATTAATTAGATCACTACTACTCCTACTGCTTTTTAAACTTTTAACACTATCCAAACACCTTTCTCAATTCTTACCCTATTGCCTTCTCCAACGCCTCATTTTGGGTTCAACACATTACACACCCTTTCTGATGTGTCACCCACCAAGTGGCTTAGAGCCTTACAACTCATCATTAATTAATTAACTCATCATTCATAGCTAAGTCAAAAATAATAATAATGTTACCGCGGTAACCCCAATAATAATGTGGTCCACCTTTCTGAACTATGGTTAGTGACAGGCAATTCAATTTGCGCTACTCTTTTGTAGTTTTATTTATGTGCCCATATTACTGATTGGGCAGCCAGCCACAGAAATAAAGCTTCATTTCCGCACAAAGTTCCATCCTTCTAAGCTTTCCTTTCTTTCTTCCACCTAATTTCTTTTGCTTCATCAGTCACCACATATATTATATCTTCGCATCATCTTCATTCCTTTTAAAATGTAATTATTCACTTTGATTTCCAACTCTATTTCTTTTTTATTTTTATTTATTTTCGCCACTTTTATTACCGACCAAGTGAATACATAATTGAGGATTTCAATTTCTCGTAAACAATAATTAAGGAAGGATATGAAATATGTTTGTTAGATTATTGAAAAGATAACACAAATTAATTTTTAAGTTAGGTTAATCATACATTATATTATATACACTATAATTGGCTTGGTCCCGATCCGGGTGCCACCTTCTTTATGCATATTCGAATTTTAGTTTCCTTCTTTCAGATGTTTTTCTCACGAAAGGGCTTTTTGATTTTAACGACTATATATATAAATTATAATGGGCAAAAACCAAGGGCGAAAAGAAGGAAAAAATTGAAGATATAATAATGCACCCCCACAAGTTTATAAAACTTTAATTTTGTCACCAAAATTTTCGTTGAATAATAAAACAATGAAGAAAATTATTTTTAGTATGGTTAGACATAATTATTTATGTTTGTAATTATATTATACTTTTAGGATAAATAATTTCATAATACACAAAAAAAATTTGGTTTAGTAGTGATTTTTTAAGATTTTTACGACAATTTTAAATGTCCCTAAATAGATTTATGATGCTTGATGGATAACCCTCTTTTAAAACGCTAACAAAAAATTTTGTGGTGATTTTGAATAATCGCTGCTGAATAGATAATTCATTTGCAGTGATTTTAAACTGCAAAAATCGGTGCTATTTTTTTTATTAATTTTAAATAATTAAATTAAAAAATTATGATAATGATCACAAATTAGCAAAACAATTAAATTACCCCAAATTTAACAAAAAAAAAATACTAATTTATAATCAGACCCAGAACCAGAAATAAGACTAATAGGGAGCGAAGCAAATTAAACAAAGAACAAACCAAAAAATAAGAGTGGGTTAGTTGGTGTTACGCATCTTTGCAATTAAAAGTGTTTGGTTTAGTGGTTACCTACAAATCTGCCGCTAAAAAATGGAATTTCGATGAACACTTAGAAACCACCAATTCAACCACCATCATCTTTTCATCTAGCGGCGGTTGTGATAACCTCCGCAAAATGGCAGCCGCAATCTGTCGACTATGGCGTAGTGATAATATTGTAGCAATGGTTTTATGAAAAAAAAAAAATCAAATAATTTATGTAATAAAGCACCTCTTTACTAGGCAATTTTTTATAGATTGATTATTGAATCTCATTTTGTGCAGGTTTCATCTATTTAGTTTCAAATCAAATATACTTGGCTAAAAAAAATAACATATGACGGTGACTATATGTTAATGTTAATTTTTATTTATCGAGAAATCTTATAAATTCTTCTAATAAATTTACAAATCAGTAGTTGAAGTGTATTGAAACATACATTATCAAGTTAATTTAATAAAAATATTGAATATAATCGGATAAAATAACTTATTGACTAAGGATTGTGGAAAATAAGAATCCATAAAAATAGCTGAAGTCCATTAAACTTTTAATTTCCCCTTGAAAAAGGAAAAAGAAAAACATGATTCCCCTGAATAATAAAACCAAATTAAGTTGAAGCAAGGTATAATTAAACAGAGCCAAATTTGTTATTGTTGTGAACTGTAATGCACTGCTGGAGGGAAAGTCTATACATATTATATATATGGGGGGGCATTTCCCACTTGCCTCCGTTCATCCATTTTTTCTTTGCATGATTCCGGAACAGATACTCTTTTCATTCGTGAAATTCAGAATCCCACTACCTAGTAACTCTAGCTACTGTTACCATAGGGTAACTTTTTGAGGTGTAATCGCATTTGGAGGCCGGGATCTTAACTCTTTGGGCATTAAAGAGGCCAATGGACGGTGGATATACAACCTCAACTTGCTACTGCTGATGATGATGAAAATAATGATAATGATGGAGAATATGCTAAACGCCTTTGCTATCATTGTTGACCTAGCTAGGTATCAGCCGCAATATAATGCACACTATTACTACTTACTAATTGTTAAATTGTTTAGATATATAATTATTTATGTGTCTTCTGCTATGAATTCAAGTTTTTTTTTGAGAGAAATTAGAAATAACTATGACTTGATATTACAATTTCTATGAATTAAAGATCTAGAATTTGATCGTGATAGATTTTAAAAGAAAAATTTTAGTATAAAATATGTATCTCTTTCTATCAATTTAAATTTTTAGAAAAAATAATTTTATCAGCCTAATTAATGTATTTCATTTGATGAGTGCCACTTCTCACTGCTACGTGTGAAATTGGAGTTTGTCTCATTTAGCTTCATGTTGTGTTAATTCGCATATACATATTCTTATTTCCATAACGAAGGAAAAAGTTTATATTATATTGTTGTCAAATAGCTCCAACCCCTTATCCGTATCACCATTTTTATATTCTCCTTAGCTTCATTATAAGTCCAATGCATATATAAAGTTAGCAATACTAAGTTGTTTAGCTAGAACCATTAATAGAAAACCGAAGAGTCTAGATAATAAAACAAGAAAGCGAAAATAAAATGTATATAAGTGGAAGCTTGGTGTCCTCCAAGTTGTGTTGGACAAACATATATATGGTTGCCCAACACAAGATAAGAACAAAGGCTACCGCGTACGACGTGGATGCAAATTTGGTATAAGTTTTCAATAATTCAAACAGAATTTAACATAGTAACTCTCAGATTCCGCACCAATTTGGAAACGATATATATTGTGAATACAATTGGCAATGGTGGTGGCAAGAGGAAAGCATTGCTGACGTGGGTTATGATTGGATTAGACCCCAAAAGAATTTATATTATAATATTTAAAAAAAAAAATAAAGTAAGGTGGCAATGAATTTTATTTTTATTTTTGCCCTGTATATCTTGAATGGAACGACCTCATGGGGGGAGGGGGGTTTCATTTTCAGACATTATTTTTTTTAATGACGCAAAAGCTAAAAAATTGCGTCACCTTAATTTTTAGTTGAGCCAATAATGAAGAGACGATATGATATTATATAAGAGTGCATGTATATAATAGTTTTAAAATAGGAAAAAGGATACACTTTTATGGTTTTTGTATTGCCATGGCAAAGTGTATAGGAGAACCCATATTCCCACTATTTTGGATATGAACCACGTGAAAAAGCGGAGTCGGTGGCGCCTACATGATGAGAGAATTGAATGAATTGAATCACTTCTGAGAGGTAGGACACATTTTTATTACAAAAATTATCAAAGCAAAAAAGGGGTTGAAGACAAGATCACGTTTAACTTTAATTTTATCATCACTGATGATGTAAGAAAATGTCGAAATGTTACTTAGACATTTATGGATATTTATTATTGCACTGCAAAAGTGTTCGTTATCTAAATATACGTATGTTTGATCCTTTTTTTAAAAAAAAAATCCAAAGAAGAAGATCAAAAACGAATTTAATAAAAGAATTAAGATTCACTTCATTTTAAAGCTTAAGCCGCATCACCAATCACATATGATATGCAATTTGTTTATCAACTAGAAAACTTTTATTAAAATAAATTATCATATGATAACAAAAAGTTCAGTGACTAACAATTTTTAAAGTAATGTTAGGAAGACAAAAAAAAATCGTCAGAAGTTGTCTTATTTAGCATTTATTAATTATTACAATAATTAATAAATATTAAATAAGACGAGTTAACCAAACATTTCTGCAATTCTTATCTATATTTTGCGAACACTTCGGACCAACATTACAAACTACTGTATTCGTTATACTATTGGAATTTTCATCTCTACGCAGCTTCTTGCCAAATCTTCTAATAGAGTAGATATAGTTAAGATCAAGAAGGTGATAAAGAAAATGGATAAGTAACTGCATGTGTTGTTAGGTTACGTAGTTGCCAAGCTAACAGAGTTTGTTGCATGCATTCCTGTGTTACGTGACTTCACTGATCTGTATATACTATTGTATCCACACACAATAATCAAAGATGAGTGTTAGGGCTAACAAGTTTTATAATTTGTAGTCATCATTAATATTTTTAATGGTATAAGATTATATTTAATGGTATAAAATTATTCACTTTTTTTTGCTGGTTAAGTACTGACAAGATTTTTCTCTAGTTCTTGTATGGTATCATAGAGTTTCAGCTTAAAAATTTATGGTGTCGACAATGCCTAAGCCGAGCAGCATGGATCCTACCCGCAACTATCAAAAAGTTCTTAGTCACTGAACCAAGTTTATCAATTTGCAATATTAACACTTTTATTTTTACAAAATTCATTTCTTATTTAATAAATATAAATACAACTTTAACAACCCTACTTGGCCACAATCTATTCAGATTACAAACCCTATTTCACAGGTCTCACTCCCTCAGCGGCTCAGCACCTCAAGAACCCTAATCCTCTTCTCTCAAATTTAAATCTCTCTGCACTCTAACCGCGTCTACCCCCACTTCCATCGCTGGCGCTACTCACGTTACCTGCGTCTGCCTCGACTCGCGACACTGGCAGTGTTGAAATCTTCTCTCACTCTCGTTGCCAGCTCTGCTGCACCATACTCGCATCGCCAGCGTACTTGCGTGCTTCGTTCTCTGTTCAACTTGCCCGCGTCGCATCGCCGGCTGTATTGCATCCTACCTTGTGCTTTGTTCCTCTGTTCAGCTCCTGCTTCTCGTGTTGAAACTCTGAAAGTATGTTTATCAGCCTTCAAAACTAAAATTCAGTTATTATTTAATTTTATTTTAATTAGATATTTAATTATGTAATTTGATTTTTATTTGTTCATGGTTATTATATGATTTTAAATTACCTTGTGATTGAAAATTTTTATTTGGACTAGTTAGAAGTTTGAACAGATGATGGCTTTTTTTTTAAATTTATACGAAGATAAATGAAGTGAATGAATCACGGATGGCGTATGAAAATACTCAATAAACAGAGATAAATGAACAGATCAGTGTTAAATTCTGTTAAGTTCATATGCAGATTTTAATTTGATTTTAATTAAATATTTGATTATGTAATTTGATTTTTATTTGTGTTCATAGTTGTATGATTTTAAATGACCTTGTGATTGAGAATTTTTATTTAGACTGGTTGGAAGTTGGAACAGATGCTGAGATTTTTTTTTAAGTTTATATGAGATGAATGAAGTAAATGAATCAGGGATGGCGCATGAAAATGCTCAATAAACAGAGATAAATAAACAGATCAGTGTTAACTTGTCTACTTGTGATTTCAATAATTCTTTCAAATTCTGAAGTTGGTGTGAGATCAGAGTGCGAACGTTAAGTACGTTGTTTTAACCCTAACCTGTTTTATAACCTTTTTTCGCCTTGCTTTACCATCACATGTTTGAAACATATCATCTTGTACATCAAACCTATCTTGTAACTTCTGTTTCGCATCACACTTATACCCTTTATACCTTTATGCCACATGAAAATCCTGGTATTTGAAACTGTATGTATATATATACTGAGAACTTTTTACTTTTTCTTTAAATGTATTCAAGAGTGAAGTAATATGAAATCTCTTTTATTTTGTATCAATTTTCGAGGACAAAAATTTTTATAAGATTGGTAGGATGTAAGACCCAGAATTTTTAAAAAAAAATATATTATTATGAGTTAATTTCAATTTACTTATTCATTAAAGATTTTATATTTAGGAATTATTTTATTAAAAGTAATTAAATTAAGTTTTGATAATTGAATATCTTAAAATTATTGAATAATCAAAAAAAGTTTGTTAAAACAAGAGAGAGATTCAAGGAGCGGAGTGCGAGCGAGATTGAAAGCACGATCGAGATCGAGATCAAGAGCGCGAGTGAAATTGAGAGTGAGAGTGCGAAGGAGAGCAAGATTTGGAGTGAGATCATGCCGATAGCTTTGGCGCATTGATTCTCTGTGCTAGCAGGTTCTCCGATCTTTCTTTTGTCCCAACCATTAGGTTAGGTCTCCAATTTTGATTGATGTTCATTTATTTTAATGTCAATAGGAATAGCTAACACTTTTTACCTTTTTTTAAAAAAAAATTACATGTATTTACTAACATTTCATTATAAATGTTACTTTATATATAATTTTATAATAATTACTAACAATTTTGCAAATATTAAGAGATAAATATTACTAAATGTTTAAAATGTAGTAGTGGTAGTTCATCAAGTGTTGCTTTTGAAAACTATATACCAACCCTTACTCAAAGTTGTTTTATATAGAAGAAAAGACAACGTTTTTCGAGGATCGCTATGAAAAGGAATTCCTTTGATGCAAAAAAGTGTTGCTTTAGACCAAAGGCAACGGTCATATAGCCAACCCCCAAAATATATTGTGTTTTGTTTGAAAGTGTTGCCTTTGATCAAAGGCATTGCTTTTTCTTATTATAGGCAATATTTTTGAAGAGTTGCCTCAACCTGAATTTGTTGTAGTAGTTCATGTTCTTTTTCTCTTGAAGATCGTGTTTCAGCCATCACTGATACGATGGGCTCACTAAGGAATATGCTATGTTTATTCACTATAAAAAATGTTAAGTACCGTCGGATTTAGCGTCGTACACTAGCGTCGGCTTTACCGACGGTATATAGACGATTTTCAAGTAGAATTCGTTAGGTCAAATCATTACCGGTGGATTTTTTATTCCAACAGTAAATTTGCCAGTAATAGTTGAGAAAAAAACGGGAAAAATAGATGTGAAATGTAGTGTGGGGTTTACTGACGAAAAAATCCACCAGTAAACTCATTTTAGTGGAATGCTGCATTTTGGTGACCGACATATGTTACCGTCGGATTTATCCGCTGGTAAATTCGATGGTAACAAGTCCTAAAATTGAAAGCTCGAACTCTCTCCCCTTTCATTTCGAAATCTCCTCTCTCTCTCTCTCTCTCTCTCTCTCTCTCTCTATCCTCTCTTATCCCCCTCTCTTTAACCCTCTCCTCTTCCCGCGCCGCCAACCCCTCCTGTCGCCACCTCCTCTCCCCCTCACCGAAACTAGCCCGTTCCTTTCTCCTCTTCCCTCTGTCAGCTGCGACTCCCTCTCTCTCTCTCTCTCTCTCTCTCTCTCTCTCTCTCTCTCTATTCGTGTGCCGCTGTCACCATCCTGTACCGCCGTCATCACCGTCTTCTTCCTCTGTTTGCTCCCTAGGTTTCATGGTCACTCTTTTTCTTTGTTTAAGTTAATTTAGGATTTAGTTATATGTTAATTTAGGGTTTAGGATTTGATTATTATATGCTAATTTAAGATTTAGAGTTAAGTTAATAATTAATTTAGGATTTAGTTATATGTTAATTTAGGATTTATGATTTGATCATTATATGCTAATTTAGGATTTAGGGTTAAGTTAATTGTTAATTTAGGATTTAAGATTTGATTATTATATACTAATTTAAGATTTAGGATTAAGTTAATTGTTAATTTAGGATTTAGGTATATGTTAATCTAGGATTTAGGATTTGATTATTATATGCTAATTTGATTGTTGTATACTCTCTGGGATATATATGTTGTGAATTTAATGGAGTTTTGTTGAGTGATGGTGTGGATTAAGGTTGGTTGGATTTGTGAAAACCGTAAAGGTGGATATATGTCTAACTTTAGGAGAGGTTATGTCAAATTTTTTTTAGATAATGTAAATGTTGAAGGATTTGTGTAATATATAGGCTAATTAATGCTAATAATATATTCTCTTTGCAGACATGATGACAGGTAGCAGAGACAGATTGAGTGGGTCTTGTGGTCGTGGTAGAGGGAGGGTTTCCATTGAATTCCTAGGGACCGCTCAGTCATCGCCTTCTACCCCGACTACCCGGTCGACCCTTGTGACGTCACAGGTGGGTCCACCGGACTAACTGTTCATCAGGGTCCCGAACCCGAACTACGTGCTTTCTTCTGCTATGCCCCCTACAGATCCAATGACAGATCCCGCAGTGGGTTATTCGTCTAATACGTCCCAGCAGGATGCTCTTCCACTACCGCCCGTCATACGGATTCGAATTTGGCCTGATGGCATGCATGCATGAGTTATTAATATTTTAATATCTTTTATACCAATAAGGTTTAATTTATGTGTATGTTAATCTTAATATTTTTTTATAGGTTTGCACTAAACAACAATGCATGTACATAGGAGATCTATGAGGTGATTAAGTCTATGTACGATCACCCATGACCGAACTATACGAAGATCCCTGCTGAGACTAGAGAATGATGGTTTCAAAAGTGGGCGGTAAGAACCCAATGTTGTTGAATTAACTATATTTGAACTGTATTTTATTTCGACAAACTAATGTTGTTGAATCATTTTGTGCAGTTGAAATTCATATGGGATACGGAACATAATCTCATGATTAGAAAGATCTACGACCAACCGGCAGCTACACGACTTTAAAAGATGATGAACAACGTTCGTCAAAGGCGCGACCACTTATCAAGAAGGAACTGGAGGCCCGTTTTAGAAATGATAAGGGGTTCAAGTGTCGCCGTCTGACAAACATCGCTAGCAGGGCTTCCTCGAGGTCGTGAAGTATTCGGGTGAGTCGATGACCTTCATGAAGACGAAGAGCAAGCTGGTAAGTAGTTTGCTAATGTTTGTTAATTATTAATTGAATTAGTTGTTGCTTGATTTATTTAATTTGTTGATTTCAATATGTGTAGTCTAATTCGTTGGATCGTGAGACAATACTGGCGAAGACTTTCAAATATACATATACTTTAAAGGCCAACAAGGAGAGATCTGCTAATGAGTGGTCTGCGGCTCATTATATGAGTTTCAAGTTAATTCTAGGTTTGAAATTTATTCGTTTTAAAGTCAATTAACTGTTATCCTAATCACAACATATGTTACACAGGAGGACTACACACAGAGATTAGAGGCCGCAACCCAGCAATCTCAGCTGCCTAGTGAAAACGACGACCTCGACTCCGATACCTCAGTGGTAGATCCTGATAGGATTTGGCGCGAGACTGCCTCTGAGCCCCACAATAATTGAGTCTCTTTGGCTTGGGGTCGTTCTTTGCCAGCGACCTCCACACCTCCGTGTTAACAGCTTAATATGTGTCTATCTCTGCCACTAGCCCTCCCGATTGATGAGCGGATATTTTATACGCTTTTTGGGGTTAATTTCATATAGATTTTAGTATGTTTTAGTTGGTTTTCAGTTTATTTTCATTAGTTTCTAGGCAAAATCCACATTTCTGGACTTTACTATGAGTTTGTGTATTTTTCTGTAATTTCAGGTATTTTCTGGCTGAAATTGAGGGAGCTGAGCAAAAATCTGATTCAGGCTGAAAAAGGACTGCTGATGTTGTTGGATTCTGACCTCCCTACACTCAAAATGGATTTTCTGGAGCTACAAGACTCCAAATGGCGTGCTTTCAATTGTGTTGGAAAGTAGACATCCAGGGCTTTCCAGAAATATATAATAGTCCATACTTTGATCAAGGATAAATGACGTAAACTGGCATTCAACTCCAGCTCTCTGCCCAATTCTGGCGTCCAGCGCCAGAAACAAGTTGCAAGTTGGAGTTCAACGCCAGAAAAGGATCCAAAGCTGGCGTTGAACGCCCAAAACAGCCCCAGGCACGTGAGAAGCTTTAGTCTCAGTCCCAGCACACACCAAGTGGGCCCCAGAAGTGGATTTCTGCACTATCTGTTATAGTTTACTCATTTTCTATTAACCTAGGTTGCTAGTTTAGTATTTAAACAACTTTTAGAGATTTATTTTGTATCTCATGACATTTTAGATCTGAACTTTGTACTCTTTGATGGCATGAGTCTCTAAACTCCATTGTTGGGGGTGAGGAGCTCTGCTGTGTCTCGATGAATTAATGAAAGTACTTCTGTTTTCCATTCAAACATGCGTGTTCCTATCTAAGATATCCATTCGCGCCTAACTATGGAGAAGGTGATGATCAGTGACACTCATCACCTTCCTCAATACACGAACGTGTGTCTGACAATCACCTCCGTTCTACATTAGATTGAATGAATATCTCTTAGATTCCTTAATCAGAATCTTCGTGGTATAAGCTAGATTGATGGCGGCATTCATGAGAATCCAGAAAGTCTAAACCTTGTCTGTGGTATTCCGAGTAGGATTCTGGGATTGGATGGCCGTGACGAACTTCAAACTCGCGAGTGCTGGGCGTAGTGACAGACGCAAAAGGATAGTAAATCCTATTCCGATACGACTGAGAACCTGCAGATGATTAGCCGTGCGGTGACAGCGCACCTGGACCCTTTTCACTAGAAGGATGGATGGTAGCCATTGACAACGGTGATCCACCTACACACAGCTTGCCATAGGAGGACGTGCGTGCGTGAATCAGAAGACAGAGGAAAGCAGAGATTCTGAAGACAAAGCATCTCCAAAACTCCAACATATTCTCCATTACTGCATAACAAGTAACCTTTAATCCATGCTCTCTTGTTTATTCGCAATTCAACTAATAAATATAATTGACTTCCTGACTGAGAATTGCAAGATAACCATAGATTGCTTCAAACCAACAATCTCCGTGGGATTCGACCCTTACTCACGTAAGGTATTACTTGGACGACCCAGTGCACTTGCTGGTTAGTGGTACGAGTGTGAAAAGTGTGATTCACAATTCGTGCACCAAGTTTTTGGCGCCGTTGCCGGGGATTGTTTGTGTTTGAACAACTGATGGTTTATTTTGTTGCTTAGATTAGGAAAAATTTTTCTTTTTGGTTTAGAGTCTCTTATTATTGTTCTTGGTTAAAATTTTATACTTCTTCAAAACAAGTGTTACATTTACTGCCCAATTGGCTAGAGCGTTGGTCTAAGTCCGTGGCAGTTTGGTATACTCTTTTTAAAAATCTTTTTCAAAAATAATAATTTCTCTATTAAATTTTGTGCCAAACTTTTAGTTTGGTGTTTTCTTGTTGATTTCCCTTTGGTTTTCGAAAATTTTAGTTTGATTTTCTAAAAATTTTAAGTTTGGTGTTCTTTCTTCATGTTCTTGTGTTCTTGTGAGTCTTCAAAGTGTTCTTGAGTTTTCCTTGTGTCTTGATCTTAAAATTTTTAAGTTTGGTGTTCCTTGGTGTTTTCCCTCCAAAATTTTCAAAAACAAGGAGCATTAGATCTAAAAATTTTAAATCTTGTGCTATCTTATTGTTTTTCTCTCTCCTCTTTAAATTCAAAAATATCTTTTCTCTCTATTTTAAAGCAAATTTTCGAAATTTACCTTTAAAATTCAGATTTTTTTTTCAAAATTTAAAACCTTTTTCAAAAATCATCATATCCTTTTTAAAACTTCCTAACCACTTTCTCTCTCCTCATTTTTTTGAAAATTTTCAACCATTTTTGTTTATTTTATTTTAATTTATTTCATTTTCGAATTAAATAAATAAATAAATAAATAAAAACAAATTTTTTATTTGACATCATCTCCCTTTCTCCATTATGGATCTAAGTGGAAATGAACAGTCCAGGAGGACTCTGGGGTCATATGCTAACCCCTCTACTGCTTCATATGGGAGTAGTATTTGCATACCCTCCATTGGAGTTAGTAGCTTTGAGTTGAATCCTCAGCTCATTATCATGGTGCAGCAAAGTTGCCAGTATTCCGGTCTTCCACAGGAAGAACCTACAGAGTTTCTGGCACAATTTTTACAAATTGCTGACACAGTACATGATAAAGAAATAGATCAGGATGTCTACAGACTATTACTGTTTCCATTTGCTGTAAAAGATCAAGCTAAGAGGTGGTTAAATAACCAACCTAAGGCCAGCATAAGGACATGGAAACAGCTGACAGAAAAATTCCTGAATCAATACTTTCCCCCAAAACGGATGACACAGCTAAGGCTGGACATCCAAGGCTTTAAACAAGGAGATAAGGAATCTCTTTATGATGCCTGAAAGAGATACAGAGAGATGCTACAAAAATGCCCCTCTGAAATGTTTTCAGAGTGGGTTCAGTTAGACATCTTCTATTATGGGCTTGCAGAAGGAGCTCAGATGTCTCTAGATTACTCAGTTGGTGGATCTATCCACATGAGAAAGAAAATTGAAGAGGCTCAAGAGCTCATTGATACAGTTGCCAGGAATCATCATCTGTACCTAAGCAGTGACCCTTCCATGAAAGAAGAGGTTAAAACAGTAACTGCTGAACTCAGCCCTGTAAAATAAGCTGCTGAATTCAATCAGCAATTGGACTTTCTAACAAAGCAGTTAGCCGAATTCAAGGATAAACTACAAGAGACAAGGATGGCTAATATAAATATGGAAGAACAATTGAAGCAAACAAAGCAGCACCTGTTAAGACAAATAACAGAAGAATGCCAAGCAATTCAATTAAGAAGTGGGAAAATATTAAATACCCCACCTCAAGGCAGCAAAGAGCCAAGGAATGAGCAAACCACCCAAAATTCACCTGAGGACTGTAAGAGCCCAGGGAAAAGTAATTCTGGCGTTAAAACGCCAGCAATCTGGTGGAAGGCTGGCGCTGAATGCCCAGACCATGCCCAAGACTGGCGTTCAACGCCAATAACAAGCAAGGACTGGCGTTCAACGCCAGAAACAAGCAAGGATCTGGCGTTGAACGCCCAAAATGGGCAGGATCTGGCGTTGAACGCCCAAAATGGGCACAGTGCTGGCGTTCAGACGCCAGGAACAGACAAGGAGTTGGCGTCTAACGTCACTCCAGCTTCTAACTCTGGCACTCAATTGCCAGTGAGGGATCAGACACACACAAGTGCTGATGATAACCCCGCTAAAAAGGCTTCTTCAACCACTTCTGTAGGCAATAAACCTACAGCAACTAAGGTTGAGGAATATAAAGCCAAGATACCTTATCCTCAAAAACTCCGTAAAGAGGAGCAGGATAAGCAATTTGCTCGCTTTGCAGATTATCTCAGGACTCTTGAAATAAAGATTCCATTTGCAGAGGCACTTGAGCAAATACCTTCTTATGCCAAGTTCATGAAAGAGATCCTGAGTCATAAAAAGGATTAGAGAGAAACAGAAAGAGTTCTCCTCACTGAAGAATGCAGTGCGGTCATTCTAAAAAGCTTTCCTGAAAAGCTTAAAGACCCTGGGAGTTTTCTGATACCATGCATATTAGAAGGTAATTGCACCAAGACAGCTTTATGCGATCTTGGGGCGAGCATCAACCTAATACCTGCATCCACTATCAGAAAGCATGGCTTAAATGAAGAAGTTAAACCAACCCGGATTTGTCTCCAACTTGCTGATGGCTCCATTAAATACCCATCAGGCGTGATTGAAGACATGATTGTCAGAGTTGGGCCATTCGCCTTTTCCACTGACTTTGTAGTGCTGGAAATGGAGGAGCACAAGAGTGCTACTCTCATTCTAGGAAGACCCTTCCTAGCAACTGGACGAACCCTCATTGATGTCCAACAAGGGGAAATAACCCTGAGAGTCAATGATGATGAGTTTAAGTTGAATGCTGTCAAAGCCATGCAGCATCCAGACACATCAAAAGACTGCATAAAAGTTGATCTTATTGACTCTTTGGTAGAAGAGATCAACATGGCTGAGAGTCTCGAATCAGAGTTGGAAGACATCTTTAAAGATGTTCAGCCTGATTTGGAGGATTTAGAGGAGATGAAAGAGCCTCTGAAATTTCCTCTGGAAGAGGAAAAACCTCCTAAACCCGAGCTCAAACCATTACCACCATCCCTGAAATATGTATTTCTAGGAGAAGGTGACACTTTTCCAGTGATCATAAGCTCTGCTTTAAATCCACAGGAAGAGGAAGCACTTATTCAAGTGCTAAGGACACACAAAACAGCTCTTGGGTGGTCCATAGGTGACCTTAAGGGCATAAGCCCAGCTAGATGCATGCACAAAATCTTATTGGAAGATAATGCTAAACCAGTGGTTCAACCACAGAGGCGGCTAAATCCAGCCATGAAGGAAGTGGTGCAGAAAGAGGTCACCAAATTACTAGAGGCTGGGATTATTTATCCTATTTCTGATAGCCCCTGGGTGAGCCCTGTCCAAGTCGTCCCAAAAAAGGGAGGCATGGCAGTGATTCATAATGAAAAAAATGAACTGGTTCCTACAAGAACAGTTACAGGGTGGCGCATGTGTATTGACTACAGAAGGCTCAATACAGCCACCAGAAAGGATCATTTTCCTTTACCATTCATAGACCAGATGGTAGAAAGACTGGCAGGTCATGATTATTACTGCTTTTTGGATGGCTACTCAGGCTATAACCAGATTGCAGTAGATCCCCAGGATCAAGAGAAAACAGCATTCACATGTCCATCTGGAGTGTTTGCTTATAGAAGAATGCCATTTGGGCTGTGTAATGCGCCTGCAACCTTCCAGAGATGCATGCTCTCTATTTTCTCTGATATGGTGGAAAAATTTCTGGAAGTCTTCATGGATGACTTCTCAGTATATGGAGACTCATTCAGCTCCTGTCTTCATCACCTGAAACTTGTCCTGAAGAGATGCTAAGAGACCAACCTAGTCTTAAATTGGGAAAAATGTCACTTCATGGTGACTGAAGGGATTGTCCTTGGGCATAAAATCTCAAACAAGGGAATAGAGGTGGATCAAGTAAAAATAGAGGTAATTGAAAAATTACCACCACCTGCCAATGTTAAGGCAATCAGAAGCTTTCTGGGGCATGCAGGATTCTATAGGAGGTTTATAAAGGATTTTTCAAAAATCGCAAAACCTCTAAGCAATCTGCTAGCTGCTGACACGCCATTTGTGTTTGACACAGAGTGTTTGCAGGCGTTTGAAACGCTGAAAGCTAAGCTGGTCACAGCACCAGTTATTTCTGCACCAGATTGGACATTACCATTTGAGCTAATGTGTGATGCCAATGATCACGCCATTGGTGCAGTATTGGGACAGAGGCATGACAAGCTTCTGCATGTCATTTATTATGCTAGTCGCATTTTAAATGATGCCCAGAAAAATTACACAACCACAGAAAAAGAATTACTTGCAGTGGTTTATGCCATTGACAAATTTAGATCATACTTAGTAGGATCAAAAGTGATTGTGTATACTGACCATGCTGCTCTTAAATATCTACTCACAAAGTAGGATTCAAAACCCAGGCTCATCAGATGGGTGTTGCTTCTGCAAGAGTTTGATATAGAAATAAGAGACAGAAAAGGGACAGAGAACCAAGTGGCTGATCATCTGTCCCGGATAGAGCCAGTAGAAGGAACGTCCCTCCCCTCTCTTGAGATCTCTGAGACTTTTCCGGATGAGCATTTATTTGCCATTCAGGAAACACCATGGTTTGCCGATATTGCAAACTATAAAGCTGCAAGGTTTATACCCAAAGAGTACAACAGGCAACAAAAGAAAAAATTAATCACTGATGCAAAGTACTACTTGTGGGATGAACCCTATCTCTTTAAGAGATGTGCAGACGGAATAATCCGTAGGTGTGTTCCTAGAGAAGAAGCTCAGAGGATCCTATGGCATTGCCATGGATCTCAATATGGAGGCCATTTCGGGGGTGAGCGAACAGCCACCAAGGTCCTCCAATGTGGCTTCTATTGGCCCACACTCTATAGAGATTCCCGAGAGTTTGTACGTAACTGTGACAGTTGCCAAAGAGCTGGTAATCTGCCCCATGGTTACGCCATGCCTCAACAAGGAATCTTGGAGATTGAGTTATTTGACGTATGGGGAATTGACTTCATGGGACCTTTCCCACCATCATTCTCAAACACTTATATTCTGGTGGCAGTTGACTATGTATCAAAATGAGTTGAGGCCTTTGCCACACCCACCAATGATACTAAAACAGTGCTGAAGTTCCTCCAGAAATATATTTTTAGCAGGTTTGGTGTCCCTAGAGTACTGATCAGTGATGGGGCACTCCTGCAACAAACAGCTTTACTCTATCATGGTTCGGTATGGGATTCGCCACAAGATAGCTACTCCATATCATCCATAAACTAATGGGCAAGCTGAAGTCTCTAACAGAGAATTAAAGAAAATCCTAGAACGGACAGTAAGTACCCGTAGAAAGGATTGGGCACAGAGCTTGGATGATGCTCTGTGGGCTTACAGAACAGCATTCAAGACCCCTATAGGGACCTCTCCATACCAACTTGTGTATGGTAAGGCATGTCACCTGCCCGTGGAACTGGAACATAAAGCCTACTGGGCAACCAGATTCTTAAACTTTGATGCCAAATTAGCAGGAGAAAAAAGATTGCTCCAACTAAATGAGCTAGAGGAATTCAGATTCACTGCTTTCGAAAATGCCAAGCTTTATAAAGAGAAATAAAAAAAGTGGCATGATAGAAAGCTGTCATCTAGAATCTTTGAACCAGGACAGAAGGTTTTGCTGTTTAACTCTAGACTCAGGCTATTCCCCGGGAAACTGAAATCCCGGTGGATGGGACCATATGTGATTACAAGTGTATCACCATATGGTTATGTGGAGCTTCAAGATATTGATTCTGATAAGAAGTTCATTGTCAATGGACAGAGAATCAAGCACTATCTTGAAGGCAAAGTTGAGCAAGAGTGCTCAAGGGTGAAGCTAGATTAAAAGCTCAGCAAGGTCCAGCTAAAGACAATAAAGAAGCACTTGCTGGGAGGCAACCCAGCCATGGGGCATCAATCCTCTAAGCATTTTGCCCTATTTTTATTTTTATTTGTTTATATAAAGTTCATTAATAACAAGATAAAGAATCAATTGCATAAGTTCACAGGGTTACAGAAGGAATCTGCACACAAAATAGAGAAAAAGAGCTCACTGGCAAGAAAACGCCAGTAAGAGCCTGTTTTGGGCGTTCAACGCCCAAAAGAGGCATCCAATGGGCGCTGAACGCCAGTAAGGACAGCTATCTGGCGTTCAACGCCAGAAAAGGGCAACAACTGGGCGTTGAACGCCCAGGAGAGCAGCATTTGGGCATTGAACGCCCAAAACAGGCAGCGTTTGGGCGTTCAAACGCCAGGATGATGGGGAGGAGGTAAATTCGTTTCTTCTTCATATTTTTCATTCTAATTTTAATTTCCATGTTTCAAATCATGATTTCTTGCATACACATGTTAAGAACTCTGATTTCTAAAATCCTTAATTTCTAAAAATCCTACTTTAAAAATATCAAATATATCTTAATCCATAAGCACAAACCCTCTTTTTCAATCCAATTCAACTCTTTTCCAAAAATCTTTTCAACTCATCAATATCTTTTTCAAATCTCCACATTATCTTTTTCAAAATCTAGATTTATCTTTTTCAAAAAATTTTCATATCTTTTCAATTTTAAACTATATCCTCTCTTATCATATCTTCTATCTTATCTTTTCCAAATCAATCTTTTTTATCATATCTTTTCTAAATTTTCGAACCCACCCCCCTCCCTTTAAATATGGGTTCGGCCTCCCCCCCCCCTCCATCAACAATTGCACCTAGCTCTCCTTCTATCCCTCTCCTTTCTTTTCTTTTGCTTAAGGACAAGCAAACCTCTAAGTTTGGTGTGTTTATCCGTGATTACTAAGATCATGGCTCCTAAGGGAAAACAACCCACTTCAAGAGGCAAGAAAGAGAGCGTTCCAAAACCACTTTGGAATCAAGGGAAGTTCTTATCTAAAGAACATTCAGACCATTATTACAAAATAATGGGTCTAAGATCAGTGATCCCGGAAGTTAGATTCGATCTGAAAGAAGACGAATATCCGGAGATCCAGGAGCAAATTCGAATCAGGAACTGGGAGGTCCTAGCTAATCCTGAGACGAAAGTGGGAAGGAATATGGTCCAGGAGTTCTATGCTAACATGTGGCAGACAGACAAGCAAAAACTATCTGGAACTGCTTTCTATGAATATCGGACCGTGGTCAGAGAAAAGATTGTTCATACCAACCCTGACAAGATCAGGGAGATCTTAAAGCTACCTCAGCTGAAAGATAATCCAGACTCTTTCAACAGGAGAATGATGAGAACAGACAAGGGCCTGGATAAGATTCTAGAGGATATATGTATCCCTGGAGCCAGGTGGACCACCAGTACGAAGGGTGTCCCAAATCAACTCAAAAGCGAAGATCTCAAACCAATCGCCAGAGGATGGCTGGACTTCATTGGGCATTCTCTGCTGCCCACCAGCAACCGTTCTGAAGTCACTGTTAAAAGAGCAGTGATGATCCATTGCATCATGATGGGAAAAGAAGTGGAAGTTCATCAACTGATTTCAACTGAATTCTACAAAATTGCTAATAAAAATTCTAAAGAGGCCAGGTTGGCTTACCCAAGCTTGCTTTCTCTGCTCTGCAAGGACGCTGGAGTAAGGATGGGAATAACTGAGTATATCTCAATTGAGAAACCAATCACCAAAGCATCAATGGAAAAACAACAAGCACAGGATGACCCCATCAAGAAGAAAACACAGGAATTTCTCCCAGAAATCCCTCAATCTGAATATTGGGAGTATCTTGAAACATCAGTTACCAAGATGCAAGAAGGTATGGAACAAATAATAAAGGAACAGAAGGAACAAAGTCAAATTCTTTGCTATTTGATTAAAGAACAGGAAGAGCAAGGGCGTGACTTGAGGGAATTGAAGCGCCAGAAGTTATCTCTTGAAGGACCAAGCACCCCACAGATCCGAGGAACATCCACTTCCCAGAACAAAGGTTGTTAAATTCCAATTTCTGCTTTAACTCTGTGATAGTTGTCGTTATAAGAGTTTACCTTAGGAGTCATATAGTAGTAATTAGTGTCTATTTTGATTTTACCTCCAATTAAGTTATAGTCTATTTTTCTCATCATCAGCAAACATGAATAAAATAGTAGATCTTTTGAATAAGAGGCAATAAAATTCGAGTTTTTTTAATAAGAAAAATTCTAATTAGTAACATGTGGTGGCAATGCTTTCTGTCTTCTGAATGAATGCTTGAACAGTGCATATGTCTTTTGAATTTGTTGTTTAAGACTGTTAAATATGTTGGCTCTTGAAAGAATGATGAACATGAGACATGTTATTGATAATCTGAAAAATCATAAAAATGATTCTTGAAGCAAGAAAAAGCAGCAAAGAACAAAGCTTGCAGAAAAAAAAAAAGAAGAAGAGAAAGCAAGAAGAAAAAGCCAATAGCCCTTAAAACCAAAAGGCAAGGGTAATAAAAAGGATCCCAAGGCTTTGAGCATCAGTGGATAGGAGGGCCTAAAGGAATAAAATCCTGGCCTAAGCGGCTAAACCAAGCTGTCCCTAGCCATGTGCTTGTGGCGTGAAGGTGTCAAGTGAAAACTTGAGACTGAGCGGTTAAAGTCAAGGTCCAAAGCAAAAAGAAGAGTGTGCTTAAGAACCCTGGACACCTCTAATTGGGGACTTTAGCAAAGCTGAGTCACAATCTGAAAAGGTTCACCCAATTATGTGTCTGTGGCATTTATGTATCCGGTGGTAATACTGGAAAACAAAGTGCTTAGGGCCACGGCCAAGACTCATAAAGTAGCTGTGTTCAAGAATCATCATACTGAAATAGGAGAATCAATAACACTATCTGAATTCTAAGTTCCTATAGATGCCAATCACTCTGAGCTTCAATGGATAAAATGAGATGCCAAAACTGTTCGGAAGCAAAAAGCTACTAGTCCCGCTCATCTAATTAGAATCTGAGCTTCACTCAAAAACTCTAAGATATTATTGCTTCTTGACTTATTAGTCTTCTATTTTATTTGTCTAGTTGCTTGAGGACAAGCAACAGTTCAAGTTTGGTGTTGTGATGAGCGGATATTTTATACGCTTTTTGGGGTTAATTTCATATAGATTTTAGTATGTTTTAGTTGGTTTTCAGTTTATTTTCATTAGTTTCTAGGAAAAATCCACATTTCTGGACTTTACTATGAGTTTTTGTATTTTTCTATAATTTCAGGTATTTTCTGGCTGAAATTGAGGGAGCTGAGCAAAAATCTGATTCAGGCTGAAAAAGGACTGCAGATGTTGTTGGATTCTGACCTCCCTACACTCAAAATGGATTTTCTGGAGCTACAAGACTCCAAATGGCGTGCTTCCAATTGTGTTGGAAAGTAGACATCCAGGGCTTTCCAGCAATATATAATAGTCCATACTTTGCTCAAGGATAAACGACGTAAACTGGCGTTCAACGCCAGCTCTCTGCCCAATTCTGGCGTCCAGCGCCAGAAACAAGTTGCAAGTTGGAGTTCAACGCCAGAAAAGGATCCAAAGCTGGCGTTGAACACCCAAAACAGCCCCAGGCACGTGAGAAGCTTTAGTCTCAGCCCCAGCACACACCAAGTGGGCCCCAGAAGTGGATTTCTGCACTATCTGTTATAGTTTACTCATTTTCTGTAAACCTAGGTTACTAGTTTAGTATTTAAACAACTTTTAGAGATTTATTTTGTATCTCATGACATTTTAGATCTGAACTTTGTACTCTTTGATAGCATGAGTCTCTAAACTCCATTGTTGGGGGTGAGGAGCTCTGGTGTGTCTCGATGAATTAATGCAAGTACTTCTGTTTTCCATTCAAACATGCGTGTTCCTATCTAAGATATCCATTCGCGCCTAACTATGGAGAAGGTGATGATCAGTGACACTCATCACCTTCCTCAATACACGAACGTATGTCTGACAATCACCTCCGTTCTACATCAGATTGAATGAATATCTCTTAGATTCCTTAATCAGAATCTCCGTGGTATGAGCTAGATTGATGGCGGCATTCATGAGAATCCGGAAAGTCTAAACCTTGTCTGTGGTATTCTGAGTAGGATTCTGGGATTGGATGGCCGTGACGAACTTCAAACTCGCGAGTGCTGGGCGTAGTGACAGACGCAAAAGGATAGTAAATCCTATTCCGGTACGACTGAGAACCTACAGATGATTAGCCGTGCGGTGACAGCGCACCTGGACCCTTTTCACTAGAAGGATAGATGGTAGCCATTGACAATGGTGATCCACCTACGCACAGCTTGCCATAGGAGGACGTGCGTGCGTGAATCAGAAGACAGAGGAAAGCAGAGATTCTAAAGACAAAGCATCTCCAAAACTCCAACATATTCTCCATTACTACATAACAAGTAACCTTTAATCCATGCTCTCTTGTTTATTCGCAATTCAACTAATAAATATAATTGACTTCCTGACTGAGAATTGCAAGATAACCATAGATTGCTTCAAACCAACTATCTCTGTGGGATTCGACCCTTACTCACGTAAGGTATTACTTGGACGACCCAGTGCACTTGCTGGTTAGTGGTACGAGTGTGAAAAGTGTGATTCACAATTCGTGCACCACCGATCCCACAGAAGTTGTTGACTTGAAGGAGGAGGTGCAAAATTTCACACAGGAGCTTCACCAACAAGGTTAGCAGTTTGAGCAAAGGTACAACAAGCTTCCTGCACGCATGGGAGACACCGCAACCATCAACTTGCAGATGAAGGAGAAGCTGGAGCGTAGCTAGATTGTTTGCGAGAGCAGATGGAGGTGTACAATGAGTAAATGCGCGCTGGAGGAAGCGATGTTCACTACAAGAAAAATACCCATTCAGCCACACTTTTTTTAAGCTACATTTGAAAAGCGTAGCCTATTTTATGAATAGGCTACGCTTTTCTCTGTGTTGCATTTTTATAAGAGAAAAGGATACACAATTGTGGCATCATTTAAAAAGTGTAGCCTTAAGTATTATAGAAATCACTTATAAAGCGTAGCTGTAGGTTGATATCTATAGGTTCGCTTTTCGTATCAAAGAAGACGCTTTTAAAGGATAGCCTATTTATTAAATTTTGGGTGCATTTTAAAAGTGATGCCTAATGTATCTAGAGCCAAATACACCCACAACACTTAGTAATTTTTTTCTCCTTATTACTAAATCACATTCACGTTCGAACACCCTCACTTTTACCATCAGATTAGAGAAAAATTTCACCCCCTCACCTTCCAATTAATTGTTCAAAACTCTAACCCTAACTCACCTTCGCCACGCACCCTTTCACACACACACCCAGATCCAAGAGAATGAGTGAACCAGAGGGAGGAGAGGAGGAAGACAGAGATGAGAGTGCGAGCGAGAGAACAGAGAGTGAGAGGGGGTCACTGCTGCAACGCTGCTGCAGCCACCGCTATCGCCGTCATGGAGGAGGGAGTCTGGAGGGGAGAGAGAGAGAGAGAGAGAGAGAGAGAGAGAGAGAGAAAGACAATTCGCAGACGAGATGGAGAGAGAGAGAGAGAGAGGATGAAGACGCGACGCGAGAGAGAAGGAGGCTGTTGGTGTGTAGTAACTAATATTTCATTCAAAGCTTCAAAAACGGTTACAGTTACCACCTTCTTCTTCTTCTTCCTCAAAATTTTGAATTCAATTTCTACATTCTCTCTCTCTCTCTGCGTTCTTGGCCATGGCAATGGCAGCTGAGAACATTGACCAGCAGCAACAAGAAAAAGAAGGGGGAGAATTGAGAATCCCAATTTTGACTGTTCTCAAGAACAACTCGATCCTCAAGAACATCTTCATCGTCGTCAACATCGATTCAATGGTCCTAATTGGCCGCCACCACAAATGCGACGTCGTTCTCGCTCACCCAAGTGTCAGCCGCTTCCACCTCCGCATCTTCTGCCACCCTTCTTCCCGTTCTCTCTCCCTCACTGACCTCTCTTCTGGTACCTTCTATTCCTCCTTTCTCTTCTCAAATTCTATTCTTTCATTCTTTTACCGATCAATTATATTCTTTCGTGTCTCTCCTTCGCAGTACATGGAACGTGGCTCAATGGCACAAAGCTTCAGGCAGGAGTTAGTGTTCTCATGAACGAAGGTGACACCTTCACCGTTGGGGTTTTGTCTAGGGTTATCGTCTCTCTTGGATTCCCTTTACTTGCGCTTTTGATTCGCATATCTCCTTTGTCTTCGAATTCAATGAAAATTTGTCCCACAATCAACAACAACAATTGGAGATGATTAAGGTACCTTTCTTTTTTCTCCAAAAGAACAAAAAGAAATTGAGCTATTGGAATTAAGTATGATGATGGTTTTTTGAGAATTCAAATAGATGTTAAGGGATGCAAAAGTTTTATAATTGTCCTCTATACTGCAGGTTTTAGTAGTAGTGAGCTTCTTACTTCGCAGTTCTCAGCATCATTTAATTTTTTCATGGTGTTTGTTACGGAATGTTTGCTGTTAATCTTTGATTGCAGGAGGTGAGTTTTTCTACAGAAGAAGTTCAATCGGTGGATTTGATTATAGACTCCTACAATTCTCCGTTAGTGGAACAAAATGAAGAAAGAAATCAGCATTTTAAAGATGAAACATTTGAAGTTCAGAATGACCCTATGGAAACTGAAACATCACATTTTTTTGTGAAATTTGATAGTGATAATGAACCATTTGAACATCGAAACCAAGTACTATTACCACCTTTCATGCAATCAGTTGATGAAGTTTGCAGCATAGAGAAGACTGAAGCTTGTCCTGAAGCAGAATTGCTTGAGGAAACTAATTTGCTTTGCACATTGAGAGAGTATTTGACAGAGAGCTTATGTCTGCCTATTGTGGAAGCACTCCAGGGGACAACAATGCAACAATTTCAAACTCCACAAAATTCAGCTATACACAATTTCCACTTAGGAGGCAAGAGGCTTCCATAGAAGAGCATTGCTCTAGCTTTCTTACTAATATTGATTCAGAATCTATTGATGGAAAACGTGTAGCATCAGTAACTGCAATATCTAGAGAATCTGAATGCACAATGGGAGTTAATGACAAGATTGAAGATTCTGGAGAAAGATTTTTCAGTTCTGAGAATTCATCTCTGCTAGTTGAAACAGTTGATGTGAATTCAACATCTGATGGAGAAGAGCAAGAGAAATATTGTGAAGAGTTGTCAAATTTGCAGGCACGCCAGAATGAACAAGGGGACTCATTGGATGGAATAGTTGACGATACTGGGAGCAAGTCCGCAAGCAGCGTTTGCCTCACATGAGCTCCGGTAGAATCGTTGGGTACTCAGGTGCCTCCAGAAGCTGCTTTAAATGTTACAAGCAAGAAAGAGAAGCAGACACTACAATCGCTCATTGCCGTAGCAGGGTGCCATGAGGTGGAAATGCTTGAAAGCCATGCAGAAGCAACAGAGTGCGGTAACATTCGTCGCTCCTGGGGTCAATTGAAGCCGCCGCCGCTGCCAGGCCTTGCCGTGCTCCTGTCCTCACTTTCGGCTTCTACAATTACTTCCTGTTCGTACTCCCAACCTTTCTCTCTCTCCTTTGAAAAGTTCTGCTGCAATCTCCCCAGACCTCTTCTTCAGGTTCCGGTTTCTATTTGGATTAGTTTTTTCAATTCAATTTTGATCCATCTGTTAATTAATTGGGTTGATTAATACCAGATCATATATCTCGCCATAATCAGTTCAACATATTATTTCATTGTAAAATCGTGTTTAACAGATCATATATGATTAATGTGAATGAAGAACACTAGGTTGAGTTGAATTGAATTGAATCATGGATAAGAGCATGTTAGCTGGTTTGGAATCACTTCTAGAAGCTTATTAGCAAAGAACGGCGTCCATGATGGAACAAGTTCAACTCCGTGACAGGCACCTCCTCTTCACTCTATTTGTTAACTAATTCCATGTGTTTTGAGTTGAGCTTCATGTTCCTAAATATTCCTATCATTGAATTCAGCATTTTAAAGTTTGTTCTTTCTATAAGACTATGCCAACTGGAGTTAAAATTTGAGTGAAGCAAAAGGAACATATTTGTTCTTTATCTTACCTTCTGATAAAGAATAGAATAGTGTCCTTATGTTTATCAATTTGCCTGATTTTTATTTTTGACATTAACTCCACCTTAAACAATTTTGATACTCACACTTATTCACTTACTTAACATGTCAGGTGCTAATCAATACCACTGCTGATCGAAACTGCACGACACTATCGCAGGTCAGATATTGGCAATAGATTCTTCTGTTTTTTATTTATTTGGTCCAATTTATCAAAACCTTGCATGTTTTAATGTCATCCTATTTTTCTATACTCCTCTAATTTTCTTAGTGCCAACTGCTCTATCTACACATCATGTGTAATTATAAAACAGATTTGCATAACAATCTTTTTATTCGTCGCTATCACTTTTTGGTACAGTAGCAATGGGGGAGAATATGGATCATGGTATTTTGTAATTTGACACTAGTTTCATGTGACTGATAAGGGTGAATGTGAATAAATATTTGTAGGCATATAAATTTACATAAGTACTTAACTTAAAAAGTGGTGAATAAATATTTATTTGTTGGCAGAATATGTATAGGATTCTTTAACATTGATTCTTTCTATTCTACCATTTTTGAAATGCTTCAAAGTTGGTCTTTGGCATACATTTAATCATCATATAATTTATTTATTATGTCTAATTTGATTTATAAATCATATTTTTGCCTAATTATTCTTTATGGTTTTATCCTAAGCTTAATTAATTGGTTTTATCAGGTTGCATCCAAAAAAAGTTCAGGAGAAGTTCCTTTAAGAGAGGATTAAGGTTGGTGGCAAAGCTGGTGCTTTTGGTGATTCTGTCACTGTCTCCCGTGAAAAGAACGAAAGGATTAAGGTTGGTGGCAAAGCTTAATTTTTTTTCCCCTTAATTTTTCCTTTTCTAGTTCTTACATGCATTTGAAAAGATTTAGGTGCTCCAATTGAATATCTATAGTTTTTGTTTCATGATTTGTTGGTTTGTTTGTGAATATTTAAAATTTGGAATGCTCTGGCTGAGTTGATATTGTTGCTGATTTTGAACCTAAACTTTGGCTTTTGTTGTTGCATTTTCATTTGAATTTCTGGATATATTATAATCAGTTCATATATACAAAATCCACCAATATCATGGTTTTGCAGATTGACGAAGAGCTTCTTCAGAAAGTGGTTAATATGGGATTTGACAGAAATCAATTGGTTGAATCTTTATGCAACAGGATCCAAAATGAGGTCTGTGCCCTTCATTTCAGTCGGAATCATTGCGCTCAATGGGAGAAGCCAAGAATTTGCTTCAATATATGTTCAATTCAGTCGCAAATGTTAGGTGCTCTATTTGACATCAATTTATTTTTTTTTCTTCTATCAGAAGATTAATAACTTTTATTAGAAGATACCTATGTAAGATACAATATTTTGGTTTTTTATAGTTTATTAGTAATAAATTCTAAGTGGTCTAATGTATATTTTAATATGGGTATGTTTAATTTAGTGTGAGATGTATGAATACTCATTTATGATCATCCCAATATTTTTAGTTCATTATAAATATATTTTGTTAAAGGATAATTTTTATTATTTAAAGAATATTGTATGGTATTATTATGTATTTATTTTTATTTTATAATTTTTGACTAATTTAATTAAAAAAATAGGATTATATATATAATCATATTACTAAATATTAGGTTTTAGAAAAAAAATTATTAGAATATATATATATAGAAAATAAAAAAAAATAATGAGGGACCTAAGGCTACACTTATATACAGTAGCTATAGTATACAAAAAAAAAAAAAAAAAAAAAAGAGGAACCTAAGGCTATGCTTATAAAAAGTAGCTATGGTATACAATGTGGCTACGCTTTACAAGTGATGCAGTAGCGTTGAAAAGCGTAGCCTATTCTGGAAAAATGAAAGCTGAAAAGCGTAGCCTTTGTTTCTGGACAACATCAGTTGAAAAGCGTAGCCTATTCCCAAACGCCAAAAGCGTAGCACTTGGTGCAGAAAAGCGTAGCCTTTGAGAATAGGCAACGGCCGAATAAGAATCACCCCAAAAAGCGTAGCCGTAGCCTAAGGCATCATTTTTTTTTCACTTTTGGCTACACTTTTCAAGTGTACCTGAATGGGTGTTTTTCTTGTAGTGCTGCTGGTAGAGCACCGACATCAGTACCTATTATGCTGCTTCAGTAGGGGGAAGATGACGATGACGATTACCGGGATCTATAGGGATTAGGGATTTAATTTATTTTATGTCTATTTCATTATATTCTAATTATGTGACATTTTATTATATTTATATAATTGATTTTTAATAAAATTATTAGTTGATTTCTAGTAATTTTGAATTTCTGTCCTAATTATGTTAACAAAAAATTTAATTTGACTACTAATTGTGGCTTAATTGTGAAAAAACTACCGTCGAATATACCAACGGACAAATCCGACAATAATTAGGTGCCAAAACACATAATATGGCGCCAAAGTTACCTCAGAATAATTCGACGGTAGTCAGCAACTTAGTCTCGACAAATTCATTAAAAAACCGACAAAAATCTACCGATAATTAGCATCGGACAAAATAATTTATCGGTAAACAATTTTCAACGCTATATATATATACACCGTCAAATTCAATCCGACGGTATTCAACATTTTTCTTATAATGATTTTGTTACAAAAATAAGGGATAAATAAGAAACTAAGACAAAAATTAAAATAAAAAAAAAGATAAATTGAAATTAAAAATTAAAAATAAAAAGAATATATTAAAATTAAATACAAAAAGATCACTTTATTTTATATCTAATTTCTTGATGCAACAAGAAAGGGACTCACTCAATAAACTCAATTGTCTGCACCATCGTTTAAGAATTGAATAAAAGAAAATCACTTAACCTTCTACCTAATTTCTTATTGCAATAAGAGATGAACTCACTCATCAACCTCACTTTTGCCTTGTCCATAACATGATTTCATCACAAAACATATTTATAATCTCATATTAGGTTAAAATAAAGAAAATCCTAAATTCACTAATTAATATAAAGTTCAATCTATTAACTAAATAAAAATCAAAAGAGTAAAGGACAAATAGGTTCCTAACCTTTTGTCCTGTGAACATTTAAGTCCTTAAAGATTGAAAAATACATTTAAGTCCTTGACCTCCTTAAAATTTAGACACTTGGATCCCTCTATCCATCTGGAGCTGCAAAACTTAATGGAAATGTCTGACATGGATCCATTCTACTGAGGTGGCTGTTATGGTATCCTACCTGGATGGTTTGGAAAAGGTTAGGGACAAAGAAACCCTCAGTGCTGAAATGGAGTCATAGGACACATTTAAATCCTTTTCTCTTTGCAGTGATATCCTCAGTTCTGGGTCATTCATGGCGCCTCCTGTTGATGATCGTGGCAGTACGGTTCCCTACGGTGCTCCTCCGGTCCTTATGGAGTAGGAAGAGGAGCCTCAAGTACCTTTGAGTCTTTATCAGTTTCTCCCTTTATACTCAAATGACGTCATTAGAAATTGTGTGATCCTTGGAGGCCTTACTGGAGGAGGGATAACCACATCTTTTTTTCTTTACTTTAATACACTGCAGTAGTAGCAGCTAGTAATTTCCTTTGTTTCCAAGACACTAATAAGAGTACGGTAACTCAGGCACCAAGTAGCAATTAAGCAATAGAGTATACAGAGTAAGAAGGTGGCAAACGTAGAGAAAGTAATTTAGAAAAAAGAAAGTAACTTTTATAATTGTTGGGTCTAAAAATGTTAAAAAAAATATATAAAAAAATCTATAGAGAGAGAGCCCTAAAAATAATGAAGAAGTGTTGAAATTTTAAATTATGAAAAATTGCATCAAACAGGTGGTGGGCAAGCTAAGATTGTGCGGTGCCCCAATTTGATTACTCACAAGTAGATGTGATGGTAGATTAATGAGTGGGATAAGGGGAAAGCAAGTGAAAGAATAGGGAACAAGTAACCTAATATGAATGAAGCAATTGATTGATGCATTGCACATAGAACACCGACTAAGAAGAAGTGAATGGAGATAGCATAGTATTACCTGAAGATCGAAGAAGACGGAAAAAAAAAGTGCAAAGAGCCTCAATAATTTCACTCACTCACTCAGAATTAGTTTGGGAGAGAATTGAGATTCAAACGACATTGTTTGAGATTTGGGAGACTTTTTTGTCCTGTTATTACCTTTCTATAACATTTACGTGGAACACCGTTGTAACTGTCACCTCTGCAGAATAAAATTCATATCAGACATCTCCATTATATTTTACAAGTCCAAATAAACAGAAAAATTTACGTAAAATATTCATAAGACAAAAAATCAATAATTTATTTATCTTTTTCTCAAATCAAAATATAGGGCAAAAAATCATTATAAACCAATGTCATCTAGAATTTACGTATATAAGCCAAACCGAAAATGGTTTCAGTAATGCGCCAGAACGTATATAATATAAATCGAACCAACGTGGTTCGAATTGCATTTATTAGTAATTCGAACCAGTGCAGTTTGAATTACATGTTGACTATTGTTAATAAATCGAACCAAGATGGTTCGAACTTCAAGTGCATATAATTCGAACCAGGGTGGTTCGAATTATAGAGAGAAAGCTGACAAAGTAATTCGAACCATTTTGGTTCGAATTAAACCAACCATAATTCGAGAAAAAATTAATAATTTAAAAATTAAAAAAATATATATTTTTATTTCATACGTTAAAAAAAGCTAACAAAATATTTAATTACGAGACTTCTTTAAAATATTAATGAGCTATCAATTTGAATTCCATACAATACTTTTCTGTCCATTTTTAATAGTTCATGAATATTTTTTAATAAATTTTTTTAAATTATACTACAAAAAATATTTTATCCTATGCAAAACAATTTAAAAAAAATGGCTTAAAAATGTTAGGAGTACTATAAAAATTTGTAATGTTATAATAACTTAGGTAAATACATGCATGTACTCAAATTTTAAATAAAATACTCTACATAGTCAATAATAATTTAAAAATGAAAGAAAATATTTTATTCCATACAAAATAATTAAAAAATATATTTTATTCTATACAAAATAATTTTAAAAAATGGCTTAAAAGATGTTATGAGTACTATAAAAGTTTGTAATATTCTAGTGATTTAGGTAAATACATGATAAAAATATTTTTTCTTTAATTTCTAAATTATTAGTGACTATGTGGAGTATTTCTTTAATGTCCTAAGTCATTAGGACATTACAAATTTTTATATTACTTCTAACATCCTTTAAGCCATTTTTTAAATTATTTTGCATAGAATAAAATATTTTTTTGTGGTATAATTTAAATAAATTTATTAAAAAATATTCATGAACTATCAAGAATGGGCAGAAGAGTATTGTATAGAATTCGAATTGCTCACCATATAATTTGAATCAGAGTAATTCGAACTTCCCTATGCGTAATTCGAATCATGTAATATCTCACCATATAATTTAAATAATTTTATTAAAAAATTATCATGAATATTTTTTAATAAATTTATTTAAATTATACCACAAAAAAAATATTTTATTCTATGCAAAATAATTTAAAAAATGGCTTAAAAGCTGTTAGAAGTACTATAAAAATTTGTAATGTCCTAATGACTTAGGACATTAAAGAAATACTCCACATAGTCACTAATAATTTAGAAATTAAAGAAAAAATATTTTTATCATGTATTTACCTAAATCACTAGAATATTACAAACTTTTATAGTACTCATAACATCTTTTAAGCCATTTTTTAAAATTATTTTGTATAGAATAAAATATATTTTTTAATTATTTTGTATGGAATAAAATATTTTCTTTCATTTCTAAATTATTATTGACTATGTAGAGTATTTTATTTAAAATTTGAGTACATGCATGTATTTACCTAAGTTATTATAACATTACAAATTTTTATAGTACTCCTAACATTTTTTAAGCTATTTTTTTAAATTGTTTTGCATAGGATAAAATATTTTTTGTAGTATAATTTAAAAAAATTTATTAAAAAATATTCATGAACTATTAAAAATGGACAGAAAAGTATTGTATGGAATTCAAATTGATAGCTCATTAATATTTTAAAGAAGTCTCGTAATTAAATATTTTGTTAGCTTTTTTTTAACGTATGAAATAAAAATATATATTTTTTTAATTTTTAAAATATTAATTTTTTTAATAATTTTTTTTAATAAATTATTAATTTTTTTTCGAATTATGGTTGGTTTAATTCGAACCAGGATAGTTCGAATTACTTTGTCAGCTTTCTCTCTCTATAATTCGAACTACCCTGGTTCGAATTATATGCACTTGAAGTTCGAACCATCTTGGTTCGATTTATTAACAACAGTCAACATGTAATTCGAACTGTACTGGTTCGAATTACTAACAAATGCAGTTCGAACCACGTTGGTTCGATTTATATTAATATACGTTCTGGCGCATTACTGAAACCATTTTCAGTTTGGCTTATATACGTAAATTCTAGATGGTATTGGCTTATAATGGTTTTTTGCCCTCAAAATATATGAAATTAGACATTTTAATATTTAAAAATAAAAGTTAATAATTATTAAATAATATTTAACCTCCTCATGTTATGAATATTTAAAGCACTATCACATTTCCTCAATAATGACAAGCTTTTTGCTAAGGGTAATATTAGTGGGTTTTTTAATTCTTGAGTTGCTACAAGTCTCCATAGCTTTGGAGCGTATAAGAAAAGTGGAGTTAAGAGGAATAAAAGGTGAGGGAAGGTTGGGATTAACAATGGCAAAAAGTGAGGAATTGTAAGGATTGATACTTAGCTAGTGATTTTTGAAGAGGGGTGTGAGAAAAAGAAATCTAGTTTTCCGTTTGAGAAAAGAGCATGCTGCATGCGTGCACGTGCACTACTGCATCTGAACTGTTTTTTTTTTGTGTTAGTGTATTAAAATACACTGAATGTAATTGTTGAACAAATATTAGCTTCAATTGATAAAATATCATTGGCCCTAGAGCACTGTTGTATAATTATATAAGAACTATCTGATTAAGTAAACCAACGTTATGCATAAGATTTTGCTTTGATGATGAACACTAGTTCAAGCACCTCGCGCTTATTTATTATAATTATCATAAATTTGCATGAAATATTGTTGAGTTTAACTACCAAAAATGTTGATCTAATAGTAATAGAGAGAGTTTTGGGAATCACATTACACAATCAATGGTTGCTATCAAAAAACAAAAATAAAAAAATTCAATTAAAAAAATATTCGAAATTCAAACTCAACAAAAATTCATTTTTAATAGTTTTATACTGAACTTGTTTAACCTATAATATTAATTGAAATTAGTTATTATAGTATTAGTTTTCTAATATTACATATTTGTTGAGAAAAAAATAAGTAATTTATTACGATGGAAACGATTTATTTTTCTAGGGTTAATAAAGAAACTAAGGGGACACAGTTGGGAAAAGAATTATTGAGTTTCATCATCTATAAAACAAGATTTTAAAAATAATACAATTAATCTATAACATAAAATTTTTAGAAATAACAGAAATTTAGTATATATATTTTTTTAAAATATATTTTTTAAAAAATAATTCTACGTGCCATATCAAACCTCCCTCAGTCCCCTTTTAATTTGTTATATATGCGTGCCTTGATATAAGCCAATAAATTAAACCTCCCTATTCACTCACCTACCTCCATTCATATGTTTCGTATTCATATATATAACATTAACAAATTAAAATACTTTTCTATAAGTTAATGCAGACTGCTTTAGCTTTTAATAGTCCTGTTTTTATACAAAATATATTTCCAGTATTTTAGAAATATTGCTTGCTACTACTGCTTCGTCTATGCACTTCCTTTGTTTAGATAAGACGTACTTAAATATTTATTTTGTTAATGTAATATGATAACATATAAAATAGTCCTTGAAAAATATATCTAGAGAAAGTAATAAGACAATAGTTCAGTAGGTAACACGAAACATTATTTCAGATTCATCAATCTAAAATAAAACTAATAAGATATATATAATGATTAAAATGAGGGTTTAAGCATATATATATGTTCGGTAGGTCGGTTGCTGAACGGTTCGGGTTGTGATCCGGGATGTTGGTAGGGGGTCGTCAAGTCGTGGACTGCCGGTCAGCGGTACGCGAGGTCCCGAGTACTTCGTGTGAGGGGGGGTGCCACCTGCAAAGACACTTCGACGCTTTTGTCAGTAAGGTGTGCAGGCGGAAAGGGTGATAGAGTATGTGACGTACCTCTGGGGAAGAGTAAATCTTCCCCTTATATATTGTCAGAGGTGGGCCCTGTGGGCCCTGTGAAGGCAGGCCCACTATTCCCGAGACGTTCCCTTCACAGCTATGGGTGAGCTGTCACGGACGCGTGTCCGGGTTGGCGACGGAGCGTCCTAATCCCTGACCGTTCGGGTCGGGTGGAGCTCAGGTCGGCCCAAGCCAGCGGAAGGTTTGGGCCAGGCCGTAACAATATATATATATATATAACTTCTGCTCGGAAATTAATTAGGAGGAGTTAAGTTTTAAAATGATCTCTAAAGTTATACTCAATTTTTAAAATGGTCCCTAAAATTAATAATTATCTAAATTTATCTTCAAAGTTACACTCCAAAAATTATAGTAGTCCCTAAAACACTTTCCGTCCATCGTCTACCATCAAAAAATTAAATTAGACTGATTTCTGCCATGCTGACACAAAACAAAGTCGTTTTATATTTAAAAAAAAAACAGCAATCAAAATTCTTCTTCTTCAAGAGATTACAAAAATAAAAACTAACAACACAAAAGATCACAAAAAAAACCAGCAAACAAGCAAAAAGGATCAATCAACTTAAACAACAAGTATCAATCAACCTAAACAGCAACAATTACAAAAAATAACAACAATAAAAAAATCAGCAATAATTACGAGTAAATCCCCAAAATAGTCCTCCAATTTGAGTTCCGTGCGAAATCCTGGTCCTTCCACCTAATTCCGGCATGACTCAGCAGTTGGAATGCTGAGCTGGCGATTCCAGTTCCACGTAGGCTTCATCACCCTCCACCATCACCATCGTTCCTCCTCTTCTCCCAACGGAGCCACTACCCTTCTCTCTTCTTCCAATCCTCCTTTCCCTTTCTCCCTTCCTCAAGCATTGTAGCCCTTTCCTTCTCTCATTTCACCAGCCTTCAGATCACTACCTCAGAACCACCGACGCAACCCTTTCTCTTTTCTTCTTCCTCTCTTCTTTTCTCTTCTCCTCTGTCCATTGGAGGGGGTGGATGAATCAGAACGGTGTCGTTTTGTGATGGAGGGGAATTGAAAGATTGCTTGGAGAATATTTTCATACACTTTCAACAACAATCAGAATCCAACAAACTAAATTAACCTATCATAACCACCTAAAATCAATTAAAACAGAAAATTAAACTAAACTAAGCCTAAAACTGGTGAAAATTAAAACTAAATTCTAAATAAACCTAAACTAATAGGGAAAGTTGGGGTGGTCAGACAGGAAAATAAGGCAAACTGAAACGTGAGGAAGGAGAAGAGGGTTAGTCATCATGGGTGATGAAAATGACAAGGAGAAGCAAACGAGGGGAGGACACCGACAGAGTAGTGGTTGCAGCGGCTATTGCGGTAGTAGTAGTTTGGTGATGAGAAACAAAGATAAAGGTACCCGGCTCTTTAGCTGAGAAGAGAAAATGGAAGAGGAAGATTTGGCGGTGCTAGGTTAAGGCCGGAGGTGATGGTGGTGACGATGGAGATGCTGGAAGCTACGATAGGGCTAGGGTTAGTGCGTGGAAGAGGGTGATGAAGATGGCAGATTGGCAGCGACAATAAGCTCGGGCCCGACGGAGGTGGTTCGCCAAGAAGAAAGCTCGACGTCTCTGGACCTGACGGGGAAGGAGAGGGTAGAAGGAGGAGGTTGGACACTATGGTCGCAGATGGTGGAGGCTATGGTGGCTCGCGGTGGTGGTTCAGCCTTAGGCCAATGGACAGAGGAGAAGAGAAAAGAAGAGAGGAAGAAGAAAAGAGAAAGGGTTGCGGCGGTGGTCCTGAGGTAGTGATCTGAAGGCTGGTGAACTGAGAAAAGGAAAAGGCTACAATGCTTGAGGAAGGGAGAAAGGGAAAGGAGGATAGGAAGAAGAAAGAAGGGTAGTGGCTCCGTTGGGAGAAGAGGAGGAACGATGGTGATGATGGAGGGTGATGAAGCCTACGTGGAGGTGGAACCGCCAGCTCAGCGCTCCGGCTGCTGAGTCATGCCGAAATTGGGTGGAAGGACCAGGATTTCGCATAGAGTTTAATTGGAAGGTGCATTTAGAGCATTTAGAAATTGAGGGGCAACATTGGTGCATGGGCCCAATCCGGGGGACCATTTTGGGAATTTACTCCAATAACTACATAATAGAAAACAGCTAAAATCAACCATTGATGTTTATTGAAACAGGATCAACAACAACTAATCACCTAGAACATTAAAGAACAATGATTGAATAACTAAAAAAATTTAAAAAAACTCACCATGGCTGAGAGAGAGAATCGAACCAGAAGAGAGAAGAGAGAGCTGAGGTAGAGGGAGACAGAAAGGAAACAAGAGAAGAGCGCTGACGTGCAAGCAGCAACAACGACGAGTAGAGAGGGAAGCTGCAGTAAGCGTGACGAGTAGAGAGGGAGGCAGAAGCGAGCAGTGACGATGAGAAACAAGATGATGTAATGACACAGAGGGGTTGGCGACCAGCGTGGAGATGAGATGGAGGCTAACGAGCAGTGCGGCGACGAGATGGAGGCTGGCAAATTGCGCTGGAACAAGACTAGGTTGGGATTTTGTGCTCTGCCTCTACCGTGTTTGAGTGTGAGAGACTAGGTTGGGGAGGAGGGATGAGCGGCGCAACACCGAAACGGAGGCCAAAAAGAGGCGGCGACAGAGAGGGTTGAGAAAACCTCCATGTGTTTACCGTTGTGAGTGTGAGAATATAGTTGGAGAGGGGGCCTCGAAGGGGATTATTTTTTTTTTTAAGTAGTATAAAATGACATCGTTTCAGTCCAACTCAGCTTTCCAATCGCTGACGATAAACGGAAAGTGTCTTAGGGACTATTATGAGTCTCGAAGTACAACTTCGAGAATAAATTTGGATAATTATTAATTTTAGGGACCACCTTGAAGTTTAAATACAATTTTAGAAACCATTTTAAGATTTAACTCCAATTAAGAATGTAGTCAAATGGAGCTAACTAATTGAAAAATAGGTTAGTTACAAAAAAAATAATTTCTCACTATTTTAATTTTAAAATTTTAAAATTAAAAATAAAAAAATTGACTTGAGTTGACTTATATTATAGTTAACTCTTTAGACTTTTTCTATATATATACTCATTTTGCGATGGTTTTGCGATTGGAAAAAGTATTTCTTTAAAATAGGAGTAGAAGATTATTTTCTATCTGAATGTAATTGTCAAAAAATTATTTATCTTAAAAATTTAAATTAATAAAAAAGATATATAAATAATTATATTTACCGATCTTATAAATTTTTTAATTATAAAAATTATAGTGTATAAAATTACTTACATAAAAAATTTAAATTAAAAAGAATAGACAAGAGTATATATAAAAATCACATAGGAAATGGAATTACTCAAAAAAAAATAATGATTCAAAAGTACACATAAAAAATAAGAGTTTAATTTAATGTATTAACAGTGTAAAACGTTTTATACTGTCTTTTAATTATATTTAATTTTTGGATGATCATTAATATAAAAAAATAGTTATTTTTCTGACATGACAAAATATAATTGAATGCATCCACGCGTATAAAACTATTTTGAGCTTGTTTAGGTAAATTTTTACAAAAAAAAATTTAGAAAATTTTTAAAAAAAATAAAAATAATTTTATATTTAAAAATTTCATGTAAAAATATCTCTTTATTTATTTATTTATCAAAGTTAAAGAGACTCAAACTCGCCACCTCTTAAATGAGTATGGGGAGACTATGTTATTTAAGCAATAACTCATTAGCAAAATATCTCTTTATAATTATTTAATAATTATGTTTGGAGTCTCGCTAGGGAGCCAATGAGATATTTGTACAATGTGTACAATGGGCTGCTTATTTAGCCCAATATGAGTTAAAAATGAAAATTACCCACGAAATAATAAATTTAAAAACTCTTATTCAGTTATTTCACATTAAATTTCAAATTTCAAATTCTCCAATTTCAAATTTCAAATTTTTAAAAAATCCAGTTAGTTATTTCAAAAAAATTACCATTTGAAATCCTCCAATACTCTCTTCTTTTTCAACCGGCGGCCACCTTACCTTCATCAATAATCATTCCATTTCACCATCGCTACTTGGCTTGCCACACGCCACTCATTCTTAATAAAAATAATCATCCACTTAGGGATAAAAATAATCATCCACATACCTAATGAATTGAACATCTAACATATTTTAATTATATATAACTAAACTCAATCCAATCAAAATAATAATCTACATAAAAATAAAATAACCATCCGCATACCTACTAAAATGACCATCCTAAATTGACCATTAAAATCGAAGAAGATGAATAAATAGAAGAAACTATTATTGTGGTGAAACATAATTTTAAAGGACTAGTCATGACAAAAGCGGCACTGTTGTGAAGTATAGGGCTCAAATCATGAAAGAAGCTAACCATGCTTGGATCCAAAGAAGAAGAAGAGCATGGTGGTATCATCGGTGAGAAGAGACTTGAAGGAATGGGAGAAAGTGAAGGCGCATCAGATGAAGTGAAGACGGTGTCGGGAAGAAGGTACACACTGGCTGCGACGGAGGCGCTGGATGTCCAGGTTGCTGCGGTGCCGTTAGTTCGACCCACACAATATGCGCGTCCTCCCTTGGCATTGACCTGTGCAGCAACGGCGCTAGTTGGAACAGTGTCGGCGCGATTTCCGATGACGACTGGTGACTGTGGCGTTAGTGTACCGGCGAGACTCCATGAGAAATGTATAGAACGCTGACAAACCGTATCGAGAGAGAGAGGTGAGAGAGAGAGGTAGTTTATTTGTTACCAAAACCGACGGTAATCTTAATATTTGATTTAAATTTCAAATTGAAAACTATTCAAAATTAATTAGTTGTCTATAATTTAGTTTTAATTTCAAATTAACTCTATTGTACACATTATATAAAACATATATTGTCTCTTCATAATTTTCCTTATATTTGAGTACAATTATATTAAAGTATTTTTTGTGTATTTATTATATTAAAAATATTTTTTTAACTAAAAAAATTCTTTTAAAAAATATATATTATAACTTCTAAATTCTTTTTAATTTTTATTTTTATTAATAAAATTTTGTCAAACATACTAAAAAATAAAAAATTTATTTTTTATTAAAATTTTTTTTATTACTTAATAACATTTAAATAAATATTTTATGCTGATATTAAATTCAACAAATAAGCTCCATTATTCAAATCCAGCCATCCGACTTTTGTTACTATTAAAAAAGTTCCACATATGCCACGTTCTGTGCCTACTTGACATTGTACAATAGTGGATATTACATAAAAAAGATCAAAAAGATAAAAAAGAAAAATAATTATTACACTCAACAATTTATCCTAGCTATATACTGCCCTTATGACCTTAACAAATATACAGGTGTAATTCTTAAGAAAGTAAAGAGGATGAAATAGCTAAAATACAAAGCCATGATTTAGAAAGTAAATTAAATGAAACGCAAAGAAAAAGACAAGTAAAAAAGAGATGACAATCTATAATTACAAAGAAAAAGTCAGAATTTAATAAAGTGTACTAGGAAGTGGGAAAAGGAGGTAATAATAAAGTTAACATAATCAGGGGAATGAATCCCCCAATTGTCCTCATTATTAGATTTCCAATTGTTTCGACAAATATCATATAGAGAAGCTAGGGTTTATGACGAGGAGAATTGTGTACAATTATACTGTTATGGGCGAAAATTGAAGAATTGATCAGAATCATCAATGCAAGCAGTGAGAGACAGTGATTGTCCTCAGTTTCGGTTTTGCACGATCCCGATGAATGAAGTATGAACAGATGCATGAATTGAATTGACCAGACATTGCAGCGTAGCTCGTTGAGTTGTTCAGTCCCTTTCAATAATGCAAATTTTTTGTCCTACAATATTAAATCTTAATTTCTCCTTGTCCCCCTCCTTTAATTAAACAGCAATAATTCTGTGTGCGTGCTTTGACAAATTACACTTAGATTCATTAAATGTTGTTCAAAATTACGCACAGTCTAAATAATTTTATTGAAGTAAATAAAACTATCTCCGTTCAAAGAAGTTTAATTTTACAGAACAGTAGCATATGTTCTTAAACAAAATCTGTCTCATCAGCTAAACATAATTACTTGTAAAGCAACTAAGTGCTATATGATGGTAAGCCAATATATCAGTAAAATTTTTAAGGTTTTAATACGCTGGTTTATTTTTCACTGAATTTACTAAAAAAATGGCTGGGATAATTTGGGACAGAAGAGGTATGAAATTGAGAATTTTTGTTTATGATAAGAAGTACATACTTAAAATAGAAGTAAGATGGATGAGAATCATGAAGTATGTGTATATATATAGCTAGGTAGATATATATAAAAAGATAAAGATAGATATATATAGTATGTATATAGGTATGGTGGGTGTGTTCCCCATAGAATTAATTTTACATGGCAGATAGAGGCACAACACAACACAACTGGATCTTCAAACTTCTCACACTTTCTGTTGTTGCAGCTGGACTTGCACTTGATGATTATTAGTGGCTTCCACAGGAGTAGGAGGGTTGTTGTCTGGTTGCTGCTTCTTCTGATCTCCAATCTCAATATCAATGGGGGCCTGAGGGGTGGTAGCTTCAACTTCTCCGTTATGTTGAGGCAGCTTCTCATTATCCTTGCTCACGGGCTTGTTCTTCCTGTATATACAATACAGCACCATCTGTATTGTCCCGAATGTCACTCCCACTATGTTCGGAAGCTGTATTATTAACATGCATGGGAAGCTAACATTAGAAACACAAGACAGAAGCAACTATATATGTGTATATAGGTTAGCACTTATTAGCACTAGTACTTACTGTAACATAGATATCCTTGAGAAGAATGCCATATGCCATCCACATTATTGCGCTTATTGTGAGAAGCAGTGAAAGATTGAAGGGCATGAACTCCACACTCTTTGTGCGAATTACCACTCTCTACATGAAAATGCATATATCACATCATTATTCAATTAATAATATTATATTAATCAAATACATATAGTAGAAATGAATTAACTCACAATGATGCTTAAAGGTGCTGCAAAGACACTGGTGGAAAGGACGACGCAGATCCATCCAAGAAGCTCTAGACGAGCTGTTCTTTCTTTTGCTAGAACGTGTGTGAGAAGGACAACCAAGAATATTCCCCCCAAGTTGAACATGAATATCAGCTTCAACGTGAAGATCTACATAACATAACATAACATAGTATAATAATAGTGATTTATTAAATGAATTAATTAATACATGCATGAGCAGTATAATAATTAAGCGTACCCTAGCTTTCTTGGGGCAATAGGTGAGATAGATGGCAAGGTAAATTGTCTCTATAAAACAACCGAATGAGTTGATGGTGATGATAAGTATTTCGCCCTTCTTTATGTAAGCATAAAATATCCAAAGCATTGCACTGAACAGTGCTGCCACATACGGAATCGACTGGAACCCTTCCGTTGTTTTCTTCTTACAAACTCGATAGAATGTGGATCTGCATTCATTCCATATGTACTATTAGTTAGTATTGGCTACTGCCCCTGCGTTCACATTAATTCAAGTTATATATGTATGAATGTATACTTACAAAGGTGCCAGAAAGCAAATGAAGGAGCAAATGTTACCTGTACATAAACATAACATAGAAAATCAGTGAACTGCTTGGAAGGAGAATGAAAAAGAATATATATTAAGAGAGTAATCAATTAATTGTGCATGTATGTGTGTGTACCTATAACACCAACGATAAAAATTTCAGTAGCGACTTGAGGCATGGTTTCGATGGAAAGAAGAGCTAGAGAAGAATTTAAGGGAAGCTAAGTGTAGCTCTAGCTTGCTTAATTAATGAATAATGTGTATGTGTGTGTACCCTGCCACGGAAGAAAACAGGTATTAGAGATCCCTTATATATAGGGGAGGAGGAGGAGGGGGCTATTTGCATGAGTGAATTGCATTGATTCGAGGGCAAACAATCAAAGCCATGAGCACACCCGTTTCCGAATGCCAACTCAATTCATTATTGTGGCGAGTTGGTGTGATGTAGTTCTACAATTAATACTTTGGGCCACCACTTCCGATCCCTTGTTTACGTGTTACATCTCCAACCAATTTCAGACGTTACGTTTCCTCACGTGACCCCTCTCCATTATTCCTCCCTCTCACGTCCCTAGTTGGCCCTCCTATTTCACAAATTCTATGCCTCACAAATTAATTGAAAGAATGCTATGGAGCGATGCAATTTTATTGTTTTTTGTTATTAGTTAATTATTAATATTTGAAATATATAATAAAATGTTTTGTTAGATTATTAAATTAACAGAATTAAATTAAATGAATTGAATTAATAACTAAATGATAATAAAAAATAATAAATTTTAATATCTTTTAACATTTCTTAATTGATTATTCGCGGTAAATTTAAATGAATCCAATAGTTATGGTTTACTCTTAAAAAAATTATAAACCAACTTCTTAAGTTAATAATTAGTCAACATTTAATCTTTACTCTTTTGTATTTTTGCTTATTATTATTTAAGAAAATTTAGAAAGTCAACATTTTTTAAAATCAGCCAACGATTGTATTCGTACGATGTTTTCTGCCTCTTCAATATCTCTTCCTTTTCTTTTACTTCTACCTTCAAACCTCTTCTTTCCCTTCCTCTCTCTCCCGCCACCGTTATCTTTTCCTCTCCTTTTCTCGATCTATCAGTTTATTTTAGATGTTTTAAGGCAAACATTTTTGAATGTTTTTTAATATGATTTTATTTTTAAAACAATTAGATTTTTCTTTAAATGTTTTTGAGAAATTTTTAATGTATATTAGGTTTAGAATTTTTAAATTTTGAATGCTAACTTAAATAAACGAATTTGATAAGTTTTTATTCCACTTTTCAGTATTATTTTCAGTAAGATTTTGCATATATATATATATATATGTGTGTGTGTGTGTGTGATTTAAGATGTTTATTTAGATATTATTATGAACTAAAACTAATTTTTTTAAAAAATTAATTGATATTTACGGATAGGTAATTTGTTCCCTAGTTGGATCTCTAGATATTTCGATAGCTTGAATCATGGGTAATATGATATGAATTGTTAGCCGCACCCTTCTCCTTAAAATTATTAGTGTGTGTTGGTATGAAAATGAAAATATCGGCGCCAGAAGGGCATGGGCTGAGTCACCTCCACTAAGGACACAGGTCACCGATTCATCAAAATTTCATGACTTTGAGATTAAAGCGGGACACGTGTTACCAAATGACATCATCACACATTCACACCCATGCACATGCACACTGCTAATACTATGAAGAGATCATCAGAGTGTTGAATTAGGGAGGAATAATCCTAATTACTTCACTATATTATGAGCATGTATATCTTCGGGTGAGTAGTGTAGGAGAAATTTCATGAGCTGTAACAGTTATTGCGCTCAATCTCTCATGATTAATGCAACGAACTTTTGACCATCACACGTGAAGGGTAGAAGAATTCCAAGTCCCATCTCGTCTCGTGATTGATTATCATTAAGCCAAGTGGCACCGCTACTCTATTACATCTGGATCACTTTTTCAATCAACATTCATCTAAACTCTACTTGACAAAACGGAACAATAGCTATACTAGGTATCATACTTAAAAGGAGGACTTTAATTTGCACTATCTTTTTATTTTTATTTTTTTTATAGTATAAAAGATATTTTTTATTTTTTTTTCAATTTTTATCAATCATTCTAGAATGAGTGTGTGGTGCACTGTTAATCCAACAAATAGCAAAAATGGTTTTCTTAAATCATCATTCTAGTATTAGGCCTCTCATAATAATAATAATAATAATAATAATAATAATAATTAGGAAAAGAAAATTTGTGATTTTCTATCGTTGTCCGTCTAATAGTTGAAAACTTGCAACAACATAGGAATCTTGGACCGAGCCAAACAATGATTAGTTCTCCTAATAAAAAGAAAGTAATCAAATTTTTAAATTTAAAAAGAACTATTTCGACAAACAAATACTTTGAATTACTATATTTATGAATTGGATATATTTTAGATCAACAATGCTAGGAAATTAAGAGGGTATCAGCCAAAAATCAGTCAAATATTTCTGGATGAATCTAAAATTTCTACGTGAATGATGTTTATGTTAGGTATTAGGATGTTTCTTCTACTAAATATCAAAATATTTCTTTTTCATACTAAATAGATGTTCTTTTATATATTTTATAAATTTTTTTATATACTAAGAATCGAGATTGTTGGAAGTTCCGTGATTCCCGTCCCTATTTCTCCAACGTATCATTCAAAATTTTAATTTGAGGTGAGAAGCAATTAATATCAAATATTATAAATTAAAAATAAATAAAATTAATTAAATATAATTATAAATTAGTTAAGTTGTTTACCTTTTTGTTAATCACCTCTTGGTTCCATATACTTTTCTATTTCAGATATAGTATTCATCGACACTCATTTGATATATTTATTTATTGTCTCTAATTATATATTAATTAATAAAAAATAAAAAAATTAATAGACACATCTAATAAATACTATGTGTCTAACTTTATTAATAAATGTATTCTTAAAATAAAATTATAAATAATATATATTATTTTTTATTAAAATAAAAAATATTTTAAATATTTTATATAATTAAAATAAGACATTAAAAATAATTAAAAATTAATTTAAATTTTAATACCAATAAAATATTAAAATATTATTACGATTTATCTAAAAAAATACTTTATATTTTATATATATACTTGTCCCGTATCTTATAAGATTTTAAAATTTATGTATCAACGTGTCCTATATCATATCTAGCCTCGTGTCAACCACTCTTCTACGTTAATCCAACTGAATATATAAATTATGTCACAATTTTAGCTTTCATTATTTTTATTTGTTCTTATGTTATCTTTATTTGTTCTAATCTTTCATAAGCATATATATATATATATATATATATATAGTTTTACTTTTATAATTTTTCAAATAAAAAAATACAAAGTATAACATTCTTTATTTTTTTTTTCTTTTCTCATTCTTTCGTAGTTTTATTATGATATCAAAGCCATGGTATCCTCTTTAAAGAGGATAGCTTATTTTCGTTCTGGTGAGAGCATCGTGTTTCACTACAAAAAATTCGTCGGGTACCGTCAGATTTACTGACAGATTTTTTAGTCTGCCGCTAATTACCATCAGAAAATTTTTGTTGGTAATTTTTACCGTCGAATTTTCTCTCGGTAAATCCGATGGTAATATATTATTAATTAATAATTAAATTAATAATTACCGACGGATTTATCTGACGATAAACTTATTTTTTAAATTTTTTAAAAAATTTGTTAATCCTCATGTATTAATTAAAATACACTCATCATCTAAGAACATAACTTCTAGTGAAATATAAGACGATAACAAGATAAATAACAACAATCTTAGATTTTTAGTTATCCCATATATGCAAAAAAGCGCAAATACTAATAGATAACAATAATTAGCAGTGTATATTTCAACATATATTTCTTTAGTCTCAACAAAGTAGAAATACACTTAATTTTCATGAATGAGAAATCAGTAGTTACCTAATGAACACCCTTATCAATAAGGTCCTTATCTTGAAGTCAGTATTCATACAAAACCCAATCAGTTCAATCTCTCTTAGGTGCATTATCCTTGTGAAACACTAGAGTCTTTATCATACCCACAACAAGCTTCTTATTCTCGACGGATCTATACAAAAAAATGACCACATAAAGGTAATTGAATCAGTCGCAGACGGTAATTGATTATACCAAATACTTTATACATAAAGGTTTCATGTATAATTAAATAAGAATGTAATCTAATCATTGAATGGAACCTATATTAAAATTTGAAGTATAAAAAAGATAGAACAATTTCTCCAAAGCAGAAATCTAATTCACTTCTGTAAGGTTCCATATCTGTTGGGGAGGGGAACGAAGCATGCCTTATAAGAGTGTGGATACCTCTCCCTAGCATGACGCATTTTGACGAGTGAGTGTGGGGGCTTTGGGTATCATCCCTATCGTCAAAGACAAAACCGTGAGGCCTTGTGTGCCAAAGCGGACAATATCATGTTAGCGGGTGGTCTGGGCTGTTACAAATGGTATCAGAATCGGAGCCCGGATCGATGTGCCAGCGAGGGCGCTGGGCTCCCTTAGGGAGGTGGATTGTAAGGTCCCACATCGGTTGGGGAGGGGAACGAAGCATGCCTTATAAGGGTGTGGATACCTCTCCCTAGCATGACGTGTTTTGACGAGTAAGTGTGGGGGGCTTCGGTTATCATCCCTATCGTCAAAGGCAAAACCGTGAGGCCTTGTGTGCCAAAGCGGACAATATCGTCCTAGCGGGTGGTATGGGCTGTTACAACTTCCAATTACTTTTCTTTAGAAATAATTGAAAAAAACATGTAAAACAAGAGATCGTAGCATCTATATCGGCTTACCTTTTATTCAAATTAGATTGTAATGCGAGAAAGATTTTAATTTCACTCGAAAATTGAAAGTACAATAAGATGACTATTTAAAGTTTCATACATGTCCATGAAAGACACAGCATAAAGTTGTACCATTAATATGAAATCTCAGTGTAATTTCACACAGCAGAACCAGAAACAATTGTCAAGCAAACTTAGTAAATTATTCAAAATCAAATTGTACAAACCTACCACAATACAACATGCAGCCGAAACAAAAAAAAAAGCATAAAAGCATATTTTGACTAGAACTTCATACAATTTAATTATTTTTACAATATTTACTTATACAAATTAGATAGAATTCTCTAAGATCACTCACCACTTGAGTGCCAGCAACCATATTTTCCCAGAAACCAATACGGCCATCGCAGAAGAATAAAGAAAACTTAAATAGTAAAAGCTTCAGAATCGCGCAACAACTTCCCTTAAATCAAATAATCCAACAAAAAAATAGAATCATAAAAAATCATGAATTAAAAAGAAAACCTAAATCAAAACAGAATAAAAAAACCCTAAATCGAAACAAAATTAAGAAATCTTGAATCGGATACCGTCTGGTACATGCTGCTGCTGTGCACGGAAGATGACAGGGGCTGTTGGTGCGTGGAAGACGACAGCAGCTGTTGGTGCGTGGCACCGTAGAGGAAGACAAAGAGAGAAGCGCATCGAGGATGGGGAGGGAAAGGAAAGGGTCGCGCCACCGCAGGATGCGAATCAGGGTACTGTGGGATAGCGTCAACGGCGGAGAAGAAGGAGGAGCTTCGTCGTTGTCAGAGGCTAAGAAAGTGAGAGGAGATTTGCTATTGGCAGAGTGAGAGTGAGGTGTTTCGGCATTGTGAAGAGTGAGATTGAAGAGGAGATCCTTTGGAGGCTGTTAGTGGCATCGGCACTGGCAGAGGGGGATGCTAAAGGCGTGGTTTGGAGGAGAGAGATGCAGAGAGAGAGAGAGAGAGAGAGAGTGGCTCTTTCAAAATGAGGGGAGAGGGGCTGCGATTCTAATTTAGGACAAAATTAACGTCGGATTTACCAGCGGATAAATCTGATGATAATGTATTACGCGTGACCAAAACATAGCGTTCCATTAACTGAGCTAAATCCGCCAGTAATTCCGACAGTAATGATTGCGCCAATTTTTCTTTTCCTCCAATTATTACCGTCGGATTTAGCATCAGAAAACTGAATTCGACGGTAACTTTTTTACTCGACGAATTTATTACTAAATCTGCTGGTAAATCCATTGATAAACCCAACGTTAATGTCTGACAATAAATCCAACGATATTAAACATTTTTCTTGTAGTGTTTTTCTTTATGAGTACTCTTCTTCTCTATGCATTTTCTCCTTCTCTTTTGCCTCTGCATTGATATTCTCTCACGTCACCGATTAGCCCATCCTTCCTTCTTGTCTTTCTGAGTCTAATAAGCCTAACACCGCCACACGCGCTCTCATGTGCCACCTAAAGTGCTACCACCGTTTGCCCTCAACATCATCTTTATTGTTAAAATTGCAATGTCATGTTTCCTTTTTCAGCCCTATTTCTGACGTCCTTCAACCTACCGCCGCCCACCATGCGCCATCGTGGCCTCCCTGTTGTCCCCTTTCCTCTTTCTCTTCTTCTTCTCCCTCTCTTTCTTTTTCTCTGTTTCTGCCGCTGGTAGCCCTAGCTATGCTACACCTTTCTCTTCCTTTATTTTCCTCTAAAGATCGCTGTGTAAAACCCGAGAAATTAGTAAATGATTAGTCAATAAATTAATTATTAATCAAATAAATTAGAAAATAGAATTTTATGATTTAGTGAGGTAGAACTAATTAAAATAAGAATTTTGACGCTAATTTTAAAGAATTTGGCCCAAGGCCCAACCCAAACTTAATAAAATGAAAGAGCTTCAGCTCTCTCTTTCCCACACACACACACTGGAAACTTAGAGGGAGAAGAGAGGAAGAGCATGCAAACCCTCGGCTAGATTTCAACTTCATATAACTTTTGATCCGGAGCTCCGATCGCCGCATCGTTTGGGCCATGTGACTGCAGCGTTGAGCTCTACAAAGTCCAGTGGTCAATTAGGTAAGGAAGTCTCAGTTTCAATCTCTGTTCTTCCTTCCCTAATTTTCGAAAATTATATGAATTAGATGTTGAGATTTTGGTTAAATTGATGTTCTAGGTCCAAATTAATTTGATGGATTAATGGGTTTTGTTTAATTGAGGCATGGGTGAGGTAAAGGCTCTCTAAATCTTGTAGATTCTTAGATTTATATGTTGGATGTTGAATTTTTATATATGATGAAAATACTAAGAATTGGGTATTTGCATGTGATGGAAGAGATGGAATAGGTATGAGACTTTGTATACAATTAGTGGTAAAAGTGGAGTGTGAGTTATTGGTTTTTGAAAGAAACTTGGTGAAATAAAGGTTTGAGGGATTTTTGTGTAAAATTGATTTTTGGTTGAACTTCGGCGAGCCATAACTCGGTTTCTGGACCTCCAGATTATTTCAAACTTATTTCATATAAAAATTGGGTCCGTGAAGATTACGTCATTTAAAGAATGGATAAAAAATATTTTAAAACGAGAAAGTTATGTGCGTCGAAAGTTCGGTATGTAAAACTGAAATTCTGCAGACTTAGCCATTTCTGATCAAACTGTAGTGTATGCGTACGCATACCCCTCATTTCGCGGACAAGGCTATGCATACGCGAGATGGGCTAAACTGCACTCTCACGTGTACGCGTGGTCCCAATTTCAGCAAATGTGAATTTTGTGTTTTTAAAGCTTAATTTCAAATCTCTAAACCTCTATTTTTACTTCTCAGTGTCCAAAACTTAAATTTAATTATAGAGAGGGAGTTGAACATTGAGAGGATAATAACTTGCGAGTGAAGAGGGATTGTAAAGGGGTGATGAAAGTTGAAAAGTTTAACGGGGATGTTGGTTTGTAAATAAATGTGATTATGGCCCCGGGTAGTAGGCATTGACGATGTCCACTTGCTCCGGGTATGAGAAAGGGAAAAAGAGCTATGAAGAAATGAATTTAAACGGAGTAATAAATGAATGTATGTTTGTGATACCTGGGTAGTAGCAAGGATAGTGGTTTGTCCTGCTTGCTCCAGGTTAATGTTTGAGATTTGATAACGAAAATGCATGATTTAAACTATATGAATGTATGTTTGAGATATCTGGGCAGTAGTAAGGGTTGTGGTTCGTCCCGCTTGCTCCAGGTCAATGCTTCAGATACTTGGGTAGTAGCAAGGATGGTGGTTCATCTCGCTTGCTCCAGGTCAGTGATTGTGACGCCTGAGTAGTAGTAAGGGTTGTGGTCCATCCCACTTACTCCATGTTGAGCTTTTAAACACCCGCTTGGATAGTAGCCGCAGTAGTGGTTATTCCACTAGCTCCAGGTTAAGCGGGTAGTAGTAAGGGGGTTGTAGCTCAAACCCACTTACTCCGCATGGGTGTTTCTGTCCATGGTTAGCTACCAGGACGTGTCGGGTTGGCTATATAACCGACAGATAATATCATCAGCTATAAGACAAGCATGCATCATATGCATTTGTGTGTTTTGATTGCTTGTGCATTAATTGGGCTTGCCTACGTGATTATTTTGCTTACTTGCTAAATTGTTACCTGCTGTATTTGTATTCTACATGTGCTTGCTTTGCCTGTTTGTTTGTCTGTGGTTTCACCGGTGTTGGGGGATTGGAGGAAAGGTAGATAATTGAGGGTTTTGGATAGAGTTAGTTAAGTTTAGAACCTTAGACAACCACCCCCTACTTATGGCTTTCATTTTTAATTCTTTAAGTTTTATAATCTGAGCGTCGGCATTCTACGATTGCCTCTGGTTTTTCCGGGGCCATATTTATTATATATATGGGCACCTTAACCATACTGAGAACCCCTGGTTCTCATCCCATACAATATATGTTATTTTTAGATGCAGTTCGAGAGGCACCTCGGTAAGCATCTAGAGTTCATTCTGCAAGCGAAGTGTTATATTTAAGACTCTGTGTTTTGAGCTTACGTTTAGTATTCTGTACTTAGATTCTCCTCTGTATATTTAACTTTACTTTGTCCCTCTTAGAGGTCAATGTGGAGAAACAGGTTATTGTTTTGTCTGTATTGGATTAGAAACACAAGTTTTCCGATTACATAAGCGATGCGTCCTATGTTTTAAACTTTCCTTCAAAGGCTTCTCGTTATAAAATTCCTTTCAACTATTATTATATATATTTTTACTTTTAGATATCGTAATACTTTGCCACCTCAGTTTTATGACTTAAGCATATATAAGATTCTGTGTGGTAGGGTGTTACATGCTGCATGCTCTCTCTCCCTCAAGTGCAGCATCTCCTTTTCTATTTCTGCCGCCGGCAACCCTAGCTCCGTCATGCCTTTCTCTTCCTATGTGTTATCGTGTCACACACGTCTTTCTTTGTGTCGTCGCACCGCACGCGTCTTCCTCAACTATTTTATTGGAATTTATCTAAATTGTGGATTATTGACATCTTCCATCCACTAGCTTGCGGAAGCGTATTAAACTACACTTCTATATTAATCTATGATAACAATAAAGACGTTTAATACTAATCTATAAATTCAACTTAACAAAATACATCAATTATACTATAATTTTAGTTATTATTATTTTTATTTATTTTTATTTTATCTTTATTTATTTTTATTTTTTATAGATAATATTTTATATATATTTAATTTTATTTTTATAATTTTTTAAATTAAGAAATATAAAATAAAATATTTTTTATTTTTTCCCATCTTTTATAGTTTTATTATCTGTGTCAATGTCCTAACATTATAGCCTACAATGAATTGTGATTAATCCGATGACGATTACCTCAGTTGGATTTTGTGGTGGCAGGTTCAGAGTCTTAGATTATATACGAGGGCATGCGTGGAAAGATCATGTTTGAGTTGTTTTATTTTATTATAACTGTTTAGATGCTCATATCTTGTTTGACACGGAAATAATTACGCATACGTGAGTTTAATTAATCAATCAATCCTCCATGATTAGAATTAATTGCATTTCGCTTTTTCAATGATTTAAGACTCATATCTAATTTAGGATTCAGATATTTTGTAAGGTCAAAGCTCAGGTGATTGCCACTATTGTATTGTGTGTGCACGTGTGATCATTTTACTTTTCATTTTTAAAAATAAAATATTTTCGCGTATATTAACTGTGATATATTAAAGGCTTGGTGGCAACTGGCAAGCTCATAACCAGACCTAACAATTAATAGTAGAGAAATGATAGCAGAAATGCAGAATCCTTAGAAGTTATTTTTTTTGTTATTATTTAATTATTAATATATAAAATATGTGATAAAATATATTATTAAATTAAAAATTAAATTAAAAATTAAATAATAAAAAATAATAAATTTTAATAAACCTGTGATATTTCTCTCATAATATAATTTATGTTGTTCAGATAACTAGCAAGCTGCATTCTATTGGATCAAGTATTTATTATACTAAAAATTGTAGTTGTTGACAGCAATTTTTTTTTTGTGACTAGTTGTTGACAGCAATTTAATTTTTGTGTTTTGCTACTGTACTTAAAAATTTATGTTTAATTGTTAAAAAAATTAAATAGTGAATATTTAATTTATATAAATATTTAAATATTTAAAATTTATTATAAAAAATAAATTAAAAATATTCGACATCAAATAATAAATATTATTAAATTAACCTTTAATTTTTATAAAATATTAATCTTTTTGAATTACATCTTATTTAGTTATTTTAGAAACCGACCATTCGTGCAATGATATATATATAAGTCGTGGATGTTAATTTTGTTGAGTTTTACTAGAGATGTTAATAAACTTAAATTAACCCTGCAACTTCAATAATTTGATTGTATTATTAAAACTTTTTTGCGCCTATATTTGTGTGTCAACCCAAAAATAGTATTAGACCCACAACTTCTTTACATTTACACTTTTATTTTATTTTATTTTTTTCTTTTTCCTTTTCCCTCCTCTTTTTCCCTAGCGCTCTCGGTCACTTTCTTTTGTTTAGTGTCCAACGCCAAAATAGACTCAAACATACAGCAATTGTTTGAAATTTCAAAGTTTGTTGTTCAAAGCTTCTATCACTTTTCCAAAGAGAAATAGAGCGTTCAAATTAAAATGATAGTTACAACCACAATGCCAAGGGAGGTCGCTCTCTAATCAATAAATCACTATAAGTTAATGTGTTCAACATGGGTTTGCTTCTTTTGGCTGCCAGAAGAGGTACTAAAATACTATAGAGAACAATAACGAGACGTCAAAATGTATATTTTGGGTGATGCAGATTTTGGGGGTTGTCATTGTTTGTATTATTTAGTGCTTGCATACGCTATAATTATTTCTACAGAAATTAATATGTTGATGCTTGATGCCAAATTAAAGCACTCTAATATATGGATAACATGGAACTAAAAGAACACCAAAAAGGAAAAGAAAAACGAGCAGTAGGGTCCTAATTATTTTCTGAGTGGAACATTACCTAACCAAATTAGCTATTTATAATTTAAATTCATCGGTATTAATAATACATATGGATCAAATTGCATAGCTGGTTTGTTGTCAAATTTGGACCACTAAGCATTTGATTGATTAATTGTTTTTTTATATTACATACATTCGAAAAAAAATAAATGCAAAGTGCTTTCTTTTAACATAAATGTTTGTATTGCTTGTATAAATATTCATTTTATTACTTTTTAATTTTTAGTCTAACATCATGTTTTAACATTTAAGCTCTTATATATATTTTTTATTGTTAAATCATATTGGATTTGTATATGAGGAATGTTAGTTAGAGTAGATGACTATCAGAATTTTATAATTTTTTATTATTAATTAATTATTAATTTTTAAAAATATAAATTAAAATATGTTGTTAAATTACAAAACTAAAAAAATTGAATTAATGACTAAAAATAATGACAAAAAATAATTAATTCGGATGATTCTTCAGTATTTTTGTTTCTGTATACTTTGAGACGATATTGATATGTATAATATTGTTCTTTCCTTTTTCTTTTTTGTGTGGCTGATATATGAAGGGGGTGGTAGCACACCTGGATCAGGTGGAAATTACTGAAAGAGTTGGGGCATGCATGATGAGTTTCTAAACCAAAATTATTGACGAATGCTACATACCACTTGGGCTGCTATTTTCTCCTATGCTTTGAGAGAATGCGACCCTTCATTTCACGTTCTCATGAATCGGAATGCTTAGTAGTGTATTATATTGCTGAATTATTCTGTGTTATCTGTCCACGTATGCGGACAAATCAACACCAAGCATTTATAACATAAGAAGTCATTCATCAATCTTATACATTATTTTCTGAAAAGAAAACAAGGGGCCTTCAAGAAAGAGCAGTAAGAAAATTGGTTACGGTGCATATAAATAATAAAAGAGTAAAGTATCGTTTTTGTCTCCAACGTTTGGATGAGTCCTATCTGTGTCCCTAATATTTAAATCGTTCTATTTGTATCTTTAACGTTTATAAAAGTGATTCAATGTTATCCTACTATCAATTATACTAACAAATCAGATTATATTTTTTAATTATTCTCACTTGAATGTATTCATTCTCAATTAGATCTCACTTGGATGTATTCGATTTTAATATTATATCCACTATTTGTGTTTAGATTCAATTATGTCCCTAAAAAAGTAAATTATGTAAATATTGTAGGAATTAGTTTCAACATTTGATGAGCTATTTTTCGGAGTAGATCATCGATTCTATCCCAGACATTTATTTTCTAACTTTAAATAGAGATTTTTAAAACTCAAACTAAAGCACTCATGATGTGTAATTGACGGCAGGATAACATTGAATTACTTTTACAAATGTTAGGGATACAAATAGGACGATTTAGGGTGTGTTAGGCGTTACAAGAGAAGAAGCACGTTTAGCCTTCTTGAAAGCTTCAATTTTTGGTTTGGCAAATTTTTGATTCATGAACGCAGAAGTGATTTCGCTTTCAAAATCATGGTTTTCAAGAAGCTACAATTCTAAGCTTTTGCGTTTTACAAACGGGCTTCTAGCCATCAATACTCCATCTTTATTTACCTTTTACCAACTTTATCCTTTATGCATGTTATTATATTATTTATGGAATTCTTATTATTTTTGTTTATATGAACTCATTTTTTTATTATTTTTATTTTTATTTTTTATTAATTATTTATTTGATATTATACACTTTTATAATTATAATTTTTTGTATTATTTTTATTATCTTTTTATAATATAATTTATTGATTCTATTAGGTAAAGTAAATTAAACAAAAAATTAATTGTAAATAATAATAATAATAATAATAATAATAATAATAATAAATTATAGCATACTAAAAAAGAGTACTAAAAATATACTATATAAAAAATATCATAAATTTTTTTTTATTTATTTCAATTACTACCAAGATAAATATTTAATTTTTTTTATTATTCTTAGTACTCTCTAAAATTTATATTTTGTTAGTTTTAATTAAAAATATATTTTACCAATTTTTTTATATTATTTTTATTTTAGTGTATAAATATTAATTTTATTATAGAATTAATTAATAAGATCTATTCAATTATCTAAATTAAAATGATAAGATAATATACAAAAATTATTTAAGTTGGTGTCTATTTTAGTAATTTTTTATCTAAAAGTGATTTTGAGTAGTAGAATCCAAACAATATTTATTTTACTATAATTCATTTTGATGCAAAGATTACCAAACATAAATCACTTTAACACAAACTTACTTTTCATCAAAATCAAGTTTGCAAAATCAATTTTATTCAAACTCCCGTTTATAAACTGTAATCCAAACACACACTTAAACGTTAGAGATACAAATAGGATTTACCTCAAATGTTGGGGACAAAAACGATACTTTTCTCATAATAAAAATTGGATGCGTGATCAAATCACATGAATTCCCAAAGAAAAACTGTAGGTAGAAGCCAATTTTTAGTTATTTAATATTAATTAATTTTAATGTTTAAATTTATAATTTATTATTTAAAATTAAATTTCTATAATTAAAGATTTAAAATTTAAGATAAGTAAAATAATTTTTAAAAAATTAGTTGATATTAGTAGAAAAAATTAATTACTTAGCATTATTTATTTTGATATGAACTATAAAAATATTATTTATATATTAAAATCAGTTATTATGTATTACATATAAATATATATAATTTAATTTGTTTTTAATATATATTTTATATTTTAATGTATATTCTATTTTAATAATTGATTTTAATGATTTATTTTAACATACAATTAACATAGTTAGATAATTTTTTCAATGAAGCTAGGCACGTCATTTTCCTGGTAGATTTGATTATTTTTTACTACTGAGATTTGTCTTCTGTTGAGATTGCGTCAAGGATCTCAGGGGACTATATATCTCACTATCATGTACATCCTAAACACAAAGCACGAAGGGTCTAAATCAGCACATAACTATGAGTTCGCTGCTGTTTGGTAGTGATGATTACTAATATATACGTTTAATTAACATATTCTTCGTCATAATGAAAAACCATATGTTAATTATATATTTTCATGTTAATTAACTGATACTCTATATGTACTTTCTTAAATTTGGATCATTAGTTATGATGATATAGCTTGTATGTGTGTGATTCCACAATGATGGGAGGTAGGGATGGACCCAGCCACCAGACACGGTTCCGATGAAGCTCTTATATATTTGATCTGTGTCATTATCAACATTCGAAATTCATGGAATTATAATGAATGCCTCAGCTTACCAATGCTTCCTTTGGCTTCCTCATTATTAATGAAGCGCTCATCCCCGACTACTCGATCTGATTCAAATCATTGCAAGCCACGTGGGCCACGCATGTGCTGCCACTTGGTGCTGTCTCCTGCTGCCAACGTGGACTGATCCCTCAGCCATATGGCATGCTATGCTTGATATTCATCATAAAGTAAAAGTGTTTGCTAGCTAAGCTAAGCTATAAGCTCAATGGAACAGTCGCCATCACAATCAATCAGAGGTAGTAACAATCTGCCTGATAATGATCCCAAATACTGTGTAAGTATGCAATACTAGACTTTGGAGTAACATTATTGGAGACACCAAATTAAATAACTCCAATCTTACTCCACATACATTGTTACTTCCCCACTTGCTAATGCTCTTCACCTTCAATCATACAATGTATTCAACTACTCATACAGCCGACTTGTAATTGTATCCGTATGTATCACAATCACTCATACCAATTCACAATTTCATACAATCAATTCAACATCACCAAACTTAAATGACATTTCTATATCATGAATAGGAAAAAGGTCACATTAGGAAGACTATTATTTGCATATGTAACTCTTTTTTTTTTCGAATTTAACTAATTTATTATATATTTTTCTGCAATGATGCTACTCATCAACAACCAAAAATGAAGAAAGTAAAGTATACGAGTCTAATAATTATGAAAATGACAAATTTGAACACTTGAAATAATGTATGAAAAACACACTAGAAGATAACTAAAAAAAAAAAAAAAAAATCTATTGCACCATGGAAAGTTTATTTTACACCTATATTGAATAGTGTGGATTATATTTGGAATCAATAGGAAGAAGGGAGATATATAATAATGAATATTTAAGAGTAGTCTAAGAATATATTAAAAACATTTGTTAGTCAGACCCTTAAATTTATTAGTCTAATATCATTATTCATAATATTAAGATTTTTTTTTTGTCCACTTACATTCCACAGCTTCTAGTCCTAAGTATTAAAACATTACAGTACTTACTCACACACAATGTTAAATATTCTCATTTACTATTGGTCTCAGTCATGAACCCGGGTACACTTCTTGTAAAGCAAGGAATTTGATCACTAAACCAAGTCTTGCGGGCTTTTTGTTTTGTTTATCGCAAGGATCTTGTGTGTTTTTGGGTTAACTCAACGATCCTGTTTATATTTTTATTTATTGAAGTTGGGTCATTCATATAGTGGACGACGGGGAAAGAGGATCCATTCTATATACTAAGCCCAGGTTTGTGGCTGAGGCATGTGATCTAGTGGGAAAGATGTTTGCCTCAAATGAAGCAACACCAGGTTCAAATCCTAGGTTTATTTAGGTTACTAGGTTAGTGTGTGTGTGGGATGTGTGTGGGAGTGTGTTGTATGACCCAAAAAAAGAAGCCCAGGTTTTTTACAATGATTAAATTTATGAAGTACGTATGACCAAAAAAAAAAAATCATGAAGTACGCAAGTCTCAGTCCAAAAACGTAAAAACAGGAATGAAGGAGCAAGTCCAAAATCCTTAAACAAAATAATTGTTATTTTTGACCAAATATATAAATATTATTAAATGATTTAGCAGTCCAAAAAACACAACAGAAAAGGTTTAATTAAAATTAGTACTCTAAAATATTCAGTTGATAACGACCCAAAAAAAAAAAAAAAACTCGGTTGATAAAGAAAGAAAAGTCAAAGGAAGTAAACAATTAAGAAGCCGGCGGTGGCCGCCAGAGGCGTTGACCAGACGCAATACAATTTTGGCGTGGCTCTGTTCTTCTTCATTGCCACTTCCATCTTCTCGTTCCCATCCTCCAAGCACAGGAAACCGCCAATGAATGCGATGATGCAGCCGCCGCCGCCGCCGCCTCCGCCCACCTCCTCCGGCACGGGATCCCCTGCTGCATCATCATTCGTCAGAACTTACCGCGCCTGGCAAGGCAATAATGTAAGCAAGTCAACTGAAACATTAGTTAGGGATTTTGACTCTCCCAATTATAAATTGCGATTGAAATAACGAATGAGTTCGGTTTCTTTATTTGGCGCCTTGTTCAGGTGTTTTTTCTTCGAGGTAGGCTTATATTTGGACCAGACGTGAAATCCATATTTATATCGCTGTTTCTTGTGATTGCTCCTGTTGCTTTCTTCTGTGCCTTCGTTGCCAGAAAACTCATTCATGATTTTCCCCATCACGCCGGGTGGTCAATTATCGTCGTTGTTATCGTTCACACTTTCTTTGTAAGTTTCTCGATCCATCTACGAACAACACCTAGTCTAGTGTCTTTCATTCACACTACTCTTTTTAAGTGTTAAATTATTGTATTGAATTCCCAGGTTCTGATTACCCTTGTACTAACCTCAGGAAGAGATCCAGGTATAGTACCTCGCAGCGCTTATCCTCCACCAGAGTCTGATGATGATGCTGATGAGACTGTGCCCCGTGCTGCTTCCACCCGCCCACGGCGGTCAAAGATTGTTTTAGTCAACGGTGTACCTGTCAAAGTCAAATATTGCGATACTTGCCAACTCTATAGACCCCTCCGCTGTTCTCATTGCTCTGTATGCGACAATTGTGTGGAACGATTTGATCATCACTGTCCCTGGCTGGGCCAGTGTATTGGATTGGTAATAGTAATACCCTTATCAATTATTATTGTTTTTTTTTAAATATTATAGATAATGTTCCTAAATCAACTCTGTTTGCTTTGTTTCTCGCATGCTGCAGCGAAATTACAGGTTCTTCTACATATTTGTACTCTCTGCAACACTTCTTTGCTTATATGTGCATGTCTTTTGCTGGGTCTACATTAAGAAGATCATGGATTCTGAGGAAAAAACAATTTGGAAAGCAATGATCAGAACCCCGGCCTCTATTGCACTAATAATCTACACTTTCATTTGGGTCTGGTTTGTTGGAGGCCTCACTGTTTTCCACACCTATCTCATCAGCACAAACCAGGTTTGACCCTTTGAATTTGTCATCAATCCTCATATACTGCATTTTCCAATGTATTAATACACATTCGTTTAATGATAATCATTCCTTTTGTTTTACGTGCAGTCTACTTATGAAAATTTTAAATACCGCTATGATCGACAACTGGTAAACCCATATGACAGAGGGATAGTTGAGAATTTCAAACAAGTATTCTGCACTAGCATTCCTCCATCCAAGCATAACTTTAGGGCTAAGGTTCCAAAGGATCTTCCGCTATCAGAGTCACACCAAAGAGTAGTGGGTGGTCAGTCCCTAAGCCCTATGCTGAAGAAAACCACAGAGAACGAGGTGGAAGAGAGGAATGTGGAACATCGCAGGGATGGTGAATTGCGTAATGTGTCCCAGAATGAAAGCATGAGCATTCACAGGGAAAGTGGGGAGGGACAAGAAGCTTCATTTTTTAGGCAGTCTCTGTGGGAAAGAACTAGCAGAAAGTGGGAAATAACTCCTGAAGTTGTGACTGCAAATAGCTGTAGTAGTGGGAACCCAACTCAAGCATAGTGCATACTGTCAAAATCTCAAGTCAATTTCAGAGATGTAAACTAAAAATCAAAAGAATAATTGGGGGCGGGGGGAGAAAGAACGAAAGGATTAAAGTGGTTAGTGTTAAAAGTTAGTGCTTTACTGATCGTACTAGTGTTTTGTGGACTTCATTTGAGGTGATCTCCTAATTCCTATGAAAGAAGAGTTTGTGTACAGCAGCAGAAGCAAGAAAAACCGAATTTGTAGTGATCATTGGCATCTGTACATATACCTTTTGATTGTTATGAAAAAATGCAAGTGTATTTTCTAAGTCATTACATGTGTGTTGTTTTTATGGTCAGAGGAGGTGTTTAATTAAAGCCATTATTTGCCTAACTAGTGTTGAACGGTTGAACCCGTGCATGCTTATATTCAAGTTTCAGATTATTAAATCATATATGAGAATTCACAAAAAATGTGATTTTTATTTAATTCCTTTGGTATAGCATTAGTAGGTAATTGTAATATTCATGCAACAAATGAGAAATATTAGGTGATTAATATTTTTTTTAGAAGAGATTAAGGGCCAATAATTTTAAGTTATATTAGTCAGTACTTTTAGTTAGTAATCTAACATTTTTAGCCAAGTAGTTTAATATCATATTTTTTGTCAATATTTTAAATATTACTAATAAATTATTAACCAAAAATAATAAATTATAACGATTTTGGAGTATTTTCTGTAAATTTGCCTTACATTTAAGTTAATATTAATTAATTTTTTATTTTTTCAAATAAAAATATTAAATTCCTAACATTTTTTATATAAAATATTTTGACAAATTAAATATGTACGCATCAAGTTTCGATTAATGTTAAGTGTCTAAGTATTTTTATTAACCAAGTTAACAAGTTATTAAAATTTAAACTTCAGTCATGCTCCTCTTCCTCCTTCTCCTCCTCTTCCAACATCGTCATCGTTATTGCCGCCACCACCATCACCGTCGTCGTCGTGTCACTGCCATCATTCTTCTTACGTTCCTTCTTTCTTTTTTCTTCTTTTTTCAACGGCTTGTTGTTCTTCTTTTTTTTTTTCAACGTCTTGTTGTTGTTCAATTTCTTTTTCTTTGTGAATTGGATTATCTTTTTTATTGAGTGAAATTGGAAAGGTACGAATGCCTTTTATATTATTTTTCTATGCTCAATATTTGTGTGGTACATGTGTGAATTTGTGTGCTATGTTGAATAAAAATGTGTGCTATACTTAAATATTTGTGTGCTTTAATAAATCAGAATTTGTTTAATAATTTTTGACAAATTAGTGTGAGTTACCCATCTATTAGCTTTGATTACTTGTGTTATTTCTCTATATTCGATATTTGTGTGCTATTGTATATATTTTTGTTTTTGTTTTCTTGATTATGGTTATTTATGATGATCTTAGTTTTCTTTAATTGAGTTGTTTGAAAAATTAGTGTTATTCTATGATTCTAAACAAAAATGTGTTAGGCTTAACTATATGTGCTATGATAAACCATAATTTGTTTAATGATATTTGTCAAATTAGTATGAACTACCAAGCTATTAGCTTCGATTACTTGTGTGCTGTGAAAATAAAAACGGGTGTGTGTTGTTTCACTTTGTTTGATTTACACATGTGATCTGGTTTGGTATAATAGAAAATTCAATAAAAGAATATACACATAAATTTTGTTGTAGCAAAAATTTGTATGTTGTACTTCAAAAATTTGTGTGTTATGATTCAAAAATTTGTGTACTATATACAAAAATTTGTGTGTTATGATTCAAAAATTTGTGTACTATGTACAAAAATTTGTGTGCTATACTTTAAAAATTTATGTGTTATGCTTTTAAATTTATGTGATCTCCAACAAAAATTTATGTGTTATAGAAAGTGTAAAAAGGTTTGTACATGTAATGAAAGCTCATTGAATTGTGAACTAGTGGAGCACTGAGTGCGTGTCACGCGTTTCATTTTGAGAGTGAATTTTATTGTAGTTGGACCAATTTGATTGGACTTGATTATTAAAACTTGATCATTGTTGTAGTGACTTTTTATTCATATTTTTAACTAAAATTTAAAAGCATAGAGGCTTTTTTACAGCATATGTATAATGCGTTGCGAATCGAAATTCTATTTAAAAATTTGTTGTTAATTAATGAATAGTTGTTATATAATACATAAAATAAAATTTAAATCCTTCAATAATTATTTAAGCGGGTAATGAATTAACTATTAAACTAACTCAAATGAGTTGGTATATGCAAAGTATAAATGTATAATAGTTCCCTCGTTATCCTTATTTTTCTATTGTATTTCTTTATGTTTAAAATGACATTACAAGAAATCAGATTGAGTCAAATTTAATATAAGTTAAATTAAGAGAAAAGTTTACTTTTTTTTCTTGAAAAATATTAAAATGACACTTTTTTTTTTATTTGTAAATTATACATTTTTTTTATAATTTTTAAAAAATTTTCTTCTTAATCTATTTTAAATTTTTTGTGTTAACTAATATTAATCTTATCCATTTTTCAAAAAAAATAAATTATTTATTACAAAATACTCTTTATAAAAAATTTTATTTTTTTTTCACTAAATTTTTCTTACTAAAATAACTTTTAATAAATTATTTTTTTAAGATACCTTTTAATAATTTTTTAATTATTAAATTCTGATTTTATCAAAATTTTTGTTAACAATTATTTTTATATTTTATTATTAATTTTTTTATATTAATATATATTATTTTAACATTAAATACAAAAAATCTTGGTAAGATTATTTTTCAATATCAATATATATTAATTATTATACATATTAAACGTAATAAGATTTTTTTTATTTAATGTTAAAATAATATATATTGTTATAAAAAATTAATAATAAAATATAAAAATAATTGTTAAAGAAAATTTTGATAAAATCATAATTTAATAATTAAAAAATTATGGAAGGATATCTTAAAAAAAATTTTAATTATTAAATTTTTTTAAAAAAATATTTTAGTAAAAATACAATTTAATTAATAAAAAAATAATTTATTAAAAGGTACTTTGGTAAGTAAAATTTAATGACAAAAAAAATAAAATTTTTGTTAAAAGGTATTTTTATAAAAAATAATTTATTTTCTTAAAAATAGATAAATTTAATATTATTTAGCACAAAAAAAATTAAAATAAATTAAAGAGGAGATTTTTTAAAAGTTAAAAGAAAAGAGAAAATATATTTTACAAATAAAGAAAAAAGAATGTCATTTTAATATTTTTTAAAAGAAAAAAGTGAAATATTTTCTTAAATTAAATCATTATAAATCAAGAATGGAATGATGATTGCGGTGTTAATAATTATTTATACAATCATATTGTGATTATTGTCTATGTATATAAAAAATTAGTCACTAATTAATTATTATATATAAATATGTATTTGATGTCTCATAATTTTGTATTATACTATTGTAAATAAATTTTACTATTGGTCTATTACATATTTTATTGTTTTAATATGTCAAATTTAATTATTTTAATAATTAATTATTTAATTACAAAAATATATAAATTAATATAAATAGATATATATAAATATATAATAATTAATTTAATCGTTTAATTTTAATATGTACGTAATATTTTTATTATTTATATTGATTATTTTGTGAATTCAAAAGCATAACGAGAACGAATTGAATAATGATTATTATTCTTTTAAAATACAAATAGAAGCACCTCTGGAAATGTAAATTTTTTTATTTAAATTAATTAAATATATTATTTATTAAAATTCATAACTAAGAGAATATTTATTGATACGCAATTTTATACCTCCTGAGTATTTTGACTCTATTCGCATTATACACATAAATTTTTTATATATTTTAGACTTTGAGATATGATACAAAGCAGAAAATAATTACTCAGTATTCGAGATATGTGTGTAAAAATATAACAGGGTTACAATATCTAAAATAGGGTAAAAAAAACGTTATTAAGTCATGGACGGAAACAATTTACGCAATTTAGCCAAAATGAATTCTGATACACCATTCCACTAAATATGACTTTTATATAATTCGAATCAATAAAATTTGAATTATATTTACACGTAATTTGAATTGAATCACATCGAATTACTCCCAAGCAATATTCGAACGTAGTTCGAATCAAATTGTATCGAATTTTGCATGTATAGTTCGAGTTATATTAACTCGAATTACTTGGAGCACGTAGCCTAGAGTAGTTCCAATCAAATTGATTCGAATTACTCACCTTTCGAATCAAAGGGCTAATTACACATTGGATAATAAGATACTAGAAAAAATACTATATAATATAAAAAATATATACTAAAAGAAGTATAAAATAAGATTATAGTAAATTAACTTTAGTATAAAATTATTAAATATAAATTAATTTTAACTCCTATTAGTACATTGAATTAAAAATAACATATAAAAATGTACTTGTATTTATTAAATTTTAATAACATATAAAAATTAATGACTTTTTAAATATTTTTTTTATAATAGGAGTACATTTTTATATACTTTAAATACTTTGTATAAAAATGTATTTGTATTTATCATACAAAAATAAAGTGTTGTGCCAATATAATAACATTATAACATTTTAAATCAATTTTTTTCTAGGATTTTAGATTAAAAGCAGCACATAAAAAAATATTATTGGTATTTTAAAGCTAACTTAATTAAAAAAGATAGAACTGTATATTTTAGGATTTTATGTACATAATTAGGCTAATTGTTTTTAATATTGATCAAAGATGTGTGTTACACTATATTATTTGGTTTCAAGTAAGTTTTACTCTACTATATTTTTTTTTTACTTTTCAAAAGACACAAATCTAAAAAATTTTATAAATTAATTTTTAAAAAATATCATTGACGTTTTATAAAATTTTGTAGATTTGTGTCTTTTGAATTATAAAATTTTAAAAGAAAATATCATTGACGTTTTATAAAATTTTATAATTCAAAAGACACAAATCTACAAAATTTTATAAAATGTCAATGATATTTTTTTAAAAATTAATTTATAAAATTTTTTAGATTTGTGTCTTTTGAAAAGTAAAAAAAATATAGTAGAGTAAAACTTACTTGAAACCAAATAATATAGTGTAACACGATCAATATTAAAAAAAAATTAGCCTAATTATGTACATAAAATCCTAAAAAATACAGTTCTATCTTTTTTAATTAAGTTAGCTTTAAAATACCAATAATACTTTTTCATGTGCTGCTTTTAATCTAAAATCCTAGAAAAAAATTGATTTAAAATATTATAATGTTATTATATTGGCACAACACTTTATTTTTGTATGATAAATACAAGTACATTTTTATACAAAGTATTTAAAGTATATAAAAATGTACTCGTATTATAAAAAAAATATTTAAAAAGTCATTAATTTTTATATGTTATTAAAATTTAATAAATACAAGTACATTTTTATATGTTATTTTTAATTCGATGTACTAATAGGAGTTAAAATTAACTTATATTTAATAATTTTATACTAAAGTTAATTTACTATAATCTTATTTTATACTTCTTTTAGTATATATTTTTTATATTATATAGTATTTTTTCTAGTATCTTATTGTACAATGTGTAATTAGCCATTTGATTCGAAATGTGAGTAATTCGAATTAATTTGATTCGAACTACCCTAGGCCACGTGCTCCAAGTAATTCGAGTTAATATAACTCGAACTATACATGCAAAATTCGATACAATTTGATTCGAACTACGTTCGAATATTGCTTGGGAGTAATTCGATGTGATTCAATTCGAATTACGTGTAAATATAATTCGAATTTTATTGATTCGAATTATATAAAAGTCATATTTGGTGGAATGGTGTATCAGAATTCATTTTGGCTGAATTGCGTAAATTATTTCCTCCCATGGCTTAATAACGTTTTTTACCCTCCAAAATATATACAAATTGACTATATATAATAGGTACAGCCAAGATATTCACTCATTTGTTAAAATTTTTAAACTTTAGAAACTTTTTTAAAACCTTTATACTTCTAGTATTTGAAGTATAGATGACTCTCCAATAATATATGTGCGACGGAAACATCAATAGGCTAAATATGACGCGACACATAGTTAGAACATTAGATTTTGAGGTTAGTTTTTGTCTCTTTTATTTTGAGTAATTAATTAATAAAAAAGTATAGGGTATTAATATATTATCTGCTAACTTATTGCCAACAATAAATAATTATTATATTTTAATTATAATTAGCATTGAATTGACCTAAATTAATAAAAAATTTGAATTATAAGGATTTGTAATCGTGCTGAGGAGAGCTGTGACGTAAATTTAGGAAGGTGTCATCCAACCTTTTTTCGCAGCAACCCCTCTGCATTCCCCCTCACTCCGGTATTAGTCGGCGTTGCTTCCTCTGCCTCCACCATTGCTGCCCCTGCACGACGTGCTGAGCATACTCTTCACAAAGCCACTGTCCGCATTACGCCTCTGCGATCGCCGCGTCACATCCCCTCCGCGATCGCCGCGTCGCATTCCCTCCGCCACTGTCGTCTTCGTTGTCACGCCGTGGAGCCTTCACCACCGTTGTCTTCACCGCCACGTGGAACCCCCTCCCCGTGGAGCTGCCGTTGCCGAGCCTCCACTTCGACGATCCTCTGGGCAGTGTCAGTGCCCTCCGCAACCAATTCCCGTCGCCGCAACGCGTGCTTTGCATGCGCAATTTTCTCCTCCGCAGGACCACCGCGGCACCTTTCCCCTCGCGATCTGCATCGCCGCCATCCACTGCAACGTGCTCCCTCTATCTGATTTCTACCTTCTCAATCCGATCAAAGACACCTCCACTAGAAAACACATGTATAAGCAGACACATCCAAGAGACATATCCACAAAGACACTTCCATTAGACACCGCCATAAAAAAAGATACTTCTATTAGACACATTCACAAAGACACTTTCATTAAACACAGTTATAAATAAGAGTTGACAAAAGTTGGTAGAATCTTTATTAATTACGTAACGAGATTGTTAATTAATTTATATATTTAGACTTTATTAAGTTTGTTGACATGTTAGAATACTTTGACTTAATTAGTTATAAGATATATGAGAATAATGACAAGTCATATTATTTTGATTTACATAATTTTATTCAACATGTCAAAATAATTTAATCTAAGTAGTTAGAGGATGTATTAAAATATTGACATATTAAATTAGTCTTTTTCTTTAATTAATTAGGATCGTTGGATTTAAATTATCTAAAGGACTATTAGTTAGTATAGAATATTCGAAGATTAATAATTAATTTTTTAAAATTACATGAAGTTTTTTTTATTGAATACTTAGGATATTAATAATTAATATTCATGTTATTATATGAATATATTATTCATCGAATAGAATATTTTGTTAACAAAATTATTTATGTACTAGATTCTAATATTTAATTACAATATGTCAATAAATATTAGATATCCATAAGTTAGATAAGATTAATCTAGAAGACTAAATATTGTTATTTTTGCAAAGACCTCGATTGTTCTTGTCACGTCGTGTGACCTTGTCCTTTTTCTTGCTTGATGTAGGTTTTCGTCATTCTATCCGACTGGGTATAATGTACTTAGGTTTCCACTTGCAGTCAGATAATTAATTAATATTCATTATTCTTTATTATTTACAATATTAATTACTGAGAATACTTTATACACCATGAATAGGTTGGTGGGATTGGGACAACAAACCAGAGACTACCACCATAACAGGATACTACAATTGCAACGTAGGCTAGATGCCCTCATAGCTGATGAGGTACGATCTGTCTTAGTTTATAATGTATTACATTTAGTGCTCTTTCATGTCTAATTATTAGAATTTATGTAATTTTCAATTTCATTGGACACCTTACAAGGATCCCTAGTTATAGCACATGGCTCCTGACTGAATTAGAAGTGTTGGAGAGATGCATATATGGAGAGTAGGGATGGCAAAATTTCTCGAGACGCGGGGATCTCTGCGGGGACTGCCCCGAATGGGGATCCAATTGTGGGAAATTTTTTCCGCGGGGATGGGGATGGGGGACAAAATTCCTCCGAAGCAAGCGTGGGAACCCGAGCGGGGATCCCCGCCCCGTCCCCGCTATTCCCCGAAATTTATGAATTCCTTGAATTATCCTTAATAGTTTATTTCTCATATATGTTTTTTAGTCATTTCTCACACACACATATATATAGAAATACAAAACTCCTAATCTTTATTTGCATAACCCTTCTTCAATTCAGAGATCCCTAAGGTTTTTCATACTCCATCCAACCTCTCTGCAGCCACCCCCTCGTCACCATTCTCACCGCATCGTCGCACCTCACCGTGCCATTACCCTTACCGCGTCGTAATTTCTATTTGCAGCTTTCCTTTTCGTAAATCTACCGTCGTGTCCATTATCTTCTCTGTTTCCGCGTCGTCTCTCACCTCGTCCGCTGCTTTTTTCTTTGGCTCGTCGTTGCGTCCCCCATTGCGTTATTTCAAAAGAAGTCACCATCATGTCATTTAGACTTTTTGTATAAAATCTTGTAGTTTTTGTATAAGATAGATACTTGCAGCTCTATTCATATGGAAATTAATAATTAGTTAGAACTATTATGTAGATGGGGAATGGGGTCTCCGCGGGGAACGGGGCCCCGTGGGGAATGGGGATGGGGAGCAAATTTGAGGGCGGGGATGGGGAGCAGGGAGGCATCCCCCGCCCCTGCCCTGCCCCATTGACATCCCTAATGGAGAGCTGTGGTTCTGATCGTCTACTTTCACTTTGAAAATTTTCATCATGTGGATAGAGTTAAGAGACAGCTTGCAGGACAGCAGTACCGGCCAGTGAATTCGGTCAATATCGACGAGTTTCTGTTCAAGATGACTCAAGGCCAATGATGTTTTTAGAAAATTTTGTAAATGGTGAAAAAGTATACATATTATGATATGATTTTTATGATTGTACTATGATATTATAAAATATGATTACTCTTCAAATTATTTAACCAACAAATTAAAATAATAAATAATTCAAAATAATAACAAATAATTTAGAATTCCATTCTTTTGGGTTTTATATTTTGAAAAAATTGAATAATCTTTTCATTGTCAATATAATCAAATATCTCTCTTTTTATATATGTCACTAAATAATCATTTAAAATTTTATCTCTCATACGGTTATGAAGTCGACTCCTTATGATGTTCATAGTAGAGAAAGTTCTTTCTACTCATGCAATTGCTACAAGAAAAACTAAAGCTAAGTTCAAAAGAAGAAACACTAATGGATAAATAATATTTTTTCGAGTCTCAACCAATTTATGAGAAAGAACACCAATCTCATTTAAGTTTGAGAATGGATCATCAGAATGCACATCTAATATGAAGTTCTCAAGTTGACTATCAAGTGTCAAAAGTTGAGTAGAAGAAAATTCTAATAGATAGAATTGAGCTAATTGAATTAACTTCCCCTTATGAAATGCAAAAAAATGAGTGTCTTGGATTCAGACAAGCTATACAAAGAGGCAATTCAGTATTCACCTCTGTAAAGTGATTATTGAGTTCTTGAAGTTGTCTATCAACTACTTAATAGAATATCTCAATTTGAAAATAATACAAATTTGAGATCATTTGAGCTTTGCATCTTGATTTTTCTTGTGTAACAAATATATCATCCATTTTTGGAAAAGTAATATTATGTTTGTCACAAAACAATAAGAGTTCGTCAAGTAAAAGAGACCAGCTATCATCTCTTATATTTTGCAACAGTTACTTAGACACTTTAACCAATGCCATAGAATTTACAATGTCTTGATCATTCCTTTGTAATGCTTGAAATAACTCATTAGTAACTCTTAAGATATTTTTAATCAAGTGCAAGTTGAAAATGAATTCAAAAGGTTGAATGACATTCAATAAATGACATGTTTCAACTCTTTGTTCTGAATTATTTCCATCTTCCTCAACCTATTCAAGAACATTGACCACAGAAGGAAACAAAGAAATTAATCTAAGTGTAGTTCCAAAGTGTGAACCCCATCTATTGTCTCCAACTCTTTTTAAAACTATTTCTTGATTCAAACAACGTCTACTAGAAAAATTTTCACTTTTTAATGCTTTAATTGTCTTAGTCATCTGACTTTCACGAAGCATATCTTTTTGTTTATACGAAACTCCAATAATATTGCACAAATTGATTAACAAATTAAAAAGTAAAGCAATTTTAACTTGTTCTTTTGCGACCATTACAAGAGCTAACCAAAGTTTGTGGCAAAGCAATGTACATAGAAAGCATAAGAATTTTTTTTCAATATCAAAGTTTTCAAGCCATTAAATTCTCCTTTTATGTTACTTGCACCATCATATCATTGTCCACGTACTCTTGATAAACTTAAATTATATGTTTCTAATAATGACTCTAATGCTAATTTTAGAGATAAAGCATTGGTATTAAAAACATGAACAAGACTAAGAAAATGCTCCTTAACTTGCCTTTCTTTGTTCACATAGCTTAAACAAACTGACATTTTCTCCTTAATAGAAATCGCGGGCTTCATCAACCAAAATAGAAAATAATTCATCCTCAAGATCATCAATAATAACTTTTGTTGTTGTATTTATAACAGATTTTACAATGTCTTTTTGAATTGAGGGTGCTATTAGATTAAGATTCTCACGAATACTTTTAAAAGCATGACCAATATCTTCATTATGTTGTTCAAGAAAGTTTAGAAGTTCCAAAAACTATCCTTGATTAACAGAATCATCTATCTCATTGTTACCACGAAGGACCAATTCTTGTCGCAAAAAAAATATAATACAATCAATTGTTACTGTCAAGTGAATTTGATAATTCTTTCTAGCTTGCTCAGATTGTGTTTCAATAGCAGAACTAATGTATTGTTTTGGCTTCATAAGTATTTCATATTTTCTCCAAACTTAATTATGAGCGCTATCATGAATCCCAATATGAGTTTGTAGTCTCTCCTTCTTTTTCTAATTTAAAAAACCATTAGTTACAAATGCATCACTACTTTCGGTCTTAGGTTTCATAAGGTAACAACAGAGATTAAAAAAAAAGCATCTTTTGATATACTCTACTTTACCCAGTTGCCATAGTCATCAAATCAAATAGGATCAAATCTTCGAAAAGAAGAACGACAAGCAGTTTGCGAGAAATCATGAGTCCTTGGTTGACAACATGGGTGGCAATGCATGGTAGGGTAAGGTAGCATTTGGACCCAACTCTAATCCTACCCGGGATGTTGAATTTTTTATTAAAACTCAACTCTATCTTACTCGCAGGTTGAGAGCAACTAAACCCTAACCCTACTCACAGTCAACTCGCGGGTATCCGATCCTACCTGCCGATTTTCACAAATATGCAATATTATATAACCTAATGAACGGACCACGGTGGCACGATGTTGAAGTTTGAACGGATCACAAAGCTCCGTGGGCACTGAAGTGTGAATGGAGCACGCGAGTAGCCGAACATTGAGCACGACGACCAAGCCGGTAGATGTTGGAGATATGAACGAGCAGCACCAGCGAGGGGAATGGGGACAGATGCAGAGTTGCAAAGAGATTGAGATTTGAGAGAAGAGAATCAGATATTAGGGTTCATCAGGAGATTGGGGTGCTGTGAATCTGTAATCTAAGTGTAAGGTTGTAATATAATGTATTTATATATCACTAAAATAGAATTAGTTTTTGTATAAACAAAAGTGTTATATTATCGATTGATGATCTTGGCTTAGTGATAAAAAATCTTTACACTGAGTGAGAGGTCCTTGGTTCAACACCCACCTATAACATATTTTTAATAACATATACATATATAGGGTGCGGGTTGGTTGGGTAGGGTTGAGACTCAACCCGCACCCTACTCGACTCGTGCTCAAACCCACTCCGTACTCAACCCTTCCACAATGGGTCAGGTTGGCAACCCTACCCAACCGGGTTAGATCGGTTAGGTACATGCTGCCACCCCTAGTTGACAAGGATCTTTTTGTAAATATGCACATCTAACTTTGTTTCTGTCATTTGAATGATAACTTAAAATCTTTAGTCGTTGTCCTGGATCTGCTATAAGAATCTCTACTATGAATTCTAAAAACTTTCTTTTGTTAGAATAGATCGATGAATTATTTTGGGATCCAATCTCCAACGAAGATGTTATTTTGAAATATTTTTTCATTACTAAACGGATAAATTTATAAACATAAGTTAATTGATTAATAAAAATAATTCACAATTTCATACAAATTCAAGAGTACAATATAAAATTATAAATACAAAACATAAATCAAACAATAAGAAAAAATACACAATAATATAATATCAAATTAAGAATGTGGATAGTAAAGAAAAAAATTCAAGAATGTAGATGCTGCACAACAGAGCTGCAATGACCGTGAGACACCAAGGTGGAAGCCACTAATTGATTATAGCAAATCTCAAAAATGACTACCCCACAATATTGTTCCTCATCTTATAATACCTTCCAATAAGAAGATCCACTATAAAAATCATTCAAATTAATTTTCAGCAGCAACAAAATGCATCATTCTAATTCAATTATACGTTAGTATGCACAAAGATAAATCATTCAATTATTCAAACATTAGCAACAAAGAACAATATCACAATTCACACAATCTTTGTCAAAATCAAATTCTTATTATTAAATAAGATAAAATCAAATTTTACTAAATAAAATACCAAATCAAAAAAATGAAAAAAGCATATTAGTGAATCTGTGAATGTACCAACTTATAACTACCAAGAGTCCAAGACTCCAATCTCTAGGAGGTAGCAGCCAGCAACGGTGCAGTGCCCAACAGGTAACATGGATAAAAATAATCGAGAAGCTGAAGACAGAAGAGGTTGGTGCGGCCAGTTCTTGGAGTGGCTAGAAACTGAGGAGGCAAGACTCAAGACTCGAGAGACGATGACGGAGTGGCAAGAGAGTCAGAGACGATGACAGAGTGGTGAGAGACGACGATGGAGTGGGTGAGTGGGCGAGTGGTGAAAGACAATGACGTAATGGCAAGAGAGTCAGAGGCTCACAGATGATGACGGAGTGGCAACTGGCGAGAGACAAAGAGGAACACAGAACAAACAATTCACTGCGAATAATGGAGTAGCCGAGCAGCGACGCAAGGAGAAAAGCTACATGACAGCGAGCCAGCAATGTCAGCAACATCATGATAGTAACGCGGGGCAGGTGGGCGGCAACAGTGACACGGCGATTCAGAGTAGAGAAAGAAAATTGAAAAGTGGGAGAAGAAGAAAGAGAAGCGTTAGAGATTTGAGGAGTTGGGTCAAAATTAATGCTGCAGTGAGGAAAAATAACCTTTCAAATTGAGAACTACTTAGTAATTTTTAAAATTTCACTGGGGGCACTTGCCCCCATTACCTACTGAATACATATGTTCCTGCCTGGGGTGATTATATGTGGTGGCATGATGTGCACCGTAACTGGTATGACTTGTGGAGGGCACCTGGCCAGTCATAGTACATGGTGATTATTGATGGGGTTCCTGATCCTTGACCCACACAAGAGTATTGGACATGGTGGCAACAAGCATGTTGAGTTAGGTTTCTATCTGAGAAGGACGTGCTGGCTAATCCAAGGGGCTATGACACCGCCTGAAAACATCCTCCCAGTTGCCCTGGGACAAAGGGATGTCTTAGACCTTCCAGCAGATGCTCTAGATCGTAGACGATGGACAAGGAGGTGTGTTAAAGATGTTGTTCGGAGACCAGCATGGAAGGTCCGGGATTAGCGAGTGAGGCATTCAAGTGCAGATGATCAGTTGTAGGATGAGGATGCTAAGTATGCACTCCTAGAGGACGTTGGTGAGGATCCCACTGGAGTGACACAGGGTGATATTCCATCGCGCAGATTCTTTGCTGGGCATGAGGTGGAAATTGCAAGGGAGTTCATGCTATGGTCCTTATTAGGGGCACAACAGCACGATGACACCTTTACTTGGGATCAGGCTGATTTCGACATCAAAATACGCCAGCTTATATAGTTCGGTGAGATGTACTAACTTATGACTACACCGAGGGATGTCATGGATTATCTGGAAGATTTTTATCGTGATAGAAGAGACCATGATGAGCAACAGGGAGATCAGCCAGCTACTTCTTGGGTCCCCATGTACACTTTGCCGATGGTACCATATAGACTTGGGCTATCTACAACTCCTGGTTTTCAGCAATAAACTCCTCCGATGGGGGACTATACACAAGCTTACCCCACATATGAGGCTGATGCAAATTGAGCGGATAACTCGATAGGAATTATGGCTCCACCCTTCTAGAGGCTCCACCTCCTCTACACTAAATACCGATGCTTGACGATCATAGTGGGTGACTCTCATCATCGGCAGACTCTCTCTGTTCTTCTCTATAGTTGCTAACAATCACTATCAGAATACCTTACCACCTTGTAGTTGAACATGCACTCCATGACCTTTGTACACAAATAGTTGTTGCAACCTCTCATAAGTTGCCCTAATAATGGCCACCACAGGAAGGTTTTCCATTCCCCTTAATATAATATTGGTATACTCTAAGAGATTCGTCGTCATGTGACCATACTGACGACCTTCATCACAATGCTAGAGCCATACATCCTTCTTATTAAACCTTAGAGCTAACTATAATATATCCCTTGATAACCCCCTAAGGTGTCCAAGTACCAGTCACAACCCTCTTTACTTGGGCTATACACTGCAGTAATAAGATATCTCTTGCCCCCAGTCGATTTAAACCGAAAATTGAAGTTGGAACTCATATGACGCATGCAATAAGTATGGTGTGCTGTTGGAGGATATCAACCATAGTTGGGTGTATTCAGGGCAGCACATATGGCTTACGATCTATTAGATATGAGAAGAAGTCCATATTGCGGAGTAAGGTGCTGCCTCAAATTTGTTAGAAAAAATAACCATCACTCAGTGCACTCAGACTCCACTACTACAAAAGCTATGGGTAGAATGTTTGTTATTACCATATTGGGCCACAAAAATTAACAGCACACCCTCATACTTGTGGTATAAATGTGTCCCGTCAACCAATACAAAAGGCTTGTAGTACTTAAACTCCTCAATACACTGAAGGAATGCTTAGAAGACCTTATCATGGCTATAACCATTGCTAACAATGTTGCTGTTGTAATAAGGAACAGCAACACAATCATGTATGGTACTAGGGAGGTATTCTTGCAAAGCTTGTAATATGATGGGAAACTTGTTATACGACTCTTCCTAATCACTATAAATCTGAGTAATCACCTTTTGCTTCGCCATTCACACCTTTCAATAGGATGGCTTGAAATGATAACTCTGTTGCGTTGCACTTTTTATTACTAGGATAGAAACAAATGGTTCAACATGTATTATTAGCAGGATGACAATGCAAATTAGACTATTATCCAACTGAGTATGGTCTTGAGACATGATTAGTTCCAAACAGGTATGTGGCCTTCCAAACTTACGTACCTCCCTACAAAATTACTCATAGATCTCAGCATCTAATATATAACACAATCAACATTACTTGTCAATTTCATAAAAGGCAAAAGACAACATTTACTAGTAGTTCAAATTCTATCAAAGTGCTACAGTAAACTCTATGGATACCCAGTAGAGAATTGCTTGTACCGACAATGGTATTTCAGGCTATCCGACCCCAAAATTCTATATTCAGTGTTCCTTCGAATGTTGTAGTTCTTTACTACCATCAGAACAACATCACTACTCTTGAACCTATGACCCACCTGAAATTTGACACTTTTCCATCGCCAAGGTTGAAAGGATCATCCAGCTACATTGCGTTCAAATTCAAAATGTGATAACGACTTGGAACTTTTGATAATTGTGAAATGATCAAAGCGGGAGGAAGAAGAGACCAAACACCCCCACTTGTTGGAGTCTCCGGCACATACTTCTTAGAGAAATCACTCTCGTTGGATGACTTAGTTTCGGCAACATAATTCGAATCAGAGTCACCCTCGTTCTCTTCGACACTATCTCGATGTTGGGTGAAGTGAATTGATCATGCCTCTAACGGGACTACCTGCGAGATCGAAGAGGACGGCCCATAACATGTTGCGGCATACCACTCCATCACATATTGTGGCATTAGCCTAGCATGTACGTCTAACATTACCCTCACATGCTGATCAGTTTCGAGCCAAAATATCTTGTTAATAAACCCTCCACTCAACAGCACTGATAAAAAGCTATATGCAACTCTCCCAACCTCTTTGAAACCTATTGTCCCATGTCGTTCAATATGACATTCTTTAATGTATCTAGAGAATCAACACATCAAGTTTGAATTATACTCAAATATCACATATTCTTCACCATTTCTTGTTATCCCGTTGGGATAAATTACTATAAAAAAGAACTGATTATAATAGAGAGTAGAGAGATGGATATAGTATGACTAATGGTTGAGTCAAAAAACTCTTTATATATAGTTTTCTTTTGGATGTAATTATACATTTAGATAATTAGACACATATCTTGAGTATTATAATTCCATTTCTTTTACACATGTATCTCGGGTATTGAATACTCATTTTTTGCTTTGTATTATATCTCATCCAAGATACATAAAGGTAAAGCTTATTCTCTCTGTCTCTGCACTGCTCCTTCTCTCTCGCTTCTAAGTTTCTCACTCTCTCTCTCTCTCTCTCTCTCTCTCTCTCTCCTCCTTCCTTCATCGTGTCAGTGTCTTAATCTCTCTATGGATCTCCTTCTTCCTAGTAAAAGCCAACAGAACCGTCTGATTCAAAACCATCACCAATCCCTACGAACCCCACCTAAAACACTAACCTTAGCAACTGGAATTCATTGTCTGAAAGCACAAAGGAGGAGGACGTGGTGGAGGCAGCAGACCTCTCTGAAATCCTCAACCCATGGAGACACAACAGGCGAGATGGACTATAATGGGGCGGAGGACGGCTCGAGACTTCTCCTTCTGAGGCAGTGACTCTCCCTCCGAAACGCAACAGCGTTGGATTGATCACACCAAGAGGGCGATGAGGAGTCAAAGAGGTGAGGTGGAGTATAACGGGGTGCAGGAGGGCTCGACGGGAACGGAGTTCTTCCTCTGATGCGGTGAGTGTGACCTCTGGCCGATGTGTTCTCTCTCTCCGTGGCCAACTTCCTCTTAAGGGTTTTTTGAATTAGTTCACCTCTCTTTCATCTCTGATTCTCCATTCCATTCCCCCTTTTCCATTCTCACTCTCAGGCACACAACACATCTAAAGCCCAAACCCAACCCGCAAAATTCTAGGGTTTGTGTTTGCGGTTCCATAATGTCTCAGAATGGGAAGCTCATGCCCAATCTCGACCAGCACAGCACCAAGCTCCTCAACCTCACTGTTCTTCAGCGCATCGACCCCTTCGTCGAGGAAATCCTCATCACCACTGCACACGTCACCTTCTACGAGTTCAACATCGACCTCTCCCAATAGGTTCATTCCGTTATCCACTCCTTTCTTTCATCGATTCCATTCTCTATCTCTCTCTCTAACGCTTTCTCTGTCTTCTTTCTGCGATTACCATTTGCAGAGCCGCAAGGACGTCGAGGGATCCCTCTTCGTTGTCAAAAGGTCTACTTTTTGTTCCTTTTCCTTCACCATTTTTTTCATATGCTTCCTGATCTGAGGTAGAGCACTATTTTAGTTATTAGTTGTGATCTTGCCCCTAATATTGTAGGATTTGGGCTTGGGTATTGGCTATTGAAATTCCACTGTAGTTGTTATGTTGCATTCAATATTGTGAGTACAGTGAAATTAGTAATTATGCAAGCTGTAAATATAAGCGTTGTAGACATTATCTTGTGGGTGAGGTATATACTTTGCTGCTACTGTACATGGTGGTTGAGAACTTCTAAATATCCCTATATTTAACCCTGGTCTGTCTGCATAAGCAGAAAATTTGGTGGAAAATCTTTTGGGGGATTTCGAGTATGAAGTTCAGGTTCCTTATCTATTGTATAGAAATGCTGCCTAAGAAGTGAATGGCATCTGGTTCTATAATGCACGTGAATATTGAGAGGTTGCAAATCTTTTTAACAGGTAATGAAACATGGAAATGCGGAGTTACACATAGATAGTTTACAATTTTTTTAATTATTATAATCGATATTGTGACTTATGCCTTAGTCTTACAGCAAAATTTTTTTTCAATTTGTATTATTTTCATGCAATTGTTTTATTCACCTAAAATTGGCTGGTTTTCAGGATCCTTAATGCATATGCTGAGGTGCCTCCAAAGTCAAAGGTGTCTTCTACAAAGAGGTAATAATACTATGTTTCTATCTGGCGCCATTACCTTATCCTGTTCCCATGGATTGTGGGGATCGTATGCCCCTAATTTTTAAGTCAATTTGAGTTGTTAATGCAAATAGTATGCCCCCAATTTTTAAGTCAATTTGAGTTGTTAATGGTTTTAAAATTATCCACTCATGTCTATCCGGTAAATGTAGGTTTTCTCATTTTTGGATCCTCCCAATCTATGCAAAGCTGCGCCAGTGTTTGTACGCAGTGGAACTCCCGATGAACATAATCACGGGTATTCCATTTAGATTTCTTGCATGATTTTATAAGTAAGGATATCTTGTGTGTAAAAATTTCTTTATGTATCCCTTACAATTATTATCCACATGGAAATTTTTAAAATTGGGTCTTATCTTCTGCCTGCTTATATTATGTCTTAGTTGATATAAAAAGCCATTTCTTCGGTAATAAAGGGGTTAGTTTCTTTCCCTACTATTCTAACTTTTAAGGCCTTAATTATTTTTCATCTGAATCTAGCTATTTGTGTCTCATATTCGAATCCAATGATTGGTAACTTGATTGGCATGGAAGATCAATATTATTTGAGTTTTGCAGAAAGAAAAAGTTTTGTCTTGCCAATCCATGAATATATCATGAAAGTAGGTATGTGAGGGTTTTGGGTTCATTTAATTTAAGTTTATTTTGGAATTTGTTATTGTTGTTTTTTCTTTTATTTCTGAGCATGATGTTCGATATGGTTCAATTTCAACTGTTGGCTTCCTCATTTGCTTCAGATTGGAGCTATTTATCTCTTATATTTCTAATCATTGAATGATACCTTTTTATGCATTCAATTTTAAAAAATTATTATGGTAAAAAAAGTGTAAAATTCTTTAAAAATCCATCTGGTGTAATTTCAGCCGCTGGGTTCTTTTATTTTATTCTTTGTTGTTTCTCTGATCCTTTGGTCTTTATTTTCTAGGGTACCTATTTTATGAATCCATATTTTGTTTTCCTCTTTTCTGACGAGTTATGAGTGATTGGCATGATGGATGACGATTTGCTTTTGTTGGTCCGCTTTAGTGTTTGCTTTTGTTGATTTGATTGATGATGGTAAATTAGATTAATCTTTGAATTATTGATTCCCGATTTTTTTTTGGGTATTTAACTAAATAAATAATTAGCATTGTTGTTCTGCCTTTTTTTTTCACCATTTGATTCGCACTGGAACTCTTAACTTTTATTTTTTTAACTCTTAAATGATTAATTTTTATGAATTTATATTTAAAAAACTTCTGTACTAAAAATTAGAAAATTCTATAAAAATCAATCCAATGCACTTTCTTTCTATTGAATCTGTAACACCAAATATCTTTTCTTTGCCTTTTCATATTCTCCTTTTATATTAGTTACTTTTTTATTATTTCATTCGTTATTATTATTACTAAATGCCGTTTAACAAGTTCGGATCTTCTTTTGCCACAGTCATTGACTAATCATTGGCATGTTTGTGCATTTACTAGATGTCATTTGTTTAGTGTTCTCTTTTTAGGGATAAAAAAAAAGAAAAATAAAAAATAAGCATCATCTTATGGCATATGTAAATTTTTATGTATACTGTGATCTGTTGATATATGAAAATATATAAGAGATTAATTGAGTTTTTTGGAAGAAAAAATAAAGAATAAGACTTGATTTCCTTGATGTTCCGTATAATCACATTCACACACACACACACACTCTCTCTCTCTCTCTCTCTCTCTCTCTCTCTCTCTCTCTCTCTCTCTCTCTCTCTGAAACCCTAATGTCTCAAAGTTCTTTCTATCCATCCCAAACACAGCAGCAACAAAATGAGCAGAGAAAGAGGGCGATGAAGACTCACAGCCGAGATGGGCTATAATGGGGCGGAGGACAGGTCGAGACTTCTCCTGAAGCTATGACTATCCCTCTCAAACACAGCAGCGGTGGAATGATCAGAAAGAGAGGGCGATGAGGAGTCAAAGAGGCAAGATGGACTATAACGGGGTCGAGGAGGGCTCGACGGAAAGGGAGTTCTCCCTCTGAGGCGGTGAGTGTGATCTCTTTGTAAGGGGATAAGTTATATTGGTTAGTGTAATTTGAACTTACTATTCTTATTAATTCATATGTTTCTTTGCTAATCTTTTTTTATCTAATTTTTTCATTCTGTTTGAATTTAATTTTTTATTCTTTTTTTTTTCTATTTTTCTCAGGTGTTTAAAGTATTTTTTGATATAAAATTTATTTGATTTCTTTGCTTAGAAGATTTTTCAGGCTATTTCTTGCATGTATGTTAGTAGTAATTATTTAATAACCCTTCTTGATGTCCAAAATCAAAGAATTTAGGTAATTTATACACTATCTTCTATAAATTTTGATTCTAACTGGTTTAATGTTCTTTGGCTATTAAATTTATAGTCTCTCACTTTTTTAATCTGAGATGAAATTTATTTTATTACTTTATTTTTTGGTCTCTCTAGCAAAAAGGAACAATAGGGGGAGTTAGATGAATTTTTGTAGTTTCAAAGCCTGAGATCAGGATTTTTCTTATTTACCTCTGAATTCTTTTTATCGTCTCTAATTTGGTTCAATAGTTAGTCTTATGCAATGTGGTCTTCGTTTCTTTTTTCTTGAATGAAAATGAAAAATTGGTTGGTGATTGAATATTATGGAACTCCCATTTGTATTGGTACAAAAATATTCATGATTTGTTTAATTAAATTTGACAATCAGTTACTATCTGATTAAAATTCGGCTAAATATTTGTGCAAGTGATATATATTAGATACACACGTGAAAGAAAAGAACAAAAAGCAAAATTGATACTGATATTATTGGGTATGTGCGATGGGCCTTTTGTATTGGAATAATTTAGCAATGACATTATTTCCTCTCGAAAACATGGAATATTATGGAAGAAATTATTTACTTTGTATTTTTAATGCATATTTGCTTTACAAATAGATGTCTTATCTATTTTTATTGAAACAATTATGCAGAAGAAGTTGGAAAGAAAATTTATTTTTTGTGGCTCTATTATCCAAATGCTTTTGCAGAATCTAATGAAAAAGAAATGCTTGATAGAGGATAAACATGGTTTCTGAGATTGCATAAGGATATTCCTTGCTTGCACCTTATAATTAACAAAAAAGGTATCTTGCATAATTTATGATTTGAAATCATGTCCTCATTTTATTACATGTAATTTTTGTAAATTAAATTACTACTAAAACTTGAAAGGTAGATACAATGATGAAAGTTATCCTTTTATGTCATTTCAAGACATGATCTAAACATATGGTGCTAACCTTTGCTCTTTTATTTATATATATATATATATATTTTGCAACGATGAAACAGTTATTTTCAGTAGCTGAAGAATTTGGTTACTCTAAATGGATTCAATTTGATACTCAAGTTGTTAAAATAAAAGTAACAAAGAACATCCTGTGTTTTGGCTTTCTTTTGATTTTAATGCATTTTCTTTTATTAAAATGCCTATTGCTACTCAAGAAAATGAGAATTTATGTTGAAAAATTTTTCAATCACCGGACAAATATACAGGTTTTAAAATTATGAAGTGTAGAGTATGGAGGAGGACAGCAACTTGAGGGTTATTTGTTTTACGGAGAAGGATTTTAGTGTGGATCACTTTCTATAGGTAAGTTTAAGTTTCGCCCGTTCTGTTTATTTTTTAAAGGTTAGCTTTTAGGATTTGCTTTCTGGCTTCGCTCATTTTGATTTTTTCTGGTGTTATTTTGTTCCAATATTAAAGGATTAGTTTGTGTGTATAGAATGTTCACTGTTTTTTATTCAAATTTCCTAAAAGAATTTAGTATGTTATTTTTCACAATTTAGGAATTAGGTTGAATAAGTTCTGTAGGTCTGGGATTCAGAGTTATGCATGTGTCGGATGTAGATTAGATGAAATGCTGTCGTGTTTCTTTTTTATTTCACCTTTTGTTTATGTATTTTTGCCATCTGAAACATGTATTGTGGAAGCATTTTTATGAGGTAACATTTTGCATGATATCGATTTTTATTGGTTTAAAGTTGATTAAGTTATTGTGGCATATTAAGCATTGGCAATTGATCTATAAATTTATTAATATTTGATGTCTATGACCAATTTGAGTTTAAGAAAATAATCTCACTTCATATTATAAGCATTAGAACTAATAAAAATGAGATAGATAATTGGGTATTAGGTAAGAGAGATATTATATTTTTGCTCCATTTACGTTTAATTTTGAGATTGGGTTACTATCTTTCATTGGTTGATGCAGAATTTTTTCACTTTTATCTGGCCCATTGTATTTTCTATTAGAGTTTTTTTTTCATCTTTTTCATCCCATTTCAAAATGAGAACTCCTATGGATATGATAAATAAGATTAATCTTGAGAAGGAACCATTGAGTCTTAAGGTTAGGGTGATTAGGCTTTGGATTATTTCCAATTTCAGTGGTCAGCTCTTTCCAAATTCTACGATGTTGATTTTAATTGATGAATCTGTGAGTTTTTGTGTTCCAAGCATGCCTCAATTAATACATTATGGTCTAATCTTTTGTTTTAAATGCATTATTCTTGGGTTGATTTGGGGTGTTTTCTTTGTTGTGTTTGTAACTCTTAAACATGTGAAATTTAGCATGTTGTGTCCTTATCTCATTCTCACTTTAATCTACTCCTGAATTTTTTTGTATTTAGTGTTTGGTTCTTTGTAGTTTGTCTTATATTTTGTCCTTTTTATTTTTCGAACTATTATTTTATTTAATATGTGCCAATTATACATTTTCTTTTCTTGGACATTGATGCTAAATTTGATATAAATTATCTTGTGTATTGACAGAGGTGCAAAATATAAGTTACTGTTCGGAAGCCTATGATTTTGTCGGAGAGTCAAGTCTATGTGATGAAGCACTTTTCTTATATTTTGATTTTGTGTCATTTTTGAAAATGATTCATTATGCCATAAGCTTATCCACTGGGATTGATGATTTAATTATGGTTGAAAATTGAGAAAGAGAAAAAAGAAGGAGTATGAGGCTATTAGAAATTTGCATTTCCTACACATGCATTTTTTATTTTTTGCAATTGTTGTTTGAGTTGACCTCTTTTTTATTGTTATTTTACAACTCTATACTTCTTCAATTTTATGTCTTTGTTGGTTGGATAGATATTTTTAGTAGTAGTATAAGTCACATGATTTGTTGAATTCGATAGGTTGAAAAAAATTTAGAGACACATTAAGAAGTATTTTTGGAATACTACTCAATTTTTCAAATGGTATATTAAAAGTAGATTATATTTTTGCTTTACCTTTCAAATAAAAGGTAAAGCAAAAAGCAACGTCCGAAAACAAAAAGTAACATCCTCTACGGTGCTTTCTTTAAACTAAGTTAGGATTCAAATTAAAAGGTAGTAGTTAAGAGATTTGAAGGATAGTTCAAATTGAAAAAAAGCTTTGTTTTTATTTCTGTATTTCTTTTTTTAATCTTGAAAAATAAGTTTGATGAGAGATTTTGGACATTTATTCTCTCTTTTTTTTCAATCAACAAATAAATAAAATCAAAAGTCAAAATAGTAATTTTTTCAAATCTTTAAGTTCATCTTTTTATGCATGGGATCTTTTAAATTTTATAGACTTTCATTAGCATTGAAAAATGATAATTTATATTTTTGTAAAATAATTTTTTTATCTAAGAAATAAATTATTTTAACACAATAAATCAAAGAATTTTTACATAAATGATATTGGTTATGATTTTTATTCATGTTTTATTTTTTAAACTGTGTTCTTTATATGTTTAAATTGTATTTGTTGTCGCATAATTTATGAAGTTGAATATGATATAATACACTGTGAGGCAGAATTTTTTTAGCCAATTCTAAGTGCTCATCAAATAGTAGGCAAGATTTTTTTAGTCAATTCTAAGTGCTCATCAAATAGTATGCTGACAGTCAAATGCATGTTTTGAAAAATAAAAATTGCATGTTTTAAAAAATAAAAATAGAAAGAATGAGTATAAATTTGATCTTAATTAAAAAAAATTTACAAATTATGATGGATTAAGAAATAATACTTATGTATTTTGAGTAATGATAAAATAAATAAATCTTTTATCTTTAAATAAAAAATTGAGCAACAAAAATACTTTTATTAATGTAAAAAATGACAATCTAAAAGAACTGAAAAAAGAAATAGAAATTTTCAATCTGTGCGATGCACGGGTGTTCTGCTAGTATTCTTCACCATTTCTTGTTATCCCGTTGGGATAAATTACTATAAAAAAGAACTGATTATAATAGAGAGTAGAGAGATGGATATAATATGACTAATGGTTGAATAAAAAAACTCTTTATATATAGTTTTCTTTTGGATGTAGTTATACATTTAGATAATTAGACACATATCTTAGGTATTATAATTCCATTTCTTTTACACATGTATCTCGGGTATTGAATATTCGTTTTTTGCTTTGTATTATATCTCATCCAAAATACATAAAGTTTTTGTTGTATCATATTCTAATGACCGAGTACTTAAAATATGTGTATAATGAAAATAGGGTCACAGTATTCAAGATGTATAAAATTATGTATATCAATAAATTTTTTTTATTATAAATTTTGATAAATAATATATTTAATTAATTTAAATAAAAAATCCCACGAATGGTAGGATAGCAAAAGAAATTACTCGATAATAAAAAAGGCTCTTTTTTGCACAAATTTATTATTAAATCAATTATCAATATATTGTACAGGAATATTGTATTACTTTGCAACTTTTTTATTTTTAATTTTGAATTAAAAAAAATTCACTCAAAAAATTCTAGGTGCAGCACATCAATATCGTCACTCCTTTAATGAATGGCAGCCAGCCGCATCCAAAACACCAAATGAGGCTTCTTATTTATATCTCTATAGAATTCGACGAGTTAATAACATTATATTTGCTTGCTTGAAACTTTAAGAGTGTTTTAACATGAGTAATTAAAAGAGAGAAAAATAGTTTTAAAGAAGAAAAATTTTTAAAGGCTAGTAATTTTTAGTATTTTTAATTATTATTTAACTAATATAAATATTAAATTATTTTTAATAAATAAATTTTATTAATTTATATATATAAATTTTAAAAAATTTAGGTATAATCTGTATTAGTTTATTTTATATGTGTAAATTTTATTAAATATAGGTGCAAAATTCTATATTTCTTGTGTGATTAAGTATAACATCCGAATTTTTAAAATTAAATTTTACACTTTAAATTTAAAAATAAAATTTAATTTAATTATGACTTATTCTATTATTTTAAATTATCTATCAGAAACTATATTGATAGTTATCGTCTAAATTGATTTTTATAAATATTATTATTATTATTATTTAGTTATATTTATTTGGCCGAAGCCTTTAAGAAATGAAGAAAAAAAATTTAAAGCTGATCTCATATGCATTATATATATAAAACGTGGATTCATTCACAATATGAAAGCAAAATAAAGATGTGAAACGTGGAGGCATGCAAACATATATATGTATGGTAATGACATATATATATATATATATATATATATATATATATATATATATATATATATATATATCCATCTTCTTATGACACCTAACCTACCTTATAAAAGCTAATCATCACCATCAGTCTTAATCTTTTTCATTTTCTCTTCCCTCATCACCGAATCATACAAGAAAAAGAAAAGAAAGGACCGAGATAGAGAGCAACCAAGAAACTTCCATGGAACCGTGACTTTCAACTTCAATTTTCTTATAATCTGTAACTCTAATAAAAAATCTAATTCGGTAAAAGTATTTTTATCTTCCTTCTCTACACGTTGGCATTATTTTTGTTCGATGGAGGCTGACAGTGACGTAGCTCCTCTTCCCCTTGAGTTCGGCCAACTGAATTTTTAGGAAGCACAGATGATTTCTGACGCTTTCCTCTCCAGCAGCTCGGTCAAAAAGTTTTTCCAGAACTTTCATTGATTTTAATTTCATACGGAGGTAGGGAGTTTGTTTTTAAAGTTAAGTTTTTAATTTAGAATGCCTACAAAGTTAATTGGATAATTACAAATATATATATATATATAATAGTAATGATATTGAATATGGATTATTGCTGTGAATGTGACTGATTTGGTTGTTATGAGAGTTTAATTGGTCAAATTAAGTTTGGATTGAGGTTGTGAAAATGTGATTGTTGAGGAATAGGGAACCCGTAAGGGTGGTTTAGTCCGAATTTTAGAGAAAATGTTGCCGAAATTTTATAAAATCTGAGGTTTTATTTGAAAAGTTATTTTAAAAGATTTGGTTTTGGAAAATTAAATTATTTAAAATATATTTAGTTAAGAAAAGATTTATTCTATTTTAAAGTTTAATTTATTAAGAAAAGTATAATGTTTTAAACTCAATCTTTTAAGGAGAGATTTTGTTTTAAGTAAAGATTTGAGCTCGGTTTATTAAGAAAAGGAATCTCTGCCACAGGAGAGTAGAGAACAAGGATTTAAAGAATATATTAATTAATGAAGTTTCTGCCACAGGAGAGCAGATGTGACATTGTTTGGGCCTTAGTACCAAATGTAAAGTGGGGACGCCCACACACTGAGAACTGTTTTTCAGATGTACGCTTATTGATTTGGAAAGTCACACTGATGCGGCCTAGCCGTACGACTTAAAGTCACACTGATGCGGCCTGGCCGTACGACTTATAAGCACACTGATGCATCTGGAAAACCATATCTGGGACTTGTGCCCGGGTAATGTCGGGAGCGGGTAGGCAACCGACACATGAGCTCATGGCCTGCGTTAGGGATAGACATGCATCATATTGATTGCGCATTTGCATTTGATTGCGCTTGCCTGTTTTATTACTTTGTGATTGTATTGTTTGTCTTGTTGTGACTTGTTTGTACATTGAATAGAATCTCTTGCTTGCACTATTTGTTTGTGAGTGTATTAAAGTGATTACGAGTTGACATTTGACTGAGGATTAACTATGTGGCTGAGAGACAGAAAATGTGACTAGTTTTATATTTAAAATTTGTTTTGAGTTTAGAAATTTAAAGAAAAGTAATTATTTATCTAAAGTAGAAATAAAAGTATTTCCAAAGGGTTAACAAAATAGTTTTATTGAGTAAAGTTAATTATTTGCATTAAATTCATTACTTTTACGGCATTCCCATTCCCTACTGAGAACGTGTGGTTTGTTCTCACCCCAAAATCTTCCACCCTTTCAGTGACACAGGTTCGGAGATTCAGTTAGAAGATGCAGACGACTAGTAGTTTTACTTGTGATTCCTGTTATTTTTATAGAGTTCCCTCGCCCTTGTTGCTTTAAGTTTTATTTTATCCAGAGGGATAGGTATTGTATTTGAGTTTTATATTAAATTCATTTGTATAGCATTTATTATTATTAATAATTGTGTGATTTTAATTACTACAAATAATTTTCTGGTATTTTCTTATAAACTGAAACGCGATATCGACCTAAAGCCTCAATATTAAATAGTAAATAAGGAGAACAGGTTAATAACTCCTTACTTTTAGTACGATCATGACGTGCTAAAGGTTAGGGTGTTACATTAAGTATGGACCAAAAATGATAATATTTGTTGATCATATATTCATATAACATTGCTCTTTAAAAAATACTTAAATTCTTTTAATGGAAAATAATGTATTTAAATTTTTTTAAATATAATTTCAAAATTCAAAAAATTTTAATTGAAGATTGAGTAATAAAAATGAAGAATTTTAATTTCTTCAAAAAAGAAAAAAGAAATTCAATTTTCTCTCTTTTTTCTAATCTCATTTTAAAATATATTTATTCGCATAAATTAACAGTCAAAGATAATCTAACCATCTATGTTAAACAAAACTTTTGAAAATATAACTAATATAATTATCTCAACCAAACAAAAAATTTAATTCTCTAACATTTAAAATGACTCTTATAAAAAAAGTTGAAATTACAACCATGGAAAAAAAATTAAAAATATAAAACCTTTAGCAATTTTTTAAGTATTTGTGTAAGAATATCCCTTCTCCCTATTACTAAACAAACACTTGTAATTTTTTTTTTTTTTTACCAAAGATAGGAGACTCGAACCCGCAACTTCTTAATTGAGTATGAGGAGACTATGCCATTTGAGCTATTACTCATTGGCCAAACACTTGTAAATTTAAATTAGGCTTATGATGGCATTTACATTTTTTTTATTTTTATTAACAAGAACAAATACTTAAAAAGTTTCACTCATTTCACTGCATATAAAGACGAATTTTATCGTTGGACTGCAAAGGCAACATGGATTATGAGCCATTGTAATGATCAAAGTTAAACTATTAAAATAGTAGTACAAAAACCGCACCGAAAGGTACTAAACTTCTTATAGATTCACATGGGAACCAACGCTATAGTACTTTCCAGTGTGTCACAAATTCGCAGAGATAAAAACTAACAATGCCCAAACAATTTGGATGTAATCTAAGACAGACATGAGTGACCAACCGAAAAACCAAATTGCAGATTAATTAAGTTGATGATCTTCACTGCAAGCTTTGAAACTTTTTCATGATAAGTAGGCTCATCTCAATATAGCGATGTGCACAGTTAGAAAGACAAGTAGATTCACTCGAACTGAACTTATTCCCAGGTGTACCCGTGATGCATTTGTCCCAGCATGCATCTGTCAGCTTTGACACCATTTCATTAACCATTGCTAGTTGCTGCTCTTGCTGCAATTACTTAACTAAGTTAAACTTTAAATCTTTTATTTCAATGTTAACTCATTTTTATCACATGAATTTAAAAAGAATGCTGCGAAAAACCCCAATGTTAGTAATAAATAAATAAATAAAACCAAACAAATGCCCTCAAAATCCTATCACATTTGATATGATTTTTGTTTGAATGAATTTTTTTTATCCCTGTAAAATACCTGTGTGCTAATTGAATCTTCTTACTCTATATTAATTCTCCTTTTTTTTATTTGACCAGATAAGATTAAGTGAAACAAAACAGATATTTACAAAATGAAGTAGTAAAAATTGAAAAAGCAACGGAAAATTCATTGCTTTCCACTCATTTTGAAGCGATAAACACGAAAGGGCAAAAAAAATTCACCAAAAGCACACTAAGAATAAAGAACAATAATAAGTAAATATAAAGAAACAGAACTCTTGCAAACTAGAAGTTCGTACGATTCTACGACAACAAATTCGAAACAAACCTCAATCGAATGGAAAAAAGAAAGAGCAACGTCTGAAACTTACAGAGTAGAATTGCTGCATGTCAGATGAATCAAGCTTTGAAAAATCCATGGATAATGGAGAGAGGATTAGGCTGTAGAAACTTCAATCAAAATTTCTCAGAAAAACCCTAATCGATAAGAACTAGGAAGACGACTATCAGAAAAACTGTAAAATTGTGTGTCCAATTTCAATGGACATAAGCCAACTCTGTATTGGGCTTTAGAGGATCATTTAGGCTTTATATTGTTTTTGGGCTTACGATTTTATTTGTCAGCGTGTAGAAAACAACCAAAAATCAGGCAAATTTACTCTTATCGGATAGATTTCTATTTTTTTATATATTTTTATTTTAAAAAATACAGATTAATATTTTTTTTATCAATATTAACTAATATTTTGGACTAATATTTCATTTTATACTATTATAATTTAGAATTTAAAATTTATAATTTAGTATAAAACTATTTTTATTAGCAAAAAATAACTAAGAATAATAAATTTTATTGGTCATATAACATTATTCTTGATATTAACAGTGATTGAAGATAAAAAATACACAAATAAAATATATATAAAAAATTATGAAATATAATTTTTAGTTAGTCAATATTTGCTAATTTTTTTAAATTCTAAATAATTTTCATTTTTTGAAGAATTTAAGATAGGTTTAGTATTTATAATTCAAACTAATATTTAAAATTAAGAATTTATCATGTAAAATATAAAATTAAAAAAATTAAAAACTGACTCCCTAATCTTACTCATATAAGAAATAGTGCAAGCATTATTTTTCCAAAATGTTGAAGAAATACTTTTCTATGAATGTATATGTAATTATTATGTGTCATCTCTAGTCACTTCACCACAAAGATAGATCTAGGTGAGAAGAAGGAAGGAGGCACTCCCCCCAACTCCACAACTAGAAATTTGGAAACAAATTAATAAGTATATATGGATTAATATATTTTGCTCTTATTATTATATTATCTTTGTCCTATTGAAATTCATGTTAAAAAAATTTTTAATATTATTAAACTTAACATGAAATAATATTTATCTTATTATAAGTATCAAAACTAAAAATAAATAAATAAATAAATTTAACATTGATAAATATTTATAATATATATTTTAAAACTAACCAAGTAATTAATTATTAAGCTAAAATTTAATTTTCTAAACATAAGTGAAATTATTAGTTTTTTGTTTTCAAAAGTTAGTTAAGATAAGAAAAAAAATTATTTATCTATTAATTAATATTCTTTAAATTGACAATATATCGAAATTAACATTTGATATGTACTTCAAATATTCGTGATATGTGTAAGACTTCAGATTTTGAAAATTAAATAATAAATTATTTATGATTTATTTTATTTATTTGAGAACATATTTTCAAAGATTTTTATATTAATTGAGTACTTTCTTATTATTGATTTAAAACTTTAATGATTGAAAAAAATGAATGAGAATTTTATCTGCTTTAATTTGATTAATTAAATTTTAAATTTTATTTTATAATTTAAAAAAAATTAATTTAATTATTTCTAGTTATGGAATTAGATTAATTATTTGAAAATAAATTTTGTAAATTAATAATTAAATAGTATTTTTATAGATATTATTATTGGATTAAAATTGATTTTCAATTACTCTATTACTCCTAATTTTATTAAAAATTATTTAAACTACCCAAATATTTTCAAATTGAAACACTAAAAACCAAACACTAACCCTAATCCCTTCTAACCTAACCCTAACTGCCAATGTTTCTCTTAGGGCTGGCAATAGATAGGGTAGGGTAGTGTTTAGACTCTACCCTAACTCTACCCGCGGGTTGAAAACTTTCTTAAAACTCTACCCTACCCTACCTGCGAGTTGAAAATCTCTCAACCTTAACCCTAGCCACACCCTAAAGTTCTAAACCCTATCCTACTCGCAGAAACAAAAAAAATCAAATAAATATAAAATTCAACCATTCCAAATTTCATACATATTAATAAAATAAAAAATAAAAAACTACGTTCAAATAAAAATGAAAAACAATAAAATCTTAAAGAAATCTAACATAAAATTACAAATAATATGATCATCAACTAGTTTAGTGATTATTTCAAGTTTTTATAAGAAGAAGATTGTGAGTACAAGACTCACTTTCTTCACTACATACATAACTTTTACATATATATTATATAATATATTAAGGGTGCGGGTAGGGTAGGGTAGGGTATACCCTAAACCCGTACCCTACCCTACCCGCAGACAAATTTGCACCTTACCCTACCCTACTCGCAGCGGGTAGGGTAGACAACCCTACATGAACGGGTTGATCTGAGTTGGGTACCTGCGGGTATGGTATATATTGCCAACCCTAGTTTCTCCCCTTCCTTACCAAACTCAACGGCAGCAGCAAGAAAAACCAAGAAGTTAAAGAAAGAAAGGGAAATGGGGAAAGAGAGGAACCAGCAGAAGAGAAGGGGGAAGGGTGAGCCGAGAGGAAAGAGAGCTGTCCACGCTGCTGTTGTCCAACTCGCGTTGCCGCCATTCAGCCTCATTCTACCACGCCTGCCAGGTTGCCGTCGCATAGTCGCCGCCTAGCGCCGTTGAGTAGAGCCGCGAAGAAAAGAGAGTTTTCGAGTGATGGAGAAGACGACGTGGAGAGAGGAGGTCGTGGGCTTAGAACCGCCGCGCCTTCGCCGTAGACTGTGCCACGGTTGTGGTTCGTCGCCACCATCAGCTGGGTCACCGGGAGAAGGAAAACTTAACGCGAAGAGGGTGAAGAGCCGCTGCCGTTCGTCGCTCCTAGCTTGCCCTCACCACTGCCTGTGAGTTGTTCATGCTATCGCCGATCTGGACTGAGGGAGAGGAAGATGCCGGGAAGAAAGAGAAGGTGACGGTAAGGATGGGTTTTGTCATGGTCTCTGTTGTTGTGGGTGAAGGTTGCCCCTAAGCTGCATGTGGTTGTTGGAGCTGCTCTGCTGCCGTTCTGGTCACTGGGTATGGCACGGGTGTCGCTGGAATCAACTGATGGAGCTACCGCTACCCAGTTCTTGGTTCTTGCTCGGTACAGTAAGCTGTTCTTGCCTTAAAACCCTTGCCGTTAGCATTTTGTTATAATCTGTTGAAGTTTTTGCGACGTTAATGTCTCAGGGTCGAAGTTACTGTGACTGCATGTGGTGTTTGATGGCTGCCACTGCGGCGGGCCAGAAGGAAAAAGAGATTTTTTTTCGCGTTTCATAGCTTTCGGGTTTCGACAATCAAGGTAGGGGATTTTATTTTGAAATTAACTATTGCCATGGAAGTCTAGTGGGTATTTATAAATAATTTATAATTATTTGGAATGGCTGAGTTTAAGTTATATTTGTGACTGAATTTGATGAATATGTGTTTGATTTCTTGATTGTTTAGGAATACTGAAATTCTTATTATTGGATGGTTATAATGAATATTTGTTGAGTTGTGGTTGTGAATAGTGATAGATTTGGTATTGCTTGTTGAATTGGAAATATGAATTGAGTTTGAATTGAGGCTGTGATTGATGCTGGAAACTCTGATTATGTCAATGTCTTGGTTGGGTTGTTGATTTGAGAAATTATAAAAGTAAGGGAGCCTATAAGGGTGGTGAAGACGAATTTTAAGAGGAGGTTCTGTCCAAATTTTTATAAAAACATATGAAAAAAAAAGTGATTTTTGTTTTGAAAACCTCTTTTAAATATGTATTTACATTAAGAAGCAAACTTTGTATTAAAAATCAGATTTATAGGCTTATTTTGAGAAATAATTTTGAAATTGAACCTAGTTAGCTTTTAGATTTGTAAAATAATTTGGCATTGAATTTGGAATGTCTGATTTATCAAGGATGATCTTTCAGAATCGAAAATGATTTGGTTGGGACCCTAAAAGGGTGGCATAGTCCGAATTTTAGAGGAAATGCTGGCGAAATTTTTATAAACTCTAAGAGTTTATTTAAAGTGTTATTTAAAAGTAAATATGATTTAAGAATATTATTTGATTTCGATTTATTACGAAAAGAATTTTGTTTTCAATTCGATTTATTAAGAAAAGTTTAATGTTTTAAACTCAATATTTTGAGAAGGAATTTCGCTTTAAAGTTATATTTTGAGTTCTGTTTGATAAGAAAGAAAAGAAGAAGAACGAAAAGTAAAGGAAAGAGAGATAATTAAAGGAATCTCTGTCACAGGAGAGCAGAGAACAAAGATTAAAGGAATATATTAATTAAAGGAATGTCTGCCACAGGAGAGCAGATGCGACTTTGTTTGGACCTTAGTGCCAAATGTATAGTGGGGACGCCCACACACTGAGAACTATTTTTCAGATGTAAGCTCATTGATTTGAAAGTCACACTGTATGCGGCTTAGCCGTAAGACTTATAAGCACACTGTATGCATCTGGAAAGCCATATCTGGGACTCGTGCCCGGTAATGTTGGGAGCGGGTAGGCAACCGACACATGAGCTCATGGCTTGCGTTAGGAATAGACATGCATCATGTTGTTTGCACATTAGCATTTGATTGTGTTTGCTTATCTAGTTTCTCTGTGATTATGCTGTTTGTCTTATTGCAATTTGTTTGTGTGTTGATCTGTTTCTTATGCTATTAGTTGGTGTATTGAGGTGACTGAGAATTGAGGTTGCGATTGAGATTTGTTTTAAGTTCTGAAATTTAAAGAAGGTAATTAATTATTTAAAGTAAAAGTAAAAGTAAAAAGTATTTCCAAAGGTTTAACAAAATAGTTTTACTGAGTAAGTTAAATTATTTGCATTAAAGTCATTACTTTTACGGCATTTGCATTTCCTACTAAGAACGTGTGGTTTGTTCTCACTCCAAAATCTTCCACCCTTTTAGTGACAGGTTCGAAGATTCAGTATGAAGTTGCAGACGATTAGTAGATTTACTTGTGATGCCCGTTGTTTTTATAGAGTCCCCTCACCCTTGTTGCTTTAGCTTTTATTTTATCCAGAGGAATATGTATTGTATTCAAGTTTCATATTGAATTCATTTGTATAGCATTTATTATTATTAATAATTATGTGATTATTATTATTTGAATATCTTTTATATGTGATTTTAATTACTAAAGATAATTTTATGAAATTTTCTATAAAACTGAAATGCGAACTAAAGACTCAATATTAAATAGCTAATAAAAAAAGTAGAGTAGTAACACTTTATTTTTAGTACGATCATGACGTGCTAAAGATTAGGGTGTTACAATATGGAGTTCAAGTGTTATTTAGAAGATATTAGTTTACATTTTTAGAATGTTTTAATTTAATTTGATGTATTTTGATTTTGTTTATTTAATTATTAGATTGGCCTTATATTTGTGGGCTTAGGGTTTTCTACATTTTAACCTAATAAGAGGTTATAAATATCTTATAAAATAGGGTAGTCATAGTATAGAATGATTTAGAGGTATAAAAACTCCTTTTTGGTTTCGTGATGAAACCATGATATGGACAATTGAGGTTGAGGATTTCCTCTCTTGTTGCATCGAAAAATTGAGTAAAAGGTTGATGACTCCCTTTGATTTAATTTCCAAATTATGGCGTTGACAAGTTAGGTTGAGGAGTTCATTTTTTGTTGCGTCAAGAAATTGGGTAGAAAGTAGAGTGATTCTCTTTGTACTCAATTTCAATATATCATTTTTGCTTCTATTTCAATTTCAATGTATCTATTTTTATTCAGTTTGAATCCTTATCTTCTTATTTATCCTTTTATTTCTTTCTATTTTTGCTTCTACATCCGACAGTTAACAACAATTTTTAACCGCTGCAGAACGGATAGCAACGGTTGTCAACCCGCTCAAAGATAGGATTCTACAAATAAAACCCGCTTTTTTTTTTTTTGCATAAATTTATATATATATATATAAAATACAATATTTAATTATTTTAAAATAAAAAAGAATCTATTTCAATTAATTTTTATTATTTTAAATTAATATACTTTTTTGTTTTTGTATATCGGTGTAGTTTTTTGGGTACTTATATATATGATTTTAATTTTAAAATATAAATATATCAATGCTTAGTAAAATTTATTTTAATATATTTTTATGCTGATAACTAAAATTTTTTGAATCTGTCACTGTGTCACCATAGTACTATTTAACTTGCTAGTTAATATCTTTCTATTTTGAATACTAGATTAGTTTTTAGTTTTTACTAAAGTTTTCCAGAAGATTGACATTTATCATACTGTTTTTATTTGAATAGTTTGATAAACAATGTGTTGTATGTCGTTTCTAATACTTATTCTGCGTAATTGAATAAGATACCATATTAGCTAGTAAAAATTAATTAAAAGAAGAACTAAGGAAAAACTAAGACCTCAATCATAATTAAACACTACTACCTTACTCTATAGTCTATTCTTAAAGCTATATGCTTTTGAATGCTACTAATTAATTGCCTATGATCCAGATAAAAACTAGTAGTGAGGCATGACAAAGTTTCTTATGCGTTAAGCATAGTTTGCCTTTTCTACTGTTTTTCTTCGCTTTGGCATAGAATTAGTGAAATTAGTGCATGAAAGAAAGAACAGAAAAGAGAGTGAGAGAGAGATTGCAACACATGATTATTAGGGGAGGCTCCACAAACAGAAACGCAGTTAAATTTTATTGGAAAAGGACACCTTAGTGCATCATAAATCATAAACTATAAAAAAAGAGCCTTAACCAAAAAAAAAAAAAAAAAAAAAAAAAGAAAGGAAAAAAAAGACAGAAATTAAAGCTAAGAGAAGTGACTAAGTGAGTCCCATGTGTAATAGAACTAAGCAAGACACTTATTTAAATAATAGTATTGTATTTTACTTACACCTACAGGAACCAACTACTTCTTTTGCCGCGGTCTTAAGCAAGGATTCAAACATGCAAATACGTAATATTGACTTCTTATTTTCTTTTTAATTTTTTTAGTAAGCGCTAGTGAATCTTTCAAAATCTGATTGTAGTGGGAAAAATAAAGCTCTTTAAATCAACATCTTCCTAGTGAAGAAAAGTACCAATACTTTCTTTTAAATCCTTTTCTGATCTTAATCTAGATTTAACAATGGTCATAATATATTTTAGTAAGTAGTGATAACTGATAAGATAACGTATCTTTTTATATGTTTATTTAGAACCGCAATTTTTAACTTAAAATATGATTTACATTATATGTATATAGTTTACAATAATAAAATAATATGATTTAGTGATTTACATTATATAATGTAATAATTACTCTGTTCTAATTAGTTGACTCTATGTGCATGTTTAATAATGTGATGGTGGTTTTGCTTTTTATCGAAAGTATATATGGGCCTGTTCATTTTTTCCCCTTTATATATTTTTCGTACATCCATTTTTTTAATTGAATTCTTTGGAAACTTTAATTTTACAAACAAACAAACTAAAATTAAACAGAGCCGAAGCAAATCGTTGTAAAGAAAACTACTAAAGGAAAAAGAAGCTTCGTCTTTAGAAACACTTGCAGGCAACATAAAGTGAGTCTGAGTCATCTATCCATCAATAATAATTATTCAAATTCATTTTTTTTTTCTTTGAAAAGAGTAGGCAAATAGACAATAATTATATCATGATCAATTTACATGGCAAATATAGGAGAACTTTAAGCACGAAAATTGAATAGAAAAATTATATTAGAAAAGGTCAATAAATATGTAAAACGATAATGCGGCAGACATGAATCACATGCAAGACTTTGGTATATGAAAGTAATAACAAGGTCAGGGTCTTTGATCAGAAGTAGAATTTAATATGAAATTTCTTACGTGACAGGCTCTGATTGATGTGTGTGAGTATACTACTCTTAATAGGGGGATCGGAGAGAAGTTTAATTTTCTGATTTGAAATAATATCTAGTGTAATTTTCATGTTATACATATATATATAGCAAAAGTTAAAAAAAAAATGATGAATAATAGATTATTATTATCTATTATATATTTTTTAATTTATTTTATTTGATTCATTTAAATGTGTTAATTAATTATTTATTTATTTGATTTGATTTTATTGAGATAAATATCAAATAATTTGATATTTTATTTAATTATATTAATTATAACTAATTAATTATATTTTAATTTTATTAATTTTTTGTCTTATATATTTTAATTAATAATTTTTAAGAATGTTGTAATTAATTATTTATTTAATTTAATTAAAATAAATATTAAATTATTTAATATTTTGTTTGGATACATTAACTATGACTAATTAATTACATAAATTATTTAATTTGATTGAAATAAATAAATTAATTTTATTTTAATTTATATTAATTTTTTATTTTATATATTTTGATTAATAATTTTTAAGAATGTCATAATTATTTATTTGATTTGATTGAGATGAATATTAAATTATTTAATATTTTATTTGATCACACTAGCAATAACTAACCAATTGCTCTTTTATTCGTTAATACTTTTTTTTTTTTACTTTTTATGATGCATTATTTTTACTTTTTATTTTTTTAATAAACTATGAAACATTATTATTCGTTATATTATCCTCTATCTCTTTTATATTTTTTATTTTGTTCCTATTTATTTATTAAGTTTTTGTATTTTTATTAAAAATTTTATTTATTCTATACAAGTTAATTTATCATAACTTTTCACATGTTAAATTTTTTTAATGTTTAAATTATATTTTTCACGTGCTTAATTTCATTTTTAATTTAGAAGATTGAGTGATAAAATAACATCTATAAAAACTATTGTGCGTTGTCTTTTTTTTCTTCTTCGTCTTTTTTGCTTTTCTCTCTTTTTGTGGGGATTATGATTAAATGTAATGGTGCTTATACATAAATGATAAGTATAAATTGTATTATATCTTTTTTCAGTAATTTTTTTTATTTATCTTGAAATAAGAAAAAAAATATTGTAAATTACTTTGTACTAATAAACCCATCATCGTTATAATAAGATATTGTGCATTTATCTTATCTTTAGCAGTTTTAGTAGGTGTTTACGTTAACAAAAAATATGAAACTATTTTTAAGTACATATACAGCTAATTCAACTCAAGAATAGATAAAATATGTTAGTAAATTTTAACAAGTAGTAATATTGGTCATATTACTTTGATTTCAAGAGTAATTAGGATATATAGTAGAATATAAAATATTTCTAAGTAGATTTTAACGAAAATAGTTCTCCCTAATAGATTTTTTTACTATGACAATAAAAAAGTAATTCAAAAAAATTTTTATGTCATGTTAAATTATATTTAATCAAATCGATTTTAACGTAAGAGTGAAAGAATTTAAAAATTTTATTCATAAATCATGAAAAATATTTATAAATTTAACTACTAATATTATTTAAAAAAATTCTTGAAAAAAGATAAGATTCTAACATAAATATTTTAATTTAATAACAAATTATATATTACTATTAATGAGTAATTATTATACTTTAAAAATAAGTAAATTTATTATTCATTGATTTTATTATTTTTAATATTAAAAATAATAAAATTTTAAATTTAATTAACTTTATAAATTTTTTATAATAAAATTGAATATACGTGTTTCTATTTAAAAAATAATTATTTTTTATATATTTTTATATATTATGACGGACACAACTACATATATATAACACATAATAGTAATATATAATAATATTCTTTCCAACAACGACTATGACGACTTTATTACGATATAAAGGTTAGGCATCATGTCAAAAGGGAAAGAAAAAGATCTTTAAGAGCACGATAAGAGAAGAAGATTTGTTTAATTAATTTGTCAATAGAACAAATTAAAGTGGATGCATGCTATCATATATACTATATATGTGTCGCTTTTCTCTTGTATAAATATAGTTCCATGTTAGCTTAACTGAATTTCATCGATGTGCATGTATAGTATCAGAGAGTAGAGAGAATATAATACAATCAAATAATGGAAAAGTTAAATTTTGTGAAGAAGAATGGGGTAAGTAGAATGCCTCCTGGATTCAGATTCCAGCCAACGGATGAAGAGCTTGTGTTTCAGTATTTGAAATGTAAGGTCTTCTCATTCCCCTTGCCCGCTTCCATGATTCCTGACATCAATCTCTCCAACTATGATCCTTGGGATTTGCCAGGTACCTACATATGTACCCGTATACGTATGTATATTAAATAGTCACATACATAACATGATGGTTAATATATTGTTATTTTGATACATAGGAAATTGTGATGAACATCAAGAGATGTATTTCTTCAGCAGCAAGGAACCCAAGTATAGAAATGGAAGCCGCATGAACCGAACAACCACCTCTGGCTATTGGAAGGCAACAGGATCCGACAAAAGAATCATTTCATCTTCTAATAATAGTGACGATAATAGCATTCTTGGCATTAGAAAAACCCTAGTGTTTTACCAAGGGAAATCTCCCAATGGCACTAGAACTCACTGGGTCTTGCATGAATATCGCCTGGTTAGTACTACTCTACATGCTAATAACAATGCTTGCGATATAGGAGATTGGGTTCTGTGTCGCTTATCGGTGAAGAAAAGGAGTGTTGGGAGTGGTAGTATCATCATAAGCAAGAAAGCACGTTCTTCACCATCTTCATCCTCATCTTCTTCCACTTCAAGTAATAACGTCATGGAAGTATCTTCTTCATATGCTTCTTAATATCAACAATGCACTTCCTCCTCATGGTCTTGCTGACTATTGATTAAAACCACCATACATATTCTCACTCACAACCCGTCGTTTCTGCAACTAAATGGGTTCAGACCCTTTAAAATTAACAAGAGAAATATTAGTGCGCTATTAAAATTTATTATTTTTGGTCATCACTTTTAGCCATTAACTCAATTTCTTTAGTTTAATAATTCAATGACATGTTTTTAGACCACACTTTTAAATATTGATGGCTAACGAATGATCAATAATAATAAATTTTAATGGTCTTCTAGTATTTTTCGATTAACAACACTAAATATGCTAATTAAGACTTTTTTATGTATCTTATATATTGTTGTTTCTTATTATAATATTGTAATGTACTTATCTCATCTTTCTTTCTGTTTTTAGGAGTAATTTAAATGAGTTTGATGATATTATTAATATAAGAATATGTTAGGTCCACATTAAAATTAACTAATAAAATTAATTATTAATATAAAATATATATTAAATATAAAATATATATTAAAAATAAATTAAATTATATATATATATATATATATTTATTTATTTATATGTACATAAATACATGATAATTAAATTTGATAATTAATTTTAATATATAAATAGTATTTTTTTTATTGATATATATCTAGCAGAGTAATTCTTTTAAATATTTTCATATTTTATTCATTTATTATTTTATAGTTTTCAAAAAAAAAAAAAAAAAACTCAAACCACACTGTAAAGTTAATCAAGTCGCTAGTAAATTAGAAATGACAACAGCAAAAGTAACTTTATAATTGTATAATAACTAAATATACAAAATTTCCAAAATTAAAATGCAAGTTCTATCTCCTTCAAATATTCTGTTCTCTGTTACTACATTAACATCATTCTATTTTTTAAAAATTTTATTGGTGTGAAATACTCTTTTTAATAGGTATTTCTCTTCCTATCAAGGTTCAGAAAACCGGACCGATCATCAAACCGCTCTAACTACTGGTTCACTGGTTCACTGGTCTAACCGGTCTAACCGGTGGTTCAACCGAAAAAATCGTTTTAAAATAAAATAATAAAATTATAAATAAGCATCCTAAAATATAATTATAGTATAACATAAAGATTAAAATAGTTTTCAAATTTAAAAAACTACATTAAATGTCATCAATTAGGAGCCCTCAGCAAAACTAGCAATTAGAAAACAAAGCCAGCAATTACAAAACACTAAACCTTCACCCAGCAATTACAAACAAAGCTAACAAAACCAACACAACCAGCAACTACAAATCAAAGCAAAACCAACAACTACAACACAATGAAAACAGAGTAGCATTCAGCAACAACCATTACAAAACAGCAGCATAGTGCCATAGCAAAACAGCACCTTAACAACAACATCACCTTAACAAGTCATAATCAGAAATTCCAAATTTAATTAGCAATCCTATTCTTGTTTTGTGCATTTAATTACTCATAAACAAAACTCAACTCCACCTGAATTGTTAATTTAACCTTGGTCTTATGGAATCATAAATAGGAATACATTACATTGCTCTTTCTCCTAAAATTCAAGCAACAACACATGATTTCACAGTTTAAAACCTTATTCACAGCAGCATAGTGCCATAGCAAAACAGCACCTTAACAACAACAGCACCTTAACAAGTCACTAATAAGAAATTCCAAGTTTAATTAGCAATCCTATTCTTGTTTTGTGCATTTAATTACTCATAAACAAAACTCTCCACCTGAATTGTTAATTTAACCTTGGTCTTATGGAATCATAAATAGGAATACATTACATTGCTCTTTCTCCTAAAATTCAAGCAACAACACATGATTTCACAGTTTAAAACCTTATTCACCAACTTCTCTTCTGATGCTGTGACTGGGAAGCAACAAATTCAGCAACAAGCAACAAATTTAACAGATCCTAGTAAAGTCTAGTAAAGTCCTGATTTACAGTAAAAAGGCAAATTTATTGATTACCAATTCAGCAACATACAGAAATACAGGAGAAGGGAAATCTGGAAAAGAGAGAACACCAAACCAAAACATTAACCAATAATCACAATAACACTAAACTTTCATCAATTACAAACAAAGCCATCAATTACAAACATTAGCACATTATAAAACATTCCAAAACACTAAACCTTCACCCAGCAAAACCAGCAACTACAAACAAAGCCATCAGTAAATTTGAACAAAACCATAATCAGAATTCAGAAAAATCAATGTCTAATCTTATTATTTATAAACATATTCAAAAAGGACGGATACCCATAAATTTAGCATGATTTTGAAGCAACAGAGGCAGATGAAATCAGTGGTAACATGATGGCAAGGCACGACAGAGGCAGCAACAGAGGTAGCAGCACTGGCGGCTGTCTTCGAGCTCAAACACGGCGGAAGCAGCAAAGGCTTCACCCTTCACGCGCCTCCTCCCGCGACCTCCACCCCTTCTTTTCCCTTTGCAGCACGACGCGACGGCAGAGGAGAGTGGAGCAAATGCAACGCGACGGCAGAGACGAGCTGCGACAACGCTGAAACAGTAGGGACGACAGTTGGACCAGATTCGACGGCGGAGGTAACACAGCTTGAAGAGGAGAGTGATCGAGGCTAGGGTTTGAGCAGACAAAGACCAGCGAGGCAGGGAATGATGGCGAGCTCGAGGAAGACGCACCAATTTCTGAATGAGGGAGAAGCGCGGACGATCGGACGAAAACACGGTGGTGCTTGAGAGCAACGAACGGCGGCGCTGAGCCCTGTGGCGGTGGGGAACATGTACTCTAGGGTTGTGTTTTGGGGAGAAAGATTGAAGAATGGCTCGAGGGGTTGAGGCTATGGAGACCTGGCCATTTCATTTTATAATAGAACGGAAAACGACGCCGTTTTTCAAAACCGGCCGGGTCCCGGTTCGGTCCGACCGACCGATTCTCGGCCGGTTCAGCGGTTTGAGAACGGTTTTGATTTTAGCGGTTTTTTATGTTGAACCAAACCGTTTATGTCATCGGTTTGCGGTTAAACCGGTCGGACCGGCCGGTCCGGTCCGGTTTTCAGAACCTTGCTTCCTATATATAAAGGAGAAATAACCATAAATATCCATAAAACAAGAAAGCTAGGAGTACAAGGTATGAGTAGTTATGAATATAATAAAAATAGTAAATAAAAAATAAAATAGAAGTATTCATTTTAATTTTAAATATATAATTTTTTTACTTAATTCTAAATCTTTGGAGCAGGAAAAAAGAAACATAAATGATTTGTGCAAAAAGCGCCTCATACTCTCATAGTGTGGGAATTTGATGCTGGAATTGTAAAAGTGACCCAATGCGCCAATGCGAGAGTCGTGTTACAAATATCATAGTAGAATTTAGGGCATCAATTCAATTTGTACCTTTGTAGTACGATCAACATTTGAACCCGTCTCTAGAATTTTATTTTGTAATGTATGAAATAATATTTAATTTGTCTTAAAATAACAAAATAATAAGAACAAAATCATATAAAAAAATAGGATCGAAGTAAAAAAAAAAAGAAATATTCTAAGCAGTAATTAAAGTTAATTTTTTTAAACTCTTTTTATTTAGATTTTTCATTGATATTATCTTGAACACTTTTAAAACATTTGATAACAAGAAGGAAAAAAGTCCTACATGTAGGGATATTTTTCAACGTCGTTTTCTTACGTCCTACAGTTTTTCACTTTACAGCTTCATATCCAAAAGAAACACAATCAATTATTTTTTCATTACAATGTCAGTTCAATTTCATTCCACATAGGCATAGACATTTTCTTTTTCTCTGAATTAGAGGCAACATGTTGTTAAGTTTGTTAGGAACAAGAATAAGAAAATGAATAGCGTGAAATTCAGCCTCTACCCTGAATAATAGGATACTCGAGAGTTGACCTATTTACCTGTCAAAGGCGCCCAGACCATTTTGTTATACTGCTCTACCACCAATCACACATGGTACCCTATTTTTGTGTTGAGGAGTGAATACAATGCCAGATTTAGATAATTTGGTTAGCTGGTACATTGCAATTTTAGGCTCTGCATTGTTGAAAGTTACCAACCTTGAATATTCTACTCTGTCAAGTAACACCTCAATATACTTATGCAGTTATCCTAAGTTGTAACAACACTTCTTAGTTTTGATGGATCCTAAATTTGCAATTTCAGCACTGCATTTTTTTTCTATTAATGAGAGAAAATAACTGCAAACACAGAGTGTACAAGACCCTTTTGGTTAATTTAGTTGCTACACCAAATTTAGTTGCCCTTTAAAATCAAACCTCAGAATTCTCGACGTTTCCATCTTTAATTTCTTGATCTCAACAACAACAATCCCATCTCTGCACTTGGACTCTTCATTGCAAATACACTTTTTTCTTTCTCTCTCTGCAATGGGGGGTGCCAATTCAAAAATAAAGCTTAATTCAGGTACAGTTCGCAGGTTCGAAGAGTTTAAAAAACGTAGAAACGCAACCAAGCTTCAAGCTGAGAAGGAGCTGTTGAAGGATGGTGGGAATAGGGATAACAATTCTCAATCTTCTAACGGAACCAAACCACCGGCCGAGGAGGTTTCCACCAAAGAGGAATTGCCGGTGCGGGAGCTAACCGCAGAGAAGCCATCGAGAGTGGTTCCATTGCCCACTTCTACAGCTAAACATGAATCTGTAGAGGGGAGAGACGTAGAGAAGGATAGCAAGCACAATCATCACCATAACCAAGAGAAAGTGGACGATAGCAATGAGAGCAAGGTAGAACAGGATAACAAGCACAAGGATCATTATGGCCAAGAAAAAGTGGAAGAATTTCAAGAGAACGTAAAGCAGGATGAGAAACATAACAATCATGATGGACAAGAGAAAGTGAAAGCTTCTCAAGAAAGCAACTTGAAGAAGGATGACAAACACAATGATCATGATGATGGCAAAGAAAAAGTGAGTCATGTTATTGAAAAGGCTTTGGAAGATATTGAAATACAGAAAGGACAGACTGAAGAAACAAAGGAAGACGATGAGGTATTTGTAGATGCAAAGGGAAGTATTGATGTAAATGAACAGCGTGAAGAATTTGGCATATTTCTACCAGGATCTCCAAGCTTCAGAATATATTGCATTGAGGCCAATAAGGCAAAAGTAGAACAAGAAGAATTATTATCATTAGAAGAAGAAGAAGATCATGATGAGGACGATGAAGAGGAAGAAGAAGAAGAGGAAGAAGAAGGAGGTGAGTGAATAAAGATTGAATAACATAGGACAGAAAAAGCACCTTCATTGTTTTTTTTCTGCAAATTTAGATATATATAAACAGTGTGTGTGGCAATTACAGGTGAGAAGCATAGCATTGCTGCCATGCACCAGAAGGCGCACAGCACTGACAGTGTAATAAGGCCGCCATCGGAGTCAGGCTCGGATAAATCTGCAAGCTTAACCTCTGACAGCTTAAATTCTGTAAGCACTTTCCCTTGTTATTTGTTATCTTCTTGAGTTCTAATCATTCAAAAACAAGAAAGAGATAATGAAGACAATAAATAATAAAAACAATTTTCCTGATTCCGTTGTCATTAGGAAACTCCGATTGCTAAACCTGGAAAAGAACCAAGGACAAAGAGAAAAGGGAAAAAGGCAAAGAAGTTTGGGGCTGGGAATGTGAAGAGATTGTTCAAGGTTAAGTCATGTTACTATCCAACGTGTTCATGTGCTGGTATCGATGACAGGAGGCGTATGGTTGCTCCTCCAAGACCACACAACTGATTACGATACTAGGTACATGTTAGAAAGAATGAAGACACCATCACCTGACCCTAAATTATGTTAGAACTTGTCAATTCCCACCTTCTAATACCATCAACCAGGTCTAGTCAACTGCTACTACTTCTAGACTTTATGTAACTACATCTAAGTTTTCTCTGCTACCAATTTATTCTGTTATCTGGTGGAATAGAGAATTTGAAGAAATAGATGAAAACTTCACCTATGTATATGGCATCGCCTATAGCTTATGTCATCATGATGTATTAATATGTATTAATACCAAATAAAACGAGTCCAGAAAAGTACACAAACTATAATGTTCGCTGCTACGCATTTATCCCTTTTACAGTTCTTAACTACTTATATAAAGAGCAATTATCATGTTGCTGAGTTCCATACTTCCATGAAGGGAACCCCAAAGGTTCAAAATGCAAAAGGACACCAAATCAGGAACATACAGCACCTCGAATTACAAGTGTGCGACAACAAAGTAAAAACCAAACCCAATATAAACAAACACACACACCATGATAAACGATAACATCCACAAATCAACAGCAATATTTTAACAATACAATACCATTATTTGATCCGTGAATCAGCAGCATATTTTAAGAGTGCCCCAATACTCCATAAAACCTGCAACAACAAAACAAACACAATAAAAATCACATCATTATCATTTTTTTTTTTTTGCAGAAAATGGCAACAGAAATTGAGGTCACAGAAGCAAACCTAGTCAACTGGGAAGGCAGAACTGAGGAACTCCTCATCCTCCCAAAAAATCTGCAGATCCTTGGACTCCATCAAGAAATCAACAGCTTCTTCATCAAACTTGAGCACGAAAGCCAATTTAATCAACTCGGATAAAGCAGGTACATGATCAACATTCTCAGACAGTACACCGACAGAGATTGCTTCGCAGAAATATGTAGCATATTTTAGCATGCTTGCTTTTCCGCTGCTCCAGTCCATCTTTTGAGTGAAGAGCTTTGAGCTTTCACTTTCCCTTTCCCAACGTATCATCCTGTTTGCCTCCTTAGTAATGACATCCCCTGATGATAATGGCAAACTATAGCTTACAGTGACTTGCTCCATTGTCTCACAGACAGTGAGGTTAAGAATATCTTGAACAGCTTCATGCCTTTTCTCTGCTTCCATTCTGAGGCTAGAACATGCAAGAAATCCAAGAATAAGTTTAACCAACCCTTTCCCGTTGAAAACATTTCTTGGGTCCACTTGTGTGAATTTTCCATCATCTACTAAGGATGATTCTTCCTTGAGAACAGACTCAGATATGGTGCGCACACCAATTTTCTTGTACAAGTCTAACAATTCTGACCTGGGCAATGATGCCAAGCTTTGCTTAGGATACCAGACAAATACACCATCTTGCTGAAAAAGATTCTTCAAGTGAAGGTTATCAGCAACAAATACATCACATTTCTCTAGCAAAACTACTTTATCAGAGTCTGATGTAGCAGGTAGCTTCATCAAATTCTCAGCAATCATCGTCTCTGACTTCTTGGTTCTGTGTTGCAAAAGGTAAGTCCAGAACTTGCAGCATTCATCCTGTGAAATTTTTTCCCTGGAACTCTCCCATTCCTTCCATAACTCAATATAATCAACAAGTGATGGCTCGCCCCTGACACCCATATCCGAGAAGAGAGGAAACAAGTCTTTATCATAATACTTTTGAAGAACATATAACCTCGAACTAAATAATTCATTCTTGTCACATTTGACACATTCTTTGGGATTGACCCACTCTCCATTATCATCTCCCTTGGGAACCCAAATCCTGTTGCCTCCATTCTCTGGTATCCAATGGTGTTCTTTCAAGTACCTGTATATTCGTACAATGGTGGGATAGTCAGAATGTAAATCTATGTTGCTGGCAATTAACGAGCATCCTTTCTTAACATCAGTAATAACTCCAATTTCACAGAGTTCTTTCTCGTACTCTGCAATTTTAGCTCCATAGAAGTTCTCATTGATGAAAGGTCCATCCATTGGTTTAAGAAACGAATTCCACTGAGAACCAAACAGCAAACATTTATCTGGGGTCCTATGACCAGCATTGGTGTTCAACCATTGTTTAGATAATCTTTTCTTGAAGTCCTCATTAAGAGAATGACTGCGCTGAAGTAATAGCCGAATGCATTCCAACAATGATAGGACACTCTCAGGAGTTATGCTGGAAGGATCTGATGGAAACCTGAGACAGCTGGAAACAAAGTCTACACCAAGTTTCAGTTCGGTAATAACCCCCATATTCTTCAGCTCCTCCTTATACTCATGTACCCCCATGCCATAACAACTGTCACTGTCATCAATGAAAGGGAGACGAGTAATCGCAGAGAGAGATTTCCAATCTGGACCAAATAAAATACAGCCCCCTGGAGACTTATAATCACCAACCCGAGTTCGCAACCATTTGGAAGTACTTAAGATTTCTAAAAACTCAGAAGGAAACTTGTACTCAGCTTCTTTCACTTGTCTGCAGCACGATAGAAATGACTCAACATGACATTTGTTTATGTCAGTCTGTGATGCTTTTTTCTTGAAAACATCACCAAATGTTTTCATTGCCTCTTCAAAATCAACCACAACTCCAGTTTTTTTCAGCTCTTTCTTATATATGAAAATCTTTTCTCCATAGAAACCAAGATCAATGACATGGAAACCAGTGAACACATCAAGAATGCATCGCCATGCAGGCTCAGGCAAGAAACATTCTCCAGGAGTTTTAAAGCCATTATTAGTCTTCAAACAATTGGTTGCTTTTAGTGCATTAACCAGTTTGTCAGAGCTATCAGAAGCAGCATGAATACATTCCAGAATCAAGAGAACAGCATTAGCCGTCAAAGATTTCAAGCACGACGGTGATTTCAAGTTGTCTACTACAAGCTGGTAACTATTACGGAAGCCAACTATGACATCAAGCAACTCAAGCTCGTCTTTGAAACGGTATATTTCTTCACCGTAGTGAGCCTTGTCAATGAAAGGTATATCACTAATTTGTGATGCAGTTTGCCACTCTGAATCATGCAAAACAGAACCAACGGGAGACCTATAACCATGTGATGTCTTTAGCCAACTTCCTCGTCTAATGCTGTTTACAAATTGATCCACGGGAAGCATTTTTACCCTTAGATACCGAATAAACTCAAGTATCAAAAGCACATGGCCTTTACTCAAAGTGAAAGATGCTGCGCGAGACATAAGTCGTTTACCAATAAAGTTACACGCTTCTTCATAGCTAAACATGACTCCCACTGTTCCCAGTTCTGCCTTGTACTCCAATATTTTCTGCCCATAGAACTCCTCATCAACTAGAGGAATGTCGACAAGAGCAGACCCATTCTGCAAAATGATTCCGAGGGAAGAACCAACTAGAAATGACTGTGAAGGTGGCCTGTATCCATTGACAGTGACTTTAAGCCAACTACCTCGCTTTATGCAATTTACGAACCTCTCAGGTAGATTCATACCCTTAGATTTCAGGTTACGAATCCAGTCCAAAAGCAAGAAAACATTTTCCTTAGTAAGTGGCGTATCTACACCAGAAATCCCATAAAATGGAGCAGATATGTAAGGTACATCAGAAGCTCCAGCAAATTTGCGAAGGAAGTCCAGCAGTTCATTTTTACGTGAAGATTGACCTGCACAACGACAAGGATGCATGTACTCTTCCCCTAATTCAACAAAACCATCATTTGTCCATGGATTGGAAACAACCAAGTCTGCCCATTTGCTCCCATTGGCAGGAACGGCCACTCCGTCTCTGCTTGTTTTCACGTTCCCATAATTGTCCACAAGTGGCATAGAACTGCACAGGTCACCTACCTCACGAGGTGTCAAATAACCCGTTGAAAAAGAGTGATACAAGAAGTGAGCATATGTGATGACAAGCTTGTGATTCTTGAGAGATTTGCTCAGACAAACTGCGAACTTGTATAAACCCAAGGTAGATACATTGACTTCATGCTCTAGCCATTCCATCAATGTTTGTCTCTTGGGGAATGCCCACATTGCTTGTTGTATGTTCTCAGGCATAAAGTAACGATGGGATACACACTGAAATTCCTTATTCCAATCAATTAGCCATGAGATAACACGAGAATGATTTTGATCGGCTAACAAAATTGCCTTGGGGTTCTGATGATATCTGCACTCATTTACACTGAACTGGGAAATATTCCCATTAGAACCAACATATTTTATCAGTGGTAAGTTCCCCATATCAGAACAAGCAAATCTGGACGCCCAGTTAGTAGCAACAAAAAGTAGAAGCTTTAGATAGACATCTTCTGACACTCCCTCCACAAGATTCGAACTCTGGATGCACTTGGCATACCATTCATTGCTCACTAGTTTGACTCCTAAGAAACTGTGTATCTGGTCATATTTAGCTTTGTCAAATGAAGAACAAAGAATATATCTTCCATGGCTAGATAGATTATGAAAAGTTATTCCGTTCTCACGAGCACTGGTCAAAATATCCCAAAAAGCAGGCAATAACCTACCAACATCACAAGGCCTGTAAAAGTGCTTCTGCTGGGTGTATGTCTCAATGGGAATAATATTTTCTTGGGCCATCATTGCTTTTATTTCATCCCTCACAACATTTAATTCCGCATAGGAAGAGGCATTGACTGGAAGAAACTGAAACATCCGTGGCAAACTAGACAATGGAGCATCATTTGTTGTAATAATAAGCGATTTGAATGCCTCCATGAAAGCAGTAGGGACACAGCTGAGTATCCCTTGATTCCATTTATTATCCAGCAGGATTGTCTCCCTCGATGAAGCCAGCACAAAATCAGCTTGAATTATGAAAGGAAAGCTGGTCACCATCTCTGTGGGAAGAAATGCATAGACCCCAGGTGAGGTATTTCCCCTTTGAAGCCTCTCATGATTCGGAAAAGCCAATGTTATAACCCACTCATCAACATCCATTCTCCTTTCCACTCTATTCTCTGATCTGACAGGAAATTTCTGCTTCCACATGTAGTAGCTGCATTCCTTTTCAGAGTCACCATTCTCCTCCTCCGAAAGATGGAGTGTGTAGGACTCGGCATTGATGTTTTTGCTTGTCTTGAAATTAACTTCGCTTGAAATAGAAACAGCACTTATTGTGTTGAGCTTAGGATCATCATTGTCTTCCTTGACTGTAAGGCGCTTGATCTTGGAAAGGAATAACAGAACTTCAGGATGAATGGTGGAGAGCTGCAGTTTCACTGGTGCAACTTTGTCTGGCTTAAGAGGTAACACAATTGTTGTGGTTGGGAGTGTGTCACCGGCACCATATATCTGTTTGATGTCAAGAAGCGTTGGTTTCTCCTCAACCCATTCAGGAACTATGTAGCCGAGACCACAATGTGGACACGGCTCTTCATTGAACCGTATCTGATACCCATTGCTAAAAATATATGGCTGAGAAGTGATCAGAAATACACTCTTGAACCCAATCCCTGTAGTTTAATCACAAAAGAAATTCTGTCACAGGTTAACCAGATTTATTGAAACCATGCGGTTTCAATATGGATAATAACTTAATATCACCCAGAATAAACAATGTTCTATCTGATCCCTTTCACAAATAATCCAAAAGAAAGAAGGAATAGCATTTGAGGTGGAGTGAGGAGAACAAAGAAGGGAGTAGTGTGGCTGCAAGAGGAGGATATACATGCAAGAAAGCTACATTTTTTAACAAGATCTTTTACAATTGATAAAGCACAGACAAATTTCTTTATTATAAATAGTTAAACAAAAATGGTATTTTGCACAGCAACTTTTGCTGTCTAATAATAACAGAATTAATGTTTAAAAAATAGACCGATTCATAGACACATATCCTAATAAAAACTCATACTTTAGACATAATTAAATATTGTCAATAATTGATTCAGGGTGGATAAATACTAAGAATTAGCATCTTAATTGAAGTCAAAATAATAAGTGGGGGAATTTACCTTTCTCCCCTATATAACCCTTAATTCTGTTGCCTTTCTTAGTAGAGCGTCCAACACTACATATAGAGTCAATGTTTCGAGTAGAAAAGCCAATTTCATTGTTGAAGATGAGCAAAGTGGCTGTAGCACCAGTGCCTGTTATGTCCTTCGAAGTTATAATGAAATCAAGGGTGGGATCCACTCCTCCATCATACTGGTTATCTTCTGCGTTCTGTTGTAGCAAATAAGTGAGTCAGAAACTAACCAATCTAATAATAGAGTAATATTATTCAATACATAGATTACATTATTATCATCTCACCAGGTTCTGCGTGCTATTGTAGTTTGCATGTAAACAACATGGGTAAATTGTTCTTAATTGATCAACTGAGTCGAATTTTGATTGTTAAAACACTACACGTTTAGTTTAATTCTAATGATGTTATTTAAGACTACAAATATTGATGAGCAAGGGGTTAACCGAGAAGGAACATATTAAGGAGGGACCACACCAGAGTACACATTATTTATTGTCATAACAAAAATCAATGAGAGTGAGACCTGGATGAGTTCCATAAGGAAGTGAACGTCCTTAGCGTAGAGCTCGGCAGAGAGGTTCCTAACGGCTTGGTGGAGGTCCTCCGTCAGAGGGTTGGGTGCTCCTCCGATCGAGAATTTGCTCCTCCGTATTTGCTCCACGTGTTCCTTCGCTCTCTCCATTGATCGATCACAGTACAATGCAGTATGAGAATTGTGAGGGAGGTGTAACTACCAAGTCAAACTGAAACTTAGCAACGAAGCACACACAACACAACACAACACAACACAATAGCACTCATTAAGGTCAACAATAAGTCTCTCAGTCTTCCTTTAATAAAGTCTTAAAATGCGCAACGCGATTCTTTCCTTCTCTGCCTTTTTTCAGGGAAGCTCAATCGTTCCTACTGAATACAGTGGTATATCTATTTACGGTTATTATTAGTACAAATTTTTAAATTTTTTTAATGAATAAATAATAAATGAATTTGAATCTTCCAAATTTTAAATTTTTATTTAGAAAATAAAGTGAAATCTTTTATCATTAAATATTTTTTTATCATATTTTTTTATTTTTATTTATAAAATAAATAATAATAGATCATACTTTATTTTTTAAAAAATTTAAATTCATAATAAATATATTAAAAATTAAATTATATATTTTTTGTATAAATTTTTTAATTAATAATTTTAATTTATGTCCGCACATATTAACTAAACTTAATAAAGAAAGGAAATGTTTAACGTATAATACATAATATATAATAATTTTGTATTCAATACTATATGTTTCCTTAATGCAAAATAGCATTTAGTATTTATTTTTAACAAAAGTTCTATAAACACCTTGTTGAAGAGATTAATTTTAATGTATTAATAGTGTAAAATATTTTATTTAATTATATAATTATATTTATTTTTTTATGATTATTTATAAAATTAATATAAAAAATAATTATTTTTACTGATATAATATTATATAATTAAATACATATATAAAATTATTTTATATTAATAATATATTAAAATAGTTAATAAATTATAGTTTAAATAACATTTAAAAAGTTGTTAGTTTGAGTCTCCTTATTTTTAATAAAATAAATAAATAAATAATACATCAAAATAAAAAATTAAAATAAAAAAATAAAATTACCAATCATCAAGAATATGTATTCAAAATATTAGGTTTATTTTTTATTTTTTATTTTTTTATATTTGTTTTCATGATATTCTAAAAATAAATAACATTCAAACTAAAATACTAAATAGTCCCTAAATTTTTTTAATGAGAAAACATCTCATTTTGGAGAGAACTTGCAGGAGAAGGAATCGGAATGGAAGAGTAACATTAGATTTGTGTGGTGGGGTCATCTTTCGTATCATGAAATTGAAATGATTGTACGGGGATACACCGATACACTACCCTTCTTCCTTTTTTCCAACGGAATGGGATGGCCCGAGTGTATTTAATTACGGTGCACCGTTTCCAATTCCGCATCTTAACGGAAGACTATATATTCTTTGGAAATTGGAATTGCCACTTTGGCTTTTCCGTGGATAAGAAGAGGGTTCAAAACTCGAAATCCAAACAAGATAAATAGTCATTAATTTAATATTTTTTTAATTTAATAATTTAATAATATTACGTAGGTAATTTGAGATGGATGAATTGTACTTGAAGGATTGATCCAAACGTTAGTGAAAAGTAGTTTCTGACTTGTTTTTGTTCGGGAGTAGCTGTCTGAGTTGTGTGTTTTGAAGAATGGGGAGTGGTATCTACAAAGACACTTCGATGTCTAAGTTAGCAAGGGGATAAGCAAGTTTTGAGAGTATTGGAATTTAGTTTTACCTGAGTGTGTCAGTGTATTTATAGTGGTGATCCAATAATCATCGTTGGAGTAGTTCCACTTCTGAAGGTGGATAATCGTCCCTTTATCTTAGAGTTGTTGAGATATTGCTTCTAGAAGTGGATGAGAGATTTTAGGGGGTAGTTACTTATTTGAATAAGTGTTGTTTGCCATCTCATGTCGAGCCCAACCTCTTTGGGGAGGGGCCTATGTCGAGCCCGACCTCTTTCGATGAGATCGGGTAAGTGGTGAAGGCCAATCTTTGGATTGAGCATTTTTGACTTACTTGGGCTTGGACCATAGTAATCAAAACAGAGTAAAGAGACACAGAGAAAAGAGTAACCAGAGCAAAGTAAAGAAACAAAGAGAAGAGAATAATCAGAGCAGAGTAAAGAGACAAAGAGAAAAGAATAATATGATAAAGAGATTAGAGAACAAGCAGAGGGGCTGTTGAAAGGTCATTAGTTGCATGAAGGCAACTCCAGAGACATTTGTGTGTTCATCTGCTACATTGAAGTAGTCAGATAGATAGTGGTCGACCACAGAATGTTTTCCAGTGCTATACAGCTATTGAGGGCTACACCTGCAACTGATAACCTAGGATCACTTGCAGAGGACATTATTTCATACACGGCTGGATTGCCGCCACCTAAAGCAGAGTCTGCTTATAGAGGATATAATGGCTTATGTCGGTTAATGAGAACCGTACTTATGCTTACTGGAATAACCATACCTGTTTCAGCTGCTTCGGGTTACGTCGGGAGCGGGTAGAAACTGACAAATGAGCTCATTACCTGCACTAGGGCTGGACATGCATCATACTTGGTTGTGCATTTCCTCTGTTGTGATTCTTGTATGAATATATGCTTTCTTTGTTTGTATTCTATTCTCTGTGTTTGTATTTTATTTTCTTGTATTCTTCTGTTTGTGTTCTGTTTTCTCTATTTTCTCTATCTATCTGTATTTTCTATTTACTATTTCTCTATATTATGCTATTTGTCTGCTAAACAACACAGAATTAATGAACGTAACTAATAACCCCGGCCCTTCTAAGAACTTCCCAGTTTTTACACTTCTCTCTCTCTCTTCTCCCCTTCAGATGGAAGCAAGAGTACCCTTCGGTACTCTACTGACGATCATTTTGCAAAGAGGATTCCGCTCTAGGTGGTCTTCTGAGTCTAGAGTGAACTCCGTTATCTGTTTATATGTATATACCATGAGACCAGCCGATATCTACATCCCGTTTATCTACGAACTTTAACCTAAGTCCTCAGTACGATGTTGCTGTTATGAGGCCAATCAATAAAGTATCAGTAGTATACTCTAAGACGATGTGTGATCGTGCAGAGGAGTAGAACAAGATGTTCCACCTTTTGATGACATTTGATCGGGTTTTGGTTTTGAAGACCTAAAAATATTTTCCCTCGCTTTAGTAGTTTAGAGGGACTAGGTGAGTATAGAGTCTAGGCTAGCCTGGGTGCCAGCTTAGGGACTTCTTGAACAGGTCAGGGCTTGGGATGTTATATGTATATAATTATTATCTAGCTATATCTAGGGGTGTTCTAACTAAAGATTTATACTCTAATAAAGGCTGGATAATTGAACGTTGTTAACTGCTTGAGATGTTAATAAGTGTGGTTGATTATAACTGCTTTATTTGTTATTATTTGTGAACTGGTAGTGAATGATTCTGTTTATCAATTTCGAACGTTAAACAAAACGTTTTTTTTAAAAAAAAGTAACTCGCAAAATAACTATGCTTTTAACAACGAATCAGGCTCATATAATAAATAATAGATAATAATTAGGAAGACAAGTTAGTAGCACTCAGTTTCTAGTATGATCATGATGTACCAGAAATTGGATCGTTATAGCCCAAGCCCAGAGACCCGACCCAGACCACCTGCTCTACGTGACACATCTTGAACCAAGCTCTATCGTCGCCGATGGATCGGGCAGAGGTTGTTTTCACCGGCAAGAGTGGTGCTGGATTCCACCCCTATCGAGTTGTTCGAGATCCCTGAGTTTGATTTTTTGGAACTCGGCTCTATCTTCCTCGTACCGTGATTTAGCAATGTCGTAGCCGAACCAAACGGCATTGGAAGCCCAGGCTATGGTTTGCACTAGACCCACACAAAGTCGCCCACTCGACGAGGAACAAGCTTTCATGGTTTTTGATACAATTCTGAGATCAGGTTCTTCTTCAATTCCTTTCATTCAATATGTTACAGTTGTTTGTAATCATAGCGGAATTTCAATTCGTACATGTTACTAATTTAGGCTCTAAATTTGACAAATCAAAAGCTTAATTCATTCCTAGTATGGATTAACTTATTTTGCTATTCATCTAATCAAATTCGAAAACCTTGATCAAAGAAGGAGCAACTGGCAGAGTGGTAGAGAAAGTAGGACTCATCCCAAACTGAGTTACCATCATAAGCATTACATTGATCGCCCTCTTTGGAGAGAAACTGAGCCACGTGAGGAAGAGCTGAAGAAGAAGGAGACAAAGAAGAAGGGAGGGGAACGCTAAGAAGGGTGGTTTCTCAAGAGCGTAAGCTTATGTAATCGAGATAGAAGAAGCAGGAGAGGAAGACAAGGAGGGTGAAGGTTCTAAAGGGTTGAAGCGCTTGAACTTGATGCTTCTTCAAACGACGTTGTTTTGAAGCAGGGGGTCCGTTACGTTTTTTAAGCCCAACTCCACAGATGGATATAATTGTCATGTGTTTTGATTTCTCATCGTAACGGAAGATTATACATTCTTTGGAAATTGGAATTGCCCTTTTGGCTTTTCCGTGGATGAGAAGAGGTGTTCAAATCCAAACAAGATAAAAATGCTAGAAATCTATGAATTTATTATTTGTAGTTATTATTTTTAGTCATTAATTTAATTTTTTTAATTTAGTAATTTAACAATATATTTTAATTCATATTTTAAATATTAATTAATGATAACTAAAAACAATAGAATCTTTTTATGATGAGCGCTGAAAATCTCTCTACTGACATTGAGAAAAGGTCATGGAGGAGAAGGATCTCGTGGCAAGGAGCACAAAGAAAAAAATGGATTGCACATTAATTCTGAATCAACTAGAGGAGGAAATAAAAGACGTTTCAGGGGTCTTAGCCAAGGGTGGAGTGAGTGCAACTCACCAAAAGAAAGATATCCATGCCGCTAAAGGAGCTAACAATACCTCAAGCAATAAAGTTTCCTACCGAGATATAGTGGTTGATAATGGATTCGAGAATCTTAACCCAAAAGAAATAGCAGATATGGTTGCTGAGGAATACATGTAGAAACAAGAATTCATGGAAGCAAAAGAAGATCTGGAGACTCCCTTCAATCCTAAACCAAGCATTGAAATGACCCTTGAGGAATATGAGGATTGGTGTAGGCCATGAAAATGATCTCTGATCGTCAAGCCCCTTGGAAAGAACCTCAATCTCCAAGCCATGGAGAAATGGGTCCTCAAAAAGTGGGTTAGAAAAGATGTAGTTAGTGTAATGGATTTGGACGAAAACTTTTTCTTAGTTCATTTTCTTAATCAAGAAGATTATTCTTATGTGTTGTTTGTGGGGCCATGGACGATTGAGGATCATTACCTATTGGTATAGCATTAGAGACCTCTATTCATTCTGTAAGAACCTGATATAAGAAAAGTGACTGTTTGGATTAGGATCCCTAATCTTCTGACGGAACTATATAACAAATAAATCCTTTGGAAGGTTGGTAAAACTCTAGGAACGATGCTTAGGTTGATGAATTAACCTCTATACACTCTAGATGAAAATTTTCCTGCATATGTGTGGAATTAGATTTAAAAAGACAATTTGGTCCTTCTTTCACTACTTTAGGTAAAGAATTCAAACTTGAGTATGAAGGGCTTTATCAAATATGTTTCAAACATAGGCAATATGGACATAAGAAGGAAATCTGTCTGGATTTTATAGGTAAAATGCTGACACAAGTAGCTCAGGCAGCAATGGATGGTGGTCGAAATCCACAAAAGGGTGGGGAGGAAAGAGGAGCTGGTCACATGAGAAAGCTGTTGGATAAGAATTCCCTAAATGAGAAAGATTCTATGATAGCGTAAATTCAAGAAGTTAATGTCAACAACAATAATTCAGGAGAAAATCAGGAGATTAGGGTCATGCAAGATGCGGTCCAAAGAGGAAATGAATCAAGCATTAATGAAGGTAATCCATTTGGGCCTTGGATGCTTGTCAAGAGAAATCCTAGGAGAAATAAAGGCAGATTGGAGGAGAATGTGAGAGAAAAAGGGGAAAGCTTTTATTTTATAAGATTCCAAGTATTAACTAAAGAAAGCTCTGAAGATGAGAATGACAGTAATCAAAGAAGTGCTACTAATGGAGATGCAAATAAACTGAATCCATATAAGGCAAGGTCACATGGTCAATGAAAAAATTATAATAATTTTCATAAACCTAGCAATAAACCATATCCTCAGAAATCCAGCCTAAATCAAGAATTTCACGATACATGTGAAGAAGACAGCATCAGAAATGGGTAGGAAAAAAATAGCAAACACAAGCCAAAGTAAAGCAAGCAACAACAACAAATCTAATAAGACATCCTAATATAACTAGGTGCAATATGTGGAGAATAATAGTAATAAAGAACGACAAAAAAATGAAGCATGAAGACTATTGGAGAAGTTTCAGTATGTTATAAAAGGAGTTAGATAAGGAACACTACAACGGATGGTACATTTCAGTTGCAGACACTACGAACCATACCACAATGACTCTCATTTCGAAGTATATGGGAGGGAATGACATGGACCAAGAAAACAACAACACAAAAAATGAACCTATTGACCCAAAGGAAGTTAACAAGGATGTGAGAACAACTGATATCGTCATCATTGATCAGAACACAAAGAGGGATACATATCCCTCCATCCCAAGGTCTAAAGAGGCATGATTGCCTGTTTTATCAGAAGATTTTTAAATTATTTCTCTTTATATTATCCATGAATTTTATAATTTGAAATTACAGAAGAACTGCAGCTAAAGGATTTTCTATTATTATTAAGGACATGACTTATAGATATAATGCTAATTTTTGTGCTTATTGAAAACTCATGTGTCAGGTAAAAAGGTAGAAAATATTATTAAAAATATGGGTTTTGATTCTTGGTTCATTAGCGAAGCAGCAGGCTTCGATGGAGGCATTTGGTGCTTATGAAATAAGGACAATTGAAATGTGGAACCCATGGTTATCCAGGACCAATTCATAGACATGAAAATTAGCCTACTAATAACTTCTAGTGATTCACAGCTGTTTGTGGAAGTCCACATCTTGCCAACAAAAGAAGACTATGGAGCCATTTGGAGGAGCTGGTAGCAAACCTTCATGAACCATGGTGCATAGGAGGAGACTTCAATTTGATTTTATATCTCAATGACATGGGAGGGAGCTCTCATCTATCTCAAGACCATGGTAACTTCAACATGTGCATTAATATGTGTGGAGTTCATGACTTCGGATTTACGGGACCACCTTTTACTTGGCAAAGAAGGAATATTAAACGGAGACTTGATTGTTGTCTATGCAATATGGAGTTCACAAATTGCTTTCCTAATGTTGGTGTTGAATATTTGCCTAAGTTGAAGTCGGATCTTCTTCCTATCCTTTTGAATATTTAGCTGGCAAGATCAGCCAAAGAAGAAAGACCGTTTCAACTCCTTGCTCCATGGTTGTAGCACAAAGATTATAATAACCTTGTGAAGAATAGTTAGGATAAGGATGGTGATTTGCTGCTGAACGTCACAACCTTCATTGACAAAGCTAAAGTTTAGAATAAGAAAGTATTTGGTCATATCTAAAAACAAAAAGAATTGTATCATGTTGTGCATGGAAGGAATTAATCGCAGGATATCTTTTGTCTTTAACCCATTCTTTGAGAAACTATAAAAGGACCTTTGGAAAGAATATGAAGAGGTTATTATTCAAGTGGAAGCCTACTGACAGCAAATATCAAGATGCAACATGATTAAGTTTGGTGATAAAAACACTAGTTACTTTCACCAAAAGACAAATAGTCAGAGAAGATCAGAAGGAATAAAGTCATAACTCTCAAAGACAATAAAGAGAACTGGATTGACGATGTTTCTATCATCCTCAAAGGAATGAGAGTATCTTTTTTTAAAAATTTATATGGTGCTGATGACGATTACTCACCCTTTTCGATTATAGGTTCTTTCCCGAAAATCTCAGATCACGAAAGGGAGAGGATTAAAAAAAGAATTACAATCGAAGAAATCAAAACTGTGGTTTTCAGTATAAAAGGATGGAAAGCTCTAGGGAAAGATGGACTTCCAGCTAAGTTCTTCCAATTTTCTCAGGACACTTTAAAGAATTTTATTTGTTTGGGTTCAAAATATTTTTAGAAATTCAGAACATATTGGGGATGTTAATCAAACTTTAGTCTCTATCATTCTTAAAGTTCAGGCTCCTAAAAATTTTGCTAACTTTAGATCTATTAGTCGTTGCAATATGTGCTATAAAATCATTACAAAGATTATTGTGAAAAGATTAAAGCCTCATATGTCCTCTCTTATTGTTAACAATCAAGTTAGTTTTATTCCAGGAAGAGTTAGTGCAGATATCATTCTTATTGCTCAAGAGGTTATACATACTATGAGAACTAAGCATACAGGCAGTGACGGATCCAGAAAATTTTAGGAGTGGGGGCAAAAATATATACACTAAAATAAAATTTGTTAAACATTATTAATTATATATGGAGATATAAAAATTTAAAAAAGTTAGTGAACATTTTATTCTTAAAATACTATTCATTATATATAATTTATAAAAAAAATATTTTTTTATTTCTAAAACTTGAACTTAAAATATTTTAATTAAATTATAGAAAATTTGTTATCCTAACTAATTTTTTATACACATTTAATAATAAAAAACAGAATCAATTAGCACATTAACGACTAATGGTACATTAGTATTTATAATTTGAAACTAGAATTATATATAAACACTAGAAAAATTAAATTTGTATATAAAAAGTATGTTTATATAAAATAATAAAAACATAATTTACAATTTTTTTCTTTCTTTTCTTTTAAAATAATTAAATTTATTATATATTTTTTAATTTAATTTTAATATAATGTTAGATAAAAAATTTTATGCATCTATTTAATTATGTATTGTAATTTAAATATTTTTTATTATTATATTTAAAAATAAAAAATATATTCTAAATTAGTAAATTAATCAATTCATTTTAAAATTTTATATGCAACATAGGTACATATAATAGAACAAAAGATATAAAACAATTAATTAGGATGAATAAATTGAAAATAAAATAAAATATATAAATTCATGAAGAGAATAAAAAATAGATTAATACCTAAACTATAATTGTTTGAATTAAAATTTGTAATTGAAAATATCAAAAAGAGAAACAATGAAATTGAAAGATACATAGAGTCATAGAGAGTTATATAAAACAAAATAGAGAATTTAAAATTTACCTTTTGATGAAGAGAAGATGACCACTAGACAAAGAATAGAAAAAGAAGGTTGAAAATATGAAACTAAGAAAAGGGTTTAAGAGAATAAATGAGTGACGGCTGGAATTTAAAAACAGAAGAAGACTAAATTTAATTAGGTTAACTAATAATCAAAATCATAAAAAGATAAAAATGGACTTAGACTTTTAATAATTGGGCTTAATTTATTTGTAGTGGGGTCATTTAAAATTTAAAATGGGATATATATATATATATATATATATATATATATATATATATATATATATATTTGGTTTAAAAAAATCAAATGACACTGGGGCAAGTGCCCCCTCATTCATAAGCATGGGTCCGTGCCTGCATACAGGAACATGCCGGACATGCCTCATGGACATCAAAATAGATTTGGAAAAAGCCTATGACAGGATTAACTGGGCGTTTGTGATAGATACACTCAGGGATTATAGTATTTCAAATAATGTAATCAAAGTCATCTCCTACTATATGACTACTCTTTTTATGAATCTTCTCTGGAATGGTTCACCTTCAGAGGAGTTTACCTCCATGAGAGGAATTAGACAGGGAGGTTTCTTTTCTCCTTACCTATTTGTTTTATGTATTGAATGGCTATCACATCTTATTTTTTCTTTGGTTGATAATAATAAATAGAAACCTATTACTTTATCCTGAGGAGGTCCCAATTATGCCAGCTTTGTTTTGCATATGATTTGGTTTTGTTCGCCAAAAATAGTAAAGAGCAAGTGCAAGTTATCAAGGAAGCGATAAGGACCTTCTGTGAGAGTTCGGGTCAAAAAGTGAATTTTCATAAATCATGCATGTTCTTTTCGAAGAATTTCAACTACTCAGTCAAGCAGGACCTCAACTATAACCTAGGTATTAATCTCACTAATAATTTGGGAAAATACCTGGGCATTCTGCTTAGATGTAACAAGCAGTATTTTCACTTTATTATTGACAAAATGCACAACAAGCTTAATTCTTAAGATATGAAGACTCTTTATTTTTCCGGAAGGTTTACTCTAGTGTAATCCTACTAGTTACTATCCCGAGTTATGTTATGCAAACCATGAAAATTTTCAAAAAAGTCTGCAACCAAAACATAGAGGAGGACTTGGTTTAAGGAAAGCACAAGAGTCTAACACTTTATTCCTTGTGAAGATTGTAAGATCCTGGATTTTTAGAAATTAAGTTATAAGATTTTGAGTTTTAAATCGATTATCACCCATGTATTTTTCATAGTAATTGAGTATTTTTCTTATTTATAATTTAAAATTTTAATAGTTGAAAAACTATGAGAATTTTATATGCTTTAATTTGAATATTTAGACTTTGGACCTTATTTTATGAATAAAGGATAATTAATCAAATTATCTCCAATTTTTATTGAATTAGTATTTATTTAAAAATAATCGACAAGTTGATAATTAAATGGTATTTCAAAAAATAATTATTTTGTATTTAATTTGATTTTAAATTATTACTCCATCCTTTTATTTTTATTAAAATTCTTACTCTACACAAACCCTAATTTCTATCACATCACTAACCCTAACGCAACACAACACCTAATCACCCTCACAAAAAATCCTAGCTGCCACACCCCCATCCCCAACAGTCAAAAAGAAAAACAAAAGAAGAAAGGAAAGAGAGGGAAAGAGAGAAGAGGGGAGACCATGGGGGAAGAAGAGAGGGAGGAGGGAGAAGGACGGCACCGGAGGGGCTGGGTGCCGTTGTTGCCGTCGTCATCACCAGTTGTGGAGAGAGAAAGAGACAAAGACAAAACACAAGGAGGGAGGGAGAGAGAGAGAGAGAGAGAGAGAGAGAGAGAGAGAGAGAGAGAGAGAGAGAGAGAGAGAGAGAGAGAGAGAGAGAGAGAGCTCGTGGATGAGAGGGAGGCGTCACGCACAACCACCATCGTCACCGTTTGTGCCTGTTGCATTCCGAGAAGCCGTGCCATCGTGTCGTCGTCGTTACTGCCGAGGAGGAAGAAGACACTGAGAGGGAGGGGCGCGAGCCAGTAACGCGAAGTAAAGAGGAAGGAGGATTGCCGTCGTTCTGCCTAGCCAGCATCAAGCTGCTGCATCCCGTTACTGGTGTCGTGTTTGTCATCGCCGCCACGTCTGTCGTCGCCGATGGATGAGTCCGCCGCTAGAGCTTGTCACCAAAAAGAGAGAAGGTGATGGTGGGAGGTGTTGTCGCTGCGGTTACCGTTGTTGTGGATGGAGGTTGCCGCTAAGCTTCATGCGGCTGTTGGAGCTACTCCTGCCGCCGTTGAGCTACACTGCCGCTGTCGCTGCTATCTGGGTTGTAACTAGCTCAAGCCGCCACTGCTGGAGCTCGCCAAAGTTAGCCGTTAGAGCTACGATTGCTCTGTTCTTGATTCCTTTTTGGTACAGTAAGTATCTCTACTCTGAAAATTCTTTTAGTTGTTGTTCTGTTATATGTTACTGAGGCTTTTGTGGCGTTATTACCATAGGGTTGAGTTTCGGTTCTTGCATGCCGCGTTTGGAGTTGCTATTGTTGCGAAAGTAGAATGGAGCTGTGGTTGCAGCTGCCGTTGTGGTGGATCGGGAGAAAAAACGTTTTTATGAGTTTTATAGCTTTCGAGTCTTGACTATTCGAGGTAAGTTTTTGTTAAAACTTATTTTATGTTACGGAATTATATATTATAAATTGATATTGATACAAAAATATGTATTTGGTGATTATGTGAGTCATATGGATTGAACTAAGTTACTTTGGATGGATGTAATTGTTTGCCTGATTGATTTATTAACTGTTTGAAAAGGCTGGGCATTTTGGTTTGTTGGATGACTTTGTTGAATTGTTTTTTTTTATATTTAAAATGATTTGATATCGGAATTGGTTTGATGTTAGAAATAATTTGACATTGAAAAATAATTTGATATTGGAAAATAATTTGATATTAGAAATGATTTGATATCAGAATTAGCTTGATGTTAGAAATAATTTGATATTGGAAGTAACTTGATATTTGAAAATGATTTGGTTTTGAAACTGTTGAAAAGAGTTGAAAATTTTGGTTTGGAAGGAACCCTTTAAGGGTGGTAAAGTTCAGATTTTAGGGAGGTGCTATCAAAATTTTTATAAATATTTTAGTAAAATTGAATTAATGATTTTTGAGTCTTTTTGAGAAAACTTATTTTTGGTTTAGTTAATTATGAAAAGAATTATATTTTGTAGCACTTTAAGTGAAAAATAAAGTAATAAAAATAGATATTTAAGTATAATTGATTTTTGAGTCCTTGAGAAAAGGTTCTGGGGTTTGAAAAGGAGTTGAGGTTGATTTTAAAAATTTTAGTGAAATTAAAGCATTTGAGTTGACTAGTAAAAGAAAATAATTTTTGAGTCTCTTTTAGAAAGTTCTTAAACTTGAGAATGAATTTGAAAGTGAGTTTTATTTAACCAAATCTGATTTAAGAGTTATGCTCTTGAAAATTTCAAATGGATTTGAAAGAATGAATTAATGAAGCTAGTTTAATAACTTGGTTAAGGAAAACCAGACTCTTTATGGTTTTGTTAATATATTGAAAGTAAATGTGGTCTAAGTAAGATTTTGAATCTTGATAAATATGAGTATGAAGGCTTATAATTTTTATTATGATTATGAATTAAGTTTGATTAGGATTTTGGGCCTTATTGATTGTGAATATTATTGAGATTTGTTCCAGACATGGACGGTTGGTTAATCCTTCTTGTTTGAGGTACCCGATAAGGACAATGGTGAATCCCGCTTACTTGTGGACTAATATAATAGGCAAGGACGGTGGTTAATCTTGCTTGCATGTTTTGGACAAAGACAGATAGTGAATCCCGCTTGCTTGTAGAACCTACGGGTAAGGACGGTTGGTCAATCTCGCTTACTCATGTCGGGTTCTGACAATAAAACCGATGCATGAGCTCATGGCCAGTAGGACAGGATCTATATGACAATTTTTGGTGTGCATATTGTATTTGATTTGCCTATGTGAATATTTCTGTTTAACTACTAATTGTCATACTTGTTGTAATTGCTCTTAATTGTGTTTGAACTTTATTACTTGTGATTGTGACTCATTAGTTCGGACTCTGGTGGTTTGAGTGGTAATTTAGTTTTGTGTTGGGCCGGAGGCCGTGATTTGGTTTTGTGTTAGGCCGGAGGTTGTGATTTGGTTATGTTGGGCCGGAGGCCGTGATTTGATGAATCAATGGTAAGTTTGGTTAATATGGTCCTTTGGTATGTAGTGAAACCTTTTGGATATTATGTTTGATTGGATTTTATAAACTTTAAATATGAATTTGGATTTTTGGATAATTAACCATTGGTTTTCAAAAAGATTCACAAGACGAGCGATGATCACTGCAGTTGAAAACAGTTTTCTTTATACGTTTCTTCTTATGACAATTCTGAAACTCCTCTGGTGAGATCGTGTGGTTAGGTTCTCACCCCTTACAGCTTTATCTTTTAGGAAACGGGAGAATAAGCTTATGAAGAGACCTTTGCGATTTTGCTTATGCAATGTTATTGTATTAGTTTAGTTATTATTTTTTCCCTCACTATTATTATTAATTTTTGTAAAGAGGAATAGGAGTCGTAATTGTAATGATACGTCATGTTTATAAGTTATTTGTGTGTGTGTGTGTGTGTAAAATAAAAAGTTTATCCGATTTTGAGTTAAAGGGTCCTATCTTATTATTAAGTATATAGAAGTTGTCATAATATCTTTACTATCGGAGTGGCGCAATCGAAAATGTGACATTCTGATAGTAAGGATGTTATATTATGGTATTAGAACAGTCTTTCTTGTAGAGGCTGAGGAATAGACTAACTATGCTTCAATTGCATACTCTGAGTGTCTGTTATATTGTAAGTCTTGTCCAGATGACGAGAGCTAGAGTTTTATGTACATGACGGTCTATTGATTAATATCGTTAGTCTATCATTGCATGCATCACGGTATTAAGTTTGGCCAATTTAACACTAATGGTTTATGTATATGGGAATACTAATAAATTATCATGGACGATATAGGAGTTATAGGTAATACATATCGTGAGTTTTGGAAATGTTAGAAGTTGTTTCTCGAGGTTACTCAGTTATGTGTCTTGAATTCTACTGGTGTCATATGACTTGTTTTTTTTATGGTTTGTCTTGAAGCTCTTGTTTGGGATTTATTTCTTGGAAAATAATTTGATTATCTTCTAGCCTTATTCTTTAGTTCATATGCATTCTCGTTTGATCTTAATTGCATATGTTTGTTTAAAATTTTTGGAATGTATACCTTTATTTGTCTAAACTCTTCTTCTTAACGTATGTACTCTTTGATGTAACTTTGAACTTGTTTAATGCATTAAAGTTATCATTGAAATTTTTAAAGATTTGCTATTGATTGAGTTGTCTTTTCTTACGAGCTTTGTATTTCTTCGGATCAGCTGAAAACTTGTTTGATTTGATGTGCTTTGTGAATCCTATCCGAATTCCTTTAGTTTAAGCTTCTTACTTGAAATGTGAACTTATTTCCTTCTAAAGTTCTTGTATCAAATTTTCTTGGAAGAAATTTCTACTCAATTCTTATCTTGCCTAATTATGTCCACAACTATTTGAAATTTTGATAAAATTGTCTTTAGCTTTTGCATGCACTTTTTTATATGAATTTTGAAATTTTATGTACTTTAAAAATCTTACTTTAGATTTCTCTTTCTGAAAAAAAACTTGATTTCCTTCCAACTTTGCCGCAATTTCACTGTATACCTCTATTTGATTAAGTGCCTAAGTATCTTTTGAGATTTTCGAGAAATTATTTTTAGTCCTTAACTCAATTAATTTTCATCTTTCCAACCTCACCTATTCTATCTTTAACTTGGAAATTGTTTTGGCGTAATGCAACTTAATCTTCCAATCATATTGTAGTTTTAATACATGTTTTTATTTGATTATACACCTAAACATCTTTCGAGATATTTGAAGAAATATTTTTGCTTTTAGCCAGACTAATTTTCATTTTTCAAACTTTTCCTAATATATTTCAACTTGAATTTGTATTAAAGTAATGCCACATTTATGCTTTTGTCACTCTTTTACAAAATGTCTGTGGCATACCTTTTCTTTCAAAACGTGAAATAATTTTTCTTTAAGTTTTTCATTCTTTATATACAATGTATTAAAAGTTTTTTTTTAATCATGCTTTTAAACTTTCTAAGCATCACTATTGACTTTAGATATTCTTCTTCTATAAGTCTCATACTTCTCTAATTCAGTTGGAATTCGTTTCAAACTATTGCATTGTTTTTCATCTTATTGTTCCTATCGAATTTTTTTAATTCAAGAGTTATTCTTAAAGTTGACAATTGATTTTCTTTCCAGAACTCTTCATTACTTATACATCCTAGACTACTTGTGATTTCAACAATTCTTTCAAACTCTTGTGAACACTATCCTTGTTGCTTGTCCATCTTTTCTAAGGTATTGTATCCTTCTGAGTAAATTTGATATTTGTTTTGGTGTCACGTACGACCTTTAGGCATAGCAAGCAATATGTTAGTTCTTTAGGACATGGTTGGTGGACGCGGATGGTGAAGTTTGTAAGTGCGCGATATCACAAGAAGTTGTGGAGCTTTGATTCTCGCGAAATAACTTGTGGATGTTAGGGTTATGACCAGTAGTAGGTTTGCGAAGTAACATATGAGGTTGAGAACTCTCAGATGAGTTGTTCAATAAAGCAAGGTTGGGAATGGTGAAGATACATCAGGTTGAAGTTCTAAAGTTGGTACGAGATCAGTGTGCGAACGTTGTACCCGTCGTTGTGATCCCAACCTGTTTTGTAACCTTTCGCCATATTACACTACCATCGCATGTTTGAACCATATAATCTTTTGCATCAAGCCTATCTTATAGCTTCTGCTTCACATCACACTTTTATCCTTGTATCTTTATGCCATATGAATATCCTGGTATTTAGAACTATATATATATATATATATATATATATATATATATATATATATATATATATATATATATATGCATGCTGAGACTTCTTGATTTTTTCCTAATGCATTCAAAAGTGAAGTTAATGTAAATCTTTTTCATTTTGTATTAATTTTCGATGACAAAATTTTTATAAGTGGAATAGGATGTAAGACCCCAGATTTTTAGAATTTAAGTTATGAGGTTTTGAATTTTAAATGAATTAGCACTCATATAATTTTCATAGTAATTGAGTATTTTCTTATTTATAATTTAAAGCTTTAGTAACTGAAAAATTATGAGAATTTTATATGTTTTATTTTAAATATTTAGACTTCGAACCTTATTTTATGAATAAAAGATAATTAATCTGAATATCTCCAATTTCCATTGAATTAGTATTTATTTAAAAATAAATTACAAGTTGATAATTAAATGGTATTTCAAAAGATAATTATTTTATATTTAATTTAGTATTAAATTATTACTCTACCCTTTTATTTTTATTAAAATTCTTACTGTACACAAACCCTAATTTCTATCACATCACTCTAACCCAAACGCAACACAACATACACTCAGCTTCACCAAAAACCCTAGACGCCACACCTCCATCCCCAACTGTCAAAAAGAAAAATAAAAGAAGAAAGAAAAGAGAGGGAAAGAGAGAAGAGGGGGACCGTGGGGGAAGAAGAGAGGGAGGACGGAGAAGGACGACACCGGTAGGGCTGGGTGCCACCATCGCCGTCGTCATTGCCGGCTGTAGAGAGAGACAGAGACAGAGACAGAGACAGAGATGAAATGCGAGGAGAGAGAGAGAGAGAGAGAGAGAGAGAGCTCGCAGGTGAGAGGGAGGCATCGCGTACAGCCACTATTGCCACCATTTGTGCCTGTCGCAGTCCGAGGAGCCGCGTCGTTGTGTCGCCATCGTTATCACCCAAGAGGAAGAAGATGCTAAAAGGGAGGGGTGCGAGCCAGTGACGCAAAGTGAGGAGGAGGGAGGATTACCGTTGAGCTGCTGCATTCCGTCGCCCCTGTCGCGACTGTTGTAGTCACCACGTCTGTCGCCGCCATGGGTGAGTCTGCTGTTGAGCTTGTTGTCGGGAAGAGAGAAGTGACGATGAGGGAGTTGTCACTGCGGTTGCCGTTGTTGTGGATGGAGGTTGCCGCTGAGCTACATGCAGCTGTTGGAGCTGCTCCTGCCGCCGTTAAGCTGCATTGCCACCGCCGCCGATGTTTGGGTTGTCACCGGCTCAAGCTGTCACCGGCTCAAACCGCCACTGTGTGATCTCCTTAATCTCCTCGCTTGATACCTCTTTAGCCATATCCTGATACTTTATATCCTGTAACTTAGGAAACTAATTAGAAACAACAAAGTCATTATAACAAGATTTTGAACAATAGAGATTCTTAAAAAAATTAACACCCCAAAATTTAAAAGTGTCCACATTGTCCATCCATTCGCCTTCCTCACTCTTTAAGGCTGTGATTTTGTTTCTCTTACGTCTTCTATTCATCTTTGAGTGGAAATATTTTGAATTTTTATCACCAAATTTAATAGTATTACATCTAGATATCTGTTGCCAATAAGTCTCTTCTTGAATTGCTATTATCTCATATTCTTTCCACAAATCTTTTTGGAGTTCATCCAAGAAGAAATTATTGTTGAAAGAGTTCTTTTTGTTGATCCTTTCAAGCCTTAGGAGAATGCACTGTTTTTTCTTGAAAATATGTCCAAAAACTTCTTTGTTCCAAGCCTTAGCTGTGTTGACAAAGTTGCTAATATTCTATAACAAACTACTTTGCTCCAGCCAGCTACTTTTAACCATATTATTATAATTCTCATGCAAAACCCAAAGAGCAATGAATTTAAAAGGCTTAATTCCTTCTTCCCTTTAAGTTAATTGAAAATCAAGAAAAATGAAAAAATAATTGGACTTTAATTTGGATAAATGTTTGAGACCAACATCTGAAAAAATATCAAAAAAGTTAAAATTAGTAATAAAACGATATAGTCTTCTCTTTGTAGTCCCATTTGCCAAGTAAAAGGAGGTCTAGAAAATCCTAAATCCTTAAGCTCACAATTAAGTAAAACATCATTAAAGGTAATTGTGTAAAGAGAAAGATTAGAAGAACCCCTGTGTCATTTAGAGAAAGAATGGAGTTGAAATCTCCTCCTAAACACCAAAGTCCATTAATATTCTTAGCTAAATCCTTTATCTTGATCGAAAGCTCTCTTCTGTTTCCAACCCTAGGACTGGTGTAAACAGCAATAAAAACCAAAGATCATTATCTTTCCACTGCACTTCCATACGAACAAATTGTTTGTGAATGATGAGTGGCTTTATGTTTCATGAATTTGACCTCCAGAGGCACTAGATGCCACCTCAAAAACATTCATCATCACTAATACGCCACAAGTCAAACTCCAATTTTCTAATAATAGCCTCATCCTTAGTACTCGAGACATGAGTTTCCAACAAGATACAAAAGTTAGTTTTATATCTAAACATAAGATCATTTAAAATAGATTTGAAGTCTTTAGAAAAGGTTCCTCTACAATTCCAAGATAAGATATTCATAGATACTAATATAAAAGAAAAAGTCTACTCGGAGATAAGAAACTCCTTGGTGCACAAGAGGCCCCTCTAGGCTTCCATAGCCTTAGGCTCCTCTTTGATATCTCCTACATTCCCATTTGGAGCAGTTTCTTCTATACTATCAAGGTCAATAGCCATCTTATGTTCTTCTCTACCATAGTTACTCGTTTCTAGAGGGTTCTCTTTATAATACTCATTGTTTTGCTCTACATTTTTCCCTCCCCTAATCCTTGCTATGTGAGCATCTAAGATAGGGTCATTAGTACCATTAGTAGGGATATAATATCCTTCTTTGTGGCTTAAATAAACTGCTTTTGAAAGTCTGCTAAATTGCCTCCAATATTCCTGGTGCATTTGATCCTTCTCTTTGTTTTGTTCTCCTTAAGAAGGTTGACTCGGTTCAACAATAACAATTGTCTTTTGTTTGTTCTGAGATGTACTTATCGATTTCAGTTGTGCTTCATTAGGTTTTTTTTTTATCTCTGGGCTTTTTTCTTGTGTGTTTCGGTTAGAAAGGTTGACATTTTGGCCTCCTTTATGATTTCGATTCTGTTTAATCAGCTTGTCAATTTGTTGACTTGCTTTGGCATTTATCTCTCTTTTCTGCATTTGCTTGGACTAACTTTCCTGGTACTTTTCTTTTTCTTTTTTTTATCTTCTCTCTCTAGAGCTTCTTTATCATTTTGAAGAGCATCAAACCTATTATTAGAACTTCCTTTTTTTTTATATCTCCATAATTACTCCCTGATTCTTGCCTATTTTTTCTTTGGGACTTTTTGATAACCATCGAGGGACCATATAAACTTTCCTCATTTACAACAGTTAAATATGATATTTTCTCCCCAGATTGATACTTGTGACTTTTCTTAACTGTACCAACGGCTACTTCCATTACCGCTGGATTTTCCGTTGCAATAAGATCTTTTCTAACATGATTCCCTGTATTCACTGATGCTGGCTGGCCTTGGACCACAGCGGCATTTTCCCCTTCTGGAGGTTCTGTTCTTCAGTAACTACTTGAGATTATTGTCTGTTCTTTGTTTTTTTCATCTTCTCCGGACATCCATCATATTTATGTCCGTATCTACCACAATTGAAACATATTAGATGAAGACATTCGTATTCTAGCCTGAATTCTTTCCCCAAAGCTGAGGAAAATGGCACCAACTTTTTGCTTAAGTCAATTTCCATGCAAATATGTGCAAATTTACCTCTTGAGTAAATAGACGTGTGTTCATCCACTTTGTGCATGGTTCCAATAGATTTTCCAACCTTCCATAAGAAATATCTATTATATAATTCGGCTGGGAGATTGGAAATCTTGATCCAAACAGTAACTTTTTTAACCTCACTCTCTTGGGGTATGAACAAAGGCCGTCACCCTTGAACCAAGAGGAAATGATAAGCGATCATTCAGAGACTGATGAGCGGATATTTTATACGCTTTTTGCCATCATTTTCATATAGTTTTTAGTGTGTTTTATTTAAGTTTTCATAGATTTTAGTGCAAAATTTACATTTTTGGATTCTACTTTGAGTTTGTGTGTTTTTATGCAATTTCAGGTATTTTCTGGCTGAAATTGAAGAGCTGAAGCAAAAGTCTGATTCAAAGGCAGAGAAAGCACTGCAGATGCTGTCAGGATTTGACCTCCTTGCACTCGAAGAGCTTTTCTAGAGCTACAGAATTCCAAATAGAGCTTTCTCAATGGATATGGAAAGCTAACATCCAGAGATTTATAGCAATGTATAATAGTCCATATTTTGCTTCAGAATTGAAGGCCGAAAACTAGCGTTCAATGCCAGCCTCCTGCCCTATTTTGGCGTCTAGCGCCCACAAGGAGGAGACCAGCATCCAATGCACATAAAGGACCCCCTAGCCAGCGTTCAATGCCCTAGAGGTCTCCTAGCACGTGGATCTCAATCAAGCTCAACCCAAACACTCACCAAGTGAGCCCCGGAAGTGGATTTTAGCACTAAAAGACTATTTTACCCTTCTTATATAATCCTTAGTCATTAGTCTAGTATTTATTTGAGAACTTTTATTCTTTAATGGATTCAAACACAGACCTAAGACTTTACACGTTTTTACATTGTATTTTCTATCAGTATGAGTTTCTAAACCTCTTAGGTTGAGAGGAGGAGCTCTGCTGAGTTTTATAGATTAATAAATTCGTGTTGATTCTCTATTCTAAGATGTATCTTCATTCTTCATCAATATGAATGTGTTGAACTGGCATAAGTTTATCTCATTCTACATGGGTTCAGAGTGAGTCTTTCATCGGGCAATGATGAACTACTAGCTTGATTATACATTTCTTAGACGGTTAATTCACGACTTCGTTGGAGAGTTCTCGAGACACCAGTTTAGCTGAGATATGGGGAGATTAGAGTCTTTGTGGTAAAGGCTAGAACCAAAGGCGCAGCATTCGATCCGAAAGATTCGACCTTGTCTGTGGTGTTTTGAGTAGGATCACTAAGGAGAATGGACTGCAGGAGCTTCACCCTCAATCAGACTGGATCCGCACTAACCCTGGGGTTCAGATCTAGAGGAGCATTAGCGACCTCTCAAGAAAGGCGTTGATCATATACAGCCTGCCATAGAAGAAATCATTCACAGTTGAAGAAGACAGTAAGACCGGATTAATCCAGAAGAACAAAGCATCTCCAAGCCTTAACCATCTTCTTATCATTGCTTTCACCATCAACTGAGTAACGTTTTATTTATTTTCCTTTTATGCGCTTTAAACAATCAACCAACTTTTCTATCCGCCTGACTAAGATCTACAAGATAAACTTAGCTTGCTTCAAATCACAATCCTCGTGGGATCGACCCTGACTCACTCAAGTATTACTTAGATGACCCAGTGCACTTATTGGTTCAGTTGTGCGAAGTCTAATTTCGCGCACCAGAGACCCTCAAACAGAACATGTGAATAATCCTCTTGGCTAGAAAATCTCACTAGGAAGTACCCTCCGACAAGATCCATCATTCGAACTTCTTCCTTCTTTGTCCATCTCCTGTTTATCCACCGTTCCATAGTCTATAAATTCAGACTCTTCCCTAAGGGCTTAACAATGAGTGCTTGCTTCAACGGCCTGCACTATTCATCATATTCCTCCAAAGACACCTCTATAACAGGATTTGGATTGAAAGGAGCCTGTGGCTCCTCCATATGTTCCATCAGATCCTCATCAGAGATGTAGTCTTCTGTGACCATCTCGGTAATAATTTCATAAGGATGCAGCTTTCTAAGCCCATCGTTCATCAGCCTATCCTTGTAAGAAAGCTTGGTACCTTCGGATGCACCATTGACAAGGGTAACAACATTCTCCAGCAAGTTTTTAGACTCTTTAACAGACTCTGACTTTTCTCCTTCTTGTGTGATCTCCATATGTTCTTCTTCTTGATCTTCTCCATTCTTCTTGACTTTTTTTGTGCTCCTCGTCACTAGATCTTCCTCTTCTGGTGATCATTTATCAGTTTCAACGATAATGGTTAATGGATTTATTCAGAGAAAAAATTTACTTTCGTCATTTGTACTATTTGAAGCACAAACATTTTTCTATGTTACTATACTATTTGGTCTATTTATAAAGCATGTTGCATTGATACTTACTACTATTACTTTATTTTTTAATCTCTCATAAAAATTATTGAAAGCTCTTTTAAACAAGTTTAAATTTGACACAATATCTTTTTATCAGTCGTATTAAAATATATCATTATTATAAAATTAATTTATAATTTTATGTTACTTTTTTGTATTTTTATTCTAATTTATTATTTTCTAACTTTTTTAATTACTTGCAAATAATAAAAATAACAAATAAATATATACATTTGTATAATTCTAATATAAAAATTCTATGTTTCTTACTTTTTTTAGTAAATGAATTTAAATTTCTAAAATAATAAATTATACAAAATTATTAGATATACAAATATTTTTAGCAATTAAATCCAACTAATTTGTATTACATTTTAGTTAAATAATTATATAAAATTATAAAATAAATATTTTACAAAATATTTTTAGTATAAAATATTTAAATTTAACAAATTAGTTTATATATTATCTAATAAATTTTTATACAATAATAAAATATATTATATAATATAATTAATTTACCTCTATCTGCCTATTATGCGATTCTCACTCTAGTTATTTTAGATTTGAGAATTGGACCGTATCAATATACAAAATTATAGAAGTAGTTAACTTAGTGAAGCTAGAATTTAATTATCATTGATAGAGCTTAAATCATTTCAACAATCAGTATAAAATAATGATAGGCAATTAGGCAGACACAGAGCTGCATTTCACTGACAGCAGTTTGAGAATTGAGATTTCAGAGACATAGATCAGTGGCAATTCCGTCATTTGAACGAAAACCCATGCCTGATTTATGACGAGCTATGAGTGCTTTCCTTATCTGCTTAGTCAGTTAGTTAGTTATTTGCTTCTACAACTATAGTTTTCTAACTCCGTGTTTTTCGGATACTCTGCTTCCGCCATCCACTCCCGCCTCTGACGGATGGGCTGCGCGCTCCCAAAGCCGGCGCGATCCCTACCAAATCCCGCTGCGCCTCCGGCCAGCAATGTTCGCGGCCACATTCCGACCCAACAGGGTTGGCCGCCGTGGTTGATGGAGGTTGTCGGCGACGCCATCCGAGACTGGACTCCTCGCCGCGCCAACACCTTCGAAAAGCTTGCTAAGGTTCTGTTAACTTGGAACCTTCACTTTTTATTTTTAGTGAATGTTTATTTTATGGTGTTCTCCACTTGTAGATTGGGCAAGGGACTTATAGCAATGTGTACAAAGCGAGAGACCTAGTGAGTGGAAAGATAGTGGCTTTGAAGAAGGTGAGATTTGATGACTTAGAAGGAGAGAGTGTGAAGTTCATGGCCAGAGAGATTCTTGTCCTGAAGAAGCTTGATCACCCGAATGTTGTGAAACTTGAAGGCTTGGTTACTTCAAGGATCTGTTCCAGTATCTACTTGGTGTTTGAGTACATGGACCATGATCTTGCTGGCCTTGTTGCTGGCCATGGTCTCAACTTCACTCAGCCTCAGGTCAGGTACCTCAAATTCAGTGCTTCTGACAGATTAAATATAGAAAGGCTGACTTGTGTATTATGACAGATTAAATGCTATATGAAGCAATTACTATGTGGGCTTGAGCATTGCCACAGCAGAGGTGTATTACACCGTGATATAAAGGGTTCCAATCTGCTTATTGACAATCAAGGAATCCTTAAAATTGCTGATTTTGGACTCGCCGCTTTCTATGATTCCAAACAAACCCGTCCCATGACCAACCGAGTCGTCACTCTTTGGTATCGTCCGCCGGAGCTTCTTCTTGGAGCTACCTTCTATGGTGTTGGTATCGACCTCTGGAGTGCCGGATGCATCTTTGCGGAGCTACTTGCCGGAAAGCCTATCATGCCTGCCCGAACAGAGGTGTGTATTCATATTTATTGCTCCTTTCACTCACTCGCCTAAATAGTTTTAACTTGATCTATCTAGGTTGAGCAACTGCACAAAATATTCAAGTTATGCGGCTCTCCATCAGAGGATTACTGGAAGAAATATAGATTGCAAAATGCTACACTCTATAAGCCACACCACCAATATAAAAGATGCATCCTGCAAACTTTCAAGGATTTCCCATCTTCTTCATTACCTCTAATTGATACTCTTCTTGCAATAGATCCCGATCATCGCGGCACTACCTCTGCAGCTCTAAATAGTCAAGTTAATTAAATTAGCCTTCACTTTCACTCTATTTAGACATGTGATGATTATTTACTTAAAATCAACATCTTTGTCTACAGTTCTTTAACACTGAGCCCTATGCTTGTGAACCATCAAGTTTACCAATGTATCCTCCCTGCAAAGAACTCGATGTAAAGCTAAGAGTCAAAGAAGCAACAAGGTTCTCTTATTCTGTTGTTATTTTTGATAACTTATACAGCGATAATCTCTTGTTGATCTTGTTTTTGTTTATTTGATTTTGGTTCTTAGGCAGAAAGCTCTAAGCGGAAAAGCTGTTGCAGTTGATGCTGCGACAAGAGTTAGAGCGCGTGAGTGCGCTTTGGCCATTCCAGAGAGCCAAACAAATTTAGATGTATGTCAGATATTTTCTTTATGTTTATCTGTTTCTCCTAACTCTGTTATACCTAATTGAGTTTGATTTCCTTGCAATATCTTCAACAAACTGAAGTTCATGCACTCAATTCTATCACTATCATAGATTCTTGGACTAACCCTTCACCATACCAAGTCATTTTCACAATTCGGAGACAAATATGTTGTGAATGAATTATATTGATATCTACAACTTGAGAGCTAGATTCTTCATCATCACCACAATTGTTTTAAATTTCTAACCGAATGTCAGAGGTGGAGAGTTGTGACAAATGCAAATGCCAAAAGCAAGAGTGAGAAATTCCCACCTCCTCATCAGGATGAAGCTGTTGGATATCCATTGAATGCATCAAACAGAGGAACTGTTTTATTTGGTGCCAGTGACACTTCCTTTGGCTCAAAAACTTCAAGAACTCATGGAACTAGTATTGCTGCTGCTGCTAGGCCTAGGCCTAATTCCAAAGGAAGGACGTCAAACAAAGCAGATTCGAAGATGGTGTCATCTTGGAAATTTATGCGTGCATTCAAGCCAACAATTGTTGGCCTTTCATCTGATTTATTATTTAGAAGGAATTAATCAATTACTATGGATTTTACCATTGCTTAGTGGTATTTGTTCTTGTTCTTTTTCCTGTTGGTCCAATTTTTGGTACTTCATTTGACATAAAAGTGTTTGTTGTATATATCTGTAAATCTATAGGGCCAAATCCCACTTCTGTACAGTGTTCTCGAGCACATTCCCAAATGGTTACATTATCTTCATGTTCATGACCTTAGAAGTGTACATGTTTGAAAAATTTAAAAATAAAAGAAAATAATATTGCTTTCGTATTTTATGTTTACCATCTTTTCATATACCTATAAATTAGACTATAACTTAATCTCAAATTTGTCTTCATGTTTCTGGTCTATGGAGTACTACTACCAGCATCAATTTTCTAATACGAGATGGTCCACTTCCAAGTACACGACATTATATGAAAGTAGGTAAAGTTGGCTGCTAGTTGAAAAGATGTTGCGCCAGCTGGTAGTTGATGATCATAACACCGCTGTTCTCTCTCTCTCTCTGACTCTTTCTTCAGGGGTGTGGCTATTTTTTGAATGAATTTCAGTATGAAAAAGTCTAGGAGACCAATAATTTTTCTAAATTTTGGCCAGCATGTAACTAGCAAGGAAAAGTGAATCATTGGATGAAATCTCACACCAATCTCACACCATTAAAATCATCATTGATAACTATTTGATGGCTACAAATACCAAAAGTTGCTGATCCCTAGCACTCCTATTTGAGTATTATTGTTGACACGTCTTTTATAGTACATAAGTCATTGTATGGTATGGCGAATCATGTAGAATTTGCTTCTTTAAATTGAAATTTAGACTTGATGGGGTTTCCTTTTTCTGATGATGATGATAATGTTTTCCTAATGTTTTATAGTCCTTTCAAGGTTCCTACTAAGTTTCGTTAGTTTTCTTTACTTTATGGAATCTTCTTGAAATAAATTGCATCCCTTGATAAAACAGCCTACCTTTATGTGGGGAATATCCCAAATAGTCCTTCAAACCCTACTACAAAGTGATTGCAGTAAGGACCTAATTTCTCGTTACGGTATGATCGTATTAAAAATAAAGTGTTATTGACTTGTTTTTTTTATCATTTATTTAATATTGAGTCTTTATAATGTTAATACATTTTCAGTTTTAGAAAAAAATTAGTAAAATTTTTTTTATTTATTAAAAATCGTTCAACAAATACTTTCAATAAAAAATAATCACATAATTACTAGTACTACATTATAATTATTCAAATAAACAACAAATACAAACCTATGCCTCTAAATAAAATTTCAACTAACCAGACGAGAGAAAATAAGTAAATTATAACAAATATTCAACTTGAAAACAAATTCCTCCACGCATCTGTAGTTTTACAATAAGTCTTTGTACCTGTAACTGAAAGGGTGAGAAAGAAGGGATAAAAATTGGAGAGTCCTTAGTAAGGTTGAGATAGTTAATTAGGTTTATTTTATGTTATACTTAGGTAACAGCAACAATCATAGGATACATACAAACTTTAACAATGAAAGGTACATGAAAACAATTAATCAAAAAACACATACACACGAATCACAGAAACATATAACAAAGGAATATGTGCAAACAAGTATGATGCATGTTTATCCTATGTAGACCATAAGCTCATATGTCAGTTTACACCCTACAACCCGACATTACCTAAGAACTAGTCTCAGATATGATTTATCATTATGTCATTCGTGCATACGTATCTGTGGTTAAGAGTACCATCAGTTCGGGACCACCGGCAATCGACGCAAAACTCGACGCCATAATATACGCACAAGGAAAACTGCGATCCTTAATTAGTGGGCGTCCTCAAGATCAACACACAACAATTCGTAAATTTTTTATACATTATAGTTACTAGTAATACATTATAGTTATTCAAATGAACAATACATACAAACTAATGTATTTGCATCATTAGTTGTTTTTCTTTAGAATTTCATTTAAATAGTTAATTGTTTTTGTTTTTATGAGCAATAAATTCTTAGATTAGTACAAAGTATGTTAATGCTTTGAATAATATGTTTCAGGAGATTTTAAAGATAAACCAAGCAAAACAAGACCCAAAATAAAGCAAAAAAAGAGCCAAGAACACACTTTCAAGTTAAGGATACACTTTAAAATTAAGGCAACATTTTGAAGGACACTCTTTTAGGCTCAAAGTTACCAAATTTGAAGCGTGAATCAATTACCGTTCAACGTGAAAGAAGTGGCGTCCAACAACAATTATGCGTACCCATTTAGCATGCGTACGTGCAAATATAACAAAAAGGGAGAAACATGTGTACGCATTCTTCAAGCATACGCATGTTGGTAGCATGTTTCCAATGTTGTGCATACACATCCCTCATGCATACGCGTAAATCCTGTTTTGCGCTCGCTGGCGTACAACGGCTGGTACTATCATTTTGATTTTTTGGACCATTTAGGAACAAAAATACTTTGGCGTCCTAGGGCTATTGCTTGGCGTACCACGGCAAAGCATGCAAAGAATATTTTTGGGCCAAAAGAATGAAAGAAAGCTTGGCATTTCACGACTCTATTTTGGCGTGCCACGACAAAGTAGACAGAGAGTGTTTTGGATCAAAATAGAGTAGCAATTAACTTGGTGTCCCACGGCTATATTGAGGGTTCTCAACGGAAAATTTCACAGGATCAACCCCAACTCTTAAAGGCTTAAGTAATCAACTAATTTGGTGAAGTTAGGAGATGAATTAACCTTGCTAAAATTCATGGGTTGAATTTAGTTTGAATTGGACTTGAATCCAACTTGAATTGGACCTGAATTTGATGGGAATTGGAATTTGAATATGAAGGCAACTTGGGAAGGAAGTATAAAAGGGAGAAGAGAGAACTGAGAAGGTTTTTTACTTTTACATTACTTTTCATTCTTATAATTCCTCTAAGACATGAGTTACTAATTCTTTTTCATTGGGGGAAAGAGCTCTATTAATTTCTAATGGAATGAATTTTTTGATTCACTATCTTTGATCTATGCATTATTGTTTCTAAGAAAGAATCTTCGTTCTTCATTTGAATAATTCAAATTCATTGGAAGATTGTTTGATTTTGGGTTGAATTTCATGATCAATTAGAAAATTGAATCATAGGAATTAAGCTTGAAAATCCTCTTTCTTAATTATTCTGATTTTGAATTTAGATTTGATACGTGACATTGAATCAACTAAATTCAGATCTTAAGAGTTGTGTGGTTTAAGAATAAGAAAATGAGCTTCATCTCTTCTCATGAGCAATTGATCAAAGAATTAACAATTAATTAATTTAAGAGAGGTTGAATTACCAAAGAATTGGAGTTCAATCACTTAAGATTTGTCAGAGATCACAAGCCTACCCCTTTGAATAAAACTTCAACTAACCAGGCGAGGGAAAATAAGTGAATTCTAATAAATACTCAACTTGCAAACAAATTCCTCCACGCATCTGCAGCTTCACAATAAGTCTTCGTACCTATAACCGAAAGGGTGAGAAAGAAGGTGTGAGAACTGGAGAATCCTTAGTAAGGTTGGGGTAGTTAGTTAGGTTCATTTTATGTTATACTTAGCCAACAGCAACAACCACGGGATACATACAAACTTTAACAACTAAAGGTACATGAAAATAATTAATCAAGAAACACATACACACGATTCACAGAAACATATAACAAAGGAATATACGCAAACAAGTATGATGCATGTCTGTTCTATACAGGCCATGAGCTCATGTGTCGGTTTACACCCTGTAACCCGACATTACCTAAGAACTAGTCTCAGATATGGTTTTTCATTGTGTCCTTCGTGCATACGTGTCTATGGTTAAGAGTAGTATCAGTCGAAACCACCGACAATCAATGCAAAACTTGACGCCATAATATACGCACAAGGAAAATTACGATCCTCAATTAGTGGGCGTCCCCAAGATGAACACACAACAGCTCGTGGGTTTTACCCGCATTTAATGATTCAACAGTTTGTGGATTATCCCTGTAATCAATGATTATCAATTCATAGATTTTCTCTGCCTTTAAACATTTAATACTTTGTGCACTGAGCAAGTGGGATAGAACCCTAGTCCTTGACAGACCAACCTTTAATCTTCTAATTCTCTTTTACCTTCTATGTCTTTCTCTTTATCTAACCATCAATTTTCTGTTTTTACAAGACAATTATTCTTTTTTTGATCATGTTTAATATCTTAATCAATCATAGTACTCTCATCATACTTTTCTTAGGTGTTTTATGAAGAAGATTATGAGATTTTAGGATTAAAATTGTCTTCCTAAGTCTTTTAGAAAAAAAATTATCTCCTCACCACTTTTAGTTATATTATATATTTTATTATTAATATAATTATTTAAATAAAAATAATAATAATATATTATAATATTTCAAAGTTAAAAATTCAATTAGTAATATTTAGTTACTCGAAACTTTTAAAAATTCATTTTGACCCATAAATTTTCTTTTAATTAACTTTTATCCCCAAAACTCTTTTTTAATTATAATTTAGCCACAAAATAATTAAAACATGAGGGTTTAATACTCTTCAAGAAACCAAAGTAAACTCATAAAAAATTCATTAAATTTTACTTGATTTTTAACTAGTTTTTCAATCTTTTCTGTAACTGATTTATCTCAATATTTAAAACCAATTTTCAGCTACCAAATCATATCATTTCCACCATGATTCCATCTTACATTCATCATTAAACATGGTTGTTCAGTTCGGTTATCCAGCAGTCCATGGAACTGAATATTTTATCAACTTTTAACATAATTAAAACATAATAACACTCAAATTTAAGCACAAATTCACAGCCCAACAATTACACAATATTAATATATTTATTAATCACAAAAATTATCAAACCCTACTTTTGTATGACAATCACCAAACCGAAACACCAAGGAAGCTTTTTGAACGAAAAATTGAAGAAAAAAATGTTAAAAAAATCAGCTACTCCACCTCTGAGCTTACCTTGACCGAACCATGCATGAGAGGACAACCACTCCACGCCTAACTTTCCTCCAAGAAAATCGATACCATTGTGAAGAGGAAGAAAAGATGAACACTTTAATCGATTTAGATTTTTTACGGGAGTTACAGAATTCAAGAAATTAAGCTCCGAAGTTTCATGGCTTCCATGGAATTCTTTCTTTTTCTTTCCTCAAGGTTCGGTGAAGGAGAAGAGAAATGAGATTAGATGTTGATGATGGTGATGATGTGGTTAATTACAAGGGCAAGTGTCATTAGAGGGGCCACGTGTCAAGGTTCTAGGTTGCTGAATTAGTGGGTCAAGTTATAAATAGCTTAAACGGATAATTATGAAAGTTAGATGTATTAAAACACAAGTAATATTACATATAAAGGTAAATATATATGAGTTACTAATATAAATGACATTAGTAACTTGGTGATCGCAAGAATATAAAATCCATGGTAAAGTATTAGCGAAGCTAAGTCTACCGAAAAGTACTAATATTTACTTAAATCGGCAGATATCGAACTCGATAATGATATTATTATCTAAAATCTATTTTGATTATAGCATATAAAATAAAATAAAAATGTAGTAATAATATCATATTATTATTTATTTTATCTCGAGATTCGGAACCGGCTCGTCAAACTAAAACTAGTCACTGAAAAACAAGATTTCGAAAAACGCCGTTTTAATATAAAAATTTAGGGTGTTACAATTACGAAATTTTGCATATGTTGGTCTTAAACTACCTCTTCATCCATCATTTTCCAAAGGTTTATATACACTACTGAGATTGCCCTTGCCATCATTTGTCGTGACAGCGCATCTGTCGCCTTATTCTCAAGGCATGGCCAGTACTGGATCTCAAAATTCAAGCCCAACAATTTAGTAGTCCATTTCAAATAAGCTGGGTCCATGAGTTGCTGGTCCGTGAAGAATTTCAGACTCTGCTGATCTGTGAGAACAATAAAATGGTGACCTAACAAGTAATGACGCCACTTTTAGACAGCAAAGACAATGGCTATCAACTCCCACTCATACGCAGATTTTTGCTGGGTCCTTGGAGATAGTTCTTGGCTTAGGAATGTTATTGGTCTGCCCTGCTAAGACAGCACCGCACCCAACCCCTCACTTAATGCGTCAGTTTCCAACACGATGTCTTGATTGAAATCTGGAACTGCTAGAGTCGGTAAGTATATCATCAGCTTCTTCAATCTCTCTAAAGTTTCTTGGGCCTTGTCATTCCATTCAAATGCATTTGTCTTTGTCAATTCCATTAGCGACTTGGTCATAACCCCATATCCTTGCACAAAACGCCTATAATATCCAGTAAGGCTCAGGAATCCCCGTAAAGCCCACTGGTCCGTAGGCACCAACCACTCTAGCATTGTTGTGGTTATGTTAGGATCAGCCAAAACCCCTTATGCCGATACAATGACCCAAGTATTCCACCAAGCTTACTGCAAATGTGCATTTCTTCTCATTCAATACCAGCTGGTTCTCCAATAAGATATGTAAAACTTGTTGGAGGTGAAGGACATGGCTCGCCATATCATAGCTATAGATAAGGATGTCATAAAAAAAGACCAAGACAAATTTTCATAATAGAGGGTTAAGAATGTCATTCATCAAGGCTTGGAAAGAGCTAGGGCCATTGGTCACGCCGAAGCGCATGACTAGAAACTCGTAATGACCTCATGAGTACGGAAAGCAGTCTTGTGAATGTCTTGATCCCTCATCCGGATTTGGTGGTACCCGGATTTTAAATCCATCTTGAAGAAAACTGCAACTCCCACCAATTCATCGAGTAGCTCATCAATGACGGAGATAGGAAATTTATCTGGTATCGTAACACCATTTAACGCCCTATAATTGATGCAAAATCTCCAATTGCTGCCCTTTTTCTTCACCAAGAATATTGGGCTAGCATAAGGGCTGGAGCTTGGCTGAATTATCCCTAAGGCCAGCATCTCTATCACCATTTTTTCAATCACAGATTTCTGAGGGTGCATGTAGCGGTAGGGTCTTATATTTAGGATTGAAGCTCCTTCCTTCAATGGAATGGCATGATCATGGCGATGGTGCGGTGGTAGCCCCAATAAGGTCTAAAACACCTTAACATTAGAAGCTAACACTGATTGTATCACCTCCAGCACCTGCAATATGGTGGCAGGTTGTAAAGTTATGGGCCACAGCTAGAGCATAAATCCTTCTCCCCCTTCTTAAATGGACAAAACTATAGATTGAAGGTGCATGCTTGCATAGCACAGCTCTGGGTCCCCTGTAAAGTAACCATGTTGTCTCATTCTAAAATCGAAGGTGTGATTTTTTGAAGTTTGTGATGATGCCTCCTAACTTATCTAGCCACGCCAGCCCAAGACACTCCGCTTTATCAGTTGGGAAAATAAGGAAGTCTTCCTTGATAACCAATTCCTTAAATTGTAGAGTTATATCCAAACATGTTCCTTGTCCCCCCTTATTGCTACTGTCCGCTACCCTGACCTAGAACTTAAGGGTGTTATCAATCCGTAAACCCAACTCGATGACGATCTTTGGTGTCGCAAAGTTGTCCGAAGCTCCACAATCTATGAGAATGCGGACACGATGGCCATTAATCTCTACCCAAGCCTTGATTGACTTGTGATGTCCACTCAAGATCATGAATTTGAGTTCCAATTGCTCTTGCTTCCCTGCTTCTGGAACCGCCTCATGATGTAACTAATCAGCTTTAAAGTTGGGCTCCATGATCAAAAGCTTCAACTCCGTATTCTTGCAAATGTGATCTGCGGTGTACGGTTCATCACAGAGGAAGCATTCCCCCTAGCGCGCTTCGCCCTATACTCCTTGTTGCTGAGATGTCTGAATCCACGACGTCGCAAGGGATCTGTCGTCGACTCTGCGCCATTGTTTGCTACAGAATTGGGTGTTCAGGATGCACGGCTTTGGTGGCAGGGAGATTGGCCATAACAAAGTTGGAAGCCAGTCATTTACTGCGTCCTAATACTCCTCACAAGGCAGCGTTGTGATTTTCTACCTTTAGTGCCAACTCCATCAACTCATCCACTGACCGATATGGAAACAATTTACATTCCTCACTGACTTCCAATTTCAGCCCGTTCAACAATAGATCCATTATCAATTCCGGTGCAATTCCGTGGAGAGGTCGAACATTAAACATAAACTGGTCGACGTTGTCCCGAACCGAGTTTGTCTATTTTAGCTTCAGCAGCGTCTGATACGGCCTCTACAGCCATTTCGGTTGAAAATGTCGTAGCAGCGTTGCACTGAGAAATCGCCACTGAAGCATCAGCGTCGTTGCCTCCTACCACCTGAACCACGTGAATGCCCTTCCTTCCATCGTAAAGGTGGTAACCGTGAGCCATTTCTCCTCTAGCACTATACGCAGCAAGAAAAATTGCTCCATGCATTCAATCCAAACCACCGCGTCACTACACGGGAGATCAGAAGTTCTAGCTTCCGCCATTGCTTCGACACGTCGCGATTTTTCGCTGACGAGCCTGCAACCTAGTGCGATCCCAGTGAATCACGATCGTTCCAATTAAGCGCGTGACTTTTGAACAAATCCATTCTGGAATCAAACCGCTACAACGTCTCCAGCATTGATAGGGAATATCTCCTCCATACGCGACTCGATTGTGTCAAATCGTGTCTCCATTTTTCTTGATCTCGATTGCACCATTCAGCACCAAGATCCTCAAGCTCAGATACCAGTGATAAGACAAACACTAGTAGAATAGGTAGATTTTATTACTGCATCAGGGATTACCAATTGGTACTCCTTAGAAGATTTTAGACAGTTGGAACTACCAACTCAGGAGAGGAAGTCTCTCTAGTTTCTTACAAAATTTACAACAAAAAATGCATAATAAACTAAGCTAACTATAACTTAGCTATTTATAGACAGTAAAAAATAGAATCTAACTAACTTATCAGCCAACTAAACTATACTAACAACTCCTAAAACTATCATTTAACTGCTACTTACTTCTTTTTTTTTAAAAGTCCAACCCTATTAATAGTAGGCGCCTCTCTATCGCGCTCATTGTTATGTTAATATGATTTCAAATATAGCATCAATAATGGAAGTTTGGCACTTTGTTACAATGTTACTCATTCTCATAAAATGAATGCATGTTACCCATTCATGATTGTGCTTCGATCTATCTCCTAGTATATTTTATTATTATTTTCCATTATGAAGGAAGAGAGTAACGAATATATTTTTAACTGAGTCACATACAGTTTATTCAAATTGGCAAAAATAATGTCAAATAGTTATAGAAACCCTCCCTTATGAGAATGCTACAGTAGTTTGTAATCTTGGTAGCATTTCCATCATCATAGACAACTCATAAAACTTTATCTTGAAAAGGTAGGCTGAATGCATATAGGCTAAGGAAATATAATAGAAGCTAAAAGGAAATCCAAGATTTAAGATATGTAAGTATACATATTTGAGCACATGAATGAAGGAAACTACATAGTACATGTCAAGGCTACCAGACGTTTTTTCAACTTAATATGAATAAATAATTAAATACAGTGAATAATAAACACCCCCTCCCCCCCAAAAAAAAATTTAATGCTTGTATCCGTCCTTGTCCACGAGCACCAAAAATCCATCCAATGTTTTTACTTGCACCATATAAGATCCTTATTTAATACGAAGTCATATTAATTGTTAGAGAAAAAAGAGGAAAGAGGGGGAGGGGGGGGGGTTGGTTCAGTCTAGATTAAGAAACTTCATATTAATAGGAGTTTAAATGCTATCTTCTGTATTAGACTATTAGGAAGCACAAAAGGACACTACTAATTAGGGGAAATAGATTGCTTGACAGCATGCACTCATCTATAAGGAAATTAAAGGCTATTAACTACCCAAACGTGACGTATCAACCAGATCCCTGTAAGGAAGGCAATAATATTTGAAAGACAAAAAAAATCAACCAAAACTTATCTTATATTAGTATTTATTAATTGTGAAAATGTTTAATAACAAAAAATAATTAACCAAAATCAGTCAAATTTTTTTTATTTAACATTTATTAATTATTGTAACAATTAATGAATGTTAAATAAAAAATATTTTAGTTATTTTTTTTATTTCTCTAATATTAGGCTCAATTTTTTAGTTATGAAACCTGTTAGTGTGCTTTCTCCGAATATAGAAATAGGGAGAAATAGACAAGAAGGTGGGACAGCTTTATGTCATTTTTAGGTGAAAGAACTCGGAGGGTCCGAGTTCTTTGTTAAGCAAAAATAAACAAACAAGTCGGAGGGTAGGACTTGTTGATGGCTGGAATTTGAATTTTAACAATGCAAAACGGACCGTGCGTTTTGTATATATATAATTTTTATCAAGCTGAAAATGAAATCGTAGGGTCCGAGTTCCCTTTTTTAAATATTAATTTGAATCTGCCAATAGTAAACGGTAGGTCCGATTTAGGTTTATTGAAAATATCAGATTCCGTGTTCTTCTTTAAGCTTGCTCGCCTTCTTCCTCTGGTTCTCTGCATTTGTATTTTTCTTCTTCATGGTATGTAACCCAAATATTTGTTAATATGGTTTCTGTTATTATTTAGTAAAGTAAGAAAAATGGATAATAAAGTACTTTTGAAAATGTATTATTTTAAATGATAGAGTACAAAAATAAAATATTAAAAAAATAAAAAAAAAACCTATATCTGATAAAAATGATAATAATTCCTAAATTCAATTTCTAACCACAACAATAATAATTAGCCACCTAACAATAATAATTATAATTACGAAATATAAAAAATTTTTTAAAAAATTTAAACGGAGAAAGGAAGAAGAAGGTGGGAGCGAAGTTGAAAGTGAAATCTGAAAGTGATTGTAACCGAATAATGAGAGTGGATTGCATGAGTCTTTGTTTGGTTTCAGGGCACAGTTGTGGTTTCACTGACACCACAAAATTGTGAAACACCTCTCTCTCCCATATCAGAGTCCAACACCACTCATGCACAAAATTGTGAAACACCTCTCTCTCCCATATCAGAGTCCAACACCACTCATGCATCCATATGCAAATTAAATAGCGCTAACATTACCGTATTAATTGTAGCAATATGGCAAATTTGAGATTTTTTTTTATTTCTCTAACATTACTTATAAAAATCAGTTATGAAAGCTAACTACCATACATTCAATTTGCATAAAATTTGTCTCTTCCAAAGCTAAACTACCACACACCAATATATATATGCTCAATCTGTTGCTGAAGAACAGCATGTCTTCGCCTCAAGATTCAATAATGGACAAAGAAGAAGCCAAAGCTGAAAAGGAGAAGGACATGATGAGTGTTTCCTCTGAAAATGAACTCCTCACATGTCATGCAAAATTTGAAGCATTCCCATTTTTCAAAACACCAAGGTTTTTGAAGGGAGCCAAGATCACACTCAGACTTGTGACCATTGTTACTACATTCATTGCAATGCTTTGTATGCTAACCAGCCACCAATCTACCACAATGTTGGGCACGCCACTCGATGCTCGATATAGCTACTCTCCTGCTTTCAGGTATAAAGATCACATCATCAATCATGCTAATTCATACCCTAGCTTACACATGGACCTTATCTATCTCTTCTATCTTGCAGGTTCTTTGTTTATGCAAATGCTGTTGCATGCTTCTTTATATTCCTATCTTTACTTGCTACAATCGTTTTCTACCTTCGAGGCGCATGCCCCACCAATAAATGCAGCTACTTGTTCTTCCTGAATGACATGGTATGATACATGATTTCGTTCTAAATTAAACATTCTGTCCAACTTATCATCAACTCATCTTTGTTCCTCAAAGTGATTAACAGCAAGAAATTATGTATGTTGTGAACATGACAGATGATGTTAACAATGGAGATTGGGGGATGTGCAGCTGCAACAGCTATAGGAGAGGTGGGGCTGCATGGAAATTCCCATGCAGGTTGGGGTTCTATCTGCGGTTATTATGGGAAATTCTGTGACAGGGTCACCATTTCGCTCGTGTTTTCATATGTCTCAATTGTTTCATTGTTCATACTTACTGTAATATCCTCAATGAACTTCAAAGAGAATCCTCTTTAATTTAAGGATTGATACAGAAGAAGCGAATGTATGTAGAACAGTTCTCTTAGGCACTTGTTTTCTACTTGGTGTTATTTGTTTGGAATGGAAAGAAAAGGGGAGCATGAGTAGCTGTTTAACTAGGCATTAAATAATAGAGACAACTCCGAATCCAAAATCCATACTAAGTGGTTATTACACCTTGCATACCCAACCTGCAACCTTGGCTTGTATTCTTGCTACAAAAATAAACAAAATTTATCACGCCAAGTTAAAGATAATCTATCTAAATAGCATATAGAAGAGAAGATATTGAATTTGCTTAAAAAAATCAATGTCATAATTTCTCATTATATAATATACTTTATATTTCTCACGTGATTTGATTTTTAAGATCCAAACTGACGTTATAACCACATACTCATAGAGAGTTGGAAACATAAACAGCTCCTACTTCTTATTAGCTAGAAAGTCACATGTACAAATATCATGATAACTTACAACTATCCAATTTTCAGTTGGGCCAAACCAACTGAAAATAAGAGATGGAAACAACCCCCTGACCAAATTTACTCGATGAATTCACAAAATTCAAGCATATCTAACTCATCAAAGCATGATCTCAAATGTCAAAAGCGGGCCCAAAATGAAAAGCATAACTCCATACAAATGAATTCCTACAAGCTACTTGATAGTAATGTACCGATTTGTTCCGTGTCTAGCCCAGTAGTTCTTAAGATCCAATGGTGTAGATAAGTCATGACCTTGCAAAGCAAACCTACTAAGCAATCTTGTAAAGACACTCCCGCTCATCTTTCGTCCCCCAATGCGGGCGTGGCGCTTGTTCGGAAGCTGTGGCAGTGGATACACTGACAATGTCGTGGTACAACAAGAAGACTGCCATCCGCCATTCCCCCATTTGTAGCACTGCCGGGGTACTCCAGTGCAGGTGCATATTGGGACCGGCATGATAGTTTCATCAAATGCAACCAAATTCAAGCCAACATCCTGCATATCCCATTCAGATTTGAACTTTATCCCTTCAGAAGCTGCCTGCCTATTTAAATCCTCGCCCATTTTCTTTGCCTTGCTATGTGGTTTTGATACCTTAGAATTAATTACATTTTTGTCCTGCATTCTTTTAGCTTGATTAGATTTGACAGCTTCAGAAACTTTAGCCGTCATTGGAGAGACATCCCTTCTGGATATATCCTTCGGGCTGCATGCAGTTTGGCGCATCCGCTTTGATCCACGTTGAACTCCATCACCTGACTTGAAAATGTTCTGACTTTTAAGTGCTGTAAGGGCATTATCCCGTTCCTTTAGGGCATTATCCCTTTGCGCAAGTGCTTCATCCCTTTGTCGAAGGGCCAAATCACGAGCAGCCAAGGCTTCATTCTTTTCAGATATAGCAGCCTCTAGTTCAAGTACTAGAATGGCAGCCTGCCTTTCAGCCATAATGGACCTTATTTTTTTATTCATGACTAATGCATTTGGCTCCTTTACTCGATGCTGTGAATCCATATTCCACTACACATTTAAAATCTAATATAAATAAATCCAGTAGTGTGTGCAAGCTTGAAAAAGGAATACCACATATATGCTTATCTATACCAGGGAATGTGCTCCTCTGTAGTAGTCCATGTTATGCCTACCATTTTCATGTTGGCTGCTATCCATTGCATTCAGATAATTTAGCAGCAAATGTGAAAGTCAAGGGGTTTAATAAATCAATAATTTCCAGATGAAAAATACATCCTGTTATCAAATGACGAAGGCAACAGTTTGACATCAAGAAATAAGCCAGAAATATGAGCATTAAGTTAATTTCTTCTTTTTGCAGAAAGCTATTAACTGTGGGAAAAACAAAAATGACAAAGCATTTTTACAGTAAGTGGCAACAGAACTATACAAATAAAGCAATAATGCAAATATGACAGACCATTGGTTTTTGGCCAAAAGTACAACAGGTGTTAACGGCCATCAACTTAAGGGACATTCTTAAAACGCTCTAATGAGAAAGACTTCATGCAATGTGTCATGGCTTCCATATAAAACAACTCCTTCAACAACTGAAATAGCATGAAGTTGCTAATGGAAAGTAGAAAGAATTATATGCATGTATCACTGCTCAAGTATTTCTACCCTAAATGAAAAAAAAAATTAACTTTCCTGTTTAGTCTTTACAGTACAATCAAAACCCGATGCACAACTTTCTCAGGAAAAGAAACAAGCAAAAACAGATAAGTAAAATGGGGCATTTTCCCACCAAAGACGCCTGAAACAAATAGCTCTCGTCATGAAAACACAATTACTGCATATACATAGAACCCCATTCTTAACAACTGAGTCGTTCATGAAGCAAAGATTACAATAAAAGCTTGAACAGAATCAAAATGCAGGAGAAACCTCCAAATGTAATATTTTGATCAAGATTGCAATAGCTAAGTGAACAAAAAAAAAAAAGTAACTCTCCTAATTACAGTACAAAACTACAGTTGTGAAAGTTAAATAAATGTTTTCATCAACTTGTGATCAAACCATTTTGCCGAGTAATCTTGAAGCTAATCTTTTTGGAACTAAAACCCTTCAACCCTTGAGCACATGAAGAAGAAGAAGAAGAAAAGCCTTCCAGTTTCCCAATTTTGCATATGCTTAAAACAAAGCATACAATGCAAGACCAGACAATCAAAGGAAAAAGGAGATGCCGAAGAGCAGAGGAAAAAAAAGGACAAAAAGAGACAAAAAGAAAGGGTAAAGGTACAGTAAAAGGTTATAGAAGAATAGTGAAAGGTTTTAACGAATTGGTAATGAAGATTAGGGAAAGAAAAGAGAAGGGTGAATGGAGAGAGAAAACAAACTTAAATTACAGGGCAGCTACTCACATTGAATCGATGAACAGAGAAAGATGGCAAAGACCGAGAGGGTGAAGATACCTAAGGCGTAGAGAACAACGTCGTTCAACTCTGGTCTATGCCTCAGTGTTTCACTCGTCAATCGTCACAATCACACCCCTTCGCCTTCCTCTTCAAATGCACTCACTCACTTACTCTCCCACTTTCTCACCACCAAAACAACGTCGTTTCATTCCGGGATTTAGGTAGTAAATGTAAATCTATAAAACTAAATAACTTAGTATATGTTGCAGTACCTTATGCATAAAAAATATATATAGTAATTATTATTATAAATATTTTTAAAAGTTATAATTAAAATCAAATTTTTAATTTTTTAATATTAAAATATTAAAAATAATTAATATCTGTTTTAATTAATTTAAGTTTATTGAGGGATAATTTTATTTGTCTGTTTAAATAATTATTAGTAGTTAAAATTTTATCTTATATATGTAGTAATTTATTGACTAACGGTAAATTTTTAATAAATAAAGTATCAATACGTGATTAAATTTGGCAGGAGTACCCGAATACGCGAGTACTTGACCCGTCCATACCCGATTGGGAAGAGTAATAACTTAACCGAGTCAGCAAGAATCTTGCTTAGGACAAAAAATGATCAGATTTATGGTGTACCTGTCCTGGATATATACATATAAACACTTTTAGAAATTAAGATTTGCCTCACATGATTTACAACTTTAGTCCATACTCTATAGCCATGCAAGAGAAATCCAGTCATCTTCACCCAAAGTCTTCTTCTTCTCGGCTTCTTCACAAAAAACCTCGTAGCTCCTGTCGTTGTTGCTGAGCCCATCGCCTCCTACCCCTTCATAGCTCATGTCACCATTGCTGCTTATCCCGTCGTTGTTGAGCCGTCGCCAGTTTTCTCGTGTCGTGTCCTTTTTCTCTAGGTAAATTTCTCTCTCTCATTGTGAGTCTGTTAATTTCTCCTCTTCTTCTTCCACAGACTCATCACTTAGTCGTCGTCACTATGAGCTCGGGTGTTGCCGTTGCACAGTTTCATCTGAGTCTGTCACCGAATAAAATAAATTTTTTATTCAAGTTGCACCAGTTAAAAATAGGCATGCATGAGATCATTTTTGTATGTAATTTCTGAATTTTCTCATCTAAATTTGATCTATGTGATTGAGTATTTTAGTATGGCGATCATCATGGTTTCCTCAACACTAATGTGATTAAAGTTGCGGTAATTTCATAATTAATGTATGAGACAGACCAGATTATTAAAGTAATCAGTGAAATAATATTCAGATGTGCGTATAAAATTTATAAGATGTGATTATATCAGGAAAATATATATGTATAGCCCAAGTGAAAGATTTTTAGGAAATTATTATTCTTTAATATATTTATGGAAAATATATATATTAATTATAATTGCAAATTAAGTAATTTCAAATTAAACTACTTATATAATTGGGATCTCATTTATTGTCATAAATGTTGAATTAAATACGTCATTATTAATTTTGATTTGGATAAATGAGATTAAAACCATAGATACTATTTTATTTGGGTTTTAGAGTTTAATGAGTATCACACTCAAATATAAATAATGACTTCAGGATTTTGGTCTCCAACACATCAAACTCGTCTCCGTAGTAGCTCTTTTTCCACGGTGGAGTTGTGATTCAACCCCATCAGGAATAGCTCATACAGAAGGTTTTGGTTGACAAAGATGAAAGAACCGTAAGAGCCAAACTCTCTGATCTTAATCATGCTCTCGAATGAAGGGACGCTTCCGCGCTCTCAGTTATATTTTTTAATGATTTAACATGGATGATTTTGAGGTTGAGAAATCCTAAAATTTTCAAATAAAATAGAATTTTTATTCAATCAAATCAAATGATGATAAATAATTTTATTGAATTAAATTAGATTAATATGATCATTGGATGATAAAAAAATACTAGAAAAATAAATAAATAATATTTAAGAGTATAAAAATATTAAATTATCATTTCAATTTACTTTTTTAATCAACGACAATAAATATCTTGAATTAATTAAATTTTTACAAAAAATTATATACCTAAAATGATTTCATTTCTTCAAAAATCTTTTAAACATACAATGGTTCAATGAGAGATTAACTATTGAGAATTGAATATAATATTTTTAAATTCATATTTTTAATAAAAAGATGTGCTTAGTTCTATCCATCCTAAATAATTTTATATTCACTATTACTCATCTATTTAAATAATTTTAACATTGATAGAATATTATTTTTCGATGCAAAAAAATTAAAATATATTTATTCTATTTCAAAAATCAATATTCATATTTAACTTAAAATTTCAACAAATATGACAAAAAAATATTACATTTTTTAATTAAAAAAGTAAAATATTTATAAATATTTTTTTTAACTTTAGATTTTTCAAAAAAAAATTGGCAAGTTAATGGAATTAAATCGTATTTCTATAACATATATAAGAATGTATATTACACATAAATAAAAAAATGTTAGGTGTAATAAGAACAAATACATAAATTAAAGTAAAATTTAGAAAAATAAGAACCGATAAAATATTAAAGGAAAGAAATATAAATAGAAGAGAAACAAAATTATTAGACAGAAGAGAAATAATTTAATAAATTTTATATGTATATAAAAGAGGAATAAAAAGAAGATATACAATACCTTGTTTAATTTAGCAAGATTTATGGGAATAAACATATATAATAAAATAAGAGAATAAAAATAATAGTAAAAAGAAACTAAATATCTGAATTAATATCAAATTAAAAAATAATCAAATAATAATAATAATCTATCATAATATTAATCTTTTAATATAATTAATTAATAATAATATAATTAGTCTACCATAATTTTAATCTAACCTTTTAATATAATTAATTCTAATTAAGTAATCAAATAAATTGAATATAAGTATGTCTAATCTAATAGTATAAAAAAATAGTAGAATTTTTACCATTTTATATATATATATATATATATATATATATATATATATATATATATATATATATATATATATATATATATATATATATATATATTGGGGATAAAACGTGATCTTAAAATGAGATTATTATTATTAATGATGTTAAACCCAAAACTTTTGAAAAATTTTATTTTTAACTAATTTCAAATTATATATTTATTTACAGTTTTAATTTCAAAAATTATTTTATTGAAAATAATTAAAAGAAGTTTTGATTAATTGGATTTAAAATAAATTAAGGATTTTTATTCAAACTCTATAATTATGGATTATTTTTCAATTTACAATTTAAAGTTTTAGAAATTCAAAAATAACGAGGTTTGGCTATTTAAATTAGAATTTTATCTAATTTTATAATTATTGAATTATTTTCTATATTTAAATTATAAATTTAGTAGTTATAAACTAATAAGAATTTTATATAATTTTGGCTAAATAATTAATATTTTTACCATTTAAAACTTATGTTTTGGGAATAAATAAAATTAATTATATTATCTTATATTTTTAATTAGAGTATTTGATTGAGAGTCAAATTACTATTTTGATACAATAAATAATATTTTAAAGTAATTTTTAAAGATTTAATTAAATTTCAACATTGATACTCTAGATCCCAGTTTTATTAAAATTATCCTACTCTAATTAAACCTAAAATTCTCAAATTGAAACCCTAACCCTACCACAACACAACACTCTCTCACACACTCCCCCAACCCAAACCCTAGCCACCACTACCCCTTACCCAACGGCAAAAAGAAAGAACGAAAGAAAGAAAGGGAAGAGAGGAGAGGAGAGGGCGGGTAAGGGAGAAGGGGGAAGGAGAGGGAGGCGGCGCGGTGGGTGTCACTGCCACCGCTGTCGCCGTTGTTGGAGAAGGATAGAGGAGATCCGAGAGAGGAGAGTGCCGGTAGAGGAGGGAGGAGCTCGCGCCATCCTCGCAAACCGCCGTGCCTTCGCATCCGTTGTCGTCTTCGCGGATCCCTGTCGCCGCCACTGCTGCCTGTGAAGCCATCACCATCGCGGGTCAGATCTGAGGCGAGATAGAAGGCAGTGAAGGAGGAGGAAACCGCGCCGCCCAGTCGCCGTCGTCCATGCTCGTCGTCGCCTTTGTCATCACCGCGTTCTGTTGCATGCACCACCGCCGTTCGTCCGCCCCTCTTTCAGACGCCGTCGCCATTCGCGAAGAGGGAAAGAGAGGGATCTCGCGCTGCCTTCTCATCAGATCCACCGTTTCTCGCCGTGACCGAGCCTCTGCTACCGAGAAACGTCATTGCCGCCACTGAGATCCACTGCCGGTAAGGGTTTTAAGTTGGTTTTCGTCCCTTTTGAGTTTTCAAAAGCTTTATCGTCACCGCATGTTTGTTACAGTCGCCGTCACCAGGGTTTTTGCTTGCTGCTGTCGCTTGAGGTTATTGTCAGAGCTGCTACCGGGTCGATTCAGAGTTTCGGTCCTTTCGTTTTGTCATTACAGTAAGTATTTATGTTTCGAAAACTCCTGCGTTAGTATTCTGTTATATTTGGTTATAAACTTTGAAGTTCTAGTAACGTAGGGTCGTGTTCTAAGCGTTGCATGTCGCTTTTGAGTTGTTGTGATTACTGCAAAAGTGATCAGGGGCTGTGTTTGCGGTTCTGTTGGCTTCTGGCTAAAAGAAAAGAGTTCTGTTGACGCGTTTGGGTTATGGTTTCGACTTGTCGAGGCAGGGACTTTTCTAAATGCTTATTTATTTAAAATTTGAATTGTTATAAATAGATATGATGTGTGGAATGCCTTTCTAGTGATTATGTAAGTCTTATGAATTGTTTGGTTTGTCTTGAATGAATATAGGTGTCTGTTTGATTTCACTATTGACTGATTTTATTAAATTGGAGAATCCTGGATTGGTTGATTTGAAATAATTTTGATAGTCTGAAAGTCTAAATTTTATTTTATTGAAAACTGATTTTGTCTTGAACCCGTTAGAAAGGATTGAGGATTGGTTTGGTTGGGACTCAAAAAGGGTGGCAAAGTCCAAGTTTTAGGGAAAATGCTATTGAAACTTATATAAAATCCGAGACTTTGTTTGAACGTTATTTTAAAAATAATGAATTAGGCTTTGAATTAAATTATTGATAAATGAATTATGTTTGAACTTATTTTATTAAGAAAATTATTATATTTTGAATGTAATTTATTTAAGAAAAGAATTAGGTTTTAAAGTCGATTTAAAGATGAAAATTCTTATGTTTTGAAATTTGATTTAAGTAAACAGATTTGGAGGAGTTTTAGTGGATTTAAAAGAAACTTAAAATTTTGATTAACTAATTTCACTTGACGCCGTTTTAGAAAAAGTTTGAAGTATTCTCTAAAACTTTGACTTAGCAAAACTAAAATAATTTTCGAGCCTTTAGAAATAGATTTAAGAATGAAATTGAAATGAGTTTTTGGTTTAAATGATTTGGTGTTGGTTTAAGTAAGTGGGCTTTGAAATTGGTTCGGAATATTTGATTACATGACTTAGTTTTATTTTAAATTCTATTTTATTTATTCAAATAAAAAAGCTAAGATTTTAGAGGTTTTCAATGAATTTAAGAAAATGAGTTAGGTTATTCTCCCCTAAAGTCTTGAGATTCTGCTGAGAAATTTTATGACCAAATCCTGATTTAGAATGAACGATTTTTTATGACTTTTAGAAGAGAATCACAATTGACATGATTTTGAAATGTTTGGAATTTTCGGAAAATGTTACCAAAGAAATGGGTTTTGATTTTGAAGGAAATTGATTTGAGAAATTAGAAATTGATGATAAGTTTTGGAACTTGGAGATGAATGAGAGATTGTTGGTTATTGAAAGAGTGTGCATGGCACTATATTCCTGGCATGGCAGATCTTCTACTACAAGAGTGTACGCGACACTATATCCGTGGGTGAGTGTGCAGGACGCTATATCCCTAGCGTGGCAGATTAATATAATTAATTTTAATTAAGTAATCAAATAAATTGAATATAAATATGTCTAATCTAATTGTATAAAAAAATAGTAGATTTTTTACCATTAGACATATTATATATATATATATATATATATATATATATATATATATATATATATATTAGGGATAAAACGTCACCTTAAAATGAGATTATTATTATTATTAACGATGTAAGACCCAAAACTTTTGAAAAATTCTATTTTTAACTAATTTCAAATCATATATTTATCTACAGTTTTAATTTCAAAAATTATTTTATTGAAAATAATTAAAGGAAGTTTTGATTAATTGGATTTGAAATAAATTAAGAATTTTTATTCAAACTCTATAATTATGGATTATTTTTCTATTTACAATTTAAAGTTTTAGAAATTCAAAAATAACGAGATTTGGCTATTTAAATTAGAATTTTATCTAATTTTATAATTATTGAATTATTTTCTATATTTAAATTATAAATTTGGTATTTATAAACTAATAAGAATTTTATATAATTTTGGCTAAATAATTAATATTTTTACCATTTAAAACTTATGTTTTGGGAATAAATAAAATTAATTATATTATCTTATATTTTTAATTAGAGTATTTGATTGAGAGTTAAATTACTATTTTGATACAATAAATAATATTTTAAAATAATTTTTAAAGATTTAATTAGATTTCAAAATTGATACTCTAGACCTCAATTTTATTAAAATTACCCTAATCTAATTAAACCTAAAATTCCCAAATTGAAACCCTAACCCTACCACAACACAACACTCTCACACACACATTCCCCCAACCCAAACTCTAGCCACCACTAACCCTTACCCAACGGCAGAAAGAAAGAACGAAAGAAAGAAAGGGAAGAGAGGAGAGGAGAGTGCGGGTAAGGGAGAAGGGGGAAGGAGAGGGAAGCGGTGCGGTGGGTTTCACTGCCACTGCCGCCACCGTTGTTGGAAAAGGATAGAGGAGATCCGAGAGAGGAGAGCGCCGGTAGAGGAGGGAGGAGCTCGCACCATCCTCGCGAACCGCCGTGCCTTCACGTCCGTTGTCGTCTTTGCGGGTCCCTGTCGCCGCCACTGCTGCCCGTGAAGCCATTGCCGTCGCGGGTCAGATCTAAGGCGAGAGAGAAGGCCACGAAGGAAGAGGGAACCACGCCGTCCAGTCGCTGTCGTCCATGCTCGTCGCCGCCTTTGTCATCACCGCGTTCTGCTGCATGTGACGCTGCCATGCGTCCGCCCTTCTGCCAGACGCCGTCGCCGTTCGCGAAGAGGGAAAGAGAGGGAGCTCGCGCTGCCTTCTCATCAGATCCACTGTTCCTCGCTGTGACCGAGCCTCTGCCGCCGAGAAACGTTACTGCCGCCACTGAGATCCACTGCCGGTAAGAGTTTTACGTTGGTTTTCATCCCTTTTGAGTTTTCGAAAGCTTTATCGTCACTGCATGTTTGTTACAGTTGCCGTCACCAGGGTTTTTGCTTACTGCTGTCGCTTGAGGTTATTGTCAGAGCTACTGCAGGCAGCAGATTCAGAGTTTTGGTCCTTTCTTTTTGTCATTATAGTAAGTATTTATGTTTCGAAAACTCCTGCATTAGTATTCTATTATGTTTGGTTATAAACTTTGAAGTTCTAGTAACGTAGGGTCATGTTCTAAGCGTTGCATATCACTTTTGAGTTGTTGTGATTACTGCAAAAGTGATCAGGGGCTGAGTTTGCGGTTCTGTTGGCTTCTGGCTGAGAGAAAAGAGTTCTGTTGATGCGTTTGGGTTATGGTTTTGACTTGTCGAGGCAGTGACTTTTCTAAATGCTTATTTATTTAAAATTTGAATTGTTATAAATAGATATGATGTGTGAAATGCCTTTCTAGTGATTATGTAAGTCTTATGAATTGTTTGGTTTGTCTTGAATGAATATGGGTGTCTGTTTGATTTTACTATTGACTGATTTTATTAAATTGGAGATTTCTGGATTGGTTGATTTGAAATAATTTTGATAGTCTGAAAGTCTAAATTTTGTTTTATTGAAAACTGATTTGGTCTTGAACCCGTTAGAAAGGGTTGAGGATTGGTTTGGTTGGGACTCAAAAAGGGTGGCAAAGTCCAAGTTTTAGGGGAGATGCTATTGAAACTTATATAAAATTCGAGACTTTGTTTGAACGTTATTTTAAAAATAATAATTATGCTTTGAATTGAATTATTGATAAATAAATTATGTTTGAACTTATTTTATTAAGAAAATTATTATATTTTGAATGTAATTTATTTAAGAAAAGAATTAGGTTTTAAAGTCGATTTAAAGATGAAAATTCTTATGTTTTGGAATTTGATTTAAGTAAATAGATTTGGAGGAGTTTAGTGGATTTAAAAGAAACTTGAGTTTTGATTGACTAATTTCACTTGACGCCGTTTTAGAAAAAGTTTGAAGTATTCTCTAAAACTTTGACTTAGCAAAACTGAAACAATTTCGAGCCTTTAGAAATAGATTTAAGAATGAAATTGAAATTAGTTTTTGGTTTAAATGATTTGGTGTTGGTTTAAGTAAGTGGGCTTTGAAATTGGTTCGGAATATTTGGCTACATGACTTAATTTTATTTTAAATTCTATTTTATTTATTCAAATAAAAAAGCTAAGATTTTAGAGGTTTTCAATGAATTTAAGAAAATGAGTTAGATTATTCTTCCCTAAAGTCTTGAGATTCTGCTAAAAAATTTTATGACCAAATCCTGATTTAGAATGAATGATTTTTTATGACTTTTAGAAGAGAATCACAATTGACATGATTTTGAAATGTTTGGAATTTTCGAAAAATATTATCAAAGAAATGGGTTTTGATTTTGAAGGAAATTGATTTGAGAAATTAGAAATTGATGATAAGTTTTGGAACTTGGAGATGAATGAGAGACTGTTGGTTATTGAAAGAGTGTGCAGGGTACTATATCCCTGGCATGGCAGATCTTCTACTGTAAGAGTGTATTCGGCACTATATCCGTGGGTGAGAGTGTGCAGGACGCTATATCCCTGGCGTGGCAGATATTCTGCTACAAGAGTATGCCCGACACTATATCCGTGGGTTATGTAAAGTCGGAGGTAGATAATCCCGCTCACATCCTTTCGGATCACAAGAGTGTCTCCGGCACTATATCCGTGGGTAGTGTGCCTGGCACTATATCCATGGGGATCCCACTTATATTCGTGACCGAAAGGCGACATTCCCATGGGTAGTGTGAACCGACAATGTGATATCACATCCAGTAGGACAGACATTCATCATATGCATCTATGTGACATTGTTTGGGTGTGCATATTATAATTAGTTTGTATATGTGAATAATTTTGTTTAATTTCTAATTGCCATACTTGATGTAACTGCTTTGATTGTGTTTGAACCTCTTTACTTGTGTTTGTGTTTGAAATTGTTTGGATTGTGGTGTTTTGGATGCTGATTGAGTTGTTTGGGTTTGAGGCCGTGACTGGTATGTTTGAGGTCTAGTTCTGTATAAAGTATTTGACTAGTTCAGCATAGACTTAATGAACCTATGCTTGGAATAGGATGATCATTTATACTGCGTAGGTAACTTCTTTTATATTTATGGTCTAGTAAAGTATGAAAAATCAAACTCTTACAGCATAGACTTAATTAAACCTATACTTGGGACATGTTGGTCATTCATACTATCTAAGAAAGATTTTAAGATTTTTACAACAGAGAAAAAAGTTTTCTAAATTTTGGATAATTAGTTGATTTCTCTTTTAAAACGGATTTTTGAATGTTAACTCTTTGTTTATAAAAGGACACGTAAGACGAGCAATGATCAATGTACTTTAAAAATAATTTTATTTACGTATCTTATTATAGCAATTCTGTAACCCTATAGCGAGAATCAGCGAGGACGATGTTCTCACTCTTCTACAAGTTTTTTCTTTTCAGGATATGGGCAATGAAGTTTCAGAAGAGTTATTTCATTTTTTTTATTCGATATTTTTCTATTATCTTAGTTATTATTTTTCCTTGCGTGTGTTTGAACAGGCTCCTATTTTACTATTAAATATGTTTAGAATTGTCGTAATATCCAAGCTATCAGAGTGGCGCTGCTGGAAGCGTGACATTCTTATAGTGAAGATGTTACAAATGACATATAAATATTAAAATTATATTAATGCATTAATTGAAATATATTATTAGACTGAAAAGTTGTAAGAATTAAAATAATTGAAATTTATTAACTTTAATTAGTTAAATTAGCATAAAATAAGAAAGAGATGATTAATCAGATTAAATAAATTAAAAAATATTACTGAGCAAAGCAAATGTCACAATAATTATATTACTAATTTAAAAAAAATCAATTCAATCCATTCAAATTTTTATTTAAAATAGACAATTAAAGATCACCAATGAATAAAAATGAATGTGATATAATAAAGAATAATTTTGGTAGTATAAATAATTAAATTAAATTATTATATATAATTTTTATTTTTTACCTTATTATAATTTAAGTTAACATTAAAGTTAAAAAACTAATTTTAAATAGCACTCATTTGTATTTTACAACATAATTAAAGCACAATTCATATTTTTTTTATTTTGTGATTAATCAATATTTTTAAAATTTTTTGGTTAAGTCTTCTGCATTTTATGATTGATAAATTTTCTCTACAAAATACAAATTTGTGATGAATTATTACAATCATAATTAATTAAGAAAATCAAGAAAAAATTATTAAAAAAATCAAATAAAAGATAAAAAATAGTGGAAAATTTTATTTTGAAACTAAAAATTTGTCAATTGTGCTAGAAATTCTAAAAAATTGTATCTTATTATATAATCAATTTTGTTATTCACTTCAACTTCATTATCCCTTTGTATCCAAAAAAGTATATAATGTCACACTTACTTCAAAAAAGATGAAACTCTTCAAATACTCGATATAATGTATAATTTAAGAACAATAAGATAAAAAATATCTCGAATTTTATAATAGTATTTGAAATTTTCAATGACGATAATACAAAGAGCTTAAATCTACTAAATGAATTCAATAGTTACCCTTTGCACATCTTATTTAAATTTGAATTTTAAAATTTAATTTGTATCTTCTTTTTTTCTTAATATAAATTATTTTTGACAAAAAATAAAAAAGATCTATTAGACCAATATTTTATCAAAGAATTATTATAAAGAGGTTTATAATTAGAGAAGAAAATAATAAAAGTATTAATAATATTAAAGAAAAAGAAATGAAGCTCATATTAAAGAATGTTAGAAAAAAATAATAAAATTCGTATTAATAATAATAATGCTGAGAAATGATGTTGCTGCTTTAGGCTTCTAGCTTCCATCTTTGGCCATCATTTTTTTTCTTTCTTTGCTTTTTATTTAAATTATCAAGTCATAAAAAAATAAAGAACAATTCAAGAAAATGAAAACAGTAAGATCAATAGTAACTATACAAATCAAAATACATAGGAGAAAAATAAACTATTATATGATAGAATTAATATGAGTATATTTCATCATTAAATAAACAAAGTTAACGCACAACAAAATTATACGTAAAGAGAAAAAAAAAAGAGTTAAAATATCCAAAGTAATAAAAAGATTATTTTTACAATTTTATTCTTTCATGTTTATATATATAGAAGACTATAAAATAATGAACTTTTAACTAAATTAAATTGTATTTATTATTATTAGGAATGGTAAGAGAGAACAGTAGAGAAAAGGTTTGTGTGTATTCAAGTTGTGTAGAATACTAGAATGATACAATATAAAAGGGGATTTATAGGTACTAAGAGAATTGAAATAATAAAAACGTAGTATCCTATAATAAATATTCAGATATATTAAATAATGCTAATTGATATAATTGATTCTAATTATACTCTAACATCCCTCCTCATCACTAGAGTTTGAAACTTATTTGAAGCAACTAAATAAAAAAATGCATAAACTGATAGAACGGGTGCAGATAGAACTGCCACAAGGAACTGCAGACGGAACTGCCACAAGGAAACGCAGATGAAACTACCGGAAGAAAGTGCAGACGAATTAAAACTACCGGAAGGGAACACAGACAGAACTGCCAAAAGAGAACACAGATGAAACTGTTGCAAGAATGGTCAATTGCCTAAAAACTGCTGAAAAGATGGTGAACTGCCAGAAAACTGTTGAAAAGTGACAAAGTGCAAAGAGATGACAAACTATCCGAAGGTGACAGAAAACATATGGTTTTTCAATGAGAATAAGTAAGTAGTGGATTAGCTCATCGGTGAGGTCAGAAAAGTATCAAAGCATTGACAAAAGAGAAGAAAAAAAATGGCACAGAAAAAAACTATGAAAAATATGGTGATTTCACCCGAAGAAAATAACTTATTCTTGAGGAGGATACTATAGATCTAATACCATGTTAGAAAGGAGAGAGGGAGCAATAGGAAGAATGTTTGTGAGTATTCAAGTTGTGTAGAATGATACAATATAGAAGTGTATTTATAGGTGATAGGAGAATCGAAATAATAAAGACATAATATCCTATAATAAATATTCAGATATATTAAATAATGCTAATTGATCTAATTGATTCTAATTATACTCTAACAGTTATATTCAATTAATTGATATACATGATATTAAATTGTGTGATATTTAAATATCTAATCAAATTAATTAGTTGATATAATTAGACCATCATAATGAATTATATTTAATGAGTTAAAAGAAATAAATTAGGAAACACTCTCAGAAGTATACCATGTCAGTTTTATCATTAAGTGCAAAAACTCGATTTTTATATAATAGAATAGATAGATAGATTATTTAAATTTAACAATTTTGTTTGGTGATTATTTAAATTTAGATAGAAATTCAAGTGTAGTCAACTTCACGTAAAATTGATAATTAAGAGTCATTAGATAAAAATTTAATTAAATCAGTCAAATTATTTAATCACTTTCAACTATTAACTACTGCACTTAAATTTTCACCTAAATTTAACATTTGACAATTAGAGTGCAATCTTTTGTTACGTAAATAAATTAAAAATACCTCAAAATTACATGTTTTCAAAATCAAATTCGAAGATATGAAATTTTTATTATTATTATTTATATAAGTTATCCTAGCAAACCTAACTTTAAGTTTAAATATAAATTTCATAATCTAAAATGATTACATTATCACATGTGAGTTAGTGTATATTTTGGATTAAAGTTTATAAGAAGGAGTTTATATTAAATAAATTTTTTTATTTTTATATAAAAATGAATTATAATAAAATAAATATTATTTAGATCGTTTTATTTAAAATTATATTTAAACAAAAATTATTAAAAAAATACATGAATTTATATTATTTAAAATTATATTTTTTACTATTTTTTGCTATAATTTTTTTTGAAAAGAACTTAAATTTAAATTTTTGTATTAAAATTTAATATTCTTTTAGGTACTCTTTTTGAGTATTTTTTTTATTTAATTTGGTTTTTCTAATAGGATTAATAATTCATATTATAAAAAATTAACAACAATGAATAAAGTACATTTTAATTCAAGAATTCATAATAAAAATTATACAAAATAAAAAAATAATAAAAGAAAGTTCCATAAAAAATTGTATTAGTAAAAATGATTAAAATTTTTATATGGATGATGAGTATTAAAAATTCTATATATATAAAGAAAAGACAACGGTATACATCACATAAAAATAAAGAACAAAGTTGATAAATAAAAAAAATTTAATTATTTATCAAACTGTAATTATTGAACGCAAAAATTAAAATATAAACTAGAGTTAAAATATAGAATCATATTTACGTAAAAATTGAGACTTTTCAGACAATTAAATTATGTTTTTAGTAATTTAAACGTTAAATCAAACTTCAAATACTTACATTTAGGAAAAAAAATATAAATCATTCTAGATTAAGACGATTTATTCACAAAAGCTAAAATACAATAATCTCTGTAACTATTTATGTGCAATATTTAAAACACATCAAATTAGAACTATTTATGTGTAATAAATAAAATTTATCAACTTAAGACGACTTGTAAAAAAAAATGATAACACAGTAAATATTTTCAATAGTTAATTTATTTGAATTGAGAATATTTCTACATGAATTGTTTTTCAATGAGATACATGAATAAAAAACATGAGACTTCTACACGTTTTGGGATTACGAAAAAGGATTTGAATCTTCTAAATTTTAAATTTTATTTTAGAGGGTAAAATATAATTTTTTATTATTTATTTTATAGGTGGAACCAGGAGAAAATATGAGAAAGAAACTATTTAAGAATAAGAGATCACACTTTATTTTCTAAAATGAAAATTCAAAATTTAGAAGATCCAAATTTTATAAAAAATAAAAAAGATAATTCTACCTACTTTGACATGCATGTGCCATGGTAGCATATGGATGGATCATAGATATATTATTGTTATAATATACCTATCATTTATGGATAAATAATAAATATATAAATTTAAGATTTAAAATTTAAAATTTAAAATTTAAAATTTATAATATATTATTATAATATATTTATCATTTATCCGTCTATTAACATAACAAATATATATTAAAATAGATAAAATTAAATGTTTTTTATGATCCTAAAATATAGGATAAATTGTTTGCCCTTTAAATTTACGCAATTGCATTCTTTTAAATATGAAGACGTAATATCTATAGAGACTGCTACTAGTAATAGCGGTTTACATAAACACATAATCCGCTATAGCTAGTCGCGAATTACATGCAAATGGGGAACACAACCGCTAGAGGCTATCGCTGTTTATTGATGCTTGGCTATAAATCGCTATTGGCAGTAGCGGTTTATGTGTATTGAGAGACGTGCGTAAACCGCTGGAGGCTGTAGTGGTTTATGTAGAGAGTGAATGCCTATATAAATTATATTTAATCTATCTTTATCTAATTCTAATAATTATTATTCCTATCATTTTATTTTAAATTATATTCATTAATATTAATTAAGAATATTATTACCATTTAAAGTTTATTTCTAACAAATAATATTACTATTCAAAATCTAATAATAAACAACAATAATTCTTTCATTTCTAATCTAACATGAAAATTTTTAAATTAAGTAAAAATTAATGAACTAACCTCCTTATTAATGTGTCTATTAAAATAGATGAAATCGTTTAGTCAATAAAAACATCTATTTTGTTTAAGATTCTACCTTCACAAGATAATGGTATAAGTTCTTTTAAAATTTTTCGAAAGAAAAGATACAAACTTAAAGTTCTCTCCTCCTATTAGTTCAATAAAAGGTTAGGTGACTTAATGTAATCCCTTCTCAAATTAGTTAGCTAAAAGTAGAAAGAAATTATAGCTTCACATAAGTAGTAGGAGCCTGTCACAAACTACTCTTTCCCTTCTATACTAATTTGTGACTTGATGTAGTTGGTAATTCTAACCCTACTAAATTATTTTTAGCTTTAAAAAATTATTTGTGATTTGTTGATTTAAATAATATGATATAAGATTCACCGAATTACTTTTAAAAATTCATTTCGTACCAACTTGCAACGAATTATATAAAAATAAATCAAGATATGAATATCAAACTTTAGACTAGGACAATTGATTAATTTTGAGTTGAAAATATTTTATTTATAACATTTGTTTATTATTTTGTTTACAATATTCAAACAAGAGTAAAGTATCGTTTTTGTCCCCAACGTTTGGGGTAAGTCATATTTGTGTTCCTAACGTTTAAATCGTCCTATTTGTATCCCTAACGTTTATAAAAGTGATTCAATGTTATCCTACTATCAATTATACTAACAAATCAGATTATATTTTTCAATTATTCTCACTTAGATGTATTCATTCTCAATTAGGCCTCACTTGGATGTGTTCGATTTTAATATTATATCTACTATTTGTGTTTAGATTCAATTATGTTCTTAGAAAAGTGAATTATATAAATGTTGTAGGAATTAGTTTCAACTTTTGATGAGCTATTTTTCGGAGTGGATCATCGATTCTATCCCAGATATTTATATTCTAACTTCGAGAAGAGATTTTTAAAACTCAAACTAAAGTGTTCATGATGTGTAATTGATGGCAGGATAACATTGAATCACTTTTACAAACGTTAGGGATACAAATAGGACGATTTAAACGTTAGGGATACAAATAGGATTTACCCCAAACATTGGGGACAAAAACAATACTTTACTCTTCAAACAATATAACATGTTTAGACTGCTAATTATTTTTTATATCATAGATGAAACTGTGTAATACATTAATATAAATTTAAATTGGTGTATTCCACAAGTGTAATATACAATATAAATTGCGAGTACCAATTTATATGGCGAAAGAATTTATAATTTATGATTTTATAAATTATAATTCTTTTAAATTAAAAGATTTAAATTATGACTTATAATTTTTAATTATTTTTTGTTTTATTTAAAATCATAATTCATCATTTTTAATTATCTTTTTTAATTTTTTATCTTATTTAAAATCATTACATTTGTTTTTATCCTACATGTTTCTTGTATCATTATACTATATCGTAATATTAACTAAAATTGTATTAAACCGTTGTTGCCTCCAGCGGTTTACGCACGTCTCCTAATACACATAAACCGCTACTGCCAGTAGTGGTTTATAGCCAAACATCAATAAACAAAAACCGCGACGGTCTGCGATTTATGTATTCATCCATTTGCATGCAATCCGCAACTGGCTATAGCGGATTATGTGTTTATGTAAACCACTACTGCCAGTAGCAGTTTCTATAAATATATGAAATAATGTATTTGCGTCTTCATATTTGAAAGAATGCAATTGCATAAATTTAAAGGACAAACAATTTATTTATATAAATTACCCTAAAATATATATAATTTTATCTTTTTTCATTTATCCAATCTCATTAAAACAAATAGGAAAAAAATATATGTTTATTTTGTTATTTCTACGTATTTATCATAGTTATAAAATTTTAACATACTTCTAAATTATAACTAAAGTCATAACGTCACATTGTTCTATTAAATATATGACAATTTTTAAATTTAAACACACTTTTTGGTCGGTAAAAAAACACTTTTTGTTAAATTTATTATTTATTGTTGATATCAAATCTTTTTAACAATATATGTTTTAAGAAACTAATTATAGCACCTAAATCAAACATGGAAGTGTAAACTAAAAAAGTAATTATATTTGAAGAGTGGAGAGAGTGGGAGAGAGCGTGGTGGTGGAGACGGTAGTAGGATTTAGAAGGAATCGTTCTTGTTGAAGGAAAGGTTAGTGGGAACCTTGATCCAGGTTTTATAAATGAGGCTTCAAAGGGCAAAAGTGTTATGGAGGCTAGTAGAGAATCTGGTTTGGACCAAAGCAAAGTGTCAGGAGGCGCCATGGAGTTTGAAGGGCAAGAAGCAGCTCATGGCATAGAAGATGGGGGAAAGAAGGTAAAGGGTAAAGAACCTTTCAAGGTTTCTTTTCGAGACAAAGTAGTAGGAGAATCCCCGACTAGGTTCTCTCACGGAGTGGACTCTCTTGATGAGGACAAAATGGCAACCATTATTGATGGAGAGATACCTAGTGTAGTTTTTTCGGAAGAAGCCAGAATGATCCTATCTACTCCATACAAAAATGCCATTATCATTAAAGTCCTCCATAAAACCTTTAGCTATTCCGCCACTACACATAAGTTAAGAGGAGTTTGGAGAACCAGAGGAGGATATGAGGTGTTAGATGTTGGTTTTGGATATTTTTTCATCAAATTTGATTTACGGGAGGATAGAGAGCGCGTGCTACTTGGAGGGCCATAGATAATCGCTGGTAATTATGTGGCAGTTAAGCCGTGGTGTTCGTCGTTCCGCCCATGTGAGGACACTTTTGGTTCCACTTTAATCTGGATCAGAGTCACAGGTCTTAACATATGGTACTATAGTGAGAAGGCTATCTTGAAGATAGCTAGAACATTGGGAAAGCCGATCAAAGTTGACTTAGCCACCAAATCGGCTGAGCGCGGAAAATATGCACGTGCGTGTATTCATATTGATATGGGACAGCCGGTGAAACGAAAAATCATGGTAGATGGTTTTGAGTACAACATCGAGTATGAGAATTTACATCTCATTTGTGATAAATGCAATTGCTTTGGGGATGTGACTCGAGATTGTGGAAAGATAGAAAAGAAGGTGGTTTGGGCAACACTAGAAAGCTTGAATGAACCAGAAGAAGAAGACAGAGCAGCAGGAGTCGGAGAGCAGCCAGTAAGCACCACGAAAAGGTCTCCAGCGAAGGCAAAAAATCAAGAATTCAAATTTCAAAATAGTGAAACTAAAGATCACTAAATATGGCAAGTGAGAATTTTGTGGGTGGGACGTTGCATGCATCTTTGGAACAAAATCATGCATCTAATAATGGGGTTGGACTAAGTTCAACAAGAGTAAAGCCAATAAATGTCCACAAGTAGGTTTTAATCTCAAAAGGCCTAGTCTTGATAAAAAAAACATTTGTGGCTAATAAGGGGCCATCTTTGGGTGAGTGTGAAGCCAAGAAAAATGCTCCAAAGCCCAAAGAAGTTTTTACAGGAACTACTTCTTCCTCTAGCGGTACTACGGGAGTAAGGAAAAGGGGCCCTGTCTCACATGCTTCTACCCCGCTGGTCAATATTAATTACAAGAGGAGAAGACCTCCTTCACTTCAGAACTCACCGAATGAACCGGTTGGAAGGGTCAAGCATGGCAACGAACAGATGGAGGGAGGTACCAAGATGGGAGACAGAGGACCCTCAACGTGAGACATTAGGGGTGGCTCCATCATCAAGTCTGGTTTTTTATGGATAGTGATTCTATAAACTTGATTAGTTGGAACGTGAGAGGAGCCTCTAACAAGATGGCTCGAGTACACTGTAAAAAACTGGTAAAAAAATTTAATCCAGCTTTTGTTATTCTTGTTGAAACACATGTTGCTTTTGGCTTTATGAAATTTTTTTGGGAACATTTGGGTTTTACTTCTGTGGGAATTGTGGAAGCCAGTGGACACAGAGGGGTATATGGTTTTTATCCTCTGATGATAAAGCTAAGTGTAGAGTAATTGCTACCATGGAATAATGTTTATCTGCTGCTATTGAAAGGGGTGGAAGGAATTGGGTGTGCAGTGCAGTTTACGGTATCCCCCAGCTGGCGATTCATGAGGATTTGTGGGAACATCTGTTGGCACTTGAAACTTCTATACAGGACCCGTGGTTGATAACATAGGACTTTGATGAAATCTTGCATTCTTGGGAAGTGAAACGGGGCCACTTCAATGTTAATCGAAGTAATTATTTCTCTCACATTTTGGATTTGTGTAACTTGTTTGATCTGACAACAGTGGGTAGGAGTTTTACTTGGTTCAGAAAGGTTCGGGGGAACAAGGAGGTAGCTAAGAAGCTGGACAGAGCTTGCAGCAATAGTAGTTGGAGAGTTATGTTTCCTGAAGTGGTCATAGAGGTACTTAGTCGTTTGCATTCTTATCACTGCCCTTTACTCATCAGATGCCTTGGACTGCTAGTCAGGAAGGGCAGCAGACTGTTCAGGTTCCAAGCTGCGTGGGCTACTCATCCATCTTATAAAAGTGTCATCTATAAAGCCTGGAATGGCAACATCAGCCACATACATAGCAAGCTTAAAAAGGTGCAAGAGGCTTCTCTGAACTTCAATTCTCGTGTCTTTGGGAACATTTTTATCAAGAAAAGAGCTCTAGAAAGCAAGCTTAATGGCCTCCAAAAAAGATTAAAATTTTGTGATGATGCAGTTGTCAAAGAAGAGGAACAAAAGTGCATGGATGATTTTAATTCGGTCCTTCTTCAAGAAGAGATGCTCTGGTTCCAGAAATCTAGGGAGCAATGGGTTAGGTATGGTGATAAAAATATAAAGTTTTTCCACATGCAGACCATCATTAGAAGGAAAGCAAACAAAATTCATGGCCTTTTTGTGAGCGATGGATCTTGGTCTTCTGATCCGGATCTTCTTCAGCAAGAGGCACTAAACTTTTATAAAGATCTTTTTTGCTCAACCGACCCGGTGGAGGTAAATTGTATGGGTGATTTTCCGAGACCTTCTCTCAGTAGTGAAGCTTGTGAGAGCTTTACTAATCCAGTGTCGATGTTGGAGGTTAAATCTGCAGTGGATAGCATGAGTCCTTTCAAAGCTCCAGGATCGGACGGGTTCCAAGCATTCTTTTTTAAAGAATATTGGGATGTAGTGGGTCAAGATGTGTGGAGTCTGGGGCGTAGGGTGTTTCAGGGAGACACAATTAATCCTTCTATGTTTGAAACCCTTGTTGTGCTTATTCCTAAGGTTGACTCCCTAAGCAGAATGAAGGACTTTCGACCAATCAGTCTCTGCAACGTCGTGTACAAGATAGTAACTAAGGTGTTGGTAACCCGTTTAAGACCCTACTTGGCTGATATTATATGTCCAAATCAGGGAGTCTTCATTCCTGGTAGAGGAGCTCCTGACAACATCATAGTGGCGTAAGAGGTCCTTCATTTCTTGAAGAGAACGAAATCAAGAAAGGGTGCTATTGCTTTTAAGATAGATCTAGAGAAGGCATATGACCGGGTCGATTGGAGTTTTTTAAACTACACCTTGAGTAGTTTCGGCTTTCCTACCTCTACTAGAAGTCCTATTATGAATTGTATTCAGGCGTCATATCTTTTGATATTGTGGAATGGGAATAGGTTGGATAGTTTTCAGCCCAATAGAGGGTTGCGACAAGGAGACCCCATGTCATCGTATTTGTTTGTACTCTGTATGAAAATGCTAGCTTGCTTTATATCTAATCAGGTGGAGTTGGGGGCTTGGGACCCGGTTGTTGTTTCTCGGGGAGGTCCACGAATCTCCCATCTCATATTCGTAGATGACCTTCTTCTTTTTTGTAAAGCAAGCAAGACACAAGTCCACTAGGTAATGCATTCTCTAAACTTATTCTGTAAACCATGGGGAATGAAGGTGAACATAGATAAGTCCAAAGCTATTTGTTCGAAGAGCGTGTCCAATACTCATAGAAATGTACTGGCTGGTATATCTTCTATCAGATTTGCTAATGAGTTAGGCAAGTACTTGGGGGTTAACATCAACCATCCGCGGGCATCTCGAGCGGCTTGCCTGGAGGCGGTGGAGAAAATAAAAAGCAAATTGTCTAGCTGGAAGGGTCGGCTACTTAATAGGACCGGCAGATTATGTCTTATAAAATCTGTGGCAACGTCTCTACCTATATATCAAATGCAGGTCTCCCTCTTCTCCAACAAAGCGTGTTCTAAGATTGATTCTGTTATTCGTAATTTCTTGTGGAAAGGAAAGACAGATGAGCGGAGCTTAAATTTGTTGAATTGGAGTACTGTGATCACGCCCAAGAGGCATGGGGGCCTTGGTATTCGCGACACTCAATGTGTTAATACTGCCCTCCTTGGTAAACTAGTTTGGCAACTCTTCCATGGTAGGAACAAATTATGGGTGCGCATTATGCTAGCTAAATATGTTCAAGGAAGCTTGGGGCTGGATCTTCAATGTCCTACGCAATCCTCGAGCATATGGCGCAACATCACAAAGACAGCTAGTAAGCTTAAAAATGGCTATGTTTGGTGCATTGGTTCTTTAACTCAATCATTCTGGTATCATCCTTGGAGACCGTCGGGGCCTTTAGCTCTAGAGATCCCTTTTGTGCATATTTCAGACACTGATCTCTCTTTAGGTGATATATGGTTTGGGGGAATTTGGAATTTTGATCATCTTTATACTGTGTTGCCTGAGACCCTAAAACTAGATATTACAACTTACAACCCTATAATGCAGACAGGTTATGATCCGAACTGGTGTTGGGGATCTAATGCCTCAAAGACTTACTCAACAAGGGATGGTTATGAATGGCTCCTTGATAGAAAGGCTGCATGGGATACAAATGAGAATTGGTTGTGGTTTTGGCGTTTAGGAATACCTGAGAAGGACAAGGGATTGATTTGGCTCATCTTGCATGGGGCCATTCCCATTGCCAGCTTTCGTTACCGAAGACGCTTAACAGTAACGGATCTTTACCCTAGATGTAATGAAGCACTAGAATCTGTAGAATAGTGCATCAGACTTTGTAATAAAATATGTTCGATTTGGGAGAGCTTGATGGTGGGAATGCAAACTTGGGATGTCGCCTTGGATTTTTAAAGTTGGCTTCGTCTAAAACTTCGGACCAATGAAGGGATATTTGCAGCAGGTCTTTGGTGGATTTGGAGGGATAGGAACAATGATATTTTTAATCAAAATGACATTTGGAGCAAGGAAAAAGTTCTCAAGCTTATCGAGCACTCTACAGCCGAGTATGCTGCAATCAAGCGTTCTAATCAAGTGACACATCATCCCTCTTTATGTGATTCGTGGTGTCCTCCCCCAATCAATGTTGTTAAATTAAATTGTGATGCTAGTCTTTTGGAACAAGATCATCTGGCTGGTTTTGGGTGTGCTATTTGGGACAATACGGGTAAATGGTTATTGGGTTGTTCGGCAAGCATTCCAATAGGAACTATTATTTGGTGTGAGATATTCGCAACTTGGAGGGTTCTTTGTTTGGCTTGGGAAAGTGGTCACAGGGAGGTAATTTGCGAAACAGATTGTCTAAAAGCTTATCTCTTGATTAAAAAGGATTCATCCCAGATGCGGAGAGAATACACAGACCTTCTTTTGAAGATTTATGAGATGCTGCAGTGAAATTGGGTGGTTCAAGTTCAATTGATTCAACGAACAGCGAACTCGGTAGCTGACTGTTTAGCTAAGACAGCGGCTAGTCATTCTCGTCCTTACACTGAATTTTTAATTCCTTATAGTGTTATTGATTAGATCATTAGGAAGGAGATGATATCTCCATCTTAGTTGCTCTTTGTTCCCTCTTTTATCAGACACTAAAAAATAAAATTTATAGCACCTAGTTGAGAATAAGCGTATGGTTAATATATCAAAAATTATTATCATAATCATAATTATTCCGAAAGTTACCTGAAATAGGACTATTTTTAGACTTGAATGTGAGGTTCAAATTCTTTCTAGGACAGCGTCCGACTTCTATTGGTATCAAGGTTGATGGTACTCAGTGGCTAAGAGAAGGGGGGGGGGAGAGGGGGTTGAATCTTAGCCCCTTTTCGCTGAGTGTTACTTTCTGCCCTTTGAAATAATTTCAAGAGATTTTTCTTATTTTTGTCTCGTAACTAGTCAAGAGATATTTTCTTTTTGTCTCGTAACCAGTCAGGAGATATTTTTTTAATTTTGTCTCCTAAGCAACAGAATCAGAAATGGAGTAGAAGAGAGAGAGAGAATCACACCAAGAAGTATCCTAGTTCAGCTGCTAAGTGCGATGCAGCCTACATCCATTCTCCATCACAACTATGATGGAATTTCACTATAATCATACAGATTACAGACACCAATTCTCCCTAGGAACTACCCTTCCTATCTGGGACAAGTCCAGAATCTATCCCCAATCCTGAACTTGACTTGGTCACCTACCAAGCTTTCAACTGCTAAGTGCTAGCCCAACTTGCAAGGGGATTCCCACAGAATCATGATACACAACTCATAGATGTACAGAGGACCTCTAAGACACCTATGGCTTTTTCTTTAATTTTGTACACTCTGCCTTTTTTCACTCACTGCTTTTTCTTACAAACCTCACACTGTTTGCCTTTTTCATCATGAGACTCAGACAGACAAAACTAAAGAAAATACAAAATAAAACACATTAAAGGAGAAGGACTTCTGTTAGCTTGGGTAGCTATGAGAATACTGTGCTTTTTTTTCCTTGTCTCAAGTCTTGACTGTTCACCCTTATTATAGAAGGGGAAGCCTCCAAGGTTGAAACAGTTCAACCGAGCCAACTTCTTCTTCTTCAAAATCGGTTTGAACAGAGAGAAGAGAGAGAGAACCGAAAGCCAAAACCAACATGCAATTACCTCTTTCTCATCCTTTTTCTTCAAACTTCATCAATATGAGCCTTCAATCTTGACTTGGTCCCCAAGAAGAATTTCTAACCCTTGATGAACACTTGATCCTTGACAGCTCCTTCTGCTCCACTTCTGCTTCCTCTTCCACGTAGCTACAGTAGCTACCTTCTGTAAAGTAGAAACGAGCCATACTATAGGGATCTTCTTCTCTAACCGAAATGGATTGCTTCTATTTTTAGGTATGGAGATCTTGAGGCTTCTTCACCACATCTTACCTTTAGTGGTAAAGATCTCAGCCACACCATACTGTAGATCTTCTTTTTGCAAGTGCCATCATTACCTTAGCCTCTTTCTTCTTCATAGCTTCTGTGCTTCTACCTTTGATAGCTTGCTTCAATCCTCTTTTCCTGCTAGACATGACCGAAAGAAAGAGGAGAGAGAAAAGTGAAAAGCTTTTAATGTAATTGATGAATGAAATTAAAATGAGTTAATTTCCCACTCCCCATGCTTAGTAACGTGTGAGAGTAATCAATGCTATCAAATCAATTCTAAAGTTTCTCTCTCCTATTATCAATACAATTAAATCTATTTAATTAACTTTGAATTCCATTCCAAAGTGGGAGTAGGTAACCGAACTCATCATGCTCTATTTCCTTTCTTTTCCTTTTCAATTTCGGACCAAGCTTTGTTGGTCTTGCAACAAAGATTAAATTTGAGCTTGCACAATAATTTTCTGGCCCAATTAACATATTGAAACCCAATTAAATATATTAGCCACATATCATATAGAATTTTGCACAAGGCTGAATATTGTCATCACAATGGGCTTATCTTTCTTTTCAGCCCAGCAACAAAATCTGCACACTTTTAACAAACTTGTTAAACAACCAATTGGTGATTAAATTAATAATAAACTAAAATTAAATTAACAATTTTGTAAATAATATTTTTAACAATGTTTGATCATCACATATTTCAAGTTTTCCAAACTCAACAATCTCTCCCCTGATGACAAACATTATTTAAAAATTAAATTGAAAAAGGGTAAGGATTAAGAGTACTCCCTTAAAGATTTTGGGATCCTCCCCCTTTCTATTTGTCACATAGCTCCCCCTTGATATGTGCCATTTTTATCAGTGGAAGCATTACCTGTAACAAGCTTTTTATTCATTCCAATATGTATTCAACATATGATACACACGAATGTTGAACATTTTGATTTTTGAGCATATGTATTAAGATAAACAAAACCTGATTTGTTATCTTCTAACCAATTTTTCTGCTCAACTAATAAACATAAAGTATGCCTGAGTACAGAGTACATTGCAACCAAGACTCAGCATACTTTAACTCAACATGCTCAAAACAAATAATTCCGATTAAAAATTATTTGCTGTCAAAACATTCAATAAAAAAATATCCAGTAACATAAAGTTCATTCAACATATCTGATCAGAAATTTACAAAAAGTATCAGAGCACCAAAAAATTCAAAACATGATAATGCAAAAATCAGAGCATAAATCATAAAAAATTCAGAACATGATAATGTAGAAATTAGAGCATAAATCATAAAAATCAGAAAAGATTAGAGCACAAGAGTAATAAATCATTCAGATTTCTGCCCTGTTAGTAATAAATCATTCAAATTTTAGCCCTGTTTCTCTTCTCTTTTTAATTCCTCCCCCTTTTGTCATCAATGGGGGTCCTGCAAAACAAATGAAAAATAACATGCCAAAATGTAGAATATTTGTTTAAATCAAAACAAAAGAGTCCAGAGTATCCAAGTACAATCAACTAACAACACACAAAAAAAACAGTACTCAAAAGAGCAGTAAACTAGAAATTGTTCGAACATAAATGGGCAGCAGTGAGCCTAACAATTAGGCATCAGACAGATTCACATAAGAGTGAGAAAATTCATTGTCTTTGTCAGAGGGAGCCAGATCCTTTTCAAAGCTTTGGAGAAGCAGATTAATCCTTTCATTACATTTGTTCCAAGCTTTTTCATTTTGGTAAGCCTGCTTACGAGCTTCTTTGTAGGAACGTGCCATCAGTTTGGACATATGTGAAAGCTCATTTACAACATCCTTGAGTGACTCAGCAAGCTTAGATGGCTTAAAAGGACAACTTCTAAGATCACTATCAAATGACATGGCTGGCATCGAGCTTTTTCCTTTGTTTCCTTTCCCGGTTCCAGAAACTCCGCCTCCTTTGATGGTAGACACCCTATTTTTTACCGGCTCATTTATTAAATCAACATGAAAATGTTCAAAGATACATGTGAGAAAAATACCATAAGGCAGATTTGCCTTCTTGTCACTACGCACACAGTCCCACATGTGACGCACCATTAAATAAGCAAATGAAATAAATTAAGAAGTAAGAATAGCAAAGAGAGCTAGGGTATCACAAACTATTACTCTCTGATAAGAACTGCTTTGTGGCATTAGAATGTGGTTGATAATTCGGTGAAGCAGAGCTCTCATAGGCCCGAGAGCTTTGTGAGTCAACACAGTCCCATCCAATGCAGAAAAATTTTCACTGACTTAAGTCAGAGCAATCTGATAAGAAATCCCAACTTGAGACTCCCACTTTCCTGACATATATGTTGTGGCTCCTTCATCAGTATACCCTAAGACAGCGCCGATAGTCTCCCTGTTCAGAGTCAAATGGACTTTCTTGACATAAGAATGAATCGCTCCATCGTGGTACATCATGTTCGCGTAGAACTCGCGAACTAGGTTTGGATAAACCGGCTTTTGAATTTTGAACAGTGGAGACCACTTGAGATTATCAAACAGAGTAGAGAAATCAATTCCTTTTGTACTCAGAGTTTCCAGATTCACTATGTGAGAGGCACATAGTTGACGGTTGACCAGAACTTGACCATGGAACTCGTAGGCAGCACACGAGTTGAACCTAGCCGGATCAAAATGGGAGTGATTCTTATTGAACTTATTCTTGAAGTCTAGAGAATCCAGGTTTAGTGGTTCTCTAGTATTGTACAGAACATAACCTTTGGAACGCTGAGAGCTTCGGCCAGATGGATGAGGAGTTGATCGCCTTGGGGATGACGGAGGTGGAGAAGATTGTGAGGCTTCTTCTTCTTCGACCATTGGCTCTTTCTCTTTTCCAACCTTTTTACGAGAAGAGGTTCTCTGAGCAATTACTTTTCTCCTCATGGCTTTGGTTGATTGTGAAGAAGGGGAAGAAGATGAAGTAGAATGTATATGGATATGGGTGTGGGTTTGAAGAGCAGAAGAAGGATTTTTGGAAGATGGGGTTCAGTTACTTCTTTTAGGTGCCAACTTCTTTTTCATGATAGAGAACAAAGAAGATAGTGAGAAGGTGAAGAGATGGCCAAATGGATTGGAGAGTGGAGAGAGGTTATAACTGTATTTAATGCTGTGTGGAGAGATGGTTAATAGAATAATGGGCATTTAATGGAGCGGTTATCATCAAATAAATCTTTTAAAATTTAAAAAGTAACTAAAAGATCTTTTCCTTGAATCAAGGGAGAGAGTAAGGGAAAAGATTTTGATTTGACATTAACTCCCCCAAAAGATATGATGTGATAACCTCCAAAAAATAATTTTAAAAAATGATAAAGAAATCAAACGGGCCAGAGTCATGGAATGGGTCAAAAGGGTTTGGCAGGCTTTATGCTTGTGATCAGTCTCCCCTTGCTTCCTTGCTTGTTCACTACCTTCCCAGATTTGTTTCCTTCCAACCTACGAGACAAAAACAAACAGAATCAATAAAATCACAATTTTTCAATAGAACTTAAATCCAGCATACCCAAGCTGTTCCTCAATGAACAGAACTTATCTTCACACAGAGGTTTAGTGAATATATCAGCGAGTTGCTCTTCGAATTTCACAAATTGAATATCAATAGTACCTTTTTGCATATGTTCTCTAATAAAATGATATCAAACCTCAATGTGCTTAGTTCTAGAGTACAGAACAGGATTTTTAGAGATGTTTATTGCACTCATATTATCACAGAACAAAGGTATACTATTGATTTTCAATTTATAATCCTCTAACTGAGTTTTCAACCAAATTAATTGAGAACAACAAGCAGAGGCAGATATGTATTCGGCTTCAGCCGTAGATAGAGCAACAATGGCTTGACCACATGTTTAGTGAGCTTCCAAGGAAGCAACACATTCTGGATGTGCTTCGTTTATCCACCTGATCTCCCGCATAATCTACATCACAAAACCCTACTGCACAAAACTCATTAGATCTAGGATACCATAAACCATAATCACATGTTCCCTTAATATATCTAATGATTCATTTGACGGTTGAAAGATGGGATTCTTTTGGGTGAGATTGAAACCTTGAACATACACCTACACTTTGAATAATATCCGGCCTAGAGGAAGTAAAATACATAAGTGAGCTTATCATTCCTCTATACCGAGTTTTATCCACATCTTTGCTATTCTCATCCTTTTCAAGTTTAGTATTTGGATGCATAGGGGTTTCCATTGGTGTGGAATTTTCAAGGCCAAATTTATTGATTAATTCTTTTGCATATTTTTCTTGGTGAATAAAAATGCCACTAGGAGTTTGTTTAATTTGGAGACCAAGAAGGAATGTTAGTTCTCCCATCAAACTCATTTCAAACTCATTAGTCATAAATTTTCCAAACTCTTCACACAAGGTTTCATTGGCCGAACCAAACACTATGTCATCCACATAAACTTGAACAAGTAGAATATCATCATTAGATTCTTTGATAAATAAAGTTATATCGGTGGTACCCCTTTGAAAGTGATTTTCCAACAAGAAGGCACTAAGCCTTTCATACCAAGCTCTTGGAGCTTGCCTAAGCCCATAAAGAGCTTTTGAAAGTTTAAAAACATAATTTGGAAATTCTTTATTTTCAAAACCAGGGGATTGTGCCATAAATACTTCTCTATCTATAAAGCCATTAAGGAAAGCACATTTAACATCCATTTGGAACATTCTAAATCCCTTATGGGCAGCATAGGCAAAAAGTAACCTAATTGCTTCCATTCTTGCTACCGGAGCAAAAGACTCATCAAAATCGATACCTTCCTCTTGATCGTAACCTTGGGCCAGTAATCTAGCCTTGTTACGAACAACATTACCATTCTCACCCAATTTATTTTTAAAGATCCACTTTGTACCGGTTACCTTCTTACCATTAGGATTGGGTACAAGTGTCCAAACCTCATTCTTTTCAAATTGAGTAAGCTCCTCTTCCATGGCTTTAACCCATGAGGGGTCTTCAAGGGCTTGCTTAACATTTAGAGGCTCTAATTGGGACAAGAAAGCAACATTGCTTTGTTCAACTTGCTTTTTGCTTGAGGATCTAGTCGTCACACCTTTGGAAGGATCACCAATGATAAAATCATGGGGATAACCCTTCAAAAACTTCCATTCTCTTGGCCTTTGAGGTAAGGATCTGCCTTGATGAGCTTCAGCAATCTGGTCTGTTCCGGATTCTCTGACTGGTTCAGAAGACAAAATTAAAATGTCTCCACCATCCTGATGAGACATTTCTAGACGAACAGGTTCTTCACTTGAGACAGTTTTAGGATTTTCTTCACTGGCTTCTTGGTTGATAATATCTTCACAACCTACATCATCTTCTACTACAACACTGGAAATTGAATTAGTATCATAAAAGGACACGTGTATAGATTCCTCTATAGTTCTATGTTCCTTGAGGTAAATTCTATATGCTTTGCTAGTGATGGAGTATCCAACAAATATTCCTTTATAGGATTTTGGATCAAATTTTCCAAGATTTTCTTTATTGTTAAGCACAAAGCATTTGCATCCAAAAATGTGGAAATACTTAAGATTAGGAGGGGTTCCTTTTCATAGCTCATAAGGAGTTTTCGTTAACCCTTTTCTAATGATAGTCCTATTCAAAATATAACAAGCTGTATTTACAGCTTCAGCCCATAGAAATTTTAGAACCTCATTTTCACAAAGCATAGCCCTAGTCATTTCTTGAAGGCTTCTATTCCTTCTTTCAACTACCCCATTTTGTTGAGAAGTTATAGGACATGAAAAATTATGAGCATTCCAAAATCATCACAGAATTTTTCAAAATTTTGATTTTCAAATTCTTTTCCGTGATCACTTTTCCAGTGGGCAATTTTTAAATCTTTTTCATTTTGAATTCTTTTTCAAAGAGTTGAAAAAGCATGGAAAGCATCATTCTTATGAGTTAGGAAGAGTACCCAACCGAATCTAGAGTAGTCATCCATCACTACCAAACCATAATGTTTACCTCCTAAACTTTGAGTTCTAGTTAGACCAAAAAGATCAATATGCAACATTTCCAATGGCCTCTTGGTAGAAATTCCATATTTTAGTTTAAAAGAACATTTTACTTGTTTTCCTAATTGACAAGTATCACAAGTAATATCTTTATCAAATTTAATGTTTGGAATTCCTCTTACCAAGTTTTTTTTAACAAGCTTAGAAATTCGGTACATGCTTGTATGACCCAATTTCTTATGCCAAAGCCATTTTTCAGATTCAAGTGATGTAAAGCATGTCACCTTTTTATCTTTTAAATCCTCAAGAGTCAATCCATACACATTATTACATCTTTTGGCTTCAAACAATATTTTACCAGATTTTTCATAAATAACTAAGCAATCCAATTTCTAAAATTAACTTCATAACCAAGATCACATAATTGACTAATGCTTAGTAAGTTGCGTTTCAAACCATCAACAAGTAGAACATCATTTATGAAATAAGAGAAACTTTTACCAACTTTTTCAATGGCCACTATTTTTCCTTTTCTATTATCACCGAAAGTGACAAACCCTCCATCATATTCATCAAGCTTAATGAAGAAGGTTGCCTTTTCGGTCATATGCCTAGATCATCCACTATCCATATACCACATATTGTCCTTTCGCTTGGATGCTAAGCAAACCTGCTCTATATGATCGGCCATGAGGTAGGTTTGAGACTTGGTTTCTGATTAATCATCTTCCTCAAAGTCATTTTCCAAGTCTTCCAAAGAAGCCATGAGTCCCTTCTTCTTTCCCCTTTTCGGCTTCTCCTCCTTCTTTAGTTTTGGACAATCAGATTTGAAGTGCCCAGCCTCTTTGCAGTTGCAGCAGATCACTTTGCTGAGATCCTTTTTCCTTGAGCTGCTTCCTCTGTTTTTCTCCTTTAGCTTCACCATTTTCCTGAATTTCTTAGCAAACAAAATAAAATCATTTTCAGATGAGTTATCATTGGATTCCTCATCCAGAGGGTTAGTAACAGATTTGAGGACTATTCCTTTCCTTTTTGAATCTTTTTTCAAATATGTGTTTTCAAAAACAAGTAAATTTCCTCTCAAATCATCATAAGTCATAGAATCAAGGCCACTACTCTCAGAAATTACTATTGCCTTAGTTTTCCACTCTTTTATGAGACTTCTCAAAATTTTTCTCACAAGCACAGATTCAGGATACGTGATTCCCATAGCATCCAAGCCATTAATGATGATGTTGAATCTTTCAAACAGTTCATCTGTCGATTCTCCTTCCTTCATTGAGAATATTTTATATTCTCTATTCAGCATGTCTATTCTGGTCTTCTTTACTAGGGTTGTACCTTCATGAGTGATTTGAAGTTTGTCCCAGATTTTCTTTACCATTGTGCATCTTGATACCCATCGGTATTCCTCGAAACTGATTGCACAGTTGAGCAAGTTGATAGCTTTGGCGTTGAGCTCCACCTTTTTTCGGTCTTCTTTAGTCCAACTGGCTTCATTCTTAAGATAGACCACACCATCAACTCTTGTAGTGGTTGGAAATTGAGGACCTTCTAGAATTATCTTCCACAGTCTGTAATCTACTGATTGGACAAAATTCTTCATTCTTTCCTTTCAGTACGTGTAGTTCTTTCCATTAAAAAGAGGAGGTCTGTTGCTTGACTGTCCTTCTGTCAAAGTGTAGGCCACCAGGTTTGAGCCATTGTTATCTGCCATCAGGATCTTTTCTCCAAGTTGCAAAGCTTGATCTCTTTGAGACCAAGCTCTGATACCAATTGATGGTAATTAGTGGCTAAGAGAAAGGGGGGTTGAATCTTAGCCCCTTTTCGCTGAGTGTTACTTTTTGCCCTTTGAAATGACTTAAGGAGTTTTTTCTTCTTTTTGTCTCATAACTAGTCAAGAGAAATTTTCTTTTTGTCTCGTAACCAGTCAGGAGATATTTTTCAATTTTGTCTCATATGCAACAAAATCAGAAATGGAGTAGAAGAGAGAGAGAATCAAACCAAGAAGTATCCTGGTTCAGCTACTAAGTACAATGCAGCCTACATCCAGTCTCCATCACAACTATGATGGAATTTCACTATAATCATACAGATTACAGACACCAATTCTCCCTAGGAACTACCCTTCCTATCCGGGACAAGTCCAGAATCTATCCCCAATCCTGAACTTGACATGGTCACCTACCAAGCTTTCAATTGCTAAGTGCTAGCCCAACTTGCAAGGAAATTTCCACAGAATCATGATACACAACTCATAGATGGTACAGAGGACCTCTAAGACACCTATGGCTTTTTCTTTAATTTTGTACACTCTGCCTTTTTCCACTCACTAGCTTTTTCTAACAAACCTCACACTGTTTGCCTTTTTCACCATGAGACTCAGACATACAAAACTAAAGAAAATACAAAATGAAACACATTGAAGGAGAAGAACTTCTATTAGCTTGGGTAGCTATGAGAACTCTGTGCTTTTCTCTCCTTGTCTGAAGCCTTGGCTGTTCACCCTTATTATAGAAGGGAAAGCCTCCAAGGTTGAAACGATTCAACCATCTTCTTCAAAACCGGTTCGGACAGAGAGAAGAGAGAGGGAACCAAAAGCCAAAACCAACATGCAATTACCTCTCTCTCATCCTTTTTCTTTAAGCTTCATCAATCTGAGCCTTCCATCTTGACTTGGTCCCCAAGAAGGATTTCTGACCCTTGATGAACACTTTATCTTTGACAGCTCCTTCTGCTCCACTTCTGCTTCCTCCTCTACGTAGCTACAGTAGCTACCTTCTGTGATGAATGAAAAAAAAGTAGAAACGAGCCATACTACAAGGATCTTCTTCTCTGACCGAAATAGATTGGTTCGATTTATACGTATGGAGATATTGAGACTTCTTCACTACATCTTACCTTTAGTGGTAAAGATCTCAGCCACACCATACTATAGATCTTCTTTTTGCAAGGGCCATCATTACCTTAGCCTCTTTCTTCTTCATAGCTTCTGTGCTTCTACCTCTGATAGCTTGCTTCAATCTTTTTTTCCTGCTAGACATGACCGAAAGAAAGAGGAGAGAGAAGAGAGCGAAAAGTGAAAAGCTTTCAATGTAATTGATGAATGAAATTAAAATGAGTTAATTTCCCACTCCCCATGCTTAGTAACGTGTGAGAGTAATCAATGCTATCAAATCAATTCTAAAGTTTCTCTCTCCTATTACCAATGCAATTAAATCCATTTAATTAACTTTGAATTCCATTCCAAAGTGGGAGTAGGTAACCGAACTCATCATGCTCTATTTCCTTTCTTTTCCTTTTCAATTTCGGACCAAGCTTTGTTGGTCTTGCAACAAAGATTAAATTTGGGCTTGCACAATAATTTCCTAGCCCAATTAACATATTGAAACCCAATTAAATATATCAGCCACATATCATATAGAATTTTACACAAGGATGAATATTGTCATCACAATGGGCTTATCTTTCTTTTCAGCCCAGTAACAAAATCTGCACACTTTCAACAAACTTGTTAAACAACCAATTGGTGATTAAATTAATAATAACCTAAAATTAAATTAACAATTTTGTAAATAATATTTTTAAAATGTTTGATCATCACATATTTCAAGTTTTCCAAACTCAACAAAGGTGCTGCCGTCCGAGTTACTCATGAAATAGTGGGAGATAGTACTTACAAGGGACTCCGATACTTAAGTTGGCAATGGTTTAAGCAGGTTTTAATAGATTCGGCTCGGAATATACCTAAGGATGTCAGTGTATTTATAATAGAATAGATACCCACCTTTTAGTGTAGCTCCACCTTTGATGGTGGATAACTGTTTCTTTTTTCTAAGAAAGTTGTTGAGATCTCTCTTCTAGATAAATGAGAGATATTTAAGAGTTAGTTACTTATTTAGATAAGTAGAATTGTGTTGTCATTGTTGTGCCCGACCTCTATGAGTTCGGGTAGGTGTAGGTGTAGATGAGACTAACTCTCTTGGGTGGACTTTTATTTATTTTGGATCTGAATATGTTTTTGGGCCAGAATATGAACAGTGTCCCTACTTGAGTTCGAGCTTTACGAGGTTAGACTCGAGCATTTGTAGATCAGATCCGTTTCTTGAGGATTAGAACATCAGATCGGACAAACCGCCTTCGTTGGTGCTAGATCGGGTACTCGATGTGTTTTAAAATTTGAGGCATTACATCTTTTCATAGTTCTACGCACGTTACTCTATGGTTACATTGGTAACCGTGCACCATAAATGAGATGCATGAAATTACTCTTTTGTCCCTAGTATCTTATAAATACCCAAACTCCTTTCTCTTTCTTCTTTTTCGCTTCTTTGTTGAAACGTTTGCACTCATCATTCTCCCTTTTTCAATATTTTCAACTTCTTTACTGCAACCATTCTTTCGTTCAAGATTTCCTTATCTTGAGAATTTGAAGGCTTTGCTCGTGCTTTCTTTGAGAAGAATGTTCGTGTTTTTGCTGCTTGTGTGCGCTTCGTTTCGCTTTTAATCAAGGCTGGTATTCCTTTTCTGTATTTACGTACTTTGTGATATGCTTTTACCTTGAATTTATTTTGCCACTTTAGCGATGATTCTTTGTTCATTTGATGTGTTATGTTTGGAAATCAAGTTTGAAAATTTGCTTCTTTCTTGAACTTTAATTGTTGTTGCTGTTTTGAATCTGAGTGTGGGATTTTTCTCTATGTTGCTCCCAAATGGTGTCATTTTATCTATTGAAGATGGCGCCATTTCCATGTTTGGTAATGTTGTGTATTTGTTTTATGTACAAGAGGTTGTAAAAAATATAACGTTCTTTGGGGTTGTTGAAGACGACCCGACCTCTTGCAGATTTGCCTGAATGCTTGTGTTGTACCCGACTTTTCGACTTGTTGTAATGATCTTCTTTTGTTGTATTGTAGGTGTAGCTTTTTTGTCTCGTTCAGTAATTCTCAATATGTCATCTAAAGTCTCGTCCGAGTTAACTTGGGTAGATGTATCTATTCTTTCTGTCGTTTCCGTTATTGATAATGAGTATGCTGAGACCCTTCGTAGGCATTATAGTTTGTGTGTAAACCGGAAGGATGAGCGTAGATATGAGGTCATATTTGCCAATCCTGAAAAGAGGGTTTGTTTTAACCAACTTAATAAGTCGGAATGCCATTTCATATGTGTATGAATGCTTTTTTACAAAGTTTGGGGTAAGCCTTCCTTTCATCGACTTTGAGTCCGAGGTCCTTAGGCTCTATAGAGTCTCTCCTTCCCAACTCTACCCTATATCTTGGAGTTTTCTGAAAATTTATCAACTTCTCTACCGTGAACAAGATGTCCTCCTTCTCTTAAAGTTTTCTTTTATCTTTTTGTTCTTACTAAACCCTTTAGCTCTAAGAAACAGGGTTGGGTTTCCTCTCGAGCTGTTCAAGGGAGGAAGGTATTTGCCCTTTTTTATGACTCTTTTCATGACTTTAAAAATTACTTCTTAAAAATTTGATCTGTTAAGGGTGTCTGACCTTTCTTTCTGGATGAGAAGGATGAACCTCTTTTTAGCTTGTATTGGGAGAAAAACCCTATAGTTATTAAGTACAACTTTGATGACTTACATGAGGTTGAGAAGAGTGTAGTCGCCTTATTCCAAGAGTGTTGGGGCAAAGCTCCTAATTTAGACACTAATAAATATTTAGGAAATCCAAGCCAAATCTAATCTGAGCTAGGTAGCATTCATTTTTATTTTGTAGACACAATTTTATAGATTGTTTCGTTAGTTAATATTGTAACATCCTTACTACCAATGTCACGCTTTTGGCTGCGCTACTCTGATAGAGCGGATATTACGACGACTACTATACATATATAATAATAAAATAGGAGCCTTTAACTCGAAACTGTAATATTGTTTTTCTTTGAAAAATCGAAAATACTTTTTCTTTCATTTTACAAGCATGCATACATACAATACCAATCACAATACTTCACACACACAAAAATTAAACAAGTAACTTACAAAAGTTAATCATCATTACAATTATGACTCCTATCCCTCTTTACAAAAATATAAATCTCAATAACAAGGCAATAGAAAAGACATCTACGATAATACAACCATAAAGTGCAGAAGTCACGTCATAAGCTTCCTCGTCTGCTTCCTGAAAAGAGAAGTCTGTAGGGGGCAAGAACCTAACTACACGATCTCACCAGAAAGTTTAGAATTGTCATAAGAGGATATGTGTAAGAAAAATAATGGATTTCAACCGCAGTGATTATCGCTCGTCTTATGAATCTTTTCAAAAACCAACAGTTACTTACTCAAAATCCAAATTCATATTTTCATTATAAAATCTTAAAAGTTACTTAAACTGTATGAATGACCAACTTGTTTCAAGCATAGGTTCATTAAGTCTATGCTGAACCAGTTTGATTTTTCATACTTTACTAAACTTTAACACAAATCAATCGCGGCCTTCGACCCATCACATAATCAATTATGGCCTCCGACCCAAGCAAAATCAATCAACATACAATCTACCACAAGTCAAAGTACATATCAACCTTTAACAACTTACCACAATAATATCAAATCTTGGCCTCTAGCCCAAAATAATATCATCACTTACATGCCACCACACTCCAATCCAATAGGCCACAATCACAAGTAATCAAACAGAGAAGCAGACAATCACACATAAAGAGCAAGTACAATAAGTAGTATAATTAGCAATTAATAGGATGTCAATTAGGCAAGCCAAGTAACTATGCAGACCAAAGCAAATGCAAACAAATACAGTATGATGCATGTCTGTCCTACTGGCTATGAGCTCACATGTCGGTTAAATTGCCAGAAGCCGACACATCCGGTATCTAACCCGGACATGGTATCTAGGTTACGCATCCTTAGCAGGAATACAAACGAAAGTGAGTGTCTTTTCACATCGAAGAAGTGTGCCTTTCAACCTTCTCTCGGAGGAATTTCGAAGGAGTGTGCCTTTCCACATCGAAGGAGTGTGCCTTTCCACCTTGCAACCAGAGAGAAATGTGAGAGAAAACAATACGAAGGAGAACGCCTTTTTCCACCTTCTCCACATCTATACCACGACAAGAGAGGGAATCATTCATCCTTAACTTGCCAAATCTGTGAGCGGGACAACGCCACCATCCTCACCGTCGGGGAGACAAAACCATCATCCCACAATGACACCGCAATCACGAACAAGCGGGATACCACCCAGACCTTGCCAATCCAGCCATTTAGGCCACAAACAGTCAATATCAATGTCTTTTAGTAATCTCATAAGTTATCAAACCCGTTAACCCCACTTTATTATCGATTTATCAATTTCATTAACACGTGAGCGGGATGAAACCTCTGTCCTCACTACGGCGGGATAAAACCACCATTCTCGCAACATCTCCTCCAGTCAACTATATGTTCATTCCGGGTATAATTCAATTTAAATCATTGGACTTAGCCACAGTTTATTCAGAGCTTAAAAATGAGTTATCAGACCTTAAACATAGGTTACAAAGGTGAAAAAGCATATTGGATAGGCAAAAAGAGTTAAAAATCATCATTTCCAAAAAACAGGACAGTCGTGCGTATGCATGCCTTGTGCGTATGCTACGCGCTGGACGTGTACAAAAAAAAGTCAGTTCTGGATTTTCGAAAATGTCAAGTCATGCGTACGCATGATTTTGCCCTTGCGCATATTGATGCACCACTATTTTGTGGTACATTTTATTCTGACACTTATGCATATAAATCGCATGTTTTACATATTCCTTCCTAATTCTATGCTATGATTGAAAACATGCTTCTTTGGCCTAAAATTACTAATTTTAATTCTCTCTTATTACCATTCGATGCCGTGATATGTGTGTTAAGTGTTTCCAGGGTTTATAGGACAAGAATGGCTTAGAGGGTGGAAAGAAAGCATGCAAAAGTGGAAGGAATACAAGAAATTGAAGGAATTGTTAAGCTGTCAACCCTGACCTCTTCGTACTTAATTGACCATAACTTGAGCTACGGAGGTCCAAATGAGGCGGTTCCAGTTGCGTTGGAAAGCTAACATCCGGGGCTTCAAAATAATATAATTTGTTATAGTTACTATGCTGTTAGGCGATGCACATGCGTGGATCACGCATATGCGTGACCTTGTGAAAGTTCAATCGACGCGTACGCGTGGGCGACGCGTACGCGTGACAAAGCCACGTGTTGGACGTATCAGAAATTGATGGGGGCAATTTCTGGGCTATTTTTGGCGCAGTTCCAAGCCCAAAAACACAGAATAGAAGCTGCAGAGTGGGAGAATCAATCATTCATTCATTCACACAACTTTCATACACATAATTTTAGGTTTTAGATGTAGTTTTCTAGAAAGAGAGGTTCTCACCTCTCTCTAGGTTTTAGGATTCTTAGGTTTAGCTATTCTCGATTTCAGATTTCTATCTTAGTTTAATCTAGTTTCTCTTCTACTTTTATTTGTCTTAGCTTTCTAGTTTATTTATTTACCTTATTTATTACTTTGTGTTGCTACTTTAGTTTATGAATTCTCATGTTAGATTTAATTTTCTATTTAATGCAATTTGAGGTATTTCATATTTATGATTGCTTTCTTCTATTTGTGCTATTGATGCTTACAGTTGGTTGTTTGGATTTTATTGTCTCTTATCGCTTTTCTATGCTTTTATATTGTGCCTTCCAAGTGTTTGATAAAATGCTTGGTTGGATTTTAATATAGATTTCTCTCCTTTTGGCTTTGGTTGAGTAATTGGAGACTCTTGAGTTATCAAATTCCTTTGTTGACTGATAATTGAAAGTTGCTGGTTGATTTGGATCCCTCTAAAGCTAGTCTTTCCTTAGGAGTTGACTAGGACTTGAGGAATCAAATTGATTTATCCACTTGACTTTCCTTCATAGTTAGAGGTTAACTAAGTGGGAGAAATGGACAATTCTCATCACAATTGATAAGGATAACTAGGATAGGACTTCTAGTTCTCATACCTTGCCAAGAGCCTTTCTTAGCTATTAGTTTACTTTCTTGCAATTTACTTTTCTTGTTCCTTATTCAAAACCCCAAAAAGATACTTTTCCATAACCAATAATAACTACGCCTCCCTGCAATTCCTTGAGAGATGACCCGAGGTTTAAATACTTCGGTTTAATTTTATTGGATTTGCTTTAGTGACAAACAAATTTTTGTATGAAAGGATTCTTTGTTGATTTAGAAACTATACTAGCAACGAGAATTTATTGTGATTTCTTTACTAGCAAAAATCCGCTTATCAAAGTGGCGTCGTCGCCAGGAAACTTGCAAACGTGTGCCTTATTATTGGTTATTGTGAATATTGTAAATAATTTTACTTTTTCGTTTCTTTGTTAGTTATTTCTAGTTTTAGGAGTTTATTTTTATTAATTATTATTAGTTTTGTTTTTACTTGCTACTATGAATTCTCACCCTTCTGGCTACGGGTTTAGTTCAAATTATGTTGTAGAGAATGGAAGTCATAATGAGAATATACATCAAGGTTGGAACAATCAAAGATGGGAGGAGCTACGAGGATTTGATCAACCCTTTTGACAACGACATCCTCCAATGTGCCATGAGCAACAACCACTCTATGATGCATACCAAGGCAATGGTTATGGTGGACCTATTCGTGGCAATCAACAACCTCCACCAACATACTATGAACAAGAGCCATTCCAGGACGCATGTCAATTCAATAACTATGGTGGACCCCTTGTGGTTACCAACAAGCCCCACCATATGCCTATGAACCCCCTCCTCAATATAGCTTTGAACCACCATACTCACGAGCCCCCTACTACCAAACACCCTCATATAATTCTAACCCTTATCCACCATACCAACGACCTTATGAGCCATATGAACCATACATAGAACCACCTCAATTCCAATCCAACTACTTCCAAGAACCACCACCTCCATATACACCATGTCCATATCTATCAACCCAAGAGCCATATGATCCTAATCATGCAATTCGAGCAGAACAAGAATCAAAGGATCGTCTCAAGGAAACAATGGATCGGTTTCATGCAATCCTTCATCAATTGGAGCAAGTGGAAAGCCAGAAGTCACACGAAGCTCTCATGGCTACAGAATCTCAACTTGAGAACCAAGGATTGAAGTGTGTTGTGCAACAAATGGAAAAGATGGAGAGTTTTGAACCGCCATATCCTTGTTCTGATGAACCACCCTCATATCATGAACCTTTCCTCCCAAATAATGAACCCTCATATCCACCCAAATCTTCAATGAATGATACTCTAAGTGTTCTTTTTCAAGGGCAAAGAGAGATGCAAAGGACGACATAAGAGTTCATAGCTACCTTGACCGAAGTAGTAGATAATTTAGCCTCTCTGTGCCTTGATACTCAAAGCACTCCCATGGCTACATGCGGAGAATCATTAGAAGAGCGTAGCATGAAGGAGACACTAGAAAATTCGATGGACAATAAGGGACATGACTTTGTATTGGAACAAGTGGAGGAAGCCATAATAGTTGAAGAGGAAGAGGTGGTTGAGGACTTAGGAGATGCGAAACCTCCATGGGAATCTCAAGTCATAGAGCCTCCTTCCAAAATATTTGAATTTGATGTTGAGGAGGGTGTTCAACCTCCAAGGCATATCATGGTTAAAGACTTTGAGGAGGTCGATCATGAGATGGGTCCAATAATTAATGAGTTCTTACCTACAATTGAAATCTTTCCCATTGAACTAGAGAAAGAGGTTAATGTTGCAAAAGCTTGTCAAGAGGTGGAGATCATCAAAGAGGATCCCAAGAGAGTGAAGCATACATTGGCAAGGCCGCCACTGGAGATACCTTCTCCCAAGCCATTACCATCCAACACAACATTCAAGTGGGTAAAATTCTTATCCTTAAACTCTACCTTCCCACTTGAATATGGTCTGTTTGAAACGGACGGACAACTTAGAGCTATCTGCGGTTTTAAGAGTAGAAGGGAGATGGTTAGCGGTTGGCAACACCATCCCAGGTTCGTTATGGTGGGAAGCTCAAGGCCTAATTGCAAGGGTCGGTATAATTCTCAATTGATTACGTCTAGGAGGATGTTTGGGTGCTTAAATGAGAATTCTAAGGCTAAACCACCCAGATGAAATCATGATGATCAACTTGAAGACGGGTGTAGGAACAAGATTTGGGATCCGGGCATACAAGAGGATTAACTTTGGGAGCTCAAAGCTTGTGGAGAACTTCATCCAGGCTTGGTGAATTTATTTGGAGATGTTAAAGCTTATTGGAAGTTCAAGCATTGGTGGAAGTTTCAAGATGAGTTCAAGCACAAGCTACCATGACAAGGAACTCACCAAATGTCCAACTTAAGGACTTTAACTAAAAGTGCTAGGTGGGAGACAACCCACCATGGTACGATCTTTCATTTTTATTATTATTTTTATTTTATTTTATTTTCTCAGTGTTCATTTATAAAATTCTACATAATCACTTGCATTCTGCATAAAAAAAAGAGCATTCGACGCGCAAGCGTCTATGACGCACACGCGTCGTATGTGTATGCGCAAATAAAGAGAGAGTTGCGATGGAGACTGATGAACAGGATTTTTGCCAGTAAAGAATTTCATAAAAACATTCGCGTTGTAGATATAGTCTCTAAACCGACAGAAATTCCTTTGTACAAACGTTTTGGTTGTCACAAGTAACAAACCCCTTTGAAATTGATAACCGAGTATTCAAACCTCGGGTCGTCTTCTCAAGGAATTGCAGGGAGGTATGTTCTTATTATTGGTTATGAGTTTGTAAATTGGGGTTTTGGAAGTAAGGTGGGAATATGTTATATGACAAATAATTTAAATGGTAATTAAAAATAAATAAATAGCTGCAAGGCAAACTTTTGGCAAGGTATGAGAATTTGGAAGTCCAGACTTAGTTATTCTTATCAACAACAATGAAAGTTGAATCTTAATTCCACTTAGTTAACCTTTACTAAAGCAAAGGAAAGTCAAGGGACAATTTGGTTTGATCTTCGAATCCTATTTATTTCCTAAGAAAATATTGGGATTATTGAAGTTCAACTCAATTGGCAAGATAACAATTAACAATTATGCTGTTGAATTGGATAACTCCTGAGTTACTGATTTCTTAACCAAAACTAAAAGGAAAAGAGTAAATCTACTGGAATAAAAATGTCTTCAGATGGGAAGCAGTAATCATGTAAATAAAAGAAAGCAACCATGAATTGAAATAACTCAAATAACATTAATTAAGAAAATTATATGTAACATGGAAGAGTTTATAAATTAAATAAAAATAAAGAACCTGGGATTGAGAGTCACTCCTAAAACTAAGAGAAGTCCTAAATCCTAAGAGAGAGAGGAGAGAACCTCTCTCAAAACTAATCTAAATCATAAGAAGTGAATTATATCAGCCTCTTTATAAATGGATGCATTCCCCCACTTTATAGCCTCTAATCTGTGTTTTCTGGGCCACGAACTGGGTCAGAAATAGCCCAGAAATCGCTAGAGAAGAAATTTGCCACGCTGATTTTTCGTCATTGTGACGCGGCCGCATGGAGCACACGGTCGCGTCACCTAGTGTCAGCGAAACTATGGCATATTATATATCAAATCGAAGCCCCGGACGTTAGCTTTCCAACGCAACTGGAACCGCGTCGTTTGGACCTCTGTAGCTAAAGTTATAGCCGTTTGAGTGCGAAGAGGTCAGGCTGAACAGCTTAGCAATTTCTCCAACTTCTTGTGTTCCTTCCACTTTTGCATGCTTCCTTTCTATCCTCTGAGTCATTCCTGCCCTGTAATCTCTGAAATCACTTAACACACATATCAAGGTATCTAATGGTAATAAGAGAGGATTAATAGGTAATTTAAAACCATAGAAAACATGTTTTCAATCAAAGCACATAATTAGGAAGGCAAATGTAAAACTATGCAAATAGTATGAATAAGTGGGTAAAGAGTTGATAAAATCCACTCAATTAAGCACAAGATAAACCATGAAATAGTGGTTTATCAACCTTCCCACACTTAAACATTAGCATGTCCTCATGCTAAGCTCAAGAGAAGCTATAAAGGAGTGAAAAGGAATGATAGAATGTATGAAATGCAACCTATCTAGATGAATGCAACTATATGCAGAATGTTTCTACCTACTTAGTTGAAAGTAAACAAATCTTTCAAGAAGAAATATGAACTGGATTTCATTAATTCAAACCATGAAAATTAAGCACAAATAGACTTGCAAGAAGAAAATAGCTCATAAAAGCAGGGAACAAGGAATTGAGCATCGAACCCTCACTGGTAGTGTATACTCTCTAATCACTCAAGTGTTTAAGGTTTGATTCTCTCAATTCTCTACTAACCTTGCTTTCTAAGGCTTGCTCTTCATCTAACAATCAACAAAAATTTAATGCACATATACACATATCAAGAGGTCTTTTAAGGATTGTAATGGGGTTAGGGTCAAGGTAGGATTGTATTTGGCCAAGTGGACTAAAATATGAATCCTTAATTAACTTAAACTTTCCACCTAACTTTAGACAATCCATGTAATCATAATACAGAAGCTAACTGTCCATTAACCATGTTTTCCACATATTCATGCATTCTAATTTCAAGTACAACTCATATGCATTGCTTTCACCACTTACTTTGGGGCATTTTGTCCCCTTTCACTTATTTGCTCTTTTTTTTTCTTTTTCTCATTCATTTTTTTATTTATATATTATTGTTTTTTTTCTCAATGCATATGATTAATTTATTGAATGCATGAACATGTCCTAAACATTTCTTTCACATTTTCAGAAAATTCTAACATACTCAATTCTCAAACCAAATGTTTCCAAAGCCAAATTCTCCACACTTAAATCATAAGCACTCTCACTAGTCTAAGCTAACCAAGGATTCAAATTAAGGACTTTATTGTTTTTCGCTTAGAGTTAATGATGTGCTAAAGTAAAGAACAAGGGGTATAATAGGCTCAACATTAGTTTGCAAAGGATAATAAAAGGTAAGGCCATATGGGTATGTAAGCTCAGTGAAACAAAGGCCTCAATCATATAAGTGCATGCATACATCAAATAATAGAAATATAGAATTAAGCAAGACAAAGATTAAAATTTTAGAGAGAAAAATACACACTAAAACAAAATTTTGGTTGATAAAATGCAACCAATTCAAATAGGCTCAACAATCTCACGGGTTTTGTGTGTTCGAGCTCTAAACCATGTTCCAGTATAATATTTCTTCAAACAAGTGTAACATTAAATTTTATTCAAATTAGTGAAATGCTCTTAAAAGGTTTCTTGAAAAAGAAAATATTACTTCAACCAAGTGGTAAAATATGCACAAAATCAAATAAATATGCAATCAAACATGCAAATGCAACAACTAACAAGGAAAATAAAACATTAGTGTTTGAGAAGGAAATACTAACCCATGGAGATCGGTATCGACCTCCCCACACTTAAAGATTGCACCGTCCTCGGTGCATGCTGAGATTTGCAAGTGGACGGGGGTTGTGGTTCCTCAGCTGGGGCTCTTTTTGTTCCTTTCCTTGCCGGTAATTTGGGAGTAGCTTTCTCTTTACCCTTCTTGGTGGCCATCCTGAAAAGGAAAAAAGAAAGTGACTTTTTAAAGCTAAGGGTTAGAGCAAGGAAGAGAGCGGGAAAGGTGGTAATCAATGCATAATAAAGAAGAATGACGTTAACACACGCTCATGAGTACATGTGAAAAGTCATCAATGGAAAATAGCTAGTACATATGATGACAAGTGAATGCAAGGTGTTTATTGGCATGCTGGCAAAGGCATGAGTAGCATAGATGAAGCATTCAATGTCCAAATTAGATTACCAAGTCTTTCAAACTATCAACATGTTTGTAATAACAATTATATTTAATCAATAAGACATGAAAGGGTTTTGTGAAAAACAAGCATTTATAATAGTAGATTAAAAGAAATCTTAAAAATAGTGCACAATGCCATACGGACGTTTTCACAAACACATAGCGTGCATGATAAATAAGCTATTTGAAAGTATTAAATTGAACATGCAAGCAACCCTTTAAAAAGTAATATATAACTGTCAAATCATTTTAATAATCCAAAAATATATAAAAATAATGACCCAAATAAATTTCTAACACCAATGAAAATAATGCAATGAATGAAAGTATGCAAATAAATTAAATAAAATAGAATGAGAGGGAAAAAGGATGAGAAGAAGAAAAAGAAAGTGAGAAAGGAGAGAGAAGGAAGAAATTAGGATTAGAAAAGAAAAGATAAGAAAATTGGTACTAATCTGGATAGGTTGTGCGACGCTGGCGACGCGATCGCGTGGTGCGCGATAAGGTTGGGTGACGCGGACGCATGGGGCACGCGATTGCGTGACTTGATTTGTGCTAGTGGCGCGAGTGTAGCCTCGCGGTCGCACAACTCTCTGTTCAAAACTCAGTATTGCCAAAATCCAGGGTGACGCGGTCGCGTGGTCGACGCGATCGCGCGGGTGGCCTTATTTCCAATATGACGCGGACGCGTGGGTGACGCGTTCACGTGGCAGGGCTTGTGCTACTAGCACGGGTCCAGCCCAATTCCAGCTCAACTTTCGGCTATGCACCCTTTTGACGTCGAAATCCTGGTCACGCGGCCGCGTGGGAGGCCATTATTCCCATATGACGTGGTCGCATCAGCGACGTGGTCGCGTGGGGTAATTTGTGCCATTGGCACGCCTCCAGCCCTGCTCCTGCGTAACTTTCTGTTCATTTTCTTTTCTTCCCATTGCACTGGTGACGCGGACGCGTCAGCGACGCTGCCGCGTTGCGTGCGTTTTTTTTTTTTTGATAATCTAAAAAAATGCAGAATGCAGTGTTAATATGAATGTGATGCAAAACTCCAGGTTCAATATAATAAAATAAAATGAAACTCAAAAACAAATAAAACTAAATAAAAATGAAAAAGGAACAATCATACCATGGTGGGTTGTCTCCCACCTAGCACTTTTAGTTAAAGTCCTTAAGTTGGACATTTGGCGAGCTCCTTGTCATGGCGGCTTATGCTTGAACTCATCTAGGAATCTCCACCAATGTTTGTGATTCCAATGGCCTCCGGGGTCCCAAACTAGGCGCAGAAAGCCTTCAAGTAAGTTAAAGCAAGTGACAAGGCCCCAAGAGTGCTGATTTCTAGATTGAATTCCGGGGTCCCAGACCTTGCCTTTGCACCCATCTTCTTGTTGATCATCATCATTTTTCCACTTGGGTGGTGAACAGTCGGAATTCTCACTGAGACATCCAAACAGCTTCTTAGACCCATTCAGTTGAGCTTTATACCAACCTTTGTGTTTAAACTTAAAGCTTCCAACCATAATGAACCTTGCAGGATAATTCTTACCACTGGCCATCTTCCTCTTACTCTTAATGCTACAAAGAGCTCTAAGTTGACCATCCGTCTCCAGTAGCCCATATTCAAGTGGGATTAGAAAGCTAAGGGATATGAATTTTACCCACTTGAATGTTGTGAAGGATGATGGCAACTTAGGGGGAGGTGTTTTTAATGAAATTGCAAGCTCCACTCCCTTGTGCTCTTCTCTGATAATTACCACCTCTTTGCAAGCTTCTTCAATTTCAACCTCTTCCTCTTAGTAGCTTTCTTCCATTTTAATCTCCTCTTCATTGCTTTCCAAGGGCATGGGAGGTTGTGCTTCTTCTTCTTGAATCTCCATCTCTTGATCAACCTCTTCCAAGTATTCAACTGTGATATGCCTTGGGGGTTGTACACTCTTCTCAACATCAACATCAACATCAAACACCATGGAAGGAGGCTCTGTGACTGGACTTTCCAATGGAGGTACAGCATCTCTTAAGTTTGCAACCACTTCTTCCTTTTTAATAATTGCTGCTTTGTCCAGTTGTTTAAGTATAAAATCATACTCATCCTCGATATTTTTCTTTCCATGACAACTCCCTTTAACTACTCCTGCATCTTCAAGGGTCTTTCCTACCTTTACCCGTAGGGCCTCCTCTAGCTCTTTATGAAGTATGGATTCGCGAAGATGATTCCTTCTTTCCTGTTCCATATCAATAGCATAATTGGGATCATCTTGCTCTTGGATTGATGGATGTGGGTGCTCTTCCATGGAGGGTGGTGATGGGATGAAAAGATCATTATGCGGTTGAAAAAGAAGTACACTAGAGCTTGAGGGTTGGATTTTAGAGGTAGAGGGTTGGTTCATGCGGGATATAAGATTTTGGAGTGTAGAGGTGAGACCAATGATGTTAGAGATGAGTGTATTGTTATCCAATGGAGGTTGGGGTGGTTCTATGTATGGTTCATTTGGTTCATAGGGTGGTTGGTATGGTGGATGTGGGTTGGGGTCATATGGTGGTGTTTGGTGGTGAGGGGCTTGTGAGTATGGTGGTCCAAAGTCATGTTGAGGAGAGGGTTTATAGGCACATGGTGGTGGTTGTTGATAGTCCATTGGAGGTGGTTGTTGCCATGAGGGTTGATCAAATCCTTGTGACTCCTCCCATCTTTGATTGTTCCAACCTTGATGCCTGTTCTCATTGTAATTTCTTCTTCCTGCAACATAATTGTAACCAGACTCATAGCCAAAGGGGTGAGAGTTCATAGTAGCAAATAAAAAATAAAAACAAATTTAAATTAAAAGGTTATTTAAATTTTGAAAATTTGAAATTTGATTTTTGAAATAAGATAAGATAAAATAAAAATTTTAAAATAAAAACCAATAACCTCTCAACTTAAGAAAAAACAAAAATAAAAACAAATAAACAAGCAAAAATAAAATATTTACAATAACCAATAATAAGGCACACATTTGCAATTCCCCGGCAACGGCGCCATTTTGACGAATAGGATTTTTGCCAGTAAAGAATTTCATAAAAACATTCGCGTTGTAGATATAGTCTCTAAACCGACAGAAATCCCTTCGTACAAACGTTTTGGTTGTCACAAGTAACAAACCCCTTTGAAATTGATAACCGAGTATTCAAACCTCGGATCGTCTTCTCAAGGAATTGCAGGGAGGTATGTTCTTATTATTGGTTATGAGTTTGTAAATTGGGGTTTTGGAAGTAAGGTGGGAATATGTTATATGACAAATAATTTAAATGGTAATTAAAAATAAATAAATAGATGCAAGGCAAACTTTTGGCAAGGTATGAGAATTTGGAAGTCCAAACTTAGTTATTCTTATCAACAACAATGAAAGTTGAATCTTAATTCCACTTAGTTAACCTTTACTAAAGCAAAGGAAAGTCAAGGGACAATTTGGTTTGATCTTCGAATCCTATTTATTTCCTAAGAAAAGATTGGAATTATTGAAGTTTAACTCAATTAGCAAGATAACAATTAACAATTATGCTGTTGAATTGGATAACTCCTGAGTTACTGATTTCTTAACCAAAACCAAAAAGAAAAGAGTAAATCTACTGGAATAAAAATGTCTTCAGATGGGAAGCAGTAATCATGTAAATAAAAGAAAGCAATCATGAATTGAAATACCTCAAATAACATTAATTAAGAAAATTATATGTAACATGGAAGAGTTCATAAATTAAATAAAAATAAAGAACCTGGGATTGAGAGTCACTCCTAAAACTAAGAGAAGTCCTAAATCCTAAGAGAGAGAGAGGAAAGAACCTCTCTCAAAACTAATCTAAATCATGAGAAGTGAATTATATGAGCCTCTTTATAAATGGATGCATTCTCCCACTTTATAGGCTCTAATCTGTATTTTCTGGGCCGCGAACTGGGTCAGAAATAGCCCAGAAATCGCTGGAGAAGAAATTTGTCACGCTGATTTTTCGTCATTGTAATGCGGCCGCATGGAGCACGCGGTCGCGTCATCTAGAGTCAGGGAAACTATGACATATTATATACCAAATTGAAGCCCCGGACGTTAGCTTTCCAATGCAATTAAAACCACGTCGTTTGGACCTCTGTAGCTAAAGTTATAGCCGTTTGAGTGCGAAGAGGTCAGGCTGGACAGCTTAGCAATTTCTCCAACTTCTTGTGTTCCTTCCACTTTTGCATGCTTCCTTTCTATCCTCTGAGCCATTCCTGCCCTGTAATCTCTGAAATCACTTAACACACATATCAAGGCATCTAATGGTAATAAGAGAGGATTAATAGGTAATTTAAAACCATAGAAAACATGTTTTCAATCAAAGCACATAATTAGGAAGGCAAATGTAAAACCATGCAAATAGTATGAATAAGTGGGTAAAGTGTTGATAAAATCCACTCAATTAAGCACAAGATAAACCATGAAATAGTGGTTTATCAGAGACGCACGGGAGGGGTGCGTGGCGCACAAGACACACCACGCGTACGCGTCCTCTACGTATTCGCCGATCCACGCGTAAGCATCAGCGACGCATATGCATGGGCTTGCCAATCAGCGTAAAAGGGTGCTTGAACAGAGAGTTGTGATGCCATGGCGCTGGAATCGCGTGACCGACGCTCACGCGTCAGTGTTCATGTTTGGCCACCCACGCGTACGCGTCGCATGGCTGATTCAGTTTTCACGCTTACGCGTAATGCATGCGTACGCGTCGCATTCCGTTTTTCATTCCCTTCCCCTTTCTTCTATCCTTTCTCCTTCTTTCTCCCTCCTTTCTTATTTTCTTCTTCTTCATTTCTTTAACTTCTCATCCTTATTCTCTGTTATTCTCTTTTACATATTGCATTTGCGTACTTTCCTTCATTGCATTTTAATTTTGTTCATGTTTTTATTTTCTTTTCTACGTTTATTATTTTCTCCGTTGGTGTTAAATGTTCTTATTCAACTGTTGTATCTTTTTTGGTATTATTTTGGTGCTTAGTGACTTATTCTCCACTGTTGGGTGATCTTATTTATCTGTCAAAGCTAATCTTTTATGATATCTGTGTTCCTTTTGCATTGACATGAATCTATATTGTCTTTCATTACCTACTATCTCTTCCCCATTGTTACAATTTTTGCACTGTTGATATCCCATTTTCTTCTACTATTTTTTCACTTGCATGTTGTAGCTACCATGTAATTGAGACCCTCATTATTTGGTATTAACCCAACCATATTTTATTTGTTTTCTATCTTTGTTTTTGGATTACTTTTCTTCTATTTTCTCTTCTTTCAGGATGGCCACCAGGAAGGGAACCGGAAGACGTTTCAATGAGGCGACAAACAAGTCCATCTGCACAATCTTTGGAGAAAAGCATCAGTTGTAGCAGCCCGTCCACTTGCACATCTTATCATGCACCGAGGACGGTGCAATCTTTAAGTGTGGGGAGGTCGATACCAACTTCCGTGGGTTAGTTACTTCCTATTTCAACACCAATGTTTAATTTTCTTTGTTAAATTAGTTGTTGCATTTGCATGTTTGATTGCATGTTTGTTTGATTTTGTGCATGTTCTTCTACCACTACCTGGTTGGAGTGATAAATTCTTTTTTCAAGACCCTTTTTATAGCATTACACTAATTTAAATTAAAATTTTTTTTGTTAAACTTGTTTGAAGATTGTAATTTGGAACATGGTTTATAGCTAAGAACACACAACCTGTGAGATTTTGAGCTTAATTATATGGTTACATTATTTAACCATGATTTTTATTCTTGTGTGTTTTCTTCCCTATGATTGCAATCTATGGTTTGTTCCATTCTATATGTCCATTGTTTAGTGTATTTGCATGCATACATATAATTGAGGTCATTATCACTTATCCCAAATAGCCTACCATTTCAATTACCTTTGTTTACCACTTTGAGCCTTTTATTCCCCATTTGTTCTATATTTTACTACATCACTAGCCTTAAGTGAAAAACAATTAACTACCCAATTGAATCTTTAGTTAGCTTAAGATAGAGATTGTGTATAAATTAAGTGTGGGGAACTGTGGGAACCTGGGTTAATGGAAATGTGTTATGCTTCTACTTTACTTGAATATTGGGAATTTGGGGTACATACTCATGTGAAACCAGAAAAACCATATGCATTGATATGTTATAGCTCACTTGGCCATACATATATCTTCACCCTTACCTTAGCCCCATTACAACCTTGAAAAGACCTCATGATGTTTGCATTTGTACACTAAATATTTGTTGATTGGTTAGATGAAGAACAAAGTTTTAGAAAGCATGACTAGAGAAGAGTAGAGTGGATTAACCCTAGACACTTGAGCGATTAGAGCGCATATACACTTCTAGTGAGGGTTCAATGCTTGATTCTATGTTTCTGGCTTTTATGAGTTGTCTTCTTACAAGTTTACTTGTCTCTTATTGTGTGATTTGAATTAGTGGACTCTGATTTATGTTTGTCTTGGAGAATTTGTTTATTTTTAACTAAGTAGGTAGAAGTATTTTTGCATTTAGTTGCATTCGTATAGATAGGTTTCATTTCACAAGTTTTACCATTCCTCTTCACTCCTTTATAGCTTCTCCTGAGCTTAGCATGAGGACATGCTAATGTTTAAGTGTGGGGAGATTTGATGCACCACTATTTCGTGGTACATTTTGTACTTAATTGAGTGGATTTTATCCATTATTCTCACACTTATGCATATAAATCGCATATTTTACATATTCCTTCCTAATTCTGTGCTATGATTGAAAACATGCTTCTTTGGCCTTAAATTGCTAATTTTAATTCTCTCTTATTACCATTCGATACCGTGACATGTGTGTTAAGTGTTTCCATGGTTTATAGGGCAGGAATAGCTTAGAGGATGGAAAGAAAGCATGCAAAATTGGAAGAAATACAAGAAATTGAAGGAATTGTTAAGCTGTCAACCCTGACCTCTTCGTACTTAATTGACCATAACTTGAGCTACAGAGGTCCAAATGAGGCGATTCCAGTTGCGTGGAAAGCTAACATTCGGGGCTTCGAAATGATATATAATTTGCCAGAGTTTCCATGCTGTTAGGCAATGCGCACGCGTGGATCACGCGTACGCGTGACCTTGCGAAAGTTCAATCGACGCGTATGCGTGGGCAACGCGTACGCGTGACAGAGCCACATGCTGGACGTATCAGAAATCACTGGAGGCAATTTCTGGACTGTTTTAGGCCCAGTTCCAAGCCCAAAAACACATAATAGAAGCTGCAGAGTGGGGAAATCAATCATTCATTCATTCACACAACTTTCATACACATAATTTTAGGTTTTAGATGTAGTTTTCTAGAGAGAGAGGCTCTCTCCTCTCTCTAGGTTTTAGGATTCTTAGGTTTAATCTAGTTTCTCTTCTACTTTTATTTGTCTTAGCTTTCTAGTTTATTTATTTACCTTATTGATTACTTTGTGTTGCTACTTTAGTTTATGAATTCTCATGTTAGATTTGATTCTCTATTTAATGCAATTTGAGGTATTTCATATTTATGATTGCTTTCTTCTATTTTTGCTATTGATGCTTACAATTGGTTGTTTAGATTTTATTGTCTCTTATTGCTTTTCTATACTTTTATATTGTGTCTTCCAAGTGTTTGATAAAATGCTTGGTTAGATTTTAGTGTAGATTTCTCTCCTTTTGGCTTTGGTTGAGTAATTAGAGACTCTTGAGTTATCAAATTCCTTTGATGATTGATAATTGAAAGTTGCTAGTTGATTTAAATCCCTCTAAAGCTAGTCTTTCCTTAGGAGTTAACTAGGACTTGAGGAATTAAATTGATTTATCCACTTGACTTTCTTTCATAGTTAGAGGTTAACTAAGTGGGAGCAATGGACAATTCTCATCACAATTGATAAGGATAAGTAGGATAGGACTTCTAGTTCTCATACCTTGCCAAGAGCTTTTCTTAGCTATTAGTTTACTTTCTTGCAATTTACTTTTCTTGTTCCTTATTCAAAACCCCAAAAAGATACTTTTCCATAACCAATAATAACTACACCTCCCTGCAATTCCTTGAGAGATGATCCGAGGTTTAAATACTTTGGTTTATATTTATTGGGTTTACTTTAGTGAGAAACAAATTTTTGTATGAAAGGATTCTTTATTGGTTTAGAAACTATACTAGCAACGAGAATTTATTGTGAATTCTTTACTAGCAAAAATCCGTTCATCACGTATGCATGCATACACGCACAAAAAATTTCAGTTCTGTAAAGCATGTCATGCGTACGCAGGACCCCAACTTTTTGCAACTTTTGCAGAATTCAGTTCTAAACCCCAATTTTTACAAAACTCGTAACTTTTGGTACACAATTCATTTTTCACCCATTCTTAAACTGTTTTGAAGATCTTTTAACTAGCTTTAATTCAAGATAGGTTTCACTCAATTTCATGCTCTGAATACTAAGTTATGGCCCATTGAAGTTGGTCAAAAATATGTTTTTACCAAATTTCACACAATGCTCATTTTGACCAATTTCCAAATCCAGTTCAATTTCAAACATTCCAAACCATTTATAAGCCTTCTCAACACTCAATTATCAATTTTCAACTATTCCAAGCCTATTCAACTCAATTCTAATTCATTTAGCACATTCTGTCAAACACTCCCATTGACAACAACAACACACAACACTTCTCAATTCATCCAAAACTCATTAATTTAATAATCAATTCACACATGGCAATCACCACTTACCGTGACTCACTAAATGTTTGTTTTTGATTCATTCTACCTAATTACATTGAAGTAATATTTTTAAGTTTCTACATGGCCAAAACTTGTGAACTATGCATATTTGAGGTTCCTTTTGACTATGCTTGCAAAGTTGGTGCATTTTGACCTATGTAACCACTCATTCACTCTATTTGTTCATAAAATGATTTTTTTGTATTACATTAGGCATCAATCTTACTCTTTTTCACATCAATCTTGCAATCTTAGTGGTTAAATACATTGATGTATGAATATGCCTCGTTTTCAACTTTTTCTTACTTGTTTCATCATCAAGTGCTATGGTTATGCTCTAATGACATGTTAAGTTTTCACTGCTGAATATGTGTGCTACACATATCTTAAATCAGTCATTTTTAGCATAATACATTGTTTGCGAAGTTGAACATGAACTTGTCTATTTTGCAACTTGTTGAAAACGTTTCCGAGTTAAGGACTATGTTTGCTATGCACGTAACCCTAATTTTTCTTTAATAACTAACTTCTCTTTTTCAGCTAAATCTTTTTCTTTCTCTAAGTGCATAGAAACAATGTTTTCTTACTTTTTTTTTGTTAAACAGGCAAGTTAACAAACTTTAATTGACTTTGATTGATGGGAGTGTGATTTCTGCTTGGTTTTGTTTTAAATATTACATACACTTCCAATCAATTCTATTTTCTCTATTGACTTCACAATTATGTTGTCATTTACCTTAGTTTCTTAATTCGTTCCTGCTTGTTATATCATTTTTCTTTGTGTGTCTTTAGAATGCATTTCATATGCCCGTTTTCTTTGTTCTTTTTCAATATGTCTGATAGAAAAGGAAAGGATAAGGCCACAAAGTTAGCTATAATAAAGAGAACCCAACATGCCGTTGAATAAGCAAATGAGGCTCAAACAGAAAAAACCATCAGTAGGAGAGATAAAGAGAATCAGAGTTTACCTCCTACTAATGAGTTCAAGTTCTCTAACCTATACTCAGAGCTAAAGTTCCTAGACTTTTGGAAGCATAATATGCACATTGAGCAGAAGCTGCAAATCCCCAATGAGTGGAACCAATATACTGAGGATCGAATTTCTCAACGGGAATGGGTATTCTTAGACCAAAAATTGGTGGCTGTGAATGCATCGTGGGTCTGTGAGTTCTATGCCAATTACTACACGGGGTCCCTCAATACAGTTCACCTGAGGGGCAAGAAGATCTTAGTTACTAAGGAGTTAATCAAGAGAATCCTCCACTTTCTGCCTAAGACAATTGACAAGGATGCTTAAGAAAAGGCAGAAAGTGAGAGAAAAATGTTGAACTTCAACTGGGATAAAGTGATGGACATCATTGCGAAGCCTGGGAGTCAGTAGATATATGGATCTAACAAATGAGCTCCCAAGGCTATTTCAGTTCACACCCTGACAGTGGAAGCTAGGATATGGCAGCAGATCCTGTCCAATTACATAATGCCGAACACCCATGAGACAAAGATTACTGCAGACATGACAATCTTGATCTGGTGAGTCTTGGAGGGTAAATAGTTGTACCTTCCAAGGCTCATCAGAAAGCATATGGGTCGAGCTTACTGCATTGGCAACCTGGCCTTCTCATGTTTGATCACCCAGTTAGCTATGAAGGCTGAGGTTGTCTGGCTGACCACTGATGAGAGACCGACAGTCACTGGGAGCAAGAAAGTGATACCACATTGCGACTGGTACAGATTTCAGCCGACCGCCAGACGCAGAGGCCTTCGTCAGCCAGCATCCATAGGGGATGTAGGTCCCTCAGCATCAGCAGCACCAGTATCACCACCATCATCATTAGAGCCAATCTACTATCTAGTCCACTGGCTTCTCGAGGAGATAGCTCGCTTCAAGCGGCACTCCAAGCGACACTACGAGAGCATTAAGCGCCAGAACCGGGAGTGGGATGTGATGATTAAAGAGTTGGCACCCCATCTGAGCATAACGGGGAGGAGGAGCAAGATCCACCAGCTGAAGGTGGAGATGACGATGACTCCTTCCATTCCATGTGAGCACCAAGGACGGTACTTGATTTTAAGTGTGGGGAGGTCGTCCAACCGTATTGGCAAATTTCGGTGATATTTATTCTATTTCAAACACTTCAGTTTTAGTTTTTATTATGATTTTTAGATATTTTGTTGTCATTTTGATATTTTGGATACATTTTAGTTTACTACACTTCTATTAGTTCGGTTTGTACATAACTAGTATCTTTATAGTTTACTACACTTTTATTTTGGCTTGTATATGCCTTCATTAAGCTCACACACACACACACATTCACACACACACACAATTACACACACACACACACACACACACACACACACACATATATATAGAATAAACTTAGTCAGATAATAAAATTTTCAAGACAATTTCTTTTTATATAGGACATTGGCATCCCAATTGATTTGAGTTAATTTTTTTTATTGAACTTGCTTGAACTATATTGTGGAACATAGTTTTAGAGCTAGAACACAATCTTGTAAGTTTTGAGATTTAATGTGTGGTTATATCATATTAACCACTATCTTTATTCTTGTGTGTTATTCTCTTTCTATGATTGTAATCTTTGACTTGTTTGGTTCTTTATGTTCATTATTCTGTGTATGAATGTATTTATATAATTGAGGCTGTTATTTCATTAAGCTCACTTACCCATATAACCTCACCTTCTTATCTACTTTTGTCAGCCAATTTTGAACCTTATTAATCTCGCTTTGTTCTCAATTTAGCACATCACTAACTTTAAGTGAAAAATAATAAATGTCCTTCATTTGGATCTTTGATTAGCTTAGACTAGTGAGAGTATATATCATCTAAGTGTGGGAGAGTTTGGTAACATCGGTAGAAAATAAAAGTGTATTTTGGGTATTCATTGGCAATTTTGGAAATTGGATACATATTCATGCATTAAATACTTAAACTATATGCATTTATTTTTTGAAAAAAAATTGTGTATATATTATGTTTCAAATGAAAAGAAAAGAAAAAAATAAAATAAAAAAAGAAAAAGAAAACAATAAAAAGGGACAAAGGTTACCCAAAAGAAAAGTATGAAAAATAAATACATATGTGATGTGAATTGAAAAGAATGCATGAGTGTGTGAAAAGTGAATAATGGGAAATTAGGTTGTATTATAGTTGAATAAGTTGTTGTAGGTTAGGTGGATGTTTAAGCTAATGAAAGGTTCAAATTTGAAGTCCACTTGACGATATACATCCTTGCCTTGACCTTAACCCTATTACAAGTCTACAACCTTGAAAAGTCTTCACGATACTTCCATGCATACATTAAATATTTGTTGATTGTTAGAAGAAGAACAAATCTTAGAAAACAAGATTAGAAGAGAATTGAGTGAATCAACCCTATACACTTGAGCGATTAGAGAGCATACACATCCAGTAAGGGGTTCGATTGCTCAATTCTATGTTTTCACATTTTATCATTTATTATCTTGCAAGTTAGTATATCTTTTAGAACTCAAATTAATTCATGGGACTACATTGTTTGCTATATTAATTTAGCCCTCTATGTTTGTATATTTTCTTGAAAATTGATTTATTTTGACCAAGTAGATATAAATAGATACAAGTAGATAGATAGATAGAAATAGATAGAATAGACATATATAGTTTACTTTTAATAAGTGCGACATCCCTTGATCTTATCTTTCTTAATGCTTAGCATGAGGACATGCTTTTGTTTAAGTGTGAAAATTTTATAAATCCATATTTTACGATTATTTTTTGCTTGAAAATAGTGAATTTTATCAACTTACCTTGCATTCATTCCTTGAAATTGCATGTTTTTGTCAATATCTTCATAATTGTGCTTAATTGTGGAAAACATGCTTTTTATACTTAGAATTACCAATTTTAATTCACTTTTCTCCCATTCGATGCCTTGATATGTTTGTTTGAGTGATTTAAGATTTAGAAGGCAATAATGGCTTGAAGAAATGGAGGAAAAGCATGCAAAAGTGGAAGAATCATGAAGAAATAAAGTTTTGGAAATCTGCCCTGTTGTGCGTACGCATGGCAGATGCGTATGCATGGAATATTGGAGGTTTCATGGTTGCGCGTATGCATAGGTCATGTGTACGCATCATTCGCGATTCACGCGTACGCATGGTAGATGCATACGCATGATCCCAATCATTTGATTCACTTAAGAACACGTGGGTCATGATTTCAGGCTAATTTTGGGCCCAATCCAATTCATTTCTGAAGCATTGGAAGCATGGACCAAGGGAGGATCAAGCAAGTAGTGTAGAAGTAGTGTTAGAATAGTTTTAGTTTAATTTTTTTATCATGTTTTTAGGTTAGAATTCTAGAGAGAGAATCTCCCTGTTCTCTCTATAATTTAGGATTTCAGATTAGTTTACCTCTTAGTTTTAGGTTTTAATTCTTATTTTAATTTAGTTTTCTTTACTTTTCCTTGTTCTGTTGTCTTAATTCCCTTAGTTCTTCTTGTTAGTTCCTTTATTTTAGTTAATTTTAGTTATGAACTCTCTTGTTGAATTCTATTTTTTCTTTAATGCAATTTTATGTTCTGATGTTTATTGATACTTGCTTTAGTTGTTATTATTGCTTTCTTGAATTTGGTAGATATAGATTTTATTAATTATTGCAAATTACCATATTTTTATTTTATGTCTTCCAAGTATTTGATAAAATACCTCTTTTAATCATAGAGTAGAATTTTATACTCTTGGCTTGGGATTGAGGACTTAGGTAACCTTGAGTCATTGATGTCCAATATTGATTGGTGATTTAAAATTGTTAGTTGATTTGGTTTTCACTAACGCCAGTCTTTCACTAAGCTAATTAGTGAGTTGGCTAGGATTTGTGGATTGAGATCAATTATGCCTATTTGACTTTTCTCAATGTATAGAGGTTGACTAAGTGGGATTAACTCTTCATAATTGCCATGTTCGTGTTCAATGACTAGGATAGGAAACCTTAACTTTCAACCCTTGCCAAGAGGTCCTTTAGCATTTATATTCCTTGTTTGCACTTTAATTTCTTGTCAATTATTTTTTGTCTATTGCTATCACAACTCATTTTTCCCTCATAGCCAATGATATACACAACTCACTACAATTCTTTGGGAGAACGACCCGCGATTTAAAACTCCTGGTTTTATTGATTTGTATTGTGACATATCTTTTTAAACTTAGATAGGGCTATTTGTCGGTTTAGGACTATAATTGCAACAAAATTCGAGTTTTATAACTTGTAAAATTCTAAACCAGTATCTATCCATCATCACTTACCTTGTCTTACATAATCTTAGGTTGAGACTCCATTAGAACTCAAGGTTGAACCTCCCCTGAACATAAAAAATTCGAAATTTTCTTAATACTCAAATCAAAAATGCAAAATTGAAGAGGATAGAAAATTAGGCAAGAAATTCAAAGTTTCTTACCACAATATTTAAATAGAATTTAAGAGAATTCTGATATGAACGCGTGGCCACGAACGGCTCATCAATCGGAGCTACGATTTGAAAGTTATGAGGATTTTTGTCACGAGGTGGATAGTGTTTTTGGTTCTCTCTTTCACTCTTAGGGCAAGGAGCTTCACTTTGATGAAGGAGAAAAGGGTTGAGTTGCTGAAGTGTGGTGTTTGAGAGAGAGTTTAATGCCTTGGGTTTGGGCCTTGGGTCTAACATGGACCCGTTTGATATTTTTGGCTCGTTTGACCCAACTTTAGACCAAAACCTTTAACATAAGTGTTTTAATTTGTATCCTAATTATTTTTACTTCCCCAAAATATAAATTATAATTTCTTAATCTTCTTCACTCATAACTAATTTATTAGTTATAATTTAACCGGATTTTTTTACATCCTACCCACCTAATTAAGAATTTTCCCTTAAAATTTAATTACCTGTAAAAAGTTACGGATAGTCCGCCCTCATATCAGATTCAAGCTCCCACGTATGCTCCTCTAACATCATCAATTCTAACCGGAGCCACTTGAAATGTTAGATCTTCCTTCAGCTGAACTGATTCAAGCTCTATCACATGAGTTGCATCAGAAGTGTACTTCTAAAGCTGTGAAATGTGTAATACATCGCGCAGGTTCGAAAAGATGTGGCAGTAAAGCGATCTGATACGCCACCGGCCCATTCCTCTTCAGAATTTGAAACGGACCAATGTAATGGGAACTCAGCTTCTTCATCTTTATCACTCTACCCACCCCCAGAGTCTAAGTAACCTTCAAGAACACGTGGTCACCCTCTTCAAACTCTAAAGACTTCCGCCTTTGATCAGCATAGCTTTTTTTATGACTCTGAGCGGTAAGAATTCTGGCTCAGATCCTCTTAATCTATTCAGCCGTCTCGCATGGTAAATGTTGTTGTATGTAAATTCCACTAGTGGAATATAGCGATCCCAACTCATTGGTTGGTCTAGCACACAAGCTCTCAACATATCTTCTAGAGTTTGTATTGTTCTCTCCGATTGACCATGGGTTTGAGGATGACGTGCTTAGGCACAATTGAGTCCCGAACGCCTTCTGGAAAGCTCCCTAAAACCTTGAAGTGAATCGGGGATCTCTATCCGACACTATGCTCATAGGCACACTAGGCAACTTTACAATCTCCTTAATGTATAACCTCGCCAATTCCTCCAAAGAATAAGTCATACAGATAGGCAAGAAATGAATAGACTTCGTCAGTCGATCAACAATCATCCATACCGCATCAAGTCCTACTCTAGTCCTCGGTAAACCTGACATAAAGTCCATGGTGATACATTCCCACTTCCATTGTGGAATTTCAAGAGGTTGCAACGTCCGAGATGACCTTTGGTGTTCAATCTTCACCTTCTAACATGTCAAACACATAGATACGTGTTCCGCTACATCATTTTTCATTCCGGGCCACCAGAATATCGCCTTCAAGTCATGATGCATTTTGGTTATTCAAGGATGAATCGAGAACCTGCTCTTATGAGCTTCTGTTAACACTTTCTGTCTCAGATCTCCCACATTTGGCACACAGATTCTTTCCTTGTGTCTCCAAACTCTTTCTGGGTAACCTCTCCTTGCTTCTTCTGTCCAATGACTTGTAGCATCTTCTTAACTCCTGGTCATCCTACTGACCTTTCTAAATCTCACCCTTGAAGTTGCTAGATTATGCAGTTGATTCAAGCATACACTCCCAGCCACCTCTCTAACACCCAAATTCAAATTCACAAACCTACTAAACAACTATTCTTCTTTAATCATCATCCAAGCGATACTTAGATATTTTTGGCTCAACGCATCTGCCACCACATTAGCCTTCCCCGTGTGATAACTCAGCTCGAAGTATAATCTTTCAGCAACTCCATCCACCTCTTTGACACATATTAAGTTTATTCTAATCAAAGAGGTATTTCAAATTCTTATGAACAGAGAAGACTTAGAATTTTACTCCAAACAGGTAGTGTCTCCACACCTTCAACACAAATACAACCGTAGTAAGTTCCAGGTCGTGAGTCAGATAATTTACTTTGTGCGCCCTCAACTGTCGTGAAGCATAAGTCACAACATTCCGGTATTACATTAGCACACACCTTAAACCCTTTAACGAAGTATCACAATAAACCTCAAATGGCTCATGGGGTTCAAGCAACACAAGTATAGGTGCTGTAGTCATCCTCTCCTTCAGAGTTTCGAAAATTTCCTCACAGTCTAACGTCTATACAAACGGTGCATCCTTATGAGTTAGCTTGGTCATAAGCAATGTAATTTATGAGAATCCTTTAATGAACCTCTGATAATAAACAGCTAATCCCAAGAAACTCCTCACTTTTGTCATAGACATAGACCATCCCCCATTCTATCACTGCCTCAATCTTAGTAGGATCTACAGCTATTCCATTTTGGCTCAGCACATGCCCCAAGAACGTCACCTCTTCCTTTCAGAATTCACACTTGGAAAGCTTTGCATAAAGCTTCCTTTCCTTCAGAATCTATAATACTGTTCGCAAGTGCTCTGCGTGCTCTTCAACAGTCGTAGAGTATATCAGAATATCATCAATGAATACCACGATAAACTTATCTAAGAAAGGACGGAACACTCTGTTCATATAATCCATAAACACAACAGGGGCATTTGTCAACCCAAAAGACATCACAGTGTACTTGTAATGACCATAACAATTTCTGAAAGTAATCTTAGGGATATCCTCCTCTTTCACCCTTATCTAGCAGTAACAAGACCTCAAGTCAATTTTTGAGAAATCTCCAGTTCCTTGCAACTGATCCATCTGGTCATCAATTCTCGACAAAGGATATTTGTTTTTAACCGTCACCATATTTAATTGTCTGTAGTCCACACATAAGCGCATGCTACCATCCTTCTTCTTCACCAACAAAATCGGTGCTCCCCACGGAGAAACACTTGGACGGATAAAATTCTTATCCATTAGCTCTTCCACCTGAACCTTAAGTTCCTTCGATAAGGCGTAATCGAGATTGGTACTTCTCCTGACATCAGTTCTGTAAGAGCCAAAACTTTTGAAAAGTCCTATTTTGAATTAATCACAAATATATATTTATTTATAGTCTTAATTTCAGAACTTATTTTATTGAAAATAATTAAAGACAATTTTGATTAATTGGATTTGAAATAAATGAAGGTTTTTATCCAAACTCTATAATTATAGATTATATTTCTATTTATAATTTAAAGTTTTAGAAATTCAAAAAAATATTGATATTTGGCTATTTAAATTAGAATTTTATCTAATTTTATAATTATTGAATTATTTCCTATATTTAAATTATAAAATTAGTAGTTGTAAAATAATAAGATTTTTATATGATAATATTTTTATAAATAAATACTTTATGTTTTGTTAATAAAGAAAATTAATTATATTGTATTACATTTTCAATTAGAGTATTTAAGTGAAAACCAAATAGTAATTTGATACAATAAATAATATTTTAGAATAATTTTAAGGATTCAATTAGTTTTAAATTAAACCCCAAAAATTTCCAATTCCATACACAAATCCTAACCCTAACTATTACCAAATTGAACCATAACCCCCCAAACATAAACAGCAGCCGTAGCCCCCTTTTTGTCCAACAAAATACATGCACACACCCATCATAAAAAAATAAAGAAAGAAAGAAAAATAAAGGGAAGTCGGAAGCAGGGGAAAGAAGAAGAGAGGGAGCTGCGATCGGAAGAGGAAGGAAGAGGGAGACCGCCGATGCCAATTACACCACCGCCACCACGTCTAGCTACCACCGCGTCGTTGTGTTGCATAGAGGAGGGAGAGAGCACGAAGAGCAGAGGGGAGAGGAAGAACGGTCACGAAGGAGCTTAACTGTGGAGAGAGGAGACACTCATCTGACTCGTCACCGCCAGTTCGTCCTACCTGACCCATAACCATCGCCATCGTTGCTTGTCCATTTGGAGCCGCCGTCGTCACCATTGAAGCAGAGGAGAGACAGAGAGTTCGTGAGGAGAGAGGGGACGCGCGTGTAGCGTCGCCGTCGCCATCTTCGTCCGAATCGCCGCCAAATCCGCCGCTGCCAAAGCTTCTAGCCAAGCCTCTGCCGCTGAGAACGGCACTGCCGCCACTGAGATCTACTACCGGTAAAGGGGTTTAAGTTAGTTTCTGTTCTTTTGAGTTTCAGAAAGATTTTTGACGCTGCATGGTTATTACAGTCGCCGTCACTGGGATTTTCGCTCACCGTTGTCGCCCGAGGTTATTGTAGGAGCTGCTGTCGGGTCGACTTAGAGTTTCGGTCACTTTGTTTTGTCATTACAGTAAGTATTTATGTTTTGAAAACTCCTGCGTTAGTATTCTGTTATATGTGGTTACAAACCCTGAAGTTTTGGAAACATAGGGTCGTGTTCTAACTGCTACACGTCGCTTTTAAGTTGCTATGATTGCTGCGAAAGTGATCAGCGGCTGAGGTTTCGGTTGCCGTTGGTTTTGAGCTGAGAGAAAAGAGTTCTGTTGACACATTTGTGTTATAGTTTTGACTTGTTGAGGTAGGGACTTTTCTAAATGCTTATTTATTTAAAATTTGAATTGTTATAAATAGATATGATGTGCGAAATGCCTTTCTGGTGATTATCTAAGTCTTATGAATTGTCTGATTTGTCTTGGCTGAATATAGTTGTCTGTTGATTGAAATATGGTCTAATTTTGTTAAATTGGATATTTCTGATTGGTTTGATTTGAAATGATTTTAATATCTGAAAGTCTGAATTTTGTTTTATTGAAAATTGATTTGGTCTTGAACCCGTTGGAAAGGGTTGAGGACTAATTTGGTTGGGACCCGAAAAGGGTGGCAAAGTCCAAGTTTTCGGAGAGATGTGGTGCGCAAAAATAAAACTCGCACAACTGAACCGGCAAGTGCACCAGGTCGTCCAAGTAATACCTCAGGTGAGTGAGGGTCGAATCCCACGAGAATTGCCAGATTAAGCAAACTGTGGTTATCCTCCAGATCTTATTCAGGCAAATAAAGAGTTGATTGTTGTTGTTGTAGGTGCATAAACAAAACAATAACGAAAGCAATGAAGAATTGACGTAAAAACGATAGTCAGGAATCAATTAAGGCCTCGGAGATGCTTGTTCTTCCGGATTAGTACTTCTTACTGACTTCTTTAACAATGCGTGATTCATTCAATGGCAAGGCTATAAGTCATTAAGCCATGAGTCATGGTCACTAATCTCCATGGTCCGAACCAAATACGAGGATGCTGATCATTCAATCTGGACGAGGGTGAAGCTCACGCAATCCAATCTCTGTTGATCCTACTCAAAACGCCACAGACAAGGTCGGATCTTTCAGATCCGAGAACGATGCTCAGTGTTCTAGCCTTAGTGTCACAGAACCTCAATTACCCATCACTAACGGTATTTCATGTCACATATCACAATTATCCCAAATAACTTATTAGAACCTGTGATGTACTCTCAAGATGTAGATCAGTACTATTCGGGTCAAGACTCGTAAAGAACTCATGTAGAATAAGGGGTCATACTTTTGTTCCACCCCAGATTCATAAAGATGAAGAACGATAATATATCATAGAATTAAATCAACCACGTATTAAGGTAGAAAAGTAATAATATTAATCCATAGGAATGAGCAGAGCTCCTATCCTTAACCTAGGAGGTTTAGCCGCTCATAATTTACAGAGAAAATAGAAAATAAGTTCTTAGAGATTAAAGATCCTAAACATGGATAATCTTTGCCTATATATACTAATAACTATACCTAAAAAGATATTAATAATAATTAGAAATTACAAAAATGAGATAGACTAAGCTAAAGGTAAGAAAATCCACTTCTGGGCCCACTTGGTGAGTAATTGAGTTGAGCTTGGCATCCAACTTAAGTGAGTGGGAGTTGAACGCCTACTAGGGGGTGTTCACACTGCTTCCTTGCTCCGTTGGTGGCGTTGAATGCCAGTTTGGGCGTTCAACTTGGGAGGTTGGTCCTGTTTGGGCGTTGAACGCCAGAGAGGGGGTAAGTTGGGCGTTTAACTCCCATTTTGGGCAGTCCATTCCAAAGAAAAGTATAGACTATTATATATTGTTGGAAAGCTCTGGAAGTTAAATTTCTAACTCTCTTGAGTTCGCCTCAATTAGACCTCTGTAGCTCCAAAAATTCTCGTTTGAATGCAAGGAGGTCAAGATTTGACAACATCTGCTATCCTTTCTTAGCCTCTGAATCAAACTTTTGCCAAAACTTGCCAAATTTGCCCAAAAATTACCTAAAATCATAAGAAAAACACAAAAACTCAAAATAGCTTCCAAAAAGTAAATTTTTCACTAAAACCTACTAAAACATACTTAAATTTAATAAAATGTACTAAAAACACTAAGAAAATGCACCTAAAAAGTGTATAAAATATCCGCTCATCAAGATGCTGCCGAAATTTCTATAAAGTCGGAGACTATTTGAAACAATTTTTTGAAAATAATAAATTATGCTTTGAATTGAATTATTGATAAATGAATTATGTTTGAAATTATTTATTAAGAAAATTATTATATTTTAAGGGTAATTTATTTAAGAAAAGAATTTTGTTTTAAAGTCGATTTAAAGATGAAAATACTTACGTTTTGGAAATTGATTAAGTAAGCCAATTTGGAGGAGTTTTAGTGTATTTAAAAGAAACTTGAATTTTGATTGACAAATTTCACTGTACGAAGTTTTAAGAAAAGTTTGAAGTATTCTCTAAAACTTTGATTTAGCAAAACTAATACAATTTCCGAGCCTTTGAATATGCTTTAGATTTTAGAATGAAATTGAAATTTGTTTTCAGCTTAAAATGATTTGGTTTTAGTTTAAGTAAGTTAGTTTTGAAATTCGTTCGAAATATTTGGATACATGACTTAGTTTTGTTTTAAATTCCATTTTATTTATTCAAATCAAGAAGCTAAGGTTTTAGAGGTTTTCAATGAAATTAAGGAAATGAGTTAGGTTATTCTCTCCTAAAGTCTTGTGACTCTGCTGAGGAATTTTATGACCCAATCTTAATTTAGAGTGAATGATTTTGAGTCTTTCAGAAGAGATTTTGAATTTGGCATGATTTTGAAGTTGTTTGGAAGTTTTGGAAAGATGTTGCGAAAAGTGGCTCTGTTTTAAAAAGAAAGTTTACTTGAGAAAAGTGGTTCTTGGCAAGAAGTGAACTGAATACGTTTGATATTTGAAAGTAAATGGGCCAAGAATGATTTTTGAAATAAGATATTGAGTCTGATTGATTGTGGATATTACTGAGATTGTTGATAAGTCGCTTGCGCCTGGCAAGGACGGTGGTTAATCCCGCTTGTCGAGGTTGCGGCGCCGACGTAAGGATAGTGGTTAATCCTGCTTACGTGTAGATGTGTGGTCGGAGGCAAAGTATCCCGCTCACATCCTTTCGGATCACAGGAGTGTACCCGGAACTATATCTGTGGTGGGTTCCCATAGTTATATTCGTGATCGAAAGGCGACATTCCCATGGGAATATGTCGGGTTGGCAATTGAACCGATAATGTGATATCACAAACAGTAGGACAGACATTCATCATATGCATCTATGTGATATTGTTTGGGTGTGCATATTGTAATTGGTTTGCCTATGTGAATAATTATGTTTAACTGCTAATTGTCATACTTGATGTAACTGCTTTGATTGTATTTGAACCTCTTTACTTGTGCTTGTGATTGAAATTGTTTGGATTGTGGTGATTTGGATACTGATTGAGTTGTTTAGGCCTGAGGCCATGGCTGATATGTTTGAGGTCTAGTTCTGTATAAAGTATCTGATTAGTTCAACATAGACTTAATAAACCTATGCTTGGAATAGGATGATCATTTATACAGCTTAGGTAACTTCTTTTATGTATATGATCTAGTAAAGTATGAAAAATGAAACTCCTACATCATAGACTTAATTGAACCTATGCTTGGGATAGGTTGGTCATTCATACTGTCTAAGAAAACCTTTAGGATTTTACAAAAAAAAGGTTTTTGATTTTGAGGAATTAACAAGTTCTCTTTAAAAAGGATTTTTGGATTTCGAATGTGAACCCTTGGTTTTTGGAAAGACACATAAGACAAGCAATGATTACTGTACTATAAAAATAGTTTTATTTCACGTATCTTATTATAGCAATTCTATAACCCTATAGTGAGAACCAGCGAGGATGATGTTCTCACTCCCCTACAGGTTTTTCCTTTTAAGGATTTGGCGACGATGTTTCAGAAGAGTTTATTTCATTTTCTGTTTATTTGATATTTTTGTATTATCTTAGTTATTATTATTTTTCCCTCGCCTCTACCTTTATCAATTTTCGAAGAGGGATAGAAATTTGTGATATGTATGTTTTTAAGCTATTGTTATGTATATATATAAGTCTAAAGTATTGTATCTGGTCTGTATGTATGTCTAAAGTGTGTATATATATATATATATATATATATATATATATATATATATATATATGTTTTCAACAAAAAGGTGTTTTTGAAAAGTTATGCAGTTTTAAGTTTTAAACAGGCTCCTATTTTAATATTAAATATGTTTAGAGTCGTCGTAATATCCAAGTTATCAGAGTGGTGCAGCCAGAAGCGTGACATTCTGATAGTGAGGGTGTTACAAGTTCTATCACAAATCTATCTTTCGATGAGGGAGAAATTCATAAATATCCTTGAAAAATACCTCGGGAAATTCACTCACTATTGAAATCAGACTCAAATTCTGTTCATCTCCCAACAAACTCATAGCAAACAGCACAAATCCCTGACATTCACTCCCACTACAGTTCACTATCACCGAATTCAGATAATAACTCCGGGCTACAACCGCTTCTAACCCTTTAGGTATAAACTGAACCGAACGCTCAAAACAACCTAACAATACATGATACTTTGATAGCCAATCCAAATCCAAAATTAAATCAAGTCCAGTCAATGGTAATCATATTAAGTCATGGATAAACTGCCTGATCTTTATCTGAAAACGTACTTGCTGACAACCTAGCCTAGTTATCATAGCCTCAGAGGCGAGAGTATGTACATGTAAATTATAGGCTAACTCGGATATCTTTAACCCTAATTCATCACTTTTCTCAAATGATATAAACGAATGTGATGCCCCTGGTATCATACAAAACAATTAAGAATTTTGTTACAAATTTCACAATTACCTCTTATTAAATTGTCCGACCTCGCAGCACCATCTGCGGTCATAGTGAAAACTCGACCCTGTTGCGGAGCTCTTCCGGCATTATGAGCCTCATTGCACGGGCATTGCTTAGCATAGTGCCCTGGAAATTCACACGAGAAACATAGATCCAATCCAGCTCTGCATGGCTTGTTCGAGTGATAAGTCCCACATTTGTTGCACCTCAACTAATCTAGCTGAGTCCTCACTAGATTTTCCCTTCCGTGTGCTCGATGGTTATTTCTTCCTTGGTTGTATTGAGGTGCATAACCATCTCTCTTGAAGTTCTGAGCTCTCGGCACATAACCCTTGCCTTGGTCCCTCTTTTGGAACTCTCGACGGTCACCTCTCTCTACAGCAGCATTTCTTGAGCACTCCTCCACAACCCTACTCTTATATACCAACTCGGACAATACTCAGACCTCCATAGTCCCCAAAGCACTCAAAATGTCGCTCTGAAGTCCACCTTCATACTTTATATATTTTCACTCTTCATAATCCTCTAGAGCACCTTGACAGACTCTAGAAAACCAACAGAGCTCCTCAAACTTGCTGGTGTACTCTGCCACGGTCATTGAGCTCTGCTTCAACTGCATTAGCTCTAACTTCTTTGCTGCTCTAACCGAGTTTGAAAAGTATTTCTTGTAGAATTTGACTCGGAAAGCGTCCCAAGTTATCACAGTATCACCTTGCTACAGTAGACAACGAGTTTCTTGCCACCAGAACTGAGCTTCTCCCACTAATTGATATGTGGAAAACTCCACATATTGATCCTCAGTCATGTATTGAGCTTGTAGAGCTCTTTTTATCGTCTGAAACCAATTGTCCGCCTGCGTAGGGTTTATCGTATCCAAAAGATTGGTGGATTCACCTTCAAGAAAGTGGCTAAGGTCATCGGCCCTCCGTTGGATCCATTTGCCCCTTTACCATTTCCATTTCCGGCCTGTTGCCCCAGCATCTCAGTCGTGGCCTACATAGTAGTAGCCATGTTCTCTAACGTGGCCATAAAATTTACCAGGTTGTTGCTGGTCGGTTTCGGTTCTGCATTATCTCTCCGTCCTCTTTCTCGACCATGTCCGTGTCCACAAGATACCATTCTGGTCCTGTTCACACCCAACAATTGATATCAATGTGATTAGTCTCAATATCTCAAGTCTAGTACTTCAAAGTCCTAAAAGTATTCACATGAGCATGCTATGTTTATCAAGCAGTTATCTTAAATAGCATATACACACAATTCAGAGTATGCTCTGAAGCATAGTCAGTCCATCCCTCAAGCTCTACGGGAATGAACTGCTCTGATACCATAATGTAACACCCTACCATGCAAAGCTTTACGCTTAAGTTGTAAATTAGAGGTGGTGAGGCGTTACGACGTCTAAAAGCAAAATACGTATGTATGTTTGAAGGATAATTTAACTAGGAGCCTTGAAGGAAAAGATAGGCAAAAACAAAGTTATCGCGTCGTACTTGAATCGTTAATAATGGAAAGCTCGATACAGAAAACCAAAGATATATATATATATATATATATATATTCCAAAAGAGTTATATAACAAGCTTTAGTCTCGACAGTCTCGACCTACGAAGTAAAGGCCGGCTAGAAATATATACAACCCCAAAATACAACAAAAACATACCCATAAATCCTGTTTCTCCGAAATCAACCTCTAAGAAGGATACACAAGTTAAAATACAACAGAGGAGAAATAGATGAGAACTAAAAGGTTCCCAATATGGTAACAGTTCCAAACAGAGATGGTGTAAAACTACTCGAACCCACTAGGAAATCCTAAACTCCACCAACCAAGATCTAAGCCTAGGGTTATGCTAATCCAGAACCAGGTAAAATACACTATAAACTTCACTATGTTCATGATCTAAATCTCAAGTTCTTTTAACACTTCTCTCAGCCTGTCTCTTTTCAATTCAATATCACAGAATTTTAGTATTGATTTCAGTAATTGTATTCAGTAAAACAAACACAAATAATAGGGTGCAAATACAATCAAGAACAGTTATAACATATACAGCAATTACCAATTAAACAGAGATATAAACATAGACAAACCAAAATAATGCACACTCAAATAATTTCACATAAAGGCATATGATGCATGCCTGTCCTACTAGCCATGAACTCACGTGTCGGTTACACTGTCAAAACCAAATACATCCAGTAGCTAACTCGGACATTGTCCATCTTTCGTGTATCTCCGTGAGAAATATAATAATCTCGACTTCATCAAAATCCGGTCTAAAAAGGGCAATGCTCACTCTTGCACCTCTCACTAGAGCCACTATCCAGGATGCGTGTCTAGCCACCCTTACAGCTAGAGAGAGCCATGGAACAAGCGAGATCAACCATCATTTTTGTTTTGGCATAAGTCGACTCAGCGCAAGTGGAATTCACTGCCGTCCTTGCCACGTCGTTGCCAAGAGTAACATCTATCCATATGCAAGCAGGTTGTACCATTGACCTTGCCAGAATACATCTCAGTTTAGTTCACAGTATAATCTTTACTCAGTCATTAGCCACAAGCCTTCATCAATAATCATTCACTTTGATTCACACCCTCTTCCAAAGTTTCAATTTAATCAAATCCGTAAGTTTACACTCGGTTCCAAGCCTAAAAACTAGTTATCAGACCTTAATTGGGGGTTATAAAAATTTACAAGCTTGCCAGAAAAGTCAAACAGTAAAAAACTTTCTCTGTTTTGGAAAAACAGGGTCCGTACATACGCATCACCCTTGTGCGTGCGTATGCACCCACCAAAACGCCATTCCCAGCTTGTGCGTATGCATCTCCTAATGTGTACGCACAACTTGCAAATTTTTCTTGTTGTGCATATGTACACACTCGTGCGTACGCACGAGCACTTAGACTCGCTCTATTATGTGCGTGCAAACCACCTTGTGCATATGAACAATACCAAAATTCTGGTTTTCTGTAACATCTCAGATTTTCAGTTTAAATCGTCAATTTTTTATCATTTATAATTTCTTCTAAAAAACTCAGTTTTCTATCATTCTTAAACCATTTTAAAGCTCTCATCATCACCTTCAATTTAAGATAAATTTCATTAAAATTCGAACTCCAAGTGCCATGTTATGACCCGTTGAAGTTGGTCAAAAACTTATTTCTACCAAATATTGTAAAATGCTCATTTTGACATATTCTCAAATCCAACTTGGTTCAAAACACTCAAATACCATTTCTAAACATGTCAAATACTCACTCATCAAGTCTTAACTATTCCAAGACTAATCACAACAATTCTAATTCATTTAACGTATTTCATCAACTATGTTCATTCACAACCACATGCACAACACTCATATATCCAAATTCTCAACCAACCAATCATTAATCATCTCATTCTCATACAATAATTCACATCACTTACCTCAACTTACCTACTAGGGGATTTCTCATTCTATCATGGCCTCTGACCCAATTTTCACATAAATTATCATTTTCATTATGCATTGACATACACATATATACATTCACACCATAACTCAAGCTATCATCTAACCAAACAATCACCACAACAATCAATTCATTCAATCCTATCCTATGGACAGTTAACCTAGGCATTCACATAATTTTACATAATGTCTACTTCAAACTAAAATCCGTACCTCTAGACGACGGTTCCTCCAACACTTTGATTTTTTCCGAGCAATTCCAACCTCCTTCGGTTTCACACCAAGGTGATCCTCGAATCCAATCCCGCACCAAATGCATCAGACTAGATCTGTTTCACCCCAAATCCAATCCAAACAAGTTCTATTCCATCTAATCACAAAATTTTCACACAATTCAACCTAGGTTTCACATATAGTGAAAAAATTAGGGGATTGAGATTTCTTACTTTGTCTTACATAACTTTGGGTTGAAACTCCATTGGAACTCAAGGTTGATCCCCCTTTAACCATCAAAAATTCAAATTTTCTTCAATACTCAAACAAAAAACGCAAAATTAAAGAGGATAGCAAACTGGACAAGAAATTTTAAATTTCTTACGACAATATTTAGATAGAATTGAAGAGGATTCCGAGACGAATGCGTGACCACAAATGACTGTCAATCAGAGCTACAATTTAGAAGTTATGAGATTTTTATGACAAGGTGAATAGTATTTTTGGTTCTCTCTTTCACTCTTAGGGCAAGGAGCATCACTTTGATGAAGGGAGATAGGGTTGAGTTGCTGAAGTGTGGTATTTGAGCATCACTTTGACTTGTTTGGGCCTAACTTTTAGCCAAAATCTTTAAGGTAAGTGTTTTAATTTGTATCATAATTATTTTTACTTTTCAAAATATAAATTCTAATTTCTTAATCTTTTTTGCTCATAATTAATTTATTAATTATAATTTAACCGAGAAAGAGGAATGTTATTTTGGGGGTAAAATTGAAAAAAATAAGTTAACTAATGGTTGATTATTAAAAAGTTGATGGTAGGGATAAAATTGAAATTTATTTTTAACGTTAAGGATAAAATTGAATCAAATTAAACTTTGGAATAATTTTAAAAAAATTCGAAAATATTAGAGACAAAAAGTATAGTCTAATTTTTTTTATATATAAAAAAAATATTAGTGTTTTTATTGATAATAGGATTATTTGGTATAATTATATGTGGGTGAATTTTGTAGGTGGGAAGTTAATATGTGAGGGGCGTGTTGTAACACATAAGGAGCGTGTTGCCTACGTGACAACATTCTGGCTAACACATAGGTTGTATTATTTGTTTCTGAGAAAAATTAACAAAAATAATAAAAGAAAACATAAAAAATAAGTTGTGTCCATTGTTAGTGTCACTGTATCTTTTCAAGATGGATACAAAATACACTAATTCAATCCGAAGCCTTTACGTGTTGCGCACCAAGTTGTTCTCCTTTTCGAATTTCAAAATTTCTTCAAAATGAAAGAGATGGGTTCAAACCCCTTTCAAGGAGAGAAATGGTAGTCACAACCACCAAGCTATCTTGTTTGTTACTGATATATATGCAAATTAAAATACATATAGATATTTTTTAGCAAATAATATACTTCTATTTAATTTATTTTAATTTTAGTTATAAACTCACTCATTCTTAAATTAATTATATTTTTATTTAACAATAATTATAAACTCACTTATTTTTTCTTTCCATAATTATATAATATCTATTAATATTATTTTTCAATAAGTACTTGTAGTATATAATAGTATGATAGATATAAACTAATTAATAAATTATTAAAATTCGAAAATAATAGTTATTTTAATATAAAAATAAAATAAAAATATTTATGATAGAGTAAAATTAACAAAATACTTATTGCTCCTGTATAATTAGATATTTTTAAAATATTAGTGAAAATATGTATTTTAAATTTTAATTTTAAATTTTTAATTATGTTTTATTTTTTATTTACATAGAACCAGATCAATCGGTTCAACCAGTAACTTATCGGTTAAATTAATAATTTAGTAATTCAGTAACCTAATCGGTTCTATTATCAGATAACTACGTTACCATCTCTATTTTATATTAAAAATAATTTTCGAAAAGTATATTTTACCATATTGTTTTTATTATTATACAGCATTATTTTGGTTGACCCGTGTCTGAATTATCGTCTTGTATCTGCAACTTGCATGATTAGAATTGGTAACGTGAATTAATTAACAGGAAAATGATATGCATTGCAAGCATAAAAAACCATCAAAAGGGGCTGGACTCAAAGCGGCGTCGTGCACTTCTTTTTCTTAGTATTAGGCTATTAGGGATGTTTTGGATTCAGTTTGTTTGTGCAACCTGGAAAGTAGAACCCACCTTTTATTTATTTTATTTTTTAGTGATTTCGTTTCCCTTGTTTTACATCTGTAAAGCCAGAGCAATTTTTATGTATGTGTGAACAGTGAACCCATGAATTTCGGCAACTATAAAAACACTTTGGTTTACCTTTCTCTTCTCCCCATCCACAAAAATCTTTCTGGTCAATGCATGTATCATGTATGTGCGGCTGGAATGCAAAATCTCAGTTTTTTTTATTATAAATTTTAAAAAATTATTATTTTCCAAGAAAAACATGAGATTCTAATTTTTAGATTTTTTTTTTTTTTTTTGCATTTTGAAACTCTCCGACGAACCTTATTTGCCGTTAGGGTTGTATAAATTTAGTTAATCCAAAAACAAAACTTGTATTTTGCTTAACCAAAAATTTAATTTTAATAAATTAACCAAATTGATTTTATATAATAAAATTAGTTATTAATCGGTTATAAAATTTAAAAATTGATTTTTGATTGGTTATAAAAATAAAAATTGATTTTAAAAATAACTGGTTTTTAAATAAAAATTGTTTTTTAGAAAAATAAAATTGGTTTTTGGACAAAAAACTGGTTTTTAGACCAAAAAATTAGTTTTTTAGGTTTTCTAAAAAATCATTTTTTTAATTGAATTTTTAATCTAAAAAATTAAAATTAAAATTTTTTAAATTTTGGTTTTAGTTTTGGTTAATTGGTTAAAAATTGGTTTTTTAGATTTGGTTTTGGTTAACTAATTTTGAAAAATATGGATATGATTTTTAAAATTGTTTTGTTAAATTGGTTAACTAGAATGTAGTTATAATTTTTTAACCGGTTAACCACATTTTGATTTTTTAATGTATACCTGTTTCGAGGGTTACTTGAAACGTTGATTTGGGCTTGGACGTGAGGTCCAGACTCAGTATAAGGCAGTGTCCGACTTGTTCTTGCGTCGAGGTACTGCCGTCCAAATTCCTAGTGAGGAGGTGGGAGGTGGTACCTGCAAGAGACTATGATGCTTAAGTTAGCAAGGGTTTTAGGCAGGTTTTTAATATATTAAAACGTGAATATACTTGAGAGTTGTCAGTGTATTTATAGTAGAACCAATAACCACCTTTTTAGGTGGATGACTGTTCTCTTTATCTTGAGAGTTTGTTGGGATCTATCTTTTAGATGAGATAGAGATAGTAGTAGAGATTTGGAGAGGCAGTTACTTATTTTGCACAAGTAAAGCTGGTCCATCTTGTCGTTTCCGACCTCTTAAAGAGGTAGGATAGTTAGTAAGGGTCATCCTTTTTGGGTGGACATTTTTATCCTTATTGGACCTGACTTTATGTTTTGGGTCAGAGCATGAACAGTGCCTCTCCTTGAGTCCGAGCTTTCATGAGGTCGGGTTCAAGCATCTCGTGACTTCACGTTTTGTTGTCGGGTACAATGCCTTCAGGAGGTCGGGTACTCGATGTGTTCTTGAAATTTTGAAATGTTACTTGCTTTAAATGAGGAGCGAACGTCACGCGGTAGTTCCCTTGGAATCCACGCGGGACTTTAAAGAGGGGTGCGAAATGTCCTCTTTACCCCTTCTCTCTTATAAAATGCTTCGCGCCCTTCTTCTTTTTTCCTTTTCTATCTCTGAAAACGCTCCCTTTGTCTTCGTTTCCTTCATTGAAAAGAAAAACTTCTTCACTTTTCTTCCTTTGTTTCTTTCTTCATAGCCGTTTTTTAGTTTCAAGATTTTCTCCATCTTGATTCCTTCAAAGAGTTCTTTGGTGCTTCGAAGAGGATCTTCGTGATTTTGCCACTTGACGTGCCCTTCCGTTTTTTATTTTTATTAAGGTTTGTGCTTTTATCCATTTTTGTTTGTTGTCTCGACTGTTCTGAGTTCTTGGAACTGTTTTGAATGGTGCCTTATTATGAAATGTTGGTAAAAAAATTGTTATATTGTCTATACTTGTGGTGCCTTGGGATTTCTTCGAAAGCTATTTAACTGTTGCTGTTTTGTTGTTATGGATTGTAATTGTATTTCCCCCAAATGGTGTCGCTTTCCTCTGTTTTGAAAGTAGCGCCATTTCTAAGTCTTGGATTTTAATGTAGAAAGAAACATTTTTGGAATCGTATTTGTCAAACTGTTTGTTGAGAATCCAACTTGTTTTGTTTGATGCCCGAGTTCTTTAGTGACAATTTCTTTTGTTAGGTATAGTTTTATGTCTCAGTCTGTTATTCTCGACGTATCAACGAAAGTTCCTTCTTCTCTTTTAGCATGGGTAGTACTTCTGTCCTTACTCCTATTCCAGTAGTTGATCAAAAATACGCTGAGACTTTTCATAGACACCATAGGCTATGTGAGAATCGAGAAGATGAGCGAAATTATGAGATAGTAGTGGCCAATCCCGAGGAGAGGGTGTGTTTTCTCCCTTTAGACAGTTCGAAGCGCCCCTTCTTTTATGCCTACGATTGCTTTTTTACAAAATTAGACATTAAGCTTCTTTTTTCTGATTTTGAGATAAATATCCTCTGGACTTGCAATGTCGCTCCTTCCCAACTTCACCCGAATTCTTGGGCCTTTTTAAAAATTTATCAGCTTCTATGTCGGGAGCTTGATGTCCGACCTTCTCCTAAGGCTTTCTTTTACCTTTTTGTTCTAACCAAACCCTTTAGTTCAAAAAAGCTAGATTGGCTTTCCTTTCATATCGTTTAGGGTAGGAAGATTTTCTCTATTTTTGATGGGGTTAATAGTCAAATTAGCCCCTGAAAGATAAGGTATTCTTCAAATTCATCCCTAAAAGATTTTTTTTTCAATCAAATTGGTCCTTCAAAAATTATGAATTAATCATATTTGTCCTCTAGTCACTCTATTAACAATTTTCTTCAAAGATTGATGTTGTAAAATGTTAATTGATAACATATATAATACCTGATATGTCTAATTGGACATTGACAAAATATGTTTATAAAAATTTATTAATTTAGTCATTTTCTCCAATTACAATAATCCTATTCTTAATATGACCTAGTGGCTAAATTGATAGATTTTTGTAAATATATTTAGTCAACATCCAATGGAACATGGTATGTGTCATGTATGCTATCAATTAACATTTCACATCATCAATTGTTGACGAAAATTGTGAGTGGAGTAACTGAAGGACAGATATGATTAATTTGTAATCTTTGAAGGAACAATTTGATTGAAAAAATCTTTCAGGGAAGAATTTGAAAAATGCCTTATCTTTTAAGGACTAATTTGACTATTAACCCATTTTTTATGAGTCCTTCCATGACTTTAAAAATTATTTCTTCAAATTCTGAGCTATAGAGGATGCCAGATTTTTCTTTTTAGATGAAAATGATGAGCCCTGTTTCCCATTATATTGGGAAGAAAAGCCAATGATAGTCAAATATGGGGTAGATGAACTAGATGAGCTTGAAAAGTGTATAGTTGATGTGTTCCAAAAGTGCTGGAGCCGAGCTCCTTACTTGAAAATAAAAGGTTATTAGGAGATTCCAATCAACTCCGGTTCGAGCTAGGTAGCTTTCTTACCTTTGTCTTATGGTTTTTGGTTGCTACTTGCATTGTTAATTAATGTACCTTTACTTTTGCTTTGCAGAAAAAATGGCTCCTAAATTCGTTGCTATGAACACACTGTGGGCCACCAAGAAGAACGTTATGGATCATGGTATTCAGCAAAAGAAGTCGGGGATACTTTTATCTGATCTACTCCCCAGAGGTCAAACTCGGGTGCCTCAGCTCCAAAGAAGGTTATCCCCGTTCCATCAACCCGGCTAATCACTCCTAATTTTCCTTCAGAGAGTGCTGGGGTCCGTCCTTCTCCTTCTTCCTCTGAATCGCCTCCCAAAAGACAAAAAACTGCCAAGGAGGGTAGCATCTACAATAAGGGATTTGATGGTCTTGCTTGGAGTGAGAAAAGCATTCACCCTCATAGTCGTATCAACATGGATGATGTGGCTATCCAAAACCACCTTCAACTTATAGCCCAAAATAGAATTCGGACGGCGGGTGTGTGTGCTACCCTCGCCTGGGAGTTAGAGACGACTCCTATCAACGCCACTCACAGCTATCTGGTGGCTGCTTGAGCTGAAGTGGAGAGGCTGAAGGAGATCAAGAAGGAATTGGAGGAGGAGGAGAAGGATGGGCTATCGTCTAACTTGGAGAAAGCTCGGGCTAAAGTGAAGGTAGAGGCAGTCTTGGGCATGGCAGAGGGACTAAAAAAGAAGGCCGAGGAGAGTTATACCCAAGTTTTTGGGGAGAAGCTCGACCTTCAGGAGAAGTTGGACAAGGCTCGGGAGAGATTTGCTACACTTGAGGAGTTTGTAGCTGAGGCAATGGATGAAATATTTGCCAACCTACAGGCTTAGATTCAAATTATTGCTCTCGAGGCAGATCTTTCCTTATTTAGCCAAGATAATATTGTAGTTGATAGGAAGATTGTCCCAGCTCCTGAGGATGATAAGGAAGTTTCCTTGCCCGACCCGAAGTCTTCGGGTGCAGAGGCTGGTCAAGCTTCTCAGAATCCCGAGGTTCTTCTTGAGGTTGTTAACGTCGAGCTTCCTCTTTCGCCGCCTAGTCCTATCCCAGCTGTGCCGGTCTCCGAGTACAATCCGACCCCTTCCGCCAAGGCAAGGATGTCATTACTGAGGGACGATCTTAATCCTTTGCTACGGACCTCTTTGTAGTTTTGCTTGTGTTTGAATGGCCCAATGTGTGGGTCTTTTTATGAACAATTTCAATTTGCAATATTTGGTAGCTCTCTAAACAATTTATTTTGTAATAGCTGTAGTTTTAACAACTTTACTTTTCCTTAAGTTGTTTTTCAAGCAACTTTAGAATTTTAAAGAATATTTCTTCATTTTAATCATGATTTTAGGTCTTTAAATAATTGTTTTTGTTGAATTAGCTCTCAGCTTATACAGCTACTTAGTTAGGGATTATACCTCGACAACTGCTAATGCTATTTTTTCGCTAAATTTGAAAGTGATGTCGATGAGTTTGTTATACTAATTTCCTTTGGTAAGTTCCGACTTCGTCTAATCAGACTTCGTTAAGTTACTTTTACACTTCGTTTTTATTCCGCTTTAATTTTGAGGTCGATTTTCACGAGTTGTTTGCATAACTTCTTACATTAATTTGTATCTTGTCACTTCATCTTACCGACCATTTTAGGTTGGGGAATGATTTTCGCAGTTTGTCGAGCTTAAATTAATGTGTTTTTATAGAAAACTTTGAAGAAGAAATAGAGCTATCATTGACAAATGAAAAATTTCTTTACATAAATTTGCTACTAAGGGTTTTGACTACCCTTATCCCTTGTTATACTGCCTCGTTATAACCCCCTTCAAAAAAAAATCCTTATTGAAAAAAAATTCTTCATGTCGGGAAAAAGAGTACACCAGAAAACAAGGTGCGCTACCTAACTGTAGTACTTTTTTAGGTAACATGCGTGCCACGACCTCGGGAATTCCCTTTCTTGTAAGTCAGACACTTTGTAGTAACATTTCCCTAAGACTTCAACAACCTTGTAGGGTCTTTTTTAGTTTGCAGCTAGCTTTTCCTCGCCTGACTTCTGAATTCCGATGTCATTTTGGATCAATATTAGGTTATTTGCAGTGAAGCTTCTTTTAATTACCTTCTGTTTGTACCTTAGGATCATCCTTTGCTTTAGTGCTTCCTCTTTGATCCGAGCTCGTTCTCGGACTTTTGGGAGGAGGTCGAGCTCTTCTTTTTGTACTTGGGTATTGGCCCCTTCATTGTAGAATATTATTATTCTTTGTGATTCTTCAACGATTTCTATGGGGATCATGGCTTCTATTCCGTAAGCAAGTCAGAAAGGTGACTCCCCTGTTGTGGAATGAGGAGAGGCTACCAAATTTCTAAAGGTTGAGTCAGTGAATTAGATTCCATTATCCATGGTGATGGAATGGGGAATTCTAAACCTTATGACAATGTTCTTGTAGAGGAATTTCCGACTTATCTGGGCAGTGATCATTGCTAGTGGCTCTGCCACAATCTATTTAGTGAAATAGTCAATCCTACTATGAGATATTTAACTTGCCTTGGAGCTTGAGGGAATGGCCCGAGTAGATCAAGACCCCACTTTGCAAATGACCATGGTGAGGTGACGTTGATAAGCTCTTTGCGAGGTGCGACATGGAAGTTGGCATTCTTCTAGTAAGGCGAAAATTTTTTGACAAACTCGGTTGCTTCTCTTTGCAAAGTTGCCAATATTCTGAGGGTTACCTGAAACGTTGATTTGGGCCTGCACGTAAGGTCCAGACTCTGTATAAGGCAGTGTCCAACTTGTTCTTGCATCGAGGTGCTGCCGTCCGAATTCCTCGTGAGGAGGTGGGGGTGGTACCTGCAAAAGATTTCGATGCTTAGGTTAGCAAGGCTTTAAGTAGGTTTTTAGTAGATTAGAACGTGAATACACCTGAGGGGTATTAGTGTATTTATAGTAAAGCTAATAACTACCCCTTTTTTTAAGTAGTTTCACCTTTTTAGGTAGATGACTACTTATTTTGCACAAGTAAAGTATGTCCATCTTGTCGTGTTCGATCTCTTAAAGAGGTCGGGTAGATGGTAAGGGCCATCCTTTTTGGGTGGACCTTTTTATCCTTATTAGGCCTGACTTTATGTTTTGAATCAGGACATGAACAACACCCCTATTTACCGCGCCACCCGACAAACTTCTAATTTTATTTTAAGTTTACCTTATCCCAGGGCAAAACTTTTGAGTCAAATCTTCCCAAAAAAAAAAGAAATAAATAGAGAGTATACAGAGAGAAATTGAAGATTGGAGAAGATAATAAGAAGACTCACATTTCACATCCTTTTCTCTTTTTTTGATCAAAATTTTTTATTTTGAAAAAAATCTAGTTTGGTTTAATTTGGTTGAAAAGAAAAATTAGGAAATTGAATATTGGATAGACAGTTTCTTCAATATCGTTGGCGACTCGGTGGTAATGACAATCATTATCATCGTCTCTAATAATACACATGAGTACACAAAAGTACACAATAAATATGACTTCTTCAACATCGCAACAATGACAACTATTACTTCCAAAAATACATGAGTACACAAAAATACACAAATAAATTATTTCCAACCCAAAAAAAACGTAAGAATTTAAAATTTGCCGAAGAGTACGGCTAACTTATCCCTAACCAATAAGAAAAAAGGTTAAATTCCGGCATATAAAATTGAATTTTTTTGAAAAAAAATAATTTTTTTTATAATAGAAAAAATTCCCAGTTTTTACTTTTTACCCACTACCGCAACATTTCCACAATTTCCACCTTCTTCGTCCGTTCTTAATTAATGATATGAAGTTAAAGTCTATTATTGCTTTGCAAACACTCGTTGAAACTGGAATTATTGGAACTCGTAACTGAATTTTCAGCTGAGTAGTTATAGCAATAACAGCTATACTATTATTTTATGAAATCGACCGCTGAATTCCAAAGATTCACATTCTCCAACACACAGCTGTCCCCGTAGACTACCATAACATATTATGTGTCAATATCGATTAGTTAAGACTTAAGACCTAAGACTTACGACTATGACAACACAATCGGTTGGAAATTCAGCACATAACACCACCACCTTGAGTATATACTCGTAATCCAACTGACCCGACTAAGACTCAGTCCCCTAGCAAACTTTTTCTTTTTCCAACTTCAAGAACCTGAATCCAAGAGCTTTGATTAAAGGATCAAATTACCTGTCATGTTCAACAACTATGTGGTGTATAACTAAGTAGTACTTTCATCAGCCTGAAGAGATTAAGGTAGGGTCCTTATTTGTCAAGGCAACAGCCAACCATAGTGCAATAAAGGCAACCCCATAGCCATAGGCATATAATGCAGGGTCCAGAGCTAATGCACATGGTGGTCACAACAAAGTGGCACACCTTTCTAATCGAATAGTATAATAAGTTCCAAGGAAACAAACAAATAGCTAGCTACTCATAAAAGATCAGAATAAATACAAACATGAGATGAAGATTGAAGAACATGAACTCAACTCAGTTAGATCATGAGCCTTATGAACACAATTACTAACATATCACAAAATTAACTTAAATACACACCAGATATACACACTTGAAAAAACTAAAAGCAAAAAGGAAAAATAAATTAGATAAAGAAGAAAGAAGAACTGAACAAAAACTATGATACATAGAGAGAGGGAGAGAGAGATGAATGAATCAAGGCCTGCCTTATTATAATCCTATAGTGAGTGTTTGTCTGTGTGTAACTGCTGGATTCATGAGTAGGTTACCGTTTTAGGGTCTAGCAAAAACACCCCAAATCTTGGCACGACCAAGGCTCTCTAAGAGCTTCTTGGAACCAGGGACATCCATGTCCACAAGCTTCTGAGTGTAAACACAAGCACCAGCAGCAACCATCTGCTTCTTACACTTCTTGGAATGAACCAGCGACTCCAGCAACGACACCGGGTACCTCTTATCCAAACCCACCACCGAAGGGTTCAACAGCTGAACCGCACTCACTATCCCTCTCTCGTCCTTCCGAAACACTCTCCGATTCCCTGCATGCATCAGCATCACCGACAATGCTTTCGCACCCGCCTCCTTCTCCTCCGTGCTCTTCCCGTCCACCAGCATCTTTATCAGAGGGCTAACGCCGCCGCACTCACCCAACTCCTTCCTTGCTCTTGCGCTCTCCAAACACATAGCATATGCGGCTCTACCTGCCGCAACTCTAACCGCCATAACTCCGGACCCCAATGCAGCCACCACACGCGGCACAACAAACCCATCGGAGACAACAACGTCCGCCACGCGCGAACACGAAGCCAGCTGACCCAGAAATTCAATTGCTACATCGGGGCTCCGACCCGACTCCCAGAAATTCTTCAAGCTCTCCAGCGCACCTTCCCTAACCACCGAAAGCTTCAAGCTTTGGTCCTCAGAGACTAAACCACAGAGGCAGGCGATGGCATTCTCTTGCGCCAACGCAGTTCCGGAAGAAGCGAGACCCAAGAGGACGAAAACAGCGTTTTCTTCTACGAGATTCTCCTTGATCTCGGCGAAGCGCGATAAATTCCTGAGAACGCCGGCGGCGGAGGCTTGAGAACCGGGAGTGCCAGCTTGGCAGATCTCCAAGAGCGACGAGATTCCGCCGCGTGAGCCTATGGCCCTGGCGTTCTCCTTCGAGTAACTCAGCGCCTGAAGCGCTATGCAGGCTTTCTCCTTCGCGAACCCGCTTCCGGAATCGAGGACCCGGAGGAGATGGTTGAGGAGAAGCAAGCCCTCGGCAGCGAGGACGGGCTTGCTGGTGTCGACGGTTGAGATTCTGGCGATGGCGGCAACGGCTTTTTCCTTGGACTCAGAGGAGGTGGAGTGATCCAGTGTGCGCACGAGTACCGGGACCACGCCCTGCGCGACGGCGATGACGACGTTCTTGTCGTCCTGATGGAGAAGAGAAAGCAGGGAGTCCATGGCGGAGTTTCGAGAGTCGGGTGAGCCGATTTGGAGGCGGGTGATGAGGTTCCTGGATTGGGATCTGAGAGAGTCGCGGGGGTTGGTGGAGAGGGCGGCGGCGTTGTCGATATGGGTGCGGGAGAGGATGGTGGAGTCGTGGAGGTGGCGGTTGAGGGTGTCGAGGAGGGAGTGGAGGTCGCTCTGTGTCTTGAGCTTGCCGTGAGGGGGGTTGGGGGAGTGGCAGTGTTGGGCGAGGGAGAGAGCGTGGTGGAGCGTTTGCGAGAGAGAGCGGAGGAGGTCGAGGGATAGTGGGTTTGAGGCGGGGAAATCGGAGTCGGAGAGGTGGGTTTGGAGGTGTGTCAGTGTGGCTCCGATGAGTGACCACTTTCCCTTGAAGCTCTCCATGGATGGGATTTCGCTCAGGAGGCTTGACATCACTTCAATGCACTCCCTTACGGTCACCCCCTCCGCCTCCGCTTCGGATTCTGTTACTTTCATGCTTAACACAGATTGTTTGAGAGAGAGAGAGAGAGCGAACAGTGCTTAGCTTTAGGCTTCAGAGAAAGAAAGAAAGAAAGAACGAAGAAAGAAGGGGAAGTTAGTAGTACTGAAAATGGTTGACGACGTAAATTAACCACACGCAACCACGGTGCGTGCTTCACACCCAACATCAATAGTACTCACTTCTCACTTCTCACTTCTCATTTGCCACCCAGTAATAAAATGTGAATCCCCACCGCTATTACGGAGTTATAGTCAATTACTCAGCGCTAACCCGACCTGGCAAGAAAGTGTGAAACAGTCAAATACTCGTACTCTCATTTCAGGAGTTCTTTTATTTTTTAAATAAATAAAAAAATTATATTTACTCTTTTTTAGGCTTTTTAAATTTTTTTTTTATCGTTTTAAACCTTCTGTAACAATTTTGCAGACAGTTTATAGTATTAATTATTTTTAAACAAGAAATAAATAAAAAAAAGTTATAATTATAAAAAAATTAGAATATTATAAGACGTGAAACACGTAAAAAAAATTATAGTTAGAACTTAGAATAATAAATATTAAAAATTATAATATTTGTTGAATATTTGAATATATTTTTTTAGAAAAAATTCAATTAATAAAATATAAAATAAATACATACTAAATTCAATATATAAAAAGTTACTCCATTTATTAAAGACTTACAAATTCTCTATTAGTTTATACAAATATAATTAAACAAGTATTTATTTAATTTTTTTATATTTTGTGTAATGTAAAAAGATTAAATTTAAAAAACTAATAAAATCTAAAATAGCACTAAATTATATAAAAAAAATTAAATAAATAAGTTTGTAATTGTATAAAAATAATGAATAATAATGAGATTTAGTATCAAATGAGTTTGTTAAGTTATCAAGCTTATTCAGGTCATTGTGTTTGCAGCTAAAAGAATATAGTGATAACCAATTGAAGTAATTTCACTTTCTATTTAATATAACTCATGTTTTTATAAAATATTTGAGGGGTCATATCTCCATTGTCTTAGAGAAGCTCCGCCATTGCAGACAAGGACGATAAAATAGACTAAAAACACAATTCAATAGCGGTGGATGTTTTTGTATTATGCAGTTGATGGCAGCAAAATTGTGAGAAAATGCCATAACACACGTTATACCTGCAAAATTGTATGTTAAATTATTACCAAGGATTACTATATATATCATATATTTTCAATAAATTTTACTTTTTATCTATTTTTTCTTCTTTTTTGAAAAGACAATTTCATCAAATGGCTGGTAAATGTATAGTTATTGTTTATCCGAATACAATAATATTACGTAAAATTGATGGTGCACCTTTTAAATGCAGTGATTCCATTGTTATGTATAATTGGTGAGTACATTTGTTGACATGGCTTAAAAGCTTGATTTTGGTTAACATGGGAATGCTTAGAATTAAGCACATTCAAAAAATTGGATATCGATGCCTTTTATTAGACGCCATATGAAATATTTAATATAAGATTTTTTGGCTAAAGGATGATAATCATGTGCAAGCTATGTTCAATTGCTATAGAAAGATTGTGACTAAACAAGTGATGGAGCCTGGCATCGTGTTCTGTGGATGTTGACAATAGTTCTTCTTTCCCACATGCAGTCTCAATAGGTTGTGCAACAAGACCTAGTCAGGTGGGAAGAACCAAATCTCCCACAAGAATTCATTCTTCTCTCTGAATGTCCGAACCTGGTGTTGATTTGATTTTCGAATAGTCTGAATCAGACTAGGAGTGGGCCCAATGTAGTTCTGATAGTAATAGTGATAAGGAGAGTGTGTCCTAAAAACTCAACTATTGCCTTTTACTTCCTCACGACCTATATTGCCACCATCATTACAACTTCCTAGCCGAGCCCAAGATCCAAGCCATTATTTGATATTGGATGTAGATGATATGCAAGTGGAGCTGATACCTTTGGTCTGGAGGGCACTAACGACCATAACACAGATATGAGCATAGAACTAAAAATCAACCATAGATATTATAGCAGAGAGTCTGTTTACCTTACCATCAATAACTACAACATTTGTCAGAGTATAGAGTATCGTGTGGTTGAATATGATTATCTAAAGTATCATTTTCGGTGCATATAACATAGATGAACACATGGAAGATAATGAAAACAGTAGAAAGTCTAAAACCTAACCACTACCACTACCAAAACCATCGACCCCCCCCAACTTACCACGCCTGGGTCACTGTGGTTAGGCCTGCTACTGTGCTAGGGCATCTTGTAGTGGAGGTGGATCTGATGCCTGTGGAGGGGACTCCTGACTTTGTGATGAGAACCCGAATAAATTTGCATCTATAGATGGTGGAGTCTAAAATTCAAAAATGAACTTAATCCACCTGCTGGTACACCTGTCGATGATAGACTCAACTGAAGAAGTGTCCGCTCTGTGGTATGAGCTGGTGTCGGCACCCCAATAAAAGTAGGCTAGTGTAATCTTGCGGGTCGGCTGTGATGATACTAAGCTGCAATACATGCTATATCATCCTTTGTGACATGGGATACATTGTATATCTCGTCTAGATGCATCTCAAGGTCTCTCGCATCCCCCTGAACACTAGATTTATCAGTATGTGTCTGCTGACTAGCTCCACTCAATGAGCCCACCTCAAAGACCGAGTGCTTAGGAACATCATCCGATCTGTGTCCCTGATGCCACCATCATCATGAACATCCTCCTATTGTCAATAATCTGCATCCTGCTCCTGCTGAGCATCAAGTCACTGTCGAGAATGTCTATGCCATGCTCCTATCCGAGTACGGTTATGCATATGATGGGGATCAGGAGCATCTGCAGTAAGCATCAAGCTAATGCCCTATGGGGCTTCCTGTGGAGCATCATCCAGCAACACGTATAATAGATGAGCATCACGCCATGATGAGAAATGACTGCGGCACATCCAGCACCATCAGGTAAAATAAGCTCGTAAAGGCTGTAAATCTATCTTGGGTGACACTATCGTTTGTCGCAGAGGCTCGAAATGGTCTCTCCATGAAGAGAACCACAATGCAAACTCTGTCAACCACCATTTATCCACCATAAGTAAACTAAATTTACTAAGTACCTTATACGTAAACTTAAACCACCACTAACAATAAACTTATTATGTAAAGCATTCTTATAAATCTATCACCCATAAATCATCATTCATCTCAATTATAATAAACTACAAAAATTAGCCTAAATCCAAGAATGTCTACATTAAATTTTAACCAATGCTACCAATAACACCTGTTATATAAAATGGTGCACGAAACTGACTCCGTACGTTTCGCATAGATAGACCGGCAAGTATACCGGGTCGTCCAAGTAATACCTCAAGTGAGTGAGGGTCGATCCCACAGAGATTGTTAGTTTGAGCAAGTAATGGATACCTTGCAGATCTTAGCCAGGCAGATAGAAAAGATAGTTGTCACGAGAAAATGCATAAAACAGATAAATAAATAAAACATTACTAGATAGATGTGAAATCTATGGTATGAGAATGGTTGAGGCTTCAGAGATGCTTCTTCCTTCTAGATCAACTTTTCTCACCATCTACTCCAACTTCTGATTGATTCTTTCTATAGCAGGTTGTATATGATTAACGCCGGGTCAGCGGGCATTAATCTCCTTTGCTTCAGATCAAACACCAGGTCAGCGGTCATCCAATCTGAACGGGGGTGAAGCTCTAGCAGTCCATTCCCTTGGTGTTCCTACTCAAAATGCCACAGACAAGGTCGGATCTTCTGGATCAGAGAATGCTGCTCCTTTGGTTCTAGCCTATACCACAAAGGCCCTAATCGCCCCACACCTCAGCTACACTGATGTCTCGAGAAGTACCCAACGAAGCCGTGGATTAGCCGTCTAAGAGATGTATAATCAAGCTAGTGGTTCAATACTATCCCGTTAAGGACTCGCAAGAACCCATGTGAATAGAGATGATGGTCAAGTTACACTCCCAATCCATTAGGATGAAGAACGAAGATACATCTTGAATAGAATCAAGCATAGGTTGAAATAGAATAGTGATATTATTAATCCATAAGAATCAGCAGAGCTCCTAACCTTAACCTTAGGAGGTTAGTAACTCATATTGTACATAATGATGTTCAAAAATAAAGTGGGCAAGAGTCTGAGGTAAAAGATCCTAAACAAGGGTGATTTCCTCCTATATATACTAATCTAGCAACTAAGAATTACAGAAATAAGATAAACTAGTCTTGTAGTGCAAAAATCTATTTTTCGGGCCCACTTGGTGAGTGTTTGGACTGAGCTTGAGTAAAATCCACGAGCTAGTACTCCCCTTTGGGCGTCCAACGCTAGCTTTGGACTCCTGAATGGGCGTTGGACGCCAGGAATGGGGCTGGTGGCTGGCGTTGAACGCCAGTTTTGAGCCTTCATTTCCAAATCAAAGTATAGACTATTATATACTTCTGGAAAGTCCTGGATGTTAGCTTTCTATAGCCATTGAGAGCGTGCCATTGGGACTTCTGTAGCTCCAAAAATGCTCCTTCAAGTGCATGGAGGTCAGATCCTGATAGCATCTGCAGTCCTTTCTCTGTCTCTGAATCTTACTTTGTCAAAACTCCTCAATTTCAACCAGAAAATACCTGAAATTATCATAACACACACAAACTCAAAGTAAAATTCAAAAATATAAATTTTGCACTAAAACCTATGAAAATATAATAAAACTTAAACAAAACATAATAAAAACTATATGAAAATGATGCCAGAAAGCGTATAAAATATCCGCTCATCATAAAATATCTCTAAAAATCTATCAATCATAAAATTAACATTTATTTTATTCATAATAATCTACAACATGTAGTCTAAATCCAAATATTTAAACATTAAATTTTAAAGTCTCCCAAATTTATGTATTTATAAAAGTCTATTCCCTAATATATTAAAGTTATCCTAAAATTATAACTACTAACTAACCAACTAACAACTATAATATAATAAACAAAAAACTAATATAAATTCTAACCTGGTCATCTATATGTCCCGCAATATGTTTTTCTTCGTTCAAACAATTGATGTTGTTACTCCGAGTCATTACGACAAAAAATTTTTTTTTTCTTCCTTCCTTTTTCTCCTTCTTTCTCTCTCTTTTCTCTAAAAAAATCCAAACTAAACAAATGCTTAAAATGTAACGCGTAGGAATTATCTGTGTTGTTATATAGTAATCGCAGTAATTTTGCAAGTAGCACATACACTATAGTGTGAGAGTCGTTTTTACTTTTATTATGCTGACATGGGCTACGCAATAATATCCTTCCTCTATTGTGCAGTTCTTGACTGCAAAATAGACCCTACTTGTAAAATTATTACATAATACTTAAAACAGTAAACAAATTAAAAATTATATAAAATACTAAATATGATTTTTTTAGTTATATAAAAAACCTTTCTTTTTCATTCCAAATCAATATTTACAAATATTTTCTAATATTTTTGTAAATATTTTAATATAATAAATAAATAAATAAATAAATATTTTAAGTTAAAAGTTTGGGACAAGCGAAGAGCATTATATGCGGCTTTTTTTTTCAATAATAGCAACTTTTATGAGCTTCAAGACACCATACATTGTCTTTTTTTTTCTTTTCTTTTAGTAAACATTTTGGGGTTATAACAATTCATGTAAAAATTTAATTTTTATATACTTTTTCTATTATAAAAAAGTTTCATTCAAATAATTAATTATATATTATTAAATTAATTATTTAAATATATAAATTTAATTAAATAACTGTATAAATCTTTTTATACTATTAATATAATTTAATAAAAGTTTAATATTTTTAAAATACTTTTAACTTTTCAAATTGAAAAACATAGAAATGTGAATTTTTTTAATATTGCTCAGTGAACAAGTCTTTATGGTAACTATTCCGAAGTATTACCTGAAATAGGATGAGATATGGGACTGGACGTGAGGTCGAGACGCCTAGGGTTAAAGTTTTTTACTTGTCCGTCAGTACGATGGATTCTCCGACGTCTTCGCTTGGACAATAGTGGAGAGTACCTATAAGGATTTTGATACCTAATTTAATAAGGATTTAAGCGGGTTTAAGTTAGATTTGGGTTGAAAAAAATACCTAAGTATTGGGGTATTTATAAAGTAGTAAAGTAGGACTTGATCATTTCTTGGAGATGACTTCTGAAGATCATGGGTGGTTATTTCCTTATAGAGTGTGAGGTTACCTCCATGTTTGAGTGGGTTATCACATTAGTGGTGATACCCGAAGTAGTGGAGAGAGCATTTAGCTTGCTCCCCAAGTCGTGTCGGATATAGATTTGGAAACCCCGTTTCTAAGTCGGTCCAATCCATGTGAAGGAGGCTATGTGGGTTGGTTTTGCCACTATTGAGCTGACCTTGTGTGGTCCAATTTTGAATGTAGCTTATCCGCTAATGGAAACATGGGCTGGGCTTGTGGTTAGCAGACCCAAGTATGAATAGTAACTATTCTAAGGTGTACCAAAACGAATTGTGAGTAATAAGCTTTGGAAATTAGATTTGTAGACTGTGGTGAAGTTGACAAAGATGTTTTCACTCTTTCTGTCGACTCTAGGATAGCGGGTGAGGGAACCTGCAAAGGACTTTGATGTCTAAGCTTACAAAAATTTAAGCAGGATAAATGTAGAATAATGAATAGAGAAATACCTGAACTGTTGGAATATTTATATAGAAAGACGATAACTTAGTAATCACCAAGTGAAAATCTAATTTCTTATTTGGTCATAATGAGAAGGTAACTCCCCCATTTTTATTGGGAGGTTATTGCAACGTGGGAAATTATTCCCTTGCAGTGAGTGTAATCGAAAAGTGGGAAGGAAGATCCTACTTGTTGTTTGAGTTGGATTGGACTCGAGTTATGGGACCCGAGCTATTGTCTCATCCGGAACCTGTATACTTTAAGACACCATGGCCATGGTTTGGGCTTATTGACTTGAAGATGACGCATGTAAGATGGAGAGCTTCCATTTTAGGCACTTTGATTGACATTTAAAACAGCATATGAACAATCATTACAAGAAAAATGTTGAGTACCGTCAGATTTATCAGTGGTAACCACATCAAATTCATAAAGTTAAGTAATTACCGGTGGATTCTGTTTTCTTGGAGGAAAAAATAGATTAGCGCGTCCTTTATCGTCGGAAAAATCTGACGGTAACTCAATTTAGTGAAATGATGCGTTTTGGTGACCTGCAATGGTTTACCGTCGAAAAATCTCGATGGTAAATCCGATGGTAAAAAGGGCATAAATTCAAATCACGAAACTCTTCCCTCCTCATTCGAACCCTCACCACCATCCCTCTTTTTATCTCTCGCGTTCCAACTGTCGTCACTATCATCTGCCGCCACCACCGAGACCACTGATGTTGCCACCCCCTCTCCATCATCGTCAACGCTTTATGCCCACGCCTCTTTTTTTCCCTCCCCCTCTCTCTCTCTTTCCTTCGCTGTCACCACCATTTGCCGCCACCGCAACTTTGGCGACCAAGGCTGCAACATCCACCTCTTCTCTTACTTCTTGCTCTATTCTTCATTACATGTTCTTGAGCAACTCTTTTTCAGTTCCTTTAATTTTAGTTTAATTTAGTTTGATTTGAGTAGAATTTCAATTTTAATTTTGAATCAGTTTCAAAGTTAGTTCAGTTTACTTTTCTAATCTTAGTGGATTTAAGTTGATTAATTTAGGTTAAATTCAATACATTAGTGGTGCACGAAATTGTGATCTCAGGCAACGGCGCCAAAAACTTTGTACGCACGTCTTAATAAATCGTTTTTCATTCACAACTTCGATACAACTAACCAGCAAGTGCACTGGGTCGTCCAAGTAATAAACTTTACGTGAGTAAGGGTCGATCCCACGGAGATTGTTGGTATGAAGCAAGCTATGGTCATCTTGTAGATCTCAGTCAGGCGGATATCAAATGGTTATGAAAGTTTTAGAAAATAAATAATAAATAGACAGAAAATAAAGATAGAAATACTTATGTATATCATTGGTGAGAATTTCAGATAAGTGTATGGAGATACGTTCGTTCCTCTGAACTTCTGCTTTCCTGCTGTCTTCATCCGATTAATCTTACTCCTTTCCATGGCTGGCTTTATGTAAGGACATCACCATTGTCAATGGCTACTTTTCATCCTCTCTGTGAAAATGGTCCAATGTGCTGTCACTGCATGGCTAATCATCTGGAGGCATCACCGTGGTCAATGGCTGCATCCCATCCTCTTGTGAAAATGGTCCAAATGCCCTGTCACAGCATGGCTAATCATCTGAGGTTCTCAATCATACTGGAATAGAATTCACCCTCCTTTTGCGTCTGTCACTACGCCCAGCACTCGCGAGTTTGAAGTTCGTCACAGTCATTCAATCCCAGAATCCTACTCAGAATACCACAGACAAGGTTTAGACTTTCCGGATTCTCATGAATGCCGCCATCAATCTAGCTTATACCACGAAGATTCTGATTAAGAGATCCAAGAGATAATCATCCAATCTAAGGTGGAACGGAAGTGGTTGTCAGGCACGCGTTTGTGGGGGAATGATGATGATTGTCACGTTCATCACATTCATGTTGAAGTGCGAATGAATATCTTAGAAGCGGAATAAGTTGAATTGAATAGAAAAACAGTAGTACTTTGCATTAATTTATGAGGAACAGCAGAGCTCCACACCTTAATCTATGGAGTGTAGAAACTCTACCATTGAAAAATACATAAGTGAAAGGTTCAGGCATGGCCGAATGGCCAGTCCCCATGATCTAAGAACTAGACGTCCCAAGATGTCTAATACAATAGTAAAAAGTCATATTTATACTAAACTAGTTACTAGGGTTTACAGAAGTAAGTAATTGATGCATAAATCCACTTCCGGGGCCCACTTGGTGTGTGCTTGGGCTGAGCTTGAATGTTACACGTGTAGAGGCTCTTTCTGGAGTTGAACGCCAGGTTGTAACGTGTTTCTGGCGTTCAACTCTGGTTCGTGACGTGTTTCTGGCGTTTAACTCCAGACAACAACATAGAACTGGCGTTCAACGCCCTTTTACGTCATCTAAACTCGGCCAAAGTATGGACTATTATATATTGCTGGAAAGCCCTGGATGTCTACTTTCCAACGCAATTAGAAGCGCGCCATTTTGAGTTCTGTAGCTCCAGAAAATCCACTTTGAGTGCAGGGAGGTCAGAATCCAACAGCATCAGCAGTCCTTCTTCAACCTCTGAATCTGATTTTTGCTCAAGTCCCTCAATTTCAGCCAGAAAATACCTGAAATCATAGAAAAACACACAAACTCATAGTAAAGTCCATAAATGTGAATTTAACATAAAAACTAATGAAAACATCCCTAAAAGTAACTAGATCCTACTAAAAACATACTAAAAACAATGCCAAAAAGCGTATAAATTATTCGCTCATCACAACACCAAACTTAAATTGTTGCTTATCCCCAAGCAACTAAAAATCAAATAGGATAAAAAGAAGAGAATATACTATAAATTCCAAACTATCAATGAAACATAGCTCCAATCAGATGAGCGTGACTTGTAGCTTTTTGCCTCTTGAATAGTTTTGGCATCTCACTTCATCCATTGAAGTTCAGAATGATTGGCATTTATAGGAACTCAGAGTTCAGATAGTGTTATTTATTCTCCTAGTTCAGTATGTTGATTCTTGAACACAGCTACTTTATGAGTCTTAGCCGTGGCCCTAAGCACTTTGTTTTCCAGTATTACCACCGGATACATAAATGCCACAGACACATAATTGGGTGAACCTTTTCAGATTGTGACTCAGCTTTGCTAAAATCCCCAATTAGAGGTGTCCAGGGTTCTTAAGCACACTCTTCTTTTGCTTTGGACCTTGACTTTAACCGCTCAATCTCAAGTTTTCACTTGACACCTTCACGCCACAAGCACATGGTTAGGGACAGCTTGGTTTAGCCGCTTAGGCCGGGATTTTATTCCTTTAGGCCCTCCTATCCACTGATGCTCAAAGCCTTGGGATCCTTTTTATTTATCCTTGCCTTTTGGTTTTAAGGGCTACTGGCTTTTTGCTCTTGCCTCTTGGTTTTAAGAGCTTTTGGCTTTTTCTGCTTGCTTTTTCTTTTTTCTATTTTTTTTCTTTTTTTCGCTATTTTTTTTTCTGCAAGCTTTATTCTTTGCTGCTTTTTCTTGCTTCAAGAATCATTTTTATGATTTTTCAGATTATCAAATAACATGTCTCCTTGTCATCATTCTTTCAAGAGCCAACATATTTAACATTCATAAACAACAACTTAAAAGACATATGCACTGTTCAAGCATTCATTCAGAAAACAAGAAGCATTGTCACCACATCAATATAATTAAACTAAGTTCAAGGATAAATTCAAAACTCATGTACTTCTTGTTCTTTTGAATTAAAACAGTTTTCATTTAAGAGAGGTGATGGATTCATAGGACATTCATAACTTTAAGACAAAGTTACTAAATACTAATGATCATGTAATAAGACACAAACATAGGTAAGCACTTAACATAAAGAAAACGAAAAATAGAGAATTTAAGAACAAGGAATGAATCCACCTTAGTGATGGTGGCGTTTTCTCCTTGAGGAACCAATGATGTCCTTGAGCTCTTCTATGTCTCTTCCTTGTCTTTGTTGCTCCTCCCTCATTGCTTTTTGATCTTCTCTAATTTCATGAAGGATGATGGAATGCTCTTGATGTTCCACCCTTAATTGTCCCATGTTGGAACTTAATTCTCCTAGGGAGGTGTTGATTTGCTCCCAAAAATTCTGTGGAGGAAAGTGCATCCCTTGAGGTATCTCAGGGATTTCTTGGTGATGAGCTTCCTCACGTGTTTCTTGAGCTCCATGAGTGGGCTCTCTTGTTTGCTCCATCCTTTTCTTAGTGATGGGCTTCTCTTCCTCAATGGGAATGTCTCCTTCTATGAAAGCTCCAGCTGAGTAACATAGATGGCAAATAAGATGAGGGAAAGCTAGCCTTGCCAAGGGGGAGGGCTTTTCGGCTATTTTGTAGAGTTCAAGGGAGATGACTTCATGAACTTGTACTTCCTCTCCAATCATGATGCTATGGATCATGATGGCCCGATCCACAGTAACTTCAGATCGGTTGCTAGTGGGGATGATGGAACGTTGGATGAACTCCAACCATCCTCTAGCCACAGGCTTGAGGTCCAGTCTTCTTAGTTGAACCGGCTTGCCTTTGGAGTCAATCTTCCATTGAGATCCTTCCACACATATGTCCATGAGGACTTGGTCCAACCTTTGATTAAAGTTGACCCTTCTAGTATAGGGGCGTGCATCTCCTTGCATCATAGGCAAGTCAAACGCCAACCTCACATTTTCCGGACTAAAATCTAAGTATTTTCCCTAAACCATGGTGAGATAATTCTTTGGGTTCGGGTTCTTACTTTGATCATGGTTCCTAGGGATCCATGCATTGGCATAGAACTCTTGAACCATTAGGATGCCGACTTATTGGATGGGGTTTGTTAGAACTTTCCAACCTCTTCTTTGGATTTCATGTTGGATCTCCGGATACTCATTTCTCTTGAGCTTGAAAGGGACCTCGGGGATCACCTTCTTCTTGGTCACAATATCATAGAAGTGGTCTTGATGAGCTTTGGAGATGAATCTTTCCATCTCCCATGACTCGGAGGTGGAAGCTTTTGTCTTCCCTTTCCCTTTTCTAGAGGATTCTCCGGTCTTAGGTGCCATCAATGGTAATGGAAAAACAAAAAGCTTATGCTTTTACCACACCAAACTTAGAATATTGCTCGTCCTCGAGCGAGAGAAGAAAGAATAGATGAAGAAGAAGAAGAAATGGAGGAGATGGAGAGAGAGATGTGTTTCGGCCAAGAAGGGGAAGAGAGGGTTGTTTTGTGTGAAAATGATAGGGAAGAGAGATTGAGGTGATTGGTAGGTGGGGATCTTGTGGGGTCCACAGATGCTGAGTTGATCCTGTGGGGTCCACAGATCCTGAGGTGTCAAGGATTTGCATCCCTGCACCCATTAGGCATGTAAAATGCCTTTGCAGGCAATTCTGGCGTTTAAACGCCAAATTGATGCTTGTTCTGGGCGTTCAGCGCCCAGATGCAGCATATTTCTGGCGTTGAACGCCAGCCAGATACTTGTTTCTGGCGTTCAGTGCCAGCTCTTCTTCACTGTGCATTTCTGGCGTCTTAACGCCAGGATGCTGCTTGTTTCTGGCGTTCAACGCCAGAAACATGCTCTGTTCTGGCGTTGAACGCCAGCCAGATGCTCCTTACTGGCGTTTAAATGCCAGTGAGCCCTTCCTCCAGGGTGTGATTTTTCTTCTGCTGTTTTTTATTCCATTTTCAATTTTTATATTTATTTTGTGACTCCACATGATCATGAACCTAATAAAACATGAAATAACAATAAAAATAAAATTAGAGAAATAAAAATTGGGTTGCCTCCCAACAAGCGCTTCTTTAATGTCAATAGCTTGACAGTGGGCTCTCATGGAGCCTCACAGATATTCAGAGCATTGTTGAGACTCCCCAACACCAAACTTAGAGTTTGGATATGGGAGTTCAACACCAAACTTAGAGTTTGGTTGTGGCCTCCCAACACCAAACTTAGAGTTTGACTGTGGGGGCTCTGGTTGACTCTGTTTTGAGATAAGCTTACTGTGCCTCTTTTCCATGTTTACAGAAGGATGTCCTTGAGTTTTAAACTCAAGGGAGTCCTCATTCAATTGAAGAACTTGTTCACCTCTGTTAACATCAATCACAGCTCTTGCTGTGGCTAGGAAGGGTCTTCCAAGGATGATGGATTCATCTTCTTCCTTCCCAGTATCTAGGACTATGAAATCAGCAGGGATGTAAAGGCCTTCAACCTTTACTAATACGTCCTCTACTTGTCCATAAGCCTGTTTTCTTGAATTGTCTACCATCTCTAATGAGATTTTAGCAGCTTGCACCCCAAAGATTCCCAGTTTCTCTATTACAGAGAGGGGCATGAGGTTTATCCCTGAACCAAGGTCACACAGAGCCTTTTCAAAGATCATGGTGCCTATGGTACAAGGTATTAGGAACTTTCCAAGATCCTATTTCTTCTGAGGCAATGCAAGTTGATCTAGATCACTCAGTTCATTGGTGAACAAAGGAGGTTTATCTTCCCAAGTCTCAATACCAAATAATTTGGCATTCAGCTTCATGATTGCACCAAGGTACTTGGTAACTTGCTCTTTAGTAACATCCTCATTCTCTTCAGAAGAAGAATACTCATCAGAGCTCATGAAGGGCGTAAGGAGGTTCAATGGAATCTCTATGGCCTCTAGATGAGTCTCAGATTCCTTTGGTTCCTCAGAGGGAAACTCCTTATTGATCACTAGACGTCCCAGGAGGTCTTCCTCACTGGGATTCACGTCCTCAACCTCCCTTACAGGTTTGGCCATGGTAATTAATTTAATGGCCTTGCACTCTCCTTTTGGATTTCTTCTGTATTGCTTGGGAGAGTACTAGGAGGAATTTCAGTGATCCTTTTACTCAGCTGGCCCACTTGTGCTTCCAAATTTCTAATGGAGGACCTTGTTTCATTCATGAAACTTACAGTGGCCTTAGATAGATCAGAGACTAAGTTTGCTAAATTAGATATATTTTGTTCAGAGTTCTCTGTCTGTTGCTGAGTGGATGATGGAAAAGGTTTACTATTGTTAAACCTATTTCTTCCACCATTATTAAAGCCTTGTTGAGGCTTTTGTTGATCCTTCCATGAGAGATTTGGGTGATTTTTCCATGAGAGATTATAGGTGTTTCCATATGGTTCACCCATGTAATTTACCTCTGCTATTGCAGGGTTTTCAGGATCATAGGCCTCTTCTTCAGAAGATGCCTCTTGAGTACTGTTGGATGCAGCTTGCATTCCATTCAGACTCTGAGAAATCATATTGACTTATTGAGTCAATATTTTGTTCTGAGCCAATATGGCATTCAGAGTATCAATTTCAAGAACTCCCTTCTTCATAGGCGTCTCATTACTCACAGGATTCCTCTCAGAAGTGTACATGAACTGGTTATTAGCAACCATGTCAATGAGTTCTTGAGCTTCTGCAGGCGTTTTCTTTAGGTGAATAAATCCACCTACAGAAGTATCCAATGACATCTTAGCTAATTCAGACAGACCATCATAGAATATATCCAGGATGGTCCATTCTGAAAGCATGTCAGAAGGACACTTTTTGGTCAGTTCCTTGTATCTCTCCCAGGCTTCATAGAGGGATTCACCTTCTTTCTGTCTGAAGGTTTGAACATCCACTCTAAGCTTACTCAGCTTTTGAGGAGGAAAGAACTTGGCTAAGAAAGCCTTGACCAGCTTATCCCAAGAGTTCAGGCTATCTTTAGGTTGAGAATCCAACCATATTCTAGCTATGTCTCTTACAGAAAACGGGAAAAGCATGAGCCTGTAGACTTCAGGATCTACTCCATTAGTCTTAACAGTATCACAGATCTGCAAAAATTCAGTTAAGAACTGAAAAGGATCTTCAGATAGAAGTCCATGGAACTAGCAATTCTGCTGCATCAGAGAAACTAATTGAGGTTTAAGCTCAAAATTGTTTGCTCCAATGGTAGGGATGGAGATGCTTCTTCCATGTAAATTAGAATTAGGTGCAGTAAAGTCACCAAGCATCCTCCTTGCATTATTATTATTTTTGGCTGCCATATCCTCTTCTTGTTCGAAAATTTCTGTAAGGTTATCTCTGGATTGTTGTATTTTAGCTTCTCTTAGTTTCCTCTTCAGAGTCCTTTCAGGTTCAGGGTCTGCTTCAACAAGAATGTTCTTGTCCTTGCTCCTGCTCATATGAAAAAGAGGGAATAGAAAAATAATAATAATAGGGATCCTTTTTGCCCAGGTATAGAGGTTCCCCTGTGTGAGTAGAAGAAGAAAAGAATGTAATGTAAAGAAGGGAAGTAGAGAAAATTCGAACACAGATGGAAGAGGGGATTCGAATTTGTGTGAGATGAAGTGTTACTAGATGAATAAATAAATAGAAGGAGACGAGAGAGAAAGAGGATTTTCGAAAATAAAATTTTGAAAAGGGGTTAGTGATTTTCGAAAATTAGGAATGAAATCAAGTTAAAATTAAAAATTGAAATAATTAGTTAATTAAAAAGAATTTTTGAAAAAGAGGGAAGATATTTTCGAAAATTAGAGAGAGAGAGTTAGTTAGGTAGTTTTGAAAAAGATAAGAAACAAACAAAAAGTCAATTAGTTAGTTGAAAAAGATTTGAAATTCAATTTTGAAAAGATAAGAAGATAAGAAGTTAAAAAAGATATTTGAAAATCAAATTTTTGAAAAAGATATGATTTAAAAAGATATGATTAAAAATATATGATTTTTAAAAAAGATAAGATAAAAAGATATTTTTGAAAAGATATGATTGAAATTAGTTTTGAAAAAGATTTGATTTTTAAGATCACAATTAATGACTTGATTCACAAGAAATCATAAGATATGATTCTAGAACTTAAAGTTTGAATCTTTCTTAACAAGTAAGTAACAAACTTGAAATTTTTGAATCAAAACATTAATTGTTGATGATATTTTCGAAAATATGATGTAAAATTAAGAAAAAGATTTTTTGAAAAATATTTTTGGAATTTTCGAAAATAGATAAGAAAAATGAAAAAGATTTGATTTTTGAAAAAGATTTTGAAAAGATAAGATTTTTAAATTGAAAATTTGATTTGACTCATAAGAAACAATTGAATTTTAAAAATTTTTGAAAAAGTCAACTCAAATTTTCGAAAATTTATGAGAGAAAAAGGGGAAGATATATTTTTTATTTTTGAATTTTTAATGATGAGAGAGAAAAACATGAAAATGATGCAATGCATGAAAATTATGGATCAAAACAATGAATGCATGCAAGAATGCTATGAATGTCAAGATGAACACCAAGAACACTTTGAAGATCATGATGAACATCAAGAACATATTTTTGAAAATTTTCAATGCAAAGAAAACATGCAAGACACCAAACTTAGAAATTCTTCATGTTCAGACACTATGAATGCAAAAATGCACATGAAAAACAAGAAAAGACACAAAACAAGAAAACATCAAGATCAAACAAGAAGACTGGCCAAGAACAACTTGAAGATCATGATGAATGCAATGCATGAATGCATGAATTTTCGAAAAATGCAAAGAATTTTTAGAAAAAATGCAATTGACACCAAACTTGAAAATTGACTCAAGACTCAAACAAAAAACACAAAATATTTTTTATTTTTATGATTTTATAAATTTTTTTGGATTTTTTGAAAATTAATTTGAAAAAGAAAAATAAGAATTCCAAAATTTTTAATATGAATTCCAGGAATCTTGCACTCTTAGTCTAAAGCTCCAATTTGAGGGTTAGACATGGCTTAATAGCCAGTCAAGCTTTAGCATGTAAATCAGGTGGATCAGGAACAGCAGCAGGTGGATTAGCAACAACTAGCTTGCTCTTGATAATGTTGGGTTGGAAGCCCCAGTCCAAATGAATTTAGACATGGCTTTACAGCCAGTCAGGCTTCAACATGCTTCATGAAACACTAGAATTCATTCTTAAAAAATTTTAGAATAATTTTCGAAAATAGATGAGAAATTTTTGAAGGATTTTTGAAAAATTTTTGAAAAATTTTTGGAAATAAAACAAAAAGAAAATTACCTAATCTGAGCAACAAGATGAACCGTCAATTGTCCAAACTCGAACAATCCCCGGCAACGGCGCCAAAAACTTGGTGCACGAAATTGTGATCTCAGGCAACGGCGCCAAAAACTCTGTACGAACGTCTTAATAAATCGTTTTTCATTCACAACTTCGATACAACTAACCAGCAAGTGCACTGGGTCGTCCAAGTAATAAACCTTACATGAGTAAGGGTCGATCCCACTGAGATTGTTGGTATGAAGCAAGCTATGGTCATCTTGTAGATCTCAGTCAGCCGGATATCAAATGGTTATGAAAGTTTTCGAAAATAAATAATAAATAGACATAAAATAAAGATAGAAATACTTATGTATATCATTGGTGAGAATTTCATATAAGTGTATGGAGATACGTTCGTTCCTCTGAACTTCTGCTTTCCTGCTGTCTTCATCCGATTAATCTTACTCCTTTCCATGGCTGGCTTTATGTAAGGACATCACCATTGTCAATGGCTACTTTTCATCCTCTCTGTGAAAATAGTCCGATGTGCTGTCACTGCATGACTAATCATCTGGAGGCATCACCGTGGTCAATGGCTGCATCCCATCCTCTTGTGAAAATAGTCCAAATGCTCTGTCACAGCACGGCTAATCATCTGAGGTTCTCGATCATACTGGAATAGGATTCACCCTCCTTTTGCGTCTGTCACTACGCCCAGCACTCACGAGTTTAAAGTTCGTCACAGTCATTCAATCCCAGAATCCTACTCGGAATACCACAGACAAGGTTTAGACTTTTCGGATTCTCATGAATGCCGCCATCAATCTAGCTTATACCACGAAGATTCTGATTAAGAGATCCAAGAGATAATCATCCAATCTAAGGTGGAACGGAAGTGGTTGTTAGGCACGCGTTCGTGAGGAAATGATGATGATTGTCACGTTCATCACATTCATGTTGAAGTACGAATGAATATCTTAGAAGCGGAATAAGTTGAATTGAATAGAAAAACAGTAGTACTTTGCATTAATTCATGAGGAACAGCAGAGCTCCACACCTTAATCTATGGAGTGTAGAAACTCTACCGTTGAAAAATACATAAGTGAAAGGTTCAGGCATGGCCGAATGGCCAGTCCCCATGATCTAAGAACTAGACGTCCCAAGATGTCTAATACAATAGTAAAACTCCTATTTATACTAAACTAGTTACTACGGTTTACAAAAGTAAGTAATTGATGCATAAATCCACTTCCGGGGCCCACTTGGTGTGTGCTTGGGCTGAGCTTGAATGTTACACGTGCAGAGGCTCTTTCTGGAGTTGAACGCCAGGTTGTAACGTGTTTCTGGCGTTCAACTCTGGTTCGTGACGTGTTTCTGGCGTTTAACTCCAGACAGCAGTATAGAACTGGCGTTCAACGCCCTTTTACATCATCTAAAATAGGCCAAAGTATGGACTATTATATATTGCTAGAAAGTTCTGAATGTCTACTTTCCAACGCAATTAGAAGCGCGCCATTTTGAGTTCTGTAGCTCCAGAAAATCCACTTTGAGTGCAGGGAGGTCAGAATCCAACAGCATCAACAGTCCTTCTTCAACCTTTGAATCTGATTTTTGCTCAAGTCCCTCAATTTCAGCCAGAAAATACCTGAAATCATAGAAAAACACACAAACTCATAGTAAAGTCCATAAATATGAATTTAACATAAAAACTAATGAAAACATCCCTAAAAGTAACTAGATCCTACTAAAAATATACTAAAAATAATGCCAAAAAGCGTATAAATTATCCGCTCATCAATTAGGTTTTGAATTATTGAAGTGTTTGGAATTCTCTAATTTTGTTGTTTCTTGCGTTGATGACTATTTTGCTAAAAATTGTTGCTGAGATTGTTGGCTAATTATTTAATTTTAGTTTAATTTAGTTTAGGTTTGATTAGAATTTCAATTTTAATTTTGAATCAGTTTTAAAATTGGTTCAGTTTAGTTTTCTAATCTTAGTGGATGTAAGTTGATTAAGTTAGGTTAGATTCAATACATTAGGTTTTGAATTGTTGAAGTGTTTGGAATTGTCTAGTTGTGTTAATTATTGCGTTGATGACTGTTTTGCTGAGAAATTGTTACTGAGATTGTTGAATAATTGTTTAATTCTAATTTAATTTAGTTTATCGTTAATTAGAATTTCAATTTTAATTTTGAATCAGTTTCAAAATTAGTTCAGTTTAGTTTTCTAATCTTAGTGGATTTAAGTTGATTAAGTTAGGTTAGATTCAATACATTAGGTTTTGAATTGTTGAAGTGTTTGGAATTCTCTAATTGTGTTAATTGCTGTGTTGATGACTATTTTGCTTAGAAATTGTTGCTGAGATTGTTTGATAATTTGATATTTGCAGATATGTCGACAGGAAGAGGTAATGTGGATCAGGCTACTGGTCGTGGTCGTAGCCGTGGTCGGGGTAGAGGGAGGGTTTCTTCTGGTAGCCCTGGGACTTTTAGATCCTCTCCTTCTACTCCGACCACCCCGTGATGCCACAGGATGTGGGTTTAGTGGACCAGCCATTCATCATAGCCCCTAACCCCAACTACGTGCCTCCGTCTACGGCGATGATGCTGACTCTTATCGCTCAACAACCCGTATCCATGTTGATGCTGCCTCCCGCGACAGATGTCGTGGCCCCGGAGTCTAGCCATGGAAGTGAGGCAGCAGCTGATGCCCTTCCACCACCTCACATCGTACGGTTGAAGATTTGGCTTGATGGCGGCATGGGTTAAGTATCACGTTGAGTCTCATGTATTTCCTGTTTATGGTTATTGCTGAAAGTGCCTGAAAATTGATTTTAGTTTAGCGGATTTAGGTTTGAATGTTGGTTAGTGTTTTAAGTTTCAATGATTATGATTAACTTTATTGCTAAAAGCAAGGTTTTGAGAACCAGACTGGTCATCAAACTGCTCTAGTCACTGGTTTACTGGTCCAACCAGTCCATTCGTGGTTCAACCGAAAAAATTTTTTAGAATAAAATAATAAATAAATTATAAAACAGCTCTCATCAACACAATAAAAAACAATCAATAAATCATCAACACAATAAAAATTATAGAACATATTTATTGCTATAATATAAAATTACAGAACATGTTTGTTTAATAATGAATACATTGATAATATTAAATATTTTCCAAGTATCCACTCAAATGTGTTTTCAGATGATGGTGAAAATTCATAAATTGAATCATGTAAACCATCTTTAGAAAAATATCTAAAATAGGATTGATCATTTGGCTTTTAAAACATAAAATCCAAAAAATTTGTTAAGAAACCTCGGTTTTATCACCATACTTCCTGAAGCACTCAATGTTGTCTACTGGCATGTTACTTATTACTATGACTCCATCACCAGTTCATGGTGCTGATAGTTTTCAATGCTGCAAGTTACTCCACTCCCAACTTTAAGCTGCTCTCTAATAAAATTTCAAGTAGATAATTCAAAACATATTAATATTACGGTTCAAAACACATTAAAGCTTGAGGTTTATACATATATCCAGTGAAATCGAAGCAAAACTAACAATAAGAAGAACATTAAACTTACTCATGATTTTTATAGAAAGCATTCCATCTATTTTACAAGCATCAAATATAAACAACTCAAATGCTCATCAATAAAATATGAAAATTATGTAGATTTTCCTCTCTAAAATGAATAGAGGGATAAGCGAGATGAACTATGTATTTCTTTTAAACAATACCACAAGATTAATTTCAATATTTGGAATTCATTCCCAATATTACCCAAAACTAAATAAGCATACAAAGTTGACATAATTGGGTTGCATAGGACTAATTTCATTAATCTTGTACTATTAGGCAAAGGAACCTCAATCATTCACAACTTAAAAAAAATTGGTCAATAAAAAACGTATCATATTCAGTCATCAATGCATAATAACAAGAATCATATATAAACAAACATTGATTTTCAAAGATTGAGCTAAAAAATTCAATAAAAGTTCTTTAACACATATTGTCGAACACTTGGTATGCAAAAGCATAAATAATACAAAATAGCACTAACAAGCAATCTTTGCAACACCAATTCAAAATTCAGCACCAATGACATGAAAAATCAGTAGCATTTCGTAGTGATTTAGCAAAGTATCAGTCAATCAATCCAAACAAATTGAAATTTAAACACAAGAAGCTCCTAACACCATGTTTAACTATGTATAAACTAACACTAATTTTAATAAAAAAAATCCTAATTCTAACTTAAACTCAACTAACAGTAGCAAATAATCCTAACCAAATCAAATTAACACTAAAATCAACATATAACTAATCCTAAATTAACTAAAACAAAGAAAAAAAAAGGTGATATAAGAACCTGAGTTGAAGAACAGAGCAAGAATTCAGGTGAGAGGGATGCAGTGGTAGTGACCAGCTGCTGCTGTGTTTGAACTACCTAGAATTAGAGTGGCTCTATTCTGATTCTACGACTAGGAAGCAACAAATTCAGTAACAAATTCAAGTTAAGCAACAAATTTAACAAATCCTAGTTCAATCACGATTTTTAGCAACATTTAGATCAGCAACAAGGAAAAATTAATGATTAGTAATTCAATTACATGTAAAAATACAGTGAGAAGGAAAATCTGGAAAAGAGAGAATAGCGGAAGCGATGGTGCAAGGACATGCCAACGGTCAACGGCAAGTCAGTGACCACCCTACAGAAGGCGACGAAGGAAGAAACAACCCCATGAGTTGCTTCTGCCACTGGCAATGAAATAAACGAACCACAAGATGCCAGCAGTGTGACTGAGACAAGACCCGAGTGAGACTAAGAGGCAGAATCGAGCAAAGACAACCACAGATGACGAGCAGTAACCAACACACTTAACTCGAGCACTCACTAGCATAGGGAGGCGCGAGCAGCCGAGCACAGAGGAGAAAAGCAAGACGCGAGCACACGACACGGAGGATCTGGCAAGAGGCTTGATAGCACGACAGAAGTTCTTGAGTGACGGACGGCGGTAGTAGTCTCTCACTCCGACAGACGGCGACAACGATTGGTGGAGGCTAGGTTTGCTTTCCTTAGTAGAAGCTAGGGGAGTTTTCTGAAGGAAGGAGTTGGAGAGGGGGTAACAACACGTGAAATCCCTTTTTTCCTTTCAATGAAGGAAATGACATCATTTCTTATAAACTGGTTGGGTTTTGGTCCAGTCCAACTGGCTGGTTTTCGTCCAGTTCAGTGGTTCATATCCGGTCCTTAAAATATCAGTTTCTATTAGTAAACCAAACCATCAATCGGCCAGTCTGGTCTAGTTTTCAGAACCATGGTTGAAAGTTCTTGAAAATTGATTCCTGTCTAGTGGATTTAGGTTGATTTGGTTTCCTGGTTAGTGTTTCCTGTTTCAATGATTATGGTTGTTGCTGAAAATTCCTAAAACATGATTACTGTTTAGTAGATTTAGGTTGATTTGGTTGGCTGGTTAGTGTTTGTAAGTTTCAATGATTATGATTAACTTTATTGCTGAAGGTTCCTGAAAATTGATTCCTATTTAGTGGATTTAGGTTGATTTGGTTGCTTGGTTAGTGTTTCCTATTTCAATGATTATGGTTGTTGCTGAGAGTTCCTAAAATTTGATTCTTGTTTAGTGGATTTAGGTTGATTTGGTTGGCTGGTTAGTGTTTCTAAGTTTTAATGATTATGATTAACTTTATTGCTGAAAGTTCTTGAACATTGATTCCTGTTTAGTAGATTTAGTTTGAAATGGTTGCCTGGTTGTTGTTTTAAGTTTCAATGATTATGATTAACTTTGTTACTGAAAGTTCCTAAAAATTGATTCCTGTTTAATGGATTTAAGTTGATTTGGTTGCCTGGTTCTTGTTTTAAGTTTCAATGATTATGATTCCTGTTTAGTGGATTTAGGTTGATTCTTGTTTGTGGGTTATTAGGTTTTCGCCGAACAACAACGTGTGTACTCAGGAGTTGACCAATGTCATCAAGCTGATGTACGACCATCCTTGACCTAGCTACACGAAGATCCCAGCTGAGACCAGGGAGCGATGGTTAAAGAAATGGACGATAATTACTTTTTTTAGTTTCAAACCTTTTTAGCTAGTTTATATTTTCTATCTTGCTTGACTAATTTTAAAGTTTCTTTGTTGCAGCTGCATTTTAGGTGGGATGCTGAGCATAACCTTACCATCAGGAAAATATTTGACCATAGAATGGGTGGGAAGTAGCTCCAACAAATGCTGGATCATGTTTGTCAAGGGCGAGACCACCGAACAACTGGCTCCAACCAGACATAAAGAAGGCTCTGTTTGTTCATTGAATGACTAATGAGGGGTTCCGACATTGGTATCTCAGCAACAAAGCTAACAGGGTCTCGACCAAGTCGTCCAAGTATACTGGACAGCGACTTTCATGAAGACTAAGGCCAGACTGGTATGTAAAGTGACTTTAATTTTATTAATAACTTGGTTATATTCTTCTGCATATCATTACTAGGCATCGTAATCATATTGTTTCAATCAACATGTGTAGTCGAAGTCGTTGGATCGCGAGGCAACATTGGCGGAGACGTTTAAGTACACCCACACACTGAAGGAGAACAAAGAGACATTTGCTGATCAGCGGTCTCAGGACCATTATGTGAGTAAACATACATCTGAATATCTTATGCTATAAAATATTAGAGATTAACTGTATGCCACAACTCAATAGTCTCGGCAAGGTGGGGAGGACACCACCGATGGCTCTGCAGTTTCAGTCATCGATCCCGATGCAGTTTAGTGCGAGACTGTCTTAGCGTTGTACAAGAACTGCATATACAAGATAGAGTCGTTCTTTGCCAGCAGCTTCTGCACTCCACGTTGAGGCCGTCATCAGGGTCCGCCACCCATCGAGCCCGAGGAAGGCGTGGATTTGAGGCTGCAGGTACAGGAGCTCCAACGCAGCCTTCAACAGTAAGCTCAGGAGCTTATGAATTATCGGGAGAGGTATCAGAAGATCCTCACCCGCGTGACGTCTATGGATGAGGTTAGGTTGGAGTGGAGGGAGTCGTTGGAGCAGATGCAGCATATGGAAGCTCAGATGGAGGTGTGCTAGGCCGAGATGTGTGCCACTGGCATCGACCTTGCTGGTGGCAGCGGTCCTGCTGGTGGCAGCGGTCCTGCTGGTGGCATACGGACATCACTGCCTTCTGCGCCACCGACTCAAGGCCATTGGACCGAAGACGACGAAGACTACCTGAATCTGTAGTTATTAGTTTTTCGTTTTATTGTTTCATTGTATTTATTTGATGTACTTGACTTTTAATTTATTTAAACATTGTATTATTTATTTTAAATAAATTTTTTCGTTATTTATGAATGACCCACTAATTGTGTGAAAAATTTAAATTTAAAATTAAAATTGACCATTTATTTCAAATTGAAAAAAAATTGATATTACCATCGGAATTACCGTAGAAATAATCCGACAGTAATAGTGCGCGAAATAACATTTTTTGGCACCAATAATACCGTCAAAAAATCTGCTGGTAACCAATTAGTTTTTCAAGTTGATAATCCGTCGCAAAATCTGACGGTAATGACCGTCGGACAAAAAATTCCGACAATAGACATTTACCGGTAAAGTTTATACTGTCTGATTATTTTCTGACGATAAATCTGACAGTACTCAGCGTTTTTCTTATAGTGAATAACTAAATATAATCAAATTGACCCAATAATTTACTAATCCAAAAAAATGACTCACGCAAAGTACGTGTGAATGAGGTACTTTTCTTCTTTGCTACTACACATTTTTTTCTTCTTCTGCTGCTACGATTTATTTATTTATTCTTCTTCTTTTTCTTTTAATGTTGTTGTATTTTTTATTTCTTCTTTTTTCTTGTTCTTTTTCTCTCATTTCATTGTTTTTCTTCTTGAGAGGATAAAATAAAGGAGAAAGAAAAAAAACGAGGACGAAAGGAAGAGGTAGAGAAGGAGTTTGGGGAAAAAAAAGAAAACATAAAAAACATAAAGTTTTTATTAAAAATATATATAAATTTTAGTTGAAAAATATAAAAAAAATTAGTTGCAAACCACCATAGTTATTTCAAGTCACTACAAGAAAAAAGGCCTGTGGCCACACTTTTATGAGGGTGGCGATTGATTAGAGATTTGGCCAAGTTTTTTCTTGCTACGCTTCAAAAGCGTGGCGAAAGGGGTCAATGGCCACGCTTTTATGAGGGTGGCAAATGATTAGAGATTTGGCCATGCTTTTATTTGCTACGTTTCAAAAGCGTGGCCGAAAGGGTCATTAGCCACACTTTTATGAGGGTGACGATTGCTTCATGATTTAACCACGGTTCTTTTTTGCCACGTTTTAAAAGCATAGCAATAGAGAACAACAGGCACGCTTTTAAAGCGTGGCGAAATAGTTTCGTTATCGTGACGTTTTTAAAGGGTGCCTGTTTCCTCAAACTCTTTCGGCACACTTCAAAAGCGTGGCCACAAGGTTAAAAAAAATATAGGTTTTCCATCTTCGAAACAATGAGATCAGAGCTACATTATACATACACACAACAAAGAGCCCTACGTTTTATTTTCTTCGAAAAACACTCTCCTTTGAAATAATGGCCTAAAATTTTTTTAAGAACCCCAACAAACACTATCATTGTTGATGCTCACCCTTTCTCCTCTGTCGCAATGCCTCCGTTGATGCTTTCCTTTCCACGGCTCCCACCGTCGCTGCTCCTTCCGTCTCCCCTGTACGCATTAAACCCCTAACCCTTCTTCGGTGGCAAATCCCTATGCCAAGGCCTCCCTCTCCCTCCTCAGTGCTCACTCTCTCTTGAAAATCATCTGTCGATGCTCCCTTGCCGCCGCTCCCTTCCGTCGCTGCAAACCCTTAACCTTCCAGCGCTGCAATTACGGAGTTGCGAGGGGAGCTAGAGCTGGACGACACCATTTTGAAGGAGGCTGAGTTGTGCTGCGCGCGGTGCTAACGAACACCGTGAAGGTGCAGGATAAGGAAGGGGGCAGACTGGGAATCACACTTTATGGTCCGACGTTCTCTTGGATCAACCACGGCTACCCCCCCAATGCCTACTACCCCTTCATCTTCTCTCCTCATCCTCCTTATTCTTCGTAGGAATCCAAGCTCTGAATAGCTCCATTTTTCTTTCGTGGTTCTCCTGGTTCACAAGTACTTCATCTACTATCTCTATAATAAGTTTCTTCAATTCTGTCTTTTTGCTTATGTGCTTCAATGAGATAGGAATTGTGCTATTTTTTGCAGATAGATAGTAGGTTTGTACTATCAGTAATAATTTTCAGAAAGGTCTTCATAAATTTGTATTTTCATTTTAATTTAAAAAAAAATACAAAATCTAGCTTTATATTTATTACTAGTTGATTTTTGGTTAATACTGTTTGATGAATACTATGATAGTGAATTGGGGTTACTTTTTTGCATTAGAAATAGAGGAGTAATGGTGAAGTAAAAGCTATGCAAGTCTCTTATTTCTGTGTTTGGTAATACCGGACGATTTCTTATTTGAGAGATCTATATAAATAAAATATATGCAGGTTAAATATGACGATGGCGAGGAAAAAAATTTAATTCTTTCAAATGAAAATGTGAAATTTCATATATCCCACGAGGAGATAAAGCGCTTGAATTTGAGTTATGGCAAAGTTCGTGACAGTAATGTCTCTAATTGTGATGTTGAAGAGATGCTAGCGATGGCTGCAAGTTTGAATAATTGTCAACAATTTGAACCGAGAGACATCGTATGAGCTAAGCTAATAAGTTTGCTAAAAGGCCAGTTATAGTGTACAGATATAAAGATAAAGATGTCTGTCCTTCTTGAATGTAATGATGACATGTGGAACTTAAGCTGTGTGCGAGGGAGCAGCTTGCAAAGCTTGCTACAGGTTATCTAACAGCTTGAATTTGATGCATGCACAGCTGAGGTGAGCACGCCGAAAAGGTGTAACGGGTTCTGATGTTTGGGCTCCGTTTTAACAAGTAGTGAACGGCCATTTGATTGAAATCAATGGGCCATTGAACAAACAGGGGTGGGCCTATTAATGCTTGTTTTAATACATTCCAGTTATGTATGAGTTTGGGTAAAGTAAAAAAAAGTGTGGTTTTATAAGAAAGAAATAAATAAAAAAATCACCTAAAGATATATTTCTCTCTTTAAAAATTTGGTCATTCTCTCTGAATATTAGAAAAAATTATTTTTTAATATTTTTTATTAACGATTCTTTTAATAATTAAATTTTTTCTAACGTATTCTTTATGATAATTTTTTCAAAAAATATTTAGATATTCTGCTATAAGTTAATAGAAAATAGAAAATTTTTTTATATACTATAAAAGAAGGAATGATTATTTTTTCATATTAATTAATTATTATAATAAACTATAAAATAATTTAAAATATTTAAAAGATAAATGAATAGTTATAATTAAATTTAGAGTAAAAATCCTATATTGGATGAAAGAAGATAAAATATTAATCATTGTATTAAAACAAATATTTTGGTAGAAAAAAATAACATTTATTATAGTGCTCAAGTTTATTACTCAATTGAATCAGATTTGAGGTTTGTGTTTGCAAATTAAAATATTCTAAGACAATAAATATATTTCATATTATAATATATAAGTACATAATTGTGGATTTTGTGGTTAGGAGTGGCAAATGGGCTGAAATTTGTTGAGCTAGCCTGCGTAACCCGTCAAAGAAGACGGTCTGAGTTGAAATTTAATACCACCAAACTTAAAAAATCTGGCTAACCCGACTAATCTGTGGGTTTTGACAAACTTCGGCTGGGCGGGCCGGTTCCCTGGCGAAACAGGCTTTTTTTGTCAGAGCCATTTTTTTATAAATTTATATAATGTTATTGATTTACAAGAGGATAAAGATAATAATTGAAGATGCTCTGAGTTATATTTTGAATTAATAGTATGAATAGTCATGTAAATGTAAGAATGCAATTGAACGACTATACAAAATATTTTACACTGTTAATGTATTAAAATTAAATTTTGATGGCTGTCAGTGCTTAAGAGAAGCGGGAGCTGTATGTTAGCCTCCCTTTCTTCTGAATCTTGTTGCCTTTTCAAAGGAAGTTAGGCGATATTTTTTATCTTTGTCTTGTGTTATGTTGAGAGGCACTTTCTATTTGTCTCCTGAGGGACAGAAATAGAAATAGAGTAGAGCAGTATAAATAACACCCAGATATATCCTGGTTCAGCTACTAAATGCAATGTAGCCTACGTCCAGTCTCCATCACAATTTTGATGGAATTTGACTAACTTTTTCGCTGAATTACATACACCAATGTTTTGAATACGATCTACCCAATCCTATTTAGGACAAATCCAGATTCTGACCAAATCTGAATTTGACTAGGACTCATCGTAGATTTCAATAGCCAAAAAAAGAAAACTAAGCCACTTTGAATTTACCGTAAAATGAAGTTTAAAACCCTGAGTGACTTAAAATAACAATAGTATATGGCGTCTGAATTCAGGACAATTTCAACTTGACCAAACAGTAAAACATACGAAAGAATACAGTTTATAATGGCTAACAAAAAAAGAAAACTAAGACACTTTGAAACACACTTCCAATTCGGTTCGGCTCGGTTCGTCGCTGGTAGTTGCTCGCTGCTTCTTGATAGTTGCTGCCCTACACCCTCTGTCAGTGTTCTTTCTTGGTTCTGCCTTGTTGTGTCTCGTCTGTCTCTTGATGTTGTGGGGTGGTGTTTTATTTTGATTTATTGTGTCGTGATTATTGTATGTGAATTTGTTTGTCAGTTTAGTGCGTAACTTAGTAGACATATTTGTATTAATTTATATTTCATGATGAATTTATGTCTTAATTGTTTAATTTACTGATAGGTTTCATTTAACTGATGTAATATCATACCCTCAAATCTTTATACCTTTTAAATTAGTTTTTATATCATAATATCAATATTTATTAAAAGAATTAAATTGTTTTTTAATGTTAACATACCTAAGATTTATATTATTATATTCATAATGAGTAATGTAGTTATATCTCGGTAATCGTATCATGTACTTAAATATTCTTTTTTTGTTAAAAATACTCATTTTATTTATAGATTTATGTTTTCAATAGCAAATTTTTTTATAAAAATATGTTATACTTTGTATTTTATAAGGATATTGTGTCTTTCAAATAATTAATTACGTATAATTTATTTCCTAAAATATTAAAATTTTTGAAACAATTAAGTTTAATTAATGACCTGTGATAATTTGTAACTAAATACGCTATAAATTATTGTTATTTTATACTTTCCTAACGTGTCACTTATACTGTCATATTTCTTTTATGCAAGTATGTATCATATTAATAATAAAGTGGTGGCAAAAAAATTTATAATCACATATATCGATAAATTTTTCGAAAAGCTAACTCTGATAACTTAACTTTATGTGAATTATTTTCGTGGAGGGCAAAAAAAAATTTAAAATTCAGTCTCCCTATATTAAAATTTTGAAAAAATTTCACTTTTCTTTTTTGTAAGATGTTAAAATGACACAACTTTTCTTTCTATTTGTAAAATGTACATTTGCCTCCCATATAATTTTCAGATAATCTTTTCTCTAGTCTATTTTAGGTTCTTGATGTTAAATAATGCTAATTTTATCCATTTTTTTCAAAAGAATAATTTTTTTTTACAAAAATATCCTTTACTAAAAATTTTATTTTCTGTCATTGAATTTTGCTTTTCAAAATACATTTTAGTAAATTACCTTTTAACGATTAAATTGTATTTGCATGAAAATATTATTTAAAAAATTCGAGAGTAAAATTATTTTTTTAAGATCTCGTTGAATAATTTTTTAACTATTAAGTAAATTTGAGAGTAAAATATTTTATTTATATTGTAAGAAAAATAATAAATAAATGTATTGATATATCCATGGTTGATTTTGTATCTTTGGAGTCTGTATTGTTCTCCAAATTATCGATTTTGTTCTTGTACTGTTGTTATGTAGGATATTTCGTTAATTATTTAACTTTGACCTCACTGTGGGACTAAATTGATGCTAAATGAAACTTTTTTGGATTCAAATAGAACACTTTAAACCTTAAGAACCAAAACAGAATTACGCTCAAACATAAGTGACCAATTTAGTATTTTACCCTATTTTTTATTTAATGTAAGAAGAATATACATTAATATCGCAAAACTAATAGTAACATATAAAGAAAATGTTAACAAAAATTGTGAAAAAATAATAATTTATTAATTATAAAAATTATTGAAGGATACTTTGAAAAAAAATTAATTTAATGATTAAATAACATTTGTAACTATTGATTCCTTAATATGTTTATGCCCGTAAAATAATTCGTTATAATTGTTTTTAGGATTACTCAGACGGGATTCTATTTTTAATAGTTACCTATGTTAGTTATGTATTTGCAATTAATAGGGTTTCCTTCAATGTTAGCAGACTAGTGAAGCTAAGACCCAACTGCTAGCTTTCCTACATTTTTTTTTCTGAACCCCCAACATGGCCCACGTTGTAAGCCTCTAACCAATGAAATGCAGGATTCTCAAAATCCCGTTCCATCTCACCCAATGAAGCCGGCTCATTTGCCCATCCCATCAGCGCCCTCAACTTCTTCAGATTCAGCTGCTTCCTGATCATGAGAACAACACGTGTCAAATGCTGAAATAAGATGATTGTAGATCTGTATATCTGTATAGAATAACATCTGTACACTAGTGAGGTCACGTAATGTCTAATCCATGTTGTTTATTTGCTAAGAGTTTATAAAATTTGTCAGAAACATGCTTAGCTGATGTCAAAAAGATGGAACTTATTGATGGTTTGAACAAAATTAGTAGGGTAGGCCTCTATGACTAATAATTTTATTATTTTCAAGGATTTTTTTTGAATTTATAAGTTTTTGGTTAGATTAGAATTTTCAATATTTATCTTTTTTTTTTTACTTTTTGTCGCACTTTAAAAGCTATCGTTAGTTGTGCATATTTTTTAGTTGAATAACAATAAAAAATGATTTAATTTTAGTTGAAAAGTATATAAATGGTTTTGAATTGTGAAAATTATTTAGTTGGATAACAAGGAAGAAAAATACAAAAAAAGTTATTTGTAAAACAGAAACTTAAGTTGCATGATAAATAAATTATTTTAAATATAATTTTTTTTTACTTGAATAACACATAAATTATTTTGAATTGTACAGATTTTAGTTTAATAGCACAAACAAAATATAAAAATTTTAGTTAAGAATACATAATTATTTTGAACCATACAATTTTATCTTTTCTTGATTCTTCTTTATTTTTTTCTTTATCTTTCTCGTTTTCTTTTTCTTATACTCAAAATGTTTTTAATCTAATTTTATCTTTTTTTAATTATTATCCTTTTTTTTATTTTTGTTATCAATTTATTCTCCACATATAAGTCATTTTTTGATACAAGTCTATACAAGTCATTTATATTCACGTGTGCACGTTCTTTTTCGTGTCATTACTGCACGTTCTTCTTCTTCTTCTCTTTCGTTATCGTCATCACCAATACCACTTCTTCCCCCTCCCCATCTTTCTCCTTCTTTTTTTCACTGAAATTTCTTCTCCTTCTTCCTTTTCCTCTTTCTCCTCCATCATCAGATATCCAAGTTCAGATTGTCAATTGAACTAGAACAAAATTGATTATTATTTTGAATCTAATCAAGTGACTGAGGTATGGTTTGATTCTAGTTAATTTTTTTGTTAGTAGTTTATGATTCTGTAGGTGAATAATGTTTCATCGTTGATGGTTTGAATTGAATGTAATGTAAAAGTTCTGCATTAAAGAAAATATTTTTCTATATTTGCAGCAAATTTGGGTGTAACACGAAAATATTTGGGTGTAATATGAAGATATTTGAGTGTATTATTTAAGAATTTTCGATGTATGTGTGCTGATAAGTTTTGCATAATTCAAAACTCTTCTTCTCCCTCCTCCTCATCTTCTGCTGCTGCTTCTTCTTCTTTTTCATCATCATCTTCTTTTTTTTCTTATTCATATTTTTTTCTTGTTTTATCTTCTCAAGTTTCTTCTTGTTTTACTCTTTTAACAAGAATAAAAACAAAAAAAATCAAAACAAAAAAAAGAAGAATCACATAATGCTGCAAAATTACTTAGAAGAAGATGAACTTACATTCATTCAACTAAAAGAAAGAAAGAAATAAGGAAAAAAGAAGAAAAAAATGCAGTATTAGAGGAAACATTTTTCTGTATTTGCAGCAAATTTGGGTGTAACACGAAGATATTCGAGTGTATTGTTTAAGAATTTTTGGTGTATGTGTGCTGATAAGTTCTGCATAATTCAAAACTCTTCCTCTTTCTCCTCCTCATCTTCTGCTGCTGCTTCTTCTTTTTTTCATTATTGTCACCATCTTCTTCTCCTTTTTTTCTTATTCATCTTTTCTTTTTTATTTTACCTTCTCAAGTTTCTTCTTGTTTTACTCTTTTAACAAGAATAATAAAAAAAATCAAACAAAGAAGAAGAAGAAGAAATAAATAATAATGTAAAATTACTTGAAAGATTATGAACTTACATTCATTCAACTAAAAAAAGAAAGAAATGCAACATTAGAGGAAACATTTTTTGTATTAGCAAATTTGGGTGTAACACGAAGATATTCGAGTGTATTGTTTAAGAATCTTCGGTGTATGTTCACTGATAAGTTTTGCATAATTCAAAACTCTTCCTCTTCTTCCTCTTCATCTTCTGCTGCTGCTTCTTTTTCTTCTTCTTCATCTTCTTATTTCATATTCTCATAATTCTTTTTGAGAGAAAAAAATCAAACAAAGAAGAAAAAAAATACATAATTTTCCAAAAAAAAATTGAAAGATGAGAAGGAAAAAAAATGCAGCAACAACAACAGTAATAAAAAAACGACGATGAAAATAAAATACACGAAGGAAAATGAGGAGAAATGCAAAGAAGAAAGAGAAGAAGAAGGAAGAGGAAGAGTAGGATCGCGGGATACAAAGAGAAACAACATGATTTCACGTACGCGTTATGTTTGTGACTTGTATGACTTGTATGCTAAAAAAATTTGTATGTGTAGGAATACTCTTTTGTTATTGATCCAGAAGATGAAGATTGAGAAAGAATGCATGTAAAAAAAAAACGCATACGTATGCATAAGTATAAACAAAATTTAGCTGGACATATAATTACTAAAAATATTTAGTTATCCAATATATTTTGTAAATTCTTATTTAAAAATATAAAATAAAGTATTTATACTTTTGGACTTTCCGTTTTTTCTGTTGGAGTCTGCTAAATTATTGGATCTTGTAAGAAAAAAGGTGATTAATCTAACTCAAGCATATATAATTTCATGGCACAGAATAATAAACATTCATTTATTCTACTCTATAATAGAAAAGTTATGTTATGGACTTGAGAACATAAAAAAATCAAGCAGTGTAGGTCCAGTATCATGGTGCTCCGTAAGTAGGTAGGTAAATTTTACGGCAGAAATTGAGTGATGCAGATATGATTGCATCAAACAATAATATCTTTGAATCGATCTGCGTTGGAGTCAACTTTTCAGAACAAGCTTTCTCTGAGTTTTAATGCCGCCGTTTAATAAGCTTTAATAGCCCATGGACATACTAAATGGAGTAATATACACATAATAAGCCGTCTGGGCTGGCCCCTATTACTATTAACTTCACGTGATTCCATCTTCACTTTAAGTATCTCTATTTCTTTTTTATTTAATTTTTAAGTCGTTCTCGCACACCACTACTGTTACATGAGGTCGATTAATATTTTTAGAGCAACAATGGTACAAGGCATGAACCATGAAGTAGGGACTAGCGAGTGACAAAACTCAAAAGTGATGGGTAAAGTGATAGAATAAAAGTTCTTAATTAAGTTGGTTTTTCCTGTTTGACACATCATGCAATTCGTACTAGCATAGTGTTGAGCCTTAGTTAACTTCTTTTCAGAGATAGATCAGATGAGAGTTTAATTAGTTAATATTCGGAAAATTATTATCGGAATAATGTAGTATATGTCTTTTGGAATTCTAGTTTTAAGAGAAGCAGTTTTCTCCATTATTTCACCCATCCATTATACTCTTTCAGATCAGTGCATTATTCAGAATCTGGGTCCCTTTTGGAAGGTGGAACCATAATTGTGTTGTATTTCTATAATACAAAATAATTGAAAAACAAGAAAATCATAACAGTTATTTTATTTTATATTTTTTAATTATTACTGGAATAATTAGATAATATTAAATGTAATAAATATATAATTATAAATATTATATATATAAAATTATAAATATTAAATTACATAAAAAAATTTTAAATTATTATGCCCCTAACATTACCCTACTTACATTTTGTCGGTAATCATATTACTCATATACAAGAAGCTAAGTATTCTTACTAATGAGTGCCTAATTAATTTATTATGTCGATAATATTCTTAAAATAGAGAGACAATAATATCAAAATAATGTATCATATCGTATGAGTATCTCTTACGACTGGTTCCCATCATAATATAATCTTGCCATGTTAGTCACATGAGATATCTACCAAAAGAATAAGTTAATATTGATTAACAAGCATCTAATGTTCTATGAAACAAAAAACATTTAATGTTCTTTTTTTTTTCCCTTATTTCCTAACCGATGTCTTAAGAACATGACATTTCTGTTCAAAGATAACAAAACATGATAAAGAAAATATAGATAAAAGAAATTATTGGAGTAATCATTTAATTACAGGTATGACAATATTCTTCTGACTTATTCACTTGCAAAATTGAGAGCTGAAATAGCTTGAAGAGTTCATAGGATATGTCTATTAAGAAAAACATCATAAAAGTTTGTGGGGATTAATAATGGAAGAAAAATAATAAAAGACTTTCAAAATTTATTATTTTTTATTATTAATTATTTATTAATATTTAAAAATATGTTGTTAAATTTTTAAACTAAAAGAATTTGATTAATAATTAAAAATGAAGGCCGAAAGTAATAAATTTTTATAGTCTTTAAATATTTTTCGTAATGGAAAATGAAAACAGAAGGAAGAGTGGATACTTAGTACATGTTAATATAATATATGTGCTCTGTACGAGTCACCAGTAATCATTTAATTTATACATCTTCCTAGTAGCTTCTTGTATGTTTGTATATATACACACGCTAAATCAGTCAACAAAAAACACCCACAAAATTGACATTTTTGTTTCGCCGTAGATACAAATACAAAATATTTTATAAAGTTGAGTGCACGTGATATGCTAATAAAAAAATAGAACCGCTATACATCCATATAACCATATAACCAAGTTGGCCCAAACTCAAATAGAATTATGCGCATTAAGGGTTTGTTTGGGTGAACTTTTACGAAAAGATCTTTTTTTTAGTTATCTTTTTTTAAAATATCTTATAGAGAAGTAAAAGTAATTTTATATTTGGATATCTCATATAAAAAAATATTTTTATCTATTAATTATGTTTGGGTATAATAATATAAAAGTACTTTTTTTTTATTTATTACATGAAAAACATCTTTTTTTTTTAAGGAAAAAAGATCTTTTAAAAAAAGATGTAAATTACAGCTTCTCAAAAAAGATCTTTTTTTTATTTTACTAGTGCTTTTACTTTTACTACTAGAAATTTGCCAAACACGTTAAAAAATAAAAAAAGATCTTTTTTCATTAAAAAAAAAATTTTTTTAACAAAATAATGGCGTCCAAACATGCACTAAATGGCAAGTGAAAATACGCACCAGAGACAAACGAAATTCCTCTTTTTTCATTCGCGCTTCATTATGAAAAAACGTTACATCTTCTTCAACACGAAATGACTCATTCTCTTCGAATCTCTCTCAATATCACTCAAACTTCAATCACGTTCTCTGCGGAAACCACTACTGGAAAGGAATTGGGAGAAGATTTCGCAAGCAACAACCAAAAACGAACGAAAACTGCAACAGAGACTACCAAAGGTATGAGAAAACTACTATTCATTTGAAATCTTACAATGTCGCGCTTCTCCTACTTGCATTTTAGGTTTACTAGATTGATTTGCTTCGTTTAATAGATGAAACTATTGTGAATGTATTTTTACAGTATAACTAGGCTTTGGAATGAAATTTGTTGTTATTTTCATTCAATTCAGTATATAGTGTAACTAGGGTTTTGAGATTTGTTCGGTTCGGTGGCTTTTGTAATTTTGGTTCACCAAGTGAATGATGTTCGGTTCGGTGGGTTCTTTTTGTGATAGCATGCAGCAAATCATTTCCTAACTGTTTCATTATTTATAATGTTTGATTCTGTGCATGAATGAGTTTCGTTAAGGCTGTCCTATATAATGCTAGTAAGAATCTTCAGTTTGGATCCCTTTGAGAAGCAAATAGTGTATTGTCCAAATGTAAATTTTGTTTAAGACAAATGACATTAGAGACAACTCTTTCACTTTGATAAGCTATACTTCTGTAAAATTGTCTCATTATATTGGATAAATTTCAGTAAGAGTTTTTAAAGAAGCCAATTTGCAAATGTCATTTTGAAAAAATACCTAATTCATGAAATTTGAAAAACTTTTCTTTTGGAAGATGTTGATTTGATTAAGATATTCGTGCTTGTTCTTATCGGTGTGGATAGTTTAACTAGAGCTTTGAAATTGGTTGTTACTATCTTCAGTACTTCTTTTGTATGGAGGAATACTATTATTGTTGATTGAAAGTTGATCACCATTTATTAACCATATGAACGTTGTTCAGTTCGATGGCCTTTGTGATTTTGGTTCACCACATGAACGTTGTTCAGTTCGGTGACCTTTGTGATTTTGTTTCACCAAGTGAATGTTGTTCGGTTCAGTGTCCTATGGCATTTTAATTGACTTGATTAAGATATACATGCTTGTGCTTGTTGATGTATTGAGTGAAGTATTGACTAAAATTTTTCATTACAGCAAAATAGAACAAGACAATGGCAACAATGAAGGAGAAGTCGCCACTATAACGTAAGCAGATTAAATATATTTATCCGCTTTCATTCGAATAATATCTATTTTGTATTATAAATATATCCTAACATTCTGTTTCAAAACTTGCAAAAAATTCATTATTGCAGATGCCAAACAAAGTCAATAGCAACAATGTACAGGGATATGAGTCAAGAAAAGAAAGATATAGTGAAAGAAATGGGATTTGGTGTCCTGGTAAATGTCCTAGAAATGTTAGATAGTAAATAGCATATACTATGATTGACTTATTATAATTAACAATATTTTGTTTACCTTGTTTAAAAAGTAAAAAATACTTACTTCAAATGTATATATGTCAATATTAATCTAAATGTTAATGTTAATATTTATATTTGATTCAAGATGGATTACTCATCTGAGATGTTAATTTATATATCTGTTGGAACTATCTGGCTGCTGTTTTATTCCAGGTTCTCAGTGATTGCAATCACTGTATTTACCAATACATTACGAACTCCAAAAGAACACAGTGAACCAAAATTAATACACTGGACGAACCGAAAGTTGGAAACACACTGAACCCCTAAACCCTGAATCCTAAACCCAAAACTCTAAACCCTGAACCCTCAACCACTAAACCCTAAACCCTAAACACTAAACCCAGAACCCTGAACACTGAACCCTGAACCCATAAATCCTAAAACCCTAAAATCCTAAAACCCTAAACCATAAACCCTAAACCCTGAACCCTAAACCCTAAATCCTGAAACCTGAACCCTGAACCCTGAACCCCTAAACCCTGAACCCTGAACTCTAAACACAGTGAATCGAAATTAATACAATGGGCAAACCGAAAGTTGGAAACACACTGAATCCCAAAATCCTGAACCCTAAACCCTGAACCACTAAACCCTAAACCCTAAACACTAAACCCAGAACCCTGAACACTGAACCCTGAACCCATAAACCCTAAACCCCTAAAACCTTAACCTTAAATCCTAAGCCCTGAACCCTGAACCCCTGAACCCTGAACCCTTAACCCTGAAGTCCTGAACCCTGAACACTGAACCCTAAACCCCTAAAACCCCAACCCTGAAAATCCATCCAAAAAAGAGTTTTAAAACTCCAACAATGTAAGTTAAAAATAATTATGTTACTCCACCATAACTTTGGAAATTTTTCAAAGACCAATATCCTTCATTATGTGTACATAAATTCTGGCCGGACAATTTAACCCAGCTGAAGGGTTTGTCTTCAAAGTTGGAGATATCTTGGATTTTCACCTCCCCTCTCTGGTGCATACAATTAGTTAATTCTTAATCTTGTCTCCGTCTCGAGTCGTGTTCCTTATTTTCGTAGAAAAATCAGCAAGTTTGGAATAATGTTTGTAGAACTTTTCAACTTCTTCTAGTGTCTTGAAAATCATTCCCACCTTTGGGACAATTTTTTCATTCACAACACAACTGGTTTGCACGGTGAACCGAAATTTTAAATACAATGAACTGAAATCTTAATTACGGTGAAACAATTATATAGTACTTAGGGAACAAAACAAAATATATTCGTCTAATTTTTTTTAGACTCCTTTCTGCATACCGAACCGAACACATGGACATGGTGAAACAACTCTATAGTACTTACCGAACCAAAAAGTTACTCACAATGAACGAAACCATTATACATATTATCAATTCAATTCAATTCAATTCAGATACAAATCACCTCAGTCCATTCAATTCAATTCAAATAAAATTAGCAATTGCATTCCATTGAATTCGATTCAAAATTTAATAATCCAAACCTCATCAAATTGATGCGTTTTGGAAGAATTATCCAAATCGTACTCATTCAACTGATTTAAAGTTGATTCATTCATTGTTTCAATTCAGAAGTGCAGATCGACGAAGAAAATGAAGAAGAAGAAGAACGACAAAGCTAATTATGTTGAAGTCAATCTAGATCCATAATGCAGAGAAGAAAAACGCGAACAGAGGAGAAGAACGAATTTAATTAGGTTGAAGAAGAAGAAGAAGAAGAAAGAAAACGTGAGAATAGAACAAGGTTTACGTTGAGAAAGGTTTACGTTAAGAAAGGTTGATCACGCAAAAGAAGGATTACGTTATATACATTTTATGAGGCGCGTGTAAAACAAACGAGTGTAAAACGCGTGTAATGGAAGGTACTTGAATAACATCCATGTATTTTTTACATGAATATAGAGCTTTTCTGATAAAAAATATGAATTCTGTTAGGTAACTAAGAGGGGTATAGCCAACAATAAACCAACAAAATTTTTTGAATTGTATTCTATATTCATTAATTATCATTAATTAATGATTATTTAAATTTTAATTTTTAAAAGATACAAAATTAATGATTATTAATTACTTCTTTTTACTCTAATTTACCTTTTACTATTTATCACGCAAATTTTAATTTCTCTTTCTAAAAAATAGTCCAAACTCTAAAAAAAAATACCAAAATATAAGATAAAAAATCATGTAAATCTTAAGAAAAAACATACAAAACATAAGAAAAAAAAGGAGCTTTCTTCCATGGAAAAAGTATTTTTGGACCATGAAGGACCAAGTAATAAAGATAATTAATAAAAAATATGAGAACTGGTTTACAAATAATAAAAAATTCACAAATAAACTTCTATTAATATGTGGGTCAAATTTGAATATAGAGTTAAATTGAGTTGGAGTGATGGAGTAGTCTAGGTTAGACGACGACACTGCATAACGGAGCAAAGGGAGATCTGAAATAGGTGGTACAGATCATACGGAAGAGCAATGGAAATTTGAAGCAGGATGAGACTGAGATTGATTTTAATATTGATATTGAGGCTGTTGACACTGAGATCCTTTGAAAACTTGATCGATTGGTGACCATCTGAAAGAAGATATTGAGCAAAATTAAGCAACAGGCATTCCTTGACAACTTGAACAACAACAATGCTGCATCCAATAAATCCAATAGAATAAAACTCTTTTATTTTTTTGTGCATTTATCTGTTGAATTCTTGATGGATTAGGCTTATTTTATATAGCATTGTAATCACTTTCTTGTCATATATACTAATTTGTTACTGTGATTAAATAGATAGAAATTGGCTACTATTGAGAAGGTTGAGGTGGCTCTGGTTGAAGTGAAGAAACCAAAGAAAATAGATGCTGGAGATGAGGATGTTGATATTAGAGATGAGGAAGATAGCACTACAAGAAAGAAGATTGCGTTGGAATTTCTTTCGGGTTGTAGATTAGGCGGGTTATACTTGACCCGGGCCTATTTGGCCTTGATTAGAAAAAAAAAAAAGAACATGCTAACTTGCACCGCAGGTGCCTATTAGCAATTTGGACACATAAAAAATTTCATATTTTTCATAATAATAATAATAATAATAATAATAATAATAATAATTTTTTTTAAATATTATAATTAATTATTATTATTATTATTATTATTCTTTTGGTGTTGATGCAATGCTGGATGATGATTTGGAGAGTTTTCAGTCATAGTCGAAAACTCTGAATGCTCTACAATTTTCATTGGTTTTTTGTTTGACTAATTTTTTTGGGATTTTTTATTTTAAATAAATTAAAAAAATTGGTAGAAGAGATTAAAATGGATATGTTTGATCAATTAATAATAAAAAAAAGTATATAAAAAATTTTAAATCAAATTATAGATCGAATTTGATTGATTTAAATTTAAAAAATAAAAATCTCGTACGTGTTCAAGTTCAATATGTGCCCACTTCTAAAAATCGAAAGATAGAAAGCGTGAAGTATATGGATAAATAAAATAGAGAAAGAATGGGAGATAACCATTTTAATTGTGTGTTAGGGAGATAAATAAAACAGAAGAAGCCAATTGTGTGTTAGAGAGATAAATAAAATAGAGAAAGTACTAATTGAGCATGCACCAACTTCATGCTTCCTACAAACCTTTTAAGTACTAATTGTTAATAATGATATTTTAATAATCATATTTTAATCGTGTTAATAATGTTTTATTTTTAAAACATCCATCTTCTCTATTATATAAAATTGTCCATCTTTTCTATTATTTGAAATGTTCTATTTTTAAGAGTTTGGTCCAATTTAAATTATTAATATTTTTTATTATTTTCAAAAAATATATGTTTATATTTACAAATACATATATCTCGTTTACACTGTAAATGTGATACGTGTAAAATTGTCCCGTTTACCGTATAAATTAGATATGAGAGGCTGACGTATTTTTGTAATAATTTTTATAATTATTTATTTCAGTAATTATTGAATATATTTAATTTATTTAAATAAAAAATCCAATTTTTTTATTATTTTTGTAAAAACAAAGAAAATATCTTCTTCATTTCATCAATAATGTTATATTTTATTTCATTTATAATTATAAGATATTTTGATAAAAAAATATATTGTGTTTATTCTGTTTGACATCAAATTCATATACATGTTTTTACTAACTACACAACTTTGAATGACAAATATATATGTTTTGTTAACTAAATATACAAAATATTAATAATATATCTTTTGTTATAAAATAAAAATAAAGGCTAAATATAAATTTATATGCAACAAATCCAAATACAAATAAGCTATTTTTGGATTATTAAAGTTTTTATGACCCAACATTCGCTCAACCCATTAAACCAAACATCAACATTTTTAAAGAAAAAAAAAACCAGTCATGACTCATGATATCATTGGTCTAACCGGATCATAATATACTCATTTGCAATTAGAGTAAGTATTGGATCACATGTAGAATTATAGAAAATTTATATATAAAATTAATCTGAGCCACACATTAAGAATATTTCTATTTAGTCCACCAAGATCCAAAAAATTTTTTTTTCACCAAAAACATTCTTGAAAAAGAAACATCAAAAACTAATAAAAAAGAATCATCCAAATTATAAAAAAAACAACATACAAAACATAGGAAAAAAAACATCCAAAACTAATAAAAAATTCCTCCAAATCCTAATAAGAATTACAAGAAAACCTCATCATTAAACACTCAAATAACAACAGTACCATTACAAAAACAATACAAAAAAATATCCACACAAGACTAATCAAATACAGTTCACTTACATGAAAAAAAAACAAAACAGAAGAAGAGTGAATTATTACACCGTTTTCCAGAAGCACTTGTAACACGATCAATCGCAGCACTGCTAAGGATGTTAATGACCGAGGGTAACCGACAAGGGAGTGTCGTGAGAATGCTTTGGATGAAGAAGGTTGGTGCTTGCTGTTTGGATGAGAGCAAAGGATTCACCAAGAGTTGACAATAGGGAGAGTGAGTGAAGACTAGGAAGGTATCCCGTGGTTTCCGTCCAAAATGAAGGAACGTATCCCTTAAAATCTGATTTTGGCGTTAAAACCCATTAATAACAAATATTTTAAATTATAAATGAATAAAATTAAATAAGATAATTATAAATAATTGAGTTATTTAATTCTTGACTGTTCAAGTGCATATACTTTTCCAAAAAGTATATATACATACGGTCTTAACGAGGAAGCTTGGAATAATGAATAAAGTTGGGAACTAGAACTATATACTTGCAATCACACAGTTGAAATTTTGTTCCGGTGACCACTGTTTTGGAGGTCAACTCGAATAAATTGATTTTTCCCTCCTAATTTTATTTACCAAGTTAACTTTGAATTCGAGAATCTTGATGAACTCAAAATGATGTTCTTAAAGGAACAACTTGAAATCAATGACTTATAAGAAAATGTGTGTACCAGATCAAAAAAGGTGAGAGCACTTTCTCACACAACTCTCTCTGAGGAAGCTAAACTTTGATTCAAGAAAGATTTCAAACTAAACTGAACAGGACACTCGGATTATAAGGCACTTTATCTTTTAAGTTACAATGAACTAACATGCCAGTTTCTTAAACCTGTTAGCATTGTCTCATAAACAAAAAAGGTTAGATGGATAACGTTGTTGTTGTTGTTGTTTGTTCATAATTCGTGGGTCCTGTTTAATTGCATTAGTACACTTTAAAGAGTGACAACTTTTCAACATCAGAAAAGCAGCGCAAAAAAGTAAAATGTGTTGACAAAACAAGAATACCTGATTCAATTCAATTCATCAGCATGCAGTTGAGTGTGCCATTTTCAACATTATTGATATGACGATGAATTGAAAAAAAAAATAAATAAATAAATAGCTGGTCCCTCCCGCTCCATAGGTTCTCGGGGCAAATTCTGTAAGCTCTGTATCTTCTTACCTTGGATCATTATTGATGGGATAATAGTTTGTGGTAATATGAGATAATGAAACGTGATGTTATGGATGAGGCCAAGTAACATATAATTGGTACTAACAAGGAATATTTCATGAAATATCTGTAAATAAGTGACATGTAAAACAGGTTATAAATAATGGGTGTAGGCATGATGAGAATTCAGAACATGAGTGGAAAGGTCTTGTACAGGCAAAGACTCAGGTTTGGTAGCCAAGGATGACTCGCCTGGCTACTATTATTCCATCCATTTTGTTTGGTTTATTTGGGAAGGCGAGGCGAGTCCCTTTAGCTACTTGCTTGACTTTTTGTCTTACTAGACCTTCTCCATTTTTAATTACTATTGAGTAGTAGTCCATGTTCTTGCAATACAAATCATATTAATCAAATCATGCTAATATTGTCAATTGCACGTGTTATAGTGCTCAGCATATAGTAAAATCTCTCTTACAACCACACTGATCATCATGATGAGAATATGGATGATCTACTAAGCAACCTTTTTTCGAAATATTTATTTTCTGGCATTAAAGTTGATATCAACCTCTTGGCTGTTCATTGGATGACTAGTTCATAAACTTAAGATAGCAACTTTAATTTTTCATGCCAAGAGCTGCACAACATTGATTTTTGAATTGTTGGATATAATATGCTTTACAATCCTGCAAAAAAAATATTGTATTCTTTCACTTCACGTCCTTTTTATGTTGCGATATAGGTGCTCACATAAAGATAGATTAGACATGATTTGAATTTCTTAAACATCCGTTAAGTCTAACATCGTACTGGGATTTATTTTGTTCTACCAACTAGTTATTCTTGCACTACCAAATATATTATTTTGTGTCAATAATTGATGATTGTCAATTATACTTGATTTTATGGATTATAACAAGCTCATAAGAAGAATCACAGTGACGATATTAAATAATAACATTAAAAAAAAAGGAACATATTGGCCCCACACACACTACTATAATAGTAAGGTTAAAGAGGTAATGATGGGTAGTTACGTATATACAGGTAAAGGTTAAATGTGGTGCCATGGGAGACCCTCTTTGTTCAAAATCTAACTAATCATATGTCGCTACACTGCAGCCGAGGTTGGATACAAATCTGTGATTCTGTTTTCTGTAATCATGACACTCAGGAGTTCGGAATGCCATTTTGATCCATTTTTCGAAGAATTGACAGCCTGAACATTGAATTGCTAATGGTCTGCGCTACACTATGATTGAAGCAAAGCGCACATATATAACGTGGCTTCATTATAGTGGCTGCATGCCTTCATTCAACATATATAGCCACCACCATCGAACACATCAATAAATAAAAATATATGAATGAATTTGAGAGGCAGCACCCACTAATTAAGCACAGTGGTAATCATCAAACTCTGCAATGTGGTAATCCAAGAAGCACTCAGATTCATGGGACATCAACAAACTTGGAAACTTGATCCACTAAGCAATACCAAAATATGCCTTTTCAGTTGGTACCACCATCACTTGTATTTGTGTAAGACAGAATTCATTTAGTTACATTATCATAAGCTTTATCTCTTTCTACCTAACAAACATTACCAACCACTATCCCCAATATTGTAGCGCTATTCAATGGAAATGAAGAATTGCAATATGCTGTCATAAAAGCTCTGGAGGCACTGGCAGCACCAATAAATAATAATCAGCAGTAAACAACCACCAGTTCAGCGACTTCCATCAATACCAATTTAATACTTCACATCATTGAACAGTTAGACTCCAAATTATAAAAATATAGTAGTCAGTAGAGTACTAACATAATGCTTAATATAGCTAACTTGCAATCATCATCATAGTATTCAATATTCCTAGTATTTCAGTGTTTGTGGAATGAAAAGCTCTTCAAAAGAAAACAAACACACCTTATGATACCCACACAAAAGTCAAAACTAAACAGAGTAAACGAAATCTCCCTTTTCTTTAGAGAGGAAACCTTCAGTATTATTATGCATGAAACGAATGTTTCTTTTTGCTCGTAATATCACTCTTCCCGAGTCATCAATGAATTTTACAGCAACAAAATTCGTAGCAGTGTTATATCATATATGTACTTGGACTAAAAAAAACAAAAAGGATGTTTCTCAAATAAAAACATGTGAGGGACCTAAATGGTTCCATGCCTAAAAAAAAAAAAAACAGGAAAAAAAAAAAAGAAAGCTAATTTTGCTATGAATGAGAATCAGAATTCTCAAACTGAGCACTAACCACACCCCCCCCCCCCCCAAAAAAAAAAAAATTGTTTGATCTCAGGAGAATCCTTTTCCAAGCTTCTGAATTGCACAGTACATTTTCCTTCTTGAGCCAACAGCACTAATCCCCATGTCTTTGAGATCCTCAAGTGTCAACATTGGAAGAACCTCATCATCGACCTCATGAACTTCAAACACAGGTGCATAACGACCCAATCCTAACCCATTAAGCCAAACCCTAACACCATCTTCACCAAACCTCGCCCTCCCACCATTCCCGTTCCTATCAAAACTAGCCCCTCTCCAATCCCTTCCATTAGTATCTGAGGGCCCAGATAACTCAATTCCATCTTGATGATTATGGTGATCCCGACCCTTGAAGGACCTCCTGTTCCCATCAACCCCAAAATTCTCCATTGAATTCACAGGGCTCTGATCCTTCGTAGGGCTTTCAGAATTTTCAAAATCAAATTCCCGACACCCGTCATCCCCCTCGTCGCCCCCACTGTACTTCTCTTCCTCCTCACCTCCAGTGCCAGCGCCACCGCCACCTTCGTCGATTCTTGGAATCCAATTCGATCTGACCCTCTTGGAACCCCTTTTCTTGGATTCCTTCACTTTCCAGCTACCAATTGCGACACCATCGATGTTGTTGTTATGGTTCCCTTCCCTCTCGTCGCCCACTAGGGTTTCGTCGAACTCTCCGGCGGGAGCGGAGGAAGTGCTCAAATTGGTTAAAGGTCGGGTCTTAGAGGGTTTACCTGAGGAGGCGGCGGAGGCGGTTGGGTGGTCCTTGCGGTGGTGGTCGAAGGAGGGGAGCTTCCATTGCTTGGTGGTGTTGGCGCGGCGGTGGTGGGATTCATAGTGGTGGTCGCCGCCGATGTCACCCAATCGAACACTGGGCCTCCTCTGGCGCTTGGAGGCGAGAGGCTCGCAGGAATTCAAAATTAGGGTTCCGGCGCCGCCATTAATCTGAGCCTCCGGCGGCTGAATCTCTGCCATTGGGTGTGGAACAGAGTGAGAATAATACAAATCAGAAATGGGGAGTAGGTTTCTCTGTTTTTGTCTTTATTTTCTTAAAAAGAAAAGAAAAACTTTTCTGTGGTTGATTGGAGCAGTGAAGGGAAAGAAAGTGTGAAAAGGTACTTAATTTGTGGATGAGAGAGAGAGAGATGGATGGTGAAGAAGACGAGAGGGTTGAAGGTTGAGGCGGAGCAGAGTGGGAAGTGGGGAGAGCAAATGAAGTGATAAAAGTTGGTTGTGCGCTTCCAAGGCCTCAAAAAATTAAAATTTCAAGGTTTAGGATGCGACCTAATTCTCATTCCTTTTTTGGGACTCATACCGGAATTGGAGGATTATTAAAACTAAAATTTTAGTTTTCAGATATAAAATTTTAGTTTTTTAATATTTTAAAATATAAAGATATAAAAAATTGAAATTTTTTGAAATAGAAATTAAAATTTAATATTTTTAGAAATATTTTTATTTAATTTTTGTCTTTTATTTTTTTATTTTAATTTTTCTTTTAAATGCAGCCTACTAGGGAGAGACACCATTAGAGTTGGATTATTTGCAATCGTAGAGTAGTGTTGCCATAAATTACAAATTTACAATCATTATATGGGAAAAACCAATAAACTTTACATTATACGGTAAAAGGAGAAGAGATAACAGTAATTGATTCCTCGTAGTAAAGTGCGAGATGGCAAAAAGCAATTGTTAAATGCCATTCGCCCGTCTAATTTCATATCTAAAATATAATAGTGTTTACAATAAAGAAAAAAATAATTTTAAGCAAACATGACAAGTGATAACCAATAAAAGTTCATAAATTTGCAAATAAGTGTTCGTTTATATAAAAAAAATTGAAGAAAAATCAATGTACAAGTTTTTCTGCCCTAAAATATTAATATTTATATAATAAATCTTATTACAAATTTATTACTATGTATTACCCACATTGAATAAGAAAGAATAAATTAATAGACACATTAATGATCTAATACTTTCTTAAGCATAAAGATAGTTTCACAGTATTAAAGCACGGAAAAACACAAACAAAGCTTGGCACAAGTAATAGATTTGTTGGCCTTCATGCAGCTACATCTAGAATGAGTTTAATTCATGCAATGGAATATAAAAACTTATATCATTGTGTGTTGGAGGGTAGATGTGTGAATTTGTAATGTAATAGCTAAATTTAGAAATTATTCAATTCATTTTTAAGAAAAAATTAAGAAATACCTGATCTAGTTTTATGTTGTTGCAGTTACTTACATATCATATGTGGTTATTTAACTTTTGAAAAATAAAGGATATTCAATTGGAAAGAAAAAAATGAAATTTTTTTAAAATAAATATTTCATTTACAAGATGTAATAAGGCCCAGGTCCAAACGGAAGGCCCAATCCAAAGGATTGAGCCTTGCCCTACACCGACCTCCTCCCTACAAAGTCGGTTCTTACCACGACTTGCTCTAAAAGAAGTCGGGGACGAAGATTAGCTGGCAGATAAACACTCATTCAAATGAGTAATTGCCCCTAAAATCTCTCAACCCACTTTCAGGAGCCATATCTCAACTTCCCTAAGATAAAGGGACGGTTATCCACCTTAAAAGGTGGAACTACTTCAACGGTGGTTATTGGTTCACCACTATAAATACACTGACACCCCTCAGGTATCTCAAGGTTCCAATACTCTCTAGACCTGTTTTACTCCTTTTGCTGACTTTGGCATCGGAGTGTCCTTGCAAGTACCATCCCCCATTCTCTCATACTGAAGTCGGATGGGGGCCTTGGATCATCAATCCGCTTGGATACTTCCTCATTCAGACGATTGGGCCAGCCAAACTAATCCAACCCACTAATCTCTGGTTACCCAACGTAACATTGGCGCCGTTGCCGGGGACCCGAGAGATCAGCCAGTAATGGCGGATGTATCCCCTGAAGATGGTCATGTGGCGTCGGATTCCGAACAAGAGAATCTGGATACCGGAAACAACGACGCAGACCTGACCCTCCACCAGGAAACCAACGACTAACATAGGGAAGGAACCTCCGGATTTAAAAATCCGAAGACAAATTTCTCGGAGGGACGTGAATCAGAAAAAGATGGACCACCCCACGCAACTGAACTAATGGGGCTAGTCCATGTCCACCAAAGTCGCTTGGAACAGCTGGAACAGGAACGGAAGCGACAAAGGGAGATAGAAAAGCACCTAAGAGAGGAGATGGATCGACGAAAAGAGTTAGAGAAAAAACTCTTAAAGTTAGAATCCTCCCTCAAAGGTCGGAACTCCCGTGACGATCGAGAAGAGTCGCCCCCAGGAGGGGAGGACCTTTTTAGTGAGGACATTGACAAACCCCAATTTGACGGTTTATCTTGTATTGAATTTAGGGGATTTTATCACCTTTTACCCACATTTATTCAATGAAATAGCATGGTTTTGTATATTCTCCTTTAATTGTGCTTAAGAGTGAAAACATGCTTTTTAGGTCTTAAAATAGCTAAATTTAATTCTCCTTGATTCCATTAGATGCCTTGATATGTTTGCTAAGTGATTTCAGATTTAGAAGGCAAAGATTGGATCAAGGGAATGAAGAAAGAAGCATGAAAAGGTGGAGAACTCATGAAGAAATGAAAGAACCGGAAAGCTGTCAAGCCGACCTCTTTGCACTTAAATGACCATAACTTGAGCTACAGAGGTCCAATTGATGCGGTTCCAGTTGGGTTGGAAAGCTAACATCCGGGGCTTCGAAACGATATAATATTTGCCATAGTTGCTACACGTATGGTGGCGCGCACGCGCCGTTACTGCCACCTAGTTCACTTAAAGCAAAACGTGGCCAACGAATTCTAAAGCCTTGTGGGCCCAATCCAACTCATTTCTGATGCTATTTAACCCAAGGAGTGAAGAGGGAAACATATGTTAGTTACCAATTAGTTTAGTTTAGCTTTGTAGTTAGAGTTAGAGAGAGAAGCTCTCCCTTCTCTCTAGAATTAGGATTAGGAATTAGGGTTAGATTAGGACCTCATAGTTCTAGGTTTAATTCAAGTCTCCTTCTACTTCTACCTTCAATTGATGATTGCTACACTTTGGTTCTTCTCTCTATCCCTATTCTCTTGTTGTAATTTCTCTTATCTTGTTTCTAGGTTTTGTAATCATGATACTCTTGTTCTCTTTATTTTCTTTCAATAATGCAATTTGAGGTAATTCATGATAATTGTGATTTCCTTGATTGTTGTTGTTAATTCTTTACATTCAATTGTAGTTAGAATTCATTCTTGTTGTGATTGACTATACTTTTCTTTTGTGCCTTCCAAGTGCTTGATTAAATGCTTGGAAGAATTTTAGACTAGAATTTTATGTTCTTGGCTTGAGAAGGTAACTTAGGATTTATTGAGTCACTAGTGTCCAATTGATTGATAGTTGATAGCCATTAACTCTAGCCTTCATTAATCCAATTAGTGGAAAGCTAGGACTTATGGACTAGGATTGATATAACTCACTTGACTTTCCTTTGTTAATCGATTTAAGGATGACTAAGTGGGATTAATCCTTGCAACTACCATACTTGTGGCTAGTGATAATGATGAAGACCCTTGACAACCAAACCTTGCCAAGACCATTTTGTGAATAAAGTTTTCCTACCATTTACTATTCACATTCCTCATCCAAAACCTCAAAATAAACAAGTCCATAACCAATAACAAGAACACTACCCTGCAAGTCCTTTGAGAGACGACCCGAGGTTTAAATACTTCGGTTTATAGATTTTAGGGGTTTGTACTTGTGACAAACAAATTTTTGCATGAAAGGATTATTGTTGGTTTGGAGACTATACTTCAACGAGACTTCATTTGTGAAATTCTAAACCGTCAAAAATCCGTTCGTCAAAATGGCGCCGTTGCCGGGGACTTGCAATGGTGTTATGTTATTGGTTATTGTACATATGTGAATAGTGTAAATAGTTTGTCTTTTGCTTGTTTACTAGATTTTGTTAGTTTTATTTTGTTTTTCCATAATGAATTCTCACTTTGGCTTTGAGTTTGGTTCTAAGTGTGTTGTAGGAAATGTGGACTTTAATGGTAACATGTACCATGGATGGAACCAACAAAGATGGGAAGAGCCTCAAGGAATTGATCACTCCTATTGGCAACAACCTCCGGACACTTATAGGTATAATTTCCATCCTAATGCATGCCAATTTAATGGCTATGGTGGCTCCTTTTATGACAACCAACCACCACCATATGCCTATGACTCGTACCCTCAACATGAACCTCAACCATTCTCACAAGCCTCTCATCACCAAGCACCACCCTATGATCCATATCCATCATATAACCAATCATCCATACCATATTTTTATGGCCATTATGAGCAAGAACCTCTAGAATCACCACAACCATATCAAGATTACTCCCAAGAACCACCTCAATACTCATCATCTCCATCCCTTTACCAAGAAGAACCACCTTCCTACCATGAACCCTCTCTCCAAAATAATAAACCTTCCTATTCACCCCAAGCCCCAATAGACGATCCTCTCACTTTGTTACTTCAAGGACAAGAAGCCATGAAGCGGGATACACTTGAGTTTGTGACCAATTTGACCAAGGTGGTGCACACTTTAGCCCACCAATGCTTGAATACTCAAGGTACTTCCGTGACCACATGTGAAAAGTCAAAAGAAGAGCAAAGTATGAAGGAGAAATTGGAAAATTCGGTGGAGAAAGAGGAGTCAAATTTTGTATTGGAGCAACTAGAGGAACCTATAATCATTGAAGAAAAGGAAGAAGTGGTTGAAGATTTAGGAGATGTTGAAAGTCCAAGGGAATGTAGTCTCATGGAGCACTCTTCCAAGGAGCTTGATATTGAAGTTGAAGAAGGTGCGCAACCCCCAAGGCATATCATCGTTGGAGACTTGGAAGAGGCTTATCAAGAGATGGATTCAATCATGGATGAATTTCTCTCTACAATGGAATCCTCTCCCATTGGACATGGAGTTGAAAGTATAAAAGAGTGTGCACAACCTCCCATACCCTTGGTGAGCAATGAGAAAGAGAGCTACCAAGAGGAAAATGTTGGCATGGTGTATATCGAAATTGAAGAATATGAAGAGGTTGACCAAGAAATGGATTTATTCATCAATGAATTTCTATCCAAAATTGAACCACCTCCCATTAGGCAAGAAATCAAAGTTCTTGAAGACAACACCAAGCTATGTGATAAAAGGGGAAAGGTTGAAATCAAGGAAGCTCGCAAAGAGGTGGAAATACATAAAGAAGAGCACAAGGAAGTAGACCTTGCATTATCTAAGTGTGGGGAGGTCTCTCTTTCCGAGTCACCATCCAACACAACATTCAAGTGGGTAAAATTCTTATCCATAAGCTTTACTTTCTCGCTTGAATATTGTTTGATTGAAAATGATGGTCAACTTAGAGTTCTTTGTGGAGTTAAGAGTAAGAGAGAGTTGTGTAGTGGTTGGAAACATCATTCCAAGTTCATGATGGTTGCATGCTCAAAGTTGAATGGCAATGGTTGGTGTAAAATCAAATGGCATGGGTCTAGAAGGTTGTTTGGAAGCTTCTTTGAGAATTCTAAGGTAATGACACCCAATTGGAGCTATGATGATCAACTTGAAGATGGGTGCAAAAACAAGATTTGGGATCCGGGAATATATGAGGATCAATTTTGGGAGCTCATATCTTGGGAAGAACCTCACCCAAGCTTGGTGGAAATGGTTGGAAATTCTGACAACCAATTGAAGAGCAAGCATCCTTGGAGATTCAAGGATGAGTACAAACATAAGCCACCATGACAATAAGCTCCTCAAAATGTCCAACTTAAGGACTTAAAATAAAAGTGCTAGGTGGGAGACACCCCACCATGGTAAACTCTTTCCTTCCTCTTTTAGTTTTGTATAATAAGTGATTTGAGTTGCCACTGTAGGTAGATTTTCATTTCATATTGATTTGTTTGTAAAGATTGGTTGTTAGTATGTTGTATTCATTAGTAGTAGATGAATAAATCCTAAAATCAAATTGCATTTTTGTGAATTGTTTGATATTTGATTGAATAAAGAAGAGTTTTGGACATTATAGGGAGCTCTTGGGCATTTTTTTCTGCTTTTTGGGCAAAAAAAAAAAAAAAAGGGCATCGGCGCGTAAGCACGCTGTGCGCGCGCGCGCGGATTGCACTTCTGCAACTTCCAGTACAAAAACCAGAGAGTTGTGCACGCTTTGTGCCAGCATTGTGCTGGGAGCACAAGCTCATCCACGCATAAGCGCGCTGTGCGCGCGCGCGCGGATTGTCCCTGCTGCATCCACGCGTAAGCGCGCTGTGCACGCGCGCGCGGATTTGCACCCTGCTTTTCTCCTCCCTCCTTTCTCCTTCTTTCCTCTTCTCTTCTTCTTTCTTTCTCATTTTTTTTCTCTTCTTCCTCTCTTGAAATATTTTTTTCTTTTCTCTTTTAATAATAATAAAAAAAAATTTTATAATAATAATAAAAAAAAATAATAATAAATAAATAAATAAATAAATAAATAAATAAAATACTAAAAAAATTAAAAATAAAAAAAAAATTTTTTCTCTTCTTCCATTTTCTTTTGTCTATTACATTTGTATACTTTTATTCTTTGCATTTTAATTCTATTTGTTCTCATTTTATTTTCTAAATTTCTCATTTTAATAATGGTGTTGAATTCTCTCACTCAATTGTTGAGAATTTCTTGCATTTGTTTTGGTGCTTCATGACTTGTTACATTAATTGTAATATTTGTCAACACACAAGATTAGTGCTTTAGTCCTTCCTAATTCATTACCCTTTGTTTTTTTTTCTTGTACCGCTTCATCATTGAGTTAGGATAAGAATCAAATGCTTTCATGCGTATCACTAATCTTGTTTGTGTCAATTCTTATTTGATCTTGATGCTCAATATACTCGCCATGCTTTAACTTTACTCTTGCATCAAGTATCAGTTGATATGCCTTTTGCTTATATTGATTTCTCACTCACATGTTGTAGCTACCATGTAGTAGAGAATCATACTCTTATTTGGCATTAGCCCCCGCCTATGTTCTATTTACTTTGATATCTTTGTTGTAGGCTTAATTTTCTTTCTTTTTCTCCCCTTTTAGGCTAGCCACCAAGAAAGGAGGAAACGGAAAAGATTCTAAATGGGGCAACGAACAAGTCATCCGCACAACCTTACGAAGAAGCTCATCAATTGTAGCAACCCATCCACCTTGCTCTTCTTTGCATGCACCGAGGACGGTGCAATCTTCAAGTGTGGGGAGGTCATTCGACCGATCTCCATGGGTAACAATTTCCTTTTTCAACACCAAATTTTTTTTATTTTTCTTTGTTAGAGTAGCTATTGCATTGCATGATAGGTTGCATGTTAGTTAGAATTTGTACATATTTTTACCACTTCTTTGTTATTAGGACTACTTGGTTATGGTGATGATTTCTTTTCCAAGAAAATTGTTTTTAGGGCACCCTACCAATTTGAAAATTTTTGTTGAACTTGCTTGAAAGAATTTATTTTGGAACATGGTTTTGAGCTAAGAACACAAGCTTGTGAGATTTGAGCCTAATGGTGTGGTTACATCTTATAACCACTTATTTGCCTTCGTGCGTGTAATTGTTCTCTTTCTATGATTGTGATCTTTGATTTGTTTGATTCTTTATGTCCATTATTTTGTGTATTCATGCATTTATATGATTGAGGCCATCATTTCATTAGCTCACTTACCCAAATGGCCTTACCTTCTATCTTCCTTTGTTAGCCAAATTTGAGCCTACGATTAACCCACTTTGTTCTTAATTTAGCACATTACAAGCCTTAAAGCGAAAAACAATAAAAGTCTTTATTTGGATCTTTGATTAGCTTAGGCTAGTGTGTGTGAGTATCATTCAAGTGTGGGAACCTTGGGACATTGGGTGAATAAAAGGGTAGTTTTGTATTATTATTGTAAATATTGGGAATTGGGTACATACTCATGCGTTAATTAAATGTATAGACCTTATGGATTGATGTTCTTGTGTATAGTTTGAAAGAAAAAGAAAAAAATGAAAAGAAAAAGAAATAAAAGTGAAAAAGAAAAAAAAAAGAAAAGAAAAGAAAAATGTATATAGAAAAAGAAAGAAAAAAAAAAAGCAGAGCAATAAAGGGGACAAAATGCCCCAAAGTGAAGCTCAATAAGAATCAATGCATAAGTGTTGTGAAATGAAAAGAAAATGCATGAGTATGTGAAAAAGTGAGGAATGGGTAGTTAGATTAGTACTTAATTGTATAGGTCATCATATAGGTTAGGTGGAAAAGTTTAAGTTAATCAAAGATTCAAATCCTTAAGTCCACTAGCCATATATGATCCTACCTTGACCCTAGCCCATTACAACCTAAAGAAAAGACCTCATGATACATGTATGCATGCATTGAATAATTGTTGATTGTTAGAAGAAAAACAAATCTTGGAAAGCATGATTAGGGGAGAATTGAGAGAATCAACCCCAAACACCGAGCGACTAGAGTGCAAACACTTCCGGTGAGGGTTCGATGCTCAATTCCTTGATTCCCGGCTTTCATGAGCGTTCTTCTCGCAAGTCTACTTGAACTTCATTTTGATATTCGAATTGGTAGGATTCATGAATCGTTATATGATCTTGGCCCTACTTGTGCACGTATGACTTGGAGGATTGATTTATTTTTAACCAAGTAGGTAAAACCATTTTGCATTTAGTTGCATATAGTTTAGGTTGCATATAGTTTATTTACATTGAATAAATGTTGATACCCTTTGTTTCTCTCTTGGCTTAAGCATGAGGACATGCTTGGTTTAAGTGTGGGGAGGTTGACAAACCCCAATTTGACGGTTTATCTTGTATTGAATTTAGGGGATTTTATCACCTTTTACCCACATTTATTCAATGAAATAGCATGGTTTTGTATATTCTCCTTTAATTGTGCTTAAGAGTGAAAACATGCTTTTTAGGTCTTAAAATAGCTAAATTTAATTCTCCTTGATTCCATTAGATGCCTTGATATGTTTGCTAAGTGATTTCAGATTTAGAAGGCAAAGATTGGATCAAGGGAATGAAGAAAGAAGCATGAAAAGGTGGAGAACTCATGAAGAAATGAAAGAACTGGAAAGCTGTCAAGCCGACCTCTTTGCACTTAAATGACCATAACTTGAGCTACAGAGGTCCAATTGATGCGGTTCCAGTTGGGTTGGAAAGCTAACATCCGGGGCTTCGAAACGATATAAGATTTGCCATAGTTGCTATACGTATGGTGGCGCGCACGCGTAAAGTACGCGCACGCGCCGTTGCTGCCACCTAGTTCACTTAAAGCAAAACGTGGCCAACGAATTCTAAAGCCTTGTGGGCCCAATCCAACTCATTTCTGATGCTATTTAACCCAAGGAGTGAAGAGGGAAACATATGTTAGTTACCAATTAGTTTAGTTTAGCTTTGTAGTTAGAGTTAGAGAGAGAAGCTCTCCCTTCTCTCTAGAATTAGGATTAGGAATTAGGGTTAGATTAGGACCTCATAGTTCTAGGTTTAATTCAAGTCTCCTTCTACTTCTACCTTCAATTGATGATTGCTACACTTTGGTTCTTCTCTCTATCCCTATTCTCTTGTTGTAATTTCTCTTATCTTGTTTCTAGGTTTTGTAATCATGATACTCTTGTTCTCTTTATTTTCTTTCAATAATGCAATTTGAGGTAATTCATGATAATTGTGATTTCCTTGATTGTTGTTGTTAATTCTTTACATTCAATTGTAGTTAGAATTCATTCTTGTTGTGATTGACTATACTTTTCTTTTGTGCCTTCCAAGTGTTTGATTAAATGCTTGGAAGAATTTTAGACTAGAATTTTATGTTCTTGGCTTGAGAAGGTAACTTAGGATTTATTGAGTCACTAGTGTCCAATTGATTGATAGTTGATAGCCATTAACTCTAGCCTTCATTAATCCAATTAGTGGAAAGCTAGGACTTATGGACTAGGATTGATATAACTCACTTGACTTTCCTTTGTTAATCGATTTAAGGATGACTAAGTGGGATTAATCCTTGCAACTACCATACTTGTGGCTAGTGATAATGATGAAGACCCTTGACAACCAAACCTTGCCAAGACCATTTTGTGAATAAAGTTTTCCTACCATTTACTATTCACATTCCTCATCCAAAACCCCAAAATAAACAAGTCCATAACCAATAACAAGAACACTACCCTGCAAGTCCTTTGAGAGACGACCCGAGGTTTAAATACTTCGGTTTATAGATTTTAGGGGTTTGTACTTGTGACAAACAAATTTTTGCATGAAAGGATTATTGTTGGTTTGGAGACTATACTTCAACGAGACTTCATTTGTGAAATTCTAAACCGTCAAAAATCCGTTCGTCAGACATAATGAGGGCAAAAGTTTCAAGAAACTTTAAAAGCCCCGATATGGACCTCTATGACGAAACCACAGATCCAAAGCATCATTTAAGCAATTTTAAAAGTCAGATGTATCTAGCTAAGGCTTCTGACGCGACGCGCTGCAAAGCTTTCCCGACCACCTTATCGAAAGTAGCGATGAAGTGGTTCGATAGCCTCCCTCCAAGGTCGGTCACCAGCTTCGAGGACCTCTCGAGGAAGTTTCTAATGAGGTTCTCCATTCAGAAAGATAAAGTAAAGCATGCACCGAGCCTCCTAGGAATAAATCAGGAGGTCGGAGAACCTCTACGAGATTATATGGAAAGGTTCAACAAGGCATGCTTAGAGATTCAAGACCTGCCCACCGAGGCAGTTATCATGGGGCTGGTCAACGGACTAAGAGAAGGTCCCTTCTCACAGTCCATATCAAAAAGACACCCCACCTCCTTAAGTGATGTGCAGGAATGAGCTGAAAAGTACATCAACATGGAGGAAAATGCTAGACTGAGAGAGTCGAGTTGGCAACCTGCGCACCTTCCCTCGATAAAAGAGAGGGAGAGGGAGCACAAGGAGAAAGAAGACATCAGTCCCGACAGACCCAGGAAATATCACTCTTATACTCCTCTAAAGATTTCCATAGTGGACGTATACAGAGAGATCTGCAATACTGAAAGGCTGCCACCTCCCAGGCCCATTAAAAATAAAAAAAGGGGAGTCGCAGCGACTACTGCGAGTACCATAAAATTTATGGTCACTCAACAAACGACTGTTACGACCTTAAAAATGTGATAGAAAAGTTGGCCAGAGAAAGCCGACTTGACAGATATCTCATAGAAAGGTCGGACAATCATGGGAAGAGAAATCGAGATGACACAGATAGAAGAGACCCACCACCGCAGACTCCGGAGAGACATATACATATGATCTCAGGCGGATTCGCGGGAGGGGGACTCACCAAGTCCTCTCGCAAAAGACACCTCAAGCGAGTCTACCAGGTCGGAAATGAATCATCCGACCTCCCTACCATCTCATTTACAAAGGAAGATGGGCAAAGAGTAATCCCTGGACACGACGATCCAGTGGTGATAACCATGATCCTAGCCAATGCCCATCTCCACAGAACCCTAGTAGATCAAGGAACTTCTGCAAACATCCTTTTCAAGCCTGCGTTTGACAAACTAGGGTTGGGTGAAAAGGAGTTAAGAGCCTACCCCGACACCTTGTACGGGCTTGGCGACATGCCAATAAAACTACTGGGATTTCTACCCCTCCACACTACCTTCAGAAAGGGGAAAAAATCCAAAACTCTGAGCATAGACTTTATAGTCATCGACGTAGGGTCAGCATATAATGCCCTAATCGGCAGAGCTACCCTAAATCGACTCGGAGCGGTGGTGTCTACCCCCCATCTCTGCATGAAATTTCTGACACCTGCGGGAATAGCAACGGTACGGGGAGACCAGAAGTTGGCAAGAAAATGCTACAATGAAAGCCTGAACCTGAGGGAAAAAGGCAAAGAGGTTCACACTATAGAGCTCGGTGGTGCAAGGGCCAAAGAAGAGCTGCGACCACAGCCAGGAGGAAAAACTGAGGAAATACAGGTCGGCAAAGAGGAAGGGAGGAATACCAACATAGGAGCCAACCTGGGGGAAACCCTAAAGCAAGGGCTGACTAAGCTCCTAAGAGACAATTCTGACCTCTTTGCCTGGAAAGCTTCCGACATGCTTGGGATAGACCCCGAGCTCATGTCCCACAAGCTCTCGGTATATCTGGGGTTGCGACCTGTACAACAGAGAAGGCGCAAGCTCGGCCCGGAACGAGCCCTAGCGGTGGAAGAGCAAGTACAGGCACTCCTAGAAGCCAGCTTCATCAGAGAAGTCAAATATCCAACATGGCTAGCAAATGTAGTGCTAGTCAAGAAGCAAAATGGCAAATGGAGAATGTGTGTCGACTATACTGACTTAAATAAGGCATGTCCCAAGGACCCTTATCCACTCCCAAGTATTGATACCCTAGTAAACTCTAGCTCGGGATATCGATACTTGTCATTCATGGATGCCTACTCGGGATATAACCAAATCCCGATGTATGAGCCAGACCAGGAGAAAACATCATTCATCACGCCCAGAGCTAATTTTTGCTACGTGGTCATGCCATTTGGATTAAAAAATGCAGGGGCCACATATCAAAGGCTGATGAACAAGGTGTTCGCTTCTCACCTAGGGAGCTTAATGGAAGTCTACGTCGACGACATGCTAGTAAAAACCAAGGAAGAAGTCGACCTTTTGTCAGACCTCTCGCAAGTCTTCGACACCCTAAGGTTACACGGGATGAGGCTAAATCCCGCAAAGTGTACTTTTGTGGTGGAGGCTGGGAAATTCCTAGGTTTTATGTTAACACAGAGAGGGATTGAAGCAAATCCTGATAAGTGTAAAGCTATCCTGGAAATGAAGAGCCCGACTTGCTTAAGAGAGGTTCAACAATTGAATGGCCGAGTTGCAACCCTCTCCAGGTTCTTGGCAGGATCAGCACTCAAATCCCTTCCACTGTTTTCTTTATTAAGAAAGGGATGCCAGTTCAAATGGACTCCAGAATGCGAAGGAGCGTTCCAGGAGTTCAAAAGGTTCTTGAGCCAACCACCAATCCTAACCCGACCTCTAGTCGGGGAAGATCTCGTCCTATATTTGTCCGTAGCAGACAAAGCTGTCGCATCAGCCCTGATAAGGGAGGACGAGGTCGGACAGTATCCAGTTTACTTCATCAGCAAAGTTCTCCAGGGTCCCGAGCTGAGGTATCACAAACTAGAAAAATTTGCCTACTCCTTAGTAATAGCCTCACGAAGGCTACGGCCTTACTTTTAAGCACATACAATAAGAGTCCGAACGAACCAACCCATGAAGCAAATCCTCCAGAAGACGGATGTTGCAGGGAGAATGGTTCAATGGGCAATAGAGCTCTCCGAGTTCGAGTTGAAGTATGAAACTCGGACAGCAATCAAAGCCCAATGCCTCACTGACTTCATAGCAGAGTACGCAGGAGACGAAGAGGAAAAGCCAACTACATGGGAACTCTATGTAGATGGATCCTCAAATAAGGTAGGAAGCGGCGCAAGCATAATACTGGTGGATGAAAGGGGAACTCAAATAAAGGTATCCCTCAAATTTGAATTCCCAGCTTCAAATAATCAGGCAGAATATGAAGCCCTGATTGCAGGATTGAAACTGGCAGAAGAAGTCGGTGCAATGAAAGTGATGGTATACAGTGACACTCAAGTGGTGACCTCCCAGATAAATGGAGAGTATCAGGCCAAAGATCCAAACATGAAGAGATACCTGGAAAAAACTCTGGAGTACCTCGGGCACTTTGCGGAAACCGAGGTTAAGCATATAACTCGGGATCTCAACAGCAGAGCAGACGCCCTCTCCAAGTTAGCAAGTACTAAGCCAGGAGGGAATAATAGAAGCCTGATCCAGGAAACTCTCCAAGAGCCCTCTGTAGTGAAAGCAGAGGGCAAACAAGATGTCCTTGAGGTATCCGGGCTAAACCTCGGATGGATGAATTCTTTGGTCGAATACCTAAAATTCGACATCCTCCCCAAAGAGGAAAAAGAGGCTAAGAAAGTCCGGAGGGAAGCACAATATTACACTCTGGTGAAAAATATCCTTTATAAAAGAGGAATATCAACGCCATTTTTGAAGTGCGTACCGACCTCAAGGACCACTGAAGTGCTAGAGGAGGTCCATAATGGGATCTGCGGAAACCATCTCGGAGCTAAGTCACTAGCCAGGAAAGTAATCCGAGTTGGATTCTACTGGCCGACCTTGCAGAAAGATGCCACAGAATTTGTGAAAAAATGCCAACCTTGCCAAATGCATGCAAATTTCCACGTGGCTCCCCCTGAGGAGCTCATTAGTATAACTTCTCCATGGCCCTTCGCAAAATGGGGAATGGACTTGTTAGGTCCTTTTCCCCAGGCGCCAGGACAAGTCAAATACTTGATCGTGGGAATAGATTACTTCACAAAGTGGATAGAAGCAGAACCATTGGCCACCATCACAGCCCAAAGAAGTCGGAGGTTCCTCTACAAAAATATCATCACAAGGCATGGAATACCTTATTCCATTACTACAGACAACGGAACTCAGTTCACCGACTCTACCTTCAGAAGCCTAGTGGCCAGTATGAAAATCAAATACCAGTTCACCTCGGTGGAACATCCACAAGCCAATGGACAAGCCGAGGCAGCCAACAAAGTCATACTGGCAGGGCTAAAGAAAAGACTACAAGAAGCAAAGGGAGCCTGGACAGAAGAGCTCCCACAAGTGTTATGGGCTTATTGGACGACGCCATAATCTGTCACTGGAGAAACACCCTTCTGACTTGTCTATGGCGTAGAAGCTGTGATACCAGTGGAAATCAGTGAGTAAAGCCTAAGGGTGATTCTCCACCATGAAATCGGGAACATACAGGGGCACAAAGAGGAGCTTGAATTGCTCCCCGAACTCTGAGAACAAGCCCAGATAAGAGAAGCAGCATTGAAACAAAGGATGACTACCAGGTATAACAAAAAAGTCATTCGAAGGAGTTTCACCCCAAACGACTTGGTTTTGATCAGAAACGACATTGGAGTCAACAAATCGGGGGAAGGAAAGCTCGCTGCCAATTAGAAAGGACCCTACAAAGTTAGCGAGGTCTTAGGAAAAGGTTACTATAAGGTGACCGACCTAAGCGGCACCGAGTTACCTAGATCGTGGCATGCTTGTAACATGAAAATGTACTATAGTTAAAAGTGAACTCTACTCCCTGATGTACTCTTTTCCCAACTTCACGATTTTTTTCCCAAAAGTCAAAGGGTTTTTTCTGAAGAAGGGTTTTTAATTAGGCGTCATAGTAGAGGCTAAGGGGGAATAAATTATTAAAAACCCTTAATAGCAGTAAAGTACCTTCCCAAATAAATAAAGATCTTTTACAATATCTCTTATAAATTCCTTCTCATTTATTTTTCTTTCTACGAAACGCGCCGACTTAAGCTCGACAAAGCATGAAAATCCCATGAACCGACCTAGATGGTCGTCAGGATAAAACGACGAGGTACAAGTCGGTGTAAAGAGGTTATAAAAGTTGATAGTAAGAGACTCGGAAACATACCGACTCATAAGTCGGAGTGAAAAGCCGAGTAGAAAGGAAAACGCATCGTAAAAATAACCTAAGCCATAGAAACTCAATAAATCACAAAGTTGAGTATAAGGAATAGCAAAAAAGAGATCGAAAAACCTACTAAAAAGCATAAATACTGTCCTAAGTCCTTAAAGCGAAAGGTCTCAGGAGGACAGACAAGCCAAAGAATAGGTTTTCAAAAAAGGTCGAAGAAATTCTCTAAAGTATCAAGATCAGAAAAGCATGCACACAAAAGGTAACTTAAACCCTTATCCAAAAAGGGTATTTATAAATATTTTGTTTACGGCCTCAAAAAGTCAAGAGAAATGTCAACCAAATCACCACAACAAACATAAAAAGAGTTTAAAAAAGAGGGGACCCACAGGCCGGGCCCCCATATAGCCAACAAATTTTCAGAGATTATCACCACCAGAGCCAGGAAAAGTAGTCGGATCACCACCAGAGCCAGGAAGAGTAGTCGGAGCACCATCAGTACCAGGGAGGGAAGTATCCATAGGAGACAGAGAGGAGGTTCCATGAGGCCTTGAGGAACTCGGAGCATCCTTTGAACGAGGCCTTGAGAAACTCGGAGCATCCTTTGAACGATGAGGGGACTCGATTATCCTCTGCCCCCGAGTCTTCAGATCGGAATCGGTGACAGGCTTAGGGGAGGGAGGAGGATAAACTATGGCACCATCAATGACAATCTTGTCAGGATCCAAAGGAGTGAGATCAAGGTCGGGAGCAAGGACTCCGACCTGCTCCTCAAAAATCCTTCAGGCCTCCTCGGCTCATTCAGCAATAGAGTCCTCCAACTCGGCATAAGCAGTCCGAGAATTCAACAAGTCCTTCCTCACCGTCATGAGGTCCTCGAACAATCTTGAATAACTCTCCTGCGCCTTCTTCCTCAAGCCCTCCTCCATATTGCATTGGGCTTGTAACTTGCTCTCCTTCTTCCGAAGGACATCCCTCTCCTCCTTCAACTCAGCGACCTCCTTCTTCAACTCCTTCTCATGTTTCTGATATATGAGAAGCCTTTCCTCCAACTCTTCAACCCTCGAAGTTGAACCCAGAGAGCTAAGAGGAGTCTTCTAAAAAATATCAAGAAACTTGGTGCACACCGCCGTCGCCCTGACATTCTCCTGAGCCAGAATAGTGAGGTGGTTCCGGATAGAAACATCATCCATACCTATACGAGTATGGAGATAGATGTATTTCCGGATAAATGCAGGAGCATCCACCTTAGCCTCACCTTCAAAAGAAGAACTAGACTCTAAAGTCTTGCGCTTCTTCTTCTCTGGCTCAGGAGAAGATCGGGGAGTAGGGGGCGGCTGAGAAGAAGCCGAGGATGAAATGACGATGGGTTGAGAAGGAACCCCCAAACTTCGGGAAGAAGGAGGATGAGGAGGAGGAAGAGGAGAACCAGTTACCCTGGCGCCGCCAGTCCTGACACGAGACCTCGCCTTGGCCTCCTGGACTCTCTGGTAATACTCACTGGAATTCTTCTTCGCCATCTCTGTAAAAAACAATTAGTAGCCAAAAAAGTTAGACAAGTCGGTAAAAACAAATCGCAAGTCGGAAGCAAAGTAGAAAAACAAAAGCTACCTAGCTGTGTCTGGACAAAGGTCGGCGACCCCTGGAGAAATTTTTTGGTATCCAGATATGGGGCTCTCCCCCACACTTCTCGGAGGAACCCCACAATGGCTGCCTCCACTTCATCCAGATCATCCAAACTATATTTCTCACAAGGGGAGGCCTCCAACCAGTACAGAGGAAAGCAAGGAGAAGAATTCTCGTTCAGGAAAAAGGGGTGGTGACCCTCTACGGCTTGAACCTTGAAAAAATAGTTTTTGAAGTCATGGAAAGATTCATCAAAAAGGGTAAAGACTCTTCGACCTTGTATAGCTCGGAAAGGCACCCACTGTTGTTTATTATTTTGCCCACTGAAGGGCTTAGTCATGTGAAAGAGAAAAAAGAAAATCCTCAAAGAAGTCGGAAAGTCCAAAGCATGGCTGATAAACTGATAAATTTTCAGAAAATTCCAGGAAATGGGGTGAAGCTGGGTAGGTGCAACACGGCAGTGACGTAAAACAGCAATCTCAAAGTCAGAGAAAGGGAGAAAAATGCTCAGGCGGGTGATCATGCTCTCGTACATATAAAAGAAATGAGGGGCTACCTCTGAAGCCCTCCCAAAGCAAACCCAGTCTTCCAGACCTGGGGCAAGAAGTTCATACTTTGGCTCATCCTCATCAGAGGTGCAGAGCCGGTGACGAGTGCGAAGGTCAGTAATAAAATCAGTATCAACTAGAGGTTCCTCTCCTAAGACCGTAACATCGACCCACTGAGCAAGAGTTTCTATGGAAGTCATTTTTCTTTTCCTAAAAAGGATTAGCGAAACCTACAAAGGAAAAAGAAAAAAGATCAAGAACAGGGTCTCTAAGGGAATACGGAATCAAACAAAAAGCCTACGAAGTCAACTCCTCTCTCTAAAAAAGTAAAGGTATGCAAACAGAAGCATTTCATAAAAGAGACGAGGAGAAAAGACTAACCTTTTGCCTGAAAATAAGGAAGAGGAAGATGAAAGCCTTCAAACAAAGAATGCCCCACGAACAGAGAAGAAGAAAATTTGAAAAATTGCAAAAACAAAACAACGAAAGAGAGGGAAGGTATTTAGAAGCACGTTAGGGGCATAATGGTAAAAACGGAAAGCGGTCATTAATGGGTGCACCATTACCAAGGTAATTAATACCTACACAAACTCCTAACAGACGTGACGTTTGATTAGACGTAACTGTGAAAATCAAAAGTCACGAAAGTCACGTCGGTTCCGAACAATCACGTCGGTTCCCTCACAAGTCGGCTACGAACCCAAGTAGAATACTCGAACCCAAGTCTTCAAAGAAATTGGGCTCGAGTAGGGGCACCGTTCATACCCTGGCCCAATGATAAGGCCCAGGTCCAAACGGAAGGCCCAATCCAAAGGATTGAGCCTCGCCCTACACCGACCTCCTCCCTACAAAGTCGGTTCTTACCACGACTTGCTCTAAAAGAAGTCGGAGACGAAGATTAGCTGGCAGATAAACACTCATTCAAATGAGTAACTGCCCCTAAAATCTCTCAACCCACTTCCATGAGCCATATCTCAACTTTCCTAAGATAAAGGGATGGTTATCCACCTTAAATGGTGGAACTACTTCAACGATAGTTATTGGTTCACCACTATAAATACACTGACACCCCTCAGGTATCTCAAGGTTCCAATACTCTCTAGACCTGTTTTACTCCTTTTGCTGACTTTGGCATAGGAGTGTCCTTACAGGTACCACCCCCATTCTCTCATACTGAAGTCAGACGGGAGCCTTGGATCATCAATTCGCTTGGATACTTCCTCATTCAGACAATTGGGCCAGCCAAACTAATCCAACCCACTAATCTCCAATTACCCAACGTAACAGGAGGGTAGATGTGTGAATTTGTAATGTAATAGCTAAATTTAAAAATTATTCAATTCATCTTTAAGAAAAATTAAGAAATACCTGATCTAGTTTTATGTTGTTGCAGTTACTTACATATCATATGTGGTTATTTAACTTTTGAAAAATAAAGGATATTAAATTGGAAAGAAAAAGATGGAATTTTTTTAAAATAAATATTTCATTTACAAGTATATGTAATTTGGACATAATTTATATTGTTATATTCTATTATTTATCTTATTTATTCTGTAGGCGAGATAAGACACACATACCTGTAAATGTATCATAGATGTACACGTATTAAGTAATAGAGTATATCTCATTTATACTGTAACCAAGATATACTCAAATGAGAGCTGTTCCGAAGGTTACTTGAAATAGTGATTTGGGACTGAACGTGAGGTCTAGACTCCTTCTAAGGCAGCGTCCAACTTGTTTTGATGTCGAAGTGTCACCGTCCGAATTTCTCGCAAGGAAGTGGGGGTGGTACCTACAAGAGACTTTGATGCTTAAGTTAGCAAGGACTTTAAGCAGATTTTTAGTAAATTGGGTCTTGAATATACTTGAGGGGTGTCAGTGTATTTGTAATAGAATAGATAACCACCTCTTGGAGTAGTTCCACCTTTGTTGGCAGATAACAGTTCCCTTTATCTTGGGAGTTTGTTGAGATCTACCTTCTAGAGATAGTAGGAGATATTTAGGGAGGTAGTTACTTATTCAGATAAGTAGGGCTGGACCTCCCTTGTCGTACCCGACCCCTTAATAAGTCGGGCAAGTAGAAGTGGCCATTCTATTTTGGGTAAGCCTTTATTCTTATTGGGTCTGGCTTTATTTCTTTGGGTTAGGGTATGAATAGTGCCCATGCTTGAGTCTGAGCTTTATAAGGTCGGGATCAGGCATTTGTGGCTTTAGTTCCTTTTGTTGGGTACGTCCCCTTCGGGAAGTCGGGTACTCGACGTGTTTCAAAAAATTTGAATCATTGTGCTGTTTAATGACACGGCGTGGGTCACGCTACAGTTTCCTTAGGCTCTATGCGTACTATTAAATAAGGGTGTAAAATGTCTCTTTTCCCCTTTATTTCTTATAAATACTTCACTTTTTCCTCTTCTTACTTTTTTCGTTTCTGATACGTTCGTTTTCTTTCCTTCTTTCACTTTCTTTGTTTTCTTCTTCCTCCGTTCTTTGTTGTTTGTATGACTATTTCTTTCGTTAAGATTCCTGTATCTTGAGGATCTCGAATGTCTTGTTCATGCTCTGGGAGAGAATCGTTCGTGTTTTTTGCAGTTTGGCGTGCCCTCTTTTTTTGCGTTTCTTCAAGGTTGGTACCCTTATCTATCTTTTTTTGTTTTTCTGTCTTCTGGGTTGTATCCATGATAGTTGTGAAGTGTTATTTGTGATTGCCATTTTGGAGTTTTGTGTTCTTGAAAATCTGATTTTTGGTTTTGAAAAGATTTTCAGTTTTTACTGCCGCTGTGGATTTGATTGTCATTTTCACTATTGCTGTGGGATTCTATGATGCCCCAAAATGATGCCATTTTCATATAGAAGGTGGCTTCATTTCTATGTGTTAGAGGTATTGCATATCTATTTGAGTTCTGGGAAGGTTTCGCAATGCTTGCCCGCCCTTCTTAAATTTTGTTGATGCATGTGTTATTGTTGTCTTTATCCAAGTTATTGGTGTCGACCTGTGATGTTGACCTGACCTTCTAATTGCTTAGCTTGTCTTGCTCAATTTATAGTGATTATTTTTATTTTATTATATTGTAGGTGTAGTTTTTATGTTTCATTCAGTAGTTCACAAGATGTCTACTAAGGCTCCGTCCGACTTGACATGGGTAGATTTATCTGTCCTTACCCCTGTCCCTATTGTTGATATTGAATATGTTGAGGCCTTTCGTAGGCATCATAGGCTATGTTTATGTCGAGAGAGTGAGAGGAACTATGAGATTGTTGTTGCCGACCATGAGGAGAGAGTTTGCTTCCCCCGACTTGATAGGTCGGAATGACATTTCATATGTCTATGATTGTTTTTTTCACAAAGTTAGGGGTTATCTTCCCTTTTTCTGAGTTTGAGACCGAGGTCTTTAGATTCTGCAACATTTCTCCTTCCTAATTGCATCCTAATTCTTGGAGTTTCTTGAAAATATATCAACTTCTTTATCGGGAGTTAGATGTCCGACCTTCTCTCAATGTCTTTTTTTACCTCTTTGTGCTCACCAAACCCTTTAGTTCTAAGAAACTAGGTTGGCTATCTTTCCGTGCTGTCTAGGGTAGAAAAGCCTTTGCCATCTATAATGAGTCCTTTCATGACTTTAAAAATTACTTTTTTAAGGTCCGAACTATTGAGGGTGTGCGATCTTTTTTCTTGAATGAAGAGGATGAGCCCGTCTTCCTTTTGTATTGGGAAGACAGCCCTGTGATAGTTAAGTACAACTCGGACGATTTAGATGAGGTAGAGTCGTGTGTGGTCGGGGTGTTCCAGGAGTTTTGGGCCGAGCTCCTTATCTGAACACAAGGAGGTATTTAGGGAACCCGAGCCAACTTCAGTCCAAGCTAGGTAGTTTTCTCTTCCCTATATAGATTCTACTTGTAAAATTTTATTAATGACTAATGTTCCTTTATTTGGATGTTACAGAAAGGATAGCTCCTAAGTCAGCTACCACGAAGACTCTCTGTGCTACCAGAAAGAATGTTGTTGCACGGAACATTCAACTGAAAGAAGCTTGTGACCCTGCTGTCCTCTCCTCGTCAGCGAAGTCGGACTTAGGACCTTCATCTTTTCAGAAGATTATTCCTGACCTAGCCTCTCAATTGACTCCTCCTCCCGATCCAACCAAACAAGTAACTCGGCCTTCCGCTATTGCTGACGACCCTGCTCCTAAGAGTCAGAGAGCATATACGAGCAGGGCTTTGATGGTCTTGCGTGGAGTGAAAAGCACATCCTTCTTTACAGCTACATTATCATGGATGACGTGGCCATAAAAAGTCACCTTCAACTCTTAGCCTGGGATGGAGTTTGGATGGCGGGCATATGTGCAGCCCTAGTCATGGAGTTGGAGAAGACTCCCTTCAATGCCACTCATAGTTCTTTAGTGGCTTCTCAGGCCGAGGTGGCCTCGTTGAAAGAGACCAAGAAAGAGTTCGAGGAGGAAAGGGATGCACTGCTCTTCGACCTTGGTAAAGCTCGGGCCAAAATCAAACAGGCCAAGGTTGCCTTGGCTATGTCAGAGGGGTCGAAAAAAAAAGAAGCTGAGGAGAGTTATACCCGTGTCTTTGGGGAGAAGCTTGATCTTATGGATGAAGTGACTAAGTCCCGGGACAAATATGCGGATCTCGAGGAGTTTGTGGCCGAAGATATGGATGAGAAGGTTGCAAATTTGAAGGCCCAGTTTTGAGTTATCGCTCCCTAGGTGGACCTTTTCCTGATCAGCCTGAACAACATAGTGGTAGATGGGAAGATTGTTCCTACTCCCGAGAATGATGATGATACTCCTTTGTCTGACCCAAAGATTTCGAGGGAGGGGGGGAGAGAGGTTGGTTAGACTTTCCAGGATCTAGAGGTTCAACCCAAAGGCGACGTCGTTGGTGGTGAACTCCTTCCTGTTCCAACTTGTCTAATTCCCGCCATGCCAGTTTCTGAATATGATCCAACTTCCACTGTTCAAATCGATGATGCTGTCACAGGGGAACAACTTAATCCTCTGTAAACTTTGTTTTCATAGCTTTTGAATGGCCTGATTTGAGGGTCTTTATAGTAGTTGGTTGAACAATTTTCATTTTGCTTTAGTTGTAGTTTTAAACAACTTTAGAATCTTGTTAAATACCTTTCTTCATTTTGATAATTATTTTAAGTTATAAGTGATTATTTCGTTTTTAAAATATATCTTAGCCTATACAGCTGTTTAGTTGGAAAATTTTCTTTGACAACTTTTAATGTTGTGTTTTCACTAAGTTAAAAGTGATGTCGGCGAAATAGATTGGCACAAAATATTGCGTTTTCCCTTTATAAGTTCCGACCTCGTGTAATCGGACTTTGCCAAGTTACTTTCACATTTTGTTTTGTTCTGACTTAATTGTTAAGGTCAGTTTCACGAATTGCTTATATAACTTCTTACATTAATTTGTACCTCGTCGCTTCATCTTGCCGACTTTCCTGGGTTGTGATGGTTGCTAATGGTTTTGCCTCAATCCATTTAGTAAAATAGTCAATTCCTACTATGATGTATTTTACTTGTCCTGGAGCTTGAAAGAATGGTCTGAGAAGATCAAGACCCCATTTTGTGAATGACCATGGTGAGGTGACGCTGATGAGCTCTCCAGGAGGTGCGACATGGAAGTTGGCATGCTTCTGGCAAGGCAGGAATTTTTTGACAAACTCGGCCACTTCTCTTTGCAAAGTCGGCCAAAAGAAGCCGGCTTGGATCACCTTCTTGGCTAGTGATCGGGCTCCTAAGTGGTTCCCATATATGCCATTGTGTACTTCTACTAGGACCTCTTTGGTATTAGTGGTCGGGACACACTTTAATAGAGGTGTTAATGCCCCTCTTTTGTATAGAATGTAATGGGCTAAAGTGTAATTTTGTGCTTCCCTTATAAGTCTTTGTGCTTCTTTTTCATCCTCAGGAATGATATCAAATTTAAGATAGTTGACTATGGGAGTCATCATCCTAAATTTTGGTTGAATATGACCATTATGTCCGAGCTGTCATCTCCTTTTGATACTGCCGATGCATGGAGAGTTTTCCGGTTGAGACTTCTATTATTCTCCCTAGCTTGGTACTGGCTAACTTGGAGAGAGAATCTGCTCGGGCATTGGATTTCTGAGCTATGTATCAGACCTCTCTTTTTGAAAACTATGCTAGTTGTTCCTGGGCTTCCTTTAGGTACTTCTTCATTTTGGGATCTTTGGCTTGATAGGTGCCATTATTTTGTGAATTTACTACTTGGGAGTCACTAAACACTATCAACTTCTTTAGCCAGCTTCAAACCAACAAGCAAGGCTTCATATTCTTCTTGGTTATTGGAAATAGGAAACTCGAACCTTAGTGAAATCTCTATCCGAGTTCCTTGCTCATTTTTCAGGATGACCGCTGCTCTACTTCTGGCTTTATTAGATGATCTATCTACATATAAGCTCCAAGTTGTCGGACTTTCCTGACTTTCAGTGTATTCGGCCATAAAGTCGGCGAGATACTAGGACTTGATTACTGTCTGAGCTTCATATTTCAAATCGAACTCGGAGATTTCCACATCTCATTGTAGCATCCTTCCTACTATGTCTTTCTTTAGGATATGCTTCATGGGTTGATTATTTCAAACCTTTAGAGTGTGAGCCTGGAAGTAAGGTCTGAGCCTTCGGGAGGTGAAGATAAGAGCATATGAGAACTTTTCTATCTTTTGATAGTTTAGCTCTGCTCCTTGTAGGGATTTGCTCACAAAGTAGCTGGGCTATTGTCCGTTCTCACCTTCCCAGACCAGGGCTGAGGTTACAGCTTGGCTTGCCACTGCTAGGTTGAGGACAAACTCTTCTCCTGGACTAGGTCGGGTTAATATCGGGGGTCGGTCTAGAAACGCTTTAAAATTCTGGAAGGCTTGCTCACATTCTTGGGACTATTCAAATTGACTCCCCTTTTTAAGTATCAAGTACAATAGTAGAGACTTCAATGCTGATCCTGCTAAGAACCTGGAAAATGCTGCCAATCTTCCATTTAGTTGTTGGACTTCTTTGAGACAAGTCGGACTCTTCATCTCTAATATTGTTGTGCATTTATCCGGGTTGGCCTCTATGCCTCTTTGAGTGAGATGAAACCTAAGAACTTCTCGGTCTCCACTGCAAAGGTACATTTTGAAGGATTTAATCTCATTCCATGCTTTTTTATTGTGGAAAAAACCTCAGAGAGATCGAACAAAAAAGCAAAGTCGTCCTTGGTCTTAACAAGCAGGTCGTCCATATATATTTCCATAAGTTTTCCTAGGTGGGAGGAAAATACCTTGTTCATCAGTCGTTGGTATGTGGCTTCTGCATTCTTTAGTCCAAAAGGCATTACTACATAATAGTAGTTAGCCTTGGGAGTGATGAAAGAGGTCTTTTTCTGGTCTAGCTTATACATTGGGATTTGATTGTATCCCGAATATGTATCCATGAAGGTCAAATACTAATATCCTGAGGCCAAATCAACCAGGGCATCAATGCTTGAGAGAGGGTATGGATCCTTGAGGCAAGCCATGTTGAGATCGGAGTAATTAATACACATCATCCATTTTTCATTCTGCTTTTTTACTAGAACTACATTAGCCAGCCACAATGGATACTTTACCTCCCTTATGAATCCAGCTTCTAGTAATGCCTGCATTTGTTCCTCCACGATCTATGTCCTTTTAGGACCGATTTTCTAATGCTTTTGCTGAACAGGTCAGGATCCTGGGTAAACAGTGAGTTTATAAGATATCAGATCAAGATCTATACCAGGCATATTAAAGGCTTTCCAGGAAAAGAGGCGGGAGTTTCTTCGTAAGAGGTCAATGAGCTATACATTTAGCCCTTCCTCTAAGTTGGCCCCTATACTCTTTTCGACATGATCCCCGATTTGCACTTTTTCTATCTTCTCTTCAAGTTGGGGACATAGTTCTTCCCAAGTTCAGACACTACCGAATTCAATAGTGTTGACTTCTTTTCCACCTAGGCTACTTTTAAATTAAAGCTTTTATTGTAACACTTTTGTGCCAACTTTTGATCTCCCTTTATGGTGGTGATTCCTTCTGCAATGGGAAATTTCATACACAAGTGAGGTGTAGAGACAAGTGCTGCTAGTTGGTTTAAAGTGGCCCGACCTATTAGGGCATTGCACCCTGACATGACGTCGACCACAATGTAGTCGATGCTTAACGTCATTGACTTTGTGCCCTTTCCAAAGGTGGTGTATAGAGAGATAAATGCAAAAGGTCGGATCAGCGTGTCGCCCAGCCCGAAGAGGTTATCTGGGTATGCCTTCAGATCCTTTTCTTCTAGCCCGAGTTTGTCAAAAGCAGGCTTAAACAGTATGTTCGCCAAACTACCTTGGTCCACCAGGGTTCTGTGGAGATTTGTATTGGCGAGGATCATTGTTATCACTACTGGGTCATTGTGGCCAGGTGTCACCCATTGGGCATCTTCTTTGGTGAACGAGATGGTTGGTAAATCAGGAATTTTGTTATCTTCTCTGACTTGGTACACCTCTTTCAGATGTCTTTTACGTGAGGATTTTGAGATTCCTCCTTCAGCAAACCCTCCATTTATCATATGTATGTGTCGTTCAGAAGTTTGCGGGGAAAGTTCTTGCCATCCTCCATCCTCATATCTTTTCATCTTTCTTTGATCATTTGATCTCTCGGCCAAGTACCTTTCTAGCCGACCTTCCCTGGCCAGTTTTCTATGACATTCTTTAAGTCATAGCAATCATTAGTTGAATGCCCATACAACTTGTGGTACTCGCAATATTCTTTTTTACTTCTGGTCTTTTTATGCTTAATAGGCTGAGGAGGTGGAAGCTTTTCGGTGTGGCATATCTCCCTGTAGAATTTTACAAGAGAAACTCAGAGTGGAATGTAGTTATGATATCTTCGAGGTTTTTCTGAGTTGTATTCTTCCTTTTTCTTAGCTTATTTCTCCTTATCCCGAGTTGGGTAGGACAGGTTGGGCCTCTGGGGAAGCTCTCTGAGTCGGGAATTTTCCTCCATGTTGATGTATTTTTCTGCCCGTTTTTGTACTTTGTACAAGAAAGTCGGGTGTCGCTTTGATATGGATTGGGAGAACAGTTCTTCTTTAAGGCCATTAACTAACCCCATTATCACTGCTTCAGTAGGTAAGTTTTGTATTTCCAAGTAGGCTTTGTTGAATTTCTTCATATAGGCTCGAAGTGTCTCTCTGACTTCTTATTTGACCCCTAGCAGGCTAGGAGCGTGCTTCACTGTGTCTTTTTGTATTGAAAATCTGGTGAGGAACTTCCTTGCTAGGTTATCAGAGAAAGTTATTGACCTGAGAGGTAAGTTATCGAACCACTTCATTGCAGCTTTAGTCAAAGTTTTCGAGAATTCTTTGCAACGAGTCGCATCAAAGGCATTGGCTAGATACATTCAACTTTTGAAATTGCTGAGGTGATACCTCGGATTGATTGTCCTGTTGTAGAGATCCATGTCGGGAGTTTTCAAATTTTTGGGAACCCTAGCTCGCATGATCTCTTCAACAAATGGATCTTCACCTCCAAGAGGGCTTTCTTCCCGATCTGCACGATTACTTCATCTTCAAATATCGGCATCCAATCTCAAGAGATTTTCTTCTAACTCTTTTCGTCGTCGTACTTTTCTTCATAATTCCCGTTCTGCTTCTCATTGTCGCTCAGCGATGCGAATTTTGAAAACCACAAACTAACCGGCAAGTGCACCGGGTCGTACCAAGTAATACCTCAGGTGAGTGAGGGTCGATCCCACGAGGATTGATGGTCAAGCAACAATAATTAAGTGATTAACTTAGTCAGACAAGCAAAAAGGAGTGTTTCGAGTTATAAATTGCATAAAACAGTAATCAGAGAATTTAAGAAAGCAGACAATAAAGAGGTTGTAAAAATTATATGAAAAAACAGTTAAAGCTTGGAGATATTTACTTTTCCAGATCAACAATTCTTACTGACTACTTTAATCATACAAGATTCAATTCATGGCAAACTTCAATTGATCAAACCCTAATTCCTTAGTGATTTAATCTTTTATAACCTAATCAACTGCCAATTCCTCGGTCACTTAATTTAGATTAAAGATTTAAGCCCAATTCTAGTTTATTAGTCACACAAACCCTAAATACCCAGAGATAAGATGATTATATGTCACGTATCACGTTAAGTCCAAGTAATTAGAGAATTATGAGGAATTACTTTCAAGCTATTATTCAAGTGAGTTAACTTTTCCAAGATTCAACAAGAATTCAAGTAGAAAGAGAGTTATCTTCCAACATACACTAATTCTTAGGATGAAGAACGAAAGCAATCATTGAATTTAAATCAGTGCATTAATTAAAAGTAGAATGACAATAGTATTAATCCCTCAAAATAAATAGAGCTCCTAACCTTAACAGAGGAGGTTTAGTTGCTCATGGTTCAGAGAAAAACTAGGGTTCTAAAATTGTGTAAAGTGCGGAATGAGGAAGAAGAAGAAGAGCCGAGAGCCTGAAGGGCTAAATCTTTTCTCCTTTTATATCAAACCTAATTTATTTGAAAATAAAATAAAATAATAAATTCTAAAACCTAAAAGATTGTGTTTTATTTTCTAATAATAAAAAGAAATTAAATAATAAATAAAAAAAACTAAAAAGAAACTAAAGCTACGAAGCCTTCCTTAGAAATCCAAAATGCGCTAATGGCACTAAACGCCAGGCTTAGCGTTAAGCACCGCTGAGGCAGAAAGAATTGTGGAAGTTAATATCCTCCTGGCGCTAAATGCCAGGGTTGGCGTTTAGTGCCATTAGCGTGTGGTTCTGGGCACGGTTTATGATGCACCTGGCACTAAACACCGAGTAATGGCGTTTAGCGCCTACTTGGCAGCAAGCTTGCACGAAGTACGAGGTGCCTGGCGCTAAACGCGCCAGCTTGACATCATCCAATTTTCTCATTTTTCTTCTGCATGAACTCTGTCAAACTCATCCGAATCTTTCCTGAAATTAATAAAACCACGATGCGCATCAAAGTAGCATTCAAACAGGCCTAAAACACTAAAATCTCATAAAGACTTAATAAATCTGTATCTAAAATACTAAGAAAATATAGAAATGATACTCACGCATCACTCAGCTTCTATCTTGAGTTGTTCTAATCGTCCACGGTGGCCGTGAACTAATCCTAGTATTTCCGTCGAATGGGGAGGTTCTTCATCTTTGGGCGGGTGGACCTCTGAATGAATCCGCCATGGTTGAGGGTTTCCTGACGTTCCTTCTCCGTGCGGGGCATTCGTTCTTTCTTGAGGTGGAGGTAATGGTAGCATCAGGTCGTCATGATGGGGCTTTGGTTCTGCCTCAGACGTCGTGTGACCGTCTTTATATTAGTTGTCTGCCATACGCAGATGTAAACTTCCAGGTCCCCGGCAACGGCGCCAATGTTTCGGGGGTTACCTGAAACAGTGATTTTGGCCTAAACGTGAGGTCCAAACTCCTTCTGAGGCAGCGTCTGACTTGTTTTGGTGCCGAGGTGCTGCCGTCCAAGTTTTTCGCTAGGAGATGGAGAGTGGTACCTGCAAGAGAATCCGATGCTTAAGGGGTGTCAGTGTATTTATAGTAGAATAGATAACCACTTCTTTGAGTAGTTCCACCTTTCTTGGCGGATAAGGTTCCCTTTATCTTGAGAGTTTGTTGAGATCTACCTTCTAGACGAGGCAGAGATAGTATGAGATATTTAGGGAGGTATTTTACTTATTCAGATAAGTAGGGTTGGACCTCCCTTGTCGTACCCGACCTCTTAATAGGTCGGGCAAGTAGAAATGGCCAATCTTTTTTTGTGAGCATTTATCCTTATTGGGTCTGGCTTTATTTCTTTAGGCCAGGGTATGAACAAGAGCCTATATATTAGGGGTGTTCAAGACCCGCCTGGTCTGAACCCGAGGCATATTTTGTCGGGTCAAATTTATCATTTCTACCCATTGTTATTTTCGGGTCGGGTTCAGTTTAGGCTTCGGGTCGCCTGTCCTAACTCGAAGTTATTTTTTACAGTAAAAAAAATATTTTAGAGTGAAATTAATAATGTTATATTATATGTTTATACTTTAATTAATATTTTTTTATATTATACTGTATTATTTTTGTTTTAAAATAATTTATTTTGATATACATATGATATGACATTTGGTGTATTTAATTTTTAAAAATAAAATTTTATTACTTTAATATATAAAATATACAAATTTGTATATACTAACTTTATATCGAGTCAATCCAATTTAAACCGGTTTATTTCGGGTCAGGTCAAACTTGACCTGTTGGCTTTTTAGAGCCAGGGCTGGATCTGGGTCTACTTAAACCCAGCTCGACCCGACCCAGGAACATCGCTAATATATACAATTCATTCACAGTGCTGCATGAATGTCATTTTCACTAAAATTGCACTTTTCTTCTCCCTCTTAGATCTTTTCTTGCGATATTTGAGTTGGTTGGACATTATAGCGCGCGCAGATGTACGGAAGAACGATATCAACAGGCTGAATATGACGTGGTATATAGCTAGATAGATCGACATTGAGACTAGTGCTGTTATTTTCTTCTTTTAATAAAGAAGATATAATTAAGGTAGTTTGATTAGCTTTATTGTAATATGTATGACTAGCGTAGATATTGTGTTAGGAATATTATATAAGTTGGGTGCTAGTTTAGTTTTTATTTGTTGTTGGTATCTACTTTTAGGAACTTATTTTATTGAATATTAGCAATTTTTTAATAATTATTTTTAAATATTTTATTTAAAAAATAAATGTATGACAGTAGATTTATTATATTTAAACTAATTATTTAATAAATTTTATTTTAATATGTATCTTAGGGTGAACTTGTTATATGACTCTTTCCAATCATTATAAATCTGGGCAATTGCTTTTTGCTTAGCCATCCAAACCTTCCTATATGAGAATTTGAAGTGATAGCTTTGTCTAACTACACCTTATAGGACAGAAATGGTAACAGATAGGTTGGACTATATGAGGGACATGATGACACTACAAATAAAGTTGTTGTTGTCTAACTGTCGATGGTCTTGAGACATGGTGGAGGCTAGAGAAGTGTGCAGTTTTCTAAACTTACGCACCTCCCTATCGGACTAAAATGGGATCGTTATATGTTCTTCCACAATAATCATGATAAACAACAATAAACTTACTTGAGACATCAATATGTGGCATACCAATATCCAAGATTTTGTTGAAGTGCAACACGGAGACTCCAAGGAGATCTTGCTGTATATTGTCTACAATGTATGTGGTATTTTGCTCGATCAAACTCCACAATCCTATACTTTCCACTCTTCCGAGTGCTGTAATTCTTCAATCCTAGCATGACAACTTTCTTGCTCTTGAATCTATAACCAATGTGAAACTCCACTTTATTGTTTGTGTTGTAATCATCTTCCCCCATATTTAAAAACGGAATATCCTCATGCATTGCGTCAAGATTCAGCATGTGATAGTGGCTAGCTACAACTGACAACTCTAGAACTGGTTATGGGATAGGCAAATGGTATCAAACTAATCCACCTACCGGAGTTTTAGGTACAAACTCCTCCCTATCCTTTCATTGTTGTCCGCTACATATTTTTTATCCAACTTATCAATATCCACGTCCATGTGTTCTGCTGGACTAGCCAATGTAGAAGGGGTGGTGCAAGAGGTGCGTCATCTTGGACAAAATTTGAATGCGCAAAACCATTACCACCTATGTTACTAACCTCTACAGAAAGTTCCATTACTTGTTGGGCTATAATTCTCCCATAGACATCAAACATTAGGCGTACATGCTCATCACCATCGAACCAAAAAACACAAAAACAAAATACTGTATTTTCAATCGGTGTTAACAATATATACCCAACTCTTCCAATCTCCTTTTTTTTATTAGCACCATGCTCGTCAAGATTAGACTCTTTAACTCAAATAAAAAACTTAAACAACAAGTGCACAAAAGGATAAAATTATTACAGTCGAATACAACCCATTATCACTATTTCTTATGTGATCATAGGATATACACTCATAAAAATATATTCACAACTAGTCATTTTTACTAAACTTATTAAAAGAACGGAGATGAAGAATGGAGAAAAAAGAGTGATATGTTTGTGAGGAAGGATAATAATTAAAGCTCTTTTTATAGTTGATTTAAATTTGTCATACTATATCTTGTTGACGCGGGCAGAAAATTGCCAATTAAGAATTTATAATAAGAACAGCGTTGTAAGTATAGTTCTTAACTAACGAAAATTTTGCTTATCAATTTAAAAGGGTTGTCACATATTTAGAATAAAAATATTGGGAGTAGAATTCCCAGGTCGTCTCCCAATGAGTTGACAAAAGAGTGCTATTTTATTGGTTAGAAAATTTTCCGAGAAATTTTAAGAGTTGGAGAACAGAAAAATAAATGATTGTAAATTAAAGTAATGAAAATTTAACAAGAGGTTTTATATATTTGAAATAAAAAGCCTTTACCGGGAGAAGATTAATTGAAAGTTCTATCCTTGTTGAATTTTCCCAAGTGTAATAGCAAGAGGTTGTTGTTTTCACTTAGTTAACCTTTACCAAATAAAGAAAAGTCAAGTAATTGAGCTAACTTTAATTCACAAGTTCTAATCCTCTCCTATGGAAGGATTAGCATTAGTGACTAGAGAGCCAGCCAACAACTTCCAATTTCCAATCACACTTGAGTATTCCAACTCAAGGGTCTCCTTTTAATCAACTCCCAAGTCAAGTTGGGAGTCTACTCCATTGACATGAATGCCATTTTCATAAACCATAAAAGGGGATAAAAAGAAGACATGATAAACTGAATAAGATAATAACTGAAAATTAATAAAAGGTAAAAATAGTTCTTTGTATTAATAAATTCCAAAATCAAAGATATCCATATGTAAATCTGAACAGGGTAAATGGGTGATTAAAAAGTAAGGAAATAAGAAAACAAACTAGAATAATAGAAACTTCAACAGAGGTAGTAACTCTTCTCAATATCCAAATCAAAAGCATAAAACTCTAAAACTATGAATGTGAAGAAAACCTAGAGGAAGTAGTATTTTCTCTCTAAGATTCAAAACTAAAACTAAAGACTATTCAAAAGTGAATGTGTGTTGAGTCTTTGCTTGTCCCCTGACTATAGTCTGTGTTTCTGGGCCGAAAAATGGGTCTAAACTCAGCCCAAAATCGCCCCCAACACCTTCTGCGATTTCTGCACGTGGCGCATGTCACGCCACGCGTACGCATCAGTCACGCGTACGCATCGATGGTCTTCTTCGCGTGTCATGCGTACGCGTCAGGTACGCGCACGCGGCGCTGTGCAACCTCGCTTATCACGCGTGCACATCAGATACGCGCACGCGTGAGCCATGCCTGCGCGTCGATCCTCGCTGGTTATCTCCTTTATTTCTTGTGCTCCTTCTATTTTTGCAAGCTTCCTCTCCATCTTCTAAGTCATTCCTGTCCTATATAGCCTAAAAACACTTAGCACACAGATCACGACATCGAATGGTATAAAGGGGGATTAAAAGACACAATTTAAAGGCTTAGGAAGCAAGTTTTCAACCATAGAACAAAATTGGGAAGGAATTGTAAAATCATGCAAATTGTATGAATAAGTGTGCAAAGACTTAAAAAAACCACTCAATTGAGCACAAGATAAACCATAAAATAGTGGTTTATCAATCTCCCCACACTTAAACATTAGCATGTCCTCATGCTAAGCTCAAGGAGACAAAAGGAACGAATGGGAGAAAGTAAGACCCATGAGATGCAACCTATGTCTGTGAATGCAATTATATGCTAAGATGTTTCTATCTACTTGGTTAAAAGTAAACAAGTTCTCCAAGACAAATATAAATCAGATTCCACTAATTCAAATCACACAATAAAAGATAAGTAAACTTGTATGAAGATAGCTCATGAAAGCCAGGAAGATAGAATCAAGTATTGAACCCTCACTGGTAGTGTATATGCACTTTAATCGCTCAAGTGTCTAGGGTTAATCCACTCTACTCTTTTCTAGTCATGCTTTCTAAAACTTTGTTCTTCATTTAACCAATCAACAAATATTTAGTATACCAATACAAACATCATGAGGTCTTTTCAAGGTTGTAATGGGGTTAAGGTAAGGGTGAGGATATATGTATGGCCAAGTGAGCTATAATATGAATCTTTGACTAACCTAAGCTTTCACCTAACACACACACACACACACTCTATATATAATTCTAAAATCATGCCTAGCTACCCATAATTTCACTTTTGTATATTTCACATACTCATATATCAAATTTTTTTTAATTTCACCACATATGCATTGATCTTTTATTAAACTTAACACTGGGATAATTTTGTCCCCTATTTATTTATTTATATTGTAATATTCTTTTTTTGATGACATGAAAGCAAACATAACATATCAATGCACATGGTTTTTCTGGTCTCATATGAGTAGGCACCCAAATTTCCAATATTAGTAGAAACATAACACATTTCCATTAACCCAAGTTCCCACAATTCTCCACACTTAGTTAACACACTATCTTAAGCTAACCAAAGATTCAAATCAGGTAATTAATTATTTTTCTACTTAAGGCTAGTGATGTGGTTATATAAAGAACAAATGGAGATTAAAAAGCTCAAAGTGGCAAACAAAGGTAATTGAAATAGTAGGCTATTTGGGATAAGTGAGCTAATAACAAATGATGGCCTCAATCATATGTATGCATGAAAATACACTAAACAATGGACATATAGAATAGAACAAACTATAGATTGCAATCATAGAGAAGAAAACACACAAGAATAAAAAATCAGGGTTAAATAATGTAACCATATAATTAAGCTCAAATCTCACAGGTTGTGTGTTCTTAGCTATAAACCATGTTCCAAATTACAATCTTCAAACAAATTTAACACAAATTTTCAATTTAAATTAGTGAAATGCTATAAAAAGGGTCTTGAAAAGAAACTCATTACTTTAACCAAGCAAAACATACATGCAAATAATTATTATCATATAATCTATCATATCTAACAAAAGAAAAAGTCAAATGTTGGTGTTAAGAGAGAGAAATTACCTCTGGATGTCAATGACTGACCTCCCCACACTTACCGTGCCATCAGTAAGGAGCAAGGTAGGGCTAGAAGCATCGCCTCCGCTGTCTGGTTTGCCATGGCTCCCTGTGCTACTGGATGAAGGCAGGGGCGCAGGTACATATAAGTAAAGGGGGGCAATGCCCTCCCCCCCCCCCCCAAAATTTTAGTTTTTATTTAAAAAAAAATTAGTCTGGTCCCCCTTTCTTTATTTTCCAGCCCCCCTCTATTTTTGTTCTATCTTTTCCAACCCCCCCCCTTTTAATTCCTACAAGAAAACCTAGCCCAATAGCCCATTCCCTATCCTTTTTTTATTTCCCAACCCATATCCCTTTTTTTATTTCCCAACGTCATTTTCCCCATCCCCTTTTTTTATTTTCCAGCATACAACCAGTCTTTCCCTCTCCCCCTTCTCGCTTTGGCTTTCTAAAATTTTAGGTAACAACTTTTCCTATTCTTCTTCTTCTTTATCTCTTTAATATTCTTATTTTTTACAGTTTTACTTCTTTGACTCTTTTTTTTGCAGATTAAAAAAAAGATAGTAGTTTAACAAGTGATTTTTCACTCCTCTTTCTCAAAAAAGGTTCTATTTTTATTCTTTTTTTATATATTTAGTTATTTACTTAATTAGTTAATTTATTATTATTTGTTAATTAAGTTTATGTTATTATATGTTAGTTTGTATATTTAGTTTTTTTATTAGTTAACTATTTAATTACAATTTTATATTATTTATACTAGGATGTTAGTATTATTGTTCTGAATTTTAATATTTTATTTTAAATTGAAATATAATTTTTATATTTTATAAAGATTTAGACTGTAATTTACACTTTTGCTAAATATATTTTTAATTATAGGAACTTATTTGGCCATTTGAATTATGAGTAAGTTCAAAATCATTGATATATTTTTTAAAAGAAAAGATCAAGAGAATGAAGATGCTTCTACTATTACTACTCCAATACTTGAGGGTCATCAAATTTCATTACTTCAAGTTCTTCATTGAATAGCTCAAAGCGTCCACGACTTCTTCCAAATCAACTGGATATTTTTCATTTGGAAAGAGATTCTGGAATGCGACCAATGATTTGGAAGTTTCCTCCAAATAAAAGAGATGAAATCCGTCGGGCTTATATTAAAGTTGGGCCAAATCAACCAATTCTTAATAATTATCCATTTTCTGGCGATAAAAGTCATCGTCGCTTTCAAGCTTCATGGTTTAAATTGTTCCCATCTTGGTTAGAATATTCTATAGAAGATGATGCTATATATTGTTTTCCGTGCTTTCTTTTTGCTAAGGAACCTTCAATCAATACAGGTTCAAATGCTTTTATTGAGAATGATTTCAGGAATTGGAAGAAAGTAAATAGTGGAAAAGAATGTGCTCTTTTGAGTCACATTGGCAAAGGTCCTAACTCATTCCATCATAAGGCGCTGAAATCATGTGATGATTTGATGAAACAATCACAACATATTGATAGACTTCTTCATAAGCAAACATCAGAAGAGATTGAAAAGAATCGAATTCGACTAGGAGCATCTATAGATTGCATTAGATGGTTGACATTTCAAGGTTGTGCATACAGAGGACATGATGAAAGCCAAAGTTCAAGCAATAGAGGTAACTTTTTGGAAATGTTGAAATTTTTGGGATCTTAAATGAAAGAGTGAAAAAGAATATTTTGGAAAATGATCCAAAAAATGCTAAGTATACTTCAAATGATGTCCAAAAAGAAATTCTACATATTCTTGCTACTAAGGTGAGAAATTCAATTAGAGAAGAGATTGGAGATGTCAAATTTTGTATTATTGTTGATGAAGCTAGAGATGAATCTAAAAAGGAGAAAATGGCCATTGTTTTGAAATTTGTTACTCTAGATGGTTTTGTTAAAGAGAGATTCTTTGATGTTGTGCATGTCACTGATACTTGTGCAATAACTTTAAAGAAAGAATTGATTTCTGTCCTTTCTCATTATAATCTCCAAGTTGAAAATATTAGGGGTCAAGGGTATGATGGTGCTAGCAACATGCGGGGTGAGTGGAATGGTTTGCAAGCTTTGTTTCTTAAAGATTCTCCACAAGCATACTATGTGCATTGTTTTGCTCATAGGTTACAATTAGCATTGGTGGCAGCTTCAAGAGAGGTACTTCAAATTCATGATTTTTTTACTCAATTAAACTCTATTGTCACTATTGTTAGTGCTTCTTCAAAAAGACATGATCAATTACAAGAAGCTCAAGCAATTGAAAATGCAAACTTGGTTGCTCAAAATAAATTAGAAACAGGCAAAGGTGCGAATCAAATAAGCACTTTACAAAGAGCTGGGGATACTCGATGGAGCTCTCACTTTAATTCTATTTGCAGTTTGGTAAAAATTTTTACTGCTACCAATATTATTCTCAATAATATCATTGAAGACGGGACAACTTATGCACAAAGAGGTGAGGCTTATGGTGTTAGTAAAATATTATTGTCATTTGAATTTGTTTTCACTTTGCACTTGATGAAAGAGATTATGGGAATCACTAATGTTCTTTGCCAAGCACTGCAACAACAATCTCAAGATATTCTTAATGCAATGCATATTGTTCTACATCAAAGTTACTTCTTCAACAATTAAGAGATGGTGGATGGTGCAATTTTCTTGCAAATGTTAAATATTTTTGTGAAAAACATGAAATTGAAGTCCCTAATATGAGTGCACAATATGTTTTTGGAAGAGGTCGATCTCGTCAACCAAGTGTGACAGTTGAGCATCATTATTGAATAGATGTATTCTTGGCAACAATTGACTCTCAAATACAAGAGTTGAATAGTAGATTTAATGAGCAAACAATAGAGCTTTTGGCTTTGAGTTGTGCTTTGGATCCTAAGGACAATTTCAAATCATTTAATATTGAAGAAATTAGCAAGTTAGTAGAGAAGTTTTATCCCCTTGACTTTTCTTCTAATGAGCTAAATATTTTGAAATCTCAGTTGCAACATTATCAGCATGATATACCAAATCATTTGAAAGGCATAGGTACACTTTCTGAATTGTGTAACAAGTTGCAAGAAACGGAAAAATCAAGAACTTATCACATGGTTGATAGATTAATACGTCTTGTTTTGACTCTACCAGTGTCTACAGCAACAATAGAAAGAGCTTTTTCTGCAATGAAAATTGTTAAGACAAGACTCCGAAATAAGATGGCTGATGAATTTCTTGCAGACAATTTGGTCATCTATATAGAAAAAAAATTAGCAGCTATTTTCGACACAAATTCAATTATAGATGATTTTGAAAATAGAAAAAAACATCGAATAGCCTTTTCATGATACAAAACTGTAAGTAGTGATTTTTATATATTATTGTCTTACTTTGATTGAGATTATATATTTTTTTAATTTTATCAATAGAAATAGTAATATAAAATATAACACCCCCTAAATAGTTAGCCTAGCTCTGCCCCTGGATGAAGGGGAGTCCGGGGTGTCCTTCTATTCCGGAGGTAGGTGGGTACCAACTATGAGCTCCTTCAGATAGTTGTATCGGCACTTGTTACGGCGCTCCAATTGCTCTATCTGCCGGTCTTGCTGGTCTAACCTCTCAAGGATCTGAAGGAATATTGATGGGTGGATGGTGCTTGTGGTGTGGATGATGGTGGAGTAGAAGAAGGAGGAGTATCCAAAGATGGGACTGCAGGCCGGCTCGTAGAGGAAACTGGTGGCCTGATGTACTTCCCATTCGGGACATACTGGTCGGCCCTAGGGATCATGACCTTCGTGTCTCCTGCCCAATAGGACACACCTGCTGTAGAGACTAAATCTAAAACCAAGGCGGGAAAAGGCAAGTTACCCGCAATCTGTACATGTCACACTGCCTGTCGAATGAGTCAGAGAAGGTTGAGAGGTTGCTCTGTCAGGATGCACCTGATGAGGACAGCCATGTCCGCTGTGAAGGTGGACTCGTGAGTGCTCGGAAAGATATAGTGGGACATAATTTGTGCCCACACGCGAGCCTCCAAGGTGAGTGACTGGGCTGAGATGCTCTTGGGTTTTGATCGATGTTGCACGTAGATCCAGGTGCTGCCAGGTTGGGCTATAACTCCAAGGACGCTATCCCAGTCGAACTGATACATTTGGCGCTTAAGAGAGGCTTCTTGATATGCATCCAATCCCTCTGGGCTAGGTGGAAGCTCCAGTACTCTTTATATGGCACTCTCGGAGACAGGGACTTGCTACTGACGGACATAGACAGTCTGCAGAGTAGGCGTGTAGAAGTTGGAGTAGAATTCAACTACCCATGATAGGTTGACCTCCCGCGGCTGCCTCTTTAAAAATCCCCACTGTCTCCTCTCGATTCGGGGCTCCACAAAATCAACAAAGCGTGTTGGGACAATGAGTAGATGCTCATTATTGTAGTTCCTCTTAGCTAGGATGTGGAACATCTGCTCACAGTAACGGTTAGTGAACCGTGTGGAATCCCGTGCGGAAAAGGCTTTCTCTTCTTTATCAACTTTAATGATCCTCTTTACCCGCTTTGTTGGCGGCTTGACGCTTGTAGATGGTGGTGCCTTAGCCGGTGCTCTCTTGGTTCCTCTCCTTGCCGGTGGCTTGTCAGTGGCCTTCTCTTTGCCTTTCTTGGTACCCATGCCTAAGGAAGAAAGAAAGAGGAAGACTGTTAAGTATATATAACTAAAAAACTGGAGGGAAAAAATTCCAAGTGATAATAAATGCCAAAGAAAAGATAATAGCTTAAATACATGGTAGCTACAACATGTAGGTAAGACATCAATTAAGAGCAAGAAGGCAATTCATAATAATTAGATGCAAGAGGGTAAAAGCATGCAAGTAATAGGCATGAGAAGCATAACTCAAGCATCAATAATTAAATGTACCAAATTAAAGAGCACTTAGATGATGACGATTGTGAATGATAATCCCAATACATGTGGAATGCAAGTGTTGGGAAAAAAGAGGCATTAAAGTAAAAGAGTAAAAGAAAAGAGGATTCCAAATGCCATAAGAGCTTTTTCACAAACACTTGGTGTGCAAGTTAAAATAGGAATGAAAATAATGAATCCAAATGTATATGAGAGCCAAATTTAAATGTCAATTATCAAATTACTCCGCATTAAAGCCACAAGGTCCAATAAAATAAAATAATACCCAAATAAAGCTCCAACACCAACATAAAAATGCATGAAAAAGAAAGAAAAAGAAACCATAAATAATGAAGCTAAAAAAATTGATAAGAAAGAAAAATAATTAAATGCAATAATTGAAAGAAGGATGAAAGAGTAGATGGGAGGAAGAAAAGAACCTGAAGAAGAAGATGAAAAAGGGAAGAAGAAAGTAGTGGATAGTAAGAAAAAATAAGGAAGAAAGAAGGAAGAAGAAATAAGGGAGAATTAGGATTGAAAAAAAATTAGGATTGGGGAGGGAAGTATTGAAATCAGGCGGCGTACTGGTTTAATTGTGCGTCGCATGCGACGCGTACGCGTGGGTCGCGCAAATTTGATAGGGACGCGTAAGCGTCAGGCACGCATGCGCGTGCCTTTGATTGTGCGAATCGTGTGAGACCAGCCCCGCGCACGCACAACTCTCTGTTTAGTCTGGGCTGGGGGTCAAAATTGAATACGTCACGCGCACCCGTCGCCGGCCATTAAGTGAAAATGACACGCACGCGTGAGAGACGCGTACACGTGATGGGGTTTGTGCTTCTAGCACAGTTCCAGCCCCAAACCAACACAACTCTCTGGTCAAACACCTATTTACGCCGATTTCCAAGGTGACGCGTACGCGTCAGGGACGCTTACGCGTGGCCTGCTGAAATCGCTTGTGACACGCATGCGTGAGGTACGCGTACGCGTGGGCTTGCTTGTGTGCAAAGCACGCTTCCTTCATCACTCCCACGTAACTCTCTGTTCTATTCCTTTGGTGTTGCGAAATCACGCATGACACGCACGCATCAAGGACGCTTGCGCGTCGAACACCTTTTTTTTTTATGCAGAATGCAGATGATTATGCAGAAATTATGAATGACTACTGTGAAAAACAAAATAAAATAAAACTAGGAATGCAAAGGGATGATCATACCATGGTGGGTTGTCTCCCACCTAGCACTTTGCTTTTACGTCCTTAAGTTGGACGGTCCACAAGCTTAGTCTGCTTCTGTTGGTGGATCCTCCAAGAGCAAGACCTCTAGCTCTTTATTGTCCTTCATTTTCTCACCATGATATAGCTTCAGGCGGTGTCCATTGACTTTTATGAATTTGGAGCTTGAAGGATGACTCAGGTAGAAGACTCTGTATGGCTCTGCCTTCTCTACTCTATAGGGGCCTTCCCATCTTGAACGCAGCTTGCCTGGCATGAGTCTCAATCTTGAGTTGTAAAGGAGAACTAGCTCCCCAGGTCTGAACTCTCTTCGCTTGATATGCCTGTCATGCACAGCCTTCACCTTCTCTTTGTATAGTCTGGAGTTGTCATATGCTTCGAGTCGAAGGGTCTCCAGTTCTGCCCGTTGCAGCTTCCTTTCAGCACCAGCCTTCTCAAATCCCATGTTGCATTCCCTTACAGCCTAGAAAGCCTTGTGTTCCACCTCCACTGGGAGGTGAAAAGCCTTTCCGTATACGAGGTGGAAGGGACTCATCCCGATGGGTGTCTTGTACGCTGTCCTATAAGCCCAAAGCGCATCAACAAGTCTGGTGTTCCAGTCCTTCCTATGAGGCTTGACTATTTTCTCCAATATGCACTTTATCTCTCTGTTAGACACCTCAGCTTGCCCATTGGTCTGAGGGTGGTAAGCCGTTGCCACTTTGTGAACAATGCCATGTTTCTTCAGTAGACCTGTTAATCTCTTGTTACAAAAATGAGTGCCTTGATCACTCACGATTGCTCGTGGTGATCCAAAGTGACAGATAATATAATTTCTAATAAAGGAGACAACAACGTTAGCATCATCAGTACGGGTAGAAATTGCTTCCACCCATTTAGAAACATAATCAACAGCTAACAATATGTATAAGAAACCACTAGAGTTTGGAAATGGACCCATGAAGTCAATGCCCCAAACATAAAAAATTTCACAGAATAGCATAAGCTGTTGGGCATCTCATCCCTCTTGGATATATTTCCAAACCTTTGGCATGGGGAACAAGATTTACAGAAGGCAGTAGCATCCTTAAAAAGAGTGGGCCACCAGAATCCACAGTCTAAAATTTTTCTAGCTGTTCTTTGAGGGCCAAAATGTCCACCACTCTCAGAGGAGTGGCAGGCCTCTAAAATTGACTGGTATTCTGATTGAGGCACACACCTTCTAATTATCTGGTCAGCACCATACCTCCATAAATATCGGTCATCCCATATATAATATTTGGACTCTCTTTTCAGCTTGTCTCTTTGATGCATAGTAAAATTGGGAGGGAAGGTATGACTAACTAAATAATTAGCTATAGGTGCTTACCAAGGAACTACTTCAGATATTGTATGCAAGCTATCAAATGGAAAAGCATCATTGATAGGAGTGGAGTCACTCTTAATGTGCTCTAGGCGACTCAAGTGGTCCGCCACCAAGTTCTGGGAACCATTCCTATCTTTAATTTCTAAATCAAATTCTTGCAGCAACAATATCCAACGTATTAACCTTGGTTTGGACTCTTTTTTAGCTAATAAATATTTTAGAGCTGCATGGTTTGAGTATACTACCACCTTAGTTCCAAGTAAGTAGGCTCGGAATTTATCCAGAGCAAAAACAATAGCCAGAAGCTCTTTTTCAGTGGTAGTATAATTAGACTGAGCAGCGTCTAAGGTCTTAGAAGCATATGCAATTATGAAAGGGTCCTTACCTTCGCGCTGAGCCAGTGCCACTCCTACTGCATGGTTGGAGGCGTCACACATAATCTCAAAAGGCTAGCTCCAGTCGGGTCCTCTCACAATTGGAGCTTGAGTCAAGGCGATCTTCAGCTTATCAAACGCTTCCATGCAGTCCTCACTTAGCTCGAACTCAACATTCTTCTGCAGTAATCTGGATAAAGGCAATGCTACCTTACTGTAGTCCTTGATAAATCTCCGGTAGAAACCTGCATGACCAAGGAACGAATGGACTTCCCTCACGGAGGAGGGGTAAGGTAAACTAGAAATGACATCTACCTTTGCTGGATCTACAGAAATACCAGTATTAGAAACAACATATCCTAGAATAATACCTTGTTTTACCATAAAATGACATTTTTCAAAATTTAATACAAGGTTTGAACTAACACATCTGTCTAATACTCTAGCTAAACTATCCAAGCAAGGTTAAATGAATCACCATACACACTAAAGTCATCCATGAAAACTTTCATACAGTTCTCAATAAGATCTGAGAAAATACTCATCATGCATCTTTGGAAAGTAGCCAGTGCATTACATAAGCCAAAAGGCATCCTCTTGTATGCATACGTTCCAAAGGGACATGTAAAAGTAGTTTTCTCCTGATCTTCAGGAGCTATATGAATTTGAAAATAGCCAGTGTAACCATCTAAAAAATAGTAGTGTGATTTACCTGACAGGCGATCAAGCATCTGATCGATGAATGGCAGGGGGTAGTGATCCTTGCGAGTAGCCTGGTTGAGGCGCCTGTAATCAATGCACACCCTCCAGGAGTTCTGCACTCTAGTTGTCAGGAGCTCTCCATGCTCATTCTTCACTGTTGTGACTTCAGACTTCTTGGGCACCACTTGTACTGGGCTGACCCATTCACTATCTGAGATTGGATAGATGATATCAGCTTCAAGCAGTCTGGTCACTTCCTTCTTGACAACTTCTAAGATGGTGGGGTTCAGTCTCCTTTGAGGTTGACGAACAGGCCTTGCTCCCTCTTCTAAAAATATCCGGTGCTCACAAACTTAGGGGCTGATGCCTACTATATCCACCAAGCTCCACCCAATTGCTTTCTTGTGTCTTCTCAGCACACTAAGCAGCTGCTCCTCCTGTTGGGAAGTGAGTTTCCTTGCAATAATAACTGGGAGCTTCTGATTATCCTCAAGGTAAGCATACTTGAGGTGGGGTGGAAGGGGCTTCAGCTCCATTTTCTGCTCATAGCTAGGCACTTGATCATCTGGAGTCGGTGATGGTGGCAAGGTGTCTTCATCTTGTTCAAAGGGTTTTCCCACACTTGCACCTTGCTCCATGTGCATCTCTTCTACTTCTTCTTGGTGAACTGTAGCTACAGTTTCATCAATGATGTCACACTGGAAGACAGAATGATCTTCCGAAGGGTGCTTCATAGCTTTATCCAGGTTGAAGCTCACTGCTCTGCCATCTATCTCAAAGGAGTAAGTTCCTTAGAAGGCATCCAATTTGAACCTTGAAGTCTTCAGAAATGGCCTTCCAAGGAGGATGAAAGATGGTCTTCCTGAGTCATTAGGGGGCATCTCCAAAATATAGAAGTCAATAGGGAATGTGAGTCCCTTAATGCTCACCAGCACATCCTCAGCAATTCCTACCACCGAGATTATGCTTTTATCTGCCAAAACAAAACGTGCTGCCGACCTTTTTAAGGGGGGGGGGAGCCTCAAAACATCATATACAGATAATGGCATAATACTCACACACGCGCCTAAATCACACATGCAGTCAAAAAATTTTACACCCTCTATGGTAATAGTAACCATGCATGGACCCGGATCACTACATTTCTCCGGTATATCACCCATTAGAGCAGAAATAGAGCTACCTAGGGGAATAGTTTCTAAATCATGTATTTTATCTTTATTCATGCATAAATTTTTTAGAAACTTCGCATATTTAGGTACCTAGCGAATGGCATAATAAAGGAGAATGGTTACCTCAACCTTTTTGAAGATCTCCACCATCTTGGGATCGAGCTCCATCTGCTTTCTGGACTTCCTAGCAAGGTGTGAAAATGGAATGCGAATGGCTTCTCTTGTAACTTCATCTTTCTTTGGTGCTCTATTCCCTGGTTGAGCTGCTTCTTCTTCAACCATCTCTTCTACTTCATCTTCCTCTTCAACATCCTCTACCTCAACAATGTCTTTAACTTGAATGTCTTCCTTTAAGCTTGGCTCCTCATGATTCTTCTCTTGCAGTGTGGTTCCGGACCTCAAAGTAATGGCATTAATTCCTCCCTTGGGATTGGGTAAAAGTTGAGAAGGAAGTGCACTGGAGTTTGAAGGTTGATTGTTGGGGGTAGCTAATGATTCCATCCGGGAGATGAGAGCTTGTATGGTGGAGCTAAGACCATTTATGGAAGAGTTAATTGTATTCTGAATGTCTTGTTGTCCTTGTGCAATAAAGCGAAGCATATCATTATTAGAGGAAGAAGGGGGGTATTTGAGGGGCCTGCTATTGGTTGTTCTGAGGCGCTTGGGACTGCCTTTGGTGAGGTGCTCGGTAAGGCTGGTTTTGGTTCTGCTGTCTGTTGTTGTTCCACCTCTGATTTCCTCCGTTGTCTCTGCCTCTTCGGTTGTAGTTGTCCCTCCATCCCTGGTTGGAGTTGTCTCTCCACCCTTGGCTGGAATTATCTCTCCATCCCTGGTTGGAGTTGTCTTGCCAACCTTGATTGTAGTTTCCACCTTGGTTATAATTGCCGCCTTGTTAATAGTATCCTTGATTCGGGCAGTCATAGAAATTATGGGTAGCTACCAAGGTGTTGTCTTCTTGTTGGAGCTGCGGGCACTCATCAGTGTAATGAGTATAGCAGGCATATATTCTGCACACTCTCTGAGGAACCAACTGTTGACACTGTTGTTGTAGGGGAGGCTGAGGTTGTTGTTGATTCAGCTGTAGCAGCTTCAGTATGTTGGTCATCTCTCCCAGACTCTGTGTGAGAGCAGCAGTCTCGCTACTAGAAAAAACTTCCGCAATAGCCTTGGGATGGTTGTTCCTGTGCTTTGCATTCCCGGTAGAATCAGCTAGATCGGTGATCAGTTGTCACACTTCTGTCGCCGTCTTGTACTTCTTCAGAGAGCCATTACTCATAGCATCTAGTGTAGTCTTGTCTTGAGGCTTCATGCCTTGTGTGAAATAGCTGATCAACACCAATTGGTCAATCTTGTGGTGGGTACATGATTCTAGGAGATTCCTGAAGCATTCTCAATACTCGTAAAGAGTCTCTGACTCGCCTTGGATAATGCAGGAAATTTCTTTCCTCAGTCTATCTGTAACTTCAGCTGGAAAGTATTTGTCCAGAAATTCCCTTCTGAGCAGATCCCAATTAGTAACAAATTCTTCAGGTTGAGTGTAGAACCACTCCATTGCCTTTCCTTCAAGAGAAAATGGGAAGGCATATAGCCAAATAGTAGTCTCATCTGCAACATGACACCTAGCAGTTGAGCAGGCTGTCTGAAAATCTCTAAGGTGCGTGATAGGCTCTTGAGCAGGTAAGCCATGAAACCTGGGTATTAGGTTAATTAGCGCAGTCTTCAGTTCAAAATCTGCAGACAGATTTGGATGACGTGCTTGATACGGTTGCAGTGTAAAGTCTGGAGCTCCTGCTTCCTGGAGAGTAATCCTTCTGGGCTCCTCCATATTATCTGCACGTAAATCAACAGAATCAGTAGAAGAGGAGCTTGTTTCTTCCTCAAATGGCGCTTCAAATTTTCTCTCAGGTAAGACTGGTGAATTGGTAGTAACCACTTCACCACCCTCAGAGGCTAACCAACGCCGAGCTCGCCTAATATGTGAAATAGTTCTTTCAATTTCAGGATCAAACGCGGCTAAGCTCGGATCAGGTAGTGAATGCGTCATTCAATGAAAGAAACATACAGCTCATGGTAATAAAATAAAATAAAATATGCAAATATGTAAATTAAAAATATTTACACCAACCAATAATTTAGCACACTATTGTAACTCCCTGGCAACGGCGCCAAAAATTGACGCGGGCGGAAAATTGCCAATTAAAAATTTATAATAAGAACAGCGTTGCAAGTACAGTTCTTAACTGATAAAAATTTTGCTTATCAATTTAAAAGGGTTGTCACAAATTTAGAATAAAAATACTGGGAGTAGAATTCCCAGGTCGTCCCCCAACGAGTTGACAAAAGAGTGCTATTTTATTGGTCAGAAATTTTTCCGAGAAATTTTAAGAGTTAGAGAACAGAAAAATAAATGATTGTAAATTAAAGTAATGAAAATTTAACAAGAGGTTTTATATATTTGAAATAAAAAGCCTTGACCGGGAGAAGATTAATTGGAAGTTCTATCCTTGTTGAATTTTCCCAAGTGTAATAGCAAGAGGTTGTTGTTTTCACTTAGTTAACCTTTACCGAATAAAGGAAAGTCAAGTAATTGAGCCAACTCTAATTCACAAGTCCTATTCCTCTCCTATAGAAGGATTAGCGTTAGTGACTAGAGAGCCAGCCAACAACTTCCAATTTCCAATCACACTTGAGTATTCCAACTCAAGGGTCTCCTTTTAATCAACTCCCAAGTCAAGTTGGGAGTCTACTCCATTGACATGAATGCCATTTTCATAAACCATAAAAGGGGATAAAAAGAAGACATGATAAACTGAATAAGATAATAACTGAAAATTAATAAAAGGTAAAAATAGTTATTTGCATTAATAAACTCCAAAATCAAAGATATCCATATGTAAATCTGAACAGGGTAAATGGGTGATTAAAAAGTAAGGGAATAAGGAAACAAACTAGAACAATGGAAACTTCAATGGAGGTAGTAACTCTTCTCAATATCCAAATCAAAAGCATAAAACTCTAAAACTATGAATGTGAAGAAAACCTAGAGGAAGTAGTATTTTCTCTCTAAGATTCAAAACTAAAACTAAAGACTATGCAAAAGTGAATGTGTGTTGAGTCTCTGCTTGTCCCCTGGCTCTAGTCTGTGTTTCTGGGCCGAAAAATGGGTCCAAACTCAGCCCAAAATCGCCCCAGCACCTTCTGTGATTTCTGCACGTAGCGCATGTCACACGTACGCGTCAGTCACGCGTACGCGTCAATGGTCTTCTTCGCGTGTCATGCGTACGCGTCAGGTATGCACACGCGGCGCTGTGCAACCTCGCTTATCACGCGTGCGCATCAGGTACGCGCACGTGTCGCTGTGAAAATCTCCAAATCACGCGCGCGCGTGAGCCATGCGTGCACGTCGATCCTCGCTGGTTATCTTTTTTATTTCTTGTGCTCCTTCCATTTTTGCAAGCTTTCTCTCCATCCTCTAAGCCATTCCTGCCCTATATAGCCTGAAAACACTTAGCACACAGATCACGGCATCGAATGGTATAAAGGGGGATTAAAATTCACAATTTAAAGGCTTAGGAAGCAAGTTTTTAACCATAAAACAAAATTGGGAAGTAATTGTAAAATCATGCAAATTGTATGAATAAGTGTGCAAAGACTTGAAAAAAACCACTCAATTGAGCACAAGATAAACCATAAAATAGTGGTTTATCACTCGTTTACAGTGTAAATAATTTAATCATGGTAATATCTCATTTACATTGTACCCAAATTGTATTAACACATATCTCATTTACAGATATGTTGAGCATATAAACTCCCACATATCACAGTTGAACCCGTTTTATGCATTTAAAATTTGACTTATCTCGTTTAGTTTATAAAGATATAATCATAATTGGATTTTTTACACTGTAAATGAGATAAGTAATAAGACATAAAAACATAAATTGTGTCCAAATTACATATACTTATAAATAAAATATTTAAAATATTTTATTTAAAAAATCCAAAAAGATGACTGATTGTACTATAAAATTCTACCTTGACAATAAATATCCAATTTCAATTCTAGAATGATACCTTGATACACATCGAAAGATGGAGACCTAAAAAATTGCTTTAAAACTGTTTAATGACAGACGTACTATGTACCAGCCCTTACTTTTTGAAATACAAAAGAAACTCTCCCACTTTTAACTTTGGCAAACAAATCAGTCTCTAGCTTTATTTTTCGTCAATGACAAATGGAAAATGATGACATGGAGACCTGAACTAGTACACATGGCAGTCAGATATCCACATGTGCATACAAGACAAATTAGTCCTTGGACCCTTTTACAAAACTACATCATGTTGGAGACTCTCCATTTTGAACCCTTAACCAATTCAACACATCTGCCTCGGCGAGCTTGCCTCCAAGAATGTCATCAAGCCCACTTCACCCATCCTCAATGAGGAACTTCTTGACCTCTCAAACACTTTTAGTGTCTTCTCCACCTGTAGCAATGACATCTCCGGTGAGCTCCAGCACCTCACATGCTTACTGTCGCTGGAATATGTCCAAAAGAGCAACAATATTGGCAACGGAGGTAACCAGGAACAAGAGACGGAGCTAGAGCCTTGCGTTGGGTTCTTGCAAAGGGAGAATTTCATGGAAAGAAGAAGCTTTATTGCCACCATAGTGGAGAGAGCAAAAGATCCGGAAGAAGAGAAGACGATTCTGCAAATGTTGAGGTGGGTGACGAGATTTTGGGTCTAGCCGGAGAACATGTCGAAGATAAGTTAAGGAGGTGAAGGGTGGGAGTGGAACCATTGGAGGAGAGGGTTGTAGAGATTAGAGAAAGAGAGCATGAGGGAAAGCATATAGGTTGGCATGCCTTTGGGTTTTGTTTCGTCCTTGAGGTAATAGCCGAAGTATGCTACCCTTTAGTAGACGTAGGTCTTCCTCTAGGAGAATTATACGTCGACCTCCATAGAACACGGTGAAGTGGGTGACAGAGAAAAAATCATCGGTAAAGAATTTCACAAAAATAATTGCGTTGCAAGTATAGATCTAAACCGACAATTAAACCTCAATCAAATTTAATTTGTTTGTCACCAAAGCAAACCCAATAAAAATAAACCGAAGTATTTAAACCTCGGGTAGTCTCTCAAGGAATTGCAGGAAAGTGTATTTATTATTGGTTATCAAAAAGTATCCTTTTGGGTTTTTAAATGTTGAACAAGGAATTTAAATGACAAGGAAATAAACTAACAATTAAGAAAAGCCCTAGCTAGGATTGAGAATCAGAATTCCTATCCTCATTATCAATGTCAATTATGATGGTAACTACCTTTTGCTTTCACTTAATTAACCTCTAACTATGAAGGAAAGTCAAGTGAGTAAAGTTAACTTAAGTTCACAAGTCCTAATCAAAGACTAGATTTAGTGAAGCTTAAGCCAACTAGCTAGTCACAATCACCAATCAACAAGAGACTTTGACAACTCAAGAGTCTCCAAATTATTCAATCCAAGCTAAGAACATAAAAAGCTAACTTAAAATCTAACCAAGCATTTTATCAAACACTTGGTGGGCATAAAATAAAAGCATAGAAGATTAACAAGGAATAATAAATCTAGAACCAACAATTGCAAATCAATGATAACAAATAACAGAAGAAGCAATAAACATAAAATACCTCAAATTGCATTAAAAGGGAAATCAAATCTAACATGAAGAATTCATAAACTAAATTGGCAACATAAAGTAATCAACAAAGGAAATAAATAAACTAGAATGCTAGAACAAATAAGAGTAGAAGAGAAACTAAATTAAAGCAAAGTAAAAATTTGAAATTGAGAAAAACTAAACCTAAAAACCCTAAAACCTAGAGAGAGGAGAGAGTCTTTCTCTCCAGAAAACTACATCTAAAACCTAGTGTGTGAATAATGAGATGTTGAATGAATGATTCCCCACTCTGCAGCCTCTAATTTGTGTTTTTGGGCTTGAAACTGGGCCAAAAATAGCCCAGAAATCGCCCCCAGTGAATTCTGATATCTGCAGCACGTGGCGCTCATCATGCGTACGCGTCAACCATGCGTACGCGTCGCTGAACGAAATCCTAGTCACGTGTACGCGTCATCCACGCATACGCGTCACCTAACTACAAGACAACTATGGCAAATTGCATATCATTTCGAAGCCCCAAATGTTAGCTTTCCAACACAACTAAAACCGCCTCATTTGGACCTCTGTAGCTCAAGTTATGATCGATTTAGTACGAAGAGGTCAGGATTGACAACTTAACAATTCCTTCAGTTTCTTGTGTTCCTTCCACTTTTTCATGCTTCCTTTCCATCCTCTAAGCCATTCCTACCCTATAAACCCTGAAAACACTTAACACACATATCACGGCATTGAATGGTAATAAGAGAGGATTAATAATTAGCAATTTTAAGGCCAAAGAAGCATGTTTTCAATCAAATCACAGAATTAGGAAGGAAAATATAAAACATACAATTTATATGCATAAGTGTAAGAATAATGGATAAAATCCACTCAATTTAGCATAAAATGTACCACGAAATAGTGGTGCATCAAATCTCCCTACACTTAAACATTAGCATGTCCTCATGCTAAGCTCAAGAGAAGCTATAAGAGAGTGAAGAGGGATGGTAGAATTTATGAAATGCAACCTATCTAAATGAATGCAACTAAATGCGAAATGCTTTTTCCTACTTGGTTAAAAGTAAATAAATCTTCCAAGGACAAATATGAACTAGATTTCACTAATTCAAATCGTAAAATGAAGTACACATAAACTTGCAAGAAGAAAGCTCGTGAAAGCCGGGAACAAAGAATCGAGCATCGAACCCTCACTGGAAGTGTATACACTCTAATCACTCAAGTGTTTAAGGTTCGATTCTCTCAATTATCTACTAAACTTGCTTTCTAAGGCTTTCTCTTCTTCTACCAATCAACAAAAATTTAATGCACAAATACACATATCAAGAGGTCTTTTAAAGATTGTAATGGGGTTAGGGTCAAGGTAGGATTGTATTTGGTCAAGTGGACTAAAATCTGAATCCTTAATTAACCCAAACTTCCCACCTAACTTAGGACAATCCATGTAATCACAATACAAAACTTAACTATCCATTAATCATATTTTTCACATATTCATGCATCCTAATTTGAGTACAGTACATATGCATTGCTATCACCATTTACTTTGGGGCATTTTGTCTCCTTTTTATTATTTGCTCTTTTTCTTTTCTTTTTCTCCTTTTTTTTATTTTTCTTTTCTTTTCTTTTGTTTTCCTCAATGCATATGATTAAATTATTGAATGCAATAATATGTGCTCAATTATTGTTTTGCACATTTTCACAGGAATATGGAACACCCAATTCTCAAACCAAATATTGGCAAACCCAACTTTTCCATACTTAAATCATGAATACTCTCACTAGTCTAAGCTAACTAAGGATTCAAATTAAGGACATTATTGTTTTCCGCTTAGAGTTAGTGATGAGCTAAAGTAAAGAATAAATGGGGTTAAAAGGCTCAACATTGGTTTACAAAGGATAATGAAAAGGTTAAGGCCATATGGGTATGTAAGCTCAGTGAAACAAGGCCTCAATCATATAAGTGCATGCATACATCAAACAATAGAAATATAGAATTAAGCAAGACAAATATCACAATTTTAGAAAGAATAACACACACTAAAAACAAAGTATTGATTGCTAAAATGCAACCAATCAAATAAGCTCAAAAATCTCACAGGTTTTGTGTGTTTGAGCTCTAAAACCATGTTCCAAAATAAAATTCTTCAAACAAGTTTAACAAAAATTTTAATTCAAATTAGTGAAATGCTATAAAATAATTTCTTGGAAAAGAAAATATTACTTCAACCAAATAGTGGTAAAATATGTACAAAATCAAACAAACATGCAATCAAACATGCAAATGTAACAGCTAATTTAACAAAGAAAATTAAACATTGGTGTTGAGAAGGAAATAACTAACCCACGGAAGTCGGTATCGACCTCCCCACACTTAAATATTGCACCGTCCTCGGTGCATGCAAAGATGTGCATGTGGACGGGTGGCTACAACTGATACTTTTCTCCAAAGGCTGTGCAGATGGACTTGTCTGTTACCTCATTGAGAAGCTTTTCCTTTCCCTTCTCGGTGGCCATCCTGAAAGAAGAGAAAAAGAAAGAAAAGTAACCCAGAAACAAAGATAAGAAACAAATAAAATATGGGTGGGTTAATGCAAAATAATGAGGGTCTCAACTACATGGTAGCTACAACATGCAAGTGAGAAAACAGTAGAAGCAAATGGCATATCAATAGTGCGAAAATTGCAACAATAGGGGAGAGATAGTGGGTAATGAAAGACAATATAAGTTCATATCAATGCAAGGAAATATAAGTATCATAAAGAAGTAGCATTGACCTATAAATAATATCACCCAATAATATAAAACAGGTCACGAAGCACCAAAATAATGCAAGAAATGATGCAACAGTAGAATAAGAACATTTAACACCAATGGTAAAATGATAAAGTTAGAAAAGAAAATAAAACATGCACAAGATTAAAATACAATGAATGAAAGTATGCAAATAAATTAAGTAAAATAGAATGAAAGAGAATAAGGATGAGAAGTTAAAGAAATGAAGAAGAAGAAAGTAAGAAAGGAGGAATAAAGAAGAAGAAATAATAAGAGAACAAGAAACGGGCGCGACGCGTGCGCATGCATCACGCGTGCACATGAAAACTGAAATAGCCATGCGACGCGTAAGCGTAGACCACGCGTACGGGTGGATGGCAAAAATGCATTCTAACGCGTGAGCATCGGTTATGCGTACGCGTGACTACTCGCACGCTTCCAGCACAGTGGGTAGATGAAGATGTAAAAAGTAGAGTGTCAAGGTTTAGTGATGTAGAATCTGTTATTGTGTTGGGATCAGATGTATAGGTGAAAGAAGGAGAAGAGGTAAAAATATAGTTTCTGCCATGTGAGGAAAGGGATCGTGTTTTTGAGAAACGAGATGATTGGTCATATTTTTATTTGTATAGTTGCTTATTGACTGAGTTGGGTGTGAGACTCCCGTTTATCGACTTTCAATATGGAGTGCTATACTGGCTGAACTGTTCTTTGACTTAATTACACCCTAATTCCTAGGGTTTCGTTAGGGCTTTCAGAACCTGATGAATATTTTGGAGCGCCCTCCTTCATTGAGACTCTTTTTCTGTTTGTTTCAGGCTAAAGGGGTTAGGAGAGGGTTATGGGTAAACTTAAGCAGTCATCCGAGGAGGTCTATATTCGGACTATACAAGTCCTTGTTCAAGGATTTTAAGGTAATGTTTGTGAAGGTGAGAGTGTCATGGATGAATTTTCTTTTTATGTGAATGAGTTCTTGGAGGAGAGGTTTCCTCTTTTCTGGTCATCTGAACCTAATCAAATCTTGGATGTGAAGGATAGATGTACAGATGATGAGTTGGTAATAGAGTTCTTGGTGTCTGAAATGTCTATAAGGTATTATCTGTTAGTGAAATGTTAAAGCTTGAAAGTGATAAACAAGCAATGTTGGACCACATAGATAATGATAGATTTTTGTGAAATTTTATTTGATAATGAGGTAAAGAATTTATTGGTTTCTTTCGATTGTGATGTAGGTGATAAGGTGTCAACCATAACCACGGCTGGACTAAAAGCGTTTCTGAATCGGAAGAAGAAGAATGAGAAGGAAGGGTCAACTACTATCATAGAGAAGGAATCTAGAGCGGAGGTCGTGTAATCAAAGTTGATATCGAGGCCTAAGAGAAAGAGGGGGATTGCAGCTATAAGGAAAAAGTCGGTTGAGCTTATTAACATTAAGGATGGTGATGAACCAAATCTGGAAGAAGTGAAGGCGTCGTATGCTTCGCAAAAAATGCTTCATGGTTATGCCGAGGATGATAGTGTGAGATCACTGTAGTTCGAGCTATTTTCTTTTATGACGCTTGCCAATCAATTTGATCAATTCCCTTCTGATGTGAGTTTGGTCAATGAAGTTGGATCTATGGGTGTTAGTCATTATCTACATGTATGAGTTTTTGTTTTAATATATGTTTTAAGTGGTTATAGGCTTAGCTAATATTGACATATGTGTTGTAGGTGATTGGTGCTTGTCTGGTTGCTATAGGTCATACCCAGGAGTTGTCTTTAGAGAAAAAGAAGAAAGATGCTATATCGATGGAAGAGCTGATGACCACAGTAAAGGAAAAAGAAAATAGTGTTAACGAGTTTACTTCCTCTTTGAAGTCTAAAGAGACGAAATTGATGAATGTGAAGGTTCAACAGCAAAACTTAGAAGATAATATTAGGGATCTGAGTTCTAAGAAAGATAGGCTAGCTACTCAGATCCGAAAGTTGAAAACCGAGGTCTATGACTCTTTTGCGCAAGGATTTGATCGAGCTGTTGCCCAGAATAAGGCAGTTTGCCCAAAGATAAATGTGGAAAAGCTGGATGTCACCAAAGTTTTGTTGAATAGAGATCTCGTTGATGACGATACTATGCGTGAGGGTGAAGGCAAAAGCTTGGATGTTGCCGAGAAGAAAGAATGATATGGTGATAGGTTGAATATAAGACTTTTGTATTTTCGTTGCTTTTGCTATGTATCCGATTTATATAGGTTTGTTTTTGTGATATGAACATGAGCTGAGTATGAAGCTCGATTAGTTTGATTTGTTTGGTTTGCGACAATTTGATATAGAGTTTAGTTGATAAATTGCTTTAGGTTGATTTTGATGTTTGGCGCTTATTGATAAGAAAAGTGGAAATGATAAAAAAATAAGTATGTGATGTATAAAATATTGAGTAAAAGTAACATGGAATTAATTTCGCAAGTGTCCGGCCTCATTAAAATCTCTCTGAGCAAAAGCCATTGTGGGAAAAAAACTCATGAGTAGGAAAAGGAGTACCTTCATTCGCCAAGCTTACATTATTAACTTTGATACAATTTTAGTGAAGAGATGTTCCAAGTATCCAGACAATGTTTCTGCTTAAGATTTGAAGTGTGTAAGCCCCATTTTTGAGGACTTTTGTGATTCGATATGGCCCCTCCTAAGTTGCGATTAGCTTGCCGTGTCTAGATGGTTTCCACGCGTCTTCTATTCGCCTGAGAACAAGGTCACTGTGTTGGAATTCTCTGAGAATGACATTCTTATTGTATTTCTGTTTTATAAGTTGTTGCATTGCTTTTTGTCTTAGGGTGGCCTCCTCTCTAACTCCTTAGAGCAGATCAAGCTCAGGAGATCGGACCTTCATGTTCCTATGATTGTCATATAACTCGGTTCTTAACAAGGAATGTGCAATCTCCACGGGGATCATTGCTTCGGTGCCGTATACCAACCGGAACGGGGTTTCACCAATGGTGGAATGCACAGTTGTGTTATAACTCCATAGTATTTCAGGGATAAGTTTTGCACATTGCCCTTTGGCATCGGCGAACTTTTTCCTTAAGGCTTGTAGCATAATTCTATTAGCTTCTTCTGCTTGTCCATTTATTTGTGGATGTTCAATGGAATTGAAATGGTGTTTAATGTTAAAATTCAGTAGAAAAATAGAGATATTAGTATTAGTGAATTGCCAACCATTATCAGAGACGATTTCACTAGGAATACCAAAGCAACATATAATGTGTTTCCATAAGAATGATTGTACCTTTTCTGTTGTTATTCTAGCGAGTGGTTAAGCTTCAATCCACTTGAAAAAATAATCTATTGACACCAATAAGAACTTTACTTGTCCTGGTGCTATCAGAAAAGCTCTGAGGATAATGGTGTGTGGATAATGGTGGCATGTTTCTGGCAATAGTCACATTTTTGTACCACAAGGATGCAATCTGTCTTTATCGAGGGCAATAGTACCTTGCACGCAAAATTTTGGCTGCTAAACTTTGTCCACCGATGTGGCTCCCGTACACCCCTTCATGGACTTCAGACATTGCTAGATAGAATCCTCTTTATTGAGGCATTTAAGTAGTGGACGTGAAAATTCCCTTCTATATAGGTCATTGCCTATAATTGTATAAAAGCTTGCCCTTCTTTGAACAACCTTGGGTTGTTTTCGGTGTTTGGAATGATTCCTTCTCGGATGTACTTAATAAAAGGCGACCTCCAATCTTCGTCCTGTATGACACTTAATACACAAGTTAGGCTTACGCTAGGTCTCTCTAGCGTCAGTTCAGATAAGGTTGGTGACTGTAAGTGCTTTCTAGTAGTTGCTAATTTAGATAAGGTGTTAGCTCTACTGTTGTGCTCTCTAGTTATGTGAATAATCTCAAATAGGGTAAATTTTGAAATGAGTTTTTGTGCTACGATCCAATATTTTTCAAGTAAAGATTCTCATACATGGAAAGTTTCATTTATCTGTTGGACAACCAATAAGGAGTCACAGTAGACTTTTAAGTGAGTAATATCCAAGTTGTGTGCTAGTTTGAGTCCTGCAAGTAGGGCCTCGTATTCTGCTTGGTTATTGCTTGCAGGGAAAGAAAATTGCAATGATTGTTTGACTACCATGTCTACATCGTCGAAAAAGATCCCTGCTCCACAACCTTTGCTATTTGATGCGCCGTCTACATGCAAGCTCCAAATGGGTGTCCCGATTTGCAAGTTAGGACCAGTGAATACTGATATGAAATCAGCCAATACTTGGGATTTCAAAGCCATTCTGGGTTGATATTGTACGTCAAATTCGGAGAGTTCAATGGACCATTTGATGAGTCTGCCCGCTATCTCTGGTTTAGTTAAAATTTTCCGAAGTGGTTGGTCAGTTCGAACTATAATAGTGTGGCTCTGAAAGTAGTGTCACAATTGCCTGGCTGTGGTCATCAATGCTAGTGCTAGTTGTTCCACCTTTGGATACCTTTGCTCGGCTAGTTGTAGGATTTTACTGACGAAAAATACCGGTCTTTACGCTTTACCTATTTTTATAATAAGGGACGAGCTTATAGCATGGTTAGAAACAGATAAATATAAATATAAAGGTTTACCATTCTCAGGTCTGTGAAGTCTTGGAGGTGCTACTAGGATTGCTTTCAGCTCTTGGAAAGACTTTTAACAATTCTTGTTCCATTGAAATTGTTTACCCTTACTTACTGTTTGGAAAAAAATGGTAAGATCGGTTTGCGATTGCTGGAATCGTGACAGTGCAGCTAATCGTCTTGTTAATTGTTAAACTTCCTTGATGTTCTTTGAAATTGTCATTTGGAGAATGACACTGAACTTCTTTGGATTTGCTTCAATACCTTGGAAAGTTAACATGAAACCGAAGAATTTTCCTCCTTGAACACAGAATGCACATTTTTCAGGATTCAATCACATGTTGTAACGTCAGAGCTAACTAAATATCTTGGTCATGTCTGAGCAATGTGACTCTCCATGTGGCGTTTTTGCCACCATGTCGTCTACATAGACCTCAAGATTCTATCCAATCTGCCATTGGAGAACTTTGGCCATTAAGCGCTGGTATGTTGCACCTGCGTTCTTAAGGCCAAATGACATGACCTTATAGCAAAAATTACCAAATTAAGTGATAAAAACTGTTTTATCTTGATCATCGGGATGCATTAGGACTTGGTTATAGTCAAAATATGCATCCATGAAGCTCAAGCTATTAAAACCAGATGTATTGTCCACGAGCTTATCAATACGTGGTAAGGGATATGCATCTTTAGGGCATGATTTATTGAGGTTAGTAAAGTCGACGCACATGCGCTATTTACCTTAGATTTTTTCTTACCATTACCATGTTTGATAGCCAGATTGTGAACCTGATTTCTTGGATAAAACCTGCAGCAAGTAATTTCATGGTTTTTTCTAGCAACACTGCATTCTTATCTGTTCGCATGTTGTGCTTTTTCTGTGCTATAGGTATGATGGCAGGATCAATTGCTAATTTGTGGCTTATGATATTGGGATCAATGCTCAGCATGTCCGCTGGAATCCATGCAAAAAGGTCGATGTTGTTTCTCAACAAGAAGATTAATTGTAGCCGAGCATCTGCTGAAAGAGCATGACCAACATATGTAAAGTAATTTGTATTATTGGTTAGTGGTACCTTTTCAACATCATCCATTGGAAGAGTTCTTTCTCAGAGGTCCGACCGTGGGTCCAGTTCAGACAGCAACGATAGTTCTTCCGAGTTATACACTGCATGCACGTGTTCAAGGGGGTTATGTTTGACCGAGCTTTGTTTGAGGCTTGCATTGTAACACTTTTGAGCTTCTTTATGGCTAGCGTATACTGTTGCGATTAAGTCATCCTGCACATGAAACTTAACACACAGATGCACGGTGGGTACTATTGAACCAAAAGAATTCAAAGACGGTCTACCAAGAATAATATTATATGGACTAGTGCAATCTACCACTAAATATTAAATGTCTACCATCTTTGATTGAGGGTAATCACCCATCGTAGTTTTTACCAAACATACCTTAGGACATACACCCTTTCTCTAGAGAACCCTACTAATTCCCTAGATGAGGCTGCATGGCCTTGTCACATAATTTCATTTTTTGAAAAGTAGATTAGAATAAAACATCGGTACTACTACTTGGGTCTAATAAGACCTTTCTTACCAATAGGTCACCAACTTGGATAGAGATTACTATAGGATCGTCAAGGTTCAGACTTTGGGAACAAAAGTCAAATTCAGTAAAGGTTATCGCCATTGTGCCGAGGTTTGCCATTTTTGTGTTAATGGTTCCTTCAACTGCCAACATAGTTCGGTAATTTCGTTTCCTGACTGCATTTGTAGTGCCACCACCTGCAAAACCTCCTGAAATACAATTTAAGATTGATGATTTATTGGGGTTGTAGTGGTTGATTGGAGCCCATCCATTTGTTCTTGTCTTTGCCTGTGGAAGGTTGATGATTTGTTTCCTGCGTGAGTTGAAACGAAGGTTCCTCCTTTCGTATTCATCATCCATTCACATACTTGTCCAGAAGTCCTTACCGAGCTAATCTTTCTAACAAGTCCTTTACTACAATGCACTCATCGGTCATATGGCCGAATTTTTTATGGAGGGCACGGTGTTGTCTTATCCACATACTTTTGGTCTTGATATGTCCCCACTCTGTTTGGTGGTTTGATCATTTTAGCATGAAGAATATCTTTTATGATACCTTCTCGTTTGGTGTTGAACTGAGTGTAGGTATCGAACTTGGGAGTTAGTTTGAATGGCTTCTTGACGTCTTTATTATTGTGGACTCTATGATGCCTTTCCTCTTCTCGTCGAGGTTGTTGTTTCTCTGATCTCTGAGCTTCACGAAACTCCTCAATCTCCATTTGATCTATAGCATTTTCTCGGAATTCTGTTAAAGTCTTCGACTTGGTCACCGCTATGGTTTCTTGAAACTTTTCCGGACGTAGTCCACTTTTTAGTGCATGTAGATGCACGGTGGGGTTAAGATCAGGTATCTCTAATTCTCTATAGCCGGTTTCGCGAACCTTGTCACATAATCCTTCAAGCTTTCATGATGTCCTTATTTAATAGTGCTAAGATAATCCGAGCCACGCACATATTTTTTAGGCAGCGAAATGGTTATTAAAGGCTTCGGCTAACTCTTCAAAACTCGAAATGGAACCTGCAGGCAAACCGAAAAACCATAATAAAGCAACACTATCTAAAAAAGTTGGAAAAAATCGGCAAAGTATAGGATCAGAGGCACTATTCAAAAACATCATCGATTGGAATTTGGTGACATGGATGTGGGGATCACCCAACCCCTCATATGGCTTGAGAGTGGTCGGTAAAGTGAAGTTTTTTGGCATTTGGAACTTCATGATTTCCTCGGAAAAGGGATTAGATATCATTCTCTTTCCCTTTGCAGGTGCCGTCTCCTTGGGCTGTGTGTCCGAGGAGTGCTTGCCATTCTAGTCGAGGTTGTTTGTGTTCTTTCGAGTTCCTTCCTCCTGTTTGTCATTTTGACGTTAAGCTAGGAGTTCTGCGTTTTTAGCTAGTAGCTCGGATTGTGATAGTTGTGGAACTCCATTCTCAACCATCACAATAGCACCTATAAAAGGAAAATAAAAATAAGAGGACATAAACAATAACAGTGGGGTTAGATGTATTTTCTGGCCCATGATGGGAGCCAAATATTCCGTCCTTGAAGTAATAGCTGAAGTATGTTGCCCTTCAATAGACATAGGTCTTCCTCTAGGTGAATTATACGTCGACCTCCACAGAACACGACGAGGTGCGTACCTACAAAAAGTACTCTGACGCTCAAGTCAGTGCAATAAATATCAAGTACAATAATAATATCTAAATCTTGCTCTTTATATGTTTTTTATGTTCTACCCCTTTCTGTTCGTTCTTCCTTCCTTATATAATGAGTAAAGGTGAGCTTGCTCGCATGGTTTTGATTGTTCGAGATATTCGTTGAAGATCTTTTGTAACTTTCTCTTTTGTATTTGATTTTCCATTATGCTTCAGCGTAGTTTGAACGAGTCTACTGCCAGTTTACTCGGTTGTTTAGTTATACGTGATATAGCTGTTAACATTGTGGCCGAGTTTTTAGGGATCTGTGGCCGAGGTATAGTGGCCAGCTCAAGTTTAAAATGGAGCGTCTCTAAAAACAACGTAGTTTTATAACAAGGCCTAGGAACTAATTTGTTTTGTTTGCACATGTGGACAACTGATTGCCACGTATGCTAGTTTAGGCCTTCATATCAGTATTTTCTGTTTGTCATCGACGGAGAAACAAAGCCAGGAACTGTTTATCTACCAAAATTACAAGTGGAGAAGTTTTTGTGTATTTCAAAAGTTAGAGGACTAAAATGTCTTATTCTAAAAAGTAAAAACCTCAAAAACTTATCTGGGTAATTATTCTATATACAAAGAAAGAGTTCATTGTCTAAAAGATGCATTAAAATTCTTTTTAAGGTAAAAAAGAAAAGTAAAGAAAAAAGTTATTCATTATAGCTCATCTCATTATAGTTCAACTAAGCAGAGTACAAACGCAACAAAATTGTCGTAGCTGTTATCATCTTTCACTCTAAAGAAATGCAAGTCGTCTAACAGTTTCAAAACAAAATGAGGGGAAGAGAAAGGAATATGGAATGAATATGAGAGATTGATGAGGAGAATGAAGCTTCATTGCCATTTTTCTATGTACTTAACACATATTTTGCAGAAATGAACAGATAATTGATAAATCACTGGTTAGATGATTTCCAACAGAAGGAGCCGAACGCAAAAAACCTTTCGACATTCCAATCACTTGGCAGAAGGCACGGTGCATAGTAACCCATGTCCAGGATTATGCTCTAGAGGATACATGGTTGTGCTCTTCACATACCTCATATGATCCTGTGCTGCCTTTCTGAGCTTTGAAATTGTATCTGGATTTCTTTTAACTTGCCTCTTAATAATGGAACATGCACTCAATGGATTTCCAGATCCTGCTCCAACTCTCCTGCAGAAATCACAAAATCAAGAAAATCACACTAGTCAGTATAATCAGTCTCCATTCACAATGTCAACCTCAACATTTCTACTGTAAAAGATATGCAATATGTCTCTTTCTAGAGAATTGCAGGAGGTAATCATGATGAATATAAAGTATATAAAATTTAGATTTATTATCCCCAACTTCTCTACTCATAATATGGTCAACAAAATACTAATTTATCCTTGAGAAATGCAGAATCTACAAAGAAATGTTCCTAACAGCATTTCTAACACCTTAACAAAGAAATATGGGAATTTTAGGGCTCTATAATTAATGGATTGGAGAGTGATTAAAGAGCCCAACTTTTTTTTGTTAGTGTGTTAGGCATCTTGTTTGGCACATTTGTATGATACAACATTACTCATTATCTATTTGGAACAAGCTACTTTCATCTTTTTCATAAGAGCACATGCCAATATATCATAAAATACATGCCACTACAATTATACATCAAGACCCCTGAGAAGAGAGGATAAATATTAGGAAAAATTAAAATATATCATTTACCCCAATAACTTCTCTGAGGCAATCCTGGCATCCCTTATCATGTGGTTGCTTGGAACCCATTTTACAACACGGTTTGGATCAGCTCGCATGGGAGAATGGATTTTGATAAGCTTTGACAATGGAAACATGTAGATAAAGTCAAGATTTGAAAAACATAAAACAAAGGTGATCATGCTCTCAGCACCAACAAGCACGAAGTGAACATTTAACATAATAATGAGGAAATTCCAAGGTTTCCGTGGCACCAAAGGAAAGTCATTACTCATTAGCATGAGTTGAGCAAAAGACCTCAACAATGTCAAAACATCATCTCATAGTAGTAAAATTTATAAATTCTAAGTTAATTCCATGTGCAGTAACAAGTATATTATACTTACTCCCAAGCATTCCATCATTTGGTAGTAAGCTCTACCGTGCAATGGGGTATGGCCTTGACGAGATTCAGAGAAATATCTTGTCCTACAAAATAAAAAAGGAAGACTTTTGCTCAAGAATTCATATAAATAGGAAAGATACATTAACCGTAATATAATTGCCAAAAGAAAATATTATACCATTCTTTATACCCAGGATCCACAGTGAAACCATACATATCCACTGAATCACACATAGAGAGTGCAAATTCAAGAGCCTTAAGCCCAGTTCCTTTTGCTGCTGAACCAAAGGATGCACCTAGCATGAGATACAGAGGATTTCTTATAGGAAGTTCCTGCCAAGGAAAAGTAAAAAATTGCTTGACAAGATAAGAGAAACTGCTGGAATGCATGATACAAACAATTGTAAAATAACATTTTTATACCCAAAAGAGAAAAGAATTTTAGAAAAAATGGTTTCTTTTGACAAGGGAACATACTCGAATCATTTGGTTCATGATGTCATGAATCGTTGTTTTTATTATCAAAGCCTCTTTCCTTTGTTCTGCAGAATTGTTGTTTTCATTATGGCTGCAGTAATCCATAATAGGCTTTAACTAATGGAGATTTATTATAAGTTTATAACAAGCCGCAATACCATCTAATTCAACAACTTTATCCAACGCTTTGGCAGATCCTCGGTTCAGAAGGCGAAATGTGCTTTTCCGACCCACATACTCAGTGTAATTCTGCAGTGGTAAATAAAATTGGGCCACACAAGGTCTTAATATTTCTGACAATAAATAGTTATAAAACACCAGGAACACCCTGTAGGGCAACAAACCTGTATCGGAGCACCATTTTCCCTTATGACAACATCATAACCATCTATCTCCTGCCCAAATTTTGTTTTCAATAGATCTCCCGAGTTACCAATAACAGCACAGCGCCCAAACTGCCTTGGGAAGTATGGTGGTGTTTCAGGAAGCACAAGTGAAAGTTTCTCCAAGCACAAGGTCTTGTTCTGGCAGCGGTTACTGCAACACAGAAAGATCCTATTCTATGAATATTTCTACTAACTCAATTTCCTTGTATAAAATCCCACAACTTACAACAGGTTAATGCCAAATTGTTGAAACATGCTATGTTATACATTGAGAAGTCTATGCTGTAATACAGTGGAAAAAGAGAGCTTAACAAAAGGTTTTAACCCATTTGGATGCTAGCCTCTAGGCTGAACCACACATATCTCTGGCTTACATACGTTTAACTTGTTAACAGTGACTTGTCAGAGAAGTTACCCCAACTGAAGTTTCCATCTTAACTGACAATTAAGAATGTGCTATAACTGAGAAACTGGCATAGCATCATATTTTGAGTAACAATTCACATGCCTTAATTCTGCATAAAGAAACTCACACTAGCATTCTTGTATGACAGAGACTTATGTCACCGTTCTTGCAATTTACAACACAACATGTAAAGTGTAACACTATAATTCATTTCTAATAAATGAATTAAACTGTCAATTCAGTTCATTAAGATATGTTACCAAGATTGCATAATTAGTAAAATACAATCGTTTACTTACAGAAGTACTCCTTTATTGATCCTACGCCAAGCATATTCTTCCCATCCATTTGGTAAAGAATCAATAAATTCCTTGGTCAATATAGTAGTACTGTTCCGAACCTGTGTAATCAATTCATATCACACACCAATAAAATGTAAAGAAGAACACCATAAATTCCTTTTAGAATGCAGGAATAAAACCTACAAAAAGGAAGTTGTGTCATTAACTCGTTATTGCTTAGAGGATCATGAAAACACATAGCAAGTTGCTTACCTGTTCCCAAGTAGCCACAGCTTCACAGAGATTAAAATCAAACGATAGAGCTTCAAGTTCACCAGTCTTGGGATCTTTCTGTTAAGAGAAACCTTCGTAAGTCACCAAACGGGGAAAATATTTAGCTATTAAACCACATGTCAATTAGTATATCACAACTCATACTTGAATAGAAGGAACCAATTACCCCTAGTTCTAAGTGACTCGTAATTAACATATTTCAAGGACCACGTAAGCAACAATTCATTTTCATGAATAACAATCTAGACAATCAATATTAAGGAACATTTACCCATTTGGGGATAGTGTCACTGGGAAAGGTTATAGTGGTTTGGCAATAATCACTTCCCTTGGCTGCTTTCAACCCAAGTCCATTTGCACTCTGCATAAAACATAAAATTAGCAACTCAGGCCAACCATTGAAAGAATTCAACATTAAAGACTGAGAATCCAGACCTGAAAGATGCATATAGAGTCATACATATATCAAAGAAAAACAGTTTTCAACACTAAAGATATTGTCTCTTTAGTCTCATGCAACAATCTTATCATACTCAATCCAAATCGAATGGGAACCGAACCAACGTTTCTGCTTTCTAATTCGGCATTTCAACAATCATAAATACATACATACACCCACACATTCATGCCTAATCTTGTATCAAAATACTACACATCAGAATCAACACAATTTCTTTTGAGGCAAATGCAATAAGAAAATATAACTCACCACGCACTTCTCGAAAGTGTCATGCAGAGAAAGCAATGCTTCCGTGTCTTCATCTGTAAGCTGATACCTGCGAGCTGCAACAGTAGCACCACAATTAGAGTCTTTGGATTTGATGCACCTCAACACAACACAACACATCACATTCCATGTGCTATGTGCATACATTCATACATATACATACATACATACAGAGAATTGAGAGATTCCAGTGATGTAGACGGAAATGGCTGCAAATCCACAGATCAGAGCGAGCATCAAGCCCAATTGCAGAACCTTCATTGAATTCAGCTGACTTTCGAAGTGAAGCTACGCGATGAAAACAAAAGGATTAAGGGTTCATCGAACTATGTAGATTGAATCTGTTCCTACAATTAGCACTTGCATAATGCAATCACAGTATACGGTTTTAAGTGTTCTTCATTGATTGAATTTCATTTCAGATCTTAGGTTTATGTTAATCGAAATGAATCCTTCCAGAAAAAGAAAGAAAAAAAAGGATAAAAAAGCATGTCGTTCACACATTATTGTTCCATTTCCACACATCGGAGAAAAAAGAACAGAACAGAACTGAGATCCTGAGTAGGGGTAACGTCCTACCCGCAGATGGACGGCGAGCGAGGGAGCAGAGCAGAACGCGCGACGGCGCGATGGTGAGAATGTGATAGGCGAGGGTGAGACGGCGGAGTTCGGAGGCGGCGGGATGGAGGTGGAGATTAGGGACTGAGGGAGGCCGGAGACAGAGTGAGTGAGAGCGTCCGGCGACGGCGGTAGACTGGCAGCGGGATTGAGGGAGTTAGAGGCGATAGACGAGTCAGAGAGATAGAGGTATTGCCAGTGATTTCTCTTTTTTTTTAGTATGTGGATTGGGCTACTCAACAATAACCCAATTAATTTTCTACAACTATTTGAAGTCCATCTTTGGCCCAATTTCAACCCATCAGCACACTGTTTGGTACAAACATGGAAGCCCCCCTACCAACAAAAAATGAAAATAAGAAAGAAGGAAGAAACTAGCAAATTTTGGACTTGTTTTGGTCCCAACCCCAAAATAAATGCTCATTTAAAAATATATTGAAAAACATACACACACCGAGTTTACATTTTTTTTTTTTGGTTTCCCACGGTATCCCCCAACCCGGCAGGTCAAGGACTAATCCGTCGCGGTACTGAGCTCCATTTAAGGGTTTGCCGCTGGCCAATGGGTTGCCACCGAGTTTACATTTTATTTTATTAATTTTATACTATTCACTATAAGTGGCAAAAGAATCACAATCCACCAGACCGGCCCATTTAGCCTACTAAAGAAGGGTTGGACACTAAATTTGAGCCCACCTAGTCCACACTGCGTTCCGCGGACATTAGCGGGACGGCACGGAACGGAACCACTTTTTTTACAAAAATTGTAACACGCTAAATTAAATTTGATATTTCGAATTTTTTAATTATGAGTTATTTAACTTTGCAAGAATGTCATTTCTTTGTTTTCTTGTTTAGAATTTTTTTTATTGAGATATAATATGTGAAACATTAGATTATAGAGGAGTTGTTATTTTTCATTTTATTTTTGTATTCATCTGTTTTTTTTAAGTTTAGATCTATATTAAACTAAAAATTCATCTATTTTTGTGGATTTACTCATTAACATTAACAATTGAGCCTAATTTTAAAGTTCAAATTTATTTAATTTTTAAAAAATTTCGCTATTACGATTTCTATCAGATAAGATGATTTTACATTTTCAAAAACTCACCGGATAAATCAAATAAAATGAAGATCGGTAATTAATATAATAACATCACATAACAAAAATAGAACAAATGTAATACATTAAATTATAACTATATATATAATCCTTAGTTTATATTTTCTATCAAAAGTTGTGAAAATTGAATTAAACATCAAACTGTCCAAACTATCGATCCAAAAATTTCAAGGTTCAAATAGTTTTTTCTTAAACACATTCACACACACTAACCTAGCAACTGCTAGGACTGGAAGCTGGTGTGACTGTGTTTGAGGCATCACTTGCCTCAGCCGGTTCAAATGGATTGAACTGAGCAGTAGGCTTGAGAGTCTTCCTGCCACAAAGACATCTCATTTTCAAGTGTGGTGTGGGGTTGGGACAGCCCATGTCTTTGTTGTATAGAGGTATGGGTAGCTCTCGTTTATAAATCAATGTCAGCATATGTTCCAATAGTCTTTTCCTCTTATAGACAAAAGGGGACAAGGTTAATTCAATGGCTTAAGGGGTCGTCCTTTATGTAGGCCCATGTATATGGCCCCCCCATATCCCATTGGCACCTACCTGTCCTGTGCCACCATGCCCAAGCCCAACAATGTCACTGCTTCCAAGCTGGTCCCTCCATGCACCTCCTACATTAAAACCTCTATTATTAACACTTTATTTTGTGCAAATTAGTTAACATGTTATTTTATCATCTTTAAATATATGAAACTAACCAACTTTGGTTAGTCGAGTGGGCAACTCACTCGTCCGCTTAAGCAAGTGTCGGGATTTAAATCCCGCCTTGTGCATGCAGCAATTCATTGGCCAGCGACAGACCCTTAAATAGAGCTCCGATCCGCGACGGATTAGTCTTTAGTCTGTCGGGTTGGGGATACCGTGGGCAACCAAAAAAATATATATATGAAACTAATTCTATAAATCCTACATTCTATTTCTTAATAAGTGTATATATTAGTGTTAATGTAAGATAATTGTAAGTACATATATATATAAAACATTACAGGGTCTTCTCATAAGTGGAGTAGGAATAGGATAATCTTATGTCCTTATCTATCCCCCAACGACAAAGACAATAAGAGACCATACAAATTGTATATGTATGTATACGATACATAAAGATTTATTTGTTACTTGTAAGTAGGGTAGTCATCATACTGCTTGGTTCTAACGCAACTTAATTAATCAGCTCACCATTGTTATTTTAGTATTATGGCAATATAGCTCAAGCAACTTGCATTGAGACACATACCCCGATATGTTTATTTCTGTCGTCCTGTTTTCTGGCGGCAATACGTTATGTCAGTTTAGATTATATATATATTATTTACTCAAAAAATATTAGAGAATCAATACTTTTATCAATATTAATTAATATTTGACCAACATTTTATTCTAATACTATTAGGATTTAAAATATTGACCAAATATTAGTTAAAAAAGAGAAATTGTATTAATAATAATATGGCATTGATATGTTTATTCTCTCAAGCAAAGAAGTCAAAATTGGTATCACCAAGTCACTCACTAATCACTATCTATGTCGAGTTGAAAAGATGAGAACTTGTAATAACAAACTAATAATTTCATTAATTGTCATCACACCTTGCCTTCCTTTCACATTGATGAGCCAAATTAATGGACGTAATTGGATGAAAAGCATATCCGACAAAGTGTCTATCCCGACAATTAGATCCTTAATGCTGGATCAGTTATCCCAACTTACCACTATCATAATATCATTTGATTTGACGATATAAATCAAAAGCCAGATATACGATTGAATGTAAGGAATCATGATACTCATCATAATGATTAGCATCTGATAATTAAGATTTGCCTATTATTGATGCTATAATAAGCTTCGGATTAGAGATCTCCTTTTTATATAATTAAGTTCAATTTTACCCTTATATTACCTTTTTATAGTAACCTTTGAAAAGACTTCATATTCTGAGCTGAAACTTCTTAATCAAGCTTTTTTATGAGGATTGGACCATAAAGCAAAGATATCTCTGTATGATCCATGCATGGATATGTCGGCCACATAAATCCAACTCTAATGCTAAAAAAAATAATAATTTAAAATTATATACTTATTACATCTAATAATATTATGTATTTATTTTAAAAATAATAAATAAATATAAAATAAAATAATTTTAGACTAATTTAAAATAATTTTTATGTGTAAATCCAGATGATGAGGACAAATAATCTGATTAAGCTAAGCTTGTCATAAAAAACTGATATGTAGAATAAATCAAATCTCATTATTATAAAAAGCTTAATTAGCTTGATGTATTTAAAAAAAGAAAAGAAAAGGTTGAATAGAAAGGTTTAATTTCTCTTATAAGATTCCAACAGCTATAGCCACAACCTGTTGATCAATCTTGTCATGCATGGTATAGTGTCCTTTGCATGAGATTCAAGTAGACTCAATTTCCCATCACCACATACAAGTACCTGACAAACTCAAACACACACATACAATATACAATTGACACATGATGATGAGGTTCCGAAAACCACTACTCATCATGCTATTATTGTAAGGCTATAGTTTTTTGTTTTTCTTTCTAATTTTTCCTCATCAGCATAGCCTCGGAAAGGAGTTATAAGAATCACCAAAACTATAACAAACAAGGATGGCCCTTGCAGCCCCAGAAGCACTTCATGTTGGTGATTAAAGCATAAATGTGTTCATAAAGTATATAGTAACCGAGGTTTAGTCTACATAAGATTTTGATGTGTCACACACGTCATGACTCATGAGCCAGAAAAAGGGAGAAGAAACCATTAGAAAACTCCAGTCAAAATGAACGTGGCAAACTGCAAATTAATTTAGAAGCAATCAAAGTAGCATAATGCATACTTGGTTGGTTATTACATATCTATCTTTGTTCATGGACATGCTTATAGTCTTTATGAAACCGAAAGCTCTTTATTTATATTTGCGGTGCCTAATTGGCTATATCTTTATCATGAATTTAACCTCTAGCACCCTGTTTAAGTGTAAACAATGAGTATAAGAATTAATTTGTGTACTGAGAACAATTTTGTTTTCTTCGTTGTCAAGCTAAGTACATATAAATAAATAAAAGGTTTGGGCAAAAAAAATTCAAAATAATATTTCACATGTTATTATAATATTTCTCCTAAAAATTTAAACGGATAAAAAAAATAACATAAATTATTATATTTTTAATATATTTTTTCAAGCAAAAATATTTTTTAGATTTTTTATTTTTTACACAGGTTTTATTTTCTTTTTTTTTTTTTGTATTATGCCATTTTTTTAATTATTCTATTAGTCCTTATAATTTCATCAAATTTATAATTATATCTTTATACTTTTTTCTTTTCAATTGGATCTCTACACTATTTTTAATTTTGTAATTAGGTCATTTTCATGAATATTAAAATTAATAGAATATTTCTCTCAAAAAATATGTGATCAAAGATCTAATTAGGTTTTTAATTATAGATATCTTCAATTTACGGAAAAATATTCAATTAACTCTAATCATTTTTATATTAGGAAAGATCTAATTACAAAATTAAAAACAGTATAAAAACTCAATTAAAAAAAATATAGAGACCTAATTAAAAATTTGATAAAACTATAAGAACTAACAGAACAATTAATTTTTTTTATTAAAGATCAAATTCTAAATCTTTTAGATGTAAAATTCTAATAATATGTCGTCATAATATTATTTTTTTTTAAAATATATATTTCTTTAACTTAACTTGGCTCTAATACCAACTAATGTTAATACTCAATTAATTATGTAAAAGTGCAATATGAACAGGTATATATATTCACAAAAAGTAATATTAACAATAGAGTAATATAGTGTGCATAAATTTGTGATGCTAAATCCAACAATTTTTCATTATAAAAAATTACATGAAATATCTTACTATATGAGAATAATTTAAAAAAAACAAGATATTTCTACTAAAACAAAACATATTCAAATGAATAAAGAGTTTTTGGAATACTGCAAGAAAAAAATTCAAGAATACTTAGACAAAGACTTAATTAGGCCATCAAAATCTTCTTAGAGTTGTACAGAATTTTATGTAATGAAGACTTCTGAAATAGAAAGAGAAGTTTTTAGGTTAGTAATCCACTACAAACCTCTAAATAAAGCCTTAAAATGGATAAGATATTCCCTACCAAACAAAAATGACTTAATTAAGTAATGCTACTATTATTTTTTTTTAAATTTGATTTAAAATCTGGATTTATTAAATATCCGTAAAAAAAGAGGATAGATATAAAATAGCATTTATAGTATCTTTTGGACATTATAAATGGAATGTAACACCTCATAGATTAAAAAATACACCAAGTAAATTTCAAGAAATTATAAATAATATATTTTACTCATATGTAGACTTTATTATAGTTTACTTAGACGATGTATTTGTGTACTATAAAAGAATTAACCAACACATTCAGCACTTAGAACAATTCATCAATATTATAAAAGAAAACAAGATTGTCTTATCTTAAAAAAAAATGAAAATATTCATAACAAAAGTGAAATTTTTACGATATAAAATTTTTTAAAGAACAATCACACCAATTAAATGATCTGTCGAATTTGCAGGTAAATTTTCAGATGAGATTATCAACAAAAAACAGTTACAACTATTTTTAAAATGTCTTAATTATGTAGCAGAATTTTTACCAGGAATAAAAACCTTATGCAAACCTTTATATAGGAGGTTAAGAAAACAACCTCCTCACTAGACAAAGGACGTGTTCAAAATAATTCAAAAATTTAAAACCATAGTTAAGAAAATTTCTTGTTTAAGCATATCAAACTCAAAGACAAGCTTAATAGTTGAGACAAATGCCTCAAAATTAAGATAGGGAGAAATACTTAAACAGGTTCTCCAAAACTCATCAAAAGAACAAATAGTTAAATATCATTTTGAAGTATGGAATTCAGTTCAGAAAAATTATGCAACTATTAAAAAAAAATATTAGCCATTGTCTTATATATTTCGCGATTTCAAGAAGATCTTTATAACAAGTCCTTCTTAATCAGAATTTATTGCAAAGTTGCACCTAGTATGCTAAAAAATAATATTAAAAATCTAGTCTCTAGATAAATATTTGCCCGGTGATATTATCGTCTTTTGCTTTTACTATTGAGAATATTAAAGGTGAATTAAATGCATTGCCTAATTTTCTAATAAGAGAATTTTTACAAGGTATAAATGAGCAAGCAGCAAGTAAGCAATGAAAATTATGGTCAGCCACTTAATCAATCAACGACTTCAATACCAACTAAGTAATTAACTATTAAACCTTTGACAATATCACAGGTTGTTAAAAGCGAAAAATTATCTGCATCAAATAAAAGCTTATATGAAGTACCTACAGTTAACAGATATGCATTATTACAGCCATATGCTCTTTTTAAAACAAAATCATTATCCAAAGAGCATCTTTATCATGAACCTATGTCCATAAAAATAATGGCCTTAGAAAAAGAATAGTTCAAAATGGACTGAAAAATCCTTTATAAAACAGTATTTTTAAATACCTTCCATTATCTACTAGTGAATATCCAAAAAATTCGAACCTCCAATGAGTTTATTCTAATTGATACAGGATCAATCAAACTAATCCACAATAAAAATCCAACCACCAAAGAGATAATATACTCCAAAATTAAAATCATCAAAGTAATAATGCTGTCAGAATGGAAAAACATTCTTTTTACTGTAAAAGTTTCACTAGAAAATTCAAGTCCAAAATTATTCTTATTATGATTATATAAATGCATGGTGATTTACCATGTATCTATCTCCAAACCTACATTCATGGTTCATATGATTCCACAAAAAAATTTTGTTACAATTTTTTAAGTGGTTCCAAATATGATTCTAAGAATTCGGACCGATAGAAGCTATTTTTTTTAAAGGAGGCTAGCATGGCCTATGAATATTTTAAAAATAAGACATCATTTTTAGATGGATATAAGTTGATTTTTTTCATTCCTACTATAAAAATATGTTGGATAATAACAAGGGAATATGACTCAGCAGGATATGAAGACACTCCAAGTGTATAATATTTAATTTGAAACATAAAAGTAAAATGGTGGAATGAATTTGACCTTAACCTAATCAATAAAAAGTCTATTGATAACTGGATGACCATATTTCAAAAAAGATCAAAACTCCCAAGCCATAATTAAGAGTTTGATAAAATATCATACAAAAAAGATTCATTTTTTAGTACACAAAAAATAGATGATGATTACCCTTGCAGTAGCTACATCACAAGAGGAAATTCATATTTCTCTAACAAATGCTACCAGCAAAAAACTAATAGAATGCCAGCAAAATTATAAAATTAGCTATCAGATTTTCAAAAACTACTATAAAAGACATTAAATCTAGGACAAAGTCTCTAAATCAACCCACAAAAAGAGCAAGAAGATTTGCAAAAATAAAAAATAAATTTGTAAAATAATAAGGGAGATAATTCACTATAAATTTATAAAGGGAAGAGTTGTTAAAACATCTGCTTTTATACACAATCTCTCATGCTCTATAATAATTCTCTTATTACAGTCTTTATGTTTTTAATAATCATCTTTGTATTTTTTTCTAAATTCCTGAATTTTATATTGTAAGTATTTTTAACTATTATATTATCATAATTGATTCTATAGATATTACTCTGTTGTTAATATATATATATATATGGAAACATTTTAAGTGTACCGGTAAGTTGTTTTAATCATTGATTTCAATTAATATATATTATATATATTTTTTATAATTCAGATTAATAGTTAAAATAACTGGAGCACCAATACTCTCGATGCACTTAAAATTATATATATATATATATATATATATATATATATATATATATATATATATATATATATATATATATATATATATACTTGAATGAATGTTTCTTAGTGTACATACATTGCATAAGAGTCAGATGGGGTTTTTGGATACAGACTTGTCATAGGCTTGTACGCACAAAACATTTAATGTAAAATGGGATCTGCAAAATATTTATTAACTTCGTCGGTTGTAACGTTATGAATGATTTTTATCATCAAGAGACACATATCTCCAGTGTTTTCTTTCACAGCCAAAAACTGTAATTGTTTCTGTCACATCACACATCATAAAAATTAAAAAGATTCCTTTCTCAAACCCCCTATTTTCTTCCCTTTTCTTTTCCTTCCTCATATTTTCCACATAGATACTGTTGCATCCAATTAAAATACTGTTATATGTACCATAATCAATAATGGACTTGTCCAAATTAATAAAGGGCTTTTCTCTTCACATACCTAGCTGGTAATTAAGGACTCTTGAATTCAATTTCAACGTAACATTGAATGAGAGCAATGATTAATATATATATCAACCAGAGACAGTGTTCATCATTTCACTTGTCACCATGCATATGTGATATGTGTTGGTAAAAAGTATTTAACAACAGGTGGGATCCTTGAATAGCAGGGTGGATGTGTTGGTGAGAAACATAAGTTCAGCAAACTACTTTTGTCTTTGTTGGTACTAACAATTCTCTGATCCTTTTCTTTTTGTTATTACCAAAACAATTGGAAGCACCTTGTCTTTGATCGGGGAAGTTTAAAATGATACACGCATTGATGCATGGCTTTCAATAATTTAATTTGTATATGAGATAGATTTTCTTTTTCTCTGATCTGATGTGAATTTTATTTTGCTATGGTAGTTAGAGCCAAGTGGCAAATATGCACCGACCGGACCAAAAATAAACAGTTTGTGGTGTCCAAATATAAACAAAGCATTGATATTTGACACATGTTAAATAATAAAATGTATGGAACTTATTACCAACCATTATTAATATCGTTCCGCTTTTAATTGCTTTGGGCATACATATAACTATATAAGGTGGGTTGTATCAATTACCAAACACGTTTTGCAAAGTTGTTGCACTGATTAATTGTGTACAGTATATAGACTCTAGAGTCTAGATGAAGTAGCTGATAGATTCTAGAGCATCTGTTCCGTTTCAGAAAAAGATGATGGTACCACACATATCAGATAACACAACAAAGATTGACTTCTGTTTTACCTTTTTAATTTCGTTTACTCAACCATCCAACCCAAGGCTATTATCTATGCTCATTTTTTCAAGGAAAAAAGTTAAAATTTATTATTTTGGTCATTAATTAATCGTTAATATTTAAAATATAAAATAAAATATATTATTGAATTATTAAATTAATAGAACTAAATTAAAAAAATTAAATTAATAATTAAGTGATGATTTAAAATAATAAATTCTAATAATTTTAGTATTTTTTTTTAAGTGCTGTTTTTTATATAACTATTTGAAAAATATTATTAATAGTTAAGGAATCATTCAAATTTAATTTATTATTTTTTATTATCATTCAGCTATCAATTTAATTTTTTTAATTTAATAATTTAATAATATATTTTATTTTATATTTTTAAATATTAATGATTAACTGATAAAAATAGTACATTTTAATAATTTTTAACGTTTTATCTTTTAAAATAAATTTGTGCCTTTTAAAACCTCCGATTTATATTTTATGAAATGTGATCAACCACCAAGATTTATTGATATGGGAAATTTGATGTACATATGAGAGTGTCTTACCCGAAAGGAACCTACTTAAAAGTATTTCGTAGAAAAATATGATTGGTAATAAGGAGAATGCAACTAGTCCTACATAACCAGTTGACCGCAAAGATTAATTTCTTTTAGTTGCTTATTGTTGAGGATAAAATTTTATTAATTCTTTTGTGTGCCACGTGTTTGCTTGTCAACTAGTCCAACATAGCTCTCTGGTCTTCTTTTTCATTACCACTTTTATATAAAAGGCTACCTATTACTTTTCCTGCATGTTTAATCGAATCATAACTTTAATTCAAGACGACTCATCCCTTTCCTTTCTATTATTATTGTTATTATTATTATTATTATTATTACTACTACAACAAGGTTAAGTTTTGACTTTTGACCCATTTTTGACTGCCACCAATACTTGTTTCATTCTCTGGCCCGCAGATGCTAATAATAAAGGGAAAGTGCATGAAAATTAAAGCAATTCTTTTATGAATTTTCCTAATTTGCATTTTAAAAATATGTTAAAATTATAAATTAAAAAATTTTATTAAAATATAAAAATTTTATTTTTTTAAAAAATATTTAAAATTTTTTTATTAATAATAATTTTATTATGTGTTTTTAAAATATATATTAACTAATTCATTCTTTATAAATAAATACTTAATCCAAGTCCACTCTAAATTCCTTTTAGATTCTTTCTATAGAAAAATATTTATTCATATAAATCGGCAAAAAGTTGTTACAAATAATCAAGGTTCAGAAAATCGGATCGATCATCAATCCGTTTAAGTTATTGGTCTACTGGTTTATTAATCTAATTGGTCTAACCGGTAGTTCAACCGAAAAAATTATTTTAGAATAGAATAATAAATAAATTATAAATAAACACCCTAAAATATAGTTATAGTCTAAAGTTAGAAGAACCTTGTGACTGACTATCATTAGTACTACGGGAATTAGGATTAGCAACATCATTCGGAATAGGAGTATCGGCAGGCATGTTATTATTCACAGAATCATTGTTATCAGCAGTTGCTTCTTGATTAATACTATTTTCCATAACTGAAATTAATAAAACATATATGAAATTAAAAACAGCCACAGTAATGAACATTAACAATTTTCCCTACACAATGAACATTAACAATTCTGCCTACAGCAATTCAGCCAGTCAACAATTAATCAATTATGCAAAACCGAGTAAGTTTCCAGCATTAACAAAGTACAAAACAGAGTAACAAATTTTAGCTTATTTAGCAAAGGAACGAACAGAAATTGAGCAACAAATTTCAGCTTATTTACAAAACAAAGTAACAAATTTGAGCAGAAAAACGAACAAAAATTGAGCAACAAACAGAAATTGAGCTGCAAAATAGAAGACCAGCCAGTTAATTTTTAGATTATTTATTTCTCATGCTAACCAACAAACAAAAATTGAGCAGAGGAACGAAGAAGGAAGAAGATGAGCAGAGGAAGTTCACAGAGAAAGTTTACAGAAATTGAACAGATACTCGAAGTTCACAGAGGAAGTTCACAGATAATTAAACAGAAATCTAAGGTCACAGAGCCACAGAGGAAATTCACACAGTATCAATTTCATGTTTCTTATACTAAAGAAGATGAGCAGAGGCGAAGAACAAAGAAGATGAGCAGAGGACGAGTCACTCACCTGGGGTCGATTGAGGGCTACTGGTGTTGACTATTGAGGACCGCGCGACGATGAAGACGATGAGAAGGCTACTGCCTGCTGGTGTTGAGAAGATGAAGACGATGGAGATGGAAGGTTACTGGGCAGGGAACCAGGCGACGATGGAGGGTTACTGGGGCTGAGGACCAGGCGACGGCGGTGGCGCTGACGACCTGAGACCGCGGCGACGAAGGAGGGCGACTGGGCGGCTAGGGTTCAGGGCGGCTAGGGTTCACTTACTCTCACTGTGAGATGATTCAGATGAATCATGCATGAATGGGGCTCGGGGGAAGAAGGGGGTGGGGTGCTCCACGGGCGGGTCGGGTCGGGTTGGGTTAAGTTTTTGTTTTTCTTTTTTTTAACCAATAAAATGGCGTCGTTTAGCAGAACCGGCCGGTCACCGGTTCGGTCCAACCGGCCAGTTTTTGGCCGGTTCATCGGTTCTTCAGCAGTTCTTCCTAGCGCGGTTTTTAGAGGAGGACTAGACCGTTTGTATCGTCGGTTCGCAGTTAAACCGGTCGAACCGATCGATCCGGTCCGGTTTTCAGAACCTTGCAAATAATAGAAAAATATTATGTTTAAATTTAAAAAAATAAATATTATTTATGTAAATCGTCCTTTTTTTTCCATATTTTTCACCATTCTATTCAAACTATCAATAAAGATAAAATATATTTTTTATTTCTAAAGTTTGACAGAAATTTTAAAAAAATCTTTAAATTTTATTTTGTTTCAATTTTATTCCAAAATTTTTTTATTTGCATTAAATATATTCTTAGTGGCTAATTTTTCAAAAAATTTAGAACCAATTCAATAAAAATTTCATAAGAACAACCTTCAACACAAACAAATCAAGCATAATTTTCATGTATTTTTGTTGGATTGATCTTTTTTTTTTTTAAATTTGGTTGTCGGAGGTATATCACTACAAAAAATACACTGAGTACCGTCGGATTTAGCATCGTGCATTACCATTGGTTTTACCAACGGATTTATGGACGGTTTTTGTATAGAATTCATTTAGGTAAATCGTTACCGGCGGATTTTTTATTCCGACAGTGAATTCGTCGGTAATACTTGATGGCAAAACGAGGGAAAAAGGCGTGAACTTTAGCGTGGGCTGAATTCGACAGTAAGCCATTTTAGTGAAATGATGCGTTTTGGTGATCCGCTATGAGTTACCGTCGGATTTAGTCAACGATAAATCCGACGGTAATGAAGGCTAAAATTGAAAGCGTGAATCCTCCCCCCTTTATTTCAAAAAATCCTTTCTCTCTCTAACATCTCTTATCCCTTTCTCTCTCTAGTCCTTTCCTCTCTCAGCCGCTCCAGCCTGCCGCCGGCGGCCCCAGTCTATCGCCGCCATCTCTCTCTCTCTCCCGAAAACCAGACCGTTCGTCCTCTCCCCTGGTACCAGCCACAACTCTGTCTCTCTCTGTCTCCGTTCCTTTGCCAGCGTCGCCACACCGCGCTGCACCATCGCCGTCGCCGTCCAACATCGACGTTGTCGCCCTCCAGCATCGGCGCGACTCCTCCTTTGTCTTTGTTCTTCTTCTCCTTTTCGTCCCTCAAGTTTTATAGTCCCTCTTTCTCCTAGTTTAAGTTATTTTATGATTTAATTATATGTTAATCTATGATATAGTTATATGTTAATTTGGTATAATTAAAATTTAATTATTATATATTAATTTAAAATTTAAAATTAAGTGAATTTAGAATTTAGGATTTGGTTGATTATATGTTAATTTAGGATTTAAAATGTCAAATGATAATAAATAATAAATTTTGTTTAAAATCAGGCCAAGTTACTTTGAGGTTGATCAGAGATAGTTAATATTATCCTAATAGGTTACATGCAATGAATTATCCAAAGTAGCTAAGCTATTTGTAGTGACTTCCATATTTATTTATTATTTTTTATCTTGTTGACATAAATAGTAGTATTATTAGCGGCTTTAGTCTTTACGTTTACTAGTACGCATATCGTCATAATCATTTAGTTCATTAGGAATTTGCTAACGGTATCAAAGTTTATTAAATAACTTTAATAATAATAGGCATAATATATATGTACGCAGTGCTTAATGTTCATTGATGAAATTAAGTCTGAATTTCTGTAGTGGTGAATACTACTTAATGGGTGCATATTTGGCAGCAATTCTGAGGTTCGAAAAATCTAAACTTTGTCTGTAGTATTTTGAGTAGAATCTAGAACAAAATGACTGTGACGAGCTTCAAACTTACGAATGTTGGGTGCAATGACAGTGTGTAAAAGAATAGAGAAATCCTATTCCATATATATATATTTTACGTTGTGCTGACCCTCGTTCTTTAAATGACGCTATCCCGATGAAGACACCAATTCATCATGACCCCAAACTCAAACTACGTGTCTCTTTCTGCTATGCCCCTTACAAATCCAACGACAAAGCCTGCATGGGTGTTTCCTCCAGTACCGCTAGTAGGATGTCCCTCCACCACCGTCCATCATCCGGATGAAGATTTGGCCTGATAGCATGCAAGCGTGAGTACATATAATTTTTTAAGGTTAAGTTTATGCGTTTCTATGTGCTTGCTAATGTTACGTTTTTTCCCTGACAGGTTTGCACTAAACAATAAGGAGATCTCCGAGGTCATTAAGTCGATGTACGACCATCCGTCACCGACCTATACACAGATTCCGGATGAAACCAGAGATCGATGATTTCAGAAGTGGAAGGTAAGAATCCAATAATATTGAATTAATTAATTGTATTTGAACTGTATTTTATTCCAACTAACTAATATTTTTGAATCACTTTGTGCAGTTGAAATTCATATGGGATGCAGAGCATAATCTCATGATCAGGAAGATCTACGACCATCGGACAGCTAAACAACTTCAGCAAATGATGACTGACGTTCGTAGGGGAGCAACCACCAAACGTCGTGAATTCGTCCAGCCATCAAGAAGAAACTGGAGGCCTATTTTAACAATGATAAGGGGTTCAAGCATCGCCGTCTGACAAACGTCACTAGCAGGACTTCGTCTAGGTCATCGAAGTAACGGGTAGGTCGGCGACCTTCATGAAGACGAAGAGAAAACTGGTCAAAATTTTGTCATTGTTTAATTTTTTAGTAGTTACTTGAATTAGTTATTTAATTTGTTCATTTATTTTATTGATTGATATAATAATTTGTAGTATAAGTCGTTAGACCATGAGGTGACACTGGTGCGGATTTAGAATACCACAAACTAACCGGCAAGTGCACCCGGTCATACCAAGTAATACCTCAGGTGAGTGAGGGTCGATCCCACGAGGATTAATGGACCAAGCAATAATGATTGAATGATTCACTTAGTCAAACAAGTAGAAAATGGTGTTTTAGGATTCAAAAGCATCAAACAGTAAATCAGGAATTCAGAAAGCAAACAACAAATTAGGTGTGAGAAATATGTGAGAGAACAGTTAAGGTTTCAGAGATATTTATTTTTTCAAATTAATAGTTCTTACCAAATACTTTAATTCTGCAAGATTCAATTCATGGCAAACTTTAATTGACTACACCTTAATTCCTTAGTGATCTAGTCTCCTCTAACCTAATCAACCGCCAATTTCTTGGTCACTTAATTTAGATTAAAGGGTTAAGTTCAATTCTAGTTTATTAGCCACAAAAATCCTAATTATCCAAATATAAGAGGATTATATGTTACGTATCCCGTTAAGTCCAGGTGATTAGTGATTTAGGAAGAATTTACTTTGAAGCTGGTATTCATGTGAGTTAACTTTTTCAAGAATCAACAAGAATTCATGTAGAATAAGAGTTATCTTCATATATACTTAAATTCATAAGATGATGAACAAAAGTAATCTTTGAATTTAAATCAATACAATAATTAAAATAGAGTGACAATAGTATTAATCCATAAAATAAACAGAGCTCCTAACCTTAACAATAGAGGTTTAGTTGCTCATGACTCTGAGAAAAGCTAGGGTTCCAAAAGTGTGTAAACATGCGGAATGGAAAAGAAGAGAGAAGAGAGAAGCCCGAAGGGCTAAATCTTTTTCCCTTGTATATCTAACCTAATTGATTTGGAAATAAAATAAAAGAAATAAAATACAATAATATCTAAACCCTAAAAGATTGTGTTTGGAATCTATACACCCGGTGCTGACGATAAACGCCAAGCTCGGCATTTAGTGCCGAGGAGGCAGAGGGTTCTCCGTGCGCTGTGGTCTTCCTGGCGCTAATCGCCAGCCTCAGCATTTAACGCCGATGAGGCAGAGGGTTCTTCGTGTGTTGCGATCTTCCTGGCGCTAAACGCCAATCTCGACGTTTAGCGCCGATGAGGCAGAGGCCTTGCAAGCAGCATGAGACGCCTGGCACCAAACGCCAAGCTCAGCATTTGGCGCCAAATAAATTCACTTTTTCTTCTGCACATACTCTGCCAAACTCGCCCGAATTTTTTCTGAAACAAATAAAACCACAATGCACCTCAAAGTAGCATCTAAACAGGCTTCAAATACTAAAATTTTAATAAAACTTAATAAATTCATATCTAAAATAATAAGAAAATAAAGAAAAGATGCTCACGCATCAGACACTAGCGGAGACCTTCAAGTATACCCATACTTTGAAGGCCAAGAAGGAGAGCTTTGTTGATGAGTGGTCTGCGGCCCATTATGTAAGTTTAAATTAATCCTAAGTTTTAAATTTATTTGGTTTAAAGTCAATTAACTGTTATCCTAATCACGATGTGTGAAACACAGGAGGATTACACAAAGAGGTTGAAAGCCGCGACCCAGCTCAGCCGTCTAGCGGGAACGACGAAGCCAGCTTCGAGACCTCAGTGGTAGATCCTAATAGGGTTTGGCGCGAGACCGCCTCTGAACCCCGCAAGAATCGCTGGTTTGGGTTGGGGCGTTCTTCTCCAATGGCCTCCGTTCCTCTGTATTGGTGGCTTTCTCTTCCTTTGCCTTTGCCACCAACCCTGCGGGTCCCCAGGAAGTTGTCGACTTGAGGGAGGAGGTGCAGAAGCTGATATAGGAGCTTCACTACCAAGCGGAGCAATCTGAGTAGAGATACAACGACCTTCTTCCACGCGTGGGAGGAGCCATTGCCATCAGCTTGGACCTGACGGAGAAGCTAGAGCAGCTAGATCAGTTACCAAAGCAGATGGAGGCGTACAACTATTAGATGTGTGCTAGAGGTAGCATTACTAGAGCCAGCGGCACTGCTGGTTCCAGCGGTAATGCTGCTGGTGAGGCACTGACATCAGCACCTACTCCGCCGCCTCAGCAGGGGGACCATAATGACGATGACGACGACGATGCTTACCGGGATCTATAGGGATTAGGATTTTTTTTCGTTTGTCTACTTCATTGTATTCTACTTCTATGACATTTTATTGTATTCGGACCATTTATTTTTAATAAAATAATTTATTGATTTCTGATAATTTTAGATTTCTGCCAACAATTTTGTTAACAAAGTTTTAATTTGACTACTAATTATGGTTTAACTGTACCGTAGGATTTATCGTGGATAAATCCGACAATAACTTGGCGTTTAAACACATGAAATGACGTCAAAGTTACCATCGGATGGATTCGACGGTACGATAATTATCAACTCAGTCTTGACAAATCTATCGAAAATACCGACGGAAAATCTGCCAGTAATTAGTGTCGGACAAAAAAAAATCTGCCGGTAATCAATTTCTGGCGATGTTTATACTGTCAACTTTAGGACGACAGTAAATCCGACGGTATTTAGCATTTTTTGAAGTGTATTTGATACAAATCGAAAACTTTTGGGACAAAATTAAAATAAAATAGAACATAGGAATATATTTAAAACTTTTGCTAAATTTTAAAAATAAAAAATATACTTTATCCAAAGAACAAAAACACCATGAAAGGAAGAAAAAAAAATATCACTATAAGTGCGATATTGAAATTTAAAAACCCATGAAGAAAACAAAAATCATAAACAATAAATACACAAAGAAGAAGGTGACGGGGGAGAAAAGAGAAAGAAAAGGATGAAAAAAAGGGTGAGAAAGAGAAAGCCAATGCTGTTTTGTAAGGCTGGCAACGACAACACTATATATATATTACATTACAAAGAAAAAGGAAGTTTTTTCAGTCCATCATAAAAAGTTTGTACATTAAATAAGTGAAAATAATAAGGATGATAAAGTTGTCATTAAAAAAGTTAACATTATATACTTAAATATAACGGTATTTGTGTGAAGCTGTTGAACCCGACAAAATTTCGATCGCATTGAGCTTAATTTCTTGCACTAGTGTACCATTCTCTGAGTTGCATATTCAGCAAGTATTTGGCTACTAAACAACACTTTTTTTATTTAAAAATAAAGAGCTCAACACAATAAAATGGAACAAATAGAACCAGTCAAACACAACAAACTAAAAATTAAGAAAGCAACACAACAACACAAAGAAAAATTCTCATGTCATCTTCGGTATAGCCATCAACAACAAAAAGGATCCACACCTCTCCACTCGTTGCAGCTAAGTATGATCATGTTGATAATATCTTCTACACCTTTGTTTTTAATCTGAAATATCCTTTTATTCATTTCCATCCAAATGTTCCAAACGATCGCACAAAAGCATCTCAACCACTGCTTTCGATCCTCTTTTCTACTCGGTTCTTTTGTCCAATTTAGAAAATATTCTTTCATTGAACCCGAAAAAGACTATTATCGGTCAAACACAGATATCCAAACACTCCACATCTGTCAAGCATATTCACAGCAAAGAAACAAGTGATGTACATGTTCAATATCGTTGTTACATAAAACACATACATTATCTTCCTGACTGATAATCCCAAACCGACTGTTACCAGACTTATAAGGAAACTAGCTAACCAAACTAACAACTTGCACATTGTAGAAAGAAGGGAGTCACTAGTAGTTAGGAGTAGAATCTTTTCTGTTAGAGTCAATTTCTGTTATTAATTGGTAGTTAGTTAGAAGCCAACTAATGTGGCACCTATCTATGTATCTATATAAAAAAGGTAGCTCTAATAGTGTAGTTGAGTTTTGCCATTCAATACATTTAAACTTCTTGTCTTCACTCTCCTCTTTTCTGTTACAACATTTCACACGCTCTTACTACAAACACAGCACCATTTATCACGATGCGGTGAGAGTGGACTCTAATAGAGTAGCGTGGGTTCAAGAAAAGAGTTGAGAGAGAAGAATGACTTGATCGTTCTGTCTTACTATAATCTAGAGATTTCAGTGTCTGAATTGTGCATATCTAGCATTGATTTGGAGTATCAATGGCAGAACCTAATCGTAGCAACCAAGATTTACCTGATGTAGCAACCATCGATCTACAGAGCATCGCTTACTTCCTTAATCAAATCACTGCACTGCAAACTCAATTGAGTCGAGGTAACAATCCGATTCCTACCTCATTTTCGAATTCAACACAAGAATCATCAAACCCTTACTATCTTCATCCTTTTGAGAATCCCGGAGTATCGATCACGAACATGATCTTGAATGGAAAAGAATTATGGAGATTGGAGAAGAGCAATAGTATTGGCATTGGAATTAAAGAACAAATTCGATTTCGTGGATGGAATGATAACCAAACCGGAGAAGGGCGATAGCTTGTTTGAACCCTCAAAAAGGTGTAATACGTACGTAGTGTCTTTGTTTAATCTTTCTCTAGAGTCAAGCATCTCTCAGTCGGTGATATGGAACAATGTTGCCAGTGATATTTGGAACGAACTTGAGCACCGATACCACCAGGGTGATATGTACAGAGTGGCTGAGCTTCAAGAAGAATTGTATGCCGTAAGACAAGGCGATCTTGATGTAACTTCATACTACACAAGATTGAAGACAATTTGGGTACAGCTTGATAATTTCATAAGCATTCCAGTATGCCAATGTGGTGTAACCTGTAATTGTGTATTAGGAGTAATTAGCAGTCACAGGTCTAAAGATCGAATAACTAGGTTTTTGAGAGGATTAAATGATCAGTATTCAGGTGTGAGATCACAAGTGATGATGATGAGTCATTTTCCTAACTTGAACAATGTATTTGCGATGCTCTCCCAACAAGAAAGACAAATTCCAAAGTGAATTGCTCTCCCCACAAATCGTAAATAATTCTACTCCTTTCTTGAACTTTGTGGAATTTGGACAAAACAAAGAGAAAGGAAGATGTAGAGGAGGAAGAAATTAAGGAGGAAGAGGACAAAGTAGGAAGGTGCAATGTGCACATTGTGGGAAGCTGGGACACAGTATTGAATCATGCTACAAGAAACATGGTTATCCTCCACACTTGAAGTAAAGGAATAGTAGAAAAGCTACTGTAAACTATATGGCAACAGCAAAAACTGAGAAAGATAATGAAAAACTCAGTAGCCAGCTGGTTAGAAGTAGGACTGTCGATTCTGGATTCACTGTAGAGCAAAGACAAGCTTTATTAACACTCTTGAAAAATTATGAGTTAAAGCCTATTCAAAGTACTGACCAAATTGTGACATAATCACAGTCACCACTTCATCAAGGTAATTTGGTAGACATTCTTCAATTCAAAACAAGTGTTGAAACACTAACAATTTCAAACAATAAATGCACTGCATGAGCAATTGATACTGGGGCTACAGACCATGTATCATACTCCCTTGATGATTTTCAAACATATCACAAAATTGATCCAATTGTAGTGCGGTTGCCAGATGGTACTATTACATTCAGCAACACAATTGGAACAAAATATTTTTCAAAAAATTTGTATTTGAAAAATGCATTATACATACCTTCTTTCAAATACAAGCTAATTTTGGTTTCCAAACTCACAGCCAAATTGCACTGCCAAATGATTTTTAATGACAAACTCTGTGAGATTCAAGACTACAGCTCCATGAGGATGATTGGCAAAGCTAAATCTGATGGAAGCCTTTATACACTGAAAGCTGAAGCAAGGAATCTACAATTTGGCACAAGCACTGACACATCATGCATCATGAATATACAAAGCATAAGAGATAAGGACCTACGACATTATAGACTAGGACATCTACCATGTAGTGGTTTAATTGACATGAAAAAATATTATGATTTTATTACCTATGACAAGGATGAGAATCCCTGTAATGCATGTCACCTGGCAAAGCAAAAGTTGCTGCCATTTAGCTTAAGCACTACCAAATCACAGCATTGTTTGGATATGATACATGTAGATATATGCGGACCTCTCTCAATTCCTTCAATAAATGGACACAAATATTTTCTTACTATAGTAGACGATAAGTCAAGATTTACTTGGGTGAACTTTATGAAATCAAAATCTGAAGCCGCTTTCTTGTTAAAGAATTTTGTTGTGTTTGCAAAAACTCAGTTCCATAAACAAATCAAAATTATTAGAAGTGATAATGGTGCACAATTTTTAATGCAGTCATTCTATAATGAAACTGGGATACTACATCAACGTTCATGTGTTGAAACTCCCCAACAAAATAGGATTGTTGAAAGAAAGTACCAACACATTTTAGGAGTGACACAGGCACTTCTATTTCATTCAAGTGTGCCAAAATGTTTCTGGAATCTTGCAGTGTCACATGTTGTGCACATCATAAACTGAATTTCATCAAAGTTTTTAAATTATCTGTCACACTACTATGTGCTGCATAACTCACTTCCAATAATTACTGACCTTAAAATTTTTAGTTGTTTGGTTTTTGCTAGCACAATCAGTTCAGGTAGAACTAAGTTAGACCCACGAGTTAGGAGATATGTTTTTCTTGGTTTTAAAGAAGGAACCGAGGGCTTCCTTTTGATGAATATGGCTTCAAGAGAGATATTTGTGTCTAGGAATGTAAAATTCTATGAAAACCATTTTTCCTTTTCTAATCAAAATTCAAATACTTACTCTAATTCATCTATTCCTCATCCTGCATCTAGCAATAGTCAGCATCCACTCATAAATGATCCTTTCACATATGATGCCTGCACTATCCCTGAATCCACTTTTACTACACCTACACCAACACCTACTAACACTCAGACAGTGGCACATAGCATTAATAATTCATTTGAACATGTATAATCACATGAGAATCCCTTAAGACACGAGACAGACACAATTAGTTATGCATCATAAGATTTCATTCAATCAACACATCATGCATCTCAAACAGCATAAAATACTGAACAGAATCTGATTCCAAGAAGATCCAACAGAGAAAAAAAGACACCTAAATACCTGAAAAGCTATCAGCGTATAAGCACCACAACAGATTCCAGCTCAGATTCAAGGTATCCAATCTCACATTTTTTTGTCTTATAGTGCATTTTTTTCAAATCATAAATCCTTCTCCCTAGCCATCTCTACTGATAAAGAATCAAAGTACTTTGAAGAAGTAATAAAACATGACTGTTGGAGAAGTGCTATTAAAGAGGAACTCGATGCGCTTCAGAAACTGAAGACTTGGTAGCTCACTGCTCTACCAATTGGAAAGAAGGCAATAGGTTGTAAGTGGGTGTTTAAGTTAAAACACAATTCTAATGGAACAATTGAGAGATACAAGGCACGATTGGTGGCAGAAGGCTTCACTCAAGTGCCAGGCATTGACTACCTTAACACCTTCAGTCCCGTTTTAAAGCTCAGCACCTTAAAAATTGTGCTAGCTCTTTCTGTGGCCAAGGGCTAGTTTCTCAAACAGGTTGATATCAATATAGCCTTCTTACATGGTGATCTTGAGGAAGAAGTCTACATGCAAGCCCCTCCTGGTTTGAATGCACCCTCAGGCTTGGTCTGCAAGTTGAAAAAGTCCTTCTATGGCCTCAAACAAGCCAACTGCCAATGGAACAACAAACTAAAAATAGTTCTGTTGGATTCTAGTTATTCTCAATCAAAGTCTTATCATAGTTTGTTTACCAAGTCTCAACTGAGTAGCTTCACTATCTTGTTGATTTATGTTGATGATGTTGTGATAGCTAGGGATGACATGGCTGAAGTTAACTTCATCAAGTCATTGTTGGATGCAAAATTCAGCATAAAAGACATTGGTGACTTGAAATACTTCCTAGGCATGGAGGTTGCCTGAAGCAAGGATGGTCTGGCCTTGTACCAAAGAAAGTATACACTAGACATCTTGAGAAACCATCAACTTGAGGACTGCAAACCACTTCCACACCAATGGTTTACTCTTCGAAATTGACAAAAGATGGGGGGGGGGAGGGGGAATCACTGCCCTCCAATACTGAGTATAGAAAGCTCATTGGCTAGTTACTCTACTTAGCTAATACTCAACCCGAAATAAGCTTTGCTGTTGGCAAATTGAGTTAGTTTCTTGAAGCACCAACTGATGTGTACTTCAAGGCAGTAATCCAAATTCTTAAATACATCAAAGGAGCCCCAGCCAATGGTCTATTCTTCCCTACAAGCGCAGACATCACAGTCACAGGATTCTCAGATTCAGATTGGGCAGCTTGCCCAGATACTAGAAGATCCACCACTGCCTATTGTTTCTATGTTGGAAGCTCCATTGTGTCATGGAAGAGTAAAAAACAGACAACTGTAACTGCCTCTTCCGCGAAAGATGAGTATCGGACACTTGCATCAGCTACTAGAGAAGCCATATGGATAAAAAAGATCCTATTAGATTTAAAACTGGAACTAAAGCAACCAGTTAGCATTTATTGCGATAGCCAGGTAGAATCTCACATGGCCTTTAATCCAGTGTTTCATGAAAGAACCAAGCATATTGAAGTCCATTGTCACATTGTAAGAGACAAGGTGCTCGAGAAAGTCATTCATTTTTTGCCAATTTTCACTCGTGAACAAGTTGCAGACTTATTGACCAAACCTCATTGGCAAGTTAGGCCTGAAAAATATCTTCACTCCTAACTTGAGGGATGGGGTTACCTGACTTATAAGAAAACTAGCTAACCAAACTAACAACTTGCACATTGTAGAAAGAAGGGAGTCACTAGTAGTTAGGAGTAGAATCTTTTCTGTTAGAGTCAATTTCTGCTAGTAATTGGTAGTTAGTTAGAAGCCAACTAATGTGGCACCTATCTATGTATAGAAAAGGTAGCTCTAATAGTGTAGTTGAGTTTTGTCATTCAATACATCTAAGCTTCTTGTCTTCACTCTCCTCTTTTCTGTTACAATATTTCACACACTCTTGCTACAAACACTGCACCATTTATCACCGACTTAGCCTTTCTTTTGTATTCACCCTGTCTATCAGGACAAACCAAGCAAACAGCTCCACTCTTAGTAGAACTAAATCTTTTCAAATAGTCTTAGTGAAGCTATAGCTGGTTACCTCCTCTGGAAGCAGTTCCTCCTGCAACACTTGCACAAATGAGTTAGTTGAAAAAATACCTTGTTTACCATATTTCCACACAACTCTATCCTCTCTGTTATTTACTACTTTCACAGGTCTCAAACCCTCGTGTAATTGACTCAGAAGTTTCAACTCCCATTGAAAAAGCTCTCGCCTCCATTGGAAGTTCCAAATCCACTCAAACCTATCCCAAAACTCACAATCTCCTATAACAGATCCACATTGATTTGAAACAGAGAAAAGCCAGGAGAACCGATCTTTCAAAGATCCACAAAGTAACTATACATCCTCCCAAAATCAAGTCCGTCCTCCAATCACCAATCTCTATGGACAAGCCTGTAACCATCTTATCTCTTATATGTTGATTCGTAATTTGTATCTGACATATATTCTTTTATGGACCTCCTCTAGTAGGTAGCACTTGAGTTGACAGTAGCTTATTAGGATTCAGATTATTACAGGAACATACCACATTCTTCCACAATGGGAACTCTTTCCTTTGCAAATTGCCACCACCACTTAAACAAAAGTGTTGCGTTACGAACTATAGCATCTCCAACTCCCAACCCGCCTAGTTTCTCTAGAGCCTGCACTACTTCCCATCTCACTAATGTCATACCATTCCTACCATCCTCCTTACTCCACAGGAATCTTCTCTACAATGAAATCAATTTCTTAGCAACAACCTTCGACATCTTGAATAAACTCAAATAATACACTAGCAAACTATTTAATACCGATTTGATAAGCACTAACTTTTCAACTTTGTTTAGCACCTTAGCTTTCTAAAGACTGAGTTTCTCCTCTACTTTGTCTATTATAGGCTTTCAGGTCTTTACCAACCTCGGATTTGCTCCTAAGGAGATTTCTTGAAATGTATCCTCCTTACAACCCAACAAGCTACACATATGTTGGACCCACTGCTCATCACAATTAATTGGAATCAAGCTGGACTTATCAAAATTAATACTGAACCCTGATGTCAACTCAAAGTATCGTAGAAGCCGCTTGTAATTCTTAATAATCTCCCCTTTTAGTGGGCAAAATATTTTTATTTTTTAGGTGGTGGTTCAAATTCAACGCACACAATATACTCATTCTATTCACGTTTATAGTATTTGAGAAATATTGATATTTGAGTGATTTTATTAATGAAAAATGTTAAAGATCCTAAAAATATATTATTGGATTATTAAATTAAAGGAATTAAATTTATAACTAAAAATATTGATTAAAAAAATAAATTTTATTGATCTTTAATTTTTTTTTAATTATTGATTTATAATTAAAATTAATAATTAAAGTTACTAAAATTTTAACATTCTTGAATAATAATACTTAAAATTTCTTTTAATCAATAATATTGTAAAGTTCTCAAATTTATAAAAAAAAATTAAAAATAATACTTTTAATAAAAATATTTTTACATAAAAATAACATTATAAATTATTAGATCATTTGATAGAAGATGTAGAGAGTTATATTGGGAGCATTCACCAAATCTTACGCGTCGGCATGGCACACTGGGAAGATTCATGAACATAATAACTATCCCTACTTACACAGATGCATGGCCTGTCATGTCAAAACATGACCGGTTACCATCAACCTTTTTCTAAATAACGGTGAAATTAACTGTACTAACAGAATAACTGCCACCACAATAAATATACATAACATTTTTAATATTTTATACATTACATAAATATCACCCCCTCTGATTTCAGTAACAACATTGATACAGAGGCTCTTGGAATTTGTGCACCAGAGCAACATTATGTCAAAAACCATCTAACAAGGGATCTAGGAGAAAAGATACGGTCTTATTTGGTTGGCTTTTGGGGTCCTACTACAGGTTCTTCATATCCATCCATTAATTTTGCTTCACTTTATTCATCATGTTTCCAAACTAATAAAGTTTTTTCACATTAATCTGATGGACTAGGAACCAAGAACCAAGAACCAAGAACCCAGCCATATAGTATATATGATGCCACGAATTCCCCCTTAGCTTTCTTCAATTTCACATATTCCTATTCTGATATAATGTGATACCATGCGTAGTTTTGGTCTTCCAGTGTTCATGCATCACGATTCTGGTTCACTCATTGTGCTGACCAACTAGAACAAATAATAAAAGATACCTTCAAAAAAGATTGAAAGATAAAAGAGGATCAGCACACAACTTATTAATTAACTAACTAGCAGTTAAATAAAGAAATAAACATATGTCACATGTATAGCCACATGGGAAAACTTACAACATGTTTTGTAGCTATGTGGATTTGATACTGTATTAATTCAAGGAACCTAAGTTGCTGCCAAGTCCATATGGATGAAGAAGCTGCTTTTGTCGTTGGTCTTCTTCTACTTCCCAGAATTGACCACCGGTATACTGAAAATGATGTTTCTGTCACAACTTAGAAAGCAAGAAAAACATACAATTAATTATTATTCTTTAGTCATTTTTTGTTTGTATGTATACCTCAGAGAAGACATTTGATGACCTCTGTCCTTGTAGAAAAACTGGTGATGTTGATGAATAATCCAAAAGATAGTCACTGTTATTATTATTAGCACCGGGAAAGGTGGTGGTACCGGTGGTAGTGGTCATGGTGGTTGTATCAGCAAAGGGTGTAACCTGGTTTGTGCTGCATTGTGGTACTGATGCCAGTGCTGGTGTTGATGCTATGCTGCTTATCTTCTGATTCTGAACATTCTGTTACACAAACAAAGTTTTATAAAATAATTAGATTTGTTTGCCCATGTAACTTGTTGGTTCATGGAGACAAGTTCTCATTATTTACTAATAATTGATCAAACTTTAGTGGAGTTCACATTGCAACCTCTTATCCAATAGTATATAATTAATAATGCAACATAATATTTAACAAAAAATTGAATATACCTGATCCAGTGGTCTAACCAAGTGACCATTATTGTTATCATTATCTAGGTCCATTGCAAAGTCAAAGAAGAAGGGGCTGACTGAAGCAAGCTTCATTGACAAGAACTGCATATATTTATATTGTTATATAGTTAGTTAGCTAGCTAGCTTCAAATTAAAAAATATATATATATATATATATATATTATATGATTGACTTGAGTGTATATTATTATTATTAGCGGTACCACTACATACCTCTACTTGATTTTGTAGGGACTGAACATAATTGATGATCTCGTCCAACACAAGGGCCTTTCCGGTTACCTAAGTATGAACCAAATCATATGATGAGGTTAGTGACATGTCAGAAAAGAGGTGATACTGATAGAAACATGTAACTACTGTGTCTCAGCTCTCAACCAAAGATCACAATTCATTAATACCAACACAATTAGATAGTGGAAAATGATGATCATGGCACACACCTTATCACAGCCTGGCACAAGTCGTTGCAACATCTTCATCCTCTCACTTATCTTCTCCCTTCTCACCTGCAATGATGAACATTTTGGTCATTTTATTTAGAGAATTAATCAGAGTACCTAACCATAAGGTGGGGACCCATATAAAAGAAGAGCATCATTAATTAATTAATTGCTAATAATATGGTATAGTACCCTTTCAGCAAGGCTGTGGCTATCAGTTGCTTGGCCCCTTCTTGCTCTAACGTGGATATACCCTGTTGCTGTTGCTGTTGGAGCCTCTTCTTTTTCCTTCTCCTCTCCCTTCTTCACCCCACTCCCACCATTATTACTCTTCCTTTGTTTCTTGCTACTTCTCCCTTCTCTCCCTGCTGACAACTCCTATAATATAATATGATGAAATTGTTAACATTATATATAAAGTCTAGGAACTAAATAATGAAACTATTGAAAAGTGAAAACAACTAAAGAATAACATATTATATAAATAAAGTTTGAGAGCCAAGACTATTGACCTTATTGTTGTTGAAGGAAGAGGAGTTAGAGGTAGTTTTCCGCTTGTTGTCCGCCATGTTAATAGGAGGAGGAGTGTTCTGAGTGACTTGGTCACCGTTTTCAACCACAGAGGACTCAGGGCTGTGGTTATGTGAGAGAAAAGGAGGAGAAGGATCAGCACTACTGTTGTAACTTATGGTGGTAGCAGCAACAACCTTGGAGCTTTGATCAACAGAGCTAGTATCCAAAGAAGATGTTTCCTGCTGATTACTATTATTAGTAGTAGTATTATGAAGTTGAAAGAGTTGGTGATTAGGTGGTGGAATAAGAGGATAATGGGGACTAGTAGTATCAGCAGTAGTGTTGATCATATGATGATCATGATGAAGAGAAGAATAAAGCTTTATTGGAGGAGGGGTAGTAGTAGTGTTATTGGGGATGAAGAGCGATGACGAGTCAAGAAGAATTGGGTAGTGATTATGGTAAGAAGAAGAAGGAAAAGTAGAAAAAGCTTCCATTTGAAGGGAAGAGAGGAGTAATATAAAGAAAATGATAGGGGGATGGTGGTGGTGGTGGTCAGACTCAGAGGAAGGCAGGTGTAGCAGTGAGAATTGATGATGATGATAACAAAACTGGGAAGAGGGGGCAGAGGTATATATATATATATATATATGAAGAGAGAGTGAAGGATGTGACACCAAAATGCTTCAATCTCTATAAGCAGTTTAGGTAAGCCATTCCCATGCACATACATACAGTACTTTTGACTGGTCTAATCTAATCAACTCATTCAATTCTCTTCTTTTTTCTTTTTTTCTCACATGATTGCCAATTGCCAATTGTTTTCTATAAAAACAGAATTTCTTGAATTTTCTGTCTCTCTCTCTTCCCCTCCTTCAAGTGACTTTTATTTCAGTTTATTTTTTACCGTATGAAAAAATATTAGTTATACAATAAAATGAATATTTATAAAGTATTGGGCAAAAAACAGAAATAAGCCAGGGAGAAAATAATTTACGTGAATAAGCCAAAATGAAAACTGCTTCATGAATCTACCAATGCACGTTTATGTGTAATTCGAATCAGCTTAGTTTGAACTCTATTTCTACATAATTCGAACCAGCTTGGTTCGAATTATACACAAACACATGCACACACATAATTCGAACCAGCTTGGTTCGAATTATGTAGAAACACACGCACACACATAATTGGAACCAACTTGGTTCGAATTACACACAAACACACACTAATTCGAACTAGCTTGGTTCGAATTACACACAGTAATTCATGGTATAATTCGAATTATACTGTTAAAAAATTAATAATTTATTAAAAAAATTTATTAAAAAACTTAATAATTTAAAAATTAAAAAATATATATTTTTATTTCATACGTTAAAAAAAAGTTAACAAAATATTTAATTACGAGACTTCTTCAAAATATTAATGAGCTATCAATTCGAATTCCATACAATACTTTTCTGTCCATTTTTAATAGTTCATGAATATTTTTTAATAAATTTTTTTAAATTATACTACAAAAAATATTTTATCCTATGCAAAATAATTTTAAAAAAATGGCTTAAAAATGTTAGGAGTACTATAAAAATTTGTAATGTTATAATAACTTAGGTAAATACATGCATGTACTCAAATTTTAAATAAAATATTCTACATAGTCAATAATAATTTAGAAATGAAAGAAAATATTTTATTCCATACAAAATAATTAAAAAATATATTTTATTCTATACAAAATAATTTTAAAAAATGGCTTAAAAGATGTTATGAGTACTATAAAAGTTTGTAATATTCTAGTGATTTAGGTAAATACATGATAAAAATATTTTTTCTTTAATTTCTAAATTATTAGTGACTATGTGGAGTATTTCTTTAATGTCCTAAGTCATTAGGACATTACAAATTTTTATAGTACTTCTAACATCTTTTAAGTCATTTTTTAAATTATTTTGCATAGAATAAAATATTTTTTTGTGGTATAATTTAAATAAATTTATTAAAAAATATGCATGAGCTATCAAGAATTGGCAGAAGAGTATTGTATAGAATTCGAATTGCTCACCATATAATTTGAATCAGAGTAATTCAAACTTCCCTATGCGTAATTCGAATCATGTAATATCTCACCATATAATTTAAATAATTTTATTAAAAAATTATTATGAATATTTTTTAATAAATTTATTTAAATTATACCATAAAAAAATATTTTATTCTATGCAAAATAATTTAAAAAATGGCTTAAAAGATGTTAGAAGTACTATAAAAATTTGTAATGTCCTAATGACTTAAGACATTAAAGAAATACTCCACATAGTCACTAATAATTTAGAAATTAAAGAAAAAATATTTTTATCATGTATTTACCTAAATCACTAGAATATTACAAACTTTTATAGTACTCATAACATCTTTTAAGCCATTTTTTAAAATTATTTTGTATAGAATAAAATATATTTTTTAATTATTTTGTATGGAATAAAATATTTTCTTTCATTTCTAAATTATTATTAACTATGTAGAGTATTTTATTTAAAATTTGAGTACATGCATGTATTTACCTAAGTTATTATAACATTACAAATTTTTATAGAACTCTTAACATTTTTTAAGCTATTTTTTTTAAATTGTTTTGCATAGGATAAAATATTTTTTGTAGTATAATTTAAAAAAATTATTAAAAAATATTCATGAACTATTAAAAATGGATAGAAAAGTATTGTATGGAATTCGAATTGATAGCTCATTAATATTTTAAAGAAGTCTCGTAATTAAATATTTTGTTAGTTTTTTTTTAACGTATGAAATAAAAATATATATTTTTTAATTTAAATTATTAATTTTTTTAATAAATTTTTTTAATAAATTATTAATTTTTTAACAGCATAATTCGAATTATACAATGAATTACTGTGTGTAATTCGAACCAAGCTAGTTCGAATTAGTGTGTGTGTTTGTGTGTAATTCGAACCAAGCTGGTTCGAATTATGTGTGTGCGTGTGTTTCTACATAATTCGAACCAAGCTGGTTCGAATTATGTGTGTTTGTGTATAATTTGAACCAAGCTGGTTCGAATTATGTAAAAATGGAGTTCGAACCAAACTGGTTCGAATTACATATAAACGTGCATTGGTGGATTCATGAAACAATTTTCTTTGGCTTATTCACGTAAATTATTTTCTCCCTTGGCTTATTTTTATTTTTTACCCTAAAGTATTTATACGATTATAATATCAATACAAAATGCAATATGCAATATGTAATTTGTATTTTTATTTTTTTTTATTTTTGAACAACATAAAATACAGGTTACGTTTTGTTTTAAATTTTTTTATTTTCAAACCTGCAAAATGTAAGTTGCATTTTTTATTTTGTTTTTTTTTCTGTTTCAAACAACACAAAATACAGGTTGCGTTTTGTATTTTTGAAATTTTTTAAAAATAAAACCTACAAAATGCAAGTTGTATTTTTATAAAACGTAGACTATATTTTGTTTAAATAAAATATTTTAATTTAAGAGTCTTGTCTATAAATATCATTGTCATTATAAAATTCAACCGTACTTGTGTTTTTTTTCCTTCACAATAAGCAACCTAAAAAATTTTGGGTGATATGAGATTGAGACTATGAAATGTATTACAAATTTGCGAGTGAATTATAACGGCGAGATCATACCAAATACGAGCGATGGAGTAGTGACATTTATTTGTGAATGTCTTTTTTTTTTTTTGTTATTCCATGCATCATTAGTTTTATAGAGTTGTGAAATGGTTTTTATGAGAACATACAAATTAAAGTCACATTTCAAATAGGATGAACAATATTCTATACAGGAATCATGTACAAGTATTTGGTAGGCTAATCCAATTTCAAATAATGTCCATCACTGACGGACGCATGCATGCAGCAGATGTTCTGTATTAATCAACAAATAAGATTTCAAGTGCCGATGATAAAGTTGTATGTTGAATTTGAACAACATTTGGGACTGGATGTAATTGGCGAGAAAGTGAATATGGATGAACTCGGGGATATAGATTGGGATGAAGATAACAATGATAGTGAAGACGAATTCGAAGCCAACTACGAAATTGATGGCGAAAATGATGACAAAGATGAGGCATGCAATCCGGCAGTGCAATGATAAGTGAAGGATCAGCACTACTGTTTCTTCGTTTATCTTTGACTGACTAACGGAGGTTCGCATTTGATAAGTGAAGGCAATGGTGTGGTGGAAGATGGTGAGTTTAGTATTGAAATGAAATTTGGTTCTAGAGAGTCGGTGATCTATGCAATCGAAAGCTACACTATCGCTAGAGGAGTTGATTACAATGTGTATGAGTCGGAGCCGCAGACATTCTACGCAAAATGCAAGGAGTATGGCACAGGATACAATTGGCTTATCCGAGCTAGTTTGACTCGAGAGAAAGGTTGTTGGGAGATCAGGAGATACAATAGCAAATACACGTGCACCATAGGGATGATTTCACAAGATCATGCCAAGTTGGACTCAGACACAATTGTAGATGTTATCAGGTCGTTAATTGAAGCAGACCCATCGATAAAGATAAAATTTATTATTGCAAAACTTCAATCAAGATTCAACTATATTGTAAGTTATCGCAAGGTTTGATTAGCAAAACAAAAGTCCATCACAAAAATTTTCGATGATTAAAAAATTTTTTACCAGACTCAGCAGTGTGATTAAAAGCAACAACAACAACAACAACAACAACAACAACAATAATACTAGTATTTTTAATATTAATTAACAGTAATAACAATATGCCAATGAGTTATATCTCAAATGGTATAATTTTTTCATACTCAATTAAGAGATTACGAATTCGAATCTCCCTATCTATGATTAAAAAAAAACAGTAATAACAATATAACTAAATAATAATAATAATAAATAAACAGACGTGTACTACTACTATTATTACTACTACTACTAATAATAATAATAATAATAATAATAATAATAATAATAATAATAATAATAATATAATATAATAATAAAAAAAATAAAAAATTTACACATTGAAAATAATTCAGATGCTCAATAATATGCTTTGTAATTAATATAAAATTACGAACTATTTTATTTAAATTAATTAAAAAAATAAAAAAAATTTACTGATAAAAGAACAAGTTTAACTTAGTTCTTCACTCTCTCTAGACTAGCAATTACAAAATGCAAATGATGGATGATGGAAGGAGAGCAACGGATATATAAAAGAGAATAAGGAGAAAAGTAATTAATATTTGTGACATGTGTCGCATATGCATCAAGTTAAAGGGTGGTGTATTTGCAAAACATAAGTTACACCTAGTCCCGTCACCTGTAAAACGCAGGTTTTGTTTTGCATAGTCCTAGTAAAAGAATGGACATGTTTCGTCCATACAACCCTCTTAGGTTGCGTTATTGCAGAGAATTTTCTTTTTATTTAGTATAAAACGCAACTAGCGTTTGTAGACAGTAAATCTGCAGATCTATAATACTGTATAATATACCATAATACAATATGTGTGAATAATATTATTTTTTCTTCTATTTTTAAATTATTTTTTATTTGTTTGACGTGCTTCAATGATTCGTATTACCATCACATTATTATAATTTACAAATAATATTACTTGTTTATATCCTAATCCAACACCATAGTCTAGGTTTAAATAAGTCAAAAAAAATTCAGTTTAAAGATAGATCTTTACTATCCACTCGACCTCTTTTAAAGAAGTCGGGCTCAACATAGACTCCTCTCTAAAGAGATCAAGTTTGATATAAACTGGCAGATAACACTTATTCAAATAAGTAACTGTCTCTAAAATCTCTCAACCCACTTTCAGGAGCCATATCCTAACAACCTTAAGATAAAGGGACGGTTATCCACCTTCAGAAGTGGAACTACTCAAACGGTGGTTATTGGATCACCATTATATATACTCTAACACTCCTCAAGTATCTCTAAACTCCAATACTCTCTAAGCCTGTTTACCCCTTTGCTAACTTAGGCATCGCAATATCTTTGCAGGAACAAGTCGGAAACCACCTTCCACTGACGCTTGGGTTAATCCTTCAAGTCCAATTCACCTATCTTAGGTTACCTACGTAACACTTGTAGTTTGTGAAATAGAAAAAAATATATAGATTTACAAATATCTTCTAAATTTATCTCTTTCTAAAAACTTTGTTTAGAGTAATATTAGAGAATAATTTTTTTTGTCTTAGTTATTTTTTAAAATTATTTTATTTATTTTAAATTTTAAATGTCAAATTTTTGTTTATAAATTTTAAATTATAAATTTTAAAATTTTTAAAAGAAATAAAATTTTTAAAATTAAAAAAATAATTAATATTGACTAACATGAGCATTTTTTGTATAAGAAAAAAACTTTCCATTTAATAATTATGGAATAAGCGGCCAAATTTTTCTTTGAAATACGGAAGGATCTATTAAGTAGTCAGTGTGTATAGTATAAAAAATTAATCCTATATAAAAAAAATAAAAAATTAATAAAATGAGAAATCTATTAATTTAATATCTTATAAAGTGTTTGAAAAAATTTTGGGAATCGAATTAAATTTTAGTGTTGGAAACAAAATTAACAAAATTAATTTAGATAAATTCTACTCAATTTTATTATTTTTTTTCAAAATTAATTCCAATCTAAATAAATCTGATTTAGAATTTTATTTTATTGGAATTTCAATTAAAATTTAAAATATCTAAAATATTTTTATAATTTAATTAATTCTTCCTAATTTTTGTCACTCATTTTTTTTAACACCTCTAATCTTTTAATACACATTCTCTTTTTTTGCAGTGCCTCCACTTTCTTTTTTTTTTTTTAGAGTAAACTACCATTTCTACCTATAAAAGTTGAAAACGCTGACATGTTTATCCATAAAAAATTTAAATTACCATTTGTACCCATAAAAGATTGATTTCACAAGCAAAATTACCCAAATCATAAATAATTACATAAAATTTTTAAATTATCCTTAGTGAGTCTCATCCTCTTTCCTCAAACTGCTGCAACACCATCCCCTTTCCACTCTCTCTCTCTCTCTTCCTTCTCTTCCATCTTCTTCAATCGTCCTTTCTCTCTTTCTCTCTCCCCTCTTCGCGCTTTTCTCCTTTCTCTTCTTTCCCTATTGATATTTCTCTCTTCTGTGTCGTTTTTTTCTCTTTTCTGTGCATTAATGGTGGTTCCTCTTTTTGTTATCGCGAGCTCCATCTTCTCCTCCCCTCCTCCTCTTCTTCTTCTTCTTCTTCAGGAGGTTCCTGGCTTCAGAAAGTAGCAATTTTGAGTCCTCTATTTTCTGCAACCCCAACTTCTTCAGCGTTGAGTTCCTTCCTTTTTCAAATGTCGTATCTTCGTCTTCTCCTTCTCTTAGCATCACTGCTCTCTTCTCCTCCTAGCGACGCGTCTTCGTCATCTCCTCCCACTATCGCCAAAATTAAATTAGTGTTCTGTGTTATTTGCAACGAAAATGGTGATATAAAATCTGAGAAATTGTCAATTTTTGTAAATTGTCAATTTTTGTAAATTGTCAATTTTTGTTGAAGGTTCTAAGAAATTAGGATTTTATTTTGAATATGTGCATGTTCTATTCTTCAATTTGATCTGAGTTTATTCTTTTTTGTGATTTTGAAGATAATAGTGATTGGGCTATGTTGATGTTCAAGAGGTGAGAGAGAAAAAGTGAGTGAGTGAGTAAATGAGTGATAGAGAGAGAAAGAGAGAGAGAGTAGGAAGGGAGATGATGCTACGGTAGTAGTGGTTTAGGTGCTGCAGATAGTGAGTGAGGGTGGGTGCGTGAGAGAAGAGAAAGGGGGTAGTTTGGGAATTTTATGTAATTATTTAGGATTTGGGTAATTTTGCATGCGAAGTCAATCTTTTATGGATACAAATGATAATTTTTATGTTCTATGGATAGATATGTCAGCGTCTTCAACTTTTATGGGTAGAAATAGTAGTTTACTCTTCTTTTTAACTTGCTTAATATAATATATACCTATTTTTTTATAATGTTAAAGAATGTAAGTTTTAATTGTTGGTTAAATTGTTAATTTGCAAATTAAAATACTGCTTACATTTGAATTTCTATATACTTTATGGATTTGAATGTTAATTTTGTATGCGTAATTTTTCAAATTTTATTTGAAATTATGTTTATTTAATTACTTCTGCCGTAGTAAAGAGTAAATTTAGTCTATTATCTAGTATAGTTTAGTACTACTAGATAATTTTTTTTACAGCTATTTGTCAAATATGTGAGCTTACTTTCTTTAACGGTTTGAGAGGAATAAAAATCAAACAAAACTATAAAATAAGGACAATATCTATTTTCTATTTTTCATTACTTGTTGATTTTTTATGGTGCAATTTATATAAAGAATCAATTGCAGAATTTGACGTGATAATATAAATTCTAGATATTCATGTCCAAGTAATAATTTAAAGACATCTAATTTTATATTATTAAAAAATTTTAAATAAATTATTAAGATTTTGAGTTCAATAAGTTATTTTATTATCTTATATTCTTTCATTTAATTCTTTTAAAAATTTTCCGTTGAACGAAAACTCCCCACAGATAACCCATGAAAATTCATCCTGTTACGGACCTGACTCCTCGGATCCCATGGAATCCCAACAGCCCAGGCCATCCAAAATGAACCTTAAATCTCAACAAATTCGTTAAACACCGGGATAGCGAGAACCTCTCTCAAAAACAAGATAAGATAACTTACACCTTTTATAAAAGGGAACTTAGCTGCTCCTCCAAGTACGATCATTCAATCCTACACACTTAACTCTTATCTCTCAAGCTTTTTGACTTGGGTATCGGAGTACCTTTATATGTACCACCCTTACGCTCCCTGAATTCAGCCCCGTCATCTTGTCGGACCAACAGAACCAATCCATCTTCAACTGACCAAGCTACATTCTGCATCTCTGGGTACAATCTTGTACATTGGCACCACAGTCTGTGAGGATCATCGAGATCCCGATAGCATGGAAGATATCCATGAGGAGCAACCTAACAAAAACCCAGCAGAACCCAACTCTCATCACCAGCCAGATCAACCCGAACCCCAAAACCACGGCAATCCCCCATCCACGAGAGAGTGGCTAACGTGGTCTACAACATAGAAGACATCTATGAGGATCGCCGATCTAATGGAAGCAGACTGTTCGGAGGCCTAGGAGAAGACACAAATCGCATAATCCAAGAGTTTCGCCATTTAGTTCAAACTCTGGAAGGTAAAGTCGCCACTAACAAGCGCTACCAACCAGAACACACGGGGAAGCAATCTCCAGGACTACCTTCAGGAGGGAGCACCCAACAAGAACCCCAGATCGGCATCACAAGAAACGCAAAAATCGCAGCCGATCTCGAGAATCCGACCAAGAGGATCACGGAGAAAGACACCAGAGAGATTCCAAGCGACAGCGACATGAGTGCGTGGTGATGGGGGCAACCCTATTCACCGAGAAATTACTGAGAGTAAGACTGCCAAATGGGCTCGATAAACTGACCGACATGAAATACAACGGCACCAAAGACCCCGAGGAGCACATAGCGGCCTTTGAGGACAGGATGAACCTGGAAAACGCAGTTGACGCCGTTTGATGCCGAGCTTTTTCGGTAACTCTAGCCATTCTGGCCATCAAGTGGTTCAACGCGCTCCTGAACGGCTAGATTTCATGCTTCAACAACATCTCTCGGATGTTCCTGGCACAGTTCACCACAAGAATAGCCAAAGCGAAGCACCCGATTAGCCTCCTAGTCGTCACAGAACACCCTGATGAGTCCATTAGGAAGCACTTAGACAGATTTAACGATGAGTGCCTAACCATCGACGGATTGACGAACTCGATGACTAGCTTGTGCTTGACAATGGCCTAATGAATGAGGACTTCCAAAAGCACCACACGACAAAGCCCGTCTGGTCGTTGCACGAAATTCAAATTTTGGCGAGGGAATACATAAATGAGAAAGAGGTAAGCCAAGTCGTGGCATCCAATAATTGGCACCACGACAACACAGCACCCCAAACCAACCCTCCACCCAAAGAACCAAGCAAAGAACAATTTAGACCCCCCGCCCACAACCGACAACCGCGGGTGAAAAAATTCACAAACTACACCCCCTACTCGCCCCGATCATGGAAGTATACCAACAGATCGCAGAGAGGGGTTTCCTTCTAAAACCTTGACAGCTAAAAGAACATATGGGAGGAAACAAAGCCCTATACTGCGACTACCACGGAGGGTACGGGCATAGGACCAGGATTGTTTCGACCTCAAAGATGCCATTGAGCAGGTTATCAGAGGCAAAAAACTCTCCAAGTTTGTCAAAATCATCAGGGAATCTCGACGGGATGAGAGAGAGAGATCACCAGAACAAGAAGGGTGAAACCCTAGTGCGATAAAAACCGTGTCCCGAGACAGCAAGGACGAGGACCCAACCATAGTGGTCAATGTTATCATGGAAAAAAATGTGCGAGAAAAATCGAAATCTGCACTAAAAAAGACCTTTGAGTACTAGTTGTTACCCCGGGAAAAGTCTCCAATCCACCAACTATAACCCTCCATCTGGAAGATTTCCAAAAGGGGACGACAGACGAAGACTCTCCCTCCGTTGTATTGGCAAAAGTGGGCACGGGAATGGTGAAACGCATTCTGATAGACATCGGAGCTAACTACAACATCCTCTTCAGAGGTGCATTCGACAAGTCAGTACTCTGGAACAAAAACCTACAAACCAGCTCAACGGCGTAACCATTTTCGGCAACAACTTCATCAAATTAGACGATTCAATAATGCTTCTGATCACTATAGGAACCGAAAACCAAAGAAAAATAATTTTCTCCGAGTTCATGGTGCTCAAGAACTCCACGTCATATAATATCATCCTCGGGAGGCAGACTATTAATGACCTTTCAGCGGTCATTGGTGCACAAAATTGTGATCTCTGGTAATGGCTCCAAAAACTTCGTGCTATAATCTCAATTCATAATTTGTCACAACTTCGATACAACTAACCAGCAAGTGCACTGGGTCATCCAAGTAATAAATCTTACGTGAGTGAGGGTCGATCCCACGGAGATTGTTGGTATGAAGCAAGCTATGGTCACCTTGTAAATCTCAGTCAGACGGATATAAAATAGTTATGGAGTTTTCGAAAATAAATAATAAACTAAGGATAGAAACACTTATGTAATTCATTGGTGAGAATTTCAGATAAGCGTGTAGAGATGCTTTCGTTCCTCTGAATCTCTGCTTTCCTGCTGCCTTCATCCAATCAATCCTACTCCTTTCCATCGCTGGCTTTATGCAAGGGCATCACCGTTGTCAATGGTTACATCCCATCCTCTTGTGAAAATGGTCCAAATGCTCTGTCACAGCACGGCTAATCATCTGAGGTTCTCGATCATGCTGGAATAGGATTCACGCTCCTTTTGCGTCTGTCACTACGCCCAGCAATCGCGAGTTTGAAGCTCGTCACAATCATTCAATCCCAGAATCCTACTCGGAATACCACAGACAAGGTTTAGACTTTCCGGATTCTCATGAATGCCGCCATCAATCTAGCTTACACCACGAAGATTCTGATTAAGAGATCCAAGAGATAATAATTCAATCGAAGGTAGAACAGAAGTGGTTGTCAAGCACGCGTTCATGCGAAATGATGATGATTGTCACGTTCATCACATTCAGGTTGAAGTGCGAATGAATATCTTAGAAGCGGAATAAATTGAATTGAATTGAATAGAAAACAGTAGTACTTTGCATTAATCTTTGAGGAACAGCAGAGCTCCACACCTTAATCTATGGAGTGCAGAAACTCTACCGTATGAAAATACATAAGTGAATAGAGGGTAGGCATGGCCGAGTGGCCAGCCCCCATGCGTGATCTAAGATAGCATACAACTGATCAAAGATGTCTAATACAGTAGTAAAAAGTCCTATTTATAATAAACTAGCTACTAGAGTTTACAGAAGTAAGTAAATGATGCATAAATCCACTTCCGGGGCCCACTTGGTGTGTGCTTGGGCTGAGCTTGAAGTCTACACGTAGAGAGGTCATTCTTGGAGTTGAACGCCAGCTTTTGTGCCATTTTGGGCGTTGAACTCCACTTTGCAACTTGTTTCTGGCGCTGGATGCCAGAATTGGGCAGAGAGCTGGCGTTGAACACCAGTTTGCGTCATCTAAACTTGGGCAAAGTATGGATTATTATATATTGCTGGAAAGCCCTGGATGTCTACTTTCCAACGCAATTAAAAGCGTGCCATTTTGAGTTTTGTAGCTCCAGAAAATCCACTTTGAGTGCAGGGAGGTCAGAATCCAACAGCATCAGCAGTCCTTCTTCAACCTCTGAATCTGATTCTTGCTTAAGTCCCTCAATTTCAGCCAGAAAATATCTGAAATCATAGAAAAACACACAAACTCATAGTAAAGTCCAGAAATGTGAATTTAACATAAAAACTAATGAAAACATCCCTAAAAGTAACTAGATTCTACTAAAAACATACTAAAAACAATGCCAAAAAGCGTATAAATTATCCGCTCATCACAACACCAAACTTAAATTGTTGCTTGTCTCCAAGCAATTGAAAATCAAATAGGATAAAAAGAAGAGAATATACTATAAATTCCAAACTATCAATGAAACATAGCTCCAATCAAATGAGCGGGACTTGTAGCTTTTTGCCTCTTGAATAGTTTTGGCATCTCACTTTATCCATTGAGGTTCAGAATGATTGGCATCTATAGGAACTCAGAGTTCAGATAGTGTTATTGATTCTCCTAGTTCAGTATGATGATTCTTGAACACAGCTATTTTATGAGTCTTGGCCGTGGCCCTAAGCACTTTGTTTTCCAGTATTACCACCGGATACATAAATGCCACAGACACATAATTGGGTGAACCTTTTCAGATTGTGACTCAGCTTTGCTAAAGTCCCCAATTAGAGGTGTCCATGGTTCTTAAGCACACTCTTTTTTTGCTTTGGACCTTGACTTTAACCGCTCAGTCTCAAGTTTTCACTTGACACCTTCACGCCACAAGCACATGGTTAGGGACAGCTTGGTTTAGCCGCTTAGACCAGGATTTTATTCCTTTAGGCCCTCCTATCCACTGATGCTCAAAGCCTTGGGATCCTTTTTATTTGCCCTTGCCTTTTGGTTTTAAGGGTTATTGGTTTTTTGCTCTTGCCTCTTGGTTTTAAGAGCTTTTGGCTTTTTCTGATTGCTTTTTCTTTTTTTCTTTCTATTTTTTTTCTTTTTTTTTTCTGCAAGCTTTATTTTTTTGCTGCTTTTTGTTGCTTCAAGAATTATTTTTATGATTTTTTAGATTATCAAATAACATGTCTCCTTGTCATCATTCTTTCAAGAGCCAACATATTTAACATTCTTAAACAACGACTTCAAAAGATATATGCACTGTTCAAGCATTCATTCAGAAAATAAGAAGCATTGTCACCACATCAATATAATTAAACTAAGTTCAAGGATAAATTTGAAACTCATGTACTTCTTGTTCTTTTAAATTAAAACATTTTTCATTTAAGAGAGGTGATGGATTCATAGGACATTCATAACTTTAAGACAAAGTTACTAACTACTAATGATCATGTAATGAAGACACAAACATAGATAAGCACTTAACATAGAGAAAACGAAAAACAGAGAATGAAAGAACAAGGAATGAGTCCACCTTAGTGATGGTGGCGTTTTCTCCTTGAGGAGCCAATGATGTCCTTGAGCTCTTCTATGTCTCTTCCTTGTCTTTGTTGCTCCTCCCTCATTGCTTTTTGATCTTCTCTTATTTCATGAAGGATGATGGAGTGCTCTTGATGTTCCACCCTTAGTTGTCCCATGTTGGAACTTAATTCTCCTAGGGAGGTGTTGATTTGCTCCCAATAGTTTTGTGGAGGAAAATGCATTTGAGGCATCTCCGGGATCTCATGGTGATGAGCTTCATGCGCCTCTTGAGCTCCATGAATGGGCTCTCTTGCTTGCTCCATCCTTTTCTTAGTGATGGGCTTCTCTTCCTCAATGGGAATGTCTCCTTCTATGAAAGCTCCAGCTGAGTAACATAGATGGCAAATAAGATGAGGAAAAGCTAGCCTTGCCCCAGGAGAGGGCTTTTCGGCTATTTTGTAGAGTTCAAGGGAGATGACTTCATGAACTTCTACTTCCTCTCCAATCATGATGGCCCGATCCACAGTAGCTTCAGATCGGTTGCTAGTGGGGATGATGGAGCGTTGGATGAACTCCAACCAAATCCTCTAGCCACAGGCTTGAGGTCCAGTCTTCTTAGTTGAACCGGCTTTCCTTTGGAGTCAATCTTCCATTGAGCTCCTTCCACACATATGTCCATGAGGACTTGGTCCAACCTTTGATTAAAGTTGACCCTTCTAGTGTAGGGGCGCTCATCTCCTTGCATCATAGGCAAGTTAAACGCCAACCTCACATTTTCCGGACTAAAATCTAAGTATTTCCCCTGAACCATTGTAACATAATTCTTTGGATTCGGGTTCTTACTTTGATCATGGTTCCTAGTGATCCATGCATTGGCATAGAACTCTTGAACCATTAGGATGCCGACTTGTTGGATGGGTTTTGTTAGAACTTCCCAACCTCTTCTTTGGATTTCATGTCGGATCTCTGGATACTCATTTCTCTTGAGCTTGAAAGGGACCTCGGGGATCACCTTCTTCTTGGCCACAACATCATATAAGTGGTCTTGATGGGCTTTAGAGATGAATCTTTCCATCTCTCATGACTCGGAGGTGGAAGTTTTTGTCTTCCCTTTCCCTTTTCTAGAGGATTCTCCGATCTTGGGTGCCATCAATGGTAATGGAAAAACAAAAAGCTTATGCTTTTACCACACCAAACTTAGAATTTTGCTCGCCCTCGAGCAAGAGAAGAAAGAATAGATGAAGAAGAAGAAGAAAATATGGAGAGGAGGAGGGAGTTGTGTTTCGGCCAAGAAGAGAAAAGAGGGTTGTGTTGTGTGAAAATGAGGAAGAATGGAGGGTTATATATAGGGAATAGAGGGGGTAAGTTCGGCCATTTAGGGTGGGTTTGGGTGGGAAATTGATTTTGAATTTTGAAGGTAGGTGGGATTTATGAGGTAGGTTTATGGGGAAGAGTGGATGGATGTGAGTGGTGAAGAGGTGATGGGGAAGAGAGATTGAGGTGATTGGTGAAGGATTTTGGGGAAGAGTGTTTATGGAATTGTGTGAAAGAGGGGTGAGAAGAAGTAAGTGGAGGTAGGTGGGGATCCTGTGGGGTCCACAGATCCTGAGGTGCTTAAGGATTTACAACCTTGCACCAAATTAGGCATGTAAAATGCCTTTGCACACAACTCTGGGCGTTCAGTGCCAGATTGGTGCTTGTTCTGGGCGTTGAACGCTCATTTGTTGCCCATTTCTGGCGTTGAACGCCAGAACCATGCTTGTTCTGGGCGTTCAGCGCTAGCTCTTCTCTAGGGTGCATTTCTGGCGTTCAAACGCCCAGATGCTGCCCATTTCTGGCGTTCAGCGCCAGAACCATGCTCTGTTCTGGCGTTGAACGCCCAAAACATGCTTCTTACTGGCGTTTAAACGCCAGTAAGGTCTTCCTCCAGGGTGTGATTTTTCTTCTGCTGTTTTTGATTTCGTTTTCAATTTTTATATTTATTTTGTGACTCCACATGATCATGAACCTAATAAAACATGAAAAACAATAAAAATAGAAATTAGATAAAAATTGGGTTGCCTCCCAAGAAGCGCTTCTTTAATGTCAATAGCTTGACAGTGGGCTCTCATGGAGCCTCACAGATGTTCAGAGCATTGTTGAGACTCTCCAACACCAAACTTAGAGTTTGGATATGGGAGTTCAACACCAAACTTAGAGTTTGGTTGTGGCCTCCCAACACCAAACTTAGAGTTTGACTATGGGGGCTCTGGTTGACTCTGTTTTGAGAGAAGCTTTTTATGCTTCCTCTCCAAGTTTACAGAAGGATAACCTTGAGTTGTAAACACAAGGGAGTCCCCATTCAATTGAAGGACTAATTCACCTCTGTCAACATCAATCACAGCTCTTGCTGTGGCTAGGAAGGGTCTTCCAAGGATGATGAATTCATCCTCATTCTTCCCAGTATCCAAGACTATGAAATTAGCAGGGATGTAAAGGCCTTCAACCTTTACTAGCACGTCCTCTACTTGTCCATAAGCCTGTTTTCTTGAATTGTCTGCCATCTCTAATAAAATTTTAGCAGCTTGTACCCCATAGATTCCCAGTTTCTCTATTACAGAGAGGGGCATGAGTTTATTCCTGACCCAAGGTCACACAGAGCCTTCTCAAAGGTCAGGGTGCCTATGGTACAAGGTATTAAGAACTTTCCAGGATCCTGTTTCTTCTGAGGCAATGTCAGTTGATCCAGATCACTCAGTTCATTAGTGAACAAGGGAGGTTCATCTTCCCAAGTCTCAATACCAAATAATTTGGCATTCAGCTTCATGATTGCACCAAGAAATTTGGCAGCTTGCTCTTCAGTAACATCCTCATTCTCTTCAGAAGAGGAATACTCATCAGAGCTCATGAATGGCATAAGGAGGTTCAATGGAATCTCTATGGTCTCTAGATGAGTCTCAGATTCCTTTAGTTCCTCAGAGGGAAACTCCTTATTGATCACTAGACGTCCCAGGAGGTTTTCCTCACTGGGATTCACGTCCTCAACCTCCATGACAGGTTCGGCCATGGTAATTAATTCAATGGCCTTGCACTCTCCTTTTGGATTTTCTTCTGTATTGCTTGGGAGAGTAATAGGAGGGATTTCAGTGATCCTTTTACTCAGCTGGCCCACTTGTGCTTCCAAATTTCTAATGGAAGACCTTGTTTCATTCATGAAACTCACAGTGGCCTTAGATAGATCAGAGACTAAGTTTGCTAAATTAGAGGTATTTTGTTCAGAGTTCTCTGTCTGTTGCTGAGTGGATGATGGAAAAGATTTACTATTGTTAAACCTATTTCTTCCACCATTATTAAAGCCTTGTTGAGGCCTTTGTTGACCCTTCCATGAGAGATTTAGATGATTTCTCCATGATGGATTATAGGTGTTTCCATAAGGTTCACCTAAGTAATTCACCTCTGCTATTGCAGGGTTCTCAGGATCATAAGCTTCTTCTCCAGAAGATGCCTCTTGAGTGCTGTTGGATGCAGCTTGCATTCCATTCAGACTCTGAGAAATCATATTGACTTGCTGAGTCAATATTTTGTTCTGAGCCAATATGGCATTCAGAGTATCAATTTCAAGAACTCCCTTCTTCATAGGCGTCCCATTATTCACAGGATTCCTTTCAGAAGTGTACATGAACTGGTTATTAGCAACCATGTCAATGAGTTCTTGAGCTTCAGCAGGCGTTTTCTTTAGGTGAATGGATCCACCTGCAGAAGTATCCAATGACATCTTAGCCAATTCAGATAGACCATCATAGAATATATCCAGGATGGTCCATTCTGAAAGCATGTTAGAAGGATACTTTTTGGTCAGTTGCTTGTATCTTTCCCAAGCTTCATAGAGGGATTCACCTTCTTTCTGTCTGAAGGTTTGAACATCCACTCTAAGCTTGCTCAGCTTTTGAGGAGGAAAGAACTTGGCTAAGAAAGCCGTGACCATCTTATCCCAAGAGTTCAGGCTGTCTTTGGGTTGAGAATCCAACCACACTCTAGCTCTGTCTCTTACAGCAAAAGGGAAAAGTATGAGCCTGTAGACTTCAGGATCTACTCCATTAGTCTTAACAGTATCACAGATCTGCAAGAATTCAGTTAAGAACTGAAAAGGATCTTCAGATGGAAGTCCATGAAACTTGCAGTTCTGCTGCATCAGAGAAACTAGCTGAGGTTTCAGCTCAAAATTGTTTGCTCCAATAGCAGGGATGGAGATGCTTCTTCCATGTAAATTGGAATTTGGTGCAGTAAAGTCACCAAGCATCCTCCTTGCATTATTATTATTTTCGGCTGCTATCTCCTCTTCCTGTTCGAAAATTTCTGAAAGGTTATCTCTGGATTGTTGTAATTTAGCTTCTCTTAGTTTCCTCTTCAGAGTCCTTTCAGGTTCTGGATCTGCTTCAACAAGAATATTCTTATCCTTGCTCCTGCTCATATGACAAAGAAGAGGGCACAGAAATAATAATAATAATAATAATAATAATAATAATAATAATAATAATAATAATAATAATAATAATAATAATAATAATAGGGATCCTTTATACCACAGTATAGAGGTCCTTATGTAAGTGGAAGAAAGGAAGGGGACAAAGAATGTAATGTAAAGAAAGAAACACAAGGGTGAGAAGAGCAGAGATGTGAGATGAGGAGATGTTAGTAGATGAATAAATAATTAGAATGAGAGAGGGAGAATTTCGAAAATAATTTTTGAAAAAGAGTTAGTGATTTTCGAAAATAGTTTTTGAAAAAGGTTAGTAATTTTCGAAAATAAAAAATCAAAAATTAAAATAATTAGTTAATTAAAAAGAATTTTTGAAAAAGAGGGAGATATTTTTGAAAATTAGAGAGAGAGAGAGTTAGTTAGGTAGTTTTGAAAAAGATAAGAAACAAACAAAAAGTTAGTTGGTTAGTTGAAACAAATTTGAAAATCAATTTTGAAAAGATAAGAAGATAAGAAGTTAGAAAGGATATTTTAAAATCAAATTTTGAAAAAGATAAGATAAAGAGATATTTTTGAAAAGATATGATTGAAATTAGTTTTTGAAAAAGATTTTATTTTTAAAATCACAATTAATGACTTGATTCACAAGAAATCACAAAGTATGATTCTAGAATTTAAAGTTTGAATCTTTCTTAACAAGCAAGTAACAAACTTGAAATTTTTGAATCAAAACATTAATTGATGATGTTATTTTCGAAAATTAGGAGACAAAGATAAGAAAAAGATTTTTGAAAAATATTTTTAAAATTTTTGAAAATAACTAAGAAAAATAAAAAAGATTTTGAAGAAGATAAGATTTTTAAATTGAAAATTTGATTTGACTCATAAAAACAACTGGATTTTAAAAAGTTTTGAAAAAGTCAACTCAAATTTTCGAATTTATGAGAGAAAAGAGGGAAAGATATTTTTTTTTATTTTTGAATTTTTAATGATGAGAGAGAAAAACACTAAAAATGCTCAATGCATGGAGATTTTAGATCAAAACAATGAATGCATGCAAGAATGCTATGAATGTCAAGATGAACACCAAGAACACTTTGAATGTCAAGATGAACATCAAAAACTTATTTTTGAAAAATTTTTAATGCAAAGAAAACATGCAAGACACCAAACTTAGAAATCTTTGATGCTTAGACTCTATGGATGCAAGAATGCATATGAAAAACAAGAAAAGATGCAAAACAAGAAACATCAAGATCAAACAAGAAGACTTACCAAGAACAACTTGAAGATCATGAAGAACACATGCATGAATGCAATTTTTGAAAAATGCAATATGAATATGCAATTGACACCAAACTTAGAAATTGACTCAAGACTCAAACAAGAAACATGAAATATTTTTTATTTTTATGATTTTATGATTTTTTTTGTATTTTCTTTTAATTTTTTTGAAAATCATTTTGAAAAAAGAAAAATAAGGATTTCAAAATTTTTAATATGAATTCCAGGAATCTTATGCTCTTTAGTCTAAAGCTCCAATCAAAGGGTCAGGCATGGCTTAACAGCCAGTCAAGCTCTAGCATGTAAATTACATCCATTGAGGTGATTAGTTGAAGACCAAAACCAAAGCAGTTTGGGTATGGCTTTACAGCCAGATAAGATTCAACATGTTTCATGAAACACTAGAATTCATTATTAAAAATTCTGAAGAAAAATATATTTTTGAAAACATTTTTATTTTAAAATTTTTCGAAAACAAAGGAGAAATTTTTTTTTTTTGAAAGAAATTTTTTTTTGAAAAATTTTTTTTTGAAAAGAAAACAAAAAGAAAATTACCTAATATGAGCAACAAGATGAACCGTCAGTTGTTCAAACTCGAACATTCCCCGGCAACGGCGCCAAAAACGTGGTGCACGAAATTGTGATCTCTGGTAATGGCTCTAAAAGCTTGGTGCTCTAATCTCAATTCATAATTTGTCACAACTTCGATACAACTAACCAGCAAGTGCACTGGGTCGTCCAAGTAATAAACCTTACGTGAGTAAGGGTCGATCCCACGGAGATTGTTGGTATGAAGCAAGCTATGGTCACCTTGTAAATCTCAGTCAGGCGGATATAAAATAGTTATGGAGTTTTCGAAAATAAATAATAAACTAAGGATAGAAACACTTATGTAATTCATTGGTGAGAATTTCAGATAAGCGTGTAGAGATGCTTTCGTTCCTCTGAATCTCTGCTTTTCTGCTGCCTTCATCCAATCAATCCTACTCCTTTCCATCGCTGGCTTTATGCAAGGGCATCACCGTTGTCAATGGTTACATCCCATCCTCTTGTGAAAATGGTCCAAATGCTCTGTCACAGCATGGCTAATCATCTGAGGTTCTCGATCATGCTGGAATAGGATTCACCATCCTTTTGCGTCTGTCACTACGCCCAGCAATCGCGAGTTTGAAGCTCGTCACAGTCATTCAATCCCAGAATCCTACTCGGAATACCACAGATAAGGTTTAGACTTTCCGGATTCTCATGAATGCCGCCATCAATCTAGCTTACACCACGAAGATTCTGATTAAGAGATCCAAGAGATAATCATTCAATCGAAGGTAGAACGGAAGTGGTTGTCAGGCACGCGTTCATGGGGAATGATGATGATTGTCACGTTCATCACATTCAGGTTGAAGTACGAATGAATATCTTAGAAGCGGAATAAGTTGAATTGAATAGAAAACAGTAGTACTTTGCATTAATCTTTGAGGAACAACAGAGCTCCACACCTTAATCTATGGAGTGCAGAAACTCTACCGTATGAAAATACATAAGTGAATAGAGGGTAGGCATGGCCGAGTGGCCAGCCCCCATGCGTGATCTAAGATAGCATACAACTTATCAAAGATGTCTAATACAGTAGTAAAAAGTCCTATTTATAATAAACTAGCTACTAGGGTTTATAGAAGTAAGTAAATGATGCATAAATCCACTTCCAGGGCCCACTTGGTGTGTGCTTGGGCTGAGCTTGAAGTCTACACGTGGAGAGGTCATTCTTGGAGTTGAACGCCAGCTTTTGTGCCATTTTGGGCGTTGAACTCCACTTTGCAACTTGTTTCTGGCGCTGGACGCCAGAATTGGGCAGAGAGCTGGCGTTGAATGCCAGTTTGCATCGTCTAAACTTGAGCAAAGTATGAACTATTATACATTTCTGGAAAGCCCTGGATGTCTACTTTCCAAAACAATTAGAAGCGCGCCAGTTTGAGTTCTGTAGCTCCAGAAAATCCACTTTGAGTGCAGGGAGGTCAGAATCCAACAGCATCAGCAGTCCTTCTTCAACCTCTGAATCTGATTTTTGCTCAAGTCCCTCAATTTCAGCCAGAAAATACCTGAAATCACAGAAAAACACACAAACTCATAGTAAAGTCCAGAAATGTGAATTTAACATAAAAACTAATGAAAACATCCCTAAAAGTAACTAGATTCTACTAAAAACATACTAAAAATAATGCCAAAAAGCGTATAAATTATCCGCTCATCAGTCATATTCACAAAATTGCAGGTCATGAAGTTCCGGGCTAACGACGGAACGATCGGAACCATCCACAGTGACAAGATGGTAGCGGTGGAATGCAACAACACAAGCCTGGCGCTCCAAAAAAAACTCGTTATGCGGCCGACATCTTCCTTGCTGACCTGGACTCTCAGCCGGACAAGCAGCCAAGACCGGAGCTGGAAGGGGACATGGAAAAACTCTAGATCGGACAAACGGAGGAGAAATTCACCTTTGTCAATAGGAACCACCCCTTCGTCTTAAAAGGGCAAGTCATCAAGCAACTAAAAGAAAACAAAGACATGTTTGCATTTACTCCTGCTGACATGCTGGGTATAGACCCAAGCCTAATGTCACATCGGCTCACCATCGACCCGAAGGCCAGACCGGTGAGCCAAAGAAGAAGAAAAAGAATGTCGGCAGACAAGACGGACGAAGTTAAAAGACAAGTCAAGAGGCTACTCAAGGCCGACTTCATCCAAGAAATACCCTGCACTACCTGGCTAGCAAACATCGTCATGGTGAGAAAGTCAAATGACAAATGGTGAATCTGCATCGACTACAAGGACCTAAACAAAGCATATCCAAAAGACGCCTTTCCACTGCCAAATATTGACAGACTAGTAGACGCCGCTTCTAGACACCGGTACCTCAGCTTCATGGATGCCTAGTCAGGGTATAATTAGATACCCATGCACAAACCCCAAGAGGATAAAATGGCCTTCATCACCCCCGAAGGGACATACTACTGCATAGTCATGCCCTTCGGGCTGAAGAACACGAGGCCTACATACCAAAAATTCATCACCAAAATCTTCAAAGACCTCATAGGGGCAAAGCTAGAAGTATATATCGATAACATGCTCGTAAAGATGGAGTCAGATGACTCGTTAATCTCTGACCTCACGAGCATATTTGCAACACTAAGAAAACACCGAATGCGGCTTAAGCCGGCCAAGTATGCATTTGGAATGGAGGCCAAAAAATTCTTGGGTTTAATTATCACACAAAGGGGCATAGAAGCTAACCCAGAAAAATACCGAACCATCTTTGAAATGACTAGCTCAGAAAACCTTAAAGATGTCTAAAGGCTGATCGCCCACCTGGCCGCGTTATTATGCTTTCTCGGGGCCTCGACACGAAAAGCACTCCTCCTCTTTAAACTTATGAAGAAGGGGATAGACTTCTAGTGGGGTCCCGATTGCGAGGAAGCTTTCCAACACTTTAAAAAAGTGTTGGCATCCCCACCATCCTTTCAAAAACCAAACCTGGGGAAACGCTATATCTATAGCTCGCTATATTGAAGGAGGCACTAGCTACAGCACTAGTTCGGGAGGACAAGCATAAGGCCCAGCTACCAGTATACTCCACAAGCAAGGTTTTCTAGAACGCAGAGGCACATAACTCTTAACTCGAAAAATCGCTTATACACTACTAACGGCATCCTGACAGCTTCGGTAGTACTTCCAAAGCCACCTAATCACGGTCTGAATGGACCAGGCGATCAGGCAGGTACTCTAGAAGCTAGACCTAACGGGGCAAATGCTTTCATGGACCCTCAAACACTCCCAATATGAAATCCGCATGGAACCCAAGGATACTAGAAACATGGCAGACTTCATCGCCGAGATGACCCCAGGTAACGAGATACTAGAAACATGGAAACTCCATATCAATGGATCCTCAAACAACAATTTCGGAAGTGCGAGAGTCATCCTGAAAAGTCAAAACAGGATAACGATTGAGCAATCAATTCGTTATAAGTTCCTGTTATCCAATAACGAAGTCAAGTATGAAGCACTCCTCGCCGGACTCGTGCTAGCAAAAAGAGGTTGGTGTAAAAATCTTGGAGGTATGCACCAATTTTCTAGTCGTTAGCTCCCAAGTCATGGAGATTACCAGACGCAGGATCCCCTGCTATAGAAATACCTCTCCAAGGTAAAGGAGCTAACCACCGAATTCAATTTAGTGACGATTTGGCACATACCAAAAGAAAAGAATGCCAGAGCAGACTTGCTCTCCAAGCTGGCAAGCACCGAGCCGAACTCGAGGAACTGCTCCCTGATTCAGGAGGTCGCAAGATTGACCGTGGTCTTTCCAGAGTGTATGACAAACTTGCCAATCCAGAGAATCTTCATGGACCACCCCCATCACAAGTTATTTGGAAAACAGCGACTTTCCAGCACACCCAAAAGAGGCAAAACACGTAAAATGGGAAGTTGCTAAATACAACATAGTAGCAAGACAACTATACAAGCGAGGACTCTCCTATACCCTCCTAAAATGTATGGAGCCCCACTAGACGGTCTAAATCCTATGTGAAATCCACAAAGGATGTTGCAGTCACCACGTCGGAGGAAAAATCCTAGCACAAAAGGTCATCCAAATACATGCGGACTTCCACCAAGTGGCCCCTAGCGACTCAGCACTATATCAGCTGAACGTCCATTTGAAACCTGGAAAATCGACCTCATGGCTCCCTTCCCTACGACTCTATGACAACTAAGGTTCCTACTCGTATCCATTGACTATTAAACCAAATGGTTCGAAGCGAAAGCAATGGCCACAATTATGGTAATCCAATGTCGAATATTCTTCTGACGGCAAGTCATAACCCAATTCGGCATCCTAGAGGTCATGATCTCAGACAACAAAACACAATTTGTGGACAAGAGCTTCCTTGGGTTCCTGGAGGGCCTTGGCATCTCGCAAAGGTTCAGTTCGGTAGAACACCCTCAAATCAATGGCCATGTTGAAGTGGCGAAGAAGGTCATTCTGAAAGGCATAAAAATAGGTTGGATGAAGCCAAAGGACTATGGGCAGACGAACTAGGCTTCGTGTGCTCTAGCCGGATGGTGCTACTGAACCTCACCACAGAGCTCAACCGAAAAACCCCCCCTTCAAGCTAACTTATGGGATAGAAGCTGAGATCCTTGTTGAGATCGCAGAGCCAAGCCCCAAAAGGACTGTCGGAGGATCCAACAAGGAAGCTGAGAGGGACCTAGTCGACGAGGTTCGAAGAGTAGCCCACCTGCGGAAATTCGCCCTAAAACAAAGAGTAAGCCTGAGATACATCGGGCCATAATAAGGTGCGAATTCAAACAGGGAAACCTGGTCCTATGGAGCAACGACATCAGCCCCTTGCCCCAGGGGAAAGGAAGCTAACTCCCAACTGAGAGAAACCTTACGAGTTAAGTCTGTGATTAGGAGAGGCGCTTACAAGCTAGAACGACACAACGACAAAGAGCTACATACGAAGATCATGGAACGCCATGAACTTGCAACGCTACTACTCATGAACAAGTACCCGAGTTGGTAGCTTTTTAGTAAAATTTGTTAAAGTTTAGTTTTTTCTTTTAGCGATCATTTTCTCATTTTAGTCCACTTTAGGGCACTCTTTCCTACTGATGAGCGGATATTTTATACGCTTTTTGGGGTTAATTTCATGTAGTTTTTAGGATGTTTTAGTTAAGTTTTTAGTATATTTTCGTTAGTTTCTAGGAAAAATTCATATTTCTGGACTTTACTATGAGTTTGTGTATTTTTCTGTAATTTCAGGTATTTTCTGGCTGAAATTGAGGGAGGTGAGCAAAAATCTGATTCGGGCTGAAAAAGGACTGCTGATGCTGTTGGATTCTGACCTCTCTGCACTCGAAATGGATTTTCTGAAGCTACAGAAATCCAATTGGCGCACTTCTAATTGCGTTGGAAAGTAGACATCCAGGGCTTTCCAGCAAAATATAATAGTCCATACTTTGCTCAAGGATAGACGATGTAAATTGGCGTTCAACGCCAATTCCATGTTGCAGTCTGGCATCTAGCGCCAGAAACAGGTTACAAGTTGGAGTTCAACGCCAGAAACAGGTTACAACCTAGCGTTGAACGCCCAAAATAGCCCAGGCACGTGAGAAGCTTAAGTCTCAGCCCCAGCACACACCAAGTGGGCCTCAGAAGTGGATTTCTGCACTATCTATCATAGTTTACTCATTTTCTGTAAACCTAGGTTACTAGTTTAGTATTTAAACAACTTTTAGAGATTTATTTTGTATCTCTTGACATTTTAGATCTGAAATTTGTACCTTTTGGCAGCATGAGTCTCTAAACCCCATTGTTGGGGGTGAGGAGCTCTGCAGCGCCTCGATGAATTAATGCAAGTATTTCTATTTTCCATTCAAACACGCGTGTTCCTATCTAAGATATTCATTCGCGCTTAATTATAGAGAAGGTGATGATCCGTGACACTCATCACCTTCCTCAATCCATGAACATATGTCTGACAACCACCTTCATTCTACATCAGATTGAATGAGTATCTCTTAGATTCTTTAATCAGAATCTTTGTGGTATAAGCTAGATTGATGGCGGCATTCATGAGAATCCGGAAAGTCTAAACCTTGTCTGTGGTATTCCGAGTAGGATTCTGGGATTGGATGGCTGTGACGAGCTTCAAACTCATGAGTGTTGGGCGTAGTGACAGACGCAAAAGGATCAATGGATCCTATTCCAGCATGAGTGGGAACCGACAGATGATTAGCCGTGTAGTGACAGCGCACGTGGACCCTTCTCACTCAGAGGACGGATGGTAGCCATTGACAACAGTGATCCACCAACACACAGCTTGCCATGGAAGGAACTTTGCACTTTTTCATGCATGAGGGAAGAGGAATACAAGAGAAAAGCTGAAATTCAGAAGACAAAGCATCTCCAAAATCCCAACATATTCTCTATTACTGCATAATAAGTATTTATTTCATACTCTTTTATTCTTTTGTAATTCAAACTGATAATTATAATTGATATCCTGACTAAGAATAACAAAATAACCATAGCTTGCTTCAAGCCAACAATCTCCGTGGGATCGACCCTTACTCACGTAAGGTATTACTTGGACGACCCAGTGCACTTGCTGGTTAGTTGTGCAGAATTACATAGTGTGAAGTAATTTTCGTGCACCAAGTTTTTGGCACCGTTGCCGGAGAATGTTCGAGTTTGGACAAATGACGGTTTATTTTGTTGCTTAGATTAGGAAAAAAAATATATTTTCTTTTAAAATTTTCGAAATTTGTGTTCTTTGTTCTTCCTTCAACTTCAAGTTGTTCTTGTTTATTTTTCTTGTTTGACCTTTAGTTTTTCTTGTTCTGTTTCTTTTCTTGTTTTTCTTGTGCCTTTTTAAAACTTTAGTTTTCGAAAAGAATTCATTCTTAGTTATTTAAAAATACTTTTTCAAAACAAGTGTTACATTTACAGCCCAATTGGCTAGAGCGTTAGTCTATGTTCTTGGTAATTGGGTACATTCTTTTCAAAATCTTCTTTTTCAAAAATAATTTTTCTATTAAATCTTGTGCCAAACTTTAAGTTTGGTGTTTTCTTGTTGATTTTTCTTTGGTTTTCGAAAATTTTATTTTGGTTTTCTAAAAATTTTAAGTTTGGTGTTCTAACCTCATGTTCTTGTTGTTCTTGTGATTCTTCGAAGTGTTCTTGAGTCTTCCTTGTGTTTTGATCTTAAAATTTTTAAGTTTGGTATTCCTTGGTGTTTTTCCTCCAAAATTTTCGAAAACAAAGAGCATTAGATCCAAAAATTTTAAGTTGTGTGTCTTTTATGTGTTTTTCTCTTTCATCATAAAATTCAAAAATAAAAAAATATCTTTTCTTCATTCCACCCATAATTTTCGAAAAAATTAGCATTAAATTAGTCATCAAATTTAAAAATTATATCTTTTTCAAATCATATCTTTTCCAATCAAATCCTTTCAATCATATCTTTTTCAAAACTTCCTAACCATTTTTCTTCTTTCTCTCTCTCTTCATTTTTCAAAAATCTTTACCCATCTTTTTTTATTTTATTTTAGTTTATTTTATTTTTGAAATAAATAAATAAATAAATAAAAATATTTTTTCTCTATTTTACATCATCTCCCTTTCTCCATCATGGATCTAAGTGGAAATGAACAGTCCAGAAGGACTCTGAGGTCATATGCTAACCCCACTACTGCTTCATATGGGAGTAGTATCAGTATACCCTCCATTGGAGTCAGTAGCTTTGAGCTGAATCCTCAGCTCATTATCATGGTGCAGCAAAGTTGCCAGTATTTTGGTCTTCCACCGGAAGAACCTACAGAGTTTCTGGCACAGTTTTTACAAATTGCTGACACAGTCTATGATAAGGAAGTAGATCAGGATGTCTACAGACTATTACTATTTCCATTTGCTGTAAAAGACCAAGCTAAGAGGTGGTTAAATAACCAACCTAAGGCTAGCATAAGGACATGGAAACAGCTGTCAGAAAAATTTCTGAATCAATATTTCCCTCCAAAAAGGATGACACAGCTAAGGCTGGACATCCAAGGCTTTAAACAAGAAAATAATGAATCTCTTTATGATGCTAAGAAAGTGCCCCTCTGAAATGTTTTCAGAGTGGGTTCAGTTAGACATCTTCTATTATGGGCTTACAGGAAGGGCTCAGATTTCTCTAGATTACTCAGCTGGTGGATCTATCTACATGAGAAAGACAATTGAAGAAGCTCAAGAGCTCATTGATACAGTTGCCAGAAATCAGCATCTGTACCTAAGCAGTGAACCTTCCATGAAAGAAGAGGCTAGAACAGTGACTGCTGAACTCAGTCCTGCAGAACAAGCTATTGAATTCAATCAGCAATTGGATTTTCTAACAAAACAGTTAGCCGAATTCAAGGAGAGACTACAAGAGACTAGAATGGCTAATATAAATATGAAAGTACAATTAAAGCAAACAAAGCAGCAGCTGTCAAAACAAATAACAGAAGAGTGCCAAGCAGTTCAATTGAGAAGTGGGAAAACATTAGATACCCCACCTCAAGGTAGCAGGAAGCCAAGAAATGAGCAAACTACCCAAAATCCATCTGAGGATAGTAAGAGCCCGGAGAGGAATAATTCTGGCAATCAAATGCCAGAAATTGGGTGGAAAGCTGGCGTTGAACGCCCAAACCATACTCAGTCCTGGCGTTCAACGCCAGAAACAAGCAAGGAATTGGCGTTGAACGCCCAAAAGAAGCACAGTTCTGGCGTTCAGATGCCAGGAACAGGTGAGGAGTTGGCGTCCAACGTCACTCCAGCTTCTAACCCTGGCATTCAATTGCCAGTGAGGGATCAGACATATACAAGTGCTGATAACAACCCCTCTAAAAAGGCTTCTCCAATCACCTCTGTAGGAAATAAACCTGCAACAACTAAGGTTGAAGAATATAAAGCCAAGATACCTTATCCTCAAAAACTCCGCCAAGAGGAGCAGGATAAGCAATTTGCTCGCTTTGCAGATTATCTCAGGACTCTTGAAATAAAGATTCCGTTTGCAGAGGCACTTGAGCAAATACCTTCTTATGCCAAGTTCATGAAAGAGATCTTGAGTCATAAGAAGGATTGGAGAGAAACTGAAAGAGTTCTCCTCACTGAAGAATGCAGTGCAGTCATTCTGAAAAGCTTTCCAGAAAAGCTTAAAGATCCTGGAAGCTTTCTGATACCATGCATATTAGAGGGTAATTGCACCAAGACAGCCTTATGTGATCTTGGGGCAAGCATCAACCTAATACCTGCATCCACTATCAGAAAGCTTGGTTTAACTGAAGAAGTTAAACCAACCCGGATATGTCTCCAACTTTCTGATGGCTCCATTAAATACCCATCAGGCGTGATTGAGGACATGATTGTCAGGGTTGGGCCATTCGCCTTTCCCACTGACTTTAAGTTGAATGCTGTCAATGCCATGCAGCATCCAGACACACCAAAAGACTGCATGAAAGTTGATCTTATTGACTCTTTGGTAGAGGAGATCAACATGGCTGAGAGTCTCGAATCAGAGTTGGAAGATATCTTTAAAGATGTTCAGCCTGATCTTGAGGATTCAGAAGAATTGAAAGAGCCTCTGAAATTTCCTCAGGAAGAGGAAAAACCTCCTAAACCCGAGCTCAAACCATTACCACCATCCCTGAAATATGCATTTCTGGGAGAAGGTGACACTTTTCCAGTGATCATAAGCTCTGCTTTAAATCCACAAGAAGAGGAAGCACTAATTTAAGTGCTAAGGACACACAAGACAGCTCTTGGGTGGTCCATAGGTGACCTTAAGGGCATAAGCCCAGCTAGATGCATGCACAAGATCTTATTGGAGGACAATGCTAAGCCAGTGGTTCAACCACAGAGGCGGCTAAATCCAGCCATGAAGGAAGTGGTGCAGAAAGAGGTCACCAAATTACTGGAGGCTGGGATTATTTATCCTATTTCTGATAGCCCCTGGGTGAGCCCTGTCCAAGTTGTCCCCAAAAAGGGAGGCATGACAGTGGTTCATAATGAAAAAAATGAACTGGTTCCTACAAGAACAGTTACAGGATGGCGCATGTGTATTGACTACAGAAGGCTCAATACAGCCACCAGAAAGGATCATTTTCCTTTACCATTCATAGACCAGATGCTAGAAAGACTAGCAGGTCATGATTATTACTGCTTTTTGGATGGCTATTCAGGCTACAACCAAATTGTAGTAGATTCCCAGGATCAAGAGAAAATAGCATTCACATGTCCATCTGGAGTGTTTGCTTACAGAAGGATGCCATTTGGGCTGTGTAATGCGCCTGCAACCTTTCAGAGATGCATGCTCTCTATTTTCTCTGATATGGTGGAAAAATTTCTGGAAGTCTTCATGGATGACTTCTCAGTATATGGAGACTCATTCAGCTCCTGTCTTGATCACCTGACACTGGTTTTGAAAAGATGCCAAGAGACCAACCTGGTTTTAAACTGGGAAAAATGTCACTTTATGGTGACTGAAGGGATTGTTCTTGGACATAAAATTTCAAACAGGGAAATAGAGGTGGATCAAGCTAAAATAGAAGTAATTGAAAAATTACTACCACCTGCCAATGTTAAGGCAATCAGAAGCTTTTTGGGGCATGCAGGATTCTATAGGAGGTTTATAAAGAATCTTTCAAAAATTGCAAAACCTCTAAGCAACTTCCTAGCTGCTGACACGCCATTTGTGTTTGACACAGAGTGCCTGCAGGCGTTTGAAACTCTGAAAGCTAAGCTGGTCACAGCACCAGTTATCTCTGCACCAGACTGGACATTACCATTCGAATTAATGTGTGATGCCAGTGATCACGCCATTGGTGCAGTACTGGGGCAGAGGCATGACAAGCTTCTGCATGTCATTTATTATGCTAGCCATGTTTTAAATGATGCCCAGAAAAATTACACAACCACAGAAAAGGAATTACTTGCAGTGGTCTATGCCATTGACAAGTTTAGATCATACTTAGTAGGATCAAAAGTGATTGTGTACACTGACCACGCTACTCTTAAATATCTACTCACAAAGCAGGATTCAAAACCCAGGCTCATAAGATGGGTATTGCTTCTGCAAGAGTTTGATATAGAAATAAGAGACAGAAAAGGAACAGAGAACCAAGTGGCTGATCATCTGTCCCGGATAGAGCCAGTAGAAGGGACGTCCTTTCCCTCTCTTGAAATCTCTGAGACCTTTCCGGATGAGCATTTGTTTGCCATTCAGGAAACACCATAGTTTGCAGACATTGCGAACTATAAAGCTGCAAGGTTCATACCCAAGGAGTACAGCAGGCAACAAAAGAAAAAATTAATTACCGATGCAAAGTACTACTTGTGGGATGAACCCTATCTCTTTAAGAGATGTGCAGACGGCATAATCAGTTGGTGTGTGCCTAAAGAAGAAGCACAAAGGATCTTATGGCATTGCCATGGGTCACAATATAGAGGTCATTTCGGAGGTGAGCAAACAGCCACCAAGGTCCTCCAATGTGGTTTCTACTGGCCTACACTTTACAGAGATTCCCGAGAGTTTGTACATAACTGTGATAGTTACCAGAGAGCTGGTAATTTACCTTATGGTTACGCCATACCTCAACAAGGAATCTTGGAGATTGAGCTGTTTGATGTATGAGGTATTGATTTCATGGGGCCTTTCCCACCATCATACTCAAACACTTATATTCTGGTGGCAGTTGACTATGTATCAAAATGGGTAGAGGCCATTGCCACACCCACCAATGATACTAAAACAGTGCTGAAGTTCCTCCATAAACATATCTTCAGCAGGTTTGGTGTCCCTAGGGTACTAATCAGTGATGGGGGCACTCACTTCTGCAACAAATAGCTTTACTCTGCCATGGTTCGGTATGGGATTCACCACAAGGTGGCAACTCCATATCATCCACAGACAAATAGGCAAGCTGAAGTTTCTAACAGAGAACTAAAAAGAATCATGGAACGGACTGTAAGTACCCGTAGAAAGGATTGGGCACGAAGCTTGGATGATGCTCTGTGGGCTTACAGAACAGCGTTCAAGACTCCTATAGGGACCTCTCCATACCAACTTGTGTATGGTAAGGCTTGTCACCTGCCCGTGGAACTGGAACATAAGGCCTACTGGGCAACCAGATTCCTAAACTTTGATGCCAAATTAGCTGGAGAAAAAAGATTGCTCCAGCTGAATGAGTTAGAGGAATTCAGATTCACTGCTTTCGAAAATGCCAAGCTTTATAAAGAGAAATAAAAAAGGTGGCATGATAGAAAGCTATCATCTAGAATCTTTGAACCAGGACAAAAGGTTCTATTGTTTAACTCTAGGCTCAGGCTATTCCCCGGGAAACTAAAATCCCGGTGGAGTGGACCATATGTGATTACAAGTGTATCACCATACGGTTATGTGGAGCTTCAAGATATTGATTCTGATAAGAAGTTCATTGTTAATGGACAGAGAATCAAGCACTATCTTGAAGGCAATGTTGAGCAAGAGTGTTCAAGGCTGAGGCTAGATTAAAAGCTCAACAAAGTCCAGCTAAAGACAATAAAGAAGCGCTTGCTGGGAGGCAACCCAGCCATTAGCTAACTTTTTCTGTTATTTGATTCTATTTTCTATTTTAATTGCATGAGCTTAATATTAACAAGGTAAAGAATCAATTGCATAAGTTCACAGGGCTACAGAAGGATTCAGAGCACAAAACAGGAAAAAGGAGCTCACTGGCAAGAAAACGCCAGTAAAAGGCTGTTTTGGGCGTTCAACGCCCAAAAGAAGCATCCACTGGGCGTTTAACGCCAGATTGACAGCATCCTGGGCGTTTAGAAAAACGCCCAGTGACAAAGGAGTTCCTGGCAAGAAGCAACAGCTGGGCGTTGAACGCCCAGGAGAAGCAGCATTTGGGCGTTAAACGCCCAAAACATGCAGCATTTGAGCGTTTAACGCTAGGATGGTGGGGAGGAGGTAAATTCGTTTTTGTTTCACATTTTTATTTTAATTTTAATTTTCATGTTTCAATTCATGATTTCTTGCATAAACATGTTACAAACCCTAATTTCTAAAAACCCTACTTTAAAAATATCAAATGTATCTTAATCCATAAACACAAATTCTCTTTCAATCCAATCCAACTCTTTTTCAAATTTTCCAAAACAAATCTATCTCTTTTCCTTCTAAAATCTTTTCAACTCATCAATATATTTTTCAAATCTTCACATTATCTTTTTTTCAAAATCCAAATTTATCTTTTTCAAATATCTTTCATATCTTTTCAATCTTAAATCACATCTTTTCATATCATACTTATTTTTTATAAATCATATCTTCTATCTTATCTTTTTAACATTTTCGAAAACCCACCCCCTCCCTTTTAAAGCCACATTCGACCCCCCTCCTCCCATCCACCATTTGACACTAGCTCTCCTTCTATCCCTCTCCTTTCTTTTCTTTTGCTTGAGGATAAGCAAACCTCTAAGTTTGGTGTGTTTATCCGTGATCACTAAACCATACCCACTAAGATCATGGCTCCTAAAGGAAAATAACCCACTCCAAGAGGCAAGAAAGAGAGTATTCCAAAACCACTTTGGAATCAAGGGAAGTTCTTAACCAAAGAACATTCAGACCATTACTACAAAATAATGGGTCTAAGATCAGTGATCTCGGAAGTCAAGTTCGATCTGAAAGAAGATGAATATCCGGAGACCCAAGAGCAGATTCGAAACAGGAACTGGAAAATCCTAGCTAATCCTGAAACAAAAGTGGGAAAAAATATGGTTCAGAAGTTCTACGCTAATCTATGGCAAACAAACAGGCAGAGAATATCTGGAACTGCCCTCTATGTCTATCGGACTTTGGTCAGAGGAAAGATTGTTCACATCCACCCTGACAAAATCAGGGAGATCTTTAAGCTACCTCAGCTGAAAGATGACCCAGACTCCTTCAATAGGAGAATGATGAAAACAAACAAGGGCTTGGATAAGATTCTAGAGGATATATGCATCCTTGGAGCCAGGTGGACCACCAGCAGCAAGGGTGTCCCAAATCAACTCAAGAGAGAAGATCTCAAACCAGTCGCCAGAGGATGGTTGGACTTCATTGGGCGTTCTATATTGCCCACTAGCAACCGTTCTGAAGTCACCGTTAAAAGAGCAGTGATGATCCATTGCATTATGTTGGGAAAAGAAGTGGAAGTTCATCAACTGATCCCATCTGAATTTTACATACTTGCAAACAAGAACTCCAAAGATGCCAGGTTGGCTTATCCAAGCTTAATCTCTATGCTCTGCAAAGATGCTGGAGTAAGGATGGGAATAACGGAGTACATCTCAGTAGAGCAACCAATCACTAAAACCACAATGGAAAAACAACAAGTGCAGGATGACCCCATCAAGAGGAGAGCACAGGAATTTCTCCCAGAAATCCCTCAATTTGAATATTGGGAACATCTTGAAGCATCTGTTACTAAATTGTAAGAAGCTATGGACCAAATAAAAGAAGAACAGCAAAACCAAAACAGCATACTCTGCAAACTGTTCAGGGAACAAGAAGAGCAAGGGCGTGACTTAAAGGAACTGAAGCGTCAGAAATTATCTCTTGAAGGACCAAGCACCCCACAGACTAGAGGAACATCCACATCCCAAATTCAAGGTTGTTGAGTTCTAATCTTAGCCTTAATTCTGTGATAATTGTTCTTATTTGAGTTTTACCTTAGAAGTTATAGTAGTAGTTAGTAGTTATTTTATCTCCAATTAAGCTATAATTTATTTTTCTCATCATCATTAAACATGAATAAAATAGAAGATTTTCTTTAGAATAAGGAGGCAATATTTTTCGAGTTTTAATAAAAGAAATTCTAATTATTTACATGTGGTGGCAATGCTTTCTGCCTTCTGAATGAATGCCTGAACAGAGCATATGTCTTTGGAATTTGATGTTCTTGAATGTTAAATATGTTGGCTCTTGAAAGAATGATGAACATGAGACATGTTATTGATAATCTAAAAAATCATAAAAATGATTCTTGAAGCAAGAAAAAGCAGTGAATACAAAGCTTGCAAAAAAAAAAACAAAAGAGAGAGAGAGAAAAAGCAAGCAGAAAAAGCCAATAGCCCTTAAAACCAAAAAGCAAGGGTAATAAAAAGGATCCAAGGCTTTGAGCATCAGTGGATAGGAGGGCCTAAGGGAATCAAATCATGGTTTAAGCGGCTAAACCAAGCTGTCCCTGACCATGTGCTTGTGGCGTGAAGGTGTCAAGTGAAAACTTGAGACTGAGCGGTTAAAGTCAAGATCCAAAGCAAAAAGAAGAGTGTGCTTAAGAACCCTGGACACCTCTAATTGGGGACTTTAGCAACGCTGAGTCACAATCTAAAAAGGTTCACCCAATTATGTGTCTGTGGCATTTATGTATCCGGTGGTAACACTGGAAAACAAAGTGCTTAGGGCCACGGCCAAGACTCATAAAAGTAGATGTGTTCAAGAATAAACATACTGAACTAGGAGAATCAATAACACTATCTGAATTCTAAGTTCCTATAGATGCCAATCATTCTGATCAATGGATAAAGTGAGATGCCAAAACTATTCGGAAGCAAAAAGCTACTAGTCCCGCTCATTTAATTAGAATCTGAGCTTCACTCAAAAACTCTGAGATATTATTGCTTCGTGACTTATTTGTATTCTATTTTATTTGTCTAGTTGCTTGGGGACAAGCAACAGTTTAATTTTGGTGTTGTGATGAGCGAATATTTTATATGCTTTTTGGGGTTAATTTCATGTAGTTTTTAGGATGTTTTAGTTAAGTTTTTAGTATATTTTCATTAGTTTCTAGGAAAAATTCATATTTCTGGACTTTACTATGAGTTTGTGTATTTTTTTGTAATTTTAGATATTTTCTGGCTGAAATTGAGGGAGGTGAGCAAAAATCTGATTCGGGCTGAAAAAGGACTGCTGATGCTGTTGGATTCTAACCTCTCTGCACTTAGAATGGATTTTCTGGGGCTACAGAAGTCCAATTGGCACGCTTCTAATTGCGTTGGAAAGTAGACATCCAGAGCTTTCTAGAAATATATAATAGTCCATACTTTGCTCAAAAATAGATGACATAAACTGGCATTTAACGCCAATTCCATGTTGCAGTCTGGCGTCCAGCACCAGAAACAGGTTACAAGTTGGAGTTCAACGCCAGAAACAGGTTACAACCTGGCGTTGAATGCCCAAAACAGCCCAGGCACGTGAGAAGCTTAATCTCAGCCCCAGCACACACCAAGTGGGCCCCAGAAGTGGATTTCTGCACTATCTATCATAGTTTACTCATTTTCTGTAAACCTAGGTTACTAGTTTAGTATTTAAACAACTTTTAGAGATTTATTTTGTATCTCTTGATATTTTAGATCTGAAATTTGTACCTTTTGGCAGCATGAGTCTCTAAACCCCATTGTTGGGGGTGAGGAGCTCTGCAGCGTCTCGATGAATTAATGCAAGTATTTCTATTTTCCATTCAAACATGCGTGTTCCTATCTAAGATATTCATTCGCGCTTAATTATAGAGAAGGTGATGATCCATGACACTCATCACCTTCCTCAATCCATGAACGTGTGTCTGACAACTATCTCCGTTCTACATCAGATTGAATGAGTATCTCTTAGATTCCTTAATCAGAATCTTTGTGGTATAAGCTAGATTGATGGCGGCATTCATGAGAATCCGGAAAGTCTAAACCTTGTCTGTGGTATTCCGAGTAGGATTCTGGGATTGGATGGCTGTGATGAGCTTCAAACTCGCGAGTGTTGGGCGTAGTGACAGACGCAAAAGGATCAATGGATCCTATTCCAGCATGAATGGGAACCGACAGATGATTAGTCGTGTAGTGACAGCGCACGTGGACCCTTCTAACTGAGAGGACGGATGGTAGCCATTGACAATGGTGATCCACCAACACACAGCTTGCCATGGAAGGAACTTTGCACTTTTGCATGCATGAGGGAAGAGGAATACAAGAGAAAAGCTGAAATTCAAAAGACAAAGCATCTCCAAAACCCCAACATATTCTCCATTACTGCATAATAAGTATTTATTTCATACTCTTTTATTCTTTTTTAATTCAAACTGATAATTATAATTGATATCCTGACTAAGAATAACAAAATAACCATAGCTTGCTTCAAGCCAACAATCTCCGTGGGATCGACCCTTACTCACATAAGGTATTACTTGGACGACCCAGTGCACTTGCTGGTTAGTTGTGCGGAATTACATAGTGTGAAGTAATTTTCGTGCACCACCTACCTAAAGATACAGGAGGTTTTAACAAGGATTACATTCTTTTTAATATTTCTAATAAAAATTTTCTCATTTTTCCTTCGAGTTCCTTAATATTTTAATCTCCTCAACGGGTAAAACATTAAAATGGCAACTCGACCAAAATGGCCGCCCCTAGGACTGATCACCCCGAGACCAATAAAACGGATATTCAAGATAAACAAAATGTTATAACATTAAAGCAGCCCACCAAGAAGCCCAAAAAAATTTAAACACAAAGTACTAGAAAAATGACCCTAAAAAGGGAAACAAAATCCAAACGTACGCCGAACACACGACTTACAAACTTAAAGAAAATTACAGCGAAGATAACAAACATGAATCACTCGAGATCCATAATCTTCCCATCCCGCACGACCCGAAAAGATCTCAAGATTGACACATCCATGTTGGCAGCCAATATCTGAAGTTGGGCCTTCAAAGTCTCCTCAATCACCGAAATCGCAGACTACGAATTGGCAAGCAAGTCCCCATTCATCCTTTCTAGATGCTCAACCTCCTCTTTAGCAGCATCTGCCCTAGCCCAAGCAACATCGGCTTCCTTCTCAGCATCGGCATCCCGTTGTTGCGCTTGGATCTCTTGAGTCAAAAGCTCGATCTCACGGTCCAACAAAAGCTAGATCTCCAAATCAGCATCCCCAACCTTCTTTACCACTTCTGACTTAGTGTGGTAACCTCCGCTTGAGACTGGCAGAGCTTACCATCGAGAAGGAGGAACTGAGAAAACATCGACTCCACCTTATGATCTATGGCAACAGAGTGAAGAAGGGCATGATAAACTGACCTGGCCTACCCAACAATGTCATAGTCAACAAAGAAATCTTCAGTCCCGGGCAACAAATGACAGTCGATGAAATCGGGAGCTTCAAAGGCCCGATCCATCACAGAGGGGATAACTACCCCTTTCCTAAAAGTTTCTTAACTGCTCCCTTTGTCAGCCCTCTTCCTTTTCTTTTCAGGCTCGGAAATCGGGATCTCTTAGATATCTTCATTGCTGGTGGCCCACCAGTAATGATCGTCTAAGAGACCCTTTGTGAGATGGGTCGGAAAATCGATTATGGAGTAGGGGAGAAGCCCTATCACCACCATCTCCCAAACTACAGAGAAAAATAGCTTTCAAACGGGCAAGGATAGTCTCCCTCCCAACCATACCAACTGCAAAGAATGCAAAACACATAAGTTACAAAACTGTAATCCAATCAAACGAATAAAAGCTAGAAGGAAACAAGACCTACCAACATGAGACCTACATGCCCCTCGATTCCCATGACGTCCCGGGAATTCAAAGGCCTATCCCTAAAAATCTCCAACAAAACATCGGTGACGTCTTTATTTCCAGGGGACAACCCCTCGTAAGTAATTCTCGTCAAATAAGACGCCCCCCGCACCGAAATTCCAATAGGTAGCAAATTAATGCTCCCCTTCCAAAGTCAACCAAGAGGGATGATGACCCTCTGCTGGGTAAACTTTGAAGTATTCCTCCTCAAAACCATGGAAGGAATCTTCAAACCAAAAAAATCAAAATGGTACACAGGAAAAAAATACAAAAAAAAAGCTTCCACCCAGACAGGAAGCTCCAAAAACTCATAAACCAACTCGAAAGTTCGGATTGCCGCCCAATTTTTCAGATGCAGCTGAGACGGCGCTACCGAACATCGGTTCAGAAGAGCCTGGACGAATTCGTACCACCAATTTAGTACACAAGGGTTTATAAACCCACATCCATTCGGCAACTCGAAGGGAATTCGGGTTGATATAGCAAACCGGCTCATTCTCCTGGGACAACACCAAATTGTATTGGCGATCCGCCTCACCGCCTCCATATACTGTGCCCTCATCGCGTAGCTTTTAAAGTTCCTCCTCTGTTAGATGAAAAGGCATACCTAACACGTCAGAAGTCACCTAGTAATAGTCATTGGGAACACCCCTCGCCGGGTAAACGGGTACCCTAGCACCCTGATCGGAACTCCTCCTCGCCATGCCTATAACAAAGAGGGCACCACTATCATCCCACTCCCTGGAGAAATCAAATTGCGTAGAAATCCTATAACCAACCCTAAAAAATGCTAACTACACTACTCGCCATGCCTATAACAAAGAGGACACTGCTGTGAGCCTACTCCCCAAAGAAACCAAATTGCACAAAAATCATATAACCAACCCTCTAAAATTGTAACTACACTAGAACAGTGGCACCCTCTACTCAACTACCACCAAAAATCACTACAAGAACAAAAATCAATAGCCAAATTTGCCAATTGAACACAGCAATAACTAAGCAAATGACAAATCAAACAAAAGAGAAAGCAAAAGGGCAAAGCACACTGAAGCAGCAAAAAAAAAAGAACGAAGAAAGGGATGTACCTTTTTTCGAAGAAGGATGAAAAGGTGAAAGAAAATGCAGATTCCGCAAAAAATAAGCCAAAACTAAGAAGGAACAACCACAAAGGAAGCCAAAGGGGATGCACAAAGAATAAAAAATGTGAAGAGAGTGGAAATATGAAAAAAGTAGAAAAAGTACTTAGGAAACCAAATTTAAACCCCTGCGAAAATATGAAAAGACAGGGACAAAAGAGAAAAATCCAGCACGTTGGGCAACAATGGAAAAAATGGGGAAATACTCTCTCTCTCTCCCATTGTGCGCATTTAATGGCACATCAATAAACTGTAAAACGGTCACTTTATTGAGAAGCGCAAGAGACAGGCGCGAATCTCAGTCCTCCAACCGACCTCAATGATCTCACGACCTCCCAGGCTCAAGATGAGTTGAACCAAAAAGCACCGAAACTTCAACCAACAAGCCTTTGTGCTTAGGGAAAAATTGTTACAGACCCGACTCCCTAGATCTTATGGGCCCCAGTAACCTAGTCCATCCAAAATGAACCCCAAATCCTAACCAACCTGCTAAACATGGGGACAACGGGAACCTCTCTCAAAGATAAGATAAGATAACTTACACCTTTTACAAAAGTGAGCTTAACTGCTCCCCCAGTACGATCATTCAACCCTTACGTACCTCTCTAGTTCTCTGACTTACACATCAGAATGCTTTTGCAGATATTATCCTCACGTTCTCTAGATTTAGCCCTGTCATCTTGCCAGAACAACAGAACCAATCCATCTTCAACTGACCAAGCTGCATTCTGCATCTCCAAGTACAGTCTTATACACACCCTATACTTAATTACTATTTTATTGCTATATAACTTAAGTGATACATCAACATTTTATGTAGCTTTGATTGACGAGATCTATGCTTCATTGTTAATAGTCTTGTAAGTAGCATAAGAGGAAAAAATAATTAACTAAATATGTTCTATCTTCTATTTATGAAAGAGAATGAGTAAAAATAAAAGTAATTACATATCTCATGTCTCATTATGAATAATGTGGTTAGCCTCTGCAAACAACGGTATCCAAAAAATATAGAAAATAATATTTAGTGCCAAAAAAAAACTAACAAAAGATTGACCATCTAAATTCAATTAATATCAAGAAACTAAATTCAATTAATATCAAGAAAAAAGATCGAGTGTCAATTTTTTTTTTAATAATTAAGATTTTAAGAGTTGAATCTGTCATCGAATTAACAAAATTAAAGATTTAAAAATTCAATCGAGATTAAATTGAATATAAAAATAATATCTAAAATATTTTTTAAATTTTTTTATATATTTTATTATTTTAAACCAATTAAAAGCTAAAAAATTAAGTTGATACGACTGATTAATTTTTCGATTTTTCGATTTTTGACTCGTTTATTTACACCCAAATTTTCTTTTGAATTAAATTGATTTAATGGCTAATTTTTTGTTAACCCTACCAAATTGGTCAATTAGTTTGATTCTCAAAACTATATTAATAATTAGAGCAAAGACCCAATTCGGCCCTTATCTATTTTCATGAAGGATAAGGCACCTCTTGTCCAAAAAAAGGAACACTTCGACCCTTAATCTTTTAATTTTAGGACAATACGACTCCTCTGTTAAAAAAACTCATCAAATAGTAAAGAAAATTAGTTTTGTAGGGTTTTGTTTGTAATTTTTAGGGGTTTAAACTCCCACAAATTATTAATAAGTTTATTTTTGAAAAATTTATTTACCGATGACGATTAAGTGAAGAAAGGCCATTGTTGAAAATGATGTCACAAGAAAAAAAAGTAATTGCAGTACAAAGATATTTTAAAGGAAAAAATAGCATCGAACAAGAAATGAAATATGATAACATTAATGTTGATGATATTTGTATTAGTGATAATGAGTTAATGACAATAGAAGATATAACGATGGTGATAAAGCATGGTTACACAATATAAATAATAGAGATAGAAGTGATAATGACGAAAATGAAGAAGATGGTGGTAGTAGTAGTCATAGTTGGTTATATTGTTGAAAAGAAATTTATGGGTGTTTAAAACCCCACAAATTACAAATAAAACTCCCACAAAACTAATTTTTGTTACTATTTAACCGATTTTTTTAACAGAGGAATCGTATTGTCCTAAAATGAAGAAGTTGAGAACCGAAGTGTCTATTTTTTTGGATAAGGACCGGGTTGAGTCTTTACTCTAATAATTAACTAATATTTCTTTTTTACTATACAATCTCAATTTAAATTTTTAACATTTGTTCCTCCATTACAACAGAAAATGGATCCTCTCAATTTTTTTTAACAATTGAGGGAGTAAAGTATTATCTTTAACCATTAATTTTATAAGTGGGACTAAAAGAAAATATAAAAGAGAAAGATTGAAGGATTAGAGATCACACTTTACTCTCTTTTATTTTTTCAAAGCTAAAAGAACTTATATTACATCATAAAAATGGTACAGATGTCCAAATACAGGACATGAGGTAGAGAAAGTGGGGATTTCACAAATAAAACTCACTAAAAGGAAAGTGAATAATAAATTGAACAAAGCTTAGAATAAAGAATCGGGAAAAAGCGAGAAACTAGGGCATTGGGTTCAGGCTAAAGAGATGAAATTGCTGCGCCATATTTATAGACACTTGAATCGTCTCTACCAGCGTTTGGGTTGTGTGCTCAAAGACTCGAAGGTTTCTTGCCTTCCATGTGTTTCTATAAATACTTGCCGCAAGACCCATCAACCTCTTCTCATCATACCGCCGCTTAAGCTTTGTCTTCAATTCCTGCCAAATTGGAAGAACTAGTCACTAGTAGGATTTGGAAGATGCAAGTAAATCGGATTTGTCCTCCAAATCTCCTAGGCTCTGTTGCATGTAATTAGGCAATGGATGATTGATTTTGGTTGCGTGTTATAGTGAGGGCATAGTCAACATGTACTCGAAAATCTGTGATGGATTTGCTCTAGCACTGGAATTCGGCCATTGAGGCATTTTTAGAGGAACATCATCACGCTGGGAGGGACTTCCAACTTTTCCAGGTGTTGCCATATATGTTTTTGCTTCATATGGTCAAGATAGTGCTCTAATGGAGGGTGAAAGAAGAGGTAAGCAATATTATAACTTGAGACCGTGTCATACACTTTAGATTTATTGAGACTCTATTGAAGCACATCCTCTCCATCTGCAGGTTGAATTGAGTAGATTCTGCTTTCAATTTCAAGAAAAAAAGTGTTGGCAATCAGGTTATGGTTCTAATTTTTATGTGAAAAAATCAAATCTTTTACCCATAAAATTTGACTCTGTGAGGCGATGGATTGTGGCACAGAGATACAGAAAGGATACGGCAGAGGTAACAATGGGTCACTAAATACTCGGATGGAACTAATAGATCCAACCTTCCAGTTTAAACCTTTTTCAATAACTGTTCGGCTCTCCAAGATGCTACGTCAGCCCCAAGAAGGTGAGCATCCTAACTCAGCACTCATCGCATTACCGTACTTAAAGTATTTACCTTTAAGTGCTCTTGCTAGGATAGAATTAGGCTGAGTAGTAATCCTTCAGTACTATTTTCCTAATGAAGTGAGGTTTTGAGCCCTTAAATCTTTCAGGCCTAGTCTCCCTCCTTTTTAGGTCTGACATTTTATCCCAGCCAATCCAAACTATTCTCCGCTCTATTTTTTTCTAACCCTACCAGTACTTAATTCTATGAATTTCATTAATGAGTGTGTCTGGCAACTTAAAGCATGAGAGTGTGTAGATTGGAACAGCTTTCCCAACAGTCTTGAGTAAAACATTTCTTCTCGCATTTGACACAATATTCTTTTTCCATCCTTGAACATTTTTCTAAACATTTTTCTTAATCAAGTTGAATGTAGCTTTTTTAGATTTGTTAACTAAAGAAGAGAGGCCCAAGTATTTGTCCTGCACAGCGACAAGTTTAATATGGAGGTTTGCTGCCACCTGGATCTGGATATGATTTAGGGGATTGTTGCTGAAAAATATCGAGGATTTGTTGAGATTCACTTGTTGTTCACTAACCCTCTTGTATTCATCCAGAATGTTTAGAATTCGTTTACAATCATATTTTGTTGCCTTAGGAGATGTCTAATAGTGGAACTTCTTCTGCACACCTGAATTTCGTGAATTCTATCGCTTAATTTCGCTTTGTGTAGCAAGAAGGAAAGACCTTCTGCACAAAATAAAAAAGATAGGGATATAGAGGGTTACTTTAGCAGATACCTCTAGTTGGTTTGAAATAACCAAAGGATTATCCTTCCACAACAACAGCATAAGAAACGGTAGTTATTAATTCATGAATGCAGTTTATCCACCTTTCACCGAATCTAAACTTGATTAAAATGAACCATAGAAATTTCCACTCTACTCTAATAGGCTTTAATTCATATATAACTTGACTGTCATTTCATGCTGTAGAGTTGAACTTTTATTCTTTAGATGGTGTATACACTCATGAACAATCAGAATATTGTCTGATATTAAGCGGCCCTTAATAAAGACACTTTGGATAGGACTAATCAGTTTATTCATACAATTCTGAAGTCTATGGATGAGAACTTTAGAAATAATTTTGTAAATGACTGTAGACAAACTGATGGGTCTGTGTTATTGTAGTAGCATCCGGCACCTTTGGGATGAGACAGATATGTGTATGGTTGAAGCTTTTCAAAATCTTGCCCTTGAAAGAAACTTCAACTGCTCGAAAAATATCTGCACCCACAATATCCCAAAAGAACTGAAAAAACTTCGTAGTTATGCCATCTTCTCCCGGAGCACTTTACGGGTGAATACTAAAAGTGGGTCGCTTAACTTCCTGAATAGTGACTGGTCTTTGTAGCCTATGGTTTATGGAAGTTGTAACCTTTGGCTCAAAGTCCGAGAACAGAGGCAGGTCAGCATGGGAAGTTGAGGAGAAAATGTCCCGAAAGTAGTCTTCCACCACTGCTGCAATTGATGAGTTGGATGAGGCTATTCCCCATTCGCTCCATTCAGCCTTTAAATATTGTTCCTTCGAGTTTTGGTCCTGAACTTCCGGTGGAAGAAATTAGTGTTTCTGTCCCCTCCTTTAGCCACTTGATTCTTGACTTCTCCTTCTAGTACATCTCCTCTTGGATAAAGGCTTGTTCTAATTTTTGTTCTAACTTCTGGATATCCTCTCCTCCATTAATTCCAACTCCCCACACCTCTTCAAGTTTTTGTTCCATTTCTTCAATTAATTTTTTGGAATTAGAACTACCTATTTGCTGCCATGCTACTAATCGGTGCTTGCATAATTTTAGTTTTTGGGCTAAAACATACATGGCCGAACGATAAAAATCCATTTCCCACGCTAGCCGAATGGTTTCCCTTACCTCCTCCCTACCGCACCATCTCTCTTGAAATTTGAAACGCCTTTTAGATCGTTCCATTAGGGGTTTTGTGTCAAGAATAAAAGGGGCATGGTTTGACTTTGTCTCTGCTAACTTTAAAATAACTGCATTTGGGTATTGGTGAGTCCATTTCTCATTGTCAAGGCATCTATCCAACCTTTCCATAATAAAATCCTCATTCCTCCTTCTATTACTCCACGTGAAGGACCTACCAATCATTCCCAAATCAACCAGACAGTTACCGCCAATAAAATTAGTGAAGGCCGAGATAGCTTGATGAGATATCATACAACCACAAACTTTTTTCGATTGGTTTGTGATAGTGTTAAAATCACGCAAGACCACTAGCATTCCCTCCAATTGCTGAAGCAAAACTGAAATCTCTTCAAATTGGTTATGCCGAACTTGATCATTAGTGCTCAGATAGGCTCCCACCAAACTCCATACCTCGTTTAAAACAAAGTCTTTAACTTTCGCAGCAATAAAATATTCGGAGAGGCGAATGATGCTTAACTCACAACCATACTTCCATACCTAAATAAGCCCTCCTTCTGTACCTAATGGATCCACCAAAAGATAGTTTCAATATCCACATTGTCTCAATGCCTTTTTCACCATCCGAAGTTGATTTTTGGATTCACAGATGAAACCACCTCAGGAGAGTGGGACTTATGAATCCTTTTCAGATTATGGACTGTCAAGGGTCTCCCCAAACTCCGACAGTTCTATGTTAAGATTCTCATGGTGCTGTGGGTGCCATTTGTTGGTTGGCATCCTCCACCTCTGCTTGTTGTATATGGTTGTACTCTGTACAGAGCTTCTTCTGCCCCTAGTCATTTTTCTTCACATTAGTTCTTCTCTTGACACCACTAATTAGGCTCATATTCACTGCACCTCTATGTGCTATTTGCTTCATTTTTTTATCCAGTCTTATTTTCGAAGTATCATATAGATTTGAAACAGGAATTTTGTCTAGCACGATAATTGAATCCTCTTTCCTTGAACCCATCTGATTGCTCTTTCCAGCAGCAATAATTCTTAGGTTGGTGTCTTTTGAATTAGTCCTGGTATTTATTAGCTCCTCTCCCTTTTGGTCCTTCATACTTAGGCTAGAAAAACCATGAATTAGCCATGTCAGAGCTGGTTTTCTTCTTGGTTAAGCCTCATTCGGGCCCGCAAAGCTTGATTCTGCACTGGCCTTGTTTCCGTCCCTGTCTATTCTCCTACCAATTTGATTCGCACGAACTCAATCGCCAATTTGGTCTTGATTCACTGCCCCCTCTTTAGAATCTCGAATCATGTCATTACAACTTTTAGATTCATGACCAAGAAGAGCACAATAAGTACAAAACTTTTTAATTTTTTTCATATCTCAACCCGATTTTCACATAGCTTTTATCTGGCCTCACAATTTTTAGGTTGTCCTTAATTCGTTGTTCCCCATTGATCTCTATCTTTGCTTTGATAATCCTCGACTCTTTACCTCTGACATCGAAGAAGTCTATATCAATTACCTTTTCAACTTGCCGCAGATCTTCCTACCCGCCTCAATAATTTTGAATTTCTCCGATAGCCCCCACAATTGAGTCCATATCGAGAAGGAACTAACTTTGTTTGCTTCAAAAGTATCCTTTTCTAACCATCTTCGAATATGAAGTATATAATCCTTGAAAAGTCAAGGAAAACCCTTTTCAATTTTGATTGTTTCCTTCATTATCAAAGAAAAATTGAAATTAGTTATTTCCCATATCAACGACTTTGAATCCTTGTAGTCTTCGCCAAATTGAATTGAAAGCGTTGTCCAGAGTCCCTACTAAAAATGTTTTCTCTGTAAAGAGCCTTTTTAGAAGGCTTTTTGAGAAAGCATCAATGCCTTCTAGCACATCCATCTCTTCCAAACGTACCACATCATCTTCCTCCTAATCACCATCTGTGTTAGGCTGTTGGTGAGTTTCACGATTTTCTGACATTTGACTCTTAGAGAAAATATTCTGTCAACCACAACTGTCACAAGGAGATCTGTTCTGAACATAGAAAAAGTTCTAGCAGAAAAAATTCTACGAGTCACGAAAGTAATATACTTTTATCACACTTTATTTACTCTTTTAATTGTTAAAAAAAATTGAAAGGATCCATTTCCATTATAACATGATATGTGATTAAAAAATAAGTTAATTTTCTAGTAAAATAGTTGTTATATTATTAGTAGTGGTATTGCAAAAGAAGGGCTAATCACATGTGTAATTGATACGAATAACAGTTTAGGTTAAGCTGTTAAATTATTTAACTATTATTTTGCAAGGAAAACGTTAATTTTAAGAACTTGGAGACTGATAATAATGACGAAGCTGGATTTGCAATACTTTATATGTAACTGTTCAAGCCTATAAAAATCGGGAGTTATTGGTACATAGTAAATTGGGGAAAATTAAATTTTGGTGGAGTGGTCAACTCATTTGTCTACTTAAGTAAATATTGAGGATTCAATTTCCGCTTTATGCATGTAACAATCTATTAGTTAGCGACAGATCTTTAAATAAAACTTAGACAAAAAAAATTGGAAAAAATTATAATAATCTGAAATTATAATATAAGATGCTTCTTTGGATCTTGAACAAGGATTACTACCCTTATATTTATTGTTGTTGAAGTAGTTTTACTTTAATCTAAGACAACTTCAGTATCAGAAAAGATGATAGTTAAATCAAATCTGTTATACTAGATGGAGATATTATCTTATAGTCATTAAATACAATCAAATATTTTATAAAAAAAAACTTAGATCTCCAGCATTATTCTAATTATATATGTAATGAAAAAGAAAAAGACAAAAATCACACATAATTTTACATAATTGACCTAACATGTCTACAGTTATAAATAAAAACAAAAATTACTCTATCATTTATATATTATTTATATTAAGTGTATATTAAAAATTAATTATTAAATTAACTATTTATATAAATATATATTAAAATATAAATATATATTTAAAATAACTTAACCAATATATATATTCATATATTAATATATAATAATTAATTTAATAATTAATTTTATATATATATATATATATATATCATCTTTGTTATTCTATATACAGTTTTCAGACTACAAAATTATATAATTTTTCAAACTAGGGAATTTCTTTTTTTTTTTTCACGCTATAGGAAACCTCACGATTTGTTTTTTGAAGAAATCAGAATTTTGTCTTATATAAATTCTTGAGTTACGTTTTTTTTCTTATTTTTAAATTATTTTGCAAAATTGTCCATCACGATTTTAATTTCACTTAACTGCCCTATATTAACTATTAGGTAAATAACAAAAAATACACTCAAATTATTTTGATACTGACAAAAATATTTTTAAAATTTTTTATTAATAAAAAAATCTTCAAATTATTTTAAAATACGATAAAAATGTTTAACACTAAATATATGTTATCAAAAAATGCTTTAAAAATTAAATTTTAATGCAATTTTTTTGTAAATATAATTAGAAAAATGAAATTTTTTATTTTTAAAATTTGGTGATTTTTTACCAAGTGTGTATATATATTTGTGATTTTTTTGTCAACAACCAATAATATTTTTAAAAAGTAAAAAATCTAGAAGTCAAATTTTTATCCGGATATTTTTATATATTTTTTAAATAGTTATTTAAATATTCTTATAAAATTTTAGATCAAATATATATGTAGTTTGCCAAATACAAAAATCGTTTATCAATTGTTACTTATACAAAAAGATTATTCTTGTATTATTTTTATCGCATTTTTAAATTATTTGAGAATATTTTTGTCAGTAACCAAAATAATTCAGGTTTATCCTTAACCGTTTAATCAAAATAACTCAATATTAACCTGAACTATACCTCTTATCCAATTAAAAAAAAAAATTGGCCATCTATATTAATAGGGATGGTAATAGAACGGATAGGGACGGGTTTATCCTACTCGACCTCGCACCACCCTACAATAACCCGCATAAAATCCGCTTTACTTCTATCTGTGAATATTAAAAAGTTAAACTCTAACCCGTTTTCGCGGATACCCGCCCCACTCTCATTTATCCTTATAATTATTAAAATTCAATAAATAAAATTAAATTTTAAAATTTATATAATCATCATCGTATATATAACATAATTTAAGATAAAAATTTAAATATAATACAATATTATTAATTATTTTACATATATTATATATATTATGACAGGGTATTACCTAAATTCAATTCCATCTTGTCCCGCCTAAGATTATAATGACCCATCCCAAACAAGTAGGGATATAGTAGATATCCGCATATTCGAATAGTATTGTCATCTTGTATATTAAATCCAAGGGAGGAGAGAAGGGGTTTCGTATTTTGGTTCAGAATCGAAAGGTTGCAGAGACAGTAAGGGCAGGGGATAAGTGGCCATTGATTTTAGACACTGCACAAAACTTCGGCCCATAAGGGACCTAAGCCCAATTAAATCTGGATGCCATATGTTGTCAAAAATTGTTTTAGAAACCAAATTTGCATTGCAAATAAACCAATCATTATGCGACAAATCTGTTGACTATTAATACTTAATAGTTAATAATTAGTTTCCTAGCAAATACCAGGCTTTAAATTTGACCGTTGAATTTTAATGCATAAATCAGTTAACGTTAAATTTATTTATGCAAATTAAAATTTTCTGTTTAATGCATTGTGATAATTAACAAATGCTTCTTGTGTTGTGTTAAGTGTTAACGTTGTTGGTATGTAAGTACTAAGTAGTTTCCACTTTCCACATTGACGCGTTTCAGATTTCAGAAAGTAATATAATCCACCGTTAAAGGATTGAAAATTACACTTTCATCCGTCAATTAAAAAAAAAATCAAAGGATTCCTTCTCTAGTTCAGAATGTAATAATGAATTAAGTTGAATTATGCTAAATGTCATTATTATTATTTACTGGCACAACGAGGAAAACTGATGAAAAGTGATGTATTTTTGGAAAATGGATTCTCTTTTTTTTTTAATTAAAATATAAAATATAATTTTTAATTTTTTAATATTTTTTCTCATATTTATTCTTAGGGGACTCTCACCTATAAAATATATAGTAAAGATCATACTTTACTTCTTTAAGTAAAAAGAATATGAGGAAATCCAATTTCGTTTATTTATGGTACGACCTTAATTGAATCCTCTGTACATCTTCATCATTCTATTATTTCTATTTAATAAGTTGCATGTGTTCTGAAAGATGATATAAAAGTAATACCGAAAAATTGTTAGCATTCAGCCATTCACACGCAATCATTTTCTTTTTGTAGGAAGTGAATCCAGCTACATTTATTCTTTCTTTTTGGTATATATATGTGTTCTCTGTAGTTTTCGTGTGATTGAAGTCTTTGCGTGATTAATGTTTAAGTTAGTTGTAATTGTTGATTATTACTATGATTCCAACGTCAATGTCAATCTCTATCATATTATTTTTTTTATTGTTGAAGCTTTCATCATGTGTTTTCCATGTATGTATGTACAACATTTTTGTACAAAGCTTGGAGATTACGAAAATCAACGGGCTATCTCTGATCTGTCATTTTGAAAAATGAGTAAAATGCAAAATTGAATATCAGGTATTGATCTGTCTTTATGCCATTTTAAATGTAGAGATAAGACATAAAACGGATGGTATTCATAGGAATCTAGGACTGCCCAACTTTATAGCATCATCAAGTTTCTGTCACCCATTTTTTACCTCTAACTATATAAATAATCTTAAAAGTAACACACCAAATAAAATCATTCTCCAATCAAAAAAAGGATTTTTTATTTTAATAAATAAAATAAATATAATAATTACCAAAATAAATAATTTAAAAATTATTTACTGATTTAAATTTCAGGCTATTATCTCGTTTACACTGTGAACGAGATGACTTTTCATGTATTTCGTTTACAGTGTAAACGAGATAAGGCCCATCAGACTGACACGTGTATATCATAAGGCCCATCAGACTGACACGTGTATATCTCGTTTACAGTGTAAACGAGATACATTCATCTCATTCACACTGTAAATGAGATACATGAAGAGTCATCTCATTTACAGTACAAACGAGATACAAGCAGACAAATTTTCAACTACTATAAAAGGATGTATAATCCTTGATATTTTTCACACATATTTCGTATCCTTTCTCTGTCTCCTTTTTTTTCTCACAAAAAGAAGGCAACAATGGCCAGTAACAGTATATATTAGTTGTGTGTGTTTATCCCAATTGTCGTATGAGAAATGGCGACAACAGGGTGACATTTGAGTGTGAGAATCTGATATTGTTGCGCACTCAGCGTGTAAATACGTTGTCGAAGTTGAAGAGTTTGATATTGAGCAAGTTCGGTGGTACAGAAGTAAGGGAGATCGGAAGGGTTGGGTATAGGTTGCTGGCACCTATGGGTAACGGAGTTTTCCGGTTTCGACTATTCCGACTTCAAGGGGACGAGCATGTGCGACTGATGTTCGACATCCATGGGAGGATCATGGTGGAACAGGTAATGGAGCTTTCCGCCGAGGTGGGAGGTAGTGGCCATGGTGGTTCTGTACACTCGACCTATGTACAGGACGACCGACCTCTCGCACCACCACCCATTCACGTCGTCATTCCATTGGATGAGGCGGAGGATGGCGAGGAGGAGTCGAACGAAGATTACGTGACGGATAGTGTGGATAATGATTCTTCTGAAGGTGGCGATGATGATGAGTTTGTGCCTCCACCTCACCCAATTTCTGCGCTATCGGCGGTGCCAAATCACTATCACAGTCTGGATCTGGACGCCATGCATGAGAGGACTCTGTTTTCTAACACGGGTGAAGAGGATTAAAACTTAGACGGTGGGGTAGATCGAGAACGTCCCTAGGCTGGCTGGCAGTGGGCTGTATGTCGGGGGGCAACTCCATGAGTCTCGGGTCCTCCAAAACCTCCTGGCCTGACAGATGCCTAACACGGCAAGCCCCACGCCACCAATCATAGTACTCTCGGGTCGGCCTGGTGTCAAACGTATGAGTACGGAGATCCTGCGACCGGGATCAAACCTCCTGCGCCAACCCTCGTACCAATCCTGAAATTGCTCAGGCAACCAGACATCCTCACCACGGCCAGTGGACGTTAAGAACCTATCAGAAAAAATATAAGTGTATAAACTACTGTCACATGGTCACACACATGTCACATTTGGAATAATTGACATCTACACTCAGATAAGCAACGATAAAGAAGACATCAATTATACCTGTCAAAACCGGAGTGCCTGGCACCTGCTGCTCTCTATTGAACTGCCATTTCACCCGATCAACCTGGTGAAACCGGACAATGTTGAAACATACCAGAGGATGACTGACAACCATGTCCCCCACTCCTCCTCCTCACGAACTAGGGAGGGCACAGAGCCTACAGAGCAGGGTCATCGTACACTCTCCAGGCAAACTGAAAAAACCGTAACAGATATAATAGTCAGCCACCCAAAAAGAAGACAACATTCAGAAAAAAATGAATGCACTTATGGTGGTAAACATGGAACTAACCTCATCGAATCGTAACCGGTCGATCGAAACCCTTCAATGCAGGACCCTGGCCTCATGCTGATCCTTGCTCTATTGTTGTAATCCAACCAACCTGACACCACCCACCAAAATATATCCAGTTCATTAAGTTTCCATAAGAAGTTACAAAAATATTTAAACCAAATACAGAAATAAACATTTGTTCCCTCATAGCCAGAAGATAATAGTAGATCCCTCTATCTGGTGGACACCACTAAGAAAATCTCTGATAGATCCAGGACATCAACAGCGGAGTGCAACCGGCAATGTCTGTGATGCCCCGCTGTGCCGCCGAACAAAGTGACTGGTACGTCCAGGCTAGCACAGCCGAGCCCCAAGAAAATGCCCTACACTCCCCGAAGTCCTAGAGAAGAGGGAGCCAACGCAAGTGCACCAGGTTGTTGGACTTGTCAATCATCAGATATCCTCCGATCAGTAACATAATATAGCACCTGGTGTACTGTCAGAGGGTCTCCGAGTGAGCCACACAAGCTTGAGCATGAACGACTCCTTCCTCTGCGCAGCCTGCTGTGGTGCCACCGGGGGCCTGGCACCAAGCAGCTCCTCCACCAATGCCCACGTCTCAGTGTGGTACCACCTACCAAAGTCACGGAGGCATCCCCCGACGGGGTTTCCGTGTGCACGTAGGCCTAGGTGGTACGCCACGTCCTGCAGGGTGATAGCGATCTCACCCCACGGGAGATAAAACGTGTGCGTCTCCGGGCACCATTATTCCACGAGTGCCAAAATCAGGAAATTGTCAAAAGTGAAATCCCTGAGGGGCACCATGGCACCGAATCTAGCCTCAGCCAAATACGGTACGATGGGGTCGGGTTGAGGAAGGGTATGGCTCACTCATCGAGGTAGTAAAAGGCGAGGCCTCTGAAAAATATAAAAAAAAAATCAGCCTTATAAAGAAACAATCTTAAATTTTTGGTCTATTTATTTCTTACAATTTCGTTTTAGTTTTGCAATTAGAACATATTAAAGTAAAATAAATATTTCCTTGTTACTTACATCTACTTCTACTTAGGAACATATTTCTATATTTCTAACTTACACATATTTCTAACTAGAATACATAGTAACAACCTAGTACAAGAAAAATAGAGTTCCAAACTAATAATTATGTCATAACAACCTTTTACAAGCAAATAGAGTTCTAAAATCCTCTTAGAGACCTACTACTAAACCTGCCAACTACGTTCTGGTTCTTCGAGACTACCCTAACCATTGCCACATACTTAGATTAAACAAACATAACAAAACTAACCTCAAAGTCAGCCGCCCCAACGTAATGCGACGTCTCGTTCAGCTTGTTGATGTCTCCGTCATTTTCCGCCTGGCATGCCATCGCAATATCAGTTGAAAATCGGGTGAGAAAAGGATAATAGAGAGGAGAAAGTGGTTGACAAGGTCAAACTGGGACCCAGAATGACGCTGTGCCCGACATATACTTATAGGCGTCGACAGACCTTATCTCGTTTACAATATAAACGAGATATACACGTGTCAGCTTGATGAGCCTTAACGAGATACATGAATAGTCATCTCGTTCACAGTGTAAATGAAATAAGAGCGGATAATTTAAATTGGTAAATAATTTTTAAATTATTTATTTTGATAATTATTATATTTATTTTATTTATTAAAATAAAAAATTCTCAAAAAATTTGAGTCAGATAATTTAATTTTTAACAAATTTTAATGGTTAATTTTTTTATATTGAAATATTATTGGTAATTTTTGTTAATATTATAATATTTTGGTATACAGTGATATGAAAAGTATATAGCATAAAAAGAAATTATGAATAATAATTTTAAATAAAACAAAAAATAATAAATAATAAAAAAAATCATGAATTATAGTTTCAAATAGGACAAAAAAATAATAAAAAATCTTGAGTCACGATTTTAATTTTTAATTTAAAAAAATTATAATTTACAAAATCGTAAATCACGATTTTTTTTTATACGAATCAATATTCACCATTTGTATTATGCATCAAATTTGCTCAATTCACTAATTTAAACTCATATTAGTATATTACACAATTTCATCCACATAAAAATAATTAGTAAAATTAATTATTAAATCAATCTTTACTCTTTTATTTTGTAAGACAAATTATTCTTATATCAAATTTTGCTAAAAATTTAGATAAATTAATTTATGTCATTATTTTATAAAGACATAAATAGTTTCCAAGAATTTTTAAATTTTTTACACCAATTTCACTATATAGACAAATAATTTGATATGAAAATTGATTTATTTAACAAAATAAAATATTAAAAACTGATTTAATAATTTTATATTATTGAGAATTAAATTGTCTAACTCAAATTTTATTGGGAACTGATTTAATATATTTCTCATAATTTTAGTGGCCGTGACTTGTGAGAACTTAATTATTAGATTAACAGATTTTTTAAACTAGTGTCTAGTGGTGGTGTGGTGCATTCTTCATATATGGTAGGCCAACCACGAGTTACGTACTTACATGCGTAGTATACTTATATTCGTTTATCTTGTATAATATTAGCTTTGTGAGTCATATATTAACAAAAATTAAATTTTTTTAATAAAATTATTATTTTTAAAATTTAAATTAATAAAAAATATATAAATAACTATATTTCCAACTTTTGTAATAATAAAATATTATATATATATATATATATATATATATATATATATATATATATATATATATATTGAAGAGGTATAAAATAATCCATATATAATAACTGATTTGATTTTTGATGGTTTTTTGTTTAGGTTAGTTGCATGGTCGCTCCTAATATATGTGTGATGATGCACGGAGAAGTTTACTCAAATAGATTCTTTTACAAAACATATTTTATGAACAACAAAAGATTAAATTAAATTAAAATTATTTTATTTTATATTTTTAATTATTATTTGTTTTATTTATATTTTTAAATTATCATTAAAATAATTAAATAATGTTAAATATAATAAATTATATACATAAAATTATAATTAGCAAATATATATATAAAATTATCAATGTCACGTTTTAAATGCTCAATTTAAACTAATTTATAATACTAGATCATCTGGTCATGATCAATATACAGCTGAAGTACAAACTTTTGGAATAATATATGGATATATATAGGTTGATTGCTTATTTATTGGCATACATACATAGTAAGATATAGGTAATGAAAGTTAATCCGAATCAATCCGAATATACTTTTTATTTTTTATTTATTTATTTTTTTTAAATCGAAGATAGGAAGATTCGAATATAGAGAAACTATGTCATTTGAGTTATAATTCGTCATTGAGAATATACATTTTATTTATTTATTCATTTTCATGATTAATAATCTCACTACGCTTAAACTGATTTTGGGGTTCACCAAGGATCGAATTCTTGACCTTTCGGATCTAGCGCTCTAATACCATTAGTGATACTACTCATCCCAAAAGTTCAGCTGATGGAAAAAAGTAACACTAATAATTATATCTCTAATACTCCATAAACCTCCATTATACATATTGTACAAATATTTTATTGACTTCTCCTACTTTCTCTAATATTATTGATCCGTTACCTTCTAACTACCTCGATTTTTATTTTGCATTATGAGCCATGGCTCAATTTCTTTTATGTTAATTGTAAATTTATAACCGGTAAAATTTATAATCGTTATTGTTGATTTAATGACCAAATCGTTATAATATTAATATTTTTTATTAATCTAATGTTTATATAAAATATTTTCTATCTCTCAACAAATAAAAATTGGGAAAATTTAAATAAAAATAATTATAATTAAATAAAACTCCTATAAAAAATTGTATTGTCCTAAAATAAAAAAGTTAAGAGTTAAATTGTTCTAAAATATATCTTAAAACTCACAAACTATTAATAAATTTATTTTTGAAACATTTTTTTACTGGTGGTGGTGAAGTAGAGAAATATCATTATTAAAAATATGTCGCAAAAAAAAATTGCAGTACAAAAACCTTTAAAACAAAAAAAATAATATCGAATAAAAAATTAAATAAGATAACATTAATGTTGATGATATTTGTATTGATGATGATGATAATAAAAAAGATAATGATAATAATAAAATATAGTTACACAATAATAATAATAATAATAATAATAATAATAATAATAATAATAATAATAATGAAAAAGACAATAATAATAGTAGTCATATAGTTAATTATATTATTAAAAATTTTTATAAAAAATTAAAATTCATATAAATTATAAATAAAACTTTTACAAAATTATTTTTTATTATTATTTAATAAATTTTTTAATAAAAGTTATATTATTCTAAAATAAAAAAAAATTAAATAACAAAATATTTTTTTTTGGAACAAAAAACACCTTATTCATAAAGATAGACGGAGACTGAATTGAGGTTTTATTCCATAAGCAAAACCAAAAAACTAGATGACACCTATTGTTGATTGTTCATCGCCGCAGTTAAACGTAGAGGAAGCATTTTATATATATATATATATATATATATATATATATATATATATATATATATATATATCCATTCATGCCTTATCATAAAGTCTTTGCGGGGGAAAAACAATTGGTCTTTGTTATTAGGAGATTCCTTTTCAAAATAGTTCTTAATTAATTTCCACCTTCTAACTTATTAATAACTTATAGTCAAATTTTGTGCACTATCTTCGTCTTTTACAATAATCAATTTGTCTGTATTATTTTTACAATTTTACTAGATAATCAATAGAGAGCATAATCAATAGTAAATAACATGATATTAAGCTGCACTCCAAAACCTATTAAACAAAAAAAAAAATATCAAAATAATTACCTATATTCTAATTTTAATTTTATTTTGATATTTTATTTTTCTATTATCCTAATTTCATCGTAGTCATCCATTTCTCATAACAATCTCTCCTGCCGTGCCGTCACCGTCACCCTACAACACTGAAACTTAGCTCTGTTGTCCTATCTTTAGTCACGTCCACTGCTTCCCTTACTCACGGAAAAAAAAAACATTCAAAATCTAAAAAAAACATATAAAACCATTTTAAATTTATTTTAAAAATTTTAAAACATTCGAAACGTAACAAAAACAAACATAAAAAACTTAATAAAAAAAGAGATATTTGATAATTTTAAAAATTGCAAAACTTAACAAAAGGAGACATTCAAAAAATATTGAAAAAGAACATTCAAAAACTAAGAAAAAATATCTAAAACTATTTAAAAAAATCATCAAAATTCCAAAAAGTAATCATCTAAAACTAGTAAAAAGAATCATCCGAAATTTAAAAAAAAAAACATCCAAAACTAGTTAAAAGAATAACCCAAAACCAAAAGAAAAAGAAGAAGGAAAGGTGGTCGGCAACGATGTCTTTGATGGCACTGCGTGAACGATGAGGGACTCACAGTGGCATTCGGCGGTATGATGTGCGATCATGGCTCCTCAGTACGACACATCAATGCCACGTATGATGTGCGCGAGACAGCAATTGCGCAACGCTAGAGAGGTGGCGCGAAACAGCATCAGTGTCGCCATGGGAAGGGCCGCGACACAGCAACGGCGGCGCACAGAGATTGGGCGAGATCACGTCGCTAGCACGGCTCCTTCTTACAGTGCAGACGCAGACGACTGGGAGGGGCAATAGAGAAGAGAAGGTCTATGCGGTGTCTGACTTGTATGAGTGGCGAGATGGAGGGAGCAGTGGTGGTCCGTGAGGTTGTGTGACGTAATTGATGGAAGGGTGGAGGGTGCCCCATGTCACGGAAGAAGCAGTGCCTCTGCGCGCCGTGATGGGTGCAACGCCAGTGGTCCGTGAGGTTGTGCGACGTGAATGATGGAGGGTGGATGCCGTTACGCATAGCAGAAGGAAGTGCCTCTGTGGTTGGAGCCACGACGCGATGGAGGATGGAGCATCAGTGATCGGCGACACTGCACGTGGCGGCAGTGGTCGACTAGAACGTGGGTGACACCGCGGGGTGTGACAAAGTTGACATGAAGTCAGGTGGTGTGGATCAGGGACGGATGTACATGTATGATTGTGGGGGCAACCGCCTCCACTACAATTTAAAATTTTTTTTGAATAGTATATGATAATAATATTTATTTGTCCCCACTAAATTATTGAATTTGACCTTACAATAATTTTTTACTCAATTTTTGGTATTTCATAATCAATTTAAAAATTTTATATTAGATATCGTTAGAATGATCAATTCTCAATTTAAATGAAATTTGTGTTTTTTCTTAGAAATAGATTCGAAAGAGTATTATTTATCTTTTTTTGATATTAGTTTTAATTTTTTTCTGTAACTATTGCATTAATTGAAAGAATTTTTTTAACTATAAATCTCAATAAGAATTGGCTTCTAATTATTTGAGAAGTAAATTTCTAAATAAATATTTACTGATATATATAAGAGTAATACTACACATCTACGTCTTTTTATGAATTAAGTATAACCAAGTTAAATAATAAGACTTGAAATAATGCTAATCATAATTGATTTTTGTTATTTTAGACTAACTTGAATGGATTTAGTTAACAAAAAAACTTGAATATGTAGTATTATTTTATATAAAAAGAGATATTTCGATTGTATGGTTAAGAAAAATATTACTCAATTTTTAAAAAATATGAAATCTAAATAATAGAATTCAAAATTTTATGTTATCATTTAAATTACTATTTTAATGTTTTAATTTGTAAATTATATATTTTAAAGACTAATTATGTTATATGTACATAGAAAATAATCACCTGTATACATATTGAAATAAAAAATACACATTAAATATAAATTAAACAATACATGCATTTATATATAAATATATAACGATTAATAAATAATTTGATAATTAATTTTTATGTACACATAATTTTTTATAAAAATTATTATTATATTATATATTTTGTCCCATTATTAAAATTTTCTGAATCCGTCACTGTGGTGTAGATGGAGATAAGAATTAGAGTTTGTGTGGTTGGATTTTGAATGTGTAAATTAGAGTAAAATGATGTCTATTTTTTCTTTAAATTTTAAGATTAAAATTAAATAGTATTGTTCATGTTGGTTAGTGTGTGTTATTTTCCTAGACTTTTTTTTTTAGATGTCACACACCTATTAAATTAAAGATGTAATATTTATGATATTCACAAGTGTAAAAAATTGTCTAAATTAAAATTAGATTATGGTTTAAAAGTCTATCTAATTTAAATTTAAATTTAAGAGAAAAATAATTAAATTCTAAATTTTTTATTTTAAAAAGATAAATAAAATTTTAATTAATTAAAAATATAAAAATGTCTATAATTTTTTAAAATATGAAATATTTAAATTTTTTTATTTAAAATATATAAGGATAAATTAATTTTTTAAAAGAATTTAAATATTTTATATTTTAAAAAGTAAAAGATATTTTTATATTTTAATTAATTAAAAATTTATTTGTCTTTTTAAAATAAAAAGTCAATAATTTATTGTCGTTTACTCGCTTAGTTAACAAATCTACGGACGACCTCTCAAATAAAAAAAAAACGCGTTTTTATTTGCCGGTTGCATTTGTCCTTTTTCTCTCTGTCCCTTGTCGTATCCAAATACGTGTATAAGTAAAAGAACTGATTGGGTGTGCATGAATAAAGTTGGTGGGTGCAATACGTACATAAATCTTTATTTCGAATATAGTGTATTACTTATATACTAGCACTAGGTGGAGCAATTATATTAGTTGTATATTAAAATTAATTATTTGTATAAAATATATATTTAAATATAAAATATATATTAAAAATAAATAAAATAATATATATTTATATATAAATATATAATAACTAATTTTAGTATATAAATAATATGAGTAGAAGTCATGAGTCCGCCATTCAAAAAGCACTTTAATTTCCAACGCAAATATGCATGCATGTCTGATCTAGCCATTATGTTATGTATATGTATATAGCCCTATAGGGACTATATTCTATAAGATAAGGTCCCTGCCAGCTATATACTAACATTTACTACCTTCTTACACATTTTTTTCATTTGAGTGTCATGTTACTATTAAAGTGCATGCGTGCATACTTAGCAGGAAAATGATTCCAAAGGCAAAGCCACTCGAGCACGAAATTGAATACACTCTATTATGGAATGAATATATCGATGAAGAGTGTTAGGAGACTAGTAAATTTTATGATTTATAGTTATTAATTAATTATTATTAATATTTTTAATGATATAAAATTATATTTAATAGTATAAAATTATTTATTTTTTTATTAATTAAATATTAGTCAAATTTTAATAAAAATATTTTTAGTTTTCTAAATTTGTTCTATAATAATAATTGGAGGTCTAATTCATCCTTTTAATTTTTTTTAATATTTAAAAATGTTACTTAAATAATTTTTTATTAGTAATAGGTATATGTTCAATTGTAATAAATTATTTTTTAGGTAGTTATATCTTACAATTAATTATAGGTATACATTAAATAATTAATAAATTAAATTAATTTATATTCTAATTGACATATATTAAAGTGATTCACTAATTACAATTAAATTTATATCTACTATTAATAGAAAATGATTTAAACAACAAAAAAATGTAAATATAGAATAAAATATATATTTAAACTAAATGAAGCCTAAAATTATACAATTTATCCCGAAAAAAAAAATGTTACATAGAACTCTCAAAAGGATATTTTTATATAAATCGAATGAGCTCATTCGAATTACCTATTCTAACACTAATTCGAATTAGGCCAATTTGAATTACTAGATATACACATAAATTGAATTTGACCAATTCGATTTAAGCATGCATGGACATACCATACGGCATAATTCGAATCAATGTGATTCGATTTAATAGGACATTCCATACATGCTTAAATCAAATTGATTAGATTCGATTTGTGTGTATCTCTAGTAATTCGAATTGGCATGTTGTATTGGAATAGATAATTTAAATAGGACTCGTTTAATTTATATAAAAATATCTTTTTTTGTGTAAATTATGTAATTTTATGTTTCATTTAGTTTAAATATATATTTTATTCGTAAATATATGTTATTTTTTTCAAAATATTAAAATAATAAAAAATTAAGAAAATATTTAAAAAATAAATTAGGATTCCCAATTATTTTCACATGGAATAATATCTCCAGAAGAGATCATAGATTAAATTTGAGGTGTGTGTCCTTTCACGCGACTAATTAATGACATGAGGGTGGTGTTCGTTTTTTTATTTTTAAAAAGATGTGGATGAATATAGATTGGCAGCAACATGTGTTAGTTAAAAGTAGCCAACACCATTGCTGTGGATGAATATTGAAAAGGGGTCTGCAGAGGGGAGCGGTGCAGCAGAGCATGCAACACGAACATGTCAGTATGTCATCAAATGATCAAACCAAATTAGAATGCTCATCTTTATAATAAGCCAAACGCACTGCTGTGCAACATTGAACATGTGATCAATAATCAATTACTTATTTAGTTATTTATTAGTTCGTCATGCAATTCTTTGGTTTGGATCTTTGGTCAAAGAGTTCACTAGTTCAGGGCAAGAGAATAAGGAGTAAAACCGTTTATATTAATGTTGAATACTTGGAGCTAGTGTATTTGTAGAGGAGAGATCAATATACAGATCATTATAATTAACATAATCTTAAAACATTAATGATGTAAACTTATCTTATTTAATTTAGAATTTATAAATTGGGAGCCACTCAAATAATGTTTTTATAAAGATGTTTTTTAATAATTAAAATCTAACACATATAATCGATTAAATCATGTTATTTTTGTCAAAATTAGGCTAGACAAATTGATTTGACCGAAAAATAGTAAATCAAATCTTGAACTGGTCTAAATTAATATTATTTTTTTATAAAAAATGACTAAAATACTTCTATTATATATATTAATTTTGAGAATTTTAAATTTTAGTCCTTTATTTTTCTATCGTAGGATTAGGATTTTAAATTTTTTAAAATTAATATATATATATATATATATATATATATATATATATTATAAAATAAGAGTATTTTAATCCTTCTCTATAATAAGGGTATTGTAGTCATTTTTATAAAAGAATAATATTAATTTAGATCAGTTCAAGATTTGATTCACCATTTTTTCGATTAAATTAATTTGTCTAGCCTAATTTTGACAAAAATAACATGATTTAATCGATTATATAGGTTAAATTTTAATTACTGAAAAACATCTTTAAAAAAAAGACATTTTAGACGTCTTTATCTGAATAGATCCCTTATAAATTTATATATATAATATTTATAATTATATATTTATTATATTAATATTATCTAATTATTCTAATGATAATTTAAGAATATAAAATAAAGTATAATAATTAAAAATATAAAATAAAATAATTTTAGACTGTCTTAAGCTAATATTCTACTCTCTCTCTCTCAAATATTTTTTTATAATTAAGTGTTAGTAGTAGTTATAAAAAAAAAAAAAGAAGAAGAAACAAGTTAAAAAATAAGTAGAGAGTTTAATTTGTATTTGTATTTTTAATATTTTTTATTTTCATAAATTTATAAATAAGAAGGAAAAAATAAAAAAAGGTAAAAATAGAAAACAACATTTTATTATTTTCAATTTTTCATTGTTTTTATTCTCATTATTTTTTTGGACTTGCTTTAACAATTACTAACGCCTTGTTTATTTCGTCAGGAGATTCTTGGGTTTTATTTTTGGACTTGGAGATTCTTGGGTTCTAAGTAGTGCATTCCAATAAAGTATAAAATGGGTACAATTGTCTAGGCCGGCCCAAAACTTACTAAAAAGTCCATATGGAGGACCCGATAGGGCGATACTTGCAGGATAAATGCTGAAAAAAAAAAGTATATTAAAAAAATTTTTTTCCGACCCAAATTTTTTTAGGGTAAAAATATTCGAATAATATTTTTAATTTATAATTACCAAAAATAATATTTTTAATTTATATTTAAAAAAAAAATATATATGAAATACAAATAAGTTTGAAAGATTTAAAATGGAAAATCACTTAGATAAACCAAAGGCATGGAAAAATTACGTATATCACCCAAAGCAAATAATGGTACGTAAATCTCCTAAAGAGTGTAATTATATAAATCGAATCACTATAATTCGAATTACAATTTTTAGTAGTAAATCGAATTAGAGGGATATATTTAGTAGGAAAAATTGTACTACACATAAATCGAATTAATTCGTTTTGATTTATACATGCTCTAAGTAAATGGAACCAGGTCCCATAGATTTAGTAAGCAATGTCCACGATTTCACCATACCCATAATAATTCGAATGAGAGTAGCTCGAATTAGTCCAAGATTTTGTGCCCATAGTAAATCGAATTGGGTGGTTTCGAATTACCCAATAATAAATCTACTTGTCTTGATTCAATTTATATAGGACAAATGCTCAATATAAATCTACTTGTCCTAATTCGATTTACATGTACAATGACTATATATAATTCAAATTTACTTAATTCGAATTACATTTCACCACCCCATACCCCACCTAATCTAGAGAACGCGACGCAGCCTATCAAAATGAAAGACGATCCGAATCGAATCTACTAGTTGGATGGAGTCACACATATCGCTGGTAGCGTGCATGAAGAGGTTAGTAAATAAAATTTAATTATTATTTTATTTTTTGTAAGAAATAAACTATGTTTTAGTTTTATTTAAATCGGTTAGAACTTATTCATTAAAATGATTAGAATGTCTAAACTTCAAGTAATAGTTAGAGTTTTGATTTAGGGGTAGTAGTATATTAGAAGCTACTTACTGATATTAAACTATTTAGAATTTGAATATTATAATTGCTAGAATCTGTAAATCTCGAATAGTGGTTAGAGTATTGATATAATGATAGTAGTGTGTTAGAGTATACAAATAAAAAATGCATATTAGATAAGGGATTCGGAGAGTTTAATAAAATTCTGGTTAAAGTATTTTTCGATTAAAATTATCCATTTTAGATAATTTATATTTTGTAAAGTTTTATGATTGTAAGAGTATTTTTTCAATGTCATGCAGCCCCATCGCTACATATCGAGCATGAGAAGGCAGCATGGTATGTCGTTAGATGATAGGATCATGTCGTACCTCCAAATGGCTGGCCTGGCCCATCTCGCAAGGCTCAATGACCACTGGTTTAAGTTGGATGAGCCATTAGTCAGTGCATTTGTAGAGAGATAGCGTCCGGATACTCATAACTTTCATCTGTCATTTGGTGAGTGCACGATTACGTTACAGGATATAGCCTACTAGCTAGGGCTCTCGATCGATGGTCAGTACGTCAGTGGATGTCTGACGGACTTCGAGAGGTACATCGAAGGAGGCCGTCCGGCGTGGGCTTGGTTTGTGGAGTTGTTGGGTGTGATGCCGCCACCATATTGCATCGACAAGTTCATTGTGAAGTGCACTTGGATGTAGGAGACGTTTCATGCCTTGCAACACTAGTTTTCGGATTATAGTATCCTGAAACTCGGTGAAACTCGTCAAATGTTTCATAAAAATACTAAACGGATCCTTATCAGTAAATTTGATTTCGGAACACATTTTTTTCTTAATTGACCCTCTATAGTGCACCAAAACTAAGAAACTCTCATCACTAGTCATGGTGAGGCTCACTATGATGAAGAATTCATATTCCACAGCTATTTATATACATTTGCATCATAGTAAATCGAATTAGCTTACATCCATTTATATATTTGCGTAAATACCTACTAATTCGAATTGGCTCGTGTAGATTTAGTTGCTGGTTTCCCTCCATGTAAATCGAAACAGCTCTATTCGATTTACTTGGTTATTATTTGAATGAGTAAATTGAATTAGCTTCCATCGATTTACTAAGGGGCTTGATAAACCACTATTTTATGATTTATGTTGTGCTCAATTGAGTGGTTTTTATCAAGTCTTTACTCACTTATTCATATAATTTGCATGGTTTTACAATTCATTCCTTATTCTGTGATATATGTGAGAACATGTTTCCTAGACCTTAAAAATGTTAATTTTAATTATCCTTTATTACCATTCGATGCCGTGATCTATGTGTCAAGTATTTTCAGACTTTATAGGGCAAAAATGACTTAGAGGACAGAAAGGAAACATGCAAAAGTGGAAGGAACGCGCGAAAATGAAGTTTTGAAGAAAATAGCAGCGACGCGCGCGCATGGACGACGCGGACGCGTGCCTAGCGCAGAGCACAAGCGACGCGTACGCATGACTGACGCGTACGCGTGACAAGAGAAATCTCCAAATGACGCGCACGCGTGACAGACGCCACGTGCAGAAAGTTGCAGAATTTGCCCCCAGCGATTTCTGGGCTCTTTTTCAGCCCAAATCCAAGCCCAGAAACACAGAATAGAGGCTGGAGAATGAGGAAATCAAAGGAGGGAGGAATCATTCATTCATTATTGACAATTTTAGGTTTTTAGATGTAGTTTTCTACAGAGAGAGGCTCTCTCCTCTCTCTAGGTTTTAGGATTTAGGATTTCTCTTAGTTTTAGGTTAAGTTTACTTCTTCTCTATTCCAGGTTCAATGTTCCTTTAATTTAATTTCTCTTCTACTTTTATTTATTCTATTACTTTAGTTTGTTTATTTTCTCAATATTGATTTATGAACTCCATGTTAGATTTGATTTCTTTATTTAATACAATTTGAGGTATTTCAGATTTAAGATTGCTTTCTTCAATTCATAATATTGATGCTTTTAATTTAATTTAGATTTCTCTCCTTTTGCTTTGGTTGAGTAATTGGTGACACTTGAGTTATCAAACTCCATTGTTGATTGATAATTGGAATTTGCTGGTTGATTTGGATCCCTCTAAAGCTAGTCTTTCCACAGGAGTTGACTAGGACTTGAAGAATCTCATTGATTGGTCCACTTGACTTTCCTTAATAAACAATTCTCATCATAATTGATAAGGATAACTAGGATGAGATTTCCAGTTCTCATACCTTGCAATGGTTTTTATGATAATTAATTTACTTTCTTGCCAATTTATTTTCTTGTTCCCTATTTCAAAAATCCAAAAAGATACTTTTTCATAACCAATAATAAATCATACTTCCCTGCAATTTCTTGAGAGACGACCCGATGTTTAAATACTTCGGTTATCAATTTTATTAGGGGTTTGTTACTTGCGACAACCAAATTTTTGTACGAAAGGATTCTTTGTTGGTTTAGAAACTATACTTTCAACGAGAATTTATTTGTGAAATTCTTTACTAGCAAAAATCCGTTCGTCAAAATGGTGCTGTTGCCGGGGAATTGCAATTGTGTGCCTTATTATTGGTTATTGTAAATATTTACTTTTGCTTGTTTATTTGTTTTTGTTTTTGTTTTTGTTTTTATTTTTTATTAGCCACTATGAATTCTCACCCCTGTCGCTTTAAGTTTGGTTCCAATATTGTTGTAAGGAATAGAAGCTATAATGGGAACATGCATCAAGGTCGAAATAATCAAAGATGGAAGGAGCCACGAGGATTTGATCAACCCTTTCGGCGACAACGCCTTCCAAGATACCATGGACAACGACCATCCTACGATGCATGCCAAGATAATAGTTATGGTGGACCTTTTCGTGACAACCAACCTCCACCAAATTACTATGGTCAAGAGCCATTCCGAGGTGCGTACCAAGATGATAGATATGGTGGACCCCCTTGTTGTTACCAACAAGCTCCATCATATGCCTATGAACCACCTCCTCAACATAGCTTTGAACCACCATACTCACAAGCCACCCACGACCATTCACCTCCATATGACCCTAACCCTTATCCACCCCAATTCCAATCCAATTACTCCCAAGAACCACCACTTCCATATGCACCATATCCATGTCCATCGACCCGAGAATCACAGGATCGTCTCAAGGAAACAGTGGATAAATTTCATGCAACCCTTCATCAATTGGAGCAAGCGATAAATCGATTAGCCCCTAGCACGAAGGAGACACTAGAAGCTCTGGTGGACAGTAAGGAACATGACTTTGTATTGGAACAAGTGAAGGAAGCCAGAATTATCGAAGAAGAAGAATTGGTTGAAGACTTAGGAAACGCTGAACCTCCATGGGAATCAAGAGTTGTAGAGAATTCCGCCAAGAAATTTGCAATTGATGCTAAGGAGGATAGTGCACAACCCCCAAGGCATGTACCTTGTGAAGAACTAGACGGAACAGATCAAGAAGCAAGTTTCCTTGATAATGATGATCATGAACCAAGATCTCCTAATGATAAACTTGCATCCGCAATTGAACTCTTTGAGCTTAAAGAATCCCCCCGAGTGAATATGAAGATGATGTAGAGGTAGATTTTTCTCAACCTCCAACTTATGACTTAAGTGATGGGGAAGAAATAGAAGACTTTGATCCAGACCTGGTTGCAGTTGAAGAGGTTTGTAAGGAAGTGAAAGAATTCACAGAAGAGTACAAGGGAGTGGAGCTTGAAAGACCACTGGAAACACCTCTCCCAAGGCCATTACCACCCAATACAACCTTCAAGTGGGTAAAATTCTTAGCCTTTATCTTCACTTTTCCACTTGGATATGGTTTGCTTGAAACCGATGGCCAGCTTAGAGCTCTTTGTGGCTTTAAGAGTAAGAGGGAGATGGTTACTAATAGAAGTTGGCATGGAAGGTTCAATACGGTTCCGCACTCCAGATGGAAGTGCAAGGATTAGTATAGAGCTCGATTGAATGGGTTTCGGAAGATGTTTGGGTGTCTCAGTGGAAATTCAGAGTGCGTACTACCCGGTTGGAACAATATGGATCAAAGCGAAAACGGGTACAAAAGCAAGGTTTGGGATCCTGGAATTCATTCTGATAATCACCTGCTTTAACTTGCTCGAAGGCTTTACGTGCCTAGTTTAGGACTCCGGAGGCTATTGGAATTGCAAACGTTGGTGGAGATTTCTAGATGAGTTCAAGCACAAGCCACCATAACAAGGAGCTCACCAAATGTCCAACTTAAGGACTTTAACTAAAAGTGCTAGGTGGGAGACAACTACCCATCATGGTATGATCGTTCTCTTTCAATCTTAATTTTATTTCGTTTTGTTTGTTTTTAGTTTTATTTTATTTTATTCTCCCTAGTATCATTCATAACATCCGCATCAGCATCTGCATTTTGCATTCTGCATATTCAAAAAAAAAAAAAAACACACCACGCGTGGGCGTTGATTCCAAATCGGCGTCTCCATCCAACGCCCAGAAAGTTGGGCTGGAATCGTGCGGCTGGTGTGCGTTAGGCACAAATTGGCCTACGTGTGCGCATCCACGACGCGTACGCATCACTTTCATTCTAGCACATCACGCGTGGACGTGCGCGACGCGAACGCGTCGCATGCAAAATTTTGCCCCCTCAAATGAAACAGAGAGTTGCGCCAAAACGACGCTGGATTCGTGCGTTTAGCACGATTCTAATCGACGTGTACGCGTGCTTCACGCGGACGCGTCATCTCCACCTATCCCTGTTCACACGTTCGCGTCAATGACGCTTACGCGTTGTTGCAATTTTACCTCCTCCACGCGCAAGCGTGACCCATGCGTACGCGTGGATTTGAATTCACTAACCCCCTGACGCGAAAACCCTAGCCCCTTGCGTGCCCATTTTCCCCCTTCCACTCAACGTCTTCTCTTCTACCCTTCCTTTCCTCCATAACCACCCCAAACCACCACGACCCACACCCCCCGCCGTCACCGCCGTTCACCCCTGACCGCCGCCGTTCACCCCTCCCTCTCCCTCCTTCATTCTCTTCTTCTTCTCCTTCTCTCCCCCCTCTCGAAACCCCACTGCCACCCGCCACCACCGCGGCCATCACCGCCGTGCCGCCACCAACGCCGCCGTTTGTCTTTTCTTCCTCTTTCTTTCCTCTTTTCCTCTCCCCCTTCTTCCCCTTCTCCACTCCGACAGCCCCGACCCTCACCGCCGCACCTCTGCCGCGCCGCCCTGCGCCACAGCACCGCAGCCACCACACCAGCGCCGCCGCACCACCCCCTCTCTCTTTGTTTCCATTTCTTTCACTGCGACCCCCCATGTTTTGCTGCTTCCATCTCTGCATTCCAACTCCTCTTCTGTTCCATTAAACCAGTTTGCATATTTCAATTCTGTTTAACCTAGGTTAGTTAGAATTGCATGTCGTTAGTGGATTCTAGGTGGTTAGGTAGCTAGGATGTGGTTAGAGGATTTAGGTATGATAAGTGCTCCGTTCCTGCTGTTTAAATTATCTATTGCTTGGCTGTTGATGTTGCTGTTCACTGCTGTTTCATTGCTGTTCGATACTATTTTGCTTCATCGGATCTTAATTGATTGATACCAATGCTTATATAAATTCATATACATTAGCATTTCTATTGCAATTTGCTTTTTCCTTGTTGATTCAGTAAGTTCAATACATTGCATCCATATCTTAAATTATTGCGGGTTTTTTGAATTTGCTGAGGCCAGGCTGATTGCATTTACCTGCTTCTTGTTGTTTTGGATTGGCTAAATTGCTTATTGCATATACTTTCTAGTTTGGTATTACTTGTTCTAAGATGCATATTACCTGCTAATCCTGTTTGAAAGTGCTATTGCTTGCATTATTCTACTGTTTGATTTTCCGGGAACGTTCCTTTTACAGCCGGAATGCTGCCTAATTTTTCCAAAAACCAGTTTTACTTAACTGCTATTCATGACTCGCCTTTGGTACTTTCACATTGTGCTTTCCTAGGTTTATACCCAAAGTCAACTCATGACATGCTAGGCTAGCATTTCCTATCCTTTTTGGTTCCCTTCCAACTTAAATTGCATTATTGATGATTGTATTCCTCCTTGTGCTTTCTTTCCTACCTGATTTATCATCAATAATTTGCATTATCTGCTTGAATGTGAGTTACTTGTTCTGCAATTATGTAAACTTCTGTTTGCTAGGAACCACAGTACCATGCCACTAATTTTAACTTCCCTTTTAACCTCTTGACTTCATTGACTTCTAACTTCTCTCTCAGTTTTACATTAACTACTTTCAACCCATTTCAAGGCATATTTATTGTTGTTTCTTGACAAACAAGCATTCTACATTTCATTTAATAGTTTTGGATTGTGATTTTTAATTGAATTCTTTGAATTTTATCTTACATACAGTCCAAAATTCTACATCTATCTGACTCATTTCATGCTTTGATTTTCATTCCTCTTTTGCCCATGTACAACTTATATTGCTTGCATACTATTTGCCTTCCTATTTTTCTGCTTTAGTTTGATAAATTGTATCCTGAAATTTCTGTTTTTCAGGATGTCTGACTCAAAAGAAAAGGGAAAGGCTAAAGCCACCACTGGTAAAAGGAAAAGAGGCCAAACATCTATGGTTCTGATAGATATACTACATGATGATTCCTGGCATGAGAAGAACTTTACTCCACAGGAAAAAGCAGACCAACTAGTGCCTGCGACTGATCCGATCAAGTTCGCAAATCGCTACTGTGAATTGAAGTATGAGGTCTTTGGGACTAAAAGGCACCTATACTTGGAAAAGACCCTCAGAATTCTAGCTGAACTATAACAGTACACTACAGAACAGATAAAATAGAGAGGCTGGTTCTTTCTAAAAAGGAATTTGACTGAGGTTAATGCATCCTGGGTCTGGAAATTTTATTGCAACTATTATAAGACGACCCTGGATGCAGTACAGCTTAGAGGGAAGCAGATTTTAGTTACTGAGAAGGCCATTGAAGATATCCTCCATTTCTAGCTTAAGTCAGATGAACCAGATGGTTACCAGAAGGCTGAGAAATCCACGAGGTTTATGAGCTTTGACTGGGAGGCAGTGAAGCACACCATAGCCGTTGATCCAGCTGTCCCATGGGTTATGGGTAAGTCGACAGTGAACCCAAAAGGCATAAAAATTATTTACCTTAATGATGAGGCTCGGATATGGCAAGTAATCCTGAGCAACTATGTGATGCCGAGCACTCATGAGACTGAGGTGCCAGCTGCCATGATAACTCTCATCTGTTGCGTTATGGAAGGCAAGGACCTATACCTTCCACAGTTCATCAGGCACTCCATGGCCAGGGTTCATGTCTGAGGCACTCTGCCATTCCTCTATTTGATTACCCAGTTGGGCTGCCGGGCGGAGGTACCCTGGGAGCCTGAGGATGAGAAGCCCCCAACTGTCGACTGCAGGAAGATCATCCCACACGGCAAGAGGTTCGAAGCTCTGGGCCACAGACCGCCCTCTCTTACCACCTCCGCTGACGCAGCCACATCCTCTGCTGCCCCTTCAGCACCCGCTGCACCACCCACACCCACAGCACCCTCACCAGCTTTCCATCCCATCTACCACCTTGTGCACCACCTCTTCGAGCGACTGGATCAGATGGAGCGCCGCAACCAGCGGCATTATGAGCGGTCTGAGCGTCACAGTAAGCGACGCTATGAGCATTTAAAGCTGATGATCAGGTCAGGACACACTGACATCCCTTCTGAGCCTGACACACCATCGGAGCCTGATAAACCACTATTTTATGGTTTATCTTGTGCTTAATTGAGTGGTTTTTATCAACTCTTTACCCACTTATTCATACTATTTGTATGGTTTTACAATTTCTTCACAGAATTTGTGCTATGATTGAAAACATGCTTCTTTGGCCTTATATTTGCTAATATTAATCCTCTCTTATTACCATTAGATGTCGTGATATGTGTGTTAAGTGATTTCAGGGATTACAGGACAGGAATGGCTTAGAGGATGGAAAGGAAGCATGCAAAAGTGGAAGGAATACAAGAAGTTGAAGAAGTTGCTAAGCTGTCCAGCCTGACCTCTTCGCACTCAAACAGTCATAACTTGAGATACAGAGGTCCAAATGATGCGGTTTTAGTTGTGTTGGAAAGCTAACGTTTGGGGCTTCGATTTGATATATAATTTGCCATATTGGCCGTACAGCTAGGCAACGCGAATGCGTCCTCCACGCGGACACATCGCAGTGACAAAAATCAGCGTGTTTGATTTCATAACCAGCGAATTCTGGGCTGTTTTGACCCAGTTCTCGGCCCAGAAAACACACATTAGAGGCTATAAAGTGGGGGAATGCATCCATTCATCAGGAAGACTCATTCATAATAATTCACTTTTTATAATTTAGATGTAGTTTTAGAGAGAGAGAGAGAGGCTCTCCTCTCTCCCTTAGGATTTAGAATTAGGATTTCTCTTAAAGGATTTAGGATTTCTTATTATTTCAAATTACAATTTCTTTTGAGTTCCATGTTCAATGTTTCTTTTACTTATTTTCTCAATTTAGTTTATGAACTCTTTATGTTTAGATTGATTTTCTATTTAATATAATTTGAGGTATTTCAGAATTATGATTGTTTTCCTTTATTTATATAAATAATTTAGATTTCCCCCTTTTTGCTTTGGTTGATTAATTGGTAACTCTTGAGTTGTCAAACTCATCATGATTGATAATTGATATCTTTGCTGATTGATTTAGATTCCTATAACTCTAGTCTTTCCTTAGGAGTTGACTAGGACTTTAGGTGTTAAATTGATTTATCCACTTGACTTACCTTCATAGTTAGATGTTGACTGAGTGGGAGCAAAAATATAATTCTCATCACTATTGATAAGGATAACTAGGATAGGACTCCCAGTTTTCATACCTTCCCAAGAGTTTTCTTTGCTATTGATTTAATTCCCTGTAATCTATTTTCCTTGTTCAACCTTTCAAAAACCCAAAAATATACCTTTTTCCATAACCAATAATAAATCATACTTCCCTGCAATTCCTTGAGAAGACGACCCGAGGTTTGAATACTTCGGTTATTTATTTTTATTGGGTTTACTTAAGTGACAAACAAAACTTTTGTACGAAAGGATTTTCTGTTGATTTAGAAGCTATACTTACAACGCGATTATATTTGTGAATTTCTTTACCGATAGAAAATCCGATCGTCAGAGCCATCTGAGGAGGGGGCGGATGAGCAGGCAGAGCCCCAGCAGGTAGAGCCCCAGCATGAGGAGCCTCAGCAGACACAGTCGGCAGATCCACAGGCCCCTATACAGGCAGAACCTTAGGCACCTTCACTGCCAGAGCCCATAGAGACAGCATCAGCACACCCCTCCGGAGGTGACGACCCTTCACACCCAGCTTGACTGAGTATCGAAGACGATGCTATTATATAAGTGTGGGGAGGTCACCATCTCTAGCGGACTTTATTTTGGTGAACTACTTTCAGACCCTTTTTATCCTATTTTGTTTCATTTTCTGTATTTTTATTTTATTTTATTTTATCTTATTTTCTTTCCAGTACTTGCACATTTTCTTTTACTGTACTTTCGTCTATTTATACTTTATTACATTTTGTACTTTGGGTTGTATATATCTTAGATATTTAACTTGATTTGCACTTTTAGCTTATTAGTTGTGATGTAGAAAAATATGGATTATTAAGTTTAGTTTACCATTTTTAGCATATGAGAATTTGGTTTAATTGAAAATAGAGAGTAAACTAGAAATTTTTAGATTTTCACAATCACAACAATTCACTTAGCATAGATATATAATAATAAATGTTGGTAAACTGACGACATTTTCAAGGAATATATTTATTTTTATAAAAGCCATTCAAAGATTCACATTGATTGAGTTGGAACTCTTTATTCTTACTTGCATGATATACATAAATGATATATAGTTTTTGAGCCAAAGAACACACAACCTGTGAGATTTGAGCTTAATTGCATGGCTATATTATTTAGCCATAATATTTTATTCTTGTGTGTTTCTTCACTATGATTGCATACTTTACTTTGTTCCACTCTATATATCCACTATTTGATGTATTTATATACTTGCATATGACTGAGGCCATTACTTATTTTTGCTCACTTATCCCAAATAGTCTACCCTTTTAAGTCACCATTGTTAGCCACCTTGAGCCTTTTAATCCCCATTTATTCCGTATTCTACCACATCACTAGCCTTAAGTGGAAAAACAATTAAATATCCCAAATTGAATCTTTGGTTAGCTTAAGATAGAGATTGTGTATCAACTAAGTGTGGAAAAACTGTGGGAACTTGGGTTGACAGGAAAGTGCTAAATTGACAAATTATTTAGAATTTGGGTGCATGCTCATGTGAAACCAAAATAATTGAAATACCATGTGCATTGATATATGTTATGTTTATTTTTAAAAAAATCCCTATAATTAAATAATCAAATAAGGGGACAAAATTATCCCAGTATTAAGTTTAGTAAAAAAAATCAATGCACATGTAATAAAAATTAAAAATGATTTGGTACATGAGTGTGTGATACAAAAGTGAGAAATTTGGACAGTTAGGCATAATGTTAGAGTTATACAGAATATGTGTATGTTAGGTGAGATCTTAGACTAATCAAGGATTCAATTTATAGCTCACTTGGCCATACATATATACTCACCTTTGCCTTAACCCCATTACAAGTTTGAAAAGACCTCATGATGATTGCATGTGTACATTGAATAGTTGTTGATTGGTTAGATGAAGAACAAAGTTTTAGAAAGCATGACTAGAGAAGAGCAGAGTGATTAACCCCAAACACTGAGTGATTAGAGTGTATATACAAATCCAGTGAGGGTTCAATAGCTCATCTCCATATATCCATGTTTGATCATTACTTGTCTTGCAAGTTTGTGAACTCTTTTGATTAACTCAACTCAACTGTGAATGTGTTTTAATATGATTTAGCCCTTGGTTGTGCATATGTGATTCCTTGAAAAATTTGACTCAATTTAACCACATGTAAGCTTTATATATCTAGGTGGATTAGAATTGCATTATTCATTTAGGTAGCTTGCATTTAGATAGATTGCATTGCATAGATTCCACCATTCTACCTTCACTCTTTTTCAGTTTCTCTTGAATTTAGCATGAGGACATGCTAATGTTTAAGTGTGGGGAGGTTGATAAACCACTATTTTATGATTTATCTTGTGCTCAATTGAGTGGTTTTTATCAAGTCTTTACTCACTTATTCATATAATTTGCATGGTTTTACAATTCCTTCTTTATTCTGTGATATATGTGAGAACATGTTTCCTAGACCTTAAAAATGTTAATTTTAATTATCCTTTATTACCATTCGATGCTGTGATCTGTGTGTCAAGTATTTTCAGGCTTTATAGGGCAGGAATGGCTTAGAGGACATAAAGAAAACATGCAAAAGTGGAAGGAATGCGCGAAAATGAAGTTTTGAAGAAAATGGCAGCAACGCGCGCGCTTGAACGACGCGGACGCGTGCCTAGCGCAGAGCAGAAGCAACGCGTACGCATGACTGACGCATACGCGTGACAAGAAAAATCTCCAAATGACGCGCACACGTGACCTACGCGTACGCGTGACAGACGCCACGTGTAGAAAGTTGCAAAATTCGCCCCCAGCGATTTCTGGGCTCCTTTTCGGCCCAAATCCAAGCCCAGAAACACAGAATAGAGGCTGGAGAATGAGGGAATCAAAGGAGGGAGGAATCATTCATTCATTATTAACAATTTTAGGTTTTTAGATGTAGTTTTCTAGAGAGAGAGGTTCTCTCCTCTCTCTAGGTTTTAGGATTTAGGATTTCTCTTAGTTTTAGGTTAAGTTTACTTCTTCTCCATTCCAGGTTCAATCTTCCTTTAATTTAATTTCTCTTCTACTTTTATTTATTCTATTACTTTAGTTTGTTTATTTTCTCAATATTGATTTATGAACTCCATGTTAGATTTGATTTCTTTATTTAATACAATTTGAGATATTTTAGATTTAAGATTGCTTTTTTCAATTCATAATATTGATGCTTTTAATTTAATTTAGATTTCTCTTCTTTTGCTTTGGTTGAGTAATTGGTGACACTTGAGTTATCAAACTCCATTGTTGATTGATAATTAGAATTTGCTGGTTGATTTGGATCCCTCTAAAGCTAGTCTTTCCACAGGAGTTGACTATGACTTGAGGAATCCCATTGATTGGTCCACTTTACTTTCTTTTATTTAGTAAGGGTTAACTAAGTGGGAGCAATAAAAAATTCTCATCACAATTGATAAGGATAACTAGGATGGAATTTCCAGTTCTCATACCTTGCAATGGTTTTCATGATAATTAATTTACTTTCTTGCCAATTTATTTCCTTGTTCCCTATTTCAAAAACCCAAAAGATACTTTTCCATAACCAATAATAAATCATACTTCCCTACAATTCCTTGAGAGACGATCCGAGGTTTAAATACTTCAATTATCAATTTTATTAGGGGTTTGTTACTTGTGACAACCAAATTTTTGTATGAAAGGATTCTTTGTTGGTTTAGAAACTATACTTTCAACGAAAATTTATTTGTGAAATTCTTTACTAGCAAAAATCCGTTCGTCAGGGCTAACTATTCAACTATAAATCGAATCAGTCTCTTTTGATTTACTTATGACTACATTAATTCGATTGATGCTGATTCAATTTAGTACCTGGATATAGCTAAATCAAATGACACTGTTTCAATTTACAGAGAAATACCACTAGGGACATGCACGTAAAGTAATTTTATTTGGATGATACACATCATTTTTTCATGATATTAGTTTATATACGTGATTTGCTCGATTTAAAATGTAACGGAATGATATATATATATATATATATATATATATATATATATATATATATATATATATATATATATATATATATATATGATCGATCAATAAAAATACTCTAACACCACCTTTATCATATATTCCATACATAACACTAACTAGATATCATATTCATGGAATACGATTCACTTTCAAGATGTCTTGGTGGTGAAATGGTAGACACGCGAGACTCAAAATCTCGTGCTAAAGAGCGTGGAGGTTCGAGTCCTCTTCAAGGCATAATATTGAGATCTCTTATTGAATTGGAATAAGTTCAGCAGCGCATCACGAAATCTTGGTGATCTTCTCTATCTAATGAATGGGGAGTCTGTTTTGAAATTATCTGCCTTGCACCTCCCGAGATATGCTTCAACAAAAATCACATAGGGGTAGATTGATACAATAGAAACCTCTAGTAAAATGCTGTCCTTGGGAGGGGAACAACAGCTGGAAACGGCTGCTAATACCCCGTAGGCTGAGGAGTAAAAGGAGGAATCCGTCCGAGGAGGGGCTCGCGTCTGATTAGCTAGTTGGTGAGGCAATAGCTTGCCAAGGCGATGATCAGTAGCTGGTCCGAGAGGATGATCAACCACACTGGGACTGAGACACGGCCCAGACTCCTACGGGAGGCAGCAGTGAGCCTAAGACGATAAAAATTCATATAATCAGTTACTGTAGTGACAAAAAAAAAATTGTACCAAAAATTTATAATCTAAATTAATTTTGATAACTTGGATTCATATGGTTTTATAATACAAAAAATGTGCACATTTTATAATCGTTTTTTTCCCTAATTAGGGTAGGGATGACAAAAAAAAAGCCACAAAATTAGATATTCACAAAAATTATATGTGACAGAAATTTAATAAGTATCCAAAAAATTCTACGAGAATAGAAATGGGAATAGAGTTAGAATAGTAAGGATTAGAACTTTTAGCAGAAAGAACCGAGTGACCTTTGTCACTATCCTAATCCAATTGGTCACAGTTATAATCAATACAAACTGACCCGGCTATCATATTTGATTAGGATTTGTATTGATTTGGGCCTTACGCCGTTTTATTTGACATCAAGTCAAGTCTGACTCGAATGAACAGATCTCGATCCGGATTATAGGACTGAATCAATTTGTGTTTATCCTTATTCTGGGATTATCATTTATAGCTAAATACAAAAATATAAATAATTAATTAAAAAATTATTTGAAATCACAACACTGATTTTAAATGAAGAAAAATATTATTCTTAGATGAACATTGTGAAATTTAAATTGTTATAAATTCTTGGTAGTAGGATATATGAATTTTTTTTGTCTAATAAAACTCAGAGAAAATCCAATCGTAATAAAATCCAAGCCTCACTTAATGTTTTTCAGATACGGAACAAAGATCTAACATTGGAAAAAATTGTTATACCAAGCATTTGGAGTCTTATTTAGAGAGACTTAAACTCCTTCAAAAATAGTCAATAATACTTAAACATGTGTTAATAATAAAATAAAAAATTTTAAAATTAATAAAATTATAAGCACATTATATATAGAGTAAAGTATTATTTTTGTCCCCAACGTTTGGAGTAAGTCCCAAAGTTGTCCCTAATGTTTCAATCGTCCTATTTAAGTCCTAACGTTTCAAAACTGACTCAATGTTGTCCTACCATTAGAGATCCGTTAACAGAATTAACGGCGGGACAAAATTGAGACGATTTTGAAACGTTAGGGACTTAAATAAGACGAAAACGTTAGAGACAAAAATGATACATAGAAATAAATTTTAATTTTATCTTTCAATAATATTAATTTTTTACTATACATAGTATTCAATTATTTTTAATCACATATAAGTAAATTATACTTAATCATATTACTTTCATTTTAAATAAATTTATTTTTTTTATAATTTTACTCTTAAAGATTTTTAGTTATCATGAAATATTTATAAAATGACTAGTATATAAACTTGCAATATATATATATATATATATATATATATATATATATATATATATATAATAAAATATAAATTATTCCTTTTGTCTATAATGTATCAAAATTTTTTAAAATTATAAAAAAAATAAATTTATTTAAAATGAAAACAATGTGATTAAGTGTAATTTATTTAGATATAATTAAAAAATAATTGAATACTATGTACAGTAAAAAATTAATATTATTGAAAGATAAAATTAAATTAAAATTTATTTTTATGTATCGTTTTTGTCCCTAACGTTTTCGTGCTATTTAAGTCCCTAACGTTTCAAAATCGTCTCAATTTTGTCCCACCGTCAATTCTGTTAACAAATCCCTAATAGCAGGACAACATTGAGTCAATTTTGAAACGTTAGGGACTTAAATAGGACGATTGAAACGTTAGAGACAACTTTGGGACTTACCCCAAACGTTAGGGACAAAAACGATACTTTACTCTTATATATATATATAATGTATATATGAGGTAACGTCATATAACCGTTATTGTTAATAAATTAGTATTATATTATATATACTAGCGGCTCAACAGGCATTAACGTGCCTGTTCAGCCGCTTTTCTATTGTTTTTAAGAAATTAATTTTATTTTTTTGTTAATATATCATTCACTCTTTAAATTTATTAGATAAGTATTTTTTATTTTAATGTTGATGTGGCTTTATTTATATTATATTTATTAAAATTAAAATTACTATAAACCAAAATATAATTAAAAAATAATAATAATAACATTATTCTGATTCAAAAAGAGTATATATAAACCAAAATACATGTTAGTTATTTACAGAAGATAATTTTTACTTAAATGTCATGGATACTCATATTTGTCTTCTTCTTTTTTAAATGGTAGGCCAAAATATGAATCTAAATACGAAGAGGTCTTCATTTTTTTTATAAATAGTGAAAAAATAGAATAAACGAGAATGCTTACTTTTTTCGTTTTTAAATATCAAAATATAAAAATAATTAATAAATAAAATAGGGGAGTATAAAAATTGTGTATATGAAAAAAATCTTTCGTAATTCATCATATATATTCTTATCAATAACTTCTTTAGTTTTAAAAAAAGGCCAGATTTACTGACCATAAAAATAAATATATAAACCCTTCAAGATTATTCAATTAAAAATTATGTGTAACAAAATTAAAATAAAAATTTAAAAACATTATTTACAAATTAACTATTTTTAAACGTTATTAAGTTTAATTATTTATTTTTAATTAGTATTTAATTTAAAGCCGAAATAAAAATTTATATTCAAAACACTCTCTAACTTTATGCATAATTTCAATTGTTAAAAAATATTTTATTTTTTTATTTTATATTTAATTTTTTAAATTATCTTTAATTTTATTATTTTTTCAAAATTATTAATTTATATTTTTATTATATCCCTTGCTATATTAAACACTATTCTTTCTTGCTATTATTCTCTATATGATAAATACAATACTTTACATAATTAAATATCAAATCTAGTACTCTAAATAATGTATTATATAGAAAATTAGTATACTAATATTTTAAGAAACACTTGATAGATGTGATTTTCTTGCATGCATTATATACCAATTAAATAACTAAGTCAATATGCCAAATAAATAATATTGTAAAAGATAAAATTAATAAACTTTTTTTTAATATAATTTATTTATTTTAGTTTAATTTAAAAATATTTATATACTCAAATTTTAAATACAATATTCTAAGTAATCAAGTATTTTAGAAAATAAAAAAAAATTATCCCATTAAAAGTAATTTAAAAAGAAAAATGTTTAAAAAATATTTATAAAATTTTTTCATCCCATCGTTGACAGATAGTTAAATACAAACATATAAAAAATATAAATAAAATGTACATGTTAAATATAAAGAAACTATTTTTTTGTCAAATCAAATTAATGAGAGAAAAAGACATAACGCTATTTATCTACGTGAAAAATTGGTAACAAATTAAAAAAATAAAAAATAGATTAAAAATATAGATTGAGTAAGTAAATTGAAAAAAAAATTTGTAACCGCAGTGGAGGAAGACAAAGGAGGAGGATGGAGACAATTCAATTGAAAATGTTAAGGAAAGGAGAAGAAAAACATCAAAAGAATTATAAAAATGATAATTTTTTTTAAGAAACTACAACAAAAACTCTAATAAAATAATTAGAGTGAAACTACAGAGTACATTGTACTCAGAACAAAACGGTACAAACTAAAACTAAGATAAAACTAAATAAAATATAATTTAAATGAATATCACAAAATATAATAAAATTTACCAAAAATTACTTATCACTACTATTGATGATAATTGAACACTTCTTTTGTCATAAATTATTCTTTTGTTCTTTTCGTACATGCTTCTAAAATCAACATTTATCATAGTTATAGTCTATTTTAGGAAGTTGTCTAAAGAGTTATTCAAAAGGTAAAAATATTAGAGTTGAGTAAGAGAAGTAAAGAAAATTAAAGAAATGATAAAAAAAAATAGATTATTTAAGTGGAGGATTGAGAAAGAAGTTATGTCTGAATTTTTTTTGATAACTGTAAAGTTAGTTTTGGATTATGTTGGCACTTAGCAGGGTTAAAATAGGAAAGAAAATTGGACACCAAACTTGAGGTATTCGCATTATATATTGTTATAGATTATATATTGTTATAGATTATATTACCTTGTTCTCCTGTCTCGTTTTTTCCTTCTCTTTTCATTTTCTCTTCACCCGACCGTCCGTAATTAATTATTATTAAGTATTATTATCGCAAGTTCGCAACTTTTAATCTTGTCTATCACTTTGATTTATAACTATCTATTCTGTTAACTTTTATGAGTTGTTGTTGAAGTTTCACTAATAAAAAGTAAGACATAAAGCATTTAAATTTTTTACCCAAATTATCAAATTAACTTTTAGAATGTATAAATTATAAAATTTATAAATTTAAATTAAATAAAATATTAAACAAATTTATTATGTTGTTATTATGCATAAAAAAATTAAAATAAAAATTTAGAAACATTATTTACAAATTAACTATTTATAAATGTTATTAAGTTTAATTATTTATTTTTAATAGTATTTAATTTGAAGTCGAAATAAAAATTTATATTCAAAGGACTCTTTATCTTCATGTATAATTTCAATTGATAAAAAATATTTTATTTTTTTTAATTTTATATTTAATTTTTTTAATTTTTTTTGATTTCATTATTTTTCAAAATTATTAATTTATAACTTTTATTATATCCCCTTACTATATCAAACATTATTTTTTCTCTTGTTATTATTATACTCTATACACATACCTGTCATTGTCTAGTCGCCATTATTATATTATTTTGTTCTTTCTAGTTTTTTTCTTCTCCTTTCACCTTCTCTTCACCTACTGTAATTAATTATCACTAAGTATTTATATGTTACATCTTTTATACGTTAATCAAATAACCAGTGACATATGCCAAACAAATGATATTATAGAAATTAAAATAAATTATATTTTTGTAATATAATTTATTTATTTTAGTTTAATTTAAAAATAAATATTCATGTAGTCAAATTTTAAATATAATATTCTGTATAATTAATAATTTAAAAATTAAAAAAATAATATTATCCCATATGAAGTAATTTAAAAAAAAATTAATTTAACAAAATATTAAATTTTTTTAATTCATCATTGATAGGACAGACATATTTAAAAAAATAAAGAATACATGTGAGATGAAAAAAAAATAGTTCTTCCTTGCTAAGAAAAAAAGATAGAACACTACCTTTGTATGTGAAATATTGGAGACAAATTAAAAAGGTAAAAGAATTATGAAAATATTAATTGGGTAAGTAAATTAAAGAGAAAAAAAATATAGGTGAAAGTTATACGTGAATGTAGTAACTGCAGTAAAACTAAATGAAATTTGTAACGATGGATGTGATAAAATCGATGGTGTTAAAGGTAAAAAAATAATAGTAGCAAGAAAAATATAACAAAGTGTATTAAGAGGTAAAAAAAGAAACAGTAGAATAGATGAAATTATAAAAAAAAATATATTTTTTTATGATTACAAACAAAATTCTAATAGAATAATTAGAGTGAGGCTAAATTGCTGAACATATTCAAAACAACACTATACAAAGTACAAACAAAGACTAACATAAAATTAAACAAAATATAATTTAAATGAATATCTCAGAATATAATAAGGTCTATAAAAAAACTATTTATCATTACTCGTTAAATACTTGTTAGTTTCTAATTATTATTTTTTTTCATTTCATATATGGCCACAAAAAAATAAAAAAAATAAAAAAAAGAGAGATTGTGACAGTAAAGAATTGAATAGAAGTTATGCGTGAATTTTTGTAACTGTTAGTGAAATATGATAGAAAAATAAGTAACTGTAAAATATTTTTGAATTATGTTAGTAGGGTTAAAATAGGAAATAGAAAATTGGACACCAAACCCCATGTTTTGGCATTATATATTGTTATAGATATTAGTTACATATACTTTTATTCTCACAATTTTTTTATAATTTTCTTTAATCTTCTCTCAAATTTCTGAAACTAAAGTTCTACTGATATTTTTTTTTCGAAAAATGGATCCAAACCAATTCAACTATTTTTTCAATTACTTACAATTTTTTTTTCAAAATCCAAATACTCAACAACGTCAACCTTCAAACTCTCAAATTTCAAATAAAAACTTCACACTATCAAATATATTTTAAAATTCAAATCCACAAAATTTTTCTAATTTTAATTTTTAAGTTTCTTATAATAATCAATTTCCTATGTTCTAACTACAGCAAGAGGAAGTGGCTATGTATTCGGCCTCAGATGTGGACAAGGCAACAATGGCTTGTTTTTTGCTGGACCATACATTGAGTGACTGTCCAAGAAAGCAACAAATCCTAGAAGTGCTTCTTCGATCAACTCGATCACCGTCAAAATTTGCATCGCGATAACCCACTATACAATACTCATTAGATTTAGGATACCAAAGGCAAAAATTAGAAGTGCCATGTATATATCTAATGATTCTTTTGACGACTGAAAGATGAGATTCTTTTGGGTATGATTTGAATCTAGAACAAACTCCAACACTTTGAACTATGTCTGGTATAGAGGATGAGAGATACATGAGAGATCCGATCATTTCTTTATACCTTGTTTCATCCACATATTTGTCATTTTAATTCTTTTTAAGTTTAGAGTTTGGATGCATTGGTGTGCTCATTAGTTTGAAATTTTCTAAACCAAATTTCTTAACCAACTATTTGACATATTTACCTTAATGCACAAAAATATCACTAGGAGTTTGCTTGATTTGGAGTCCAAGAAAGAATGTGAGTTCTCCCATCATTTATATCAAACCCACTAGTCTTTAAATTTTCAAAATCAGCACACAAGACTTCATTAGCCGAGTCAAACACAATATCATCTACATAAACTTGAACTAGATGAAATGATCATTAGATTCTTTGATAAAAAGAGTTATATCTGTGGTACCTCTTTGAAAACTATTTTTCAATAAGAAAGTGATAAGTCTCTCATAACAAGCTCTAGGAGCTTGTCACAAACCATAAAGAGCTTTTGAAAGTTTAAAAATATGGTTTGAAAAATTTTTGTTTTCAAAATCGGGAAGTTGAGTCACGTATATCTCTTATTACTTCCATTCTCGCAATTGGAGCAAAAGACTTATCAAAGTCAATACTCTCTTCTTGATCATACCCTTCAAAAATGCATACAATGGGTATCGAACCCATGCCTCCTTACTAGGCTTCAATAAGGAATGCCACCAAACAGGTGCTTTCATTTATAAATTTATGTGCTAATTATTCTATATATTATATACATACACAACTGAATTATTTTATATTTATTTAATTTAATTTTAGTTTTATACTCAATTTTTTTAATTATTTAAAATTTATAGAATTATTAAAATAAGTATAAAATATTTTAATATTTATTTTAAATTTTTTAGAGTATTGAGCTAGTAGGTCTTCGAAAATTTTGACTTAGGACTAATTAGTAGGGACATATAAGCATTACCACTAAATTTCACATGATAAATTAATGGAGGAACATAATGTGTTCATCATTTACTATCTTAAAAGACCAAATTGGTATTTTTTTTCAAGGGCTAATTAATATGAAGTCGAAAATTTTAAGGACCTAATTGTCACTTTATTCAATTTTTTACTATTTTTTATTTTTTATTTACGTACGACCGGTTCTATCGGTTCAACAAGTGACCCACTGGTTGAACCAGTGGCTTAGTGACCCAGTAACCTAACCGGTTCGATCACCGGTTCGGTTTTGACAACTATGATCTGTAGAATCAGAGTTAGAGACTTCTTGCAAGAATTCTCATTTGTCTTGAACTTGGGTTCCACTTAAATTTTGTTCAGCTGGATTTCCTACATCATTGTCTTCTACAATACTTAAAATTGAGTTAGATTTACAGAAAATAACATATATGGTCTCTTCAATGATCCTATGTTCTTTAAGGTATACTCTATAAGCCTTGCTAGTGGTTAAGTATCCTACAAAGGTACATTCATATGACTTTGGATAAAATTTTTTACAATTGTCTTTTGTGTTCAAAACAAAATATTTACATCTAAAGACATGAAATTACTTAAGATTAGAAGATTTCTTTCCATAGCTCATATGGTGTCTTCTTTAAAAACTTTCAGATAATAGTTCTATTCAAAATATAGCAAGCTGTATTTACAACTTCAGATGAAAGAAATTGGGTATATCACTTTCACAAAGCATGGCTCTAACCATTTCTTGAAAGTTTCTATTTCTCCTTTTAACAATCCCATTTTGTTGAGATGTCCTAGGACAAGAGAAGTTGTGTGATATACCAAATTCATCACAAAATAATTCAAAGTCTTGATTTTCAAATTCTTTTCCGTTATTACTTTTTATGGAAGCAATTTTCAAATCCTTTTCATTTTGAATCTTTTTGCATAAAATAGTGAAAGATGAAAAACCATCATTCTTATGAGTTAGGAAGAGAACCCAACCAAATCTAGTATAGTCATCAACCACAACTAAGCCACAATGTTTACCTCCTAAGTTTTAGATTCTAGTAGGACCAATAAGATTAATATGAAGCAATTCCAATAGTCTTTTAGTTGAAATATCTTCTTTGGGTTTAAAATAGCTTTTAGTTTGTTTACCCATTTGACAAGTATCATAAGTGATGCCTTTGTCGAATTGAATTTTAGGAAGACCTCTAACTAAGTCCTTTTTGACAAGCTTAGAAATTTGAAATATACTAGCATGTCCCAATCTCTTGTGCCATAACTATTTTTTGAAATCAATGGATGTAAAACACACTACATTTTGTTCTTTTAGTTCCTTCAAAGTAAGACCATACACATTATTACATCTTCTTGTAATAAACAAAATATCACCTAATTTTTTATCAACAACTAAGCATTCTAACTTTTTAAAAGTAACCCAATATCCCAAATTATATAGTTGACTAATGCTTAGAAGGTTGTGCTTTAATCCATCAATAAAAAATACATTGTCTATGAATGTGGAAAAATTCTTACCAACTTTACCTGCGACTATTATCTTTCTTTTTTCATCATCCCCGAAAGTCACGAAACCTCTATCGTACTTGTTGAGTTTGATGAAGAATGTTGACTTTCCGATAATGTGTGTTGAGCATTCACTATCCAAGTACCACATGTCCTTCATCTTCTTGAATGCAAGGCAAATTTGTACAACACTTTAGGTGATCTTAGATATCCAAATCATTTTGAATCCTTTGATGTTAAACCATCATGGCTGCCCAAAAGCATTGAAATCTTTAACAACTTTGTACACTTTACTTCAAACTTTTCTTTTAAAAATGAAATATTGATGAGATGATTCTCCATATTTCTTGCATGTTTGACAATGATTCTTCTTTGTTGATTTTTTAAAATGATGTGAGGTTTGAAATATTTTACTTTTGGAGGTTGAGGCTTCATTTTCAACACTTGGTTTTACAAAAATAGTTTCATGTTTATCAAAATAACCCAATCCAGATTTTTCAAACAATGGTCTTTGACTAGCTAGTAATTTGTCTAAGTTACTGAAACTTTGAGAAAATTTAGCTATGTCTTGATTTAAATCTTTAATAATTTTATGAAACCTTTCATTTTCATCAATTCGGTCCATTAAATCAATAACCGAATATTTTCCTTTAAGTTTTTCATTTTTAGTTTTGAGCCGCTTATTTTTCTCAAGTAAATCAATAGTATTTTCGGCCTCACTCAATTTTTTTTAAGGTATGCATTTTCACCTTTTAAAGAATCATTTTCAGCTTTAATTTCATAGCATCTATTAAAAATTTTTCTCACATGTCCAGTTAAATCATCAATCATTTGATAGAGTTCTTCATTAGTTAAAACAGAAAAATCATTTACCTCTTCTGCTTTCTCATGATCAGCCATAAAGAAAACATGAGCTTCATGTTTAAATTCTTCTCTTCCTCTGAATCATTTTTTAAGTCTTCCCATGAAGCCATAAGAACTTTTTTCTTGTCCTTCCTTGTCTTGTCTTCTTTCTTGAACTTGGGACAGTCATACTTGTAGTGTTTGACCTTCTTACAGTGATGACAGATAATTTTGCTGAGGTCTCTTTTGTGTTCCTTCAAACTTGAACTTTTACTCCTTTCTTTGTTCCTCATGAGCCTCCTTATAGCCTCCTAGCAAAAAATACAATTTTGTTATCTGTTAAACTGTCATCGGAATCATCTTCCAATGACTCAATAGTAGATTTCAAAGCCACTCCTTTCTTTTAATGTCACGGTTCATGTGGATGGTTTCATAAGAAATGAATTTTTCTCTCAACTCATCATAAGACATCTGTTTCAGGTTACCACTCTCAGCAATGACAATTGCTTTTGCTTTTCACTTTTTGGTAAGGCTTTTCAGTATTTTCCTCACTAGCACTTGTTTGGTGCAAGTCATCTCCAAAGCTTCCAAGCTATTGATGATGACCGAGAATCTCTTGAACATTTTATCTATGGTTTCTCCTTCCTTCATAGCAAACATCTCATATTCTTTTCTCAGCATGTCGATCATTGTTTCCTTCACTTGTTTAGTGCCCTCATGAGTGACTTGGAGTTTATCCCAAATCTCTTTTGCTGTTTTATACCTTGATATCATCCAGTACTCCTCAAAAATAATTGAGCATTGCATCATATTGATTGCTTTAGCGTTCAGCTCCACCTTTTTCTTGTCTTCATTATTCCATTCAGCTTTTTCTTTGGATGTCATAACTTCTTTTGCACTTGTTTGGTAGGAACTTGTGGACCGTTCATGATGATCTTCTAGATATTATAGTTAATAGATTGGACAAATATCGACATTCTTTCCTTCCAATAGTTGTAGTTCTTACCATTGAAGAAAGGAGGTCTGTTGTTGGACTGACCTTCAGTAAGTGTGTAAGCCACGACATTCGAACCATGTTGTTGGCCATCAGATTTTTTCTCCAAGCAGTGAAGCTTGATTTCTTTCAGACCAAGCTCTGATACCAATTGAAGGTTTGTAAATGGCCAAAAAAAGGGGGTTAAATCTATAACCTCTTTTTTAGACTTCTTTTGCTTTTGCTTCTAACTAGAATGGAAAGTTAGTTACTGTTAATCATGTCAAGTTGAGATTTTAAGAAACAATTTTTTTTTTGTCTCTTCACGATGTAATTAGGAACAGAGCAACTTTTTTGGATAGCTGTGACTTTCGAGAAATAAACAATGCAGGAGATATTTTTATTTTGTCTCATATAAGAGTGAAATAATAGAAGAATAGAGACGAGAGAATCACACATCCATGTATCTAGATTTAGTCACCATGTGCAATGTGACCTACATCCCGTCTCCTCCACAACAGTGGTAAAATTATCACTATCTTTCACAATTATTACAAATACCAATTTTTCTAAGATTCAACCCAATCTTATCTGGGACAAACCCAGCTTCTACCCAAGCTAGATTTGGTTAGGTTCACTCCTTAGACTTTTAACCACTAAGTGCTCATGCAACTTAGTAAGAGAATCCCCTCAAGATCATGTGTACAAAACAGAAAAATATACAAAAGAGTTTAGCATAATTTTCTGGCTTTTCTGGATAACTCTCTTTGCCTTTTTTTCTCAGTGGCTTTTACTGATACCTCACTTAATGCCTTTTTCATTGAAAAAGAAACAAAGAAAGATGAACACTGAAGAACAGAAAATTTAATGTAAACTCATGAAGGAGAAGAAGGGATAGCTTGTAAGCTATGAAGATCCAAACTTATGTGTTCACTCCTTACTTCAATTTCTGGCCATTTATCCCTTTAATAGAGGAGTAAAGCTTCCAAAACTTGAACTTGACTTGAATAGCTTTGACTTCTTCTTTCCCAAATAACATAGCAACAACATAGAGAAGAGATTGGACAACAACATTGATTAAAGTTAACATGCTTTCTTACCTTGTTACTTCTCTTTCTTCCTTTTTCAAATTTCTTCAAGGATTTGAGCCATTTATCAATACTTTGGCTCTAAATTTTATTCTTGACCCTTGATTTGTAGAAGAGCTTCATAACCTCCATTTTCTTCAAGTTTTTCGTTTTGAGCAGGTAGGAGGAAGCATCTTCAACAAGCAAAAATGAAGCACAAAGATGGAAAAATTTCCTGAAACCTTTGGATTTGATATTTACTTTTGTGCCTTAGCCTCTGACTTTCTTCTTCTTTCTCTTTTGTTTCTTGATTTTAGTAATCACCTTTTTTCTCTTGATTTGAACCCTAATCAGGCTTTCTTTTTCTTGCTTACTGTTTTAAACTAATTCACGTGGGTTTTGATGAGAGAAAAGAGAGAGAATGAGTTCGGTCACTTTGGCTTTGGTTCAGAGGAAAATGAGTTGCTTTTTTCCATCTAGGTTAGTGATTAGCAACTATTCCTTAGTTCATTAGTAAGTGAATGAGCTGAATACTATGCTTATGGCCTTGGAGTATCATTGGGCCTTACTTGATGCTCTTTCTTTTGAATTTTGTCTGCACACTAGCCAAACAAATTATTCTCACTACTTTGGATTTTTTGGCCCAATGTTATAATGTTTGATCATCATCGAATTATTGTTATTTCTTTAAACTCAACAAAATATTTACAATCACAGACTCCACTTCAAAGATATTTTCTCACTGCAGAAGAATACTAAATATTATATTTCAACAAATGGCTAGAATATTTGATGATATATTTAATGAGGCATTGTATGAAAAAAGAAGAAGGCAAGATAACATACTCGTGGATAATTGGATCGATGAATGTTTGTTCATGATTCAAAAGAAGAAGATATTAAGAGAAGCTCTTTTCCAACTCCTCGTAGATGGATCAACAGAGATTGAGAAGCAGGACATAATCGTCTTTTCAAAGATTTTGCAGATGAGCCGGTGTATAATGCTGATATTTTTCGACGGAGGTTTCGAATGAGAAGACACAAGTTTTTTTGGATAGTAGATGCCCTTTAAAATATCTATCCATATTTTCAACAGGGGATTGATGCAACTGGGAGAAGAGGCTTGTCAGCACTGTAAAAATGTACTACTGTGATATGAATGTTAGCATATGGCGTAGTAGCTGATGCTGTTGATGATTATGTGCACATAGGCGAGAGCACCACAATTGAATGCTTGGAAAAATATTTTGTAGGTATCATTTCAGTGTTCGAGAATGAATACTTGCGAAAATAAAATTCAATTGATGTACGTCGCCTGTTACAAATGGTGGAGAGTCGTGGTTTTTCTAGCATGTTGGGTAGTATCGACTGCATGCATTGGCAATGCAAAAATTATCCAAAGGTGTAAAAAGTTATGCATATGAGTGATTATCATGGGGTTGCAACTATAGTACTTGAGGTTGTAGCATCTTGAGATCTTTGGGTATGACATGCATTCTTTGGAGTTTCTTGTTCAAATAACGATATCAACATGTTAGATCGTTCACCAGTGTTTGATGATATTCTAAATGAACGTGCTCTGGAGGTAAATTACACTATCAATGATAATATTATACTATGAAATACTATTTAGTAGATGGTATTCATCTTAAATGAGTCATATTTGTCAAATCAATATCAAAGGCACAAAGGGAGAAACACAAGTTATTTGTACAATACCAAGAAGGGTAAATAAAAGACATGGAGCGAGTATTTAAAATGCTACAAGTACACTTTGCAATTAGACATGGTCTAGCACACTTTTGAAAAAAAGAATAAGTTTGCAAACATAATGAGCATTTGTATTATATTGCATAATATAATTATTGATGATGAAAGAGATACTTATGCAGGAAATTTTGCTCAAGACCTAGAGTACGACAATGTCAAAAATGGCTTATTACAACCTCAGTTGGGAGAGGAAGATTTTGCATCATACCATCAATTTCTCCAAAGAAATGCCCAACTTCGGAGTAGGCAACACCATCGACAACTGAAGGAGGACTTAATTGAACACATATGACAATTTCACAATATTAGAGTTTAACTATGTTTTTCTTTATATTAAGTAATTTTGCAAATTAGTTTAAGTTTGAATTATATATTGTGTATTATTGTTATTTATGAAGTTATTAATTTTTTTCGAATATTAATATTTTTATAATAGTAAATTATTTCTTAATTTATAAATTTTAATAATATCATTGTAAAAATATTGGTAACTACTTAATTTTAATTATTTTAATTAATTAATTAAGTGAGACCATAATATAAACTAAATTTAGTTTCTCCTAATGGAAAAGAGAGAGATACTTTGAGTTTTTATTAATTATTTATAACGTAAAAATTAATATGGAGTTACTTTTTATGACAAGTAGACCATAATTAAGGATTGAAAAAAAATATCAAAGAACATAATCTGAGTCCAAATAATAGTGCCCAAACCAACTAAGCAAAAAAAGAAAAAGCTCAATTTCCTTAATTCAAAAGAATTTTAATCATTAGAAAAGTTTTCTTCATTATCAACTTTAATTATATGGCGTAACATTACTATTGTGCTGCAAAAAGTTCTCTCTTTGGTCCACTTCTGCTACACGTCATGATGTCATCTTGATGGAGCAGTAGCCATTGTCTCCTGCCAAGGGCATGCTTCATTTGTTGGTCCTCTTTCAGAGACATGTGTTATTTGTTGGTTTTATTAGTAAATTTTTATATGTGTATATAAAAGTTAATACTCAAAATTTCCCTTGAAATTTAAATTCAAACTCAAATTGGCCTTCTAAATTTTTGTTGACTGATAAATCACTATTTTATGGTTTATCTTGTGCTCAATTGAGTGGATTTTATCAACTCTTTACCCACTTATTCATGCTATTTGCATGGTTTTACATTTGCCTTCCTAATTATGTACTTTGATTGAAAACATGCTTCTTTGGCCTTAAATTCCCTATGATTAATCCTCTCTTATTACCATTAGATGCCTTGATATGTGTGTTAAGTATTTTCAAGAGATTACAGGGCAGGAATGGCTTGGAGGATGGAAAGGAAGCATGCAAAAATGGAAGGAATACAAGAAGTTGAAGAAATTGCTAAGCTGTCCAGCCTGACCTCTTCGCACTCAAACAGCTATAACTTTATCTACAGAGGTCCAAATGATGCGGTTCTAGTTGTGTTGGAAAGTTAACGTCCGGGGCTTCGATTTGATATATAATATGTCATAGTTGCTCTGACGCTAGACGACGCGACCGCGTGCTCTATGCGGCCGCGTTGCAGTGACAAAAATCAGCGTATTTGAATTCTTCTCCAGCGAATTCTGGGCTGTTTCTGACCCAGTTCTCGGCCCAGAAAATACGGATTAGAGGCTATAAAGTGAAGGAATGCATCCATTCATAATCATGCTCTCATATTCACAATTTTAGGAGTAGATGTAGTTTTTAGAGAGAGAGGTCCTCTCCTCTCTCTTAGGATTAGGATTTAGGATTTCTTTTAGTTTTAGGAGTGGCTCTCAATCCCAGGTTCTTTGTTTTTATTTATTTTCCCAATTCAATTTATGAACATCTATGCCAGATTTAATTTCTTTTGTTAATACAATTTGAGGTATTTTCAAATTTAAATTTGCTTTGCTTTATTTATATTGATGCTTTTTAATCTAGATATTTTCTTCCTTTTGGCTTTGGTTAAGTAATTGGTAACGCTTGAGCTGTCAATAAAGCAGTGATTGAAATTGGAAGTTGCTCCAATAACTCTAGTCTTTCCACAGGAATTGACTAGGACCTGAGGATTAAGCTAATTAATCCACTTGATCTACCTTCATAGTTAGAGGTTAACAAAGTGAGATTACAATCCAAATTTCATCACAACTGATAAGGATAGGACCTCCAGTTTTGATACCTTGCCAAGAGTTTATTTTATTATTATTATTTTATTTTTCTTATCATTCAACATACTGCTTCCCTACTTTCTAAAACCCCTACCTTACAAGACTCATAACCAATAATAAGAACATACCTCCCTGCAATTCCTTGAGTAGACGACCCGAGGTTTGAATACTCGGTTATCAATTTCAAAGGGGTTTGTTACTTGTGACAACCAAAACGTTTGTATGAAAAGACTTTTGAAGGTTTAGAAACTATACTTGCAACGAGGATTTATCCGCAAATTTCTAGACCACGCAAAAGTTCTCTCATCAAAATGGCGCCGTTGCCGGGGACTTGCAAACGTGTGCCTTATTATTGGTTATTGTAAATATTTAAATTTTTTTTTTCAGATTTTTATTTTAAAACTTTTATCTTATCTTATCTTATTTTTCAAAATTTAATTTTTTTTAAAAATTATCTTTTTTTTCAAAATATTTTCTTTTTAGTTTTTGTTTTTATTTTCTCTCACTACTATGAACTCTCACCCCTTTGGCTATGAGTCTGGTTACAATTATGTTGCAGGAAGAAGAAATTACAATGAGAACATGCATCAAGGTTGGAACAATCAAAGATGGGAGGAGCCACAAGGATTTGATCAACCCTCATGGCAACAACCACCTCCAATAGACTATCAACAACCACCACCATATGCCTATGAACCCTTTCCTCAACATGACTTTGGACCACCATACTTACAAGCCCCTTTCCACCATTCACCTCCATATGACCCTAACCCACATCCACCACACCAACCACCTTATGAGCCATATGAACCATATATAGAACCACCCCCATTCCAACACAACTACTCTCATGAACTACCACCTCAATATTCACCATCTCCATATCATTATCAAGATGAACCACCTTCTTATTATGAACCCTCTCTCCCAACCAATGAATCCTCATATCCACCCAACCTCCAATGGATGACAGACTTCGTGTTATTCTTCAAAGGCAAGAAAGGATGAATGAGAGTGTGCAAAATTTTGCGGCCACCTTTGGTGAGTTAGTGAATAAAATAGCTTCCCAATATCTGAACACTCAAGAAACTCCCATGGCTACATGTGGAGAATCAAAAGAAGAGCAAAGCATGAAGGAGACACTAGAAACTTCGGTGGACAATGAGGAACATGGCTTTGTATTGGAACAAGTGGAGGAAGCTATAATAGTTGCAGAGGAAGAAGTGGTTGAAGACTTAGAGATGCTGAACCTCCATGGGAAAGTCAAGACATAGAACCTCCTTCCAAGACGGTTGCATTTGATGTTAAGGAGGGTGTACAACCTCCAGGGCATATCACAGTTGAAGACTTGGAAGAGGTTAGTCAAGAGATGGAGAGTAAAGAAGAAAAAGCACAGCCTCCCATGCCCTTGGTAAGTAATGAAGAAGAGATTGAATTGGAAAAAAGCTACCAAGAGGAAGAGGTTGAAATTGAAGAAGCTTGCAAAGAGGTGGAAGTTGTCAAAGGGCACAAGGGAGTGGAGCTTGAAATTACCTTGCCAAAGTTATTGGAGACCCCTCCCCCTAAGTTACCATCATCCTTCACAACATTCAAGTGGGTAAAATTCATATCCCTCAGCTTTCTAATCCACTTGAATATGGGCTACTGGAGACGGATGGTCAACTTAGAGCCCTTTGTGGCATTAAGAGTAAGAGGAAGATGGTTAGTGGTTGGAATTGTCAAGCAAGGTTCAACATGGTTGTGTGCTCAAAGTTTAAACGCAAAGGTTGGTGTAGAGCTCAACTAAATGGGTCTAGGAAGTTGTTTGGCCGCTTTAGTGAGAATTCAGATTGCTTGCTACCCGGATGGAATCACGATGATCAACAAGAAGACGGGTGCAAAAGCAAGATTTGGGACCCCGGAATTCAATCTAGAAATCAGCACTCTTGGGGCCTTGTCACTTGCTTTAACTTACTTGAAGGCTTTTTGCGCCTAGTTTGGGATTCCGGAGGCCATTGGAATTACAAACATTGGTGGAGATTCCTGGATGAGTTCAAGCACAAGCCACCATAACAAGGAGCTCACCAAATGTCCAACTTAAGGACTTTAACTAAAAGTGCTAGGTGGGAGACAACCCACCATGGTATGATCGTTCCTTTTGCAATTTTAATTTTATTTAGTTTTGTTTGTTTTTGAATTTTATTTTATTGAACCTGGAGTTTTGCATAACATTCATATTAGCATTGCATTCTGCATTATATAAAAAAAAATCACGCGACGCGACCGCCTAAGTGACGCGTCCGCGTCGCAAGGAGATGGGAGAAATAATAAACGAACAGAAAGTTATGCAGGAACGTGGCTGGAGGCGTGCCAATGGCACAAATCGTCCCACGCGACCGCGTCATATGGGAATCATGGCCTCCCACGCGACCGCGTGCCCCACGCGGCCGCGTGACCAGGATTTCGACGTCAAAGTGGTGCACGATCGAAAGTTGTGCGAAAGTGGTGCTGGATTGGTGCTAAACGCATAATCCTTCCCACGCGGTCGCATGCCCCACGCGACCGCGTCATATCCTTCTAAAGCCCACTCACGCGATCGCATGCCCACGCGATCGCGTCACTTAAAATTTGGCACTAATATAATCTTGAACAGAGAGTTGTGCGAGTGTGAGGCTACCCTTGTGCCATTAGCCTAAAATGGGTCACGCGACCGCATGACCGACGCGACCGCGTCATTCAGTTTAAGCGCAAGTTGCGCGACCGCGTGCCTCACGCGACCGCGTTGCTTGCGCCGCACAGCTTATCTAAATTAGCCAAAAATATCTTATCTTTTCTTCCCCAAATCCTAATTTCTTTCTTCTTCTCTCTTCTTTCTTCTTTCTTTCTCTCCTTCTTCCCCTTTACTCTTCTATCCCTTTAATTTAATGCATTTATTTGTTCTTTCCTTTTTCTTTTTCAAATCCTTTTCATGCATTTTTATGTTGGTGTTGGAGTTTTATTTGGATGAGTGCCTTAATTTATTTGAGTAGGTGGCTATTCTGAGGAGAGATTTGACAATTGACATTTATTCATGGCTCTCATATACATTTGGATTACATTATTTTCATCCCTATTTTAACTTGCACACCCAGTGTTTGTGAAAAAGATTTTATGGCATTTTAAATCTTATTTTATTTTACTCTTTCACTTGCATGCCTCTTTTTCACAACACTTGTGCTCCACATGTATTTAGGATTATCATTCACAATTGTCATCATTACACATACTATTTAATTTAGCATATTTATTACTTGATGCTTGAGCTATGCTTCTCATGCCTATTATTTGCATGTTTTTATCCTCTTGCATCTTATTATTTTGAATTGCCCTTTTTTGATCTTTATTGTTGTCTTTCCTACATGTTGTAGCTACCATGTAGTTGAGCTATCATCTTTCCTTTGACATTCCTTATCACTTGGAATTTCCTCCCTTCCAGTATTAGTTTTCTATATTTTACACTCTTCATTTTTTCTTCTTCCTTAGGCATGGGTACCAAGCAAGAAAAAGAGAAGGCCACTGACAAGACACCAGCAAGGAAAGGAACCAAGAGATCTCCAACTAAGGCACATCCATCTACAAGCGTCAGTTGGAGCAACCCGTCCACCTGCACATCTCAGCATGCACCAAGGACGGTGCAATCTTTAAGTGTGGGGAGGTCGATACCGATATCCATGGGTTAGCTACTCCTTTATCTCAACACCAATGATTTATTTTCCTTATTCATTGTTGCATTTGCATGTTTGATTGCATATTTGTTTAATTTTTTGCATATTTTACCACTTGGTTGAAGTAATATTTTCTTTTTCAAGAAAATTTTTAGAGAATTTCACTAATTTAAATAAAATTTAATGTTACACTTGTTTGAAGAGATATTATACTGGAACATGGTTTAGAACTCAAACACACAAAACTTGTGAGATTTTTGAGCCTATTTGAATTGGTTACATTTTATCAACCAAAATTCTGTTTTAGTGTGTATTTTTCTCTCTAAAATTGTGATCTTTGTCTTGCTTAATTCTATATTTCCATTGTTTGATGTATACATGCACTTATATGATTGAGGCCTTTGTTTCACTGAGCTTACATACCCATATGGCCTTACCTTTCATTATCCTTTGCAAACCAATTTGAGCCTATTTTACCCCTTTGTTCTTTACTTTAGCACATCATTAACTCTAAGCAGAAAACAATATTGTCTTTAATTTGAATCCTTGGTTAGCTTAGACTAGTGAGAGTTCTCATGAATTAAGTGTGGGAAAAAGTGGGTTTGGAAATATTTGGTTTAAGAATTGGGTGTTATATATCTTTATGAAAATGTGAAAGAAATGTTTAGGACATGTTCATGCATTCAATAATTTAATCATATGCATTGAAAAAAAAGAAAAAATATATATATATAAAAAAAAAGAAAAAAAAAAGAAAAAGAGCAATTAAGCAAAAAGGGGACAAAATGCCCCAAAGTAAGTGAAAGCAATACATATGTACTGTACTTGAAATTAGAATGCATGAATATGTGGAAAACATGGTTGATGGATAGTTAGATATTATATTATGATTACATGGATTGTCTAAAGTTAGGTGGCAAGTTTAAGTTAATTAAGGATTCAGATTTTAGTCTACTTGGCCAAATACAATCCTACCTTGACCCTAACCCCATTACAACCCTTAAAAGACTTCTTGATTTGTGTATTTGTGCATTAAATTTATGTTGATTGTTAGATGAAGAGAAAGCCTTAGAAAGCAAGGTTAGTAGAGAATTGAGAGAATCGAACCTTAAACACTTGAGTGATTAGAGTGTATACACTACCAGTGAGGGTTCGATGTTCGATTCTTTGTTCCCGGCTTTCATGAGCTATTTTCTTCTGCAAGTCTATTTGTACTTCATTTTTATGATTTGAATTAGTGAAATCCAGTTCATATATGTTCTTAAAAGATTTGTTTACTTTTAACCAAGTAGGTAGAAACATTCTGCATATAGTTGCATTCATACAGATAGGTTGCATTTCATGCATTCTACCATTCCTCTTCATCTTTATAGCTTCTCTTGAGCTTAGCATGAGGACATGCTAATGTTTAAGTGTGGGGAGGTTGATAAACCACTATTTTATGGTTTATCCAAGGTTGCGAGAACCGGACCGGTCAATAAACCGGTGAGGTCACTGGTTCAATGGTTCACTGGTTCGACCGGGGTTCAACCGGTTTAATTAAATATTAAATAAAATTATTAAAAAACTTAAAAATAATTTTAAATATATAAATTCAATAATTTCTAACTTAACAAAATTTAAAATTTCACATAATAAATTATTCATTACTTAATATTAGAGGTTTACAAACAACTTCAAACATCAAAGTTTAGGTCCATGTGGATGATCAAAGTTTGACACTTTGACTTGTGACTGATGAGCCATTATGAATGCTTTCATTATCTTTATGGGGTGGCATGGACTTTTTAGAGGGTAGACAAGATGGGATGGCTTTTCTTTACTTGATAAGAAAAATGACATGTGAATTATGAAAGAAATGGACCACATCTTCAAACCATTTTGGAGGGGACTTCTCTGCTTACTTGATCTCGTGGAAGGCTGCATGCAAATGCCATTTGCTTCAATATATAATATATGCTTTACATTTCTCCAATAAAGTTTATTTCGAATGAGTTCTACAAAAGCTTACCCCAGCCACTACCCTAGTAAGTTGTAGTTTATCTAAACACACACAAAGCTGATCTTAGAGATGTAAAATATATGTTGAAATTTTCAAATGTAATGATTATTATTGAGTATTTTCTATTTACAATTCTTAACTAATACCTTGGCAAAATCTTTACTAAAATACTTTCACAAGTAATAAGGTACTGTGTTTTGATTCTTAAACTGAACAAACTTGTAGCTTTGAAAAGCTTTATTTTTCAATGTAATGAAAAGAGTTCAAGTAATCATGTGAACCCTAGGCCTTTGCCTATGGGACTATTCTATAGTTGTCTAACAACATATTTTGGTAAATGATCAGCATGTTCATGGAAGATATAGTTTAGCAATCAGAATCAACACAAGAGAAGAGTAGGACATCCATTCAAAGTATATATACACATACTTTTTCATTCAAAAATTCTTGGAGCCTTCGCTGGACGATTTGTATATCCTGTAAGCAGCAATGCACATTGTGAAGTTACCAATAACGGTCAGCACCGCTTGAAGAGCCACCAATACCTACAACTCATTACAGAACCCTTCATTCATTTTGTATGTTCAACCTATTTCAATAAATTCGAGAGCACAAGTGCACAACTCATTAATCCTAAAATTATCAATAATTATAATATAATTGTGAATCATACAGAATTAGCATTTATATGATATTTATAGCATCAAATAACCCAATTCACTGATGAACAAATAACCTCAGCAAATAAATCACAAACATTCAAAGAAAATCAAACTCATGAAGCAGCAAACAAAAATCAGAAGCAGCCAACAAAAATCATGAAGCAATCAAAACCCAATTCACTGATGAACAAATAACCTCAGCAAATAAATCAAAAAAATCAAAGAAAATCAAATTCATGAAGCAGCAAACAAAAATCAGAAGCAGCAAACAAAAATCATGAAGCAATAAAAAACAAATTCACTAATGAAGGCAAAATCACAAACAAAATCAAACACAGAACCTCAGAAGGCGACGCTCGGCGAGGACGACAGAGGAGGCGGGCTCGGCGAGAAGCAGGACGCGGTGGTGGTTGCGGTGGTCAACGTCGTCGCTGCTGTGGATGGCTGGCTGCGGGATGCGGTGGCGATGGCGATAGCGGTGGGCTTCACTGATGGCTGTGGGTGGCTGGGTGCTGGTGATTTCGAGCTTGGCTGGGTGCTGGTGATTTCGAGCTCTGGAGAGTGGAAAGTGGAAACTGATTGCTATTAGGGCTTCCTTCCATTTACGCGTTTTCTCTCTCTTTTTTTTTTTTTAAGCCAAAACGACGTCGTTTAGCATATTAGTTTTCAAACCAAAAACCGCTAAAAAACCGAACGGTTCTTCCGGTTTACCGGTTAACCGCCGGTTCGACTGGTTTTTCAACCGGTTTTTTGCCAGTCGGTTTTTTACGTTACCCGGACCGGCTAGGTGACCGGTTTCCGGTTTTTCCGATTGAACCGGCCGGTCCGGTCCGGTTTTCAGAACCATGGGTTTATCTTGTGCTCAATTGAGTGGATTTTATCAACTCTTTACCCACTTATTCATGCTATTTGCATGGTTTTACATTTGCCTTCCTAATTATGTGCTTTGATTGAAAACATGATTCTTTGGCCTTAAATTCCCTATGATTAATCCTCTCTTATTACCATTAGATGCCTTGATATGTGTGTTAAGTGTTTTCAAGAGATTACAGGGCAGGAATGGCTTGGAGGATGGAAAGGAAGCATGCAAAAATGGAAGGAATACAAGAAGTTGGAGAAATTGCTAACCTGTCCAGCCTGACCTCTTTGCACTCAAACAGCTATAACTTTAGCTACAGAGGTCCAAACTATGCAGTTCCAGTTGTGTTAGAAAGCTAACGTCCGGGGCTTCGATTTGATATATAATATGCTATAGTTTCCCTGACGCTAGGTGATGCGACCGCGTGCTCCATGCGGCCGCGTCACAGTGACAGAAATCAGCGTATTTGAATTCTTCTATAGTGAATTCTGGGCTGTTTCTGACCCAGTTCTCGGCCCAAAAAATACAGATTAGAGGCTATAAAGTGGAGAAATGCATCCATTCATAATCATGCTCTCATATTCACAATTTTAGGAGTAGATGTAGTTTTTAGAGAGAGAGGTCCTCTCCTCTCTCTTAGGATTAGGATTTAGGATTTCTCTTAGTTTTAGGAGTGGCTCTCAATCCCAGGTTCTTTATTTTTATTTATTTTCCCAATTCAATTTATGAACATCTATGGCAGATTTAATTTCTTTTGTTAATACAATTTGAGGTATTTTCAGATTTAAATTTGCTTTGCTTTATTTATATTGATGCTTTTTAATCTAGATATTTTCTTCCTTTTGACTTTGGTTAAGTAATTGGTAACACTTGAGCTGTCAATAAAGCAATGATTTTAATTGAGAGTTGCTCCAATAACTCTAGTCTTTCCACAGGAATTAACTAGGACCTGAGGATTAAGCTAATTAATCCACTTGATCTACCTTCATAGTTAGAGGTTAACAAAGTGAGATTAAAATCCAAATTTCATCACAACTGATAAGGATAGGACCTCCAGTTTTGATACCTTGCCAAGAGTTTATTTTATTATTATTATTTTATTTTTCTTATCATTCAACATACTGCTTCCCTACTTTCTAAAACCCCTACCTTACAAGACTCATAACCAATAATAAGAACATACCTCCCTGCAATTCCTTGAGAAGACGACCCGAGGTTTGAATACTCGGTTATCAATTTCAAAGGGGTTTGTTACTTGTGACAACCAAAACGTTTGTATGAAAGGACTTTTGAAGGTTTAGAAACTATACTTGCAACGAGGATTTATTCGCAAATTTCTAGACCACGCAAAAGTTCTCTCATCATTGACTCAAATTGAACCTCCAAATTTTAAAGTTAACCTACATTATTCTCTCCATCTATTTCCATTAATAACACGTTGGCAGTCACAAAACGACACATCGTTTCTTTATTGATGCCTAATCTTTCTTAAAACGATATTGTTTGACTCTTTTCTTCATCCTCTTTCTGTAACACCCTAATTACCCTAATCCTTACCTTCCGTCGTAAAGCAAAGGTTAATCAAAGGTTACGATAGTTCTAAGCTTATACATATAATATATAGAAGAAATAATATATTCTAGAAGCCCGATGAAGGATATAGCTCAAAAATCGGATTTGAAAAGCGCAAAACGTACTCACGAAGCTACAAACTTAACGCACAAGATATCTATATATAATATAGCAAAACATAAGAGTATAATAGTATGAAGATCTAGCCATGCTCGCGGAGTTTAAGCCGGCTAGCTAGATACAGACCATACAGAATCTGAAAGTTTAAAAACAGGATATACAAATTTTTCTCTCAAAGTAAGCCTCTAGACAAAAGTAAAATACAAAAGATGAGAGATCTAAACAAAATAAACAAAAAGACTCCAAAACATATCCAGGATCCTCCGCTCTATCACCATCGAAATAACTCACCGAGGTGGGTTGCGACCTGCATCTGAAAAACAACAACAGAATATGGTTTGAGAACCGGAGGTTCTCAGTATGGTAACAGTGCCCAGTGATGTAAGATATAAGACTCCAGGACGCCAAAGGCAATCCTAGAACTTCATATCCATCACAAGATTCATCTTAAAGCATGACTAAAACAATAAATAATAACTTAAAACCTCAACATACTAATAAGGGTAATCTAACTTAGTGCATTTTCTAACTAACAACTCTCCGCTGTCCCACAGCCTTCACCAACCTATCCTCCATGCGATCCCATCGCCACCACCTTCCGAGCCTCCTCAATCCCAGTAGAAAGCACAATTAATATCAATGCAAGTAAAGCACAAGTATAGACATATATATCAAGTAATTCAAATAGGCAATTAGGCATGTTATACAATTAGGCAAACAATTACAAGTCGGCAAAGCATACAAACAGATAGAAGATGCATATGATGAATGCCTGTCCTATTCGCTGTGATATCACATTGTCAGTTCAACTGCCAACCCGACACATCTCCATGAAGATGTCGCCCTTCGAAATCATCATTGGGAACCCCCGAGATATGGTGCTCGGAATACCATCCAGGATTTTGTGCCTGCACACTCTATTGATCCAAGGGATGCGAGCGGGATACTCTTGCCACGGACCTCACATCTCAACGCAAGCAAGACGAACCACCGCCCTTACGCCGCCGCCGCTACCTCAACAGGCGGGATCCAACCACTGTGATAAACCACTATTTTATGGTTTATCTTGTGCTAAATTGAGTGGCTTTTATCAATCCTTTGCACACTTATTCATACAATTTGCATGGTTTTACAAATCCTTCCCAATTTTGTTCTAGGATTGAAAACTTGCTTCCTAAGTCTTTAAATTGTGTATTTTTAATTCTCCTTTATACCATTCGATGCCGTGATTTGTGTGTTAAGTGTTTTTAGACTATATAGGGCAGGAATGGCTTAGAGGATGGAGAGGAAGCTTGCAAAAATAGAAAGAACACAAGAAATAAAGGAGATGAACAGCGAGGATCGACGCACACGCATGGCTCACGCGTGCGCGTGACTTGAAGCTTTTCATAGCAACGCGTACGCATGACAGGCGAAATTGCACAGCGACGCGTGCACGTGACTGACGTGCACGAGTGACACGCGCAGAAGATTATCGATGCATACGCGTGACTTACGCATACGCGTGACGTGCGCCACGTGCAGAAATTGCAGAAGATGCTGGGGGCAATTTTGGGCTGGTTTTGGACCCAGTTTTTGGCTCAGAAACACAGACTAGAGCCAGGGGACAAGCAGAGACTCAACACACATTCACTTGTACACAATTTTAGTTTTAGTTGGGAATCTTAGAGAGAAAAACTACTACTTCCTCTAGGGTTCTTCATATTCATAGATTTCTAGTTTTATGCTTTTGGATTGGATATTGAGAAGAGTTACTATCTGCGTTTGAAGTCTTTGTCATTACAGTTTGCTTTCTTATTTCCTTGCTCTTTTACTTTTCATTCACTTTGTTCAGAGTTACATATGGATATCTTCGATTTTGGAATTTATTAATGCATAGAGTTATTTTTACCTTTAATTAATTTTCTTTTATTACTTTATTTGAATTACCATGTCTTCTTTTCATTCCCTTTATATGTTTATGAAAATGACATTCATGTCAATGGAGTAGACTCCCCACTTGACTTGGGAGTTGATTAATAGGAGACCCTTGAGTTGGAATACTCAAGTGTTAATTGGTAATTAGAAGTTGTTGGCTGACTCTCTAGTCACTAACGCTAATCCTTCCATGGAAAAGGATTAGGACTTGGGAATCGGAGTTGGTTCAGTTACTTGACTTTCCTTTATTCGGTAAGGGATAACTAAGTAGAAACAACAACCTCTTATCATTACACTTGGGAAAATTCAACAAGGATAGAACTTTCAATTAATCTTCTCCCAGTCAAGGCCTTTTATTTTTCAAATATATAAAACCTCTTATTAATTTTCATTGCTTTAATTAATAATCATTTTATTTTTCCGTCCTCCAACTCTAAAATTTCTCAGAAAATTCCTGACCAATAACTTGCACTCTTTTGTCAACTCGTTGGGAGACGACTTGGGAATTTTACTCTCAGTATTTTATTCTTAAATTGCGACAACTCTTTTTAAATTGATAAGCGAAATTTTCGTCGGTTAAGAACTGTACTTGCAACGCTATCTTTATTATAAATTCTTAATCGGAAATTTTCTGCCCGTCAATTTTTGGCGCTGTTGCCGGGGAGTTGCAACAGTGTGCTAAATTATTGGTTGGTGTAAATATTCTTATATTTGCATCTTTGCATTTTTATTCTATTTTTAGTTTAATTTTTTAATATATTTTATTTTATTACCATGAGCTGTATGTTTCTTTCATTGAATGATGCGTTCACTACCTGATCCAAGCTTAGCCGCATTTGATCCTGAAATCGAAAGAACTATTTCACGTATGAGGCGAGCTCGACGTTGGTTAGCCTCTGAAGGTGGTGAAGTGGTCTCTACTAATTCACCAGTCTTATCTGAGGGTGAATCTGAAGCGCCATTTGAGGAAGAAACAAGCTCCTCTTCTACTGATTCTGTTGATTTATGCACAGGTGATATAGAGTAGCCCAGAAGGATTACTCTTTAGGAAGCAGGAGCTCCGGACTTTACACTGCAACCGTATCAAGCGCATCATCCAAATCTGGCTGCAGATTTTAAACTGAAGACTCTGCTAATCAATCTACTGCCTAAGTTTCATGGCTTACCTGCTCAAGAGCCTATCAAGCACCTCTGATATTTTCAGACAGCCTGCTCAACTACTAGGCGTCATGGTGCAGATGAGACTACCATTTGGCTATATGCCTTCCCGTTCTCTCTTGAGGGAAAGGCAAGGGAATGGTTCTACACTCAACCTGAAGAAGTTGTTACTAATTGGGATCTGCTCAGAAGGGAATTTATGAGTGGATAATTTATACGCTTTTTGGCATTATTTTTAGGTAGTTTTTAATATGTTTTAGTCATTTTTTATTATATTTTTATTAGTTTTTAAATAAAAATCAAATTTCTGGACTTTACTATGAGTTTATGTGTTTTTCTGTGATTTCAGGTATTTGCTGGCTGAAATTGAGGGACCTGAGCAAAAATCTGATTCAGAGGCTGAAAAAGGACTGCAGATGCTGTTGGATTCTGACCTCCCTGCACTCTAAGTGGATTTTCTGGAGCTACAGAAGCCCAATTGGGGCGCTCTCAATTGAGTTGGAAAATAGACATCCTGGGCTTTCCAGTAATATATAATACTTCATACTTTACCCGAGATTTGATGGCCCAAACTGGCATTCCAAGTCAGCATAAAAATTCTGGCGTCAAAACACCAGAACTGGCATAAAAGCTGGAGTTAAACGCCCAAACTGGCACAAAAGCTGGCGTTTAACTCCAAGAAAAGTCTCTACATATGAAAGCTTCAATGCTCAGCCCAAGCACACACCAAGTGGGCCCGGAAGAAGATTTCTGCATTAATTACCTATTTTTGTAAACCCTAGGCAACTAGATTTCTATAAATAGGACCTTTTGCTATTGTATTTTCATACTTTCTCATATAATTTTTCATCTTGGAATACTTTTCATCTTTGGGAGGCTGGCCATTCGGCCATTCCTAGACCCTTTTGTTCTTATGTATTTTCAACGGTGGAGTTTCTACACACCATAGATTAAGGTGTGGAGCTCTGCTGTTCCTCATGAATTAATGCAAAGTACTATTGTTTTTCTATTCAACTCAAGCCTATTTCTTCTCCAAGATATCCATTCGTTCTTCAACATGATGAATGTGATGATCCGTGACACTCATCACCATTCTCACCTATGAACGCGTGCCTGACAACCACTTCCGTTCTACATGCAATCAAGCTTGAGTGTGTATCTCTTGGGTTTCTAATCTAAGATTAGAACCTTCGTGGTATAGGCTAGAACTATTGGCAGCCATTCCTGAGATCCGGAAAGTCTAAACCTTGTCTGTGGTATTCTGAGTAGGATCTGGGAAAGGATGACTGTGACGAGCTTCAAACTCGCGAGTGTTGGGCATAGTGACAGACGCAAAAGGATCAATGGATCCTATTCCAACATGATCGAGAACCGACAGATGATTAGCCGTGCGGTGACAATGCATTTGGACCATTTTCACTGAGAGGACGGGAAGTAGCCATTGACAACGGTGATGCCCAACATAAAGCTTGCCATGGAAAGGAGTATGAATGATTGGATGAAGGCAATAGGAAAGCAGAGGTTTAGGAGGAACAAAGCATCTCCATACGCTTATCTGAAATTCCTACCAATGAATTACATATGTATCTCTATCTTATTTTATGTTTTATTCATCTTTTAATTATCAATTCTCCATAACCATTTGAATTCGCCTGACTGGGATTTACAAGATAACCACAGCTTGCTTCAAGCCGACAATCTCCGTGGGATCGACCCTTACTCACGTAAGGTTTATTACTTGGACAACCCAGTGCACTTGCTGGTTATTTGTGCGAAGTTGTGACAAAGAGTTTAGATTACAATTGTGCATACCAAGTTGTTGGTGCCATTGATGATCACAATTTCGTGCACCAAGTTTTTGGCGCCGTTGCCGGGGATTGTTCAAATTTGGACAACTGGCGGTTCATCTTGTTGCTCAGATTAGGTAATTTTATTTTATGTTTAAGCTTTTTACTTTTTATTTTCGAAAAAAAAAGAAAAAATAATATTTCTATTCTGTTCTCCAGAATTTTTAAGAATGAATTCTAGAGTTTCATGATGATTTGTTGAAGTCTAGCTGGTTGTGAAACCATGTCTAAACTTTTGGACCGAGGTTTCAACTTATCATCACAAGAGATTGTTGATTTCTATCAATTTTGCTATTGAAAGTAATGATCTGCTAAAGCTTGGCTGGCCATTGGCCATGTCTAGTGTTTTGGACTGAAGCTTTCATTGAAGGCTTGGCTGGCTAGTAAGCCATGTCTAATTCCTGGACCGGAGATTTAGACTAACATTGCATGATTCTTGGAATCCTTATTAAGAATTTTGAAATCTTTATTTTCTTTTCCAAATAATTTTCAAAAAATTACAAATTTTTTTTATAAAATCATAAAACCAAAAATAATCTATGTTTCTTGTTTAAGTCTAATGTCAATTTTTAAGTTTGGTGTTCTGCATGTTTTATTTAATTCCCTGTATTTTTCGAATGTATGAATTTTGTTCTTCATTATTCTTCAAGTTGTTCTTGATGGTTTCCTTGCCCTGATCTTTAAATTCTCTTGTTTTGTGTGTTTTGTTGTTTTTCATATGCATTCTCAATTTGTTAGTGTCTCTAATATGAAAATTTCTAAGTTTGGTGTCTTGCATGCATTGTTTGTTTGATCTTAGTTTTCCATGATTAGTTGCATTTTGATTATTTCTCATCATTAAAAATTCAAAATTTTTTTCAAAATTGTGTCTTTTCAAGTCAATAATACAGAGAATTGAAGATTCAGAACATTCAGCAGAGGAATTATAGAGAAAAAACTGGACGTTCAAAACGCCCAATGAGGAAGGAAAACTTGCATTTAAATGCCAGCTAAGGTACCTGGCTGGGCGTTAAACGCCCAAAAAGGTAGTATTTTGGGCGTTAAATGCTAGAATGGATACCATTCTAGGCGTTTAACGCTAGGATGGCACAGGAGGGAAGATTTTGTTTTTAATTCAAATCTTTTTCAAATTTTCATAATTTTTCAAGATCAAATCTTTTTCAAATCATATCTTTTCAATCATATCTTTTCAAAATCAAATCCTTTCCATTTTTTCTTACTATTTTTGAAAATCCTTGCTACAATTAATGATTTAATTCAAAATTTTCAAGTTGATACTTGCCTATTAAGAAAGGATCAAAATTTAAATTCTAGAATCATGTCTTTCAATTTCTTGTTAGTCAAGTAATCAACTTTAATTTTAAAAATTTCTTTTAAATTGATTTTCAATCATATCTTCTCAATCATATCTTCTCAATCACATCTTTTTCAAAATAATTTTCAATCATATCTTTTTTTATTTCTGATTTCAAAATATTTTTCAAAATCACTTAACTACTTTCTCAATTTTAATTTTCGAAAATCATCAATCAATTTTTTTCAAAATTTCTTTTAATTATTTCAAAATCTTTTTTTAAAATTCTTCCCCTCTTCTCACATCCTTCTATTTAAGGACTAACACTCCTCCACTATCAGCAATTCGAACTCTCTCTCTATAAGTTCGAATTCTCTCCTTTCTACCTCCTCCTTCTATTCTTCTTTTCCTCTGACATCTCAAGGAATCTTTATACTGTGACATAGAGGATTCCATACTTTCTTCTTCTCTCTTTATGAGCAGGAGCAAAGACAAAGGCATTCTTGTTGAAGCTGATCCTGAACCTGAAAGGACCTTGAAGAGAAAGCTAAGAGAAGCTAAAGCAAAGCTCTCTGTAGAGGACTTAACAGAAATTTTCAAACAAGAAGAAGACATGGCAGCTGAAAATAATAACAATGCCAACAATGCAAGGAAGGTGCTTGGTGACTTTACTGCACCTACTCCCAACTTCTATGGGAGAAGCATCTCTATCCCTGCCATTGGAGCAAACAACTTTGAGCTTAAGCCTCAACTAGTTTCTCTGATGCAACAGAATTGCAAGTTTCATGGACTTCCATTGGAAGATCCTCATCAGTTCCTAGCTAAATTCTTGCAAATCTGTGACACTGTCAAGACCAATGGGGTTGATCCTGAGGTCTACAGGCTTATGCTTTTTCCCTTTACTGTAAGAGACAGAGCTAGAATATGGTTGGATTCACAACCTAAGGAAAGCCTGAACTCTTGGAAAAAGCTGGTCAGTGCTTTTCTGGCCAAATTCTTTCCACCTCAAAAATTGAGTAAGCTTAGAATGGAAGTCCAGACCTTCAGACAGAAGGATGGTGAATCCCTCTATGAAGCTTGGAAAAGATACAAGCAATTGATCAGAAGGTGTCCTTTTGACATGCTTTCAGAATGGAGCATCATAGGTATCTTCTATGATGGTCTGTCTGAACTGTCCAAGATGTCATTGGACAGCTCTTCTGGAGGATCTCTTCATCTGAAGAAGACGCCTGCAGAAGCTCAGGAACTCATTGAAATGGTTTCAAATAACCAATTCATGTACACTTCTGAAAGGAATCATGTGAATAATGGAACAAATCAGAAGAAAGGAGTTCTTGAGATTGATACTCTGAATGTCATATTGGCTCAGAACAAAATATTGACTCAGCAAGTCAATATAATTTCTCAGAGTCTGTCTGGCATGCAAGCAGCAACAGGCAGTACCAAAGAAGCTTCATCTGAAGAAGAAGCTTATGATCCTGAGAACCCAGCAATGGAAGAGGTGAATTACATGGGAGAACCCTATGGAAACACCTATAATCCTTCATGGAAAAATCATCCAAATCTCTCATGGAAGGACCAACAGAGGCCTCAACAAGGCTTCAACAACAGTAATGGTGGAAGAAATAGGTTTAGCAATAGCAAGCCTTTTCCATCATCTTCTCAGCAACAGACAGAGAACTCTGAGCAGAATAATTCTGGCTTAGCAGCCATAGTCTCTGATCTAATTAAAACCACTCAAAGTTTCATGACTGAAACAAGGTCCTCCATTAGAAATTTAGAGGCACAAGTGGGTCAGCTGAGTAAGAAAGTTACTGAAATCCCTCCTAGTACTCTCCCAAGCAATACAGAAGAGAATCCAAAGAGAGAATACAAGGCCATAAACATGTCCCACATGGTCGAATGCATAGGGGAGGGAAAGGCAGTGATTTCCACTAAGGAAGACCTCAATGGACGTCCACTGGCCTCCAAGGAGTTTCTTAATGAGGAACCATGGGAATCTGAGGCTCACACTGAGACCATAGAGATTCCATTGAACCTACTTCTGCCATTCATAAGCTCTGATGAGTATTCTTCCTTTGAAGAGGATGAAGATGTTACTGAAGAGCAAGTTGCTAAGTACCTTGGAGCAATCATGAAGCTAAATGCCAAGTTATTTGGTAATGAGACTTGGGAGGATGAACTCCCTTTGCTCACCAAAGAACTGGATGACTTGACTAGGCAGAGATTACCTCAGAAAAGACAGGACCCTGGAAAGTTCTCAATACCTTGTACCATAGGCACCATGACCTTTGAGAAGGCTTTGTGTGACCTAGGGTCAAGTATAAACCTCATGCCACTCTCTGTGATGGAGAAGCTAGGGATCCATGAGGTACAAGCTACAAGAATCTCACTAGAGATGATAGACAATTCAAGGAAATAGGCTTATGGACTTGTAGAGGATGTCTTGGTAAAGGTTGAAGGCCACTACATCCCTGCTGATTTCATAATCCAAGATACTGGGAAGTGTATGGATGAATCCATCATCTTTGGCAGACCCTTCCTAGCCATAGCAAAAGCTGTGATTGATGTTGACAGAGGAAAATTGGTCCTTTAAGTGAATGAGGACTCCCTTGTGTTTAAAGCTCAAGGATCTCCCTCTGTAACTATGGAGAGGAAGCATGAAAAGCTTCTCTCAATGCAGAGTCAAATAGAGCCCCCACATTCAAACTCTAAGTTTAGTGTTGGGAGGCCATCATCATGCTCTGAGTATCTGTGAGGCTTCATGAGAGCCCACTATCAAGCTATTGACATTAAAGAAGCGCTTGTTGGAAGGCAACCCAATTTTATTATATCTATTTATTTTCCATTGTTATTTTATGTTTTCTGTAGGTTGATGATCATGTGAAGTCACAAAAACAACTGAAAAAAGCAAAAATAGAATGAAAACAGTATTAAAAATAACACACTCTGGAGGAGAAGCTTACTGGTGTTTAAACGCCAGTAAGGGTAGCAGAATGGGCGTTAAACGCCCAGTCTGGCACCATTTTGGGCGTTTAACGCCAAAAAGGGGGCACAGAGCTGGCGTTTAATGCTAAAAATGGGCACAGAGCTGGCGTTTAAACGCCAGAAAGGGGAGAAAAGCTGGCGTTAAACTCCAGAAATGGGCAGTAACCTGGCGTTTACACGCCAACATGGTGCAGGCATGAGAAATTCTAGACACCTCAGGATCTGTGGACTCCACAGGATCCCCACCTACCTCCTCCCTCTCTCTTCTTCACACCTTCCCATAACACCCTTCCCCAAATACCCTTCACCAATCCACATCCATCCATCATAAAACCCCACCTACCTCACCATTCAAATTCAAACCACTTTCCCTTCCAAACCCACCCATACATGGCCGAACCCTACCCCTCTCTCCATTCCTATATAAACCCATCTTCACTCCTTCATTTTCACATAACATAAACACTCCTTCTCCCCCTTGGCCGAACTACTAAACCCCCCTCCATCTCCTCTATTTCTTCTTTTTCTACTCTCTTCTTTCTTCTTTTGCTCGAGGACGAGAAAACCTTCTAAGTTTGGTGTGATAAAAGCATTGCTTTTTGTTTTTCCATAACCATATATGGCACCAATGGCCGGAGAAACCTCTAGAAAGAGGAAAGGAAAGGCAAAAGCTTCCACCTCCGAGTCATGGGAGATGGAGAGATTCATCTCAAGGGTGCATCAAGACCACTTCTATGAAGTTGTGGCCAAGAAGAAAGTGATTCCCAAAGTCCCTTTCAAGCTCAAAAAGGGTGAATTTCCGGAGATCCGACATGAGATTCGAAGAAGAGGTTGGAAAATTCTCACCAACCCCATTCAACAAGTCGGGATCTTAATGGTTCAAGAATTCTATGCCAATGCATGGATCGCCAAGAACCATGATCAAAGTGTGAACCCGGACCCAAAGAATTGGCTTACAATGGTCCGGGGGAAATGCTTAGATTTTAGTCCGGAAAATGTAAGGTTGGCATTCAACTTGCCCATGATGCGAGGAGATGCACGCCCCTACACTAGAAGGGTCAACTTTGATCAAAGGTTGGACCATGTCCTCATAGACATCTGTGAAGAGGGCACTCAATGGAAGAGAGATTCAAGAGGCCAGCCGGTTCAACTAAGAAGGCATGACCTCAAGCCCGAAGCTAGGGGATGCTTGGAGTTCATCCAACGCTCAATCATTCCTACTAGCAACCAGTCTGAAGTTACTATAGACCGGGCTATCATGATCCATAGCATCATGATTGAAGAGGAAGTAGAAGTTCATGAGGTTATATCCCTAGAACTCTACAAGGTGGCGGACAAGTCCTCTACTTTGGCAAGGTTAGCCTTCCCTCATCTCATTTGTCACCTCTGCAATTCAGCTGGAATTGACATAGAGGAAGACATCCTCATTGATGAGGACAAGCCCATCACTAAGAAAAGGATGGAGCAAACAAGAGAGCCCACTCATAGACAAGAGCATGAGGAAATTCCTCATTATGAAATCCCTGAGATGCCTCAAGGGATGCATTTTCCTCCACAAAATTATTAGGAGCAAATCAACACCTCCCTAGGAGAATTAAGTTCCAACATGGGACAACTAAGGGTGGAGCACCAAGAGCATTCCATCCTCCTCCATGAAATTAGAGAAAACCAAAGAGTCATGAGGGAGGAGCAACAAAGACAAGGAAGAGACATTGAGGAGCTCAAGCACTCCATAAGATCTTCAAGAGGAAGAACAAGCCGCCATCACTAAGGTGGACCCGTTCTTTAATTTCCTTGTTCTTATTTTCTGTTTTTCGTTTCTTATGCTTTATGTTTTATTTATGTTTGTATCTTATTACATGATCATTAGTGTCTTAGTGTCTATGCCTTAAAGCTATGAATGTCCTATGAATCCATCACCTTTCTTAACTGAAAAATGTTTTCTGAAAAAGAAAAAGAAGTACATGAATTTCGAATTTTAAAACAGATTAATTATTTTGATGTGGTGGCAATACTTTTTGTTTTTCTGAATGAATGCTTGAACAGTGCATATTTTTTAATTTGTTGTTCATGAATGTTAAAATTGTTGACTCTTGAAAGAATGATGAAAAAAGGAGAAATGCTATTGATAATCTGAAAAATCATAAAATTGATTCTTGAAGCAAGAAAAAGCAGTGAAAAGCTTGCAAAAAAAAAATATATGCGAAAAAAAAGGCGAAAAAAAAAGAGAAAAAAGAGAAAGAAAAAGCAAGCAGAAAAAGCCAATAGCCCTTTAAACCAAAAGGCAAGGGTAAAATAAAAAGGATCCAAGGCTTTGAGCATCAGTGGATAGGAGGGCCCACAGGAATGAAATCCTGGCCTAAGCGGCTAAACCAAGCTGTCCCTAACCATGTGCTTGTGGCGTGAAGGTGTCGACTGAGCAGTTAAAGTCGTGGTCCAAAGCAAAAAGAGTATGCTTAAGAGCTCTGGACACCTCTAATTGGGGACTCTAGCAAAGCTGAGTCACAATCTGAAAAGATTCACCCAGTTATGTGTCTGTGGCATTTATCTATCCGGTGGTAATACTGAAAAACAAAATGCTTAGGCTCACGGCCAATACTCATAAAGTAACTGTGTTCAAGAATCAACATACTGAACTAGGAGAATCAATAACACTATCTAAATGCTGAGTTCCTATAGATGCCAATCATTATGAACTTCAAAGGATAAAGTGAGATGCCAAAACTGTTCAGAAGCAAAAAGCTAATAGCCCCGCTCATCTAATTAAGACTGATCTTCATAGATGTTTTTGGAATTTATTGTATATTCTCTTCTTTTTATCCTACTTTGTTTTTAGTTGCTTGGGGACAAGAAACAATTTAAGTTTGGTGTTGTGATGAGCGGATAATTTATACACTTTTTAGCATTGTTTTTAGGTAGTTTTTAATATGTTTTAGTCACTTTTTATTATATTTTTATTAGTTTTTAAATAAAAATCACATTTCTGAACTTTACTATGATTTTTTGTGTTTTTCTGTGATTTCAGGTATTTTCTGGTTGAAATTGAGGGACCTGAGCAAAAATCTGATTTAGAGGCTGAAAAAGGACTGCAGATGCTGTTGGATTCTGACCTCCCTGTACTCTAAGTGGATTTTCTGGAGCTACAGAAGCCCAATTGGCGCGCTCTCAATTGTTTTGGAAAGTAGACATTCTGGGCTTTCCATTAATATATGATAGTCTATACTTTACCCGAGATTTGATGGCCCAAACCGGTGTTCCAAGTCAGCATAAAAATTTTGGCGTCAAAACGCCAGAACTGGCATAAAAGCTGGAGTTAAACGCCCAAACTGGCATAAAAGCTGGTGTTTAACTCCAAGAAAAGTCTCTACATATGAAAGCTTCAATGCTCAGCCCAAGCACACACCAAGTGAGCCCGGAAGAAGATTTCTGCATTAATTACCTATTTCTGTAAACCCTAGGCTACTAGTTTTCTATAAATAGGACCTTTTGCTATTGTATTTTCATACTTTTTCATATGCTTTTTCATCTTGGAATACTTTTCATCTTTGGGAGGCTGGCCATTCGGCCATTCCTAGACCCTTTTGTTCTTATGTATTTTCAACGGTGGAGTTTCTACACACCATAGATTAAGGTGTGGAGCTCTGCTGTTCCTCATGAATTAATGCAAAGTACTATTGTTTTTCTATTCAACTCAAGCCTATTTCTTCTCCAAGATATCCATTCGTTCTTCAACATGATGAATGTGATGATCCGTGACACTCATCACCATTCTCACCTATGAACGCGTGCCTGACAACCACTTCCGTTCTACATGCAATCAAGCTTGAGTGTGTATCTCTTGGGTTTCTAATCTAAGATTAGAACCTTCGTGGTATAGGCTAGAACTATTGGCGGCCATTCCTGAGATCCAAAAAGTCTAAACCTTGTCTGTGGTATTCCGAGTAGGATCTGGGAAGGGATGACTGTGACAAGCTTCAAACTCGCGAGTGTTGGGCGTAGTGACAGACGCAAAAGGATCAATGGATCCTATTCCAACATGATCGAGAACCGACAGATGATTAGCCGTGCGGTGACAGCGCATTTGGACCATTTTCACTGAGAGGACGGGAAGTAGCCATTGACAACGGTGATGCCCAACATAAAGCTTGCCATGGAAAGGAGTATGAATGATTGGATGAAGGCAATAGGAAAGCAGAGGTTCAGAAGGAACAAAGCATCTCCATACGCTTATCTGAAATTCTACTAATGAATTACATAAGTATCTCTATCTTATTTTATGTTTTATTCATCTTTTAATTATCAATTCTCCATAACCATTTGAATTCGCCTGACTGAGATTTACAAGATAACCATAGCATGCTTCAAGCCGACAATCTCTGTGGGATCGACCCTTACTCACGTAAGATTTATTACTTGGACGACCCAGTGCACTTGCTGGTTATTTGTGCGGAGTTGTGATAAAGAGTTGAGATTATAATTGTGCGTACCAAGTTGTTGGCGCCATTGATGATCACAATTTCGTGCACCAGGAATTCCTGGACAAATACTTTCTGGCTGAAGTTACAGATAGACTACGGAAAGAAATTTCCTGCATTATCCAAGGCGAATCAGAAACTCTTTACGAGTATTGGGAATGCTTTAGGAATCTCCTAGACTCATGTCCCCACCACAGGATTGACCAGTTGGTGTTGATTAGCTATTTCACACAAGGCATGAAGCCTCAAGACAAGACTATGTTAGATGCTGCGAGTAATTGCTCTCTGACTAAGTACAAGACGGCGACAGAAGTGTGGCAACTGATCGCCAATCTAGCTGAGTCTACCTGGAATGCCAGGCACAGGAACAACCATCCCAAGGCTATTGCGGAGGTTTCCTCTAGTAGTGAGACTGCTGCTCTCACACAGACTCTGGGAGAGATGACCAACATACTGAAGCAGCTCCAGCTGAATCAACAGCAACCTCAGCCTCCTCCATAACAACAGTGTCAACAGTTGGTTCCTCAGAGAGTGTGCGGAATATGTGCCTGCTATTCTCATTACACTGATGAATGTCTGCAACTCCAACAAGAAGACAACACCTTGGCGGCTACCAACAACTATTACAATCGTCCGGATCAAGGATACTATCAACAAGGCGGTAATTATAACCAAGGTGGGAACTACAATCAAGGTTGGCAAGATAACTCCAACCAAGGGTGGAGAGACAATTCCAACCAAGGGTGGAAAGATAATTCCAACCAAGGATGGAGGGACAACTACAACCGAGGAGGCAAAGACAACGGTGGAAATCAGAGGTGGAACAACAACAACAAACAGCAGAACCAAGGGCAACCTTACCGAGCACCTCACCAAAGGCAATCCCAAGCGCCTCAAAATAACCAATAGTAGGCCCCTCAAATTACTTATCCCCCTTCCTCCTCTAATGATGAGATGCTTCGCTCTATTGCGCAAGGACAACAAGACATTCAGAATACAATTAACTCTCCTATAAATGGTCTTAGCTGCACTATACAAGCTCTCATCTCCCGGATAGAATCATTATCTACCCCCAACAATCAACCTTCAAGCTCCAGTGCACTTCCTTCTCAACCTTTACCTAACCTCAAAGGCGGAATCAATGCCATCACTTTGAGGTCCGGAACCACACTGCAAGAGAGGAGTCATGAGAAGCCAAGCTCAAAAGAAGACATTCAAGTTGAAGACATTGTTGAGGTAGAGGATGCTAAAGAAGAGGATGAAGTACAAGACATGGTTGAAGAAGAAGCGGCTAAACCAAGGAATGGAGTACCAAAGGAAGATGAAGTTACAAGAGAAGCCATTCCCATTCCTTTTCCACACCTTGCTAGGAAACCCAGAAAGCAGATGGAGCTAGACGCCAAGATGGTAGAGATCTTCAAAAAGGTTGAAGTAACTATTTCCCTTTTTGATGCCATTTTCCAGGTACCTAAGTATGCTAAGTTTCTAAAAGATTTATGCATGAATAAAGATAAAATTCATGATTTAGAAACTATTCCTCTAGGTAGCTCTATTTCTGCTTTAATGGGTGCCATACCGGAAAAATATGGGGATCCGGGTCCATGCATGGTTACTTGTACTATTGAGGGTGTACAATTTTTTGACTGCATGTGTGATTTAGGTGCATATGTGAGTATTATGCCATTATCTGTATATGATGCTTTAAGGTTCCCTCCCTTAAAAAGGTCGACAGCAAGTTTTGTTTTGGCAGATAAAAGCATAATCTCAGTGGTTAGAATTGCTGAGGACGTGCTGGTGAGCATTAAGGGGCTAACATTCCCTATTGACTTCTACATTTTGGAGATGCCCCCTAATGACTCAGGAAGACCATCCTCCATCCTGCTTGGAAGGCTATTTCTGAAGACTTCAAGGTTCGAATTGGATGCCTTCTCAGGAACTTACTCTTTTGAGATAGATGGCAGAGCAGTGAGCTTCAACTTGGATGAAGCTATGAAGCATCCTCCGGAAGATCATTCCATCTTCCAGTGCGACATCATTGATGAGACAGTGGCTGCAGTTCACAAAGAAGAAGTAGAAGAGATGCACATGGAGCAAGGTGCAAGTGTGGGAAAACCCTCTGAGCTTACTGAAGATACCTTGCCACCATCAATGGCTCCAGATGATCAAGTGCCCAGCCATGAGTTAAAAGTGGAGTTGAAGCCCCTTCCACCCCACCTTAAGTATGCTTACCTTGAGGATCATTAGAAGCTCCCAGTTATTATTGCAAGGGAACTCACTTCCCAACAAGAGGAGCAGTTGCTTAGTGTGCTGAAAAGACACAAGAGAGCTATTGGGTGGAGCTTGGCGGATATAGTAGGTATCAGCCCTCATGTCTGTGAGCACTGCATATTTTAGAAGAGGGATCAAGGCCTATCCGTCAACCTCAAAGGCGGTTGAGCCCCACCATCTTAGAAGTTTTTAAGAAGGAAGTGACCAGACTGCTTGAAGCCGACATCATCTATCCAATCTCAGATAGTGAATGGGTTAGCCAGTACAGGTGGTACCAAAGAAGTCTGGAGTCACAACAATGAAGAATGAGCATGGGGAACTCATGGCAACTAGAGTGCAGAACTCCTGGAGGGTGTGCATTGATTATAGGTGCCTCAACCAAGCTACTCGCAAGGATCACTACCCCATGCCCTTCATCGATCAGATGCTTGATCGCCTGTCAGGTAAATCACACTATTGTTTTCTAGATGGTTACATTGGCTATTTTCAAATTCATATAGCTCCTGAAGATCAGGAGAAAACTACTTTTACATGTCCCTTTGGAACGTATGCATAAAGAGGATGCCTTTTGGCTTATGTAATGCACCGGCTATGTTCCAAAGATGCATGCTGAGTATTTTCTCAGATCTTCTTGAGAGTTGTATGAAAGTTTTTATGGATGACTTTAGTATGTATGGTGATTCATTCAACCTTTGCTTGGATAGTTTAGCTAGAGTATTAGACAGGTGTGTTAGTTCAAATCTTGTATTAAATTTTGAAAAATGTCATTTTATGGTAAAACAAGGTATTGTTCTAGGACATGTTGTTTCTAATACTGGTATTTTTGTAGATCCAGCAAAGGTAGATGTTATTTTTGGTTTACCTTACCCCTCCTTCGTGAGGGAAGTCCGTTCGTTTCTTGGTCATGCAGGTTTCTACCGGCGATTTATTAAGGACTTCAGTAAGGTAGCATTGCCTTTATCCCGACTACTGCAGAAGGATGTTGAGTTCGAGCTGAGTGAGGACTGCATGGAAGGGTTTGATAAGTTGAAGATTGCTTGGACTCAAGCTCCGATTGTGAGAGGGCCCGACTGGAGTCAGTCATTTGAGATTATGTGTGACGCCTCCAACCACGTCGTAGGAGCGGCGCTGGCTCAGCGCGAAGGTAAGGACCCTTATATAATTGCTTATGCTTCTAAGACCTTAGACGCTGCTCACTCTAATTATACTACCACTGAAAAAGAGCTTCTGGCTATTTTTTTTTGCTCTGGATAAATTTCGAGCCTACTTACTTGGTACTAAGGTGGTAGTATACTCAGACCATGCAGCTCTAAAATATTTGTTAGCTAAAAAAGAGTCCAAACAAAGGTTAATATGTTAGATATTGTTGCTGCAAGAATTTGATTTAGAAATCAAAGATAGGAGTGGTTCCCAGAATTTAGTGGCGGACCACTTGAGTCGCCTAGAGCACATTAAGAGTGACTTCACTCCTATCAATGATGCTTTTCTATTTGATAGCTTGCACGCAATATCTGAGGTAGTTCCTTGGTATGCACCTATAGCCAATTATTTGGTTAGTCATACATTCCCTCCCAATTTTACTAAGCATCAAAGGGACAGGCTTAAAAGCGAGTCCAAATATTATATATGGGATGACCCATATTTATGGAGGTATGGTGATGACCAAATAATTAGAAGGTGTGTGTCACAATCAGAATTCCAGTCAATTTTAGAGGCCTGCCACTCCTTTGAGAGTAGTGGATATTTTGGTCCTCAAAGAACAACTAGAAAAATTTTAGACTGTGGATTCTGGTGGCCCACTCTTTTTAAGGATGCTACTGCCTTCTGTAAATCTTGCTCCCCATGCCAAAGGTTTGGGAATATATCCAAGAGGGATGAGATGCCCCAACAAATTATGTTGTTCTGTGAAATTTTTTATGTTTGGGGCATTGACTTCATGGGTCAATTTCCAAACTCTAGTGGTTTCTTATACATATTGTTAGCTGTTGATTATGTTTCTAAATGGGTGGAAGCAATTCCTACCCGTGCTGATGATGCTAACACTGTTGTCTCCTTTTTAGAAATCATATTATCTGTCGCTTTGGATCACCACGAGCAATCATGAGTGATCAAGGCACTTATTTTTGTAACAGGAGATTGACAGGTCTACTGAAGAAACATGGCATTATTCACAAGGTAGCCACGGCTTACCATCCTCAGACCAATGGGCAAGCCGAGGTGTCTAACAGGGAGATAAAGTGCATACTGGAGAAGATTGTCAAACCTCATAGAAAAGACTGGAGCACCAGGCTTGTAGATGTGCTCTGGGCTTATCGGATAGCATACAAGACACCCATCGGAATGAGTCCATTCCGCCTAGTCTATGGCAAGGCTTGTCACCTCTCAGTGGAGGTGGGGCACAAAGCTTTCTGGGCAGTAAGGGAATGCAACATGGGATTTGGGAAGGCCAGTCCTGAAAGGAAGCTGCAACTAGCAGAACTAGAAAACCTTCGACTCAAAGCATATGAGAACTCCAGGCTATACAAAGAGAGGGTGAAAGCTGTGCATGACAAGAACATCAAGAGGAGAGAGTTCAGACCTGGAGAGTTGGTCCTACTTTACAACTCCAGGTTGAGGCTCATGTCAGGCAAGCTGCGATCAAGATGGGAAGGCCCCTACCGGGTGGAAAAGGCTGAGCCATACGGCATCTTCCACCTGAGTCATCCTTCAAGTTCCAAATTCATCAAGGTCAATGGCCACCGCTTGAAGCTGTATCATGGTGAGAAAATGAAGAACAATAAGGAGCTGGAGGTCTTTCTCTTGGAGGATCCACCAACAGAAGAAGACTGAGCTTGTGGACCGTCCAACTTAAGGACGTAAAAGAAAAGAGCTAGGTGGGAGACAACCCACTATGGTACGATATTTCATTTTTTTATTCTTAGTTTTATCTTATTTTTATCAGTGTTACTTTATAAATTCTGCATAAATCACCTGCATTCTGTATAAAAAAAAAGAGCGTTCGACGCGCAAGCGTCTAGGATGCATACGCGTCATATGTGAATGCGAAAATTTTAGGAAGTGAACAGAGAGTTACGCGGGAGTGGCGCAGGAACTATGCTTTGCGTGCAAGAAAGCTCACGCGTACACATACCTCACGCGTGCGCGTCGCTTGCGCTTTTAGTAGCCCACGCATAAGCGTCCCTGATGCGCACGCGTGATCCTGGAAATCAGCGTAAATTGGTGTTTGAATAGAGAGTTGTGATGACCTCGCGCTGGAACTGTGCTAGAGGCACAAATTCACCCACGTGTACGCGTCCCTGATGCGTACGCGTCAGTCTCACTTTATGGTCCTCCACGCGTGCGCGTGCTTGACGCGCACGCGTCATATGTCATTTTGGCCCTAGCGCGTGTCAAACGCTTACGCGTCACCTTCATTTTTGCGCAACCCACGCGTACGCGTGTGGTACGCGTGCGCGTCGCATATGCCGCCTCACTTTAGCCAGTACGCCGCCCAGAATTCAGTTTTCCACCTCCCAAATCCTAATTCTCTTTCATTCCTAATTCTTGCTTCTTTCTTCTTCCTTCTTTCCTCCCTCTTACTTCTTATTTCCTACTACTTTATTCTTCCCTTTTTCATCTTCTTCCTTAGGTTTCTTTTCCTCCTCTCCCCTACTCTTTCATTCTTCTTTCATTATTGTATTTAATTATTTTTCTTTCTTCTCAATTTTATATTAGCTTAGTTATTTATGGTTTCTTTTTCATTCTTTTTCCATGCAATTTTATGTTGGTGATGGAGTTTTATTTGGGTCTTATTTTATTCTTTTGAGCTTGTGGATATTATGAGGAGTAATTTGACAATTGACATTTTATTATGGATCTCATATACACTTGTATTTATTATTTTAATTCCTATTTTCACTTGCACACCAAGTGTTTGTAAAAAAGCTCTTATGGCGTTTTGAATTCTATTTTATTTTACTCTCACACTTTAATGCCTCTCTTTTTCACAACACTTGCAATCCACATGTATTGGGATTACCATTCACAATTGTCGTCATACAAGTGCTCTCTAATTTGGTACATTTAATAATTGATGCTTGAGTTATGCTTCTCATGCCTATTACTTGCATGCTTTTAACCCCCTTGCATCTAATTGTTATGAATTGCCTTCATGATTTTATTTAATGTCTTCCATGCATGTTGTAGCTACCATGTATAGGACATCCCTTTTCCTTTGGCATTCATTATTACCTGGACTTCCTTCCTTCCAATTGTTAGTTATCTATACTTGAAATTAATTCTCTTTCTTCCTTCTTTAGGATGGACACTAAAAGTGGAAAGGAGAAGGCTTCTGAAAAGCCACCGGCAAGGAGAGAAACTAAGAGAGTACCGGCTAAGGCACCACCATCTACCAGCGTCAAGCCGCCAACAAAGCGGGTGAAGAGGATCATTGATAAACCCATATTTTATGATATATCTTGTGCTTAATCTGAGTGATTTATTCAATCCTTCACCCACTTATTCATATTAATTGTATGGTTTTACTTTTCCTTCCTTATTATGTGATGTATGGAAAAAACATGTTTTCTATGCTTAAAAATAATTATTTTGATTACCCTTTATTTCCATTCGATGCCGTGATTTGTGTGTTGAGTAGTTTCAGATCTTCTAAGGCAGGAATGACTTAAAGGATGGAAAGGAAACATACAAAAATGGAAGGAAAGCACAAAACGAAGTTTTTGAAGAAACTGGCATCCACGCGATCACATGGGCGACGCGGCCGCATGCCAGCGCGAATCAACAGCGACGCGTCCGCATGACTGACGCGATCGCGCGCCACAAGCAGAACACATATGACGCAGCCGCATGACTGAAGCGACCGCGTGACAAGGAAAACTCCGAATGACGCGACCGCGTTACCCACGCGGACGCGTGATAGAGGCCACGCACCAGAAATTGCAGAAAACGCTCCCAGCAATTTCTGAAGCCCTTTTTGGCCCAAATCCAAGTCCAGAAGGCATAGACCAGAGGTTATGAAGTGGGGGAACGCATCCATTCAAAGGAGAGTCTCCAATTAGTTAGTTTTCCATGATTTAGATATAGTTTTGAGAGAGAGATTCTCTCCTCTCTCTTTAGGATTAGTATTTAGATTTAGGATTTTATTCGCTTTCCGGATTATCTCTTTACCAGGTTCAATATTCCTTTTTATTATTTTCTCAATTTAATTTATGAATTCTTCTATGTTACAGATTACTCTTTTGAATTAATGTTATTTGAGGTATTTCAGTTTACAATTGTTCTCTTTTATTTATGTTATTGTTATTCCCAATCTGAAGACATTTTTATTCCGTTAGATTTATTTTTCTCCTTTTGGTCTTGGTTAAGAAATCAGTAACTCAGGAGTTATCAAACTCAAACATGATTGATAATTGTTATCTTTGCTAATTGAATTGAACTTCAATAATCCCAATCATTTCTTAGGAAAGAAATAGGATTTGAGGATCTAACTAATTAGTCACTTGACCTTCCCTTGCTCTAGCGAAGGTCAACTAAGTGGAATTAAGATTCAATTTTCATCATCATTGATAAGGATAACTAGGATAGGACTTCTAATCTCCCATACCTTGCCAAAAGTGTGTTTTACAGTTATTTATTTAAATTACAGTCTCTTACTTACTTTAATTGCAATTTAAATTACTTGTTCCTCATCTTCAAAACCCCAATTTACAATTTTCATAACCAATAATAAGAACATACTTCCCTGCAGTTCCTTGAGAAGACGACCCGAGGTTTGAATACTTCGGTTATCAATTTATTTAGGGGTTTGTTACTTGTGACAACCAAAACGTTTGTATGAAAGGACTTTTGTTGGTTTAGAAACTATACTTGCAATGAGGATTTATCTGCGAATTTCTAGACCACGCAAAAGTTCTCTCATAAAAATGGCGCCGTTGCTGGGGAATTGCAATCGTGTGCCTTATTATTGGTTATTGTAAATATTTTTCTTTTACGTGTTTATTTGTTTTTATTTTCTTCTTTTATCTTCATTAGCTACTATGAATTCTTACCCCTCTCGCTTTGAGTTTGGTTCTAATATTGTTGAAAGGAATGAAAGTTATAACAGGAACAAGCATCAAGGTCAGAGCAATCAAAGATGGATGGAGCCAAGAGGATCTGATCAACCCTTTAGGTAGCAACACCCTCCAAGATATCATGGACAAAGACCATTCTACAATGCATACCAAGGCAATAGACATGTTGGACAACCTTGTAGTTACCAACAAGCCCCACTCTATGCTTATAGGCCATCCTCTCAACACAACCTTGAACCACCACACTCACAAGCTCCTTTTCACCATTCGCCACCATATGATCCTCATTTACCCCGATTCCAATCTAATTACTCCCAAACACCACTACTTCCCAATGTACTATGTCCAAATCTATCACCCCGAGAATCAGAAGTTCGCCTCAAGGGAACAGTAGATCAACTTCAAACAACCCTTCATCAACTGGAGCAAGCAATAAGTCAATTATCTTCTAGACGTTCGAACATTCAAGGGCCTCCCAGAGCCCCATGTGGACAATCTAATGAAGGGCGTAGCATGAAGGAGATATTAGAAACTCCAGTGGACAAAACAGAGCATGACTTCGTACTAGAACAAGTAGAGGAAGCTGTCATTATACAAGAAGAAGAGTTGGTTGAAGACTTAGGAGACGCTGAACTTCCATGGGAACCCAGAGTTGTGGAGAATTCTGTCAAGGACGTTACAACTGATGCTAAGGAGGATAGTGTACAATCCCCAAGGCAGGTATTTCATGAAAAACTAGACAGAATAATCCAAGAAGCAATTTTCCTTGATGATGATAATCTCAAGTCAAGTTCTTCTAGTAATGAACTTGCTTCCGCGAGTGAATTCTCTAAGATCGAAGAATATTCCCCAAGCGAGTACGAAGATGATACGGAGGTAGATTTCTCTCAACCTCCAGTTTATGACTTAAGTGACGAGGAAGACATAGAAGGCTTTGATCAGGACATGGATACATTTGAAGAATCTTGCAAAGAAGTGAAGAATTTCACAGAAGAGCACAAGGGAGTAGAACTCACAGAACCACTGGAACCACCTATCCCAAGGCCATTACCACCCAATACAAGCTTCAAGTAGGTACATCCTTAACCTTTAGCTTTATTTTTCCACTTGAATATGGTTTGCTTGAAACAGATGGCCAGCTTAGAGCTCTCTGCGGCTTTAAGAGTAAGAGGGAAATGACTTGTGCTCAGAGCTGGTGCACAAAGTTCAATAAGGTTCCACGCTTCAACTCGAAGTGTGCGGATTGGCATCATGATCTATCAAATGGATCTCGGAAAACGTTTGGTTATTCTGGTGATAATCTAATTTCTAAACCACCCGAATGGAAAAATATAGATCAAGACGAAGGTGGATTTAAAAGCCAAGTTTGGGATCCTGGAATATATTCTGACATTCGTCACCCCGGGAGCTTGAGAATCTATTTGAAGCTGTTCAGAAGCTTTACATGCCTAGTTTGGGACCCCAGAGGCTATTGGCATTCCAAGCATTGGTGGAGATTTATGGACGAGTTTAAGCATAAACCGCCATAGCAGGAAGCTCATCCAATGTCCAACTTAAGGACTTTAACTAAAAGTGCTAGGTGGGAGACAACCCACCATGGTATGGTCGTTTCTTTTTCAGTTTTACTTCGTGTTATTTATTCTTATTTCCTTTTCAATTGAACCTGAATATCCTTCATTCGCATTGCATACTGCATAATTGCATACCAGTTTAATAAAAAAAAAAACAAAAACAAAAAAAGGTTGCGCAACGCGACCGCATCATTCATGCGATCGCGTCAAGTTGCGAAAACACTCCCCACGCATCCGCGTCATTCATGCGGCCGTGTGATCTGGAGATCGGCGTAAACATCCAACGTCCAGAAAGTAAGGCTGGAATCATGCGGCCATTGTGCGTTTTGCACAAAACGCCCACGCGATCGCGTCCCTGACGTGATCGCATCACTTGCACAACATCAATCCCACGCGACAGCGTGAGCGACGCGATCGCGTCGCATGGATTACACAACATCCCAAAAGGAGACAGATAGTTGCGCTGAAACGACGCTGGAATCGTGCGTTTAGCACAATTTCCAGCGACGCGATCGCATGCCCCAGGCGATCGCGTCATTCACTCTTTTAGCTATCCCATGCGATCGCGCCACTCACGCGATTGCGTCAACCACCATTTCAGCCCAACCACGCGACCGCGTGCCCCACGCGATCGCGTGGATTCAAATTTATGAATCCCCCAGTCACGCAAACCCTACCATTTGTGCCCCCCAACCCCTTCTCCTTCCCCTCTTCTTCTCCAACCTCCCAACCACCACCCAGCCACCATCACCAACCGTCGCCATCCCGCCGACCACCCAGACCCCGCCGCCACGCCACCCCCCTTCCTCCTTCTCCTTCTTTCTTCTTCTTCCTTCTTCCTCCTCCCTCCACCGCCACTGCCCCCCTCCGCAACCACCACCCACCGCCGCCGCCCCGTCCCAGCCGCGCCCCCCCATCCGCCACCCACACCCCCTTCCCTTCCTCCCCTTTCTCTCCCCTCTACCCCCATTACCCTTCCCGAAGCCCCTGCCTCCGAACAGCCACCGCCAACCGCCACGCCAGCCGCCACCGCCACCATCCCCCAGCCACCTCTCTGCCCCACTCTCCTTAATTCGCCTACCAGGTTCTGACAAACATCACCCTTCTATCCATTCGTAGTTAATTCATATTTTTCTGTTTATGTTCATATTTAGGCTAGTTAGATATGCATGTTGTAGTAGATTTTAGGTTGTTAGGTAGCCTAGGATGTGGTTAGTGGATTTAGGCCTGTTTAATTGCGCTGTTCGTGTTTCTTGTTTTATAATTTTCGCAATTCTGCTGTTGCTGTGTGTTAGTAATGTTCATATGCTGTTCTTCAAGTTCATGCTGCTCTTGCAAATGTTCTTTCTTGTTCATACTCTTTAATTGCAATCTGTTTTAATTCATATGAACTATTCTGATTGCTATTTATTTTCTGGGAACATCCAATTTTAGCCGGAATGCTGCCCAAATTTCTGTACATTGTTTTGATTTTCATTCTTGTTTTGGTTTTGGCAAACTTGAACTCTGCTTTAATCAGCTTTTACTAAATCAATTGCTGAATGACAGGGAAAGCTTTCTTATTCTTTTTAATTTCCTGGTTTATAAATTGCATCTTGGATGATTCAATTCCACTTTTTGCTATTTTCATTTGGGTTATCCCTAACTTCCTTGCTTGAATTTGAGTTATCTGTTGCTTTAATTTGTGAATTCTCGTTATTTAGAAATTGATCCTCATGTCACTTACTCTAATCCATTTTTATTCCTTAATTTTAACTTCCTAAACTCTTTTTTTTAAATTCTAACCAAACCTAACCCTTCCAAACATCTCTTCTGATTTTTCACTTTCTTTTTAACATTCTAACCAAGGCATGATGATACTTTTTCTAATCAAATTGAATGGAAGTACATTTTGGATTGTTACATTTTTTTCTCCGTATTCTAACTCTTATACAATCCTTAAATGCAAATTTACTTAACTCAATTTCCTCTTCTATTGCTCCTTTGCCACTTTGTGTTTCTTTTGATTATTTGCCTATTTGTTTTTCTGTTTTTATTATATCCTGGTTTTCTATTTTTCAGGATGTATGCCAGCCAAAAAAAAGGAAAAGCAAAGGCAACTACTGACAAACGTCAAAGAGGAGAATCCTCCATGTCCATCCCGGATCTCATGCACGATGACTCCTGACGGGAGAAACACTTTACCCCGCAGGAGAAGGCTGACCAGCTACTCCCTGCCGCTGATCCCCTTAGATTTGCAAACTGATATTGTGAGCTGAAATATTCGGTGTTTGCAACCTCCAGGAACCTGTACCTGGAGAGGACTTTGAAAATCCCATAAGAACTCCAGCAATACACCTCTGAGCAAATCAAACAAAGAGGCTGGTTCTTCCAGGATAGAAACCTGACTGAGGTCAATGCATCTTGGGTAAGAGAATTCTACTGCAATTACTTCAAAACTTTCCTAGATGCAGTGAACCTTAGGGGGAAGCAGATTCTGGTCACTGAAGAGGCCATAGAGGATGTTCTAAAGCTTCTGCCTAAATCTGATCAGCTGGATGGCTATCAAAGAGCTGAGGAGGATATGCGCTTCCTGAAATTTGATTGGGATGCAATCAAGGCCAGGATAGCCCTTGACCCGACCGTTCCATGGATCATGGGTCAGAACACCACCATGCCAAATGGAATCAAGCGGATTTACTTAAATAATGAGGCTCGGCTATGGCACCAGATCCTGAGCAATTTTGTCATGCCGAGTACCCATGAGACAGAGATACCTGCCGCTATGATCACCCTCCTATGGTGTGTGATGGAGGGTAAGGACCTGTACCTGCCACGCTTTATCCGGTACTATATGGCCAGGGTCCACGTCCGAGGCACTCTACCCTTTCCTTATCTGATTACACAGCTAGGCCGTCGAGCTGACGTGCCTTGGGAGGATGCTAATGAGAAGCCACCTGCTGCAGAATGCAAGAAGATTATCCCTCAAAGCAGAAACTTTCTGGCTTTGGGCTACAGACCTCTATTCCCCACTGCTACTACTGAGACAGCCACACCATCTGTCGGCCCCTCTTCTTCCACAGCTACCCCAGCTATCCCTGCTACCACCACTGCACCTCCACCTGCCTCAGAGCCCATCTATCACCTAGTGCACCGCCTGTTTCGACGGCTTGACCAGATGGAGCGTCGCAACAAGCGACGCTATGAGCACCTAAAGCTGATGATACGATCTGGCGACATCCCCTCCGAGCCTGACACACCATCCGAGACATCTGAGGAAGAGGCGGATGATCACGAGGCAGAGACCCATCCACAGAACGAGGCTGCACAGGCAGGCACAGAGCAGGCCGCATCACATCAGGAGGCTCCGCCTCAGATTCAGGCTGTAGACCCCGAGATCCCTATCCAGTCAGTACCTCCTCTGCAACAGGCAGATCCTCAGACCACCACCACAGAGACTCCAGCTACCCACCCTTCCAGTGATGACACCCCTTTACACCCTGCTTGAGTGAGCATCAGGGACGATGCTTCATTTTAAGTATGGGGAGGTCGCCATCTCTGGCATATTTTTTGGTGAACAACTACAGACTCTTTCATTTTATTTTGCTATTTTTCTGTATTTTTCTCTTTATTTTTATTTTTATTCTCCCAGTACTTATACATTGCTATTTTCATGTATTTATACTCTATTTTCTGCATTTCACACTTTAGTTCATATTTTAGCCATTTAGTTTAGTTGCAATTCTAACTTATTAGTTATAGAAATTGTGGATTAATTAGTATAGTTTACCCTTTTTAGCATAAGATAGCTTAGTTTAATTTGAAAATATAAAAAGGAAGTAAACTAGAGACTTGAACATAATAGAAACAACCCACACCTTATATATATAGCATTCCATGTTAGCTAGTTAACAATATTTCATCAAGGAGAAACACAAACTTTAAAGCCATTCAAAATAAATTTTACATTGAGAATAATGGGAACTTTTAATTTTACTTGCATGACATACATAATTGATAAATGATTTTTGAGCTAGAGAATACACAGCCTGCGAGTTTTGAGCTTAATTGTATGGTTACATTCAAACCATAATTTTTATTCCTGTGTGTTCCGCCCTTCTTATTTATTCTGATATTCTTTACTTTGTTTTAATCTATATGTCCGATTATAGAATAGAAATACATACCAAGAGAGTGATTGAGGCCATTGTTTGATTTTAGCTCACTTATCCTAAATTAGCCTACCTTTTATATCACCCTTGTCAACCCCCTTGAACCTTTAAACCCCCTCTTATTCTATAAACCACAATACTAGCCTTAAGTAGAAAAACAAAATAAAAATCCCAAGTTGAATCCTTGGTTAGCTTAAGATAGAAAGTGTGTAATTGTTTAAGTGTAGGAAACTTATTGGGAACATGGATGATAAAAACAAAAGGTAGAAAAGTTGAAAAGAATAAAATTATTCAAATAAAAATTTTGGGAAGCATGCTCATGTAAAATCAAATAATTGAATTACCATGTGCAATAAAAAATGTTATTTTTCAGTATTTGAATAAAGGGGATACAAAAGAACTCCCCAAGTGCAAAATAAATGCACATGGGACAAAAGTTAAAATATGAGCATGTATTAAAAGTGGGAAAAATATGGGAAAATAGGTAAAGAAGTTTTGCTTTACAAAGTATGTATGTTAGGTGAGGTCTTAGACTAATCAAGGATTCGCTTAATTAGCTCACTTAGCCTTATACGTATACCCTTACCTTTACCTTGGCCCCATTACAACCTTAATTAAAGACCTCATGACTTTGGTATGTCTATACTCTATAATTGTTGATTGGTTAGATGAAGAACAAAGTTATAGAAAGGAAGGATAAAAAGAAGAATAGAGTGATTAACCCAATAAACACTAGTGACTAGAGAGTAAACACAAAATCCAGTGAGGGTTCAATAGCTCATTAACATATATCTCTGCTTGAATTATTAATTGTCTTGCAAGTTTATAAAATATTTTTCTCTCCCATCTCAATTGTAAAAGTGCTTTATCATTATCTAAGGTTTGGCTATATATATATATGACTCCTTGAGAATGTGAATTAATTCAACTACATGTAAGCTTTATATACAAGTGAATAACAATTAAGAATTGCATGATTCATGTAGGTAGTTGCATTTAGAGTAGATTGCATTGCATGAGATTCCACCACTTTAACCTTAACTTACTCTTTATCTTGGACTTAGCATGAGGACATGCTATTGTTTAAGTGTGGGGAGGTTGATAAACTCATATTTTATGATATATCTTGTGCTTAATCTGAGTGATTTATTCAATCCTTCACCACTTATTCATATTAATTGCATGGTTTTACTTTTCCTTCCTTATTATGTGATGTATGTGAAAAACATGTTTCCTATGCTTAAAAATAATTATTTTGATTACCCTTTATTTTCATTCGATGCTGTGATTCGTGTGTTGAGTAGTTTCAGATCTTCTAAGGCAGGAATGACTTAAAGGATGGAAAGAAAACATACAAAAATGGAAGAAAAGCACAAAACAGAGTTTTTGAAGAAACTGACATCCACGCGATCGCATGGGCGACGCGGCCGCATGCCAGCGCGAATCAACAGCGACGCGACCGCATGACTGACGCGATCGCGCGCCACAAGCAGAACACATATGACGCGGCCGCATGACTGAAGCGACTGTGTGACAAGAAAAACTCCGAATGACGCGACCGCGTGACCCACGCGGACGCGTGACAGAGGCCACGCACCAGAAATTGCAGAAAACGCTCCCAGCGATTTCTGAAGCCCTTTTTGGCCCAAATCCAAGTCCAGAAGGCATAGACCAGAGGTTATGAAGTGGGGGAACGCATCCATTCAAAGGAAAGTCTCCAATTAGTTAGTTTTCCATGATTTAGATTTAGTTTTGAGAGGGAGATTCTCTCCTCTCTCTTTAGGATTAGGATTTAGATTTAGGATTTTATTCGCTTTCCGGATTATCTCTTTACCAGGTTCAATATTCCTTTTTATTATTTTCTCAATTTAATTTATGAATTCTTCTATGTTACAGATTACTCTTTTGAATTAATGTTATTTGAGGTATTTCAGTTTACAATTGTTCTCTTTTATTTATGTTATTGTTATTCCCAATCTGAAGACATTTTTATTCCGGTAGATTTACTTTTCTCCTTTTGGTCTTGGTTAAGAAATCAGTAACTCAGGAGTTATCAAACTCAAACATGATTGATAATTGTTATCTTTGCTAATTAAATTGAACTTCAATAATCCCAATCATTTCTTAGGAAAGAAATAGGATTTGAGGATCTAACTAATTAGTCACTTGACCTTCCCTTACTCTAGCAAAGGTTAACTAAGTGGAATTAAGATTCAATTTTCATCATCATTGATAAGGATAACTAGGATAGGACTTCTAATCTCCCATACCTTGCCAAAAGTGTGTTTTACAGTTATTTATTTAAATTACAGTCTCTTACTTACTTTAATTGCAATTTAAATTACTTGTTCCTCATCTTCAAAACCCCAATTTACAATTTTCATAACCAATAATAAGAACATACTTCCCTGCAGTTCCTTGAGAAGACAACCCGAAGTTTGAATACTTCGGTTATCAATTTATTTAGGGGTTTGTTACTTGTGACAACCAAAACTTTTGTAAGAAAGGTTGATTGCTTGGTTTAGTAACTATACTTGCAACGAGAGTTTACTATAACCTCTAAACCATCAATCTTCAGTTCTTTTCAATCATTAAAGTTGATGAAGCAGAGAAATCCTTTCTTGCACGGGACTCCACACGGTTCACTAACCGTTATTGCGAGCAGATGTTCCCCATCTTAGCTGAGAGGAACTACAATAATGAGCATCTACTCATTGTCCCAACCCACTTTGTTGATTTTGTAGAGCCCCGCATCGAGAGAAGACAGTGGAGATTTTTAAGGAGGCAGCCGCGGGAGGCCAACCTATCACGGGTAGTTGAATTCTACTCCAACTTCTACTCGCCTACCCTGCAGGCTGTCTATGATCGTCAGCAGCAAGTCCCTGTCTCTGAGGGTGTCATACAGAGAGTACTGGTGCTTCCAACTAGCCCAGAGGGATTGAATGCATATCAAGAGGCCCAATTTAAGTGCCAGATGTATCAGTTTGACTGGGATAGCGTCCTTGGAGTTATAGCCCAACCTGGCAGCACCTGGATCTACGGGCAACACCGGTCAAAATCCAAGATCATCTCAGCCCAATCACTTACCTTAGAGGCTCGCGTGTGGGCACAGATTATGTCCCACTATATCTTTTTGAGCACTCACGAGTCCACCCTCACAGCGGACATGGCTGTTCTCATCTGGTGCATCCTAATAGAGCAACCTCTTAACCTGCCTCGACTGATCCGGCAGGCAATGGGACACGTGTAGATTGCAGGTAGCCTGCCTTTCACCGCATTGGTTTCAGATTTAGTCTCTGCAGCAGGTGTGTCCTATCGGTCAGGGGACACGAAGGCAATGATCCCTAGGGCCGATCAGTATGTCCCGAATGGAAAGTACATCAGACCCCCAGTCCCCTCTGCGAGCCGGCCTCTAGGCCCATCCTTGGACACTCCTCCTTCTTCTACTCCACCATCATCTACACCACAAGCACCATCCACCCATTAGATGTTCCTTCAGATCCTTTAGAGGTTCAACCGGTAAGACCGGCGGATGGAGCAATTGGAGCGCCGCAACAAACGCCGATACAACTATCTGAAGGAGCTCATTGTTGGTACTCACCCACCTCCGGAACAAAAGAACACTCCGGATTCTCCTTCACCTAGTAGCACAAGGAGCCATGATGAGCCAGACAGTGGAGGCAATGCTTCCAGCCCTACCTTGCTCCTAACTGATGGCACGGAGGACCGTGCCAAGCCTTAAGTGTGGGGAGGTTAGTCCTTGACTTCCGGAGGTAATTTCTCTCTCTTAACACCAATATGTTATTTTTCTGTTGTTAGATAAGATAGATTTCATAACAATAGTTACTTGAATGTATGTTTTACTTGGTTGAAGTAATAAATTTCTTTTCAAGACCCTATTTTATAGTATTTCACTAATTCAAAATTAAAATTTGTGTTAAACTTGTTTGAAGATTGTAATTTGGAACATGGTTTATAGCTAAGAACACACAACCTGTGAGATTTTGAGCTTAATTATATGGTTACATTATTTAACCATAAATTTTATTCTTGTGTGTTTTCTTCTCTATGATTGCAATCTATAGTTTGTTCCATTCTATATGTCCATTGTTTAGTGTATTTGCATGCATACATATGATTGAGGCCATCATTTGTTATTGGCTCACTTACCCCAAATAGACTACCATTTCAATTACCTTTGTTTACCACTTTGAGCCTTTTAATCCCCATTTGTTCTTTATATTACCACATCACAAGTCTTAAGCAGAAAAACAATTAATTATCCCATTTGAATCTTTGGTTAGCTTAAGATAGAGACTGTGTGTCAACTAAGTGTGAGAAATTGTGGGAACTTGGGTTAATGAGAATGTGTTGTGTTTTACTGACAAAAATATTGGGAATTTGGGTGCTTACTCATGTGAAAATTGAAAAACCATATGCATTAATATATTATGCTTTCATTTATATATATAATTAAAAAAAAAAACCAAAAATACTTATGAATAGAGGACAAAATTACCCCAATGTTAAGTCCAATAAAAAAATTCAAGGCATATGTGGTGGAATTAAAAAAATTGATACATGAGTATGTGATGAAAAAGTGGGATTTTGGGTAGCTAGGCATGATTTTAGAATTATATAGAGTGTGTGTGTGTGTGTTAGGTGAGAACTTATGTTAGTCAAAGATTCATATTATAGCTCACTTGGCTATACATATATCCTCACCCTTACCTTAGCCCCATTACAATCTTGAAAAGACCTCATGATGTTTGCATTTGTACACTAAATATTTGTTGATTGGTTAGATGAAGAACAAAGTTTTAGAAAGCATGACTAGAGAAGTGTAGAGTGGATTAACCCTAGACACTTGAGCGATTAGAGTGCATATACACTTCTAGTGAGGGTTCAATACTTGATTCTATGTTCCTTACTTTCATGAGCTATCTTCTTACAAGTTTACTTGTCTTTTATTATGTGATTTGAATTAATGGAATCTTATTTATGTTTGTCTTGGAGAACTTGTTTACTTTTAACCAAGTAGGCAAAAACATCTTAACATATAGTTGCATTCATATACATAGGTTGCATTGCATGAGTCTTACTTTCCCTCATTCATTCTTTTGGTCTCCTTGAACTTAGCATGAGGATATGCTAATGTTTAAGTGTGGGGAGATTGATAAACCACTATTTTATGGTTTATCTTGTGCTAAATTGAGTGGCTTTTATCAATCCTTTGCACACTTATTCATACAATTTGCATGGTTTTACAAATCCTTCCCAATTTTGTTCTATGATTGAAAACTTGCTTCCTAAGTCTTTAAATTGTACATTTTTAATTCCCCTTTATACCCTTCGATGCCGTGATTTGTGTGTTAAGTATTTTCAGGCTATATAGGGCAGGAATGTCTTAGAGGATGAAGAGGAAGCTTGCAAAAATGGAAGGAACGCAAGAAATAAAGGAGATGACCAGCGATGATTGACGCGCATGCATGGCTCACGCGTGCGTGTGACTTGAAGCTTTTTATAGCGACGCGTATACGTAACTAACGCGTACGCGTGATAGGCGAAATTGCATAGCGACGCATGTGCATGACTAACGCGCACGCGTGACACGCGCAGAAGACCGTCGACGCGTACGTGTGACTTACGCATACGCGTGACGTGCGCTACGTGCAGAAATTGCAGAAGACGCTGGGGGCAATTTTAGGCTGGTTTTGGACCCAATTTTCGGCCCAGAAACATAGACTAGAGCCAGGGGACAAGCAGAGACTCAACACATATTCACTTTTACACAATTTCAGTTTTAGTTGGGAATCTTAGAGAGAAAAACTACTATTTCCTCTAGGGTTCTTCATATTCATAGATTTCTAGTTTATACTTTTGAATTGGATATTGAGAAGAGTTACTACCTCTGTTTGAAGTCTTTATCATTACAGTTTGCTTTCTTATTTCCTTACTCTTTTACTTTTCATTCACTTTGTTCATAGTTACTTATGGATATCTTCGATTTTGGAATTTATTAATGCATAGAGTTATTTTTACCTTTAATTAATTTTCTTTTCTTACTTTATTTGAATTACCATGTCTTTTTTTCATTCCCTTTATATGTTTATGAAAATGGCATTCATGTCAATGGAGTAGACTCCCAACTTGACTTGGGAGTTGATTAATAAGAGACCCTTGAGTTGGAATACTCAAGTGTTAATTGGTAATTGGAAGTTGTTGGCTGACTCTCTAGTCACTAACGCTAATCCTTCCATGGGAGAGGATTAGGACTTGTAAATCGGAGTTGGTTCATTTACTTGACTTTTCTTTATTCGGTAAAGGATAACTAAGTAGAAAAAACAACCTCTTATCATTACACTTGGAAAAATTCAACAAGGATAGAACTTCCAATTAATCTTCTCCCAGTTAAGGCTTTTTATTTCAAATATATAAAACCTCTTGTTAATTTTCATTGCTTTAATTAATAATCATTTTATTTTTCCGTCTTCCAACTCTAAAATTTCTCAGAAAATTCCTGACCAATAACTTGCACTCTTTTGTCAACTCGTTGGGAGACGACCTGGGAATTTTACTCCCAGTATTTTATTCTTAAATTGTGACAACTCTTTTTAAATTGATAAGCGAAATTTTCGTCGGTTAAGAACTATACTTGCAACGCTATCTTTATTATAAATTCTTAATCGGCAATTTTTCACCCGTCACGCCGTCCTTGCCGGGCGCATAGTGTCTCAACAATCTCAGTATAAAACAATAGTTCAGTGGTTTTTAGAAAACATTTTTTCAGTATAGCATGGATCCATCATTTCATTCCGAGTCGTCGACTCCTCTCAACCACTGACAATTCAACATTTTCATTCCGAACTCATTAGTTTATCAGTTTCTCAATTCATATATCTTTCTCCCTTCTCATTCCACCAGACTCATCCTAAGTATACCAGAAACCTTAGCCTCCGTTCTCTACTTTTCATAATAATACCAAATTAAATCTCCTAGGACCTTTCCCATATTTTAATGCCTGATAATAAGCCCAAGAGTCTTAAAATGGTGTCACAAAAGCTTACAAACTTGTTGAAAAGGTGAAACAGTTAAAAACAAGAACTTAGCTTGAAAAACAGGGCATGTGCGTACGCACAGGGGTGTGCGTACGCACGCCCAGAGAGATTTTCAAAATGTTTGCGTACGCATAGAGGTGTGTGTATGCACAAGTACAAAATTTTTCAAACTCTGCTCGCTCGCACAAGGCGTGCGAACGCCCTCAACAGAGTGCACCTTCCAACGTGTGTGTGCGCACAGGTTGTAAAAATTCATTGGTTATGTGCGCGCACAGGTTGTGCTAGCGCTCTCAACAGAAGGCTTTCCCCTGTATGTGCATACGCACAAGGTTGTGCATGTGCATAAGTTCGAAAAATCACAGGGGTGTGCGTGCGCACACAAACCATAAATCACAAAATTCTGCAACATTGCAGAATTTCAGATTTTGACACCAAACTTTGAATGATCCTAACTTCATCTTCAAAAATCCAAATTTTGCAAACTTTATATCAATTTGAAGAATTTTCAATGAGCTTTAATTCTAAAAAGTTTCAACAAATTTTGAAAACTGAAGCACAAGTTATGATCCGTCAAAGTTCACAAAAAAATCCTTTTTTACCAAAATATCATAAGTTCTCAATTTTTCCTTGAAACATATAGCCAAAACCAAATCAAACCATTCTAAACTCCAATTTACTTCTAATCTACCCTTTTGTGTCATAATTCACCCTTCATACCAATTTCTCAACCCATATTACAATATCATCAATCTCAACAACAAATATATCACACTAAAACTATTTTTCAATCCACACAATCATTCATTATCATCATATCACTAACCATCATCATGATTAAGCTCATTCAACCCCAATCTCATTCTTCAACATCATTTTATTAACATTAACATTACAAGTCATCAACAACCCAAATCATCAATTCATCATAATTCATCATAAATCATCATTCAACAACTCAACAACCAATTCAATTCCAACCTATCCTATGGGTCACTAGCCTAAGTGTCCAGAAATATTATATATTACATAGAAAAAATTGAAACCATACCTTGGCCGATTCTCAATATGTACCGAAACCCCAATTGAGCACAAGTTAAGCTTCCAACCACAATCCAAGCCACCAATCAACTCCAACAAGCATCAACAATCACCAACAAGCTCCAATATTCAAGCTAATATCCATATTTCACATAAATCAAAACCTAATACTCACCATAAATCAATTTACAAGGGTTCTTGAGAAATATTACCTCATTCACTAAAATTTGGGATAGAACCCAACATTTCCTCACTAATGATTGGCACCTAAACAACCAAAACACAAATTTTTCTCAAGATCAACACTCACCAAATATGAAATTCTTAGGGCAGCAGGAAGGAAGAGAAAATTCGAGTACTTACCTAGGAAAGTTAGATGAAAGTAACGGGCTCAGCAAGAGTTTCACGTAGCCGTTGATGGCACACGAATTGAAGCACCGTAGCTCAAGATATCACGATTTGAAGTAAAATGTGAATAGTGCTTCTTCTCTCTTCTCCTTCTCTCAATTTTTGGTGTGTAGTTTGTTTATGAGAGTAGTATGCTGAATGGGTTCACTTATTGAATCTATATATATGTTGGGCTTGAGCCCAACTTGGGCCCGGTCCAACCCGTTAGCGTTTTTATCCCATTTGGCCCAACTTTGGGCCAAACCTGTAAAATTAACGCCCGATTTTCTATTTCTAATATTTTCTAAGGTTTTTGACTGTTTCTAATTTTTCTCGCACAGTACCGGACAGACTTAAATCGGTTCGACCGGTTCGGCTGTCGGTTCCCGGTTTTTCTCGTTTTTTCGCAGAAAATACATTTTCTGACTCAGAAAAATCTACTAAGTCTAAAAATAATATTTAAATCCTCAAATTCTCATTCTAAAATTTTCGGATCCTATCTTGGGCAATATTAATTTTTTAATTAGATGGTTAATTAGTCTCGGTTCTTACACTTTCTATTGGTTAGAGAAAAAGAAACGAAACGCTCTCTTACTCTAATTTTGATGCTCATCTTTTATGGGACTTATTGTTCTCTAGTTACTATGCCGATATAGTATTTGTGTTAATGCCTCTACAAAAACCACCCACATCCTGAAACTAATTAAATTCCAATTCAATTCCATGATTTGATTCCTTAAAACCAAACAGCACCATCATTTCTTCACCAAAAGGAAAGATAGATAGATGAGTAATAATAGGTTGTATTCTAACAAAATGAATGTATGGAACTGTGCAAGAGGGTTGGCTATGAAGATCTTTTTGCTTATTAGTGGTTTTCTTCTCTCGTTAAACGCCTCAGCAAATCCACCCCTTAATGGGATCATGCTCTTTTAATTGCTAACACCTTCACTGAAAAAAAAAAAGAGTAATTACCTAAATGAATCCCTCAGGTTTTTAAAGACACTTTAGTTCCTTGAAATACACAAAAAACTCCCTCAAGTTTAACTCCAGCAGACAAATCAGTCCCTGACTTTGTTTTTCTATCAATAATAAACAAAAAAATGCTGACATGGAAGCATGGACTAGCATACGTGGTAGTCAATTGTCCACGTGTGCAAACAAGACAAATTAGTCCCTAGGCTTAGGTTCTAAAACTGCGTCCTTTTGGAGAATACCAAAAACGCAACATTTGATTCCCCTCTTCCCTCTATCTTTAGACTTCGTCCCTTCCCTGGTCGCCACCCCCTGAGTTTTTCGTTGCTCGAATATCCTCTTCTACTCGTGATTTTCTCATCCAACTGAATTCTAATTCGCATTTTAGTTTTGATCCGCTTGCACTGTACCTATCAGGAAAGAAGGAAGTGGTTATGACATAGAGCACTAAACCCCTGAGACCATGGCCAGCATGCTCTTTATCAATGCTCCCTACTCTCTTTCTCTTTGGTTTTCCAACTCTGCCTACACCTATCTCTCCGTCTCCTTCATCTAGATGTTGAAGGATCTCATGCCCGTTGCCATCTACTCCATCAGTGTTCTCTTCAAGAAGGAGAGTTTCAAGAATGAGACCATGGCCAACATGCTCTCCATTTCATTCAATGTTGCCATTGCCGCTTGTGTGAGACCAAATTCGACATTTGAGAGGTTTTCTTGCAACTTATGGTTGTTGTCTTTGAGGCCACACGCCTTGTTCCCATCTAGATTCTAATCAATTCAAAGGGGATCTCGTTTAACCCTATCACCTCGCTCTACTACAATGCACCCTACTGCCTCGTATTCTTGTTGGTTCCGTGGTTGATTATGGAGCACCTTTCTCTCAGGGATGACTCCAGTTTTCATTTGGAGTTTGTCATCTTTGGGACTGACTCCTTTTGCGCTTTTGCTTTTAACCTTGTTGTATTCTTGCTCAGTGGAAAGACTTTGGCTTTGACCATGAACATTGCTGAAGTGGTGAAGTACTAGCTCCTGATTAAGCTTTCGTGGTCGCTGATTAAGGATATCGTCACACAGGTGAATCCGACTGGGTCTGGGTTGGCGTTCTTGGGGGTTGGCATTCTTGGAAAAGGAGAGAAAAGGGGAATCAAACGCAGTTTTGGAACTCTAAATTCAGGAACTAATTTATCTTATTTGTACACGTGGACAACTGACTGCCATGTGTGCTAGTCCATGCTTCCATGTCAGTATTTTTTGTTTGTTATTGACGGTGAAATAAGGCCAGAGATTGATTTATCTGTCAGAGTTAAATTTGGAAGAGTTTTTTGTGTATTTCAAAAATTGAAAGACTAAAATATTCAATCTTAAAAATCTCAAAGACTGATTTGGGTAATTATTCGACAAAAAAAGTTTCTCTTTTTTTTCTATTTCTAAACAGGATTTGTTTGTTTTGTTTCTTTGTTATTCTTATTGTGTGAAGTATTGTTTTGGTGTGTAGTACTCCAAGGAACAAACTTCCAGAGACCCTGATAAGTGATTATAGGCCCGTTCATGTTATAATTCGTGTAACACTTAGAATGCATTTATATTGTGGTGTTTTTGTTGGGTCCTGTTACTTATGTTTCGTCTTCAATACAACAATAATGAGCTTAATTTGAAAATTTGGCTTTTTGGTTAAGGTTTTCAAAGGGTTAAATAATTAAATTGATTCTATCATAAATTTGTCATGTTGGATAACTGTTATCATATCACTTGTTAGTCAGTGTATTATTTAATGTTCTAGCTAAGTACTCTGTTAACGAAAATGAACGGAGAAATTAACATGAATTAACTTTTAAAATTTGGAGATTCAATTTAAGTCAATTAAAATTTAAAAAATTAATTTAAAACTGAACTCCAATTTTAAGAATTATTCTAAATATTATTCTTATAGATATTTTGTATACTTTATACCAACGCAATAACTTTTTAAGGATAACTAATTACTAACTGGCATAAATACTTGGTTAGAAGCTAAGTCAGTGAAAGTGATTATTTATTAATAAGGAAATGACAACATAATTATTATACCTAAATAAGATCGATCGGTTCAATTATAAAACTGGTAAATTACATCCTTAATTAGTCTTATTTATTTGAATTGTTCAAATGATTATCTGGTCAAACCTAATCAAATTTGATTACCTAAAAAATTAAGAGCATCTCCAACGGGCAAATAAATGAAGCCCTGCTACTGTGCATGTCAGGGAGAAAAGAGAGATGGGGCATTGGAGCAAAATTATTTGAGTTCCTTCACGTTATTCGAAGCGAGGGAGTCCCTCTGAATGGGGACTCCCATTAAGCAATAAACAATTGCCACTTGGCAATTAAAATAAAAAATAAATAATTATATAAAATATTAATTAATTAAATAATTATATTAATTAAATAAATAAATATATTATATAATTAAATAATAATTAATTTAATAATAATTATAATAACTAATTAAATTAAATACTAATAATTTTATTTAATTAATAATTTATATTAATTAACTAATAATTAATTAAGTAATTAAATTATAATTAATTTATTAATAATTATAATAATTAAATAAATTAAATAATTAAATATTTATTTAATTAATAATTTATATTAATTATTTATATCATAATTAATATTAAATATTATTTATATTTATATTATTATATTAATTTAGTTGTTGTAAAACTAGCCGTTATAAAAGTAGCCGTTAGAAACTAGCCGTTACTATGTTACCGTTATTATTAATAAATTAATATTTTTTTACTCTATATATACCACTTAGATACACTTCTATTCTCACACTCTCTACTACTCTTCTTCATCTTCTTCCAAGTTTACAAAATCAAAAACTTCTACTACTATTATTTTTTGTTCGAAAAAATGGATCCAAACCAACTCAACTCTTTCTTCAATTATTTACAAAACTTTCCTCAAATTCCAAATACCCAACAATCTCAAACCTCAAACTCTCAAGTTCCAAATCAAAACTTCACACTACCAAATACATTTCAAAATCCAAATCCACAAAATCTTTCTAATTTCAATTTTCAAGCTCCTTATAATAATCAATTTCCTATATTCCAACCGCAAAATCAAAATTCACAAACACCCCATTTTCCATTTTCATCCATATTTAACCCCTCTATCGGAAATGTTACTCCAACTTCCTTGCCGTTTCCAACTCAATTCAGTGCATCAAGACATAACTCATCTGGTGTTGGTGGCTCTTCTAACCCATCCTCTCAGAGTCCTATACAATGTAGTCCAAATTCGCAATATTCAGATTTTGCCAACCCTCGTGGATTAGATGCTATCGACCTTAATGATGATGATATTGAAGATCGGAGGCAAGATAGTATTCAACACTGGCATTGGAAAGAGGATGAGATGCTGATCAGTGCATGGTTAAATGTTTCAACTGACCCTGTAGTTGGTACCGATCAAAAGGGAGAAACATTTTGGAGTCGAATTCATAGCTACTGTGTAGAATTTTGCTCTGACATGACAAGGGGGGTAGTTGCATGTAAGAAACGATGGTATAAGATCAACAAGGCTGTTGCACAATTTGCTGGTTGCTACGATCAAGCTAGTCGAAACATAAGGAGTGGTTCGAACGCTGATGATATAAAGGAGTTGGCATATAAACTTTATTCCACACATTATGGTCAAAAATTCACTTTTGAGAGGCATTGGAACATGCTTCGGCTGGAGCAAAAATGGAGAAGCCAACTACCTACACAGAGTGGCGGCTCAAAGAGAACCAAGGTTAGTGCAACTGGAGCATACTCATCCTCATCAAACCCAGAAACACCGTTGGCTGATGAACCCGGTGTGGACTCCCGTTCGCCCACAAGGATCAAAGAAGAGCAAGCGAAAAGGTAAGGGAAAAGCACAGATGTCTGAAGATTTTAGTGAAAGAAAATCATCGGTTGTCAAAAAATTATCTCTCATGGAAGATATTAAGAATGTTAGAGAAAAAGAACTACTGGAAAGGGAAAAAGAAAGAGAAGAGGAGAAGGAACATAGAGCAAAGATGTTGGCAATCAAAGAGAAGGAGTTACAATTTCAAGCAGCAATGAAAGAACAAGAATTACAAACTCAGAGGTATATTAAAGAAATGGAGATAAAAGCAAAAGAAAGGGAAATGGAAAGGATGGCCAAAGAAAGAGAAAGGGAGATGGATATGCAAATACTTAATGCTGACACGTCTACAATGAGTGAAAAACGACGAGCTCTTCATGAGATTGCATGTGAAAAAATAATTGCCAAGTGGTTTACTTAATGGTTCCTTGTATTCGTAGAGTTATGTAGTATGTTCTTATTTTTATTGCGTATTGCTGGTATGTGATGTAGTTTGTTTTATTTATTTCTGATGTAAGTTTTTAAATTAGTCAATATTATTGTGCCGTTATTGTTTATGAAAGTGACAATTGCAAAACTAGCCGTTAAGTAGCCGTTGTAAAACTAGCCGTTAAGAAGCCGTTGCAAAACTAGCCGTTGTAAAACTAGCCGTTGCAAAACTAGCCGTTGCAAAACTAGCCGTTAAGTAGCCGTTGTAAAACTAGCCGTTAAGAAGCCGTTGCAAAACTAGCCGTTAAGGTACTTAATGCAGACACACTTATAAATATCAACTATCAATAACTCCTCAACTCCACTTCAGCTCTTATTTCTCACCTCGAAAGAGAACTAAAAATTACATTTCCAGATATGGCTAGAAATTTTGATGATATGTTTAATGAGGCTTTGTATGGCAAAAGAAGACGGCAAGATAACACACTCATAGATAATTGGATCGATGAGTATTTACTCGAAGATTCAGAAGAAGAAGATACCGATAGAAGCTCTATCCCAATTACTCGTAGATGGATCAACAGAGATCGAGAAGCAGGACATGATCGTCTTTTCCAAGATTACTTTGCAGATGATCCAGTGTATCATGCTGACATTTTTCGACGGAGATTTCGAATGAGAAGACATGTGTTTCTTCGGATAGTAGACGCTCTCTCAAACGTCTATCCTTATTTCCAACAGAGGGTTGATGCAACTGGAAGAAGAGGCTTGTCGCCACTGCAGAAATGTACTGCTGCGATACGGATGTTAGCATATGGCGTAGCAGCTGATGTTGTTGATGATTATGTGCGCATAGGCGAGAGCACTACAATTGAATGCTTGGAAAAATTTGTTGAAGGTGTCATTTCGGTGTTCGAGGATGAATACTTGCGAAAACCAAATCCAAATGACGTACAACGCCTACTACAAATGGCAGAGGGTCGTGGCTTCCCTGGCATGTTGGGTAGCATTGACTGCATGCATTGGCAATGGAAAAATTGTCCAAAGGCGTGGAAAGGTATGTACATGAGTGGTTATCGTGGGGTTGCAACCATAGTACTTGAGGTTGTAGCATCTTCAGACCTTTGGATATGGCATGCATTCTTTGGAGTTTCTGGTTCAAATAACAATATCAACGTGTTAGATCGTTCTCCCGTGTTTGATGACATTCTAAATGATCGTGCTCCGGAGGTAAATTATACTATTAATGGTAATAATTATACAATGGGATACTACTTAGCAGATGGTATTTATCCTGAATGGGCCACATTTGTCAAATCAATCTCAAAGCCACAAGGGAAGAAACGCAAGTTATTTGCACAATACCAAGAAGGGCAAAGAAAAGATGTGGAACGAGCATTCGGAGTGTTGCAAGCACGCTTTGCAATTATACGTGGTCCAGCTCGTTTTTGGGAAAAGAAGAAGCTTGCCAACATAATGAGAGCTTGTATTATATTGCATAATATGATTGTTGAGGATGAAAGAGACACTTATGCAGGAAATTTTGCTCAAGGCTTAGAGTATGATGATGTTGAAAATGGCTTATCACAACCTCAGTTGGGAGAAGAAGATTTTGCACCATACCATCAATTTCTCCAAAGAAATGCCCAACTTCGAAATAGGCAGCAGCATAGACAATTGAAAGAGGACTTGATTGAACACATATGGCAATTTCACAATGCTTGTCGTCAACTGTAGAATTTAATTATATTTTTTTTGTATTAAGTAATTTTACAAATTAGTGTAATCCCGAATTATATATTATGTATTATTGTTATTTTTAAATTTATTTAATATTAATATATTTTAATAGTGAATTATTTTTAAATTTAAATATTTAAATTACATTATTAAAAAAATTAATTACATTAATTTCAAGTATTTTAATTAATTAATTAAGTGGGACCACAACAGGGACTAAAGTTAGTTCCTCCTAATGGAGAAGAGAGATGCTTTGAGTTCCTATTTACTGTTTATGACGCAAAAGCTGATGTGGAGTTACTTTTTATGACAGGTGGGCCATAAACAGGAACTGGAATGAGTTCCCTACTGGAGATGGTCTAAGGCCTAATAAATCTGAGCAAAACTTGATCGGTTGAGGGGATGTTTGATGGTGCCACACTGACGTCTGCGAAAAAATCTCAGATTTTTAAAAATTAAATAATAAATTATTTATAATTTATTTTATTTATTTAATAATATATTTTTAAAATTTTTTATATTAATTAAATATTTTTTTATTTTTTATTTAAAATTTTAGTAATTAAAAAAATTAATAATAAAAATTTTATATATTTTAAATTTAAATAATTAAATTTTGAATTTTATTTTATAATTTAAAAAAATAATTTTTATTATTTCTAATTCTTGAATTAGAGTAATTATTTAAAAATAATTTATAAATTTATGAATAAATAGTATTTTTTTAAAGTCAATTTTATTGGATTAAAATTAATTTTTAATACTACTATATATCCTAATTATATTATTATTTGTCCCCAAAAAAAAACCCTAATTTACTAAATACTTCTCCAAACTCTAACCCTACCATTTCAATTCCTTTCAGTTGCCACACCCCCTCCCTTTTCTTCCAAAAACGCAAACACATCCACCCCACACAAAGAAGAGAGCATCGCACTAGGAGAGGGAGCTGCAGCTAAAGATGCGAGCTGGAGGAGCTGCGCCAGTCGCCGCCGTTGTCGCCACTGGAAAGCCCTCACCGTCGAAGTCTTCATCCTCGTCATCCATTGAGCTGCGAGGAGCGCTGCCGTCGCTGAGGAGGGAAATGCGAGAGGAGAGAAGGTCACGTGGAAGAGGAAGGAAGGAACCGCTAGGTACCGCTGTGCCTTGCCTCCGTCGGTTCGCTGTGGCCGTGGTGAGGAGCGCGGATGAGAGAGAGAGAGTCCATGGAGGAGAGAGACAGTTCGTGAGGAGAGGGAGGGAGCTCGCGCTGCCTATTCATGCTATCATGCTCCTTGCCATTATGTCCCATTAGCGCCGCTGTCACCGCCATTCTAGCTGCCAGAAACTGCCGCTGGATCCCCTGTCGTCTTGATAAGTATTTTTGTTTCTGTAACCTCTTGAAATCAGTATTTCATTCTGAGTTGTTAAAGGTTCTAAGATGTTGGTAACGTAGGGTCGTGTTCCGGGTCTTGCGTGTTGAGTATAGTGGTTGTTGCATCTGACATCAGGCTGTTGCGTCGTCACTGGAGCTACTGCTGCTCTGTTTTCTCAGTTATTCATAAGCCTGGGTTGAGTATCGGTGCTTGCATGTTACGTTTGGGGTTACGGTTGTTGTTGCGGAAGCGTTATGAGCTGTGGTTGTGGCTGCCACTGTTGCGGGCCAAGAAGAAGGGATTTTTGACGCGCTGTATAGCTTTTGGGTTTCGACTATTCGAGATAGGGACAATTTCTTAAACTCATTTTACTTCCAAGAATTGTTATAAGTTGTTATTAATGCAAAAAATGTATGTTTATGATTTTCGTAAGTTTTATGGACTGAACCGAGTTGCTTTAAATAAGTGTAATTGCTTGCCTGATTGGTTGTTATTGAAGTGGTCGTTTGATAGTTATATTGATTTCTTGATTGCGTTAGAGTCATTGAGAATTCGGATTTATTAATTTATTTTGTTAAATTGGTGGTTACTGAAATAATTTGAGATTTGTAAATGTTTTGATATTGGAATTAGTTTTGTTGATTTATTGAAAATGATTTGAAGAATTGGAAATGATTTGATATTTGGAAATTTGAATTTTGTTTGATTTTGGAAAAAGGATTTGGTTTGGTTGGAACCCTTGAAGGGTGGTAAAAGTCCAAGTTTTAGAGAAAATATTACCAAAATTTTTATAAGAAATTGGAGGTTTTATTTTAGTTTATTGATGGAAGAATTATGTTTTGCGTATTCGATTGATTGGAAATACGTTTATTGAATTTATATAAATTCAAGAATGATTTTTTGAGGATTTTAATGAAAGAAATAAAGTGATGTAAATGTGCATTTAAGAATGGAGGAGTTTTTGAGTATTTGAAGAAAAGTTTTGAGATGTTTTAGAAAAGATGAAGTATTTGAATTTGATTTAGAGAAACAGAATGGTTTCCGAGCCTCTTGGGAATGTTTTAAATAAGAATAGAACTGAAATTAGTTTTGGTTTAAATGATTTAGTTTTGATTCTGATTCGATTATGTTTGATAGTGAATGTGAATGGGATGAGATTATGATAGATGTTGTGAGGATGGTGGTTTTTGGTCCCGCCTACAAATTTGGCAAGTTGAGGATGAATGATTCCCTTTCTTGTCGTGGTATGAATGTGGGGAAGGTGGAAAGACGCTTGATGCAGAATTTACAATCCATAAACTAACCGGTAAGTGCACCGGGTCGTACCAAGTAATACCTCAGGTGAGTGAGGGTCGGTCCCACAAGGATTGATGGACTGAGCAACTATAGTCAAATGATTCCTTAATAAGGCAAGCAGAAAGTGATGTTTTGGGGTTCCAAAAGGCATTAAACAGTAATTCAAGAGTAAGAAAGAAAACAGTGAGAATGGTGTGAAGTATATGAGAGAAAGCAGTTAAGCTATCAGAAATGTTTACTTTTCCGGATTAAGTTTTCTTACCAACTATTTTAATCATGCAAGATTTATTTCATGACAAACTGTGAGTGACTAAACCCTAATGTCTTAGTGATTTAGTCTCCTCTAACCTAGTTAATTGCTAATGTCTTGGTCACTTAATTTCGTGTAGAGGGTTAAGTTCAATTCTAGTTTATGGCCACAAAAATCCTAATTATCCAAAACTAAGAGGATTATAGGTCACGTATCTGATTAGTTCAAGTAATTAGCAATTTAGGAGTAATTTACTTTCAAGTTATTGTTCAAGTAAGATAACTCTTCCAAGAATCACAAGAACGCAAATAGAATAAGGGTTATTCTTCCAATCTACCCAAATTCATAAGATGAAGAACAAAAGTAATCCTTGAAACTGAATCAATATAATAATTAAAATAGAAGAACAATAATCTTAATCGATAGAAATAAACAGAGCTCCTAACCTTAACCAAGGAGGTTTAGTGGCCCATGCTTCAGAGAGAAAACTAGGGTTATGAAAAGTGTGAAAGTGCGGAAGTGAGAAAATCCCCTTGAATCTTTTTCCTTTTATATCTAACCTAATTCGATTTGAAATTAAAATAAAATAATAAATTATAAACCTAAAAGATTTTGTTTGTAAATAAAAATAACTAAAATAAAAGATAAAATAATAATTAAAAGCTAAATCCAACTAAAGATGCTCAAGAGTGAAGTGTGATCCGGATTGCCTTGGCGTTTAGCGCCCAAAGGGGGGTAGAACATTTCTAATCTCACTGAGTTGCTGGCGCTAAACGCCAGCTTGACGTTTAGCGCCCTTGTGGGAAGCTCCAATTCTTCTCTTTTCTTGCACAAAACTTTGCCAAATTGATCCAAATTTCACCTGAAATAATTAAAATACCAAAACAACTCAAAGTAGCATCCAAGGAGGATTTTAACACTAAAATGTACTTAAATTCAATAAATTCTAACTTAAAATAAACAAAAAATAAGGAAAAGATGCTCACGCATCAATACTCTACTTCGTAATTTCTCTAGGAGAAGGTGAAAATGCACACTCCTTCGATGTGAAAAGGTACTCTCCTTCGTTTGTGTTCCTCCTAGAGATTCGTAACCTAGAGACAATGTCCGGGTCAGCTATCGAATGTGTTGGGTTCTGGCAGTTTAACTGGCATGTTCCATTTGTTTTCTTTGTTTAGGTGTGCTTAAGTACTTTGGTTTGCCTATCTGATGAATTATGTTTAACTGGTAACTGTGATACTTGCTGTAGTTTTTCTTTAAATGTGTTTGCCTTGTATTTTGTTTGTCCTTATGATTGATTTCTATTTTGAGTTTTGATGGTGATTGATTTGATTTGGGCCGGAGGCCGTGATTTGGTAACTTTGATTAGGTTATCCTGGATATGTATTGAAATGATATGGTAAGGTAATTTATTTGGAATTCTTATAAATATGGTGTGAATGTTAAGTTTGGATAAATAAATGTTGTGATATTTAAAAAGATTCATAAGACGAATGAAAATCACTACTTTTGAAGTATATTCTTTTCTTTATACGTATCCTCTTATGACAATTCTAAAATCCTCTATTGTGAACCAACAAGGATGATGTTTTTACCCTCCTACAGACTTCTCTTTTCAGGATGGACGAGGAAACTAATGAAGTTTTTGTTGAGTCCTTAGCTGTACTGTTTTTGTTTGTGCATATATTAGTCATAGTTTTTCCCTCGCCTTTGTCATTATAATTTTGTAAGAGGGATATGAGCTGTATAATTTGTATGTATATAATATGTATAAGTTAATTGTATAAGAAGTTTTGTATATATGTATATACATATTGGTAAAAATTTAAAAGTATTTCTGATTTTTTTAAAAAAAAAATAGTGATATGGTTTCGAGTTAAAAGCTCATATCTTATTATTAAATATATGGAAGTCGTCGTAATATTCTCGCTATCAGAATGGCACAACTGGAAGCGTGATATTCTGATAGTGAGGATGTTACATTTGCACTATTATTAGATCATCTTGTTCCTTGATGTACATTTTGTTTTTCTTTTTATAAAAGTATATTATACAAATAAAATTTTTAAATTATATTTTAATATCTTAAATTAATTTAAAATGGTTCGACTAATGACTCACAAATTGTATTATTGATAAGTGATTTATTATTTTGACTAGATCAATTTTGACATTTTTGGATGAAAAATAAAGCTGTATCATATAATGACAACATCAGATAGGAGATGTGTAAAATCTGGTCAAACTGTAATTAATTAAATAATAAATTAAATAGGAGCGAATATAGTTAGAAAATTTAGCAATCGAAATTTGATAATTTAAATATGATATTTGGACTCGGCGAATTTTTCTGAGTCAGAAAGCATAATTTTTTGCGTAATTATGTGAATGTGGTTGGGTTGTGGTCATTTGGATGAGTGAAAATGAATTTGGCTAGTGAACATTGGAAAAATTGGTAATTTCTGTTTTTGGGTAAGAACTGATTTTTGACAGACTTCGGCGGTCCATAACTCGGTCCTCGGAGTTAGGAATTCTTCCCATGCATACGCATGGACGACGCTCACGCGTCACTTCCTTTTTCCGTTTTCCATGCGTGCGCGTGGACGACGCGCACACGTGACTCTGTTTTCAACAAAAGTTGATTTTTGAGTTTTTAAAGCCAAATTTCAGACTTCTAAACCTCTATTTTCATCCTTTAAGTCTTAAATCTTTATAGCATGCCTAGTAATGAAAAGAAGTTAGGACATGTGGTAACTTGTGGATGAAGTAAAGTAAGAATCAATGATGAATGATGAGTAATGATGATTGTATGAGTTACTGAGGATGATGCTGAGAGTGCTGTGTATGTTATGAGCCAGATGGCTGTGACAAGCATTGAAATATGGCTGAGTATGTACATGTATATGATTAATGATTAAATGATTATGATTGATTGAGGAAGCTTGAACATGTGGTGGGTATGCCGAAGATGCATATATGATTAATGAATGTGGGAAATGAATAATAATGAAAAATGTTGAATGTGACGTGTGACCCCGGGTAGTAGGCAGTGGCATTGTCCACTTGCTCCGGGTATGAGATGGGGAAGGAGGATTTCGATAAATGAGTTTAATTATGGAGTTTTGAATGAATGTATGTTTGAGTTTCCTGGGTAGTAGCAAGGGTGGTGGTTCATCCCACTTGCTCCAGGTCAGAGATTATGACGCTTGGGTAGTAGCAGCAGTAGTGGTGATTCCACTCGCTCCAGGTCGAGCTTTTAAACACCTGTCTGGGTAGATGCAGTGGCATTGATCCACTTGCTTCGAGATGTGGTGAGATATACCTGCCTCGGTAGATGCAGTGGCATTGATTCCACTTGCTCCGGGTTTGGTTTGCAACTCCTGAGGTAGATGCAGTGGTTACCACCCACTTGCTCCCAGTCGAGGTTGATTTGAGATTTGTGAAATTATCTGAGTTTCGGATTTTCTTGGGTAGATGCAGTGGGTCGGCTTCACTTGCTCCAGGTTCAGATCCGAGATTCTGTTGACCCTATGTCGTAAGTGTGGCCGGACATTGTGAAAGTTCTGGATGAGCTCGCTCCCATGGATAAACACCAGTGTGGGTTTTGTGTGATTATGATTATGATTATGAATAACTCGAGTTGGGGATGCACGACAGAGGGACAGTCCAATGGTTAGCTACCAGGACTTGTCGAGTTGGCTTTATAACTGACAGATGAGACTCATCAGCCATAGGGCATGCATACATCATTTGCATATGTTTGAATTGTTTGGGTTTGCCTATTTATTTTGGATTGATATATCATATATGCTATGTTACCTGATTATGTGCTACTTGTTCCACTTGTACTTTGATTGTGTATTACTTGCCTGTATTACTTGTGTTTGTACAACTGAGATGTCTCTCATGCTGGTGTCGGTGGACGCTGAGGGCTGTTCTTGATAAGATGAGTTGATGATGTAATTGAATAATGATGATGATTATTGAATGAGGTAATTGAGCTCCCTGGGTAGACGCAGTGAAGTGATTTCACTTGCTCTAGGTAGAGAATGAGATAATTTGAGCTCCTTGGGTAGACGTAGTGAAATGATTTCACTTGCTCAAGGTGAGGATATGAGTATGCGTGAGCACGGGTCGGTTTGGTTCGGGTTCAGGGTAGCGGGCACTCGATGACTTTAAAATTCATAAAAAAAAAAACCAAATTGGCAAATTTTTATCTTAAAAATTCAAGAAATACAATAAACATGTAACATCAGCAGAAATAATGCAAACATATTAAATACCAAATATATTAAAAACTAAACTCATCAAAATCTAAACATACTAATAGTAAATAATCTTGTCTAATGAAAATATAAAAGTGCAATAGAAATATTAGAAGTTAAATACAAAAGTCTAGTGAATAATCTTTGAAAGAAGCTAAAACCAAAACACATTAAAATCTAAACATTAGTGAGATAGGATTAGGGTTATGAGTTAGAAAACACATAAAAAGTCATATATATATATTATTTAATTAATTATGATCGGGTATACGGGTTGGTTCGAGTTTCGCGCCCCCAAAACCGATACCCGAACCAATCATTAGCAAATGTCATTGGTTTGGTTCGGGTTGGACCCGATTACCCGTCGGTTCCAGAACCAATTTTATTGGTTTGGTTCGGGTTCGGGTGGGTAATCGGGTACCCGCTACCCGTGCTCACCCCTAGATATGAGGTAACGATATAGAATTTCTGAGACAGAATGGCTGGGGATGGTTTCGTTTATAATTCTGATTGTGAATCGTCAGAGAATTAGAAAGTTAGGAAGCATGAGGAATATGAATCAGATTTAGCATTCCCTTATGATAGTTGCCTATTTATGGATTAGCGAGAACATAGGATGAATATTTGGTGAAAGGAAGTTTAGGATGCTTAGTGAGTTTTTATTACAATGCATTGTATTTATTTGGCACTTTTACCGTACTGGGAACCCATGGGTCGGGGGTTCTCATTCCGTATATATATCTTATTTTTTAGATACAGGTCCAGGTGCTCAGAAGTGAGCTTTGGTTCATCTGAGAAATCGAGCACTTGTGTAGAAATTGGAGGATGACAAATTGTTAGGCAGCGGATATTATAGGTTTTAAACGATTAGATAATGTGAGTATAGAGATCAAGGATTTTTAAGAGGATGCGATTGAGTCTCACGATGAGCGTAAGCATTATTTCTATCAGGTTGAGAAAGCTTAGAAGTGGGCTTAGGTTTTGTGATTCGATAGGGGAATATAACATGGATTCATGATTGGATTCTTGGTGGTTAATAATCAGAGTGACGCAACAGAAGCTTGCTGGAGCGTTAACATAGTATGGTAATAATAAGGAATAGTAGGGTATGATTAGAAATATTTTATGCTTTGAGTACTTAAAAGGTTAGTGAACTAATACAGATAATGATTCTAGATAATTGGGATAAATTGTGGCTATGAACTTTGATGGTTCTGAAATGGATGAAGAAATGATCGTTGATGCGTAATTAGATTTAGATGATGAGTGAGTGCAAGTCGCCGTGTTTGAGGGGTGAGTACTATAATAATTGGTCATGGTGATCTTAGATTTAGATTAAGATTTATAATGATTGGTTTCGAAAGACAAGTTTGGAAAACCATTAAATTGAAATGCTGATGTTGTACTGTGATTGGTTTGAGGGAACCCGTGACGGGTGGCAAACTCCAGTTTTTAGGGGAGGTGCTGTCAAAATTTTTCCAAGAATTTGAAAGAGTGTTGGTTATGATTTCGAAAACGATTTTTGATTTGAGTAACTTTAACAAAAGAGATGTGTTTCGAATGCTTTTATAAATTATTAAAGGAAATTGGATTCTTATGATTTTGTTAACTTGTTATTTCAAACTCATTTGATTTCTGAAAACGAAGAGAGTTTTGATTAATTAGTCAAAGACTTTAAAACAGTAATTTATATAGAAATTTGAGGTTTTGGGAATAAGAAAGTAAGTCTGGAGGTTATGCTTGGAGATGAGCTGTGATTAGTGATAATTGACTTGACAGAGAGAGAGGATAATGATGGAGTATGATTAAGGTATGGTGATGATCTTTGGTTGATTATAGTGATGTGGGATGATGACTATGATTAATGATGACGGTGATATTATTGATGACATGATTTGAGATTTAATAAGATGTGAGTTGATGAGATAATGAAAGTAATGAACGAGGCTGTTGGTCGGCGTTGGACGAATGATCGAGACCCTCAGAGATAGAGGAATCAGAGCGCGGCAATGGAAGTGCGTAGAAAAAAAGGCCTAGGGACTACTATGCGTTGGATATAAAGGCAGACTACGCTCATGTACTCGTGGTGGCGGATGAAATTTTCGAGGGCGAAAATTTCTGTTAGGGGGTAGAATGTAAAACCCGGTCAAATCGTAATTAATTAAATAATAAATTAAATAGGAGCAAATATGGTTAGAAAATTTATCAATCGGAATTTGATAATTTAAATATGATATTTGGACTCAGTGAATTTTTCTGAGTCGAAAAACATAATTTTTTACATAAAAATGCGCACTAAAATTTTGACCGGCAATACCGACTGAGATCTGTCTGGTACTGTAGTTGAGAAAATTAATTATAAGTAAATAAGGTTAAGAAATTAGGATTTATAATTAGGGAAGGTAGAAATATTTAAAATGCGATTTAAAACTCTAATCTTAGAGGTTTTGGCCGGAAATTGGGCCAACGAACCAAACCAAGTGAACTGGGCCTAAGACCTAACATATATAAACATTAGTTGTGAGCATTTCAGCTTATTTACCCAAAAGAAGGGGTGTGGGGCGGATAGAGAGAAGAGAGAAAGAAAACCTAACTTTCCAAACTTCAAATTACCACAACTTTCTCTCCGGAGCTCCGATTGATGAGCCGTTTGCAGCCACGCATCGCTCTTCTCACTCTCTACAATTTTATCTAAGTTTTGTGGTGAGTATTCTACTGTTCTCTGCCCAATTTTCGTTTTTCTCTTTAAATTTTAATTTGATTTGGGTTTTGAGGAAATCTTGTGATTTTGGTTGTTTAGGAGTGCTCTAGTATGAGCCATTGGTGAGTTCCATCAACCAATTTTGTGGGTTAAGGTAAGGAATCCTCTAACCCTTGTGATGTATCAATTTCATGAACCCTAGGTTGATTATAAGTGTGAAATTGGTTATGTTAGAGTATTGGTTAATTTTGGTGCACAATTGGGAGGTTGGTGTTGCTTGTGGAGCTTTGGTGAGGCTTAGAGCTAAGGGTTGGTGGAGACTTCCAAGAACAAGCTCAATTATTTTGGATACAAGAGGTACGGTTTAAGTTTCATTTAAGTACTGTGTGGTGTGATGAGAATTCCTAGGCTAGATGCCCCTATAATTAAGTTTGGATTGTGTAAATGGTTGGTACTAATATATATAGTTGATATGTAATGTAAAAGTAATGATTGGGTTGAGAATTGTGTGAATTTGTATATTCGATGTGTTGAGAATTTGATGAATTGGATAATGAATATTTGTTTGTGAAATATGCATTTAAATTGTGAATTTGCGCCGGAGGCCGTGAATCTTGGGCTGGAGGCCGAAAAGAGGTAAGGAAGGTAAGTGATGTGTGTATTGTGTGATGTCATATGAGATTGAATGGATATTGAATATTGAATGTGTGAATAAATGGGAGGAATGTGGAATGATAAGAAATTAGGAATTTAGGAGGGGGGTGATGGAATTGAATTGAATTGTGTAGACAAGGTAGGTTTGGTTTTTGGTTGAGGGTAATTATGTAAATGTGGTTGGATTGTGGTCATTTGGATGAGTGGAAATGAATTTGGCTTGTGAACATTGGAAAAATTGGTAATTTCTATTTTTGGGTAAGAACTGATTTTTGACCAACTTTGGCGGTCCGTAACACGGTCCTCAGAGTTAGGAATTCTTCAAAACTGAATTTTTATCAAAGTTTATTCAACGATCTTTCTAACGGTTCAAAAATGGTTGAAGAACGAATTTTGTAGAAGAATTTATGTGTGGCAGAAGTTTGAGGTTTGAAAATGAAATTCTGTAGCTTTTTAAACTTAGTAAAATTTTTGGTAAAACGTACTCCGACACGCACGCATGGCTGACGCGCATGCGTCACTCACGATTTTTACTCTCTCACGCGTGTGCCTGGCCGACGCATACGTGTCGCTGTATTGATGCAAGTGCCCAGTAGAAAATCCAGAGAGTTGCGCTGGTACTGTGCTGGTTTTGTGCGAGGAGCACAAAACGCACCCACGCGTATGCGTGACTGACGCGCACACGTCACGCTACCTTTCTGCTTCCCATGCGTACGCATGGACGATGCTCACCCGTCACTTCCTTTTTCCGGTTTCCACGCGTGCGTGTGGGCAACGCGCACGCGTGACCCCGTTTTCAGCAAAAGTTGATTTTTGACTTTTTAAAACCGAATTTCAGACTTCTAAGCCTCCATTTTCATCCTTTAAGTCTTAAATCTTTATAACATGCCTAGTAATGAAAAGAAGCTAGGACATATGGTAACTTGTGGATGAAGTAAAGTAAGAATCAATAATGAATGATGAGTAATGATGATTGTATGAGTTGCTGAGAATGATGGTGAGAGTGTTGTGTTTGTTTTGAGCCGGATGGCTGTGACAAGCATTGAAATATTGCTGAGTATGTACATGGATAAGATTAATGATTAAGTGATTATGATTGATTGAAGAAGCTTGAACATGTGGCGAGTATGCCGGAGATGCATATATGATTAATGAATGTGGTAAATGAATAATGATGAAAAATATTGAATGTGACGTGTGACCCAAGGTAGTAGGCAGCGGTGTTGTCTACTTGCTCCGGGTATGAGATGGGGAAGGAGGATTTCGATAAATGAGTTTAATTATGAAGTTTTGAATGAATGTATGTTTGAGATGCTTGGGTAGTAGCGGCAGTAGTGGTGATTCCACTCGCTCCAAGTCGAGCTTTTAAACACCTGCCTGGGTAGATCAGTGACATTGATCCACTTGCTCCAGGATGTGGTGAGATATACCTGCCAAGGTAGATGCAGTGTCATTGATCCACTTGCTCCGGGATGTGGTGAGATATACCTGCCTGGGTAGATACAGTGGCATTGATTCCACTTGCTCCAGGTTTGGTTTGCAACTTCTGGGGTAGATGCAGTGGTTAGCCCCCACTTGCTCTCAGTCGAGGTTGATTTGAGATTTGTGAAATTATCTGAGTTTCGGATTTCCTTGGGTAGATGCAGTGGGTCTGCTCCACTTGCTCCAGGTTGAGATCCGAGATTCTGTTGAACTTATGTCGTAAGTGTGGTCGGACACTGTGAAAGTTCCGGATGAGCTCGCCCCCGTGGATAAACACCAGTGTGGGTGTTGTGTGATTATGATTATGATTATGAATAACTCGAGTTGGGAATGCACGACAGAGGGACAGTCCAATGGTTAGCTACCAAGACTTGTCGAGTTGGCTTTATAACCGACAGATGAGACTCATCAGCCATAGGGCAGGCATACATCATTTGCATATGTTTGAATTGTTTGGGTTTACCTATTTGTTTTGGATTACTATATCATATATGCTATGTTACCTGATTATGTGCTACTTGTTCCACTTGTACTTTAATTGTGTATTACTTGCTTGTATTGCTTGTGTTTGTACAACTGAGAGGTCCCTCATGCTGGTGTCGGTGGACGCTGAGGGCTGTTCTTGATGAGATGAGTTGATGATGTAATTGAATAATGATGATGATTATTGAATGAGGTAATTGAGCTCCCTGGATAGACGCAGTGAAGTGATTTCACTTGCTCCAGGTAGAGAATGAGATAATTTAAGCTCCCTGGGTAGACGCAGTGAAGTGATTTCACTTGCTCCAGGTGAGGATATGAGGTAACGATATAGAATTGCTGAGACAGAATGGCTGGGGATGGTTTCGTTTATAATTCTGATTGTGAATCATCGGAGAGTTAGAAAGTTAGGAAGCATGAGGAATATGAATCAGATTTAGCATTCCCTTATGACAGTTGCTTATTTATGGATTAACGAGACCATAGGATGAATATTTGGTGAAAGGAAGTTTAGGATGCTTAGTGAGTTTTTATTACAATGCATTATATTTATTTGGCACTTTTACCGTACTGGAAACCCATGGGTCGAGAGTTCTCATTCCGTATATATCTCTTGTTTTTCAGATATAGGTCCAGGTGCTCAGAAGTGAGCTGTGGTTCATCTGAGAGATGACAAAGATCTTTATATTCTCTACTTTATATTTGCTTAGAATCTCTCCATTCTTATGATTTTGAAAAGCTTTATTATGTATTGAACTCTTCTGAACTTGCCTATAGAGGCTCTTATGTTTCTTTTGGGAGAGATTAGAAGATACTGTTGTCAACTACTTTTATACTGTACCCTAGCCGGCCTAAACTTCGCGGGTCGCGACTAGTGGCTATTTACTTATGTTATATATCTATATACTGTCATTCTCTTACTCTCCTTTATGCCTTTATCTGTATATCGCTTTCGACTTAACGCTTTATCTTTTAGTTATCGATGCGTGAGTGATACGACTTCGTGATTTTATTTTTATTCTTTTCAGGCTTCTCGATTAATGCTCCTTTCAATCTTACTTATAATTATGTATTAAAAATTTCCATTAAGAGTCGTACCACCTTATTATCATTGACTTATGACTCGAGTATAAGGATTTAAATATTAGGATGTTGTAAGATGTTTTTATACAATTGGTTTTGATATTAAACATTTTAATAGACCTTAATAAATTTTTAAAATATTATCATGTTTATGTTATAAACACATGTACATCTAATTAAATATTGTCTATTAATTAAAATTAAAAAAATTACCTACTATATATATAAATATATATCAGATCCTTTTGAATTAATAAACCATATATTTTTTTTTAATTCTAAAATATATGGACATTTTCCTTAATTAATAACTCAAATATATATTCTTTTGGTGGCTATAACAATAACTTAAAAACAAAAGAGGTAATAAAAAAATAAATGAATGCTTATATATATTATTTTGTTTCTTAATAAAGATATATAAAGATAAAGATACTTTTAAATTTATTTATAATATATTAAAATAGAGATTAAGATAATATTTTAATACATTTTAGTCTTTTAACTTTTTATTATTATGCCGTGTCAGTTTAAGTAACTAATTGATACAATTACCTTATTAGTTATCTATTTAAATGACTATAACCATTTTATTTTCAATTCACATGGGCTTTACACATAATAATTCTAATTCAAGTGTTTTTATTACAAATTAAACATAAGAATGAATAAAAATTTATTATTTATTACTAATATTATAGGATAAAGCATACTTTTTATTTCTAAAATTTGGTAAAAGTTTTAAAAATATTCTTAAATTTTATTTTGTTTTAATTTAGTCTTAAAAATTTTCGATTTGCATCAAATATATCCCCAACGGCTAAATTTTCAAAAAATTTAAGACCAATCTAACAATAATGTATGAAAATTATGCTTGATTTGCTTCTGTTGAGGATTGTTCTTATGAAATTGTTGTTGAATTGGTCTTAAATTTTTTAAAAAATTAGCCGTCAGAGATATATTTGATGCAAATAAAAAATTTTTGGGACAAAATTGAAACAAAATAAAACTTATGGATATTTTTAAAACTTTTATCAAACTTCAGGGACAAAAAGTATACTTTACCTAATATTATAATACTAAAGTTTAATTATTCTATTAGTCTCTATTGTTTTACCAAATTTATAATTACGTTTCTATACTTTTTTTTCTTTTTAATTGAGCTCCTATACTTATTTTAATTTTGTAGTTAGATCCTTGTCAGTATAAAAAAATGAAAGTTAATGGAATATTTTTTTACAATTTGAAAGTACTCATAAAGTATGAATTTAATTAAATCTTTAATCACGTATTTTTTGAGAAAAATATTCTATTAATTTAATATTTTTGACATAGAAATGACCTAATTATAAAATTAAAAGCAGTATAAATACTAAGTTGAAAGGAAAAATTATATATAGACCTAATTGTAAATTTAGTAAAATTATAGAGACCAACTGAATAATTAAAGCTAAAATTAATAATTAATATTATCATTATGAATTATAATATTGGCTTTAGATATAATTAAAAATAGAATTAAAACTGATAAAAAAACTAAATTTTAATTTTACAAAGATACTATTCCTATAAAATATTAATTACTTATGCATATATTTATAAGTACCTATATAAACATTAGGTTTAGGTCCATTTGAATAGGTTTATAAGTGATTTTTTTTATTTTTAATTTATAAAAATGTGTAGTATTAATGTTTGGTATAATTTTTAAAATAAAATTACAACTTTTTAAAAAGTTATTTTGGTGTTTAAGGAGATGTTAAAAAAATGACTTCTCTCATAATAAAAAGTTTTTTTTATCACTTTTCTCTTAAAATAAGTACTTTTAGAACTAAAAAATCAAACACAAAATAATTTATTTATAAGTTACTTTTAATATAAACATTTATTATTTAAGCTATTTATTCAAAAATAACTTAATTAAGTTGTTTACCAAACAGGCCTATTATTCTACTAACTTTCATCTTAACAAATTACAAGTTTTAATACATAGACACAGTTCATAAAAACCTCACCAAAAATTGTGATAATTAGATACTCAAAGTTTGTGCGTGCGTTTATGGGAGACGTTCATTTATGCCGACCAAAAAGCTCTAATATATCTTGAAATGATTTTAGTAGATAAAAAAATAAATTATTCTTATACTATTATTTTAATTGAAAATAAAAGTAGCAAACTCTAATTGCAACAAGGTAGAAAAAATGAGCTAGCATTCATCTTTTCTATAATTCATACAGCATTTATGGAAAACATTCACACTGTTAGTAAATGAAAGAACTCCAATATATTTCAAAATAATTTGCTAGATAAAACGATAAATTATTCTTACACTATTATTTTGATTGACAATAAAAGTAATAAACTTAATTGCAACAAAATAAAAGAAACATATCTGATACACATACAAGTATTTTTAACTTATAAGTTCTATAAGTTGGGTCAAGCCCAACAAAAGCCATGCACACCACACTTTCTACACTCGAGCGTAAATACACGCGTGTTACTCAATCGTTTCCTTTTTCTAAAATGTGCTCATTATGAAAGATTATTCCTCTTCTTCCTCAATCAAAACCCAAATCCTCGAAATTCAAGCCATATTCGAAACCAAACAAAGCTTTGAAGAAACCGTCCAACGCCTCGCGAAAAGTAGAAGAAATCAAGAAGAAAACATACAAATCTCCATAAAAAAAATACCAAAAAGAACGAATAAACATTATTCAAGGTACTGTTTCATTTTTCTTCTAGGTTTTTCACATTTCTGTTTCTGATTTCGAAATCGAAGCACTATATCGTCGTATTTCTCTCTCTGTTTCACTGTTCTTGGTTTAGATCTCATATTACTGTTCTAATGAAACTGTTCAAGTCGTTTATGCTGTTCTAGATTTTTCTCTATCGTTTACTAGTGAGTGGTTTAACGTATGTTTTGATCTATTTTTGTGCATGTTTTGTCCATATTTGCATGTTTTTTAAGTAGGTTTGTATACATATAAACTCTGTATTGAATTTCAAGTGGCATTTTGAACTTAAAAGTAGAGGTGTATGGGACTGATATATATATATATATATATATATATATATATATATATATATATATATATATATATATATTAAGAGTATTGAAGTGTACCTGGTGCTATTCTAATTGTCTTGACATTGTAGTGTCATTGTATGCATGTTTGGTTGAGTTGAATATGATTTTGAACTTATTTAATTTCGTTTAATCGAAAAAACAAAAAATATGTATAAGACTGCATTTGGGTGTATGCGGCTGGTATTTGGGTGTACGTAGCTGGTATTTGGGTGTATGTCTCTAGTATTTGGGTGTATTTTTTATCTATTGATATTATTTCTTTTTTCTTGCAATAAAAATGACAACCAAGAACCAAGGCGAAAAAATATACAATGTAAGCGCACGCACATCTCTTAGAACAAGTCAATTTTTCTAATACAAATATAGGTTATTTAAATGACTCTAATTTTGCTTTGTTTACAGTAAACCAAAGACTTGAAGTGTGCCACTAGATTATTGAGTGAAAAATTTGAAAAGATGAGCGAGCCAAAGAAAGCGATCGTTCGTGAATTAGGTTTTGGTGGACTCATGCACATCCCACCAATGAATGTATCTCACAAACTATTAAAGGAGTTGGCTAACTACTTTAAATTGGGCTAAAACACACTGGAAACAAGTTATGGTTCCTCTAAAGTTAAACTCAAAACAATAGGGGCTGCCCTTGGCCTCAATGCATCATGTAACTGATTACAGAAAACTTCTATACTTCCATTCTCTGTAATATATTCTTCGTAATATGTTATTTTGATCTCATGTAATCAAGTAATAAATTTAGGTGTATATGAGTGATATTTGGGTCTATTTCAAGTGATTTGGAGTGTAAATTATTTTCTTTTTTGTAGGAGATATATTTTCTGATAAAGTGAGTTATAAGAAACTTTTTGAAGAGAACAAACTGATTTTTAGAAGGTTCCAGGGGAACACTCTAAAAAATCTGACCGATGACATGATGAGTATCGGTGTTGAAAACGAACAAGATCGCCTGATGTTTAAAAGGATTTTCATCCTCTATATTCAAATGGCATTCTTGGTGCCAACAACAATAAACAAAGTATCTCCTGTGCACCTAGCTCCAATTTTTGAGATGGACAAAATAACGGAGGATAACTGGGGAGCCCATGTGCTGAATTTCATCATCAAAGGCATAACCAATTACTGTCTAAAAACGAAAAAATCAATCGACGGCTGCCTCTTTGCCTTGATGATAATCTATTTCTATCTGGCAGAAAATACAGAGAAGAAAGGAAAAAAAAAAACCCTGGACTGCCCTGGATTAGCAACTGGAATAAAGAACTGCTGGTTGCAAGGATGAGAGCAGAGATAGATGGTCATATGGTAAGTGATCAGAATACCTTCTCTAATTTGGGTGTATTTTATTTAAGTAGATGCTGTAAACTAACATTTCTACTATTTTAGGGAATTGTCAAGAAGGCATAAACAAAAAAATTGAAAGAAATGAAAAAAAAAGAAAGAAGAAAAGAAAAAAATGAAAAAAAGAAGGCAAGTTCATCATCTGAGAGTGATCCATCAAAGACTGAAGTTGATTTTTTCTCTGAGTCTGAGTCTGAAGAAGACTTAGAGGAACCTAGAAGGAAACAACCCAAAAGGACGGCCAAAAAGTAAGTAATATTTTTGGCTGTGTTTGTTTTTTCCTAATGATTGTTTGCTTTCTAGAATGGAATCCAGAAAAATGAAGCAGATTTTAGAGGATTCCAGTTCAGAAAGCAAAAGTGAATCCAATGATGAATAAGATTATGAAATTATCATCACTTTCTTTCTTGTTTCTATCAAAATTTAATGTATTAACAGAAGGTTTCTCATTTAATTTCAGGTGTGAAGAATCGTTGCCAATTAAAAAACAAAAATCAAAGAAAAAAATTCAGACTCCCGCCAAAAAGTATGCACTTCTTTTGAGAGTATTTCATCATCAATATTGTTGTATTTGTCTGATTCATAATTTTTTTATTTTCAGGACGCAATCCAAAAAAAGAAAGCACATAATTGAGGATTTGTCTTCTAAAGAAGAAATTCATTCCTATGATGTATAAGATACTTTATGAAGCTATCTTACACTTTATCATCAAAACTATATTTTGTTAACTTGTACTTTTGAATGTACTGTCAGAACTAAAATTGGAACTGAAATAATAGAAGAATTTTCAAGACAATCAAAAAAGAAGAAAACAAATGAAGAGGCTGCTGCACACGGGTATGTTGAATTTGGGTGTATATTACCATTTTTAAGGTGTTTTGGTTGCTGATTATTATTCTTGCTTTATTTTATAGAATTTTGATATCCTGATTTAACTAAATAATATTTTTACTGAACGATATTTATTCTATACTTAGAATACCGGAGGTAAACTTAGCAAACGAGACTGATCCTTTGTTTCAAGGACAAATGGATCAAAGCAGTGTAAACATACATTCGGATAGCATGTAATTTCTTTTTCTTATACCATTTTCTAAATTCCTTTTTTACCATATTTTTCTAATTTTGTATATATTTTTTTAGAACAAAGAGCCTTTTAATGTTGTATTCAAGAAAAAAAAGGTAGAAAAAAAATAAAAATCTACAACTACGCAAGTTCTCAAAAAAAGAGCCTTTCCGGGTATATTTGGTTATTATTTGTGTGTATTGTTTTCTTATTTGGGTGGATTTCAGGTTGAGTCGGGAAGAAGAATCGGTGAGTGACCCAGCTCAACAATAGATGATCATTTTTCAACCGCCCTCTGAACCGCTTAATATGTAAGTTTTACAACTAAATTTTAAACTTCTAATCATCTATTTTAAAGGGCTTTCTTAACGTTTTATTTTTGTCTTATTTAGAGTTCCAATTCAACTATACCTACCTTCATTCTAGACAACATCAGCAAGCCCAGTGCCACCAATCAAACCATCCCCCCCAACGGAGAGGTGAGGAATAATATTCGAGTGTATACGGTTATTGTTTGGGTGTATTATTTTCTTATTTGGGTGTATATCTTGAAAATTGAGTTGTAATTGATTTTTTTATAATTTGATTCATTTTCTCTAACCCTGCAACACTCCACAACCCCAGAAAGTTGATGAAAGCTCACCGACGGTACCACCAGCTCCATCTAAAATGTAAGTTCAGCACAATATAACTTGGTTTTTGATATCATTCGTCTATTCTTATTCTTATAGTACGATATATGTCAATACGCAGTGATCCAGCCCCTGAAGCCACTGCTGCTGTACTATTGATGATGGCCCAGACAGCATCCTACGTACCTAGAGAATTTCCATTCCATCATTCAGCCTTGGCTTCACTGATTCAAGCCAAGAAGAAACACAAACCCAAGAGGGGCAGGGGCAACCAGAACCTCAGGTGGGAAAAAGTCCAAAAACCAGAGTACTAATAGAAGAATTAGATGAGCTAGTGGAGAAAATTGTAAATAGTGGAGTAAAGACAGCACTGAATTTTGCAGAGGGTAAAAGTCTCCCAATTGAAAAGTAGACTGTGGGCCAGATTTTTGACAAATTTAAAACTCCTGCAAGGAGCAATTTAATATCAGCCGAAATGAAAGAAAAATATTACCTCTGGGCCACACGTATAAGGACATACAAGGACGGAACTACTCATGAGTATGATCCAGTTTGCACACTCAATACCCAACAACCATTAGTGTTGTCAAGAGTCCACTTTGCATCTCTAAAGGCTACTTTATATATCGAAGATGAGGTAATATTAAAATAAGATTAATGATTATATTATGACATGTGACTGCAATATTGATTGATGTAATTAATTTGGGTATTTTGTTTTTCTAGATTGTTACTGCTATGTGCCTGATCTTGAATTAAGAAAATATTAAAAGATTTCAAGAAGAAATTTAGTGTCCCCCGCCTAATATTGTGGTAAGGTGTAATGTAATAAAATTTGGGTGTATTTGTTTAATCTTTTGGGTGTATTAAAAGATTTCTTTTGGTGTTTCACAAATGCTGCAGAACATGGCCATTGAAAATCATACAGGTGGGGAGTTCTTAGAGCCAAAATCCAAAAAGCCATTTATGGTCGAACACTACCCAATATTTATACCCTTTTTGGACCTAAAAAAGTTAGCATCGCATCCATATGTAAGTTTTCGTTTCTAAAACTTCTTATCACAATTCTTTGGTTATGTGCGAATTAAACTAAGAGTTTGTTTGGGCGAGCTTCTAAAAAAAGATCTTTTTTCGAGTTATCTTTTTTTAAAAGATCTTATGAAAAAATAAAAGTAATTTTATGTTTGGATATCTCGTGTAAAAAGATCTTTTTATCTATCAATTATGTTTGGGTATAACAATATAAAAATATTTTTTTGTTTATTTATTACATGAAAAACATCTTTTTTTAAGGGAAAAAATCTTTTAAAAAAAGATGTAAATTACAACTTCTCAAAATAGATTTTTTTTTTTATTTTTCTAGTGTTTTTACTCTTACTACTAGAAATTTGCCAAACACGCTAAAAAATAAAAAATGATCTTTTTTCATTAAAAAAAAGATCTTTTTTAACAAAATAATGGCGCCCAAACAACCACTAAAACACTTTTCAATGTGGACATGCTTTAGATTTTTGCACCTGTTTGCTATTTAGAGCATTGGTAGATATGGGTGGCTGACATAAAAAAGAAAAAAAATTATATACTTGAACCGTATCACAAGGAGTGTCCCTCCAAACACATAATGAATCTAAATAAATTTGTTGTAAGTTGATTATGTTTTTTGCGTTTTAAAATTTGGGTGTATTTCAATTCAAAGTAAGGTGTACAATGTGATCCTTTGGGTGTATTCATTTATTAGATTTATTCTTTCTTATATTTTGCTTTGTTTTTTTGTTTTTAGGGTTACGTGATTTCGAGAATTAGGGTATATGTCGGGGGCACCTCTCAAGAAAAAAGATCGTGAAATTGAACCTCCATACATTGACATTTCAGGCCAACAAATGCCGTATAAATCTTTCACTCTGAAAATTGTGTTTTCTCTTGCTGTCCTATTTTAATTTGCTAAATTATTTTTGATTTTCAGCTATTGATTGTGCTGTTTATGTAATGAAATGGCTTGAAATAATTCAGCCTCAAAACGTTAAAAAGGGGAAGTATGAGTGGGACAATTGGACTCAGGTAATTGTGTTTAAAACTATATAACTCTCTATTACTTTTCTAAATTAATAGAGTTGATTAAAAGAATATTCTTTTAAACTGTAGGCGGAGGTAGACCACTTTAGAGTTGAATTTGCTTCTCGAATTCTTTTTCATGAGATGAATCGTGACAGAGATACAGTGATCAGGGGAAGTGAAGCAATGAGATTGTCCAAGCCATCTGCAGTGTTGTTGAGTCCATATTGTCAAGTAGATTCATATGATATTGACAGCGACAGTGATTAATTTCAGTGTGATCTAGTCTTGAAATAGTTTGAACACTTCTTGTAAATTTTGTGAATATTTAATCCAATTGTATTATAAAATTTTTTTGCATAAATAAACTGTCTGTGTTATATTCAAAAGCTGTAAATTACAGGTTCAAAAAAATAAAGGAAAACAACACCAATCCAAATAATACGCCCAATTACTTCAATAATACACCCAAATATAACCCGTATACACTCAAATATATACCCTAAATCCTAAAATCCTAAATCCTAAACACTAAACCCCTAAACCCTAAACCCTAAAATCCTAAAACCCTAAACCCTAAATCCTAAACCCTAAAATCCAAAACCCTAAACACTAAACCCCTAAACCCTAAACCCCCTAAATCCTAAATCCTAAAACCCTAAACCCTAAACCTTAAACCATAAATCCTAAACCCTAAAATCCTAAAACCCTAAATCCTAAACCCATAAACCCTAAACTCTAACCCCTAAACCCATAAATCATAAACCATAAACCCTAAAATCTTAAACCCTAAACCCATAAATCCTAAACCCCAAACCCTAAACCCTAAAACCTAAAACCCTAAACTCTAAAAACGAAACAAAACACTAATTTCTAACATAAACAGTAACATATGAAAAATATAAAATATAAAATTAAAATGTCAAACACAAGAGAATTCAGAAATACACCCAAAAACCTATCCCCTGCTGCTGGATCCCTAAACTGATAATTCATAACATGTCCGTGATATTGGCTGGAATTTGGTTGCACCACTGATGCAGCATAAAAAAGGTTTAACTTGAAATAATAAACTCACATATTAGCAAAACTATTAACAAAATAATTAAACTCAATTACCGCCTATTTAAAGAACATCACTTTTACCTCGCTTAGAGCTTTCGTTTTCTTCTTCTTTGAGGCATTTGCAATTTGTTTGTCCAACTTTGAACCTAGCCTATTTTTTGGATGTCCTCTTGTTCGAATCCTTGGAGGGCTTTGAAGCTCGTTAACGGATTCTAAGTTGGCATCTTTGTGAGATAACGAACATGTCCCGTTCCTTTTGGCTTTCAGTTCTTCCATCTCAACCATGACATTATCATAGGCACTGTGCAGAATAGCAGTCAGCTCCTCGGATTTTGATGCAAATTCACATATATTTTGCGAATGAAACACCAGTGCACGAATTGTAAATCACACTTTTCACAACTCGTACCACTAACCAGCAAGTGCACTGGGTCGTCCAAGTAATACTTTACGTGAGTAAGGGTCGAATCCCACGGAGATTGTTGGCTTGAAGCAATCTATGGTTATCTTGTAATTCTTAGTCAGGATATCAATTATAATTATCAGTTTGGATTGTGAAAAATAAAAGAGCATGAATTAAATACTTATTATGCAGTAATGGAGAATATGTTGGAGTTTTGGAGATGCTTTGTCTTCTGAATCTCTGCTTTCCCACTGTCTTCTTCTTCATGCACGCAAGGTTCCTCCTATGGCAAGCTGTGTGTTGGTGGATCACCGTTGTCAATGGCTACCATCCGTCCTCTCAGTGAAAATGGTCCAAGTGCGCTGTCACCGTACAGCTAATCATCTGTCGGTTCTCACTCATGCTGGAATAGGATCCATTGATCCTTTTGCGTCTGTCACTACGCCCGACCCTTGTGAGTTTGAAGCTCGTCACAGTCATTCAATCCCTGAATCCTACTCGGAATACCACAGACAAGGTTTAGACTTTTTGGATTCTCAAGAATGCTGCCAATAGATTCTAGCTTATACCACGAAGATTCTGATTAAGGAATCCAAGAGATACTCATTCAATCGAAGGTAGAGCGGAAGTGGTTTTTAGGCATGCGTTCATAGGTTGAGAATGGTGATGAGTGTCACGGATCATCACATCCATCATATTGAAGTACGAATGAACATCTTAGATAGAAACAAGCGTGTTTGAATAGAAAACAGAAATAATTGCATTAATTCATCGAGACACAGCAGAGCTCCTCACCCCCAACAATGGAGTTTAGAGACTCATGCCATCAAAGAGTACAAAGTTCAGATCTAAAAATGTCATGAGGTACAAAATAAATCTCTAAAAGTTGTTTAAATACTAAACTCGTATCCTAGGTTTACAGAAAATGAGTAAACTAAGATAGATAGTGCAGAAATCCACTTCTGGGGCCCACTTGGTGTGTGATGGGGCTGAGACTTGAGCTTTACATGTGCCTAGGCTGTTTCCAGAGTTAAACGCCAGGTTGTAACCTGTTTCTGGCGTTTAACTCCAACTTGTAACCTGTTTCTAGCGTTTAACGCCAGAATGCAACATGGAACTGGCGTTGAACGCCAATTTACGTCATTTATCCTTGAGCAAAGTATGGACTATTATATATTTCTGGAAAGCCCTGGATGTCTACTTTCCAACGCAATTAAGACTGTGCCATTTGGACTTCTGTAGCTCCAGAAAATCTATTTCGAGTGCAGAGAGGTCAGAATCCAACAGCATCTGCAGTCCTTTTTCAGCCTGAATCAGATTTTTGCTCAGCTCCCTCAATTTCAGCCAGAAAATACCTGAAATCACAGAAAAACACACAAACTCATAGTAAAGTCCAGAAATATGAATTTTGCCTAGAAACTAATAAAAATATACTAAAAACTAACTAAAGCATGCTAAAAACTACATGAAATTACCCCCAAAAAGCGTATAAAATATCCGCTCATCACAACACCAAACTTAAACTGTTGCTTGTCCCCAAGCAACTAGACAAGTAAAATAGGATAAAAAAGAAATTGAGAAGCAATAATATCTCAGAGTTTTAAGTGAAGCTCAGATTCTAATTAGATGAGCGGGACTAGTAGCTTTTTGTTTCCGAACAGTTTTGGCATCTCACTTTATCCTTTGGAATTCAGAATGATTGGCGTCCATAGAAACTCAGAATTCAGATAGTATTATTGATTCTCCTAGTTTAGTATGTTGATTCTTGAACACATCTACTGATAAACCCATATTTTATGATATATTTTGTGCTTAGTTTGAGTGATTTATTTAACTCTTTACCCACTTATTCATATTAATTTCATGGTTTTACTTTCCCTTCCTTATTATGTGATGTATGTGAAAAACATGTTTTCTATGCTTTAAAATTAATTATTTTAATTACCTTTATTTCCATTCGATGCCGTGATTAGTGTGTTGAGTAGTTTCAGATCTTCTAAGGCAGGAATGACTCAAAGGATGGAAAGGAAACATACAAAAATGGAAGGAAAGCGCAAAATGGAGTCCTTAAAGAAACTGGTATCCACGCGATCGCGTGCCAAGCACGAATCAGCAGCGACGCGGCCGCATGACTGACGCGACCGCGTGGCAAGGAAAAGCTCCGAATGACGCGACCGCGTGACCCACGCGGACGCGTGACAGAGGCTACGCACCAGAAATTGCAGAAAACACTCATAGCAAATTCTGAAGCCCTTTTTGGCCCAAATCCAAGTCCAGAAGGCATAGACCAGAGGTTATGAAGTGAAGGAATGCATCCATTCAAGAGAGCTCGCCAATTTCCACTTTCCATGAATTAGATTTAGTTTAGAGAGAGATTCTCTCTCTCTCTTTAGGATTATGATTTAGATTTAGGATTTTTATTCACCTTGAGGATTATCTCTTTTGATCAGGTTCAATATTCTTTTTATTTACCTTTGCAAGCTACTTTATGAATCATTTCATGTTACAGATTACTCTTTTATTAATGTTATTTGAGGTATTTCAGTTTAATATTGATCTCTCTTATTTATGTTATTGTTGCTTTACATCTGAAGGCATTTTTATTCCATCAAATTTACTTTTTCCTCTTTTGATCTTGGTTAAGAAAGCAGTAACTCAGGAGTTATCTTATCTCAACATAATTGATAACTGTTATCTTTGCTAATTGAACTGAGCTTCAATAATCCTAACCTTTTCTTAGGAAATAAATAGGATTCGAAGATCAAACTAATTAGTCCCTTGATTTTCCTTTACTTTAGTAAAGGTTGACTAAGTAGAATTAAGATTCAACTTTCATTGTTGTTGATAAGAATAACTAAGCCTGGACTTCCAATTTCTCATACTTTGCCAAAAGTTTGCTTTGCAGTTATTTATTTATTTTAATTGCCATTTAATTTACCCGCCATCAAGTTACTTGCTCCTCATTCTTGAAACCCTAATTTACAATCTCCATAACCAATAATATGAACATACTTCCCTGCAGTTCCTTGAGAAGATGACCCGAGGTTTGAATACTTCGGTTAACAATTTATTTAGGGGTTTGTTACTTGTGACAACCAAAACATTTGCACGAAAGGGATTTCTGTTGGTTTAGAGACTATATCTACAACGTGACTGTTTTTATGACATTCTTTACTGGCAAAAATCCCTAACGTCAAAATGGCGCCGTTGCCGGGAAACTGCTAACGTGTGCCTTATTATTAGTTATTGTACATATTTTTTTTTTACTTGTTTATTTATTTTTGGTTTTTCCTTTTTAATTTTATTTGCTACTATGAACTCTCACCCCTCTCGCTTTGAGTTTGGTTCAAATTTTGTTGAAGGAAATAGAAGTTACAGCAGGAATATGCATCAAGGTCAAACCAATCAAGGATGGATGGAGCCAAGAGGATCTAATCAACCCTTTAGGCAACAACACCCTCCAAGATATCACGGACAACGACCATTCTACAATGCATACCCAGCTGAAAGATATGGTGGACAACCTTGTAACTACCAACAAGCCCCACCCCGTGCCTATAGACCATCGTCTCAACATAACCTCGAACTGTCCCACTCACAAGCTTCTCTTCACCATTCGCCACCGTATGATCCTTTCCTACCCCAGTTCCATCCCAATCACTCCCAAGCACCACCACTTCCCTATGTCTCATGTCCAAATCCATCACCCCGAGAATCAGAGGTTCGCCTCAAGGCAACAGTAAATAAACTTCAAGCAACTATTTGACAACTGGAGCAAGCAGTAATTCAATTAGTTTCTAGACGCGCGAACATTCAAGGACCAACCACAGCCCCATGTGGACAATCTAATGAAGAGCGTAGCATAAAGGAGATATTAGAAACTCCAGTGGACAAGACAGAGCATGAATTCGTACTCGAACAAGTAGAAGAAGCTGTCATTGTACAAGAAGAAGAGTTGGTTGAAGATCTAGGAGATGCTGAACCTCCATGGGAATCCAGAGCTGAGGAGAACTCCGTCAAGGACCTTACAGTTAATGCTAAGGAGGATATTGCACAATCCCCAAGGCAAGTCGTTTATGAAGAACTAGACGGAATAACCCAGGACACAAATTCCCTTGATAATGATAGTCGCAAGTCAAGCTCTCTTAGTAATGAACTTGCATCCGCAAGTGAATTCTCTGAGATCGAAGAATCTTCCCCAAATGAATACGAAGATGATGCAGAGGTAGATTTCTCTCAACCTCCCATCTATGACTCAAGTGATGAGGAAGACATAGAAGACTTTGACCAGGACTCAGATGCATTTGAAGAACCTTACAAGGAAGTGGAGGAATTCACAGAAGAACACAAGGGAGTAGAACTTATAGAACCATTGGAATCACCTACCCCAAGGTAATTACCGCCTAATACAAGCTTCAAGTGGGCACAATCCTTAACCTTTAACTTTACTTATTCACTTGAATATGGTTTACTTGAAACAGATGGCCAGCTTAGAGCTCTCTGCGGCTTTAAGAGTAAGAGGGAAATGGCTCGTGCTCAGAGCTGGTGTACAAGACTCAATAAGGTTCCATGCTTCAACTTGAAGTGCACGGATTGGTATCAAGCTCAATTGAATGGATCTCGGAAAACTTTTGGTCACTATGGCGAGAATCTACTTTCTAAACCGCCCGAATGGAAAAATATAAATAAAAACGAAGGCGGATTTAGATCCAAGGCTTGGGATCCTGGAATCTATTCTGACATTCGTCACCCCGGAAGCCTGAAAATCTGTTTGAAGCTGCTCAGAAGCTTTACATGCCTAGTTTGGGACCCCGGAGGCTATTGGCATTCCAAGCACTAGTGGAGATTTCTGGATGAATTTAAACACAAGCCACCATAACAGGAAGCTCTTCAAATGTCCAACTTAAGGACTTTAACTAAAAGTGCTAGGTGGGAGACAACCCACCGTGGTATGATCGTTCCTTTTGCAATTCTAATTTTATTTAGTTTTGTTTGTTTTTGAATTTTATTTTATTTTATTGAACCTGGAATCATGCATAGCATTCACATTAAGCACTGCATTCTGCATATTGCATTCCGCATTCTGCATAAAAAAAAGGGTGCGCGACGCGACCGCATCACTCATGGGATCGCGTCAAATGGCGAACTACACTTCCCATGCGACCGCATCATCCACGCGGCCGCGTGACCTGGAGATCAGCGTAAACATCCAACGTCCAGAAAGTTAGGCTGGAATCGTGCGGCCGTTGTGCGTCTAGCACAAAATAGCCCCATGCGATCGCGTCACATGCACAAAACTAATCCCACGCGACCGCGTGAGCGACGTGATCGCGTCGCATGGATTGCACAATTCCCAAAAGGAGACAGAGAGTTGCGCTGGAACGACGCTGGATTCGTGCGTTTAGCACAATTTCCAGCGACGCGATCGCATGCCCCATGCAATCGCGTTATCCCTTCTTTTACCCCTCCATGCGATCGCGCGCCCCACGCGATCGCGTCACCCCCATTTTCACCCCAACCACACGACCGCGTGCCCCACGCGGCCGCGTGGATTCAAAAATATAACCCCCCAGTCACGCGAAACCCTACATTCGCACAGCCCCCCCCCCCAATTCCTCTTCTCCCTCTCTTCTTCCCCAACCCTCAACCACCACCACCCAGCCACCACCGCGCCACCAACCAGACGCCGCCGCCACCTACCCCCTTCCTCCCTCCCCTTCTTTCTTCTTCTTTCTTCCTCCCTTCCCCCCTCTCCGCGACTGCCCTCCGCGAACCACCACCCACCGCCGCCATCCATACCCGCCGCGCCCACCAACACCACCAACCCCTTCCCCCCTCCCTTTCCTCTACCCCCATTACCCTCTCTTCCCCCCTGCCCCAAACAGTCACGCCGCCGTGCCCATTGCCGCCATCCTCCGTGCCCAGTACCGGACGCCACCATCATCACCACCCCCAGCCACCTTTCTGCCTTTCCTCATTATTCGGCCTTCCAGGTTCCGCAACACACAATCCCTTTTATCCGTTCGTAGTTTATTCTTATTTTTCCGTTTATGTTCATGTTAGGATAGTTAGATATGCATGTTGTAGTGGATTTTAGGTTGTTAGGTAGCCTAGGATGTGGTTAGTGGATTTAGGTCTGTTTATTTGCACTGTTCTTGTTTCTGTTTTATCAAATTTGCAAATCTGTTGTTGCTGTGTTCATGTTCATATGTTGTACTTTCCTGCATTTGCTGCTCTTTATATTGAACTTTCATGTTTATTTTCCGTATATGTAATTGCAAGCTTTAATTTGGATTCATATGAACTGCTTGATTGCTGTTTATTTTCCGGGAAAGTCCTATTTTAGCCGAAATGCTCCCCAAATTTCCGTGAAATATTTCTGTTCATGTCTTGGTTTTGGCATTTTCAACTGTGCTTTCCTATAATTTCCCCAAACCAATTCATGAATGCTTAGGCACGGATTCTTATTTTCTTTGATCTCCTGGTTCATAAATCGCAATTTTGATGTTTGATTCCTATTTTTGCTTTCTTTATCTCTATTTGAATCATCATCCAACTGTTTTACTTGTTTAAATATGAGTTACCTATAGCTTCTACCTGTGATTACTTGTTACTTGGACTATTTTCCTTATGCCTCTTACTTTAACCCAATTTTCACTAACTCACTAATTTTAACTCTAACCAACCTAACCTTTTCAAAACTTCTTTTATTGCTTTTCTTTTACTTTCTTTTAACATTCTAACCAAGGCATGGTGTTAATTTTTCCATTTAACTTGTATTCAATTACATTTTGGATTGTGATTTCTCTTTTCAGACTTTTCACTCATATACAATCCTAAATGCACATTTTACTTAACTCATATTCATTATCCTATTGCTCCTTTGTCACTTTGTGTTTTCTTTGATTATTTGCCTATTTGCTTTCCTATTTTTATTATATCCTGGTTTTCTGTTCTTCAGGATATCAGATTCCCAGAGAATGGGCAAAGGCAAGGCCACTACTGGCAAAAGGAAAAGAGGCGAAGCCTCCGTGTCTATCATCGACCTCATGCATGATGCCTCCTTACGGGAGAAAGCCTTTACCCCACAGGAGAAGGCCGACCAGCTACTTCCCGCCACTGATCCAATAAAGTTTGCAAACCGATACTATAAGCTGAAGTATACGGTGTTTGCAAACTCCAGGAACCTATACCTGGAATGGACTTTGAAGATCCCAGAAGAACTTCAGCAATATAGCTCTAATCAGATCAAACAAAGAGGCTGGTTCTTTCTGGAGAGACCTCTGACTGAGGTTAATGCATCTTGGGTTAGGGAATTCTACTGTAACTACTTCAAAACTTCCCTAGATGCAGTGAACCTCAGAGGGAAGTAGATTCTGGTTACTGAGGAGGCAATAGAAGAGGTTCTGAAACTTCTGCCTAAGATTGATCAGACATATGGCTATCAGAAAGCTGAGGAGGATATGCGCTATATGCGATTTGACTGGGATGCAGTCAAGGCCCAGATTGCCCTTGACCCGTTAGTTTCTTAGATCATGGGTCAGAACACCACCATGCCCAAAGGGATCAAGCGGATTTACCTGAACGATGAGGCTTGGCTATAACATCAGATCTTCAGCAACTACATTATGTCGAGTACTCACGAGACCGAGATACCAGCTGCTATGATCGCTCTCCTTTGGTATGTGATGGAGGGCAAGGACCTGTACCTGCCACGCTTTATCCAGCACTACATGGCCAGGGTCCACGTCCGCGGCACTCTTCCCTTTCCCTATCTGGTTACCCAGCTGGGCCGTCGAGCTGACGTGCCATGGGAGGATGCTGATGAGAGGCCACCTGCTGCAGAGTGCAAGAAGCTTATCCCGCACAGCAGGAACTTCCTGGCCTTGGGCTACAGACCCCCATTCCTGACTGCCACTGCTGATGATATGGCTACACCATCTGCCGGTCCCTCTTCCTCCACTGCTGCACCATCTATCCCTGCCACCACCACTGCACCTCCACCTGCCACAGAGCCTGTCTATCATCTGGTGCACCGCTTGTTCCGACGACTTGACCAGATGGAGCGTCGCAACAAGCGACGCTATGAGCACCTGAAGCTGATGATACGATCCGGCGACATCTCCTCCAAGCCTGACACACCTTCTGAGGCATCTGAGGAGGAGTCGGATGCGCCCGAGGCAGAGATCCATCCCCAGGGAGAGGCAGAGCAGGCAGACACCCAGCAGGCAGCACCCCAGCAAATCCAGGCAGCAGATCCTGAGATCCCCATTCAGACAGCCCCTCCTCTCCAGCAGCCGGACATTCAGCCAGCCACCACAGAGACACCAGCTACCATCCCTTCCAGTGATGACACCCCTTCACACCCTGCTTGAGTGAGCATCGGGGACGATGCTACATTTTAAGTGTGGGGAGGTCGCCATCGTTGGCGTATTATTTTGGTGAACCACTACAGACTCTTTTTCTTTTATTTTGGATTTTTTTCTGTATTTTTCTCTTTATTTTTATTTTTATTTTCTGAGTACTTATACATTGATTTTATGTATTTTTTACTCTATTTCTGCATTTTGCACTTTAGTTCATATCTTAGTTATTTAGTTTAGTTTGCAATTCTAAGTTATTAGTGGATTAATTAGTATAGTTTATCCTTTTTATCATAAGATAGTTTAGTTTAAATTGAAAATATAAAAAGGAAGTAAGCTAGGAACTTGAACATAACAGATTTAAATCCATAAACCTTGTATATATAGCATTACATCATGTAGTTAAGTTAACAACACTTCATCAAGGAGAAACACTAGAACTTTAAAGCCATTCAATATAATTTTTACATTGAGAATAATGAGAATTTTTAACTAAACCTGCATGACATACATAAGTGATAAATGATTTTTGAGCTAGAGAACACATAGCCTGTGAGTTTTGAGCTTAATTGTATGGTTACATTTAAACCATAATTTTTATTCCTGTGTGTTCCGTCCTTCTTTTATATTCTGATGTTCTTTACTTTGCTTTAATCTATATGTCCAATTATAGAATATAGAATATAGAATATAGATACATACCAAAAGAATGATTGAGGCCATTATTTGATTTTAGCTCACTTATCCCAAAAATAACCTACCTTTCACATCACCCTTATTAGCCCCTTTGAGCCTTTAAACCCCTTTTATTCTATTTAGCCATACTACTAACCTTAAGAAGAAAAACAAAATAAAATCCCAAGTTGAATCCTTGGTTAGTTTAAGATAGAAAATTATGAATAGTTTAAATGTGGGAAACCTATTGGAAACATAGATGATAAAAACAAAAGGTAGAAGAGTTGAAAAGAATAAAATAACTCAAACTAAGAAATTTTTGGGAAGCATGCTCATGAGAAATCAAAGTGATTAAATTACCATGTGCATTAAAAAAAAGTTATTCTTCAATATTTAATAAAGGGGATACAAAAGAATTTCCCAAATGCAAAATAAAAGCAATGCACATGGGATAAAAAAAAAAAATTGAAACATGAGCATGTAACATCCAAAAGTGGGAAAAATATGGGAAAATAGGTAAAGAAGTTTTGTTTTACTAAGTATGTATGTTAGGTGAGATCTTAGTCTAATTAAGGATTCACTTATTAGCTCACTTAGCCTTATACATATATCCTTACCTTTACCATTAGCCCCATTACAACCTTAATTAAAGACCTCATGATTTTTGGTATGACTGTATTCTATAATTGTTGATTGGTTAGATGAAGAACAAAGTTATAGAAAGGAAGAATAAAAAGAGGAATAGAGTGATTAACCCAATAAACACTGAGTGACTAGAGAGTAAACACAAATCCAGTGAGGGTTCAATAGCTCATTAACATTTATCTCTGTTTGAATTATCTAATTGTCTTGCAAGTTCACAAAATGCTTTTTCTCCCTTCTCAATTGTAAAAAAAAATGCTTATTGATTATCTAAAGCTTGGCTATATATACATATATGACTCCTTGAGAATGTGAATTAATTTAACTACCTGTAAGCTTTATATATGAGTGAATAAATTAGAATTGTATGATGCATCATTCATTTAGGTAGTTGCATTTAGATTAGATTGCATTGCATAACATTCCATCACTTTAACCTTACTTATTACCTTGGATTTAGCATAAGGACATGCTATTGTTTAAGTGTGGGAAGGTTGATAAACCCATATTTTATGATATATTTTGTGCTTAGTTTGAGTGATTTATTCAACTCTTTACCCACTTATCCATATTAATTGCATGGTTTTACTTTCCCTTCCTTATTATGTGATGTATGTGAAAAACATGTTTCCTATGCTTTAAAATTAATTATTTTAATTACCTTTATTTCCATTCGATGCCGTGATTAGTGTGTTGAGTAGTTTTAGATCTTCTAAGGCATGAATGACTCAAAGGATGGAAAGGACACATACAAAAATGGAAGGAAAGCGCAAAATGGAGTCCTTGAAGAAAATGGTATCCACGCGATCGCATAAACGACGCGATCGCATGCCAAGCGCGAATCAGCAGCGACACAACCGCATGACTGACACGACCGCGTGGCAAGGAAAAGCTCCGAATGACGCGACCGCGTGACCCACGCGGACGCGTGATAGAGGCTACGCACCAGAAATTGCAGAAAACGCTCATAGCGAATTCTGAAGCCCTTTTTGGCCCAAATCCAAGTCCAGAAGGCATAGACCAGAGGTTATGAAGTGAAGGAATGCATCCATTCAAGAGAGCTCGCCAATTTCCACTTTCCATGAATTAGATTTAGTTTAGAGAGAGATTCTCTCTCTCTCTCTTTAGGATTAGGCTTTAGATTTAGGATTTTTTTTTCACCTTGAGGATTATCTCTTTTGATCAGGTTCAATATTCCTTTTATTTACCTTTGCAAGCTACTTTATGAATCCTTTCATGTTACAGATTACTCTTTTATTAATGTTATTTGAGGTATTTCAGTTTAATATTGATCTCTCTTATTTATGTTATTGTTGCTTTACATCTGAAGGCATTTTTATTCCAGCAAATTTACTTTTTCCTCTTTTGATCTTGGTTAAGAAAGCAGTAACTCAGGAGTTATCTTATCTCAACATAATTGATAACTGTTATCTTTGCTAATTGAACTGAGCTTCAATAATCCTAACCTTTTCTTAGGAAATAAATAGGATTCGAAGATCAAACTAATTAGTCCCTTGATTTTCCTTTACTTTAGTAAAGGTTGACTAAGTGGAATTAAGATTTAACTTTCATTGTTGTTGATAAGAATAACTAAGCCTGGACTTCCAATTTCTCATACCTTGCCAAAAGTTTGCTTTGCAGTTATTTATTTATTTTAATTGCCATTTAATTTACTTGCCATCAAGTTACTTGCTCCTCATTCTTGAAACCCCAATTTACAATCTCCATAACCAATAATAAGAACATACTTTCCTACAGTTCCTTGAGAAGACGACCCGAGATTTGAATACTTCTGTTAACAATTTATTTAGGGGTTTGTTACTTGTGACAACCAAAATGTTTGCACGAAAGGGATTTCTGTTGGTTTAGAGACTATATCTACAACGCGACTATTTCTATGACATTCTTTACTGGCAAAAATCCCTAATGTCAGCTACTTTATGAGTCTTGGCCGTGGCCCTATGCACTTTGTTTTCCAGTATTACCACCGGATACATAAATACCACAGATACATAACTGGGTGAACCTTTTAAGATTGTGACTTAGCTTTGCTAAAGTCCCCAATTAGAGGTGTCCAGAGTTCTTAAGCACACTCTGTTTTTGCTTTGGACCTCGACTTTAACCGCTCAGTCTCAAGTTTTCACTTGACACCTTCACGCCACAAGCACATGGTTAGGGACAACTTAGTTTAGCCGCTTAGGCCAGGATTTTATTCCTTTTAGACCCTCCTATCCATTAATGCTCAAAGTCTTGGATCCTTTTTACCCTTGCCTTTTGGTTTTAAGGGCTACTGGCTTTTTCTACTGCTCCTTCTTCTTCTCTTTTTTTTTTTTGCTGCTTTTTCTTGCTTCATGAATCATTTTCATGATTTTTCAGATCATCAATAACATTTCTCTTGTTCATCATTCTTTCAGGAGCCAACAATTTTAACATTCATAAAATTCAATATAAAAAAGATGCACTGTTCAGGCATTCATTCAGAAGACAAAAAGCATTGCCACCACATATAGATAATTAGAATTTTCCTTATTAAGAACTCAAAAAAAAATATTGCCTCCTTATTCTAAAAATCTGCTATTTTATTCATGCTTGATGATGATGAGAAAAATAAATTATAGCTTAATTGGAGATAAAATCAAAATAGAGATACTAATTACTACTACTCATATATAACTTCTAAGGTAAATTTCTAATAAGAACAATTATCATAGAGTTAAGGCTAAGATTAGAACTCAACAACCTTGAATTTGGGAGGTGGATGCCTCTTTAGTCTGTGGAGTGCTTGGCCCTTCAAGAGATAGCTTCTGGCGCTTCAGTTCCTTCAGTTCACGCCCTTGCTCTTCTTGTTCTCTAAGCAGTTTGCAGAGCATGCTGTTTTGATTTTGCTGTTCTTCCTTCAGTTGATCCACAGCTTCTTGCAACTTGGTGACAAATGCTTCTAGGCGCTCCCAGTATTCAATTTGAGGGATTTCTGGGAGGAACTCCTGTGCTCTCCTTTTGATGGGTTCGTCCTGCACTTGTTGTCCTTCCATAGACTTTTTGGTGATTGGTAGCTCAACTGGGATGTACTCATCTACTCCCATTTTTATCCCAGCATCTTTACATAACAGAGAGACCAAGCTTGGATAAGCCAATCTGGCATCTTTGGAGTTCTTGTTTGCAATCTTGTAAAGCTCACAAGCAATCAGCTGATGAACTTTCACTTCTTTTTCCAGCATAATGCAATGAATCATCACTGCTCTTCTGATGGTGACCTCAGAGCGGTTGCTAGTGGGCAATATAGAGCACCCAATGAAGTCTAGCCAGCCTCTGGCGACTGGTTTGAGATCTCCTCTTTTGAGTTGGTTCGGGGCACCCTTTGTGTTGGTTGTCCATTTAGCTCCAGGGAGACATATGTCCTCTAGGATCTTGTCCAAGTTCAGGTTTGATCTCATCATTCTCTTATTAAAGGAGTCTGGGTCATCTTGCAGTTGAGGCAGCTTGAAGATCTCCCTTATTTTGTCAGGATGGGTGTGAACAATTTTTCCTCTGACCAGAGTTCTATAGTCATAGAATACGGTTTTCACTATTCTCTGACTGTCCTTCTGCCACAGATTTGCGTAGAATTCCTAAACCATATTTCTTCCCACCTTTGTTTCAGGATTAGCTAGGACTTCCCAGCTCTTATTTTGAATTTTCTCTTGGATCTCCGGATATTCGTCTTCTTTCAGATCGAATTTAACTTCCGGGATCACTGACCTTAGACCAATTATTTTGTAGTAATGATCTGAATGTTCTTTGGTTAAGAACTTTCCTTGATTCCAAAGTGGTTTTGGAATATTCTCTTTCTTGCCTATTGAGTTGGTTTGTTTTCCCTTAGGAGCCATGATCGTAGTAGGTATTAGCTTAGTGATCACGGATAAACACACCAAACTTAGAGGTTTGCTTGTCCTCAAGCAAAAGAAAAGAAAGGAGAGGGATATGAGGAGAGCCAAGTCCGAATTGTGGAGGTGGGGGGGAGGCCGAACTAGGATTTAAAGGGAAGGAGGGGTGGGTTTTCAAAAATTTTGAAGAAGATATGATAAAAGATATGATTTGTAAAAGATAAGTATGATAGGAAAATGATGCACTTTAAAATTTAAAAGATATGAATAATATGGAAGATATTTGAAAAAGATCGCTTGGTTTTGAAAAAGATGTTGTGAAGATTTGAAAAAGATATTGATGAGTTGAAAAGATTGTAGAAGGAAAAGAGATAGATTTGTTTTGAAAAGGATTTGAAAATAATTTGAAGAGGATAAAAATAAAAGAAAAAGGGTTTATGAATTAAGATACATTTGATATCTTTTGAAAAAGGATTTGAAAAATTAGGATTTGTAACATGTTTGTGCAAGAAATCATGAATTGAAACATAAAAAAATGGAAAAAAATTTGAATTGAAAACGAAATTGCCTACTCCCCACAATCCTGGCGTTAAACGCCCAACTGCTGCATGTTTTGGGTGTTTAACGCCCAATTGGTGCTTGGTCTGGGCATTTAATGCCCAGATGTTGCTTCCAGCTGGCGTTAAATGCCAGAAACTCCTTTGTCACTGGGCGTTTTTCTGAATGCCCAGGATGCTGTAAATCTGGCGTTAAACGCCCAGAAGTTGCTTTTTTCTGGCGTTTAATGCCCAGATGGCTATCTTTACTGGCGTTTTCTTGCCAGTGAGCTCTTTTTTCCTGTTTTGTGCTCTAAATCCTTCTGTAGCCCTGTGAACTTATGCAATTAATTCTTTACCTTGTTAATATTGAACTTATATGCTTTAAAATAAATAAAAATGAAGAATAGAATAAAATAAAATAACAGAAAGAGTTTTGCTAATGGCTGGGTTGCCTCCCAGCAAGCGCTTCTTTATTGTCTTTAGCTGGACCTTGCTGAGCTTTTTAATCTAGCCTCAGCCTTGAGCATTCTTGCTCAACATTGCCTTCAAGATAATGTTTGATTCTCTGTCCATTAACAATGAACTTCTTATTATAATCAATGTCTTGAAGCTCCACATAGCCATATGGTAACACACTTGTAATCACATATGGTCCCCTCCACCGGAATTTCAGTTTTCCAGGAAATAGCCTGAGCCTAGAGTTAAACAGCAGAACCTTCTGTCCTGATTTAAAGACTCTAGATGACAGCTTTCTATCGTGCCACCTTTTTGCTTTCTCTTTGTAAAGCTTGGCATTTTCGAAAGCAGTGAGTCTGAATTCCTCTAGCTCATTCAGCTGGAGCAATCTTTTTTCTCCAGCTAATTTGGCATCAAAGTTTAGGAATCTGGTTGCCCAGTAGGCTTTGTATTCCAGTTCCACGGGCAGATGACAGGCCTTACCATACACAAGCTGGTATGGAGAGGTCCCTATAGGAGTCTTGAATGCTGTTCTGTAAGCCCACAGAGCATCATCCAAGCTTCTTGCCCAATCCTTTCTATGGGTACTTACAGTCCGTTCTAGGATTCTTTTTAGTTCTCTGTTAGAGACTTCAGCTTGCCCATTTGTCTGTGGATGATATGGAGTTGCCACTTTGTGGCTAATTCCATACCGGACCATGGCAGAGTAAAGCTGTTTGTTGCAGAAGTGAGTGCCCCCATCACTGATTAGTACTCTAGGGACACCAAACCTGCTGAAGATATGTTTCTGGAGGAACTTCAGCACTGTCTTAGTATCATTAGTGGGTGTGGCAATGGCCTCTACCCATTTAGATACATAGTCGACTGCAACCAGAATATAAGTGTTTAAGTATAATGGTGGGAAAGGCCCCATGAAGTCAATACCCCATACATCAAACAACTCTATCTCCAAGATTCCTTGTTGAGACATGGCATAACCATGAGGCAGATTACCAGCTCTCTGGCAACTGTCACAGTTACGTACAAACTCTCAGGAATCTCTATAGAGGGTAGGCCAGTAGAAGCTACATTGGAGGACCTTGGTGGCCGTTCGCTCACCTCCGAAATGTCCTCCATATTGTGACCCATGGCAATGCCATAAGATCTTTTGTGTTTCTTCTCTAGGCACACACCTTCTGATTATTCTGTCTGCACACCTCTTAAAGAGATAGGGTTCATTCCACAAGTAATACTTTGCATCAATAATTAATTTTTTCTTTTGTTGCCTGCTGTACTCCTTGGGTATGAACCTTGCAGCTTTATAGTTTGCAATGTCTGCAAACCATGGTGTTTCCTGAATGGCAAACAAATGCTCATCCGGAAAGGTTTCAGAGATTTCAATAGAGGGAAAGGACGCCCTTTCTACTGGCTCTATCCGGGACAGATAATCAGCCACTTGGTTTTCTGTCCCTTTTCTGTCTCTTATTTCTATATCAAACTCTTGCAGAAGCAACACCCATCTTATGAGCCTGGGTTTTGAATCCTGCTTTGCAAGTAGATATTTAAGAGCAGCATGGTCAGTGTACACAATCACTTTTGATCCTACTAAGTATGATCTAAACTTGTCAATGGCATAAACCACTGCAAGCAATTCCTTTTCTGTGGTTGTGTAATTTTTCTGGGCATCATTTAAAACACGGCTAGCATAATAAATGACATGCAGGAGCTTGTCGTGCCTCTGCCCCAATACTGCACCAATGGCTTGGTCACTGGCATCACACATTAATTCGAATGATAATGTCCAGTCTGGTGCGGAAATAACTGGTGCTGTGACCAGCTTAGCTTTCAGGGTTTCAAACGCCTGCAGACACTCTGTGTCAAACACAAATGGCGTGTCAACAACTAGCAGATTGCTCAGAGGTTTTGCGATTTTTGAAAAATCCTTTATAAACCTCCTATAGAATCCTGCATGCCCCAGAAAGCTTCTGATTGCCTTAACATTGGCAGGTGGTGGTAATTTTTCAATTACTTCTACTTTAGCTTGATCCACCTCTATTCCCTTGTTTGAAATTTTATGCCCAAGGACGATCCCTTCAGTCACCATAAAGTGACATTTTTCCCAGTTTAAAACCAGGTTAGTCTCTTGGCATCTTTTCAGAACTAGTGTCAGGTGATCAAGACAGGAGCTGAATGAGTCTCCATATACTGAGAAGTCATCCATGAAGACTTCCAGAAATTTTTCCACCATATCAGAGAAAATAGAGAGCATGCATCTCTGAAAGGTTGCAGGTGCATTACACAGCCCAAATGGCATCCTTCTGTAGGCAAATACTCCAGATGGACATGTAAATGCAGTTTTCTCTTGATCATGGGGATCTACTGCAATTTGGTTGTAACCTAAATAGCCATCCAAAAAGTAGTAAAAATCATGACCTGCTAGTCTCTCTAGCATCTAGTCTATGAATGGTAAAGGAAAATGATCCTTTCTGGTGGCTGTATTGAGCCTTCTGTAGTCAATACACATGCGCTACCCTGTAACTGTTCTTGTAGGAACCAGTTCATTTTTTTCATTATGAACCACTGTCATGCCTCCCTTTTTGGGGACAACTTGAACAGGGCTCACCCAGGGCTATCAGAAATAGGATAAATAATCCCAGCCTCCAATAACTTGGTGACTTCTTTCTGCACTACTTCCTTCATGGCTGGATTTAACCGCCTCTATGGTTGAACCATTGGCTTAGCATCATCCTCCAATAGGATCTTGTGCATGCATCTAGCTGGCCTTATGTCCTTAAGGTCACTTATGGACCACCCAAGAGCTGTCTTGTGTGTCCTTAGCACTTGAAGTAGTGCTTCCTCTTCCTGTGAATTCAAAGCAGAGCTTATGATCACTGGAAAAGTGTCACCTTCTCCCAGAAATGCATATTTCAGGGATGGTGGTAGTAGTTTAAGCTCGGGTTTAGGAGGTTTTTCCTCTTCCTGAGGAATTTTCAGAGGCTCTTTCAATTCCTCTGAATCCTCCAGATCAGGCTAAACATCTTTAAAGATGTCTTCCAACTCTGATTGGAGACTCGCAGCCATGTTGATCTCCTCTACTGAAGAGTCAATAAGATCAACTTTCATGCAGTCTTTTGGTGTGTCTGGATGCTGCATGGCTTTGACAGCATTCAACTTAAACTCATCCTCATTGACTCTCAGGGTTACTTCCCCCTTTTGGACATCAATGAGAGTTCGTCCAGTTGCTAGGAAAGGTCTTCCTAGAATGAGAGAAGCACTCTTGTGCTCCTCCATTTCCAGCACTACAAAGTCAGTGGGAAAGGCGAATGGCCCAATCCTGACAATCATGTCTTCAATCACGCCTGATGGGTATTTAATGGAGCCATCAGCAAGTTAGAGACATATCCGGGTTGGTTTGACTTCTTCAGTTAAACCAAGTTTTCTGATAGTGGATGCAAGTATTAGATTGATACTTGGCCCAAGATCACATAAAGCAATTACCCTCTAATGTGCATGGTATCATGAAACTCCCGGGATCTTTAAGCTTTTCTGGGAAGCTTTTCAGAATGATTGCACTGCATTCTTCAGTGAGGAGAACTCTTTCAGTTTCTCTCCAATCCTTCTTATGACTCAAGATCTCTTTCATGAACTTGGCATAAAAAGGTATTTGCTCAAGTGCCTCTGCAAACAGAATCTTTATTTCAAGAGTTCTGAGATAGTCTGCAAAGCGAGCAAATTGCCTATCCTGCTCCTCTTGGTAGAGTTTTTGAGGATAAGGCATTTTGGCTTTGTATTCTTCAACCTTGGTTGCTGCAGGTTTATTTCCTACAGAGGTGGTTGGAGAAGCCTTTTTAGAGGAGTTGTTATCAGCACTTGTGTGTGTCTGATCCCTCACTGGCGTTTGAATGCCAGGGGTGGAAGCTAGATTGGCGTTGGACGCCAATTCCTTACCTGTTCCTGGCGTTTGAATGCCAGAAATGAGCTTCCTTTGGGTGTTTAACGCCAACTCCTTGCTTGTTTGTGGCGTTTGAACGCCAGAACTGAGCATGGGTTGGGCGTTTAACACCAGCTCTCCATCCTTTTCTGGCGTTTGAGCGCCAGAATCATTCCTCTCTGGGCTCTTACTGTCCTCAGAGGGATTTTAGATGATATTTTGCTCATCCTCTATCAGTTGTTCTTTCCTTGGCTTTTTGCTGCTCTGAAGCGAGGTATTTAATGTTTTTCCACTTCTTAATTGAACTGCCCGACACTCTTCTGTTATCTGCTTTGATAACTGCTGTTTTGTCTGATTCAATTGTGCCTCCATATTTTTATTAGCATTTTTAGTGTCTTGTAGCATCTCCTTGAATTCTGCTAGCTGTTTTGTTAGAAAGCACAATTGTTGATTGAGTTCAGCAACTTGTTCTAGAGGACCAAGTTCAGTAGATACTGCTTTGGCTTCTTCTTTTATGGAGGACCCATTACTTATGTACAGATGCTGGTTTCTGGCAACTATATCAATAAGCTCTTGAGCCTCTTCAATAGTTTTCCTCATGTGTATAGATCCACCAGCTGAGTGGTCTAGGGACATCTGAGCTCCTTCTGTAAGCCCATAGTAGAAGATGTCTAACTGCACCCACTCTGAAAACATTTCAGAGGGGCATTTCCTTAGCATCCCTCTGTACCTTTCCCAGGCATTATAAAGGGATTCATCATCCTCTTGTTTAAAGCCTTGGATATCCAGCCTTAGCTGTGTCATCCTTTTTGGAGGGAAATATTGATTCAGGAATTTGTCTGATAACTATTTTCATGTCCTTATGCTTGCTGTGGGTTGGTTATTTAACCACCTTTTAGCTTGATCTTTTACAGCAAACGGAAACAGTAACAGTCTGTATACATCCTGATCTACCTCCTTGTCACGTACTGTGTCAGCAATTTGCAAGAATTGTGCCAGAAACTCAGTAGATTCTTCCTGTGGAAGACCGGAATACTGGCAGTTTTGCTGCACCATGACAATGAGCTGAGGATTTAGCTCAAAACTGCCTGCTTTGATGGAGGGTATACAGATACTACTCCCATATGCAGCAATAGTGGGGTTAGCATATGACCCCAGAGTCCTTCTAGACTGTTCATTTCCACTAAGATCCATGACGGAGAAAGGGAGATGATGTGAATTGCAAGTAAAATATATTTTTATTATTTTTTTGTTTTATTTAATTAAAAGTAACCGAAAAAATGAAATAAAATAAAGTAAAATAATTAGAAAATAAAATATAGATTTCAAAAATTAAAAGAAAAAGAAAATAAAAAGAAATTTGAATGTTGAATTGACTAATTAATTGAAAAGATTTGAAAATTTTTTAATATGATTTTCGAATAAGATTTTGAATTTTGAAAAGATTTGATTTTCAAAATAAAAATCTGAATTTTTAAAGGTAATTTTCGAAAAATCAGTTAAAATAAAGGGAAAAGATATTTTTGAATTCAATGAGGAAAGAGAAAAACAATAAAAAGACACAAAACTTAAAATTTTTAGATCCAATGCTCCTTATTTTCGAAAATTTTGGAGGGAAAACACCAAGGAACACCAAAATTAAAAATTTTAAGATCAAAATACAAAGAAGACTCAAGAACACCTTGAAGACTCACAAGAACAACAAGAACAAGATTCAAAGATTCAAGAACATAAAAGGGAACACCAAACTTAAAACTTTTAGAAAACTAAGAATAACTTTTCGAAAATTAAAGAAAAATAACAAGAGAACACCAAACTTAAAAGTTTGGCACCAGATTTAATCAAAGAAAAATTATTTTTGAAAAATTTTAAAAGGAAAATTACCAGGAACATAAACACAACGCTCTAGCCAATTGAGTTATAAATTTAAAGTGTTTTAATAAGGTATTTAATGTATAATTTTTTTTTTGAAAACTGATATTTTGAAAAAGCACAAGAAAAACAAGAAAAATCACAAAACAAGAAAAACTAAAGATCAAACAAGGAAAATAAACAAGAACAACTTGAAGATTAAGAAAGAACAATGAATATAAATTCGAAAATTTAAAAGAAAATAAAAACATGCAATTGACACCAAACTTAAAATATGAAATTAAACTCAAACAGGAAAACTCAATTATTAGTTTGTAAAAATTTTTGAAAAAATGTAAAAAGAGAAAAGAAGAACAAAAAAATTCAACCAAAAACAATGATAGAAGACTCTAAACCAAAAAAGAAAAATTTTTCCTAATCTAAGCAACAAAATAAACCGTCAGTTGTCCAAACTCAAACAATCCCCGGCAACGGCACCAAAAACTTGGTGCACGAATTGTAAATCACACTTTTCACAACTCGTACCACTAACCAGCAAGTGCATTGGGTCGTCCAAGTAATACCTTACGTGAGTAAGGGTCGAATCCCACGGAGATTGTTGGCTTGAAACAATCTATGGTTATCTTGTAATTCTTAGTCAGGATATCAATTATAATTATCAGTTTGGATTGCGAAAAATAAAAGAGCATGAATTAAATACTTGTTATGCAGTAATGGAAAATATGTTGGAGTTTTGGAGATGCTTTGTCTTCTGAATCTCTGCTTTTCCCCTGTCTTCTTCTTCACGCACGCAAGGTTCCTCATATGGCAAGCTGTGTATTGGTGGATCACCGTTGTCAATGGCTACCATCCGTCCTCTCAGTGAAAATGGTCTAGGTGCGCTGTCACCGCACGGCTAATCATCTGTCGGTTCTCACTCATGCTGGAATAGGATCCATTGATCCTTTTGCGTCTGTCACTACGCCCGACCCTTGTGAGTTTGAAGCTCGTCACAGTCATTCAATCCCTGAATCCTACTCGGAATACCACAGACAAGGTTTAGACTTTTCGGATTCTCAAGAATGCTGCCAATGAATTCTAGCTTATACCACGAAGATTCTGATTAAGGAATCCAAGAGATACTCATTCAATCGAAGGTAGAACGGAAGTGGTTGTCAGGCACGCATTCATATGTTGAGAATGGTGATGAGTGTCACGGATCATCACATCCATCATATTGAAGTACGAATGAACATCTTAGATAGAAACAAGCGTGTTTGAATAGAAAACAGAAATAATTGCATTAATTCATCGAGACACAACAGAGCTCCTCACCCCCAACAATGGAGTTTAGAGACTCATGCCGTCAAAGAGTATAAAGTTCAGATCTAGAAATGTCATGAGGTACAAAATAAATCTCTAAAAGTTGTTTAAATACTAAACTCGTATCCTAGGTTTACAGAAAATGAGTAAACTAAGATAGATAGTGCAGAAATCCACTTTTGGGGCCCACTTGGTGTGTGCTGGGGCTGAGACTTGAGCTTTACATGTGCCTAGGCTATTTCTAGAGTTAAACGCCAGGTTGTAACCTGTTTCTAGCGTTTAACTCCAACTTGTAACCTGTTTCTAGCGTTTAACGCCAGAATGCAACATGGAACTGGCGTTGAACGCCAGTTTACGTCATTTATCCTTGAGCAAAGTATGGACTATTATATATTTCTGGAAAGCCCTGGATGTCTACTTTCCAACGCAATTGAGATCACACCGTTTGGACTCCTGTAGCTCCAGAAAATCTATTTCGAGTGTAGAGAGGTCAGAATCCAACAGCATCTGCAGTCCTTTTTCAGCCTGAATCAGATTTTTGCTCAGCTCCCTCAATTTCAGCCAGAAAATATCTGAAATCACAGAAAAACACACAAACTCATAGTAAAGTCTAGAAATATGAATTTTGCCTAGAAACTAATAAAAATATACTAAAAACTAACTAAAGCATGCTAAAAACTACATGAAATTTCCCCCAAAAAACGTATAAAATATCCGCTCATCAAACACCAATTTGTCAAACCTCTTGCTTCTTGGCTCCAACAGTGGCTCGTCGTGGCTGCTCTTGATGTGTGTGTGTCATCTCTTTACCTTCTTGCTCCATCGTTCCAATATATATCTCGGTAACACTTGGGTTACTCGTTCAAAGCTTAACACGCTTAGGGTGTGACGGCACAATATCCCTCTTGACTCGAATAATAAGCACTAGCATTTCATTTGGGCTGCTACTGAGTCGTAAGTAACCGCAAACTTGTTGAATGTTGAGCTGGAAACTTGTTCTCCAACTTCGTATACCGAATAGCCTAAAGCGAAGTTCATTAATCTTGTGATGCAATTCACCTTTTCTCTGAATTGTGCTTGGACTTCCCTAAAGTTTTGGTGAGTGTACACATGTTGAAATTGAACTTCTATGAAGGATTTTGTTGCACACAGTATGACCGTGTGAAAATCTACAGCATCCGATTCTCTCTCTCTTTGCTCCCTACTTCCGAGGCAATTATCATATTGTTTGACAAATTAGATAAGCGAGCTATTCCGGGTAATGAACTTGTTAAAAATGAATGCATATTCTTTCTCCTTTGTGTGCTTCTCATCCCGACCCAGAAGTGGTGATCCAGATAAATTGGAACCCATATATGACAGTCTTCATAAAGATCTGCAAAATACACCCAAATCAGACTATAATACACCCAAAAATATGCAATTTACATCTCTGCTACAGATTTTAAACGTCATTACCTGAAAGCCACTTGTTGTCCACAAGACCATACTTCAGTAGAAAATCATCCCAATTCCTATCAAATGATTCTTTGGTATGAGAGTTCCAAACAACATGGCTCATTTCTTGTTCGATTTCTATGTGTCCCTTGTAGCCGTTTAATTTGCCTGAAATCTTCTTCATGATGTGCCAAATACACCAACGGTGAATTGTTGCGAGCATACAAGCCTCGATAGCCTTTTGCATCGATGCACATTGATCGGTGAGAATCTCTTTCGGAGAATTTTCTCCGATGCAACGAAGCCAACATTGAAATAACCATTTGAATGATTCAATATCTTCGTTTTTTTTATCAAAGCGCATCCAAGAAGTGTTGACTAACCGTGGTGATTCACCCCGACAAAAAAACCACAAACCAGATTATACCTAAAATAGATTATGACAAAACAGAATTAAAATCAATAAATACACCCAAATAATGATCTTATACACCCAAAAACCTCCAATATACACCTCTGCACCAGATTCATAAAACAACATTAATTCAACATCATAAACCAGAACAGCATATTACCTGTTTGTATTGTAGGTGGTGTCAAATGAAATAACATCTCCGAAATACTCACAGGCAACTTTGCTCCTTGCATCCACCCAAAAAGCAAGCTTAATGGACTCATCGTCCTCGAGTTCGAGCTCGAAAAAGAAATTCTGATTCTTCTCTTCCATTCTTAATAAGTATTTCCCGAATTCTTTTGCATCATCTTGTTCTGAAACATTCCGCACTTCTCTAGTGATGTAATTCCTCACGTCTTTTTCGATAAAATTTAACTCGCGGTGACCCCCGAATGCTGCAACAAATGATTGGAAAGTTTTGCTAGGTCTGATACCGGCTTCCTCATTATTCTCTATTGTACAACGCACAGACATGCTTAGTTCCCTGGTGCTGTTTGAGCATCTGTGCTTGATCTGGACAGCAAGGATGTGAATGATGCAACACGACCTTCGAAATGATCCAAACACCAATATCCTTCAATACGTGTATATAAATTCTTGCAAGACAATTTAAACCAGCTGAGGGATTTGTCTTCTCGGTCGGAGATATTTTTGATTTCCATTTTTTCTCTCTGCTATATGTAGTCAATTGATTCTTAATTTCGTTTTTCTTCTTATTTGTGCTCCGAACTCTTGTAGAAAAACCTGTAACCTTCGAATAATCCTTGTAGAATTTTGCAGCATCTTCAAGGGTGTTAAAAGTCATCCCAATCTTGGGGACAAACTGGTCATCAACACCACAGAAGGTCTGCAAAATATACTCAAAATACACCATATTAAAATAAGCATAAACTATAGAATGCAAATACAACTATAAAACCATCATCAAAAATAAGAAAAACCAGATTCATGAATCATAACTAAACAGAAACTAAAACAATTCAACTAAAATAATAAGACAATTCACCCTCGGTCAGATAAAAAGTCATAAACTGTAAATACACCCAAACTTTCCTGAAATACACCCAAATATTCCTGCTCTACACCCGAATGTCTGATATAAAATGGACAAAATTATTTTAATTCTAATGAGAGCTAATACATTAGATTGAATTCAAACAAAGAAGAATAAACAGCAAATTTCACAGGCAAGGTTCACGCGTTATTCAGCTACACAATAAAAAACTGCTAACTGGATTCAAATTCATATTCAATTACTAACTAAAATTAAATCACACCTCAGAAACTTCATTGGATCCAGTTTCAAAATCCACTTCGCTTTAGTAGCTGACAATCTGAAGTTGAATCATCCATTATCTTAAAAAACGATTTCACAGCTTGATGTCAAAAAACAATGGATAAACGCACAATGAAAAATCTGAAGCATGTAAATGAAGAAAGAGAAAGTAAAGAGAAACGCACGTAAAAGACGAAGGAGAAGGCAGAGAGAAATGCACGAAAGAGAACGAAGAGAGCAGGCAAGAAATTCGAAAAAAGGAAACGAAAAACTTCCAAAAAAGAAAGTTATATATTCGCGCGTTGATTGAGTTAAAAAGCTGTTAGAGGCGCGTGAAACATACGTGCATAACAGGCGCGTTTGAGCGTAACATCAATTAGAGGACTTATAAGACTTGTAGAGCAAAATCACTTGTATGTAGAGATTAATTGTAAAAAAAAAAATAGGTTAGTATTGTGGATATCTTTAAGGTGTGTATGGTTTAACTATTACTTTATTATTCAAATTTTATTCCCATAGAAATCAAATATACCCAGAGAGAAGATGAAAAAAAAAACTACAAATATATACACTCTACACAGAAAAATAATATAAAATCAAATAAAATTATTATAATTTTAAAAATTCATTGTGATTAAGATATTTATTTTAAAAAATATTGCTAGAATAGAACTATGCCTAAAACAAATCAAACAAGTATTAATATTAAATTATAAAAATCTAATACCAATAAATAGGTTATAAAAAAAACTCTAAAGACATCCCAACAAACACCCATAAAAAATAACATATTAATAAATAGTAGAAATGCTAATAAAAAATTTAAAATATCATCATTACTCAATCAAAATTTCATATAAATACTAAACATTGTATTTAGAAAATATTTAAAAAAAATTCAATAATTAAAAAATATTATACTAAAATCATTTTTCATCTAGTTATTATTATTATTAAATTAAAAATACCAAACACATAGTATATTACTATTATAGGATTTTTTGTCAGAAATAAAATAAAAAATAATTATTTTTTCATACCTGATTTTTTAATTTAAATTTTTTAAATACGATTTTTTTTTTTATTTAGGGCGAGTTCGTCCCGGTGAACTTCATTTCAATTTTCTCTAAAACACACGTAAACTCACATTTTTAAGCTATTATTATCGTCTCCAAGAGTACATAGGAGTACACAAAAATCAACAACCATAGCTTCTTCAACATTGCTAACGGCAATGACAACCATTATTATCGTTTCCAGACATACACAGATACACGGCAATAAGTCATATTTAACCAGGATTTTTTTCTCATTATAAATTAAAAAAAAAACTATTATTTCTCTAATAAAAATATGACTTATTCCTGTGAATGATGATTACTATTATCTATTGTGAAGTTTAAGAAATTGAGTTAGAATTTTTTTCAGAATGAACAAACTTCCTCTAGATAAAAAAATTCGTATTTAAGAAATTAAAGTTAAAAAAATAAAATTTTAAAAAATAATAAATTTTTTTATTTTATTTCAGAAAAAACCTATTATTATATTATTATATCATATGTATTTCCCCTTTAACCTTAGGAAAGCCTCTTAAAAGATATCCTTAAACCCTCCATAAAAAAAAAAAAAAATCCTTAAACCCTAAAACCCTATCAACAACAATGGATCGGAATTGAAAGAAGCCTTGGCACATGGTGTTGCTGCTGTGGCATCCCTCTTCATCATTTCCATGGCCATTGCTACCTTGAAATTCGCCTCCAGATCCAACCTTTACATTCTTCGCCCCACTCCCTTCCAGTGCATCCGTAAGGTTGTCCCAAAATCCCTAGCTCTCGTTGACGCAGAGGCATGTAGCACCCCATCCCCAGTTCCTCAGCCAGGCAAGTCAACACTCTAAATATTCTTGTTCAAATTTTGATTTTTTTTTAATTTAATATTTAGTCTTTGATAATTTCTTCCTCTCAAAATGTTCAATTGGAGCTCCTGTGCTGTTTAATTGATGTTGGCGGTGATTCTGAGACCGCTTTTTCTTTTATGGTTTGTTGAATTGGTGAAGGGGATAAGAAGATCCCAGCATGGAAGAAATTGAGTTCCAAGGAGCTTGGACTTCGGCGTTCGATGATAGCAGGCCCTACCATGAAGGTTTTGAACATGCTTAAGGACAAGGGTACATATTGCTCTTCTAACTTCCTTTGTGTGGATGAATGAAAGAGCATGATTTCCTTTATATTGTGTTTCTTCATTGTTATTGAATAAAACATTTATGGTATCTTCTTTCACATAGTAAATTGTGAATTTTTTCATGAGCCTCATTATTTGGTTTGTAGTCTTAGTCTTGCAAGAGAATTTGGGGCTCTCCAATAGCTTTTGTAACTACTAACTAATTTTAGACCTGCAAATAACAATCTTTTACCCTCGAACATCACTTGTGCACAAGATTCTGAGGTTTCTAGGTTTATGTTTCCAAGTTTACAGAGGGAACTGCATAGTTGTTGACCCTTTTCTTCACCTTGTAGAGTATGATGTATATCTTGTTGGAGGTTGTGTCCGGGATCTTATACTAAAGCAAATACCTAAGGACTTTGATATTATTACTTCAGCTGATCTTAAAGAGGTTATAACCTTTCTCTTGTACTTTTATTTTGCAGGTTTTGATTTTATTTCCTGTTATCAATATATTGTGAAGGAAATTGTGAAAACAAGACTTAGTAGTTATCACAACTTTCCTTATAAAACTTTGAAAGCAAAAGAAAAATTGAAGAATTTGAACATCTTTGTAATTATTAAATGAAACATATCAAAATATAATGAAAATAGGAAATGAAGCAAACTTGTAATGCCCTCTATTAATGTTTGGGCTTGTATTTGCATATTTGAATCTTAACTTTTTGTATTAATCATGATTTAATTTGTAGGTGTTGAGAACATTTCCACGGTGTGAGATAGTTGGTAAAAAGTTTCCCATATGTCATGTTCATATGGGTGGTACCATTGTCGAGGTTTGTCTGGCAGAACTATCTTTAGTGTAGTGATTGCTTAATTTTTCTCTATCAAGCATGCCTTCACTTTATGTCTACTTTTAAAGATAACATTGTCATAATTTTCAATTAGGTTTCGAGTTTCAATACTGCTACAAGGAAGTCAAATCACTTTCATCATGACATCGAGGCACCTAGTGGCTGTGATAAGGAGGACTATCTTCGTTGGAGGAATTGTTTGAAACGTGACTTTACAATTAATGGGTAGTGTATCTATCCTTGCAATTTAGACAACAGAAAAATTATTTCCTTTTTAATATGCATTGAGCTGCTTTTTTCTCTGACATCTCAACATTGTTTACAATTTGGAATTCGCCTCATTTTCTGCAGCTCTTTGTGATGTTAATGAAATTCACGCTCTTCCAGGTTGATGTTTGATCCGTATGCAAGAATTGTATATGATTACATGGGAGGAATGGAAGATATTGAAAAGGCTAAAGTGTGCATGTATCTCTTTGTGGTTATAGTTTCATATTATTATTTTCTACCACCATTAGCGATTAATTTAGTTAATTTGAATAGGTGCGAACTGTTGTTCCTGCAGCTTCTTCATTTCAGGAGGATTGTGGTGAGTTTTTGTATAACAATGTATAAGGTTAAAAATAACCTTTCCTGTAGTTTAGATTGTTTAAACTGCTTTCAGACTTCCTGCTGCTTCTCTGAATGGTGAGTATATTATGCAGCTCGTATTTTACGTGCAATTAGAATTGCGGCTCGCTTAGGATTCAGTATTTCAAGTGAAACAGCTCATTCTGTTAAAAATCTTTCTTCATCAGTATTACGGCTTGATAAGGTGTTTAAAAATCTCCCCTCCTCCTTTGTCTATTATACTAAAAAATTATTAGGCATCCATGAGAATATCCTGCGTGAGTTGCCCTCCTTAATTGTTTTAGGGTAGGCTCCTGATGGAAATGAATTATATGCTTGCTTATGGATCCGGTGAAGCTTCTTTGAGATTATTATGGAAGTTTGGCCTTTTAGATATACTACTCCCCTTTCAGGTACACCGTACATGATGATTATGCATGTTAATTTCTAAATTTCAGTTGCCAAATGTTAGCTCAAATTGATATTGACGTTACAGGCTGCTTACTTCGTTCGTCATGGATTTCGGAGACGGGACAAAAGAACTAATATGCTTTTGGTAACAAATATTCATTCCAATTTGGATATAGCTTATTTGATAATCTGAGAATAATGCTATTTGTTACTTCCATATTAATTAAATGTATAAAATTTTATCACCACATTCACTTGGAATTTCATCTGCAGTCATTATTCTATAATTTGGATAAGCTATTGGCACCCAACCGTCCATGTCACAGTAGCTTATGGTAAGGTCTACATGACAACAAAGCCTGTTTCATGTTTAATTCGTTAGTGATATATGCAAGGGTTCACAAAATAAGCAAGTCTCACTAGGAATCTAAGCTTTCAGGATTGGCATCCTAGCATTTCATAAAACATTGAGTGATCAACCAAGGGAAGCCTCGGTGGTTGCTGCATTTAGCCTTGCAGTTCATAATGGTGGAAATTTATTGGAAGCAGTAGACATAGCTAGGAGGATCAACAAACAACACAATGCCAGGTTTCCTGAGTTATTAGATCCTTCAGGTCTAGATGCAGAGGATTTGGAAGAAGAGATTCTGGATCTTGCTGACTCTGTTAAAGGGACACTCTCACAGATGACAACTAGGTATTTGGTATCTCAGGCTATGGCCGATTATCCTCAAGCCCCCCATTCAGATTTGGTGCGCATACTCTTGACTTCGATTGATATATGTACTTCTTAACACTTAACAGTAGTTACTTTGAAGACTGACCTTTGACAATTTGACAGGTGTTCATCCCATTAGGAATGTACCTAAAGGCTCTCAGCATTTTTGACTGCGTCAAAGTAAATTCTGGTAAGAAATTTTTGTCAAAGCAAGGCAGGAAAATTGATTATGGATCTTTAGTTCAAGGTGAGCTGGAAGAAATACGGCATGTGTTTGCGAGGATTGTATTTGATACCATATATCCGCTGCGCCTAGATAAAGAGAATTCGTAAAAGATCAACTGGATTTCACAGGAAGAGGGTAGTTTGAAGTGAAAATAGAAATTTGAGGAAATTGATTCTGGTGTAGACATCAAATAGTCCGGCTCCCAAACTGCAGCAAAAGTGGTACTAGCTAGCCGTCATCAACTTCTTTTGCGATGAAGCAGTGATAATTTTTGTTCTTTATTTGGGGATATGGGGTTGCCCCGATATTTAGTGTATGTACCTACCTCATAGGTTATGTAGGCAGCGGATGAATGGGGGAAAGTTTTTTCACCGAGCAAGTGTTTTTTGTTTTGTTATAGAATAATTCTTTCATTCGATCAATATCAAGTTTACAGTTTGCTGAATCTGTAGATGTAGCAGTCTCATACAGCCAATTATTGAATTCCTTTATTCTGGAATCAAATTCAAAATCAAGTACAGAACACTGATAACAGCCTTTATCAATGTAAAGAACGGCATAATGCAAGCAATAATTTGAAAAAGGTGGATGGCATTTTGCTGTGATTATATACAAGAGATTTTCAGTTGAATCGGGTGCAAGATGAGAGACGTAGTTTACATGGCAGACACTGAATGAAACACTAAAGATTTGTCATTTGTCTGACTCCAAAAATTTTTCCATATGTATTTGATGTGATAAAAGTGGGAAAGGACTAAGCCAACAACAACCCAGAAGGCAAACTATATTGTATTACACCATAAACAACTGAGCTAACAAAATCAAATCCGAAATAAATGAAGTACAAAATCTTAAACATTCATCTTAGTGATGAAGTATAGTTGTGGTGCTGTAATAAAGCAGGCAACCAGACAAGAAGCAGCAGCACTGGCATAGCACCCTGACACATTATTTCTCTGTCAAAAATAGTCTCTATTCCGCAATGATGTGACGTCCTACTTGGCAGCTTTAGGTGCACCTCCACCAGAGGTAGGCCTGAAAGACCAAACAGCAAGCAAAGAACATGTGAACAAAACTAGAGAACATATTAGTAGCGAGGAGACAGGTTGAGGTTACTTACAGCCCTACAAATACTTTGAAGGAATCATAGAGTCCCCACTGAGCTCCTGTTAGTGTTCCAATCATAACTATACGAAGAGGAAGTCCACGTGTGAAAAGACCAACTAGCCCTATCTTCTTCACAGCCTGCAACAACCAGTATCAGTGTTATTTATTTGTAGGTAGTCGGTGTCTGAGTAATGTTATTTGAACGTCTAAAACGTGAACATTTTATGGGATATGTAAAGGTGGTAGATTTGGTGTGCGCTTTTCTGCACTTACATCACCAACAGTGGCTCCCTTGGCATTGTTCAGGAAGGAAACAAGATTGTCTGCAGGGTGTGAGACAATAGCACAGAGCACGCCAGCAATGTATCCAGCTGCAAAACTCACTCCAAGCTGCAATCCTTTGCTGCACTGATCTTTCGGTGTTGGGACGACATTCTTGTACAGCATCTCCACAACAGTCTCAAACGAAGCAAATTTCATCATTGTGTCTGTCATGAATCACGTGCATGATAATAGTTAATAATACCCTTTAATATTGCATAATGCAACGATATTTTTTTATTTGCATTCACTCTAGTACAAGGTGACATTAATTTTGACAGATTATTAATTACAACAAATTTTAATTACTAGTTCATGATTAAAGAGCAAACAAAGGAGTTCAATGGGAAACCAAGTTAATCATGCTGCAATTCTGTTATTTGGACCGACTAAAAATGTGATGAAGTATGTGCAAACTTACATGGAATCTGGCGGCCCCAGAGTGGAACAAGTCCTTTATACAACCTGCACATCAAATCCAAATCCTTAACAAATTTGAAGCTTCAACTTCCAACAAACAATATCTACGAAGAAGCCATTAAAATCTAATAGATGGTTACTAAGTAATGAAATGAAAGATCCCAATTAAGAGCAAAGAAAAGTATGTATACCCTCCAGCACCCTCAGCCTTAATGAACTTGGGTAATCCATCTGACAAACCTCTCGCAAAGCCAGGTTGGGTTTGCACACGAACTTTGACAGCCTCCATGGGGCACAGTGCAATATCAGCAATGACTTCAGCAGAGGCTGATCCTGCTAGAAATATGAAGGTTTTGTACTTGGCTGCATTCTCTGGGCCTGCAAGATCTGAGTAGTATTTCTTGAAGAATTCATAGAATCCAAACTTGCATGCTCCCTGAGCACTGTACCCAAGCAGTGTTGGGACCCAACCCCTGAAGAACCCTCTCATTCCTTGCTCCTTCATCAGAACTCCGAATCCTGATGATATGTTCTTGTACTTTACTGGGTCAATCTGAAATACATCTTAATTAGTCATAAAAATTCATAGAATAATTCTCTAAGATTTTTAAAATCGGATACTTTAGTCCTTCAAATTTCAAAATATACAAAATAGTTTTCAATGTTTATCTTTCTTAGACAATATACCCACCTTCAATTTCATTAAAAAAGTGAAGTAAAAAACAATGAAATACAAAACAATTTCTGAAAAGTTTAAAAAATATCAAACAGTCCATAAAAATTTTAAAAATTTTCAAAATAGTTATTCCGATTAAATGGATCAAATTGGAGATAAACATGATGACTGTTTTGTATATTTTGAAACCTATACTAAATGTTCAATATTAAAGACAATTTGGGTAATTACTTAAATCTCATGTATGATGATGACTTTGAATATGCAATACGTTTTGGATCAAATTATGAACCAATGCAGAAGAGAAAAGCATTATAGAGGACCTGCATGTTGCACTTGACGAGATCGAGAGGAGTGACGGTCATGTGAGTGAGACCACAGCTGAAGACGCCACCAAAGCTGCATGCGGCGTAGTAAGCAGGAGAATACAATGGAATACTCTCTTTTGGTGCAGGGATCATAAAATTATTATTACTATTCCTACCCTCTGAGCCTGAGAATGGTGGTGGTGATGATGATGAAGAAGAAGAATGTGAGGACACATTGTTGAGCAATGTTTTTGGTGAGTAAAGGAAAGAAGGGATAAGAGAGTAGCGAGGTTGGTCAGAGGGAGCCATTATTGAGAATTCACAACAAGTATATTATTCTTTTCTTGTTTGTGTTTATGTGTGTAGATAGTTTTTGCCAGGGTGCAGAAGTAAAAAGAGAAAGGGGAAAACAAAAGTAGAAAGTGTTTTTAGTTTTGAGAGAAGGGGCGAGAAACTTGGAGGGTTTGTGGTAAGGAGAGGCATGAACAACCATGGAGTTATGTGAACCAACGAGTCCTTTCTTTCCGCGCTCTTCTTTGACTTTGTAATCTCCTGCATTTTTCATGTTACGCCTTTCACTACACCCACATACGTATTAAGTATTAACTCACCAGAAGCACAAAACTGCATGTTTCAATATCCATAATGTTAAAGTAGCCCATTTTTAACTTTTTCTTTTTCTTTTTCTAATATATACTTTTTACATTATCAAAATTTTAATTATAAAAATATAATTGTTTATGTGTCTTTTTCTATCAGTCTAAATTTTTTAAATAATAATTTTCATAAGATGATATTAGAGTTTTTATAAAAAAAGAAATTTAATTATTGATAAAAAAAATTCAGCATATGATAAATTAAACAATTATGTAACTTTAAAAAAGACTTCTGTACATAGATACATTTTATGAAAGGAAAATCACGTATATGAGTAGAGGTTATATTATATGATAGCTATGCAAATTTTAATCACATCTTGTAATATATTAGTACATAACAGACTAAACTTGTATCAAGTTTTCTTTCTTTCTTTTATTTATTTGAAAAAGAACAAACATGTGTCTGTGTATGTGTCTATTTACCACTTTTTAATTTAGATATGGAAGGAGAAATGGTGTAGGACACAGTTATGGAGTGTATGGGTGCTTTACGCAGTTGTGGTGTTAAGAGCAAATCGGACTCTTCGATTTGTGTTTAAAAAATTAAAAAAAATTGCATTACACAAATTGGACCGTCCGATTTGTATTTTAAACAATTAAAAAAAATTTAATAATGAAATCGGACCATTCGATTTTTGTTTTCAAAATAAAAAAAAATTTAAAGTACAAATTGGACCCTCCGATTTTCTCTCCCACATAAATCGGACCATCCGATTTAGGTTCATAATTTTTTTAACAAAGAAATCAGACCGTCCGATTTCTTCACTTTATGATTCAAAAAAAATTATCTCACATTCATGTCTAGCACCACCCACCTCCATACACATGCATAACACACAAAATTTGCATATCCAAAAAAATTAACCTCTATTTACATGAATTCTCAAATCAAATAACAATGTGTATATTTTTTTTTTGAAATAAGCAATTAATAGAGGAATGCTATGGCAGTAATTTTAGTATTTTGTAACTATCAATTGGTCATAAATAGTATTTTTAATGGTGTGAGATTATATCTAATGGTGAGAAATTACTCATTTTTATTTTGATGGTCAAGTGCTAGCCAGAAAACACAAAAGTTGCTGCCCTAGACTTTTCCTTAAAAAAATACTAAAATGGATGTAAACAACTCCATGTCTACGTTTCTTTTTTAACAAAATATTTTAAAAAAATGAAAAATATAAAAAAAAAAAGTTGCTAAAATAGGAAATACTGCGCAGCATTATTCACTGAGCGTGACGATGATGAATAACCGAAAACTGCCAAATGAGTTAAGTGATAAGTGCCACGTAATTTTGGATAGAGTGTTATGCACCACTTGTTTCATTCCCATTTATGATTTTACCCAAGTAGCTAGCCAATACCCTATTCCGTATTGTTCTTCTGGTGACATGCTTTTTTCCTTTCCATCCAGATAATACACCCTTCAGTCCCTATCTCTTCTTATTCTTATTATTCAATGGCCTCATCATCAGTTTCAGCCACTTCTCTTAGGTTCGCACAATCTCTCACTTTGTGTAGCAAGACTACCCTCCAGGTTCTACATACATCTTGTTTATTCATATTAATTTAACAGCTTTGTTTATTCTGAACATGTTATGTTTTTTATATATTGGTAAAACTTGTAGGCTAGTTCAAGATTTGGGGCAGTCTCTGTGGGATGGAGCAGGAGGAGCTTTCCTTCTTTAAGATCCTCTCGCTTCCGCATCTGTGCGGTTAGTTATTTATTTAGTTAGTTAGCTGGTTAGTTACATTCTCCTGTTTGGAACTGAAACTCATTTAATTTAGTTAGTTATTTGTTTGTTACAAATGATATGACGCAGGCACAGCCTGAGACAGTTGACAAAGTGTGCGAAATAGTGAGGAAACAGCTTGCTCTGCCTCCGGAGTCTCAACTTACCCCTGAAACCACCTTCACAGCACTTGGTGCTGACTCCCTTGACACTGTACGTACTTAATATTCAAATAAATACTATATATTATATATCTTTCATCTTTTATTTTTCATAATTCAGTACATGTGTTTGTTTTTAATATATGCATTCATTGATGCAGGTGGAAATAGTGATGGGTTTGGAGGAAGAATTTGGAATTAGCGTTGAGGAGCAGAGCTCTGAAAACATCACTTGTATCAAAGAAGCTGCTGATTTGATAGAGAAACTTCTTCAAAACAAAACTCCACCTAGCTAGTTGTGTGCCTACAAGCTCAATTATATCCATTGCCAAAAAAACCCCCAAAAAAAGCATTTCTTGAGAGCACAAGTGTAACTGAACGAGGTTAATTGAATTTTGGATTAGACATGTTCTTTAGGTGGATAATTAGTATTTTTATTTTTCCATTGTGAGCTTTATTTGACGTTTGAACTTACTATCTGTTGTAAGACTCTCCGAATATGTCTGTTTTTGCCGTCAAGCTTCAGAAATTATTGCATGTTGATTTGATTCCAGAAAGTGAGATTTCAACCTTGGTATTAGCTTTTGCAGGATGGGATCTTACGCCATGTTTGTTCTGTTGTAGGACTTACCATATCAGAATTACTGGCTAATCACGTGTATGCCATAGCGTCTATTGTGGCTATGGTGCTTTAGAAAATACAACCATGCTCAGTGTGGACGGATATAAAAGGGGTGAAGTGGCTTTGTTCCTTCCAAAATTTTAAGCAACTACATCTATATATGAAATATGTGTTAAAAAATAAAATAAAAAATATTATGCGATTTAATGACTTTATATGTATTATTTTTAGAGAAATGTCCGGGGCTATCTGAATTTATTGTTTTTGGCTAGGAAAAGTATATGGTACCAATATATTATCTGCTAATTTATTACCAACAATAATTAATTATTATATTTTAAACACATGTATAAAGAGACACATCCAGAAAATATATCAATAAAGACATTTCCATTAGACACAGCCATAAAAAAATATTTTTATTAGACACATCCACAAAAATACTTCTATTAAATACCGTTATAAATCAGAGTTGGCAGAAGTTGGCAGAAATGATATTGGTAACGTAGCGAGATTGTTTTGGCTATTATCAGAATTTATTATTTTTGGCTATTACTTAGTCATCAATTCAATTATTTTTAGTCTAATTACTTCAGTCTAGTAATCCAATAACATACTTTATCCTATATTTATAAACATTGATGGCTAATTGATGACCAAAAACAATAAATTATAATGACCATATAACACTCTTCTTATTTTTTTACTATATTTATGTTTTAATTTTTTCACTTACTAATATTTTTTTACTTAACCAACTTAATATCATACACTCAAGTCTTTGCACTTTTTTAATTAATTTCTATATACTCATCTCAATATCCAATTTTTAAAAAATAAATAAAGTATCATTGTTGTCTACATTTGGGATAAATCCCAAAGTTGTCCCTAACATTTCTAAATCGAATCAATATTGTCCTACCGTCAAATTGGCTAACATTTCGTTAATACCGTTGCACACATGGAGTTTAGGTTAGTGAACCCAAAGGTTAACATGGACATGTTTGCATTTTGCACCCATTATAACATTCACTATAGCAAACACAAAAGTTTGAAGAAATAGAGCACATCAATGTAATCTTTGCCATTCCAATTGTCTTAACCATACCCTTTTTACTCTTTTTCGAACTTGATCGCAGGGATTGGTTACATACTGAAGGTAGTTCATGGATCGTTCTTGGTTGTGTAGCATGATAGCTTAGGGTTTCGCTCTCTTCATGCGTTGATTTCGTTCTACAAAGGTATGTATGAAGGAAATTTTTTTTTTCGGGTTTTTATGCAATAGTTCAACGAAGAACAATGGCTATGTGTGAGATTGTTTGCATTGTAGGGTGTTTTGGTTTTTTGTATTCCCAGAACAATGTTCTTTGTTTGCGTTAGTTAGGGCATGAAGTTTCTTATTTTTGGTGATTCGATCTTTGCTTACTGATGTAGGACTTTAGTAGTATTTTGTGATGTTTTGCCTAGACTAATAGATACATTTTTATTCAAACAATTTTGTTCATGTTGTCTGACTATGTTTACCTAATGCAATAGGATATGTGGTTTAGGATGAGTTATTTTAGTGTCAAAATTTATCACCAAGAGATGTTTGGACTTTAAGGAGGGCCTTTGAAATATTTGGGGTGGAGAAACAACTATTATAGACTGCCACAACGAGGGTGAGTGGAGCCTAATTGATGTTTACGAGTTAGTGGGTAAACAAGGATATTTGAAGAAAGATATTGCAGTAATATGGTACAAATCAAAAGAGGAGGGTACAGAAAAAGACTTAAGGATGCTGTAAAGCGACAAAGATGCAATGGATATGGCCAATATTGGGGTCAGGGAGGATATAGTTGAGTTGTATGTGGTTCACAAAACTAGAAATATCTATCAAGAGGTTGAGGATGTCCAAATATTAGGGAGTACTAAAACTATAATGCAAGTGGAAGAAGATGGATCTGATGGGCCAGGCTCAATTATTACATATGAGGCCCATGCAATTGGACAAGTAGAGACAAATGCTGAGATCTAACTTGGGTTCTATAGTCAACTAGTCAAGTTACAAGTGGAGAGACCACCTGAGTTTGCTTCTAAAAGACCAAAGCTAGGTGTGGATTTAAGGCCAAAGTTTCAAAGACTTTATGTGTGTCTTAATGCATGCAAGAGGAGTTTTATGGCATGAAGACCAGTGATTTGCTTAGATAGGTACTTCATCAAGACACCATATGGAGGAAAACTTCTCACAACAATTGTCTGGTTCTCCAATGATCAGATTTTGTCAATAGCTTATGCAATGGTTGAAGCAGAAACTAAGGATACATGGACTTGATTTCTTACCATTCTTTGTGATGACTTTGGCATTGACAAGGTAAAGAATTGCACCTTCATGTTTGACCAATAGAAGGTACTCTTCTATTAAGTTGAACATAAATTCTTATTTGCTTGCATTTTGTGATTTCAAATTGCTTTTTGAATTACTATTTAGCTAGTTGAATTTATGTTCAATTGTGTCTTGCTGTTTGAATTATTGTTTCAATTGTGTCTGGTGGGCAGGGTTTAGTTCCAACCTTCAATGAGCTCATTCCTAGAGTGGGTGAGCATGTATGCTAGTCGTGACAAATATGAGGTGACTAGTATCCATGGAGGCAAAAAGAAGTATGTGGTTAATTTGAAGACTCGTGAGTGTTCATGCAGGAAGTTTCAGTTGTTTGGAATCCCTTGTGCCCATGCAATGACTTGCATTAGGAAGATGTGCTTCAATGTGGACAACTTCATTGCAAATTGTTACAAGAAAGCTACATACATTCAATGCTATCAGCATGTTGTATATCCTATGAATGACCCCAACCTATGGAAAAAGACAGAATTTGATGATGTTTTGCCACCAGTTTATAAAAAACCCATTAGAAGGCCTAAACTAAAAAGAAATAAAACTGTAGATGAGCACCCAACCAAGAGAGGAGTATCTCATGAAGAATAGAATCAGAAGTACTCCTGTTGGTTTGCTACATGTCACAATAAATGGACCTGTCCAAAGAAGCACAAAGTTGCTGCAACTGCTACTGTAAGTACTCTGCTTGTCTATTTAGGTTTTTGGTTTCATTTTTATTTGTAGCATCCAGTTTATAATGTTGTATTTGTGGTTGTTTGATGGGCAAACAAAGTTACTGGATCTACATCAAAGAGATCTTCAAGTCTAATCTCTAGCACTATCTCTAGTCAGGCATCTAAACAATCATCAGCTACTTCAAAGAGGACCACAACCTCAAGGCCAAAGAGAAAATCATCTACCAATGTTGTGAGTTCTCAACAATCACAAGCTACTTCAAAAAAAAAAAGACTAAAGTGGCCCCTTCCAACAATGCTTCTGAGCAGTAAGCAACTACACTCAGGGTGTTGCCAAGCCGACCCAAGACTGTCAGCATTTTCCAACTCAAATTCATGGCAAGGACACCTCCCAAAGCATGAAAAAAGATGTCATGATTATAATGTGCGGAATCTTCTATTTTTTGGCATCTTTAGTTTTTCTTGTTAGGTTTCTCTTTAGTATGATTATGATGTGTAAAAACTACTTTAAAGATTATATTTTGTTATGTTAGACATTTATTGTTGAGTAAAGTATCATTTGTTATTTTTATGTGAATCTTTTGTGATTGTAGTCAATGATAATATCATGGTTAATGATTAAGTAATATGTTAGATTTCTAATTACTGTTATGCTCATGACTTGCATGATTAAAATAGAAGGCAAAATACCCTTATTTAGCTTAAAATTTCATGCAATTCCACAAAATATAAACGAGTTCAATATCACTACAATTTCTTAGCCAAAATACAGAGCATAAGTTACTTCTCTAATAATTTCTCCTAAAATCTTCTCGTCTCCAGCAACATCATTGCAGTAAAAGTCTCCAAAGTTTTGTCATTGTTGTTTTTCACAAACCAAAATTAGTGCAACTGTCCATCCAGCTAAAGCAAGTCCCATTGCAAGTATGAACCTGAATTCAACCTTATCCAATTTGCCCTTCAAATTTCTGACCTTTATCTTAACCTTGACACTTTTGGGTCTTCCTCTAATTTTGCCCATACAAAACAGCCACATTCTTCTCCAATCTAGACCAAACATGAGACAACCTAGTCAAATTCACAAATTGCCCAAACATATAATTCAACAACAAATAAACCCAACCCTAAACCTCACCCTTACAGCCCAAAGTTAACGCAGTCCCAGAACCTGCATCCAGGATTCTCTGCAGTTGACGAAGTAGCGAGCACAAGCCATTTCCCACAGTAGCAAGTTGTTCTCCTTCGACGTGCTTGGTTGCTATTTTGCATCGCCTGTTTTCTGCTTCACGTTGTCTCAGATTGACATGCTTCAGACTCCATTGAAATCAAGTAAAGGATATAGAGCTCGAGAGAAGGCACAACAGCAATGACAAGACCATATTTTTCAATTAGGGTTTTGAAGAGAAGACTTATTTTGGCATTTATTTATTTTTCTTTTTTCCTTAGTAACGATTAAAAACAAACGCTTTGCCACAGTGGACACTAACCTCCATGTGTGCAACAGCGTTAACGAAATGTTAGCTAATTTAATAGTAGGACAACATTGATTCAATTTAAAAACGTTATAAATACAAATATGACGTTTCAAACGTTAGGGACAATTTTGAGACTTACTCCAAACGTTGGGGACAAAAATGATACTTTACTCTAAAAAAATTTATTTTTAATAATATTAAAATATTAACATATTAAACATTATATTATTATATAGAATATTAAGAATGACTTATATCATTATATTTTAGCAATTACATTGTATATTTTAAACGCTCTTTTCTTGTAAAAGATACATTTTATGTTTAGATTGCTTTTATGTAATAAAAAATATAATAAAAAAGAAGATAATTAAAAAATTTGTTTGAAATTCGGTCCCTGTATATTAAAATTTTTAGATTCATTCTTAAGTGTACACTAAAATTAGTTACCAGTATAAAATATACATTAAAATACAAAATACATACTAAAAGTGAGTTAAATTACACGTGTATTTATACACAAATACATGATGACTGATTTTAGTGTGCAAATAAAATTTTTATAAAAAGTATAGTTAAAATTAAAATAAAATTTTTTATTATTTAATATTTTTTAATTTAAAAAATAAAAAATTCTACTAAAATATAAAAAAAAGTGTGATATTAATTTTAACAACATTTATATAACAATTGTAAATTCCACCTCATAATAATGTACCCCAAATAATACGAAAAATGGCCCAGACATTTTTTTAGAAAAAATTCTTTAAAAGAAAAAGATATCATACAATTTAATATATATTTTTATTTTTTTTATTAAATTTATATCAAGTGATTCTTATTTTTGTTTTAAAAGAATTTCATAAATAAATAATCGAAAGCGATCAAGGGGTAAAACCTTAGTAATAGTGTAATACACAATTGAATTTACAATCTCATCCACCATTGGATCAAAATGAAAAAGGTATCACAAAGCATTAAATGTTATAAAACGGATCGGAACGTATGTATAGAATTATAAAATTTACATAATTTATGAAAAAATATCAAATATTTTATTAAAAAATATAATATAATAAAATTAAAAAATTAGCTATTACTACAAGAAAAAAGGTCTGTCGGCACACTTTTTTTACCACGCTTTTAAAGTGTACCCAAAAGTGGTCTATGGCCACACTTTTGCGAGGGTGGCTACTGATTTGTGATTTGGTCACGTTTTTTTGCCACGTTTGAAAAGCGTGGCCATAGAAAAAAATCAGCACGCTTTTACAAGGGTGTCCACTTATTTGAAATTTGGCCACGCTTTTTTACTGCCACGCTTGAAAAGCATGGCGATATAGAAAAATTGGCACGCTTTTACGAGGGTGGTCGCTGATTAAAAATTTGGCCACCCTTTTTTTTGTCACGCTTAAAAAGCGTAGCCATAGAGAAAAACCGACACGCTTGAAAAGCGTGGTTATACCGTGTTTATTTTGGCACCGTAAAAAAAGTGCCGATAGAGTTCCCTCCCCTAAAATTTAGTTTCCCACACTTAACCTTTTTTTTTTCTAAGTTATCAAATTTAACTCTAAAAATGATAAAACAACATACTAACTTTACATTGTTACCAAATTCACTTTTAACCCTAAAATTCACTTTCAAACCCTAAAAGGCGCCGTCAGCTTCATCCATCTTCATCGCTCAGCTTCATCTTCTCGAACCCAGCCTTCGTCGTTCATCCATTTTCATCGTTCAACTTCATCTTCTCGAACCCAGCCAGCTTCATCTTCTCGAACCATCTTCATCACTGCCCTTCATCGCACCCATCGCCTTCATCGTCACCTTCATCGTTCATTACGGTGGCCTTCCTCGAGCTTGCCGTCGCCGTCATCGTCAGTGGTCGTTGTCTTCCTCGACACTGCTTTGAAAGGGTTTTGAGTGGCTTTTCCTTGAAAGGTTCAGAAAACCCTAACCTCCATCACACCGCCATCTATCTCACTGTCGCCACCCTTCGCGCTCAAGATCGCAACCAGGTTCATTGTTAGCCAGCTCGCCATTCCTCTTGCTGTTTGCTTGTCGTCCCCTCGCCGTTCTGGTCGTCGTTCTACTCGCCTCTCTCTCTCTCTCTCTCTCTCTCTCTCTCTCTCTCTCTCTCTCTCTCTCTCTCTCTCTCTCTCTCTCTCTCTCTCTCTCTCTCTCTCTCTCTCTCTCTCTCTCTCTCTCTGTTCTGTTTGCTTTTCTGTCGCGGTTCTGCTCATCGTGCTGTTCGAAAGTTAGTGCTCAACTATGCTCCATCTTCGTTTTTTTAAAATGCTCCATTTAAAAATCAATCAAGAAAATTGGATGATTAATGGAATGTTTTCTGCTGTTAACTTTTGATTGAATTGATTAGTGATTAGCTCTTGTTGTGCTGCTGTTTTAATTTGTAAAATAGATGATTATTGAATGGAGTGGTGTTCATCTACTGATTAATTATATATATATATATATATATATATATATATATATATATATATATATTAGCTCTTTTAGAAAATATGTCATTTTACAATTATTATTTGGATTTCTGACTATGGTGGAAGCTTATGTTCTAGATGGAGCAAAAACAATGGGCAGCTAGTGCTTCCAAAAAGGGTCAATGTTCTATGCAATGGTGTGGAAGGAATCTATCATCCAGGCCTTCACTTGTAAGTATTTTTTTACAGAATTCGTTTCCTATTCTATTTTAAGTTTATCACTATCATCATCACTTTTGATTCTATAGTTATTTATTACTTTTTGGTGGTAGATCTTATGTTCCTTAACAGTTAAATGGTTGTGTGTCCTCTGTGCTTCAGATGAATGATTCTGGTTTTAGCAATTTGTAAGTTAACCAAATTTGCGCCAATACTTGTCCCCGGTAATGTTGAGGAAACTTTAGTTTAGTCTTAGTTCTTCTTTGTGTAAACACCCAAACCAGTTCCGTATTGCAAAAGAACTTCTTACTTCTTAAATAAGCTCTACTGTCATAAGAAAATTGTTTAAAGTAGAAAATGATAGCTTCTGGATAGTTACTTCAAAAAGAATGTGGTTATAAAAAGAGTTCCCCTTTTTTTTCGGCTTTTTTTTTTTTTGGGTTGGGGGCTAAACATATATTATTTTTAGAGGTCGTAGCACTTCGCCACTTCTATTTTACATTTTAGGTGTAAAATTCTGTGTGATAGGGTATTACAAATATTTTGTTATTTCAAACGTTTTTATCACAATAGGAGCTAAATTAAAAAACAAAATTATATGGTATACGAACTCAATTAAAAAGAAAAAAAATATATTAACCTAATTAAAATTTTAGTAAAATTATAGAGATATGCAGAATAATTAAATTTTATACAAAATAGTAAAGACGGAGGGATGAATTTGAATTTTTTTTATAGTTCAAAGTTAAAAAAAATTGGTGGGTGCAGTTTTATTTTTAAGAGTTTTTTTTTTATGTTTTAAAGATAAATAAGAGGATCGGATTTCGGTTTTTAAAAATTTTTAAATATCTTTTAATTTTTCACGCTAGAGTCGTTCCATCTGATTTTCATTTATTAAAATTTTGAAACAAATGGGAATAAGTGTGCATGCAATGGGTGAACGAAAAAAAGAAAATGGAAGAAAATATAGAGTCACGAGCCAATTGATCCAACGGATGCATGCAGTGAAAAAAAAAGGATGGTCTAATTTTGTGGAGGATAGAAATTAAAAGATGCAATTTTTTTTTCTCTTTCCACAACTACACGTTGTCCATATAGCTGTTAATAACCTTCGTGTGTTATATGTGAGAGATTAAGGTTGGTAATGAGTAAGATAGGGTAAGATTTGGATTCTATTTTAATTTTATTTGTGAGTTGAAAATTTTTTTAAAATTCTATTCTATTCTGTTCTACCCGTGGATTGAGAATTTCTCAACTCTAACTCTACTCGCACCCTAAAGTTTTAAGTCCTACCCTACCCGACTTTATTCGTAGAAAAATAAAAAAATTTCAAGTAAATATAAAATTCAACTATTCCAAATTTCATTCGTATTAATAAAATAGAAAACAAAAAATTAAATTCAAATTAAAATTAAAAATAATAAAATTTTTAAAAAATCTAACATAAAATTACAAATAATATGATCATCAACTAGTTTAGTAGTTATTTTAGATTTTTATAAGAGAAGGATTGTAGTTCAACATTCACTTTGATCACTACATGTATAACTTTTACATATATATTATATAATATATTAGGGGTGCGAGTAGAATAGGGTAGGATATACTCTGAATCTGTATTCTACCCTACCCACAAATGAATTCGCACTGCATCCTACTCTATCCATAACGATTTGGGTAGATAATCCTACCCGAATGAATTGGTTCGGATTAAATATCCACAAATAGGATATAAATTGCCAGCTCTACAAGAGATTCACTTAAAACCTGAAACTATATAGTCATATGTGAGAGATTCACTTAAACTACTCCTATATGAAAAATAATTAGAATAAACTTCTAACTCAAATATAAATACAAAAAGAAAGCATAGAGAGTATAAGACCAATCGTTTTTAACCAAAAAAACAATTAATAGCTTGATATGCAAAATAAATATAAAGAGATAACACATGAATATTTTTTTTTATAATTTTCTCTTTCACACCCAATATATTATTTTACTTCTCTCATATAAAATTAAATTAATCAAATTATTTATTTATACAATTTTAATCATTCATAAATACTAACACTACATTACAAATATGATAATTTGTGATATTATTAATTTGTATAATTTGAGTTATATAAGTTAAAATTTTTTTTATTATAAATTAATTTTTTTAAAAAAATTAATTAAACTTTAATTTACAGAATATAATTTTTTTTTTTACATTTAGGAGGTACGATAAACTTTGTGATTTTTATAAAGTTTACTGTACCCACTGAATAATGGATATAATCGTGAGTATAGTCTAATCGACATTTAAACTTCGCATCAAACAATCCTACAATCTATAACTGAGAGTACTAGTCTCCCGAGTCGTCCTCCCTTGGAATTGCTAGAGCATGCATCTTATCGATTAGGAAGCCTTGTTGTGGTTCTTTTGAAGGTTTAGCAAAATAAATGGCAAACAAGCAATCAATTTTTAGAAGACTTGGCCTGGGGTTGGCATTAGAAATTCTATCCTTATAGTCCCGTCAATGATGACAACAATTAGGCCTTGCTTCATTTAGTTAACCCCTAGGTATAGAGGAAAGTCAAATGAGAGTAACTAACTTGAGTCACAAGTCCTAGTTTTCACCTTAGGGAAATCTAGCTTTAGTGCACTCCAAGTCAATTAGCAATTTCTAATTCCAAATCAACAATTGACATAAACTATTCAACTCTTTCTAATGACTCAAACCCTATGCCAAGTAAGAAACTTTTACTCCATAACTAATGTTGGCATTTTATCAAACAATTGATGAGCAAGGAAAAAAGGCATAGTAAAAAAAATGAGAAGGAAGTAGAATTGAAAGTGCTTCAACACAAGGAACTAACAACAATTAACAAAGAACAACAATGGAAATGAGCTTCTCAAGAAATTGAAAAAAATCCAAAACTACAAAGTTGAATCTAGGATCTATGAGGATTGAGCAATTACAAGCACTAATTAAGATTGGAGAAGAAGATCTATAACATGAACAAATGAATTGAGAATTGCAATGGATCTCACCAAAGTGTGATGGAAAATTCAGAAAATGGATGAAGATGAACCCTAATGAGAGCTTGGAATCTCCCTCTCTCTCTCTACCCAAGAGTGTAACTAACAATAACCAAAAAATCTAGAACCATCTAAAAATGAGCCCAAAAGTCCTTAACCCTTCAACCCTTGGTCTTCTTAAGCTCTTCCCGCCAAGGCACTTCCCCCAAGATGAGATCTCCAACTGTCTCCACGCCCAGGTCACGTGACTTCTAAAAAAAATCATGTTCGAGCATCGGCGCGTACGCGCAAAGCACGCGTGCGCGCCACTGGGGCCTCTTGCAATGTGAGCGGAGGCGCAGCGTACGCGTGCGCACCCATGGGGGTTATGGCCTAGCCGCTACACAAGCCGGCTCGTGGCTTGGCTTCTGGCTTTGACTTCTAGCTGCGCAATCCACGCGGGCGCGCCAAGTACGCGCACGCGCCCTTGCTGAAGTTTCCAAAGCTCAATTTCTCATGCTCCTTTCCTTCGCGCCCATTCTGATTCTCTCTTTCGGTTCATCCCTGCCCTATATTCTGAAACCACTTAACACACAGGTCACGGCATCGAACGACATCAAGAAAAGATTAGAAATGTATCTAATTTAGTGCAAAATAAGCATGTTTTCATCCATGAGGCAAAAGTTAGAAAAGGAACACAAAGTCTTGTATTTTCATATGAAAAGCGTGTGGAATCATTGATAAAACCCCTGAAATCGATACAAAATAAACCCTCAAAATGGGGTTTATCAACCTCCCCACACTTAGATTCTAGCATGTCCTCATGCTTAGAGAAATGCAAGAGAAACGCAAAAGACCGAAGGATCATAGAGGTATAAGACTCATGAGGTGCAACCTAATTACGTGAATGCAACTACGACTAGTGCTACCATCTACTTGGTTAGGAACAAATCAACCTTCCTAAGATATATGCAAGCATATAGGGCACGGTGGCGGTTAATATATGGGATTCACCAATTTTTGAGTATCAAGTGCAATATATGCAACTTCACATGAAGCATGCTCGTGAGAGCCGGGAATCATGAATTAGAGTCTTCGAACCCTCACCGGAAGTGTTTACACTCTATTCGCTCGAGTGTCTAGGGTTGATTCTCTCAATTTTCTCCTAATCATGCTTTCCAAGATTTGTTCCTCATCTAATCAATCAACATATATTTCCTGCATGCATATATCTATCATGAGGTCTTTTCTTTGGTTGTAATGGGGTTAGGGTTAAGGTAGGATGCATATATGGTCAAGTGAGCTTGAAATTTGAATCTTTGATAAGCTTTAAACTTTCCACCTAACCTATGACATCCTATACAATTGAGTTCTAATCTAACTACCCATTCTTCACTTTTTCACATACTCATGTATTTTCTTTTTTTTTTTCATTTCACAACACTTATGTATTGATCTTATTAAACTGCACTTTGCTTTAGGACATTTTGTCCCCTTTTTATTCCTTTCTTCTCTCTTTTTTTTTCTTTCTTATTTCTATTTTTTTCTTTCTTTTCATATTATTTTTTCTATTTTCTTTTTCATTTGTTTTTCTCATTTTATCAATGCATAAGGTTTTACATCTGACCAATACATGAGTATGTACCTAATTCCTAATATTTTCAATAACAATACAAAACTGCCCCTTTTATTCCCCCAATGTCCCAAGGTTCCCACACTTGAATGATACTCACACACACACTAGCCTAAGCTAATCAAAGATCCAAATGAGGACAATTATGGTTTTCCGCTTTAGGCTTGTAATGTGCTAATTTAAAGAACAAGTGGGTTAAGCGTAGGCTCAATTCTTGGCTAACAAAGGAAGATAGAGGGTAAGGCTATTTGGTAGGTGGGCTAATGAAGTGATGGCCTCAATCATATAAATACATGAATACAAGGAATAATGGACATATAGACTCAAACAAAGCAAGGATTACACTTATAGAGAGAAAACAATTGCACACAAGAAGGAGAATAAGTGACTATAAGATGTAGCCACAAAACAAGGCTCAAAGCTCACTAGCTTGTGTTCTTAACTCAAAATTCATGTTCCAAAATACAGTTCTTCAAGCAAGTTTGGCATCAAGATATTCAAAATTGGCAATGTCAAGGTTGCCCCAAAGTATTAGTTTCCTAAGAGAGAGTTTCATTGTTCCAACCAAGTAAACTTATCATGCAAATGATATCAAAGAAAACCTAATCATGCAACCTATCCTACTACAAAGGAGTTCAGAAAACAAAAATTTATTTGGGTGTTACCTACGGAGATCGGTCGGCCGACCTCCCCACACTTAAAACTTAGCACGGTCCTCCGTGCTAGAGGTGATGCGCAATGGGTGGCAATGGCCGAGTCCCGAGTGTCCTTCATCTCCGTTATCATCGGTACTTCCGCTTGAAGTTGCGGTGGATGTGGAGATATCTGGTTCCTCCATGGGTGGGATGACAATGCTTAGAAGTTTCTTCACGTGAGCATATCGGCGTTGGTTACGCCTCTCATAACGGTCCAACTTCTTGTGAAGGTCTTCAAGGCGTTGGGTGGCTGATTTTTGTGGCGTGGATGATGTAGTGGTGTTGCGAGTTGGTGTGGGCAGTCCAATGTCCTTGGTGACTTCCGGAGGCTTGAGGCACCTCTTGGTCGGAATAACATCGCCCTCGACCGGGATTGAGGTCCTCCTATCCTTAGTCTCTCGGTGGATGCCGGCTGCCGCCACTAATTCGGTCACCATAGCGGGGAATGGTAGATTTCCCTTGGCATGAATGCGCCCCATGGATTGGCGAATGGCATGCGAAATGTCGACCGGTTTCTCGGTTAAGATGCACCATATCAATAAGGCAAGCTCGGGGGTAATGGATGACCCATGGGTGCTTGGGAGCACGTAGTGAGCTAGAATTTGGGCCCATGCCGTGGCTTCTTGAGTGAGGAAGCGTGCATCTAAACCTTTTGGTCTTTGCTTTATGGTCCCCCGAATCCAACATGCTTCAGGTGAAGCAATTACGCGGAGGACTGCGTTCCAATCGAACTCACGGTCGTCGTATGCTGTCAAGACTTCTTGATAGGCATCATATCCATCCGCTAACGGCCCAATCCCAAGGATTCCTCGGATGGCTTCCACTGTGATTGACACTTGCTTCCGGCGCACAAAGATTGATGTGAGAAGGGGTGAGTGGTAGTTGGTGTAGAATTCCACCACCCATGATAAATTGACCTCCTTGGGTTGCCTCAAGAGGAACCTCCATTGCCTCCGGTCAATGTGTGGCGTCACTATCGGAGTGAGGTGGGCCGGGAGGACTAGAAGAGGCTCTGGGTGATAATTCCTTTCAATCATCCTTGAGTAGACAAGTTTGCAGTAGCGGTTAGGGAACTTGTTTGGATCCTTTAGAGGGTTGTCCTTCTCTAGAACATCAACGGGGCCCTTAGCCCTCTTTAGGAGTGGCTTGGCCGTTAGTTCCTGGCATGCTCTATTGGATGCTGGCTTCTTCGGAGCTTTCCCGTTGCTCTTTTTGATGACCATCCTATGATAGTAAAGAAAGGAGATAACATCAAACCCAAAGAAGCGTAAATGAATATGATTATGCAAATGAGAAATTGTGCCGTAAGAATATGGGTATCCTTATTACATGACAGCTGCAACATGTAACGAAGATAACATGTGATGAGCAAGGCAAATCATTGGCATGTGGTATAGTGGTAGTGTAGGCATGCAAGGAAAAGGCATGAGAAGCATACACCCTCAAATACCAAAAGTAGGAAGCAATTTATGAAATGGTGAGTGGGTGGATTGTAGAATGTGAAGGTGCACCCAAAAGTGACTAGTTAAGAAGCAAGAGTCACAATGAGTTCAAAAAGTGTCATGTATGCATTTCTTCGAACACTTGGGGTGCATCCTTTTGTAGTATGTAAATAGATGGGGGGGAGCAATGTAACATTCCACAAACCAACATTAATCACTACAATGCACAGTGGTTATAAGAAAATCATGCAACACATCTCATCCATCAATGCAAGAGAAGTTATGACCCAAGTGCCTATGAAGAGTTAAATGGAAAAGGAGCCTAAAATACTCCAAAGAAGTGAGGGGCTCAAAAGAGGGGGGGGGGGGAAAGGAAAGAGACTACCTAAAAGAGAATGAAATTAACTGACTAAGAAGCAAAAGAGAGAAGTAGAGCAAGAGGGGAGCCTAGTATAGTACCTTGAGAGAGATGGAAAAGGGTATGGGGGAGGAAGTTGTGGGTTGGAATGATGGAGAATGGAGGGGGCAATGTAGGGGCCACCGGAGGTGGGTGGTCGCCGGAGGTGATGGTAGGGGTGGTTGTTTGAGAGGAGAAATAGTAGTAGGTAAATGGGTAGTAGAAGAAGTAAGAAGAAAAAGGGAGAAGAAGAATGAAGGGAGCAAGTGTGCTCCCCATTATGTTTACGTCGGTCACCCATGCGTGCGCGCACGGGGCGCGCAAGCGCAAGGAAGCGGGGTGGAGTGATGGCGCGCGCGCGCACGGTGCGCGCGCGCGACAATGTGATTATGCCCCAGGCTTGAGATGGGCTTGGGGTTGGCTTAACTCTCTGGAATATGTACCAGGATTGCACAGGGGCAAGGGACGCATGCGCGTGCCTCGCGTTGCGGGCATGTGGGCGCGTTGGCGCCTAGTGCGCGCACGCGGCAGAGGTGGTGGGCTGGTGGCTTAGTGCAGGCGCGAGAGTGGCCTAACTCTCTGGAATATGTACCAGGAGTGTACAGGGGCGATCGGCGCGCGCGCGCAAGGTGTGCTAGCGCGTCGATCTGAGGATTTGTCAAGGAGTGCATACGCGCCCTATGCGCGCACGCGTGAGCGGCCTGTGCCTCAGGCATGGTGCGGGCGTGAGAGTGGCCTAACTCTCTGGAATATGTATGGAGGGGTACTTCTTGCAATCCACGCGTCCGCGCACATCGCGCGTCCGCGTGGATGGTCGGAAATGCTTCATGGGCGCGTGCGCGTTAGGTGCGCGCATGCGCGGAAGGGTGCCTTTTTCAAAGTTGCATGTTCTCGCACCACTTTCAGCATTCCAACCCTCCAAACAACCATTTTAGGTACTATAGAAGGATGTTTTGACGTGATAAAGTACCAAATGAACTCAACAAATGAAACAAAATTTGAAACGAAATCTAGCTACAACTTCATCGATCACCTAGCTACCAAACATGAAGTCAAGTAGTAAGCAAGTATCAATCAAAGAAGAATTCAATGGCTATGTACAAATGGTAGATCTTACCATGGTGGGGTGTCTCCCACCTAGCACTTTTGTTTACCGTCCTTAAGTTAGACGTCCACTAGCTCAAAGCTTTTGTTCAAGAGATGCATCCCTCAAGAGGAACACTTCAAATTCCTTGGAGTTCTTTCTTTGCTCACCATGGTACAATTTGAGACGGTGCCCATTCACCTTGAAAATGTCCGGACTTGATGGGTGGCGCAAGTGATAGACCCCGTAAGGTTCTACTTTCTCTACTTGGTAAGGTCCATCCCATCTTGATCTAAGCTTTCCGGGTAGTAATCTCAACCTTGAGTTGTAAAGGAGCACTAGGTCACCGGGTCTAAATTCCCTTCTCCTAATGTTCTTGTCATGAATGGCTTTCATCTTTTCCTTGTAGAGTCTAGAATTGTCATAGGCTTCTAATCTCAAGCACTCCAGTTCCGCCAATTGAAGCTTTCTCTCTACTCCGGCTCCACCCAAACTCATATTGCATTCCTTTATGGCCCAATAAGCTTTGTGTTCGATTTCTACCGGGAGATGGCATGCTTTACCATATACAAGTCTAAAGGGGCTCATGCCAATGGGTGTTTTGTAAGCCGTTCGATATGCCCAAAGTGCATCGGAGAGTTTAGCGCTCCAATCTTTCCTATTCGGCTTCACAATCCTTTCCAACACATGTTTAATTTTCCGGTTAGACACCTCGGCTTGGCCGTTTGTCTGAGGGTGGTAGGCCGTGGCGACTTTGTGTATGATGCCATACTTTCTCATGAGGCCGTCCATTTTTTTGTTACAAAAATGGGATCCTTGATCACTTATGATTGCTCTTGGGGAGCCAAAACGACAAATGATATCATTCCTCACAAAAGAATAAACAACATGGGCATCATCCGTCCGGGTGGGGATTGCCTCCACCCATTTTGACACATAATCGACGGCGAACAAGATGTAGAGAAAGCCATTGGAATTTGGAAATGGTCCCATGAAGTCGATTCCCCATACATCAAAGATTTCACAAAAAAGCATATTTTGTTGGGGGATTTCGTCCTTCTTAGAAATATTTCCAAACCGAATGCATTGGGGACAAGATTTGCAATAGAGGGAAGAATCTTTGAGAAGGGTTGGCCACCAAAATCCGCAATCAAGGACCTTTCTTGCCGTTCTTTGGGGGCCGTAGTGGCCACCTCCTTCGGAAGAATAGCAAGCATCCAAGATTGCTTGGAATTTGGTTTGAGGTATGCACCGTCGCACTATTTGGTCCGCTCCACACCTCCACAAATAGGGATCGTCCCAAACATAGTATTTGGATTCGCTTTTCAGCTTAACCTTTTGATTTTTGTTGAGATTGGGAGGGAAGGTGCGTGAAACCAAGTAGTTTGCTATTGGGGCATACCAAGGAACTACTTCCGAGATTGCGTGCAAACTATCTAGAGGAAAGGAGTCATTGATAGGAGTGGTGTCGTCGTTTGTGTGTTCGAGGCGACTTAGATGGTTGACAAACCCCATTTGTAGGGTTTATCTTGTATTGATTTTTGGGGATTTTATCACCTTTTACCCATATTTATTCAAGAAATAGCATGGTTTTATATATTCTCCGTTAATTGTGCTTGAATGTGAAAACATGCTTTTTAGGACTCAAAATAGCTAAATTTAATTCACCTTGATTCTATTAGATGCCTTGATATGTTTGTTAAGTGATTTCAGATTTAGGAGGCAAAGATTGGATTAAGGGAATGAAGAAAAAGCATGTAAAGTTTGAGAACTCATGAAGAAATGATGGAACCAAAAAGCTGTCAAGCCTGACCTCTTCGCACTTAATTGACCATAACTTGAGCTACAGAGGTCCAAATGATGCGGTTCCAGTTGGGTTAGAAAGCTAACATCCGGGGCTTCGAAACGATATAAGATTTGCCATAGTTGCATCGCTCATAGGGGCGCGCACGTGCACAGTACGCGGACGCACCGTTGGTGGCACATGACTCACTTAATGCAACACGTGGCCAGCGATTTTAGAAGCCTTGTGGGCCCAATCCAACTCATTTCTGATGCTATTTAAGCCAATGATTGAAGAGGGATCAATATACTTTAATCATTAGTCATAGTTTAGTTTTAGAAGTAGTTAGAGTTAGAGAGAGAAGCTCCCTCTTCTCTCTAGAATTAGGATTAGGAATTAGGGTTAGATTAGGATCTCATAGTTCTAGGTTTAATTCAAGTCTCCTTCTACTTCTACCTTCAATTGATGATTGCTACACTTTGGTTCTTCTCTCTATCCCTATTCTCTTGTTGTAATTCCTCTTATTTTGTTTCTAGGTTTTGTAATTGAGATACTCTTGTTCTCTTTATTTTCTTTCAATAATGCAATTTGAGGTAATTCATGATAATTGTGATTTCCTTGATTGTTGTTGTTAATTCTTTACATTCAATTGTGGTTAGAATTCATTCTTGTTGTGATTGACTATACTTTTCTTTTGTGCCTTCCAAGTGTTTGATTAAATGCTTGGAAGAATGTTAGACTAGAATTTTATGTTCTTGGCTTGAGAAGGTAACTTAGGATTTCTTGAGTCACTAGTGTCCAATTGATTGATAGTTGATAGCCATTAACTCTAGCCTTCATTAATCCAATTAGTGGAAAGCTAGGACTTATGGACTAGGATTGATATAACTCACTTGACCTTCCTTTGTTGATCGATTTAAGGATGACTAAGTGGGATTAATCCTTGCAACTACCATACTTGTGGCTAGTGATAATGATGAAGACCCTTGACAACCAAACCTTGCCAAGACCATTTTGTGAATAAAGTTTTCCTTCCATTTACTATTCACATTCCTCATCCAAAACCCCAAAATAAACAAGTCCATAACCAATAACAAGAACACTACCCTGCAAGTCCTTTGAGAGACGACCCGAAGTTTAAATACTTTGGTTTATAGATTTTAGGGGTTTGTACTTGTGACAAACAAATTTTTGCATGAAAGGATTATTGTTGGTTTAGAGACTATACTTCAACGAGTTTTCATTTGTGAAATTCTAAACCGTCAAAAATCCAATCATCAAAATGGCGCCGTTGCCGGGGATTTGCAATGGTGTTATGTTATTGGTTATTGTACATATGTGAATAGTGTAAATAGTTTGTCTTTTGCTTGTTTATTACTAGATTTTGTTAGTTTTATTTTGTTTTTCCATAATGAATTCTCACTTTGGCTATGAGTTTGGCTCTAATTGTGTTGTAGGGAATGTGAACTTCAATGCCAACATGTACCAAGGATGGAACACTCCAAGATGGGAGGAGCCTCAAGGAATTGATCACTCCTATTGGCAACAACCTCCGGATACTTATAGGTATAATTTCCATCCTAATGCATGTCAACTCAATGGCTATGGTGACCCCTTTTGTGATAATCAACCACCATATGCCTATGAACCTTATCCTCAACATGATGCTCAACCATACTCACAAGCCTCTCCATACCAAACACCTTCCTATGATCCATATCCACCACATGACCAATCACCCATATCACATCCTTGTGATCATTATGAGCAAGAACCTTTAGAACCACCACAACCCTATCAAGATTACTACCATGAACCACCTCAATACTCACCATCTCCATACCCTTACCAAGAAGAACCACCTTCCTACCATGAACCCTCTCTCCAAAACGATGAACCTTCCTACCCACCCCAAGCCCCAATAGACGATCCTCTCACTTTGTTACTTCAAGGACAAGAAGCTATGAAGCAGGATACACTTGAGTTTGTGACCAATTTGACTAAGGTGGTGCACACTCTAGCCCACCAATGTTTGAATACTCAAGGTGCTTCCATAGCCACATGTGGAACCGCAAAAGAAGAGCAAAGCATGAAGGAGAGATTGGAAACTCCGGTGGGGGATGAGAAATGCCATTTTGTATTGGAGCAACTAGAGGAAGCTATAATCATTGAAGAAAAGGAAGAAGTGGTTGAAGATTTAGGAGATGTTGAAAGTCCAAGGGAATGTAGTCTCATGGAGCACTCTTCCAAGAAGCTTGATATTGATGTTGAAGAGGGTGCGCAACCTCTAAGGCATACCGTCGTTGGAGATTTGGAAGAGGTTTATCAAGAGATGGATTCGATCATGGATGAATTCCTCTCTACAATGGAATTCTCTCCCATTGGACATAGAGTTGAAAGTATAAAAGAGTGTGCACAACCTCCCATACCCTTGGTGAGCAATGAGAAAGAGAGCTACCAAGAGGAAAACGTTGGCATGGTGTATATCGAAATTGAAGAATATGAAGAGGTTGACCAAGAAACGGATTTATTCATCAATGAATTTCTATCCAAAATTGAACCACCTCCCATTAGGCAAGAAATCAAAGTTCTTGAAGACAACACCAAGCTATGTGATAAAAGGGGAAAGGTTGAAATCAAGGAAGCTCGCAAAGAGGTGGAAATACACAAAGAAGAGCACAAGGAAGTAGACCTTGCATTGTCTAAGTGTGGGGAGGTCTCCCTTCCCAAGTTACCATCCAATACAATATTTAAGTGGGTAAAATCTCTATCTCTAGACTTTAATTTCCCACTTGAATATGGTTTGATTGAAAATAATGGACAACTTAGAGCTCTTTGTGGACTTAAGGGAAAAAGAGAATTGTGTAGTGGTTGCAAGTTAGGAATTAGGCTCATTGAGGTCAAGGTTTCAAGGCATAGGAACGATGATTGGAAGAATACCACTTTGCATGGGTCTCAAAGGAAGGCTTGGTATATTAAAGAGAATTCCATATGTCTACCACCCGGAAGGAAAAAGTATGAGGATCAAATTGAAGACGGATGCGAAGATAAGATATGGGACCCCGGCTTGCTAGATGAAGACCAACTATGGGGACTCATATCTTGGGTTGAACTTTGCCCAAGCTTGGTGAAGACGGTTGGAAATTCTGTCAAACAATTGAGAAGCAAGGATCCTTGGAGATTCAAGGATGAGTACAAACATAAGCCACCATGACAATAAGCTCTTCAAAATGTCCAACTTAAGGACTTAAACTAAAAGTGCTAGGTGGGAGACACCCCACCATGGTAAACTCTTTCCATCCTCTTTTAGTTTTGTTTAATAAGTGATTTGAGTTGCCATTGTAGGTAGATTTTCATTTCATATTGATTTGTTTGTAAAGATTGGTTGTTAGTATGTTGTATTCATTAGTAGTAGATGAATAAATCCTAAAATCAAATTGCATTTTTGTGAATTGTTTGATATTTGATTGAATAAAGAAGAGTTTTGGACATTATAGGGAGCTCTTGGGCATTTTTTCTGCTTTTTGGGCAAAAAAAAAAAAAAAAAAGGGCATCGGCGCGCTAGCACGCTGTGCGCGCGCGCGCGGATTGCACTTCTGCAACTTCTAGTACAAAAACCAGAGAGTTGTGCGCGCTTTGTGCTAGCATTGTGCTGGGAGCACAACCTCATCCACGCGTAAGCGCGCTGTGCGCACGCGCGCGGATTTGCACCCTGCTTTTTTCTCCCTCCTTTCTCCTTCTTTCCTCTTCTCTTCTTCTTTCTTTCTCATTTTTTTTTCTTCTTCCTCTCTTGAAAGATTTTTTTTCTTTTCTCTTTTAATGTAAATAAAAAAAATTAATAATAAAAAAAATATATATAATAATAAATAAATAAATAAATAAATAAATAAAATACTAAAAAAAAAATTTTTTTTCTCTTCTTCCATTTCCTTTTGTCTATTACATTTGCATACTTTTATTCTTTGCATTTTCATTCTATTTGTTCCCATTTTCTTTTCTAAATTTCTCATTTTAATAATGGTGTTGAATTCTCTCACTAAATTGTTGAGAATTTCTTGCATTTGTTTTGGTGCTTCATGACTTGTTACATTAATTGTAATATTTGTCAACACACAAGATTAGTGCTTTAGCCCTTCCTAATTCATTACCCTTTGTTTTTTTTTTCTTGTACCGCTTCATCATTGAGTTAGGATAAGAATCAAATGCTTTCATGCGTATCACTAATCTTGTTTGTGTCAATTCTTATTTGATCTTGATGCTCAATATACTCCCCATGTCTTAACTTTACTCTTGCATCAAGTATCAGTTGATATGCCTTTTGCTTATATTGATCTCTCACTTACATGTTGTAGCTACCATGTAGTAGAGAATCATACTCTTATTTGGCATTAGCCCCCGCCTACGTTCTATTTACTTTGATATCTTTGTTGTAGGCTTAATTTTCTTTCTTTTTCTCTCCTTTTAGGCTGGCCACCAAGAAAGGAGGAAACGGAAAAGCTTTTAAATGGGGCAACGAACAAGTCCTCCGCACAACCTTTCGAAGAAGCTCATCAATTGTAGCAACCCATCCACCTTGCCCTCCTTTGCATGCACCGAGGGCAGTGCAATCTTCAAGTGTGGGGAGGTCATTCGACCGATCTCCATGGGTAACAATTTCCTTTTCAACACCAAATTTTTTTTATTTTCTTTGATTAGATTAGCTATTGCATTGCATGATAGGTTGCATGTTAGTTAGAATTTGTACATATTTTTAACACTTCTTTGTTATTAGGACTACTTGGTTAGGGCGATGATTTTCTTTCCAAGAAACCGTTTTAGGGCAACCTACCAATTTGAAAACTTTTTGTTGAACTTGCTTGAAAGAATTTACTTCGGAACATGGTTTTGAGCTAAGAACACAAGCTTGTGAGATTTGAGCCTAATGGTGTGGTTACATCTTATAACCACTTATTTTCCTTCTTGCGTGTAATTGTTCTCTTTCTATGATTGTAATCTTTGATTTGTTTGAATCTATATGTCCCATTATTCCTTGTATTCATGCATTTATATGATTGAGGCCATTGTTTCATTAACCCACTTACCCAAATAGCCTTACCTCTTATCATCCATTGTTAGCCAATTTGAGCCTATGATTAACCCATTTGTTCTTAATTTAGCACATTACAAGCCTTAAAGCGAAAAACAATAAATGTCCTTTATTTGGATCTTTGATTAGCTTAGGCTAGTGTGTGTGTATCATTCAAATGTGGGAAAATTTGGGACATTGGGTGAATAAAAGGGCGTTTGTGTTTTGTATTTCTATATTGGGGAATTGGTACATACTCATGTATTGATTAAATGTATAGACCTTATGCATTGATGTTCTTGTGTATAGTTTGAAAGAAAAAGAAAAAAAATGAAAAGAAAAAGAAATAAAAGTGAAAAAGAAAAAAAAGAAAAGAAAAGAAAAAAATGTATATAGAAAAAAAAAGAAAAAAAGAAGAGCAATAAAGGGGACAAAATGCCCCAAAGTAAAGTCCAATAAAGATCAATGCATAAGTATTGTGAAATGAAAAGGGATGCATGAGTATGTGAAAAAGTGAGGAAGGGGTAGTTAGATTAGTACTTAATTGTATAGATCATTATATAGGTTAGGTGGGAAAGTTTAAGTTAATTAAAGATTCAAATCCTAAGTCCACTAGCCATATATGATCCTACCTTGACCCTAGCCCCATTACAACCTAAAGAAAAGACCTCATGATACATGTATGCATGCATTGAATAATTGTTGATTGTTAGAAGAAAAACAAATCTTGGAAAGCATGATTAGGGGAGAATTGAGAGAATCAACCCCAAAGACCGAGCGACTAGAGTGCAAACCCTTCCGGTGAGGGTTCGATGCTCGACTCCTTTATTTCCGGCTTTCACGAGCGTTCTTCTTGCAAGTCTACTTGAACTTCATTTTGATATTCGAATTGGTAGGATTCATGAATCGTTATATGATCTTGACCCTACTTGTGCATGTATGACTTGGAGGATTGATTTTTAACCAAGTAGGTAAAATCATTTTTTGCATTAGTTGCATCCATTTAGATAATTGCATATAGTTTAGGTTGCATATAGTTTATTTACATTGAATAAATGTTGATACCCTTTGTTTCTCTCTTGGCTTAAGCATGAGGACATGCTTGGTTTAAGTGTGGGGAGGTTGACAAACCCCATTTGTAGGGTTTATCTTGTATTGATTTTTGGGGATTTTATCACCTTTTACCCATATTTATTCAAGAAATAGCATGGTTTTATATATTCTCAGTTAATTGTGCTTGAATGTGAAAACATGCTTTTTAGGACTCAAAATAGCTAAATTTAATTCACTTTGATTGGATTAAGGGAATGAAGAAAAAGCATGTAAAGTTTGAGAACTCATGAAGAAATGATGGAACCAAAAAGCTGTCAAGCCTGACCTCTTCGCACTTAATTGACCATAACTTGAGCTACAGAGGTCCAAATGATGCGGTTCCAGTTGGGTTAGAAAGCTAACATCCGGGGCTTCGAAACGATATAAGATTTGCCATAGTTGCATCGCTCATTGGGGCGCGCACGCGCACAGTACGCGGACGTGCTGTTGGTGGCACATGACTCACTTAATGCAACACGTGGCCAGCGATTTTAGAAGCCTTGTGGGTCCAATCCAACTCATTTCTGATGCTATTTAAGCCAAGGATTGAAGAGGGATCAATATACTTTAATCATTAGTCATAGTTTAGTTTTAGAAGTAGTTAGAGTTAGAGAGAGAAGCTCCATCTTCTCTCTAGAATTAGGATTAGGAATTAGGGTTAGATTATGATCTCATAGTTCTAGGTTTAATTCAAGTCTCCTTCTACTTCTACCTTCAATTGATGATTGCTACACTTTGGTTCTTCTCTCTATCCCTATTCTCTTGTTGTAATTCCTCTTATTTTGTTTCTAGGTTTTGTAATTGAGATACTCTTGTTCTCTTTATTTTCTTTCAATAATGCAATTTGAGGTAATTCATGATAATTGTGATTTCCTTGATTGTTGTTGTTAATTCTTTACATTCAATTGTGGTTAGAATTCATTCTTGTTGTGATTGACTATACTTTTCTTTTGTGCCTTCCAAGTGTTTGATTAAATGCTTGGAAGAATGTTAGACTAGAATTTTATGTTCTTGGCTTGAGAAGGTAACTTAGGATTTCTTGAGTCACTAGTGTCCAATTGATTGATAGTTGATAGCCATTAACTCTAGCCTTCATTAATCCAATTAGTGGAAAGCTAGGACTTATGGACTAGGATTGATATAACTCACTTGACCTTCCTTTGTTGATCGATTTAAGGATGACTAAGTGGGATTAATCCTTGCAACTACCATACTTGTGGCTAGTGATAATGATGAAGACCCTTGACAACCAAACCTTGCCAAGACCATTTTGTGAATAAAGTTTTCCTACCATTTACTATTCACATTCCTCATCCAAAACCCCAAAATAAACAAGTCCATAACCAATAACAAGAACACTACCCTGCAAGTCCTTTGAGAGACGACCCGAAGTTTAAATACTTTGATTTATAGATTTTAGGGGTTTGTACTTGTGACAAACAAATTTTTGCATGAAAGGATTATTGTTGGTTTAGAGACTATACTTCAACGAGTTTTCATTTGTGAAATTCTAAACCGTCAAAAATCCAATCATCAATGGTCCGCCACTAAGTTTTGGGAACCACTCCTATCCTTGATCTCCAAGTCAAATTCTTGTAACAAAAGCACCCAACGAATTAATCTCGGTTTTGATTCCTTTTTGGCCAACAAATACTTTAGTGCCGCGTGATCCGAGAACACTACTTCCTTGGAACCAAGAAGATAGGCTCGGAACTTGTCCAAAGCAAAAACAATAGCTAGGAGTTCCTTCTCGGTAGTAGTGTAATTGGATTGGACTCCGTCTAGTGTCTTTGAAGCATAAGCTATGACATAGGGAATCTTACCCTCGCGTTGTGCTAACGTGGCTCCTATCGCATAATTCGAAGCATCACACATGATTTCAAATGGTTGAGCCCAATTCGGTCCTCGCACAATAGGAGCTTGTGTCAATGCCACTTTAAGTTTGTCATATGCTTCCATACATTCCTTGCTTAGCTCAAATTCAGTGTCCTTTTGCAGTAGTCGAGAGAGAGGTAGGGCTACCTTGCTAAAGTCTTTGATGAATCTCCGGTAGAATCCTGCATGCCCAAGAAAAGAGTGGACTTCCCTCTCGGAGGAGGGGTAAGGCAAACTAGATATGACATTTATTTTTGCCGGATCTACGGAGATGCCTTCTTTTAAAACTATGTGCCCTAAAACAATGCCTTGTTTGACCATGAAATGACACTTTTCAAAATTTAAGACAAGGTTTGTTTTGGTGCATCTCTCTGAGACTTTTTCAAGGTTAACTAAGCAATGATCAAATGAATCACCGTACACGCTAAAGTCGTCCATGAAGACTTCCATACATTGCTCTAGAAAGTCCGCAAATAGGCTCATCCTGCATCTTTGAAACGTTGCCGGTGCGTTGCATAGGCCAAATGACATACGTTTGTAAGCATACGTTCCAAAGGGGCAAGTAAATGTTGTTTTTTCTTGGTCCTCTAGAGCAATGTGTATTTGGAAGTATCCGGAGTAACCATCAAGAAAGCAGTAATATGATTTACCGGCTAGTCGATCAAGCATTTGATCGATGAACGGTAGTGGGAAGTGGTCTTTTCTTGTGGCTGCATTCAACCTTCGGTAGTCTATGCATACTCTCCAAGAATTTTGCACTCTTGTTGCTATAAGTTCACCGCTTTCATTTTTGATTGTGGTCACCCCGGATTTCTTTGGCACCACTTGGACCGGGCTTACCCACTCGCTATCCGAGATAGGATAGATGATGTCCGCTTCAAGTAGCCGAGTGACCTCTTTTTTCACCACCTCAAGAATGGTTGGATTAAGTCTCCTTTGAGGTTGTCAGACCGGTCTTGCTCCTTCTTCAAGGAATATGCGGTGCTCGCATACTTGGGGCTTATTCCCACTAGATCCGCCAAACTTCACCCGATTGCCCTTTTATTTTTTCTCAATACCTCTAGCAACTTTTCTTCTTGTTGAGGAGTTAGCTCTTGTGCAATTATCACGGGGAGCTTTTGGGCTTCATCAAGATATGAGTACCTTAGGTGGGGAGGTAGTGGCTTCAATTCCATCTTTTTGTCATGATTTGATGTTTGGATTTCCGGATGGTTTGTATGGTGTGTGGTGTTTAATTTGCTTGGATCTTCATTTGCCTCTTCAATCATATACTTCTCATCTAACTTTGCAAGGTGCACTTTGGCAACAATGTTGTCAATTGGGTCACACCGGAATAGAGAGTGATTTTCCGGTGGATGCTTCATTGCTTCTTCTAGGCTAAAACTCACGACTCTCCCATCTATCTCAAATGAGTATGTTCCCGAGTAAGCATCTAGCTTAAATCTAGAAGTTCTCAAAAATTGTCTTCCAAGTAGGATGGATGATGCTCTCTCGGTTTCACTTGATGGCATTTCAAGGACATAGAAGTCAATCAGAAATACCAACCCTTTGATATTCACCAATACATCTTCCACAACACCCGTCACGGTTATTATGCTTTTATCCGCTAGGACAAATCTCGCCGTCAACCTTTTTAGTGGTGGTAACTTCAATACCCGGCAGACGGAGAGAGGCATGATGCTAACACATGCTCCAAGGTCACACATACAATCTACGAATTGAACTCCATTGACGGTGCAAGTGACCATACAAGGGCCCGGATCATCACACTTCTCGGGCAATGCTCCCATTAAAGCGGAAATAGAACTCCCCAATGGGATGGTTTCCAATTCAAGAATTCTATCCTTGTTCATGCATAGATCTTTAAGGAATTTTGCATATCTAGGAACTTGATGGATAGCATCAAATAGGGGGATGGTTACCTCAACTTTCTTGAACATTTCTACCATTTTGGGGTCGAGTTCTATACGCTTCCTAGCTTTCTTTGCAAGTGTTGGAAATGGGAGTGGTTGAGCAATTTCTTCTTCCAAGGTTCTCTTGGTCTTGGGGGTCTCTTTTGTTGGTTGAGTTTCATCCTCAACTATGACTTGTGGTGTCTCTTTTTCCACTACCTCTTCTATATCTATTCTCTCCTCCTCCTGAGTGATTGTGATGGGATTTGAATCCTTTGCTCTCTTCTCTTTTAATTGTGTTCCGGATCTCAGGGTGATGGCATTGATGCCCCCCTTAGGATTGGGTTGAGGTTGAGAGGGAATGACGCTTTGGATTGGGGGTTGAGGAGTGGAATTTGATGATGTGTCCATTCGTGCAAGAAGAGCTTGTAGTGTAGAGGTGAGGCCGGTGAGACTAGAAGCAAGTGTGTTTTGTAGTTCCTTTTGGCCTTGGATGATGGTCCGGAGTGTTTCATCTTGGTTGGAGGGGGCGGTTGGATATGTGAGTTGAGGAGCTTGTGATTGGTTGGGTGGTTGTCTTTGATGTGGTGGTTGGTATGTTTGGTAGTTTCTTTGTTGGTTTTGTTGGTTGTATGGTGGGTTGTTTTGGTTGTATGGTGGCCGGTTTTGTGAATTGTTGTTCCATCTTTGACCTCCTCCATTGTTGTTGTTGTCCCTATTTCCTTGTTGATGATTGTCTCTCCAATTTTGATTGTGGTACCCACTCCCTTGATTGTAGCTTCCTCCTTGATAAGGGTGCCCTTGGTTAGGATTACCGCCTTGGTCGTACCCTTGATTTGGGCGGTCATAGAAATTGTGGGTAGCCGCCAAAGTGTTGTCCTCTTGAAGGCTTGGGCACTCATCCGTGTAGTGGGAATAGCAAGAACAAATGCCACACACTTTTTGAGGGACCAATTGTTGATTGTGTTGTTGAGGGGTGATGCGCATAAACTTGTTATGCTACGATTTAGGAAATTGCACGATCGGCAAAATTCCTTCCGGCAAGTGCACCGGTTATCGTCAAGTAAAAACTCACAATAGAGTGAGGTCGAATCCCACAAGGATTGGTTGAGTGAGCAATTCGGATTAGAAGTGTGTTCTAGTTGAGCTGAATCAAGATTTAGATGAGAATTGCGGAATGTAAAATTGGCGGGAAAAGTAAATGACAAGAAATTGAAATGGCGGAATCTTAAATTGCATGAATTAAAGAGCAGAAGCTAAATTGCTGAAATTAAAAGGGAATGGGGGTGATTGCAAGAATTGAGTTGCAGAATGTAAATAGAAATTGGAAATCAGAAATGGGGAATTCATTGGGTGTTAGGAGATATTGAGATCTCCGAATCAAAACATGTATATCTCTTCCTCAACCAATGCATTCATTGAATTTTGCTTGGCAATCTTATATGATTGGATCCCAATCCCTTGGCTCACCAATTCTCTCTAAAAACAAACAAATTCCCAATCCCTTGGTTTAAATGTTCATAAGAAGAGATGATGCTCGATCACTGATTATACCACACAGTTTCATGAACCACAATTTGGTAGGATTACATGTCACAATATCCATCCAAACCCCAATCCAATTCACTGTGAGAAAGCTTCTCTAGCATGAATCCTCCATTCCTTTCCCAAGGTTCCGAAGGATTCCAATTATGGGTAGTTTCTTTCCCAAGACAACTACCCAATAGAATTAGAACGAGAAGCTTTCTAACAAAATTCAAGAGAAAAGATTGAAGAAGAAGATAAACTATTATTGATTCATTGAATTACAATAGAGCTCCCTAACCCAATGAAAGGGGTTTAGTGAGTCATAGCTCTTAATTCAACTACAAAGATATGAAAACTAGCTAAAAATCCAAAGTAAAAGGTAAAAGTCCCTTCTAACTTAAATTCTATCCTATTTATACACTTTCTATATTGAGCTTCTGTTGTGTTTCTTGGGCTTTGAGGCCTCTCCCTGCTTTCCTTTTGCCTTGGGTTTATGATCCATAATCTTGATGAGGTTGCTGATCCAAATTCTGTAACATTCATTGAGCCAACTTAGTGATAATCAAATAATGACACATGACTCAATAAATTGAAATTTCAAACTCATCAATCCTTCAGGCCCAATCCCATAAACCATGATATTCAATTGGGTTTCATACCAGAGTAAGTTTAAGTTAATGTTTGTGCTCAAAGACTAGCTTAAACAGAAATATTTTTGGCCCAGAAACCTTTTCCAAGAGTGGCGTTTAAGTTGCAGTTTAAGCTTAAACTGCAGCTTAAACGCCAGACACTTCCAGTGAGGCCTTTTGTAGAAGCACGTTTAAGCTTCAGTTTAAGGTTAAACTGAAGCTTAAACGTGGAAATGGAAGAAGGCAGCCCTGGAGAGTCATGTAGTCGAACACGTTTAAGCTTCAGTTTAAGGTTAAACTGAAGCTTAAACGTGGAGATAGGAAGGGCAGCCCTGGAGGTCGAACACGTTTAACCTCCAGTTTAAGGTTAAACTGGAGGTTAAACGTGGAAATGGAAGGAGGCATCCTGGAGGTCGAACACGTTTAACCTCCAGTTTAAGGTTAAACTGGAGGTTAAACGTGGAAGCTTAGAAGGGTAGCCCTGGAGGAGTCGAACACGTTTAAGCTCCAGTTTGAGGTCAAACTGGAGCTTAAACGTGGAAATGGAGAGAGCAACCCTGGAGGGGAAAACTTGGTCGAACACGTTTAAGCTCCAGTTTGAGGTCAAACTGGAGCTTAAACGTGGAAATGGCTCCCTGGTGCTTTTCCCATTCTGGCGTTTAACCTCCAGTTTAAGGTTAAACTGGAGGTTAAACGTGGAACTCCTTCCTGAGTGGCATTCTCATTCTGGCGTTTAACCTCCAGTTTAAGGTTAAACTGGAGGTTAAACGTGGAAATGCTTCTTTGGTGAGTCTTTCATTCTGGCGTTTAACCTCCAGTTTAAGGTTAAACTGGAGGTTAAACTTCAATTCCAGCATTTCTTAGCCTTCATGATTCTGGCGTTTAAGCTCCAGTTTAGGCTTAAACTGGAACTTAAACTCCACATGTGATATTCAAGCTTCCTTTATTGATTTTGTTGCTTCCTTGCTTAGCCTCTTCTTCCCTGAAATCATCCAAACAATTGCATCAAAGTCTTGCAACATTTCATGAGAGATCTTCCATTCATAGCATTCAAGTAATATAACTAAAACTCATGGAATTTGCATTAAAATCATACTGTTTGGATGGTTCATTGCTTTGTTCTTCATTTAACCATTTTTGGTTACTTTAAGCTCAAGAAAATGCATAAAACAACTAAAACTAACAGAAAAATGCTAGTGAAACTAGCCTAAGATGCCTTGGCATCACAACACCAAACTTAATACTTGCTTGTCCCTAAGCAAGTCCTGAGTTATTTGAGAAGAAAGTATGAAACAGAAAGCAATTACATTGGCTATATTAGCAATCATTTGAAGTTCATCAGAAGGGTTTTATGCAGAAAGTTGCAGCATCACTTTTTCATACTTATCAGGTAAGATTATCACTTTTTCATTGCATCCATCAAACACTGCTATGGCCTCTTGTTATTCTTATGTCTTTGGCACTTTTCTCTTCTTTGTCTTTCTTTTCTTTTTCTTAGAGCTCCTTTGCTCCTTGTTTGCTTAGTGTCATGTGTTGCACAAGCCTTTGGCATTTTCTTTTTCTTATCAGTGCACTACACCTATCCACTTTAGGCATTTTAGTTCACATTTCTTCTTGAGATATTGGTGCCCAGCACCTCTTTGTGTGACTAAATGTTTTGTATTTAGGTTGCTCTTGATAATGGACTTTTGGTTGATAATCCCGGGTTAGTTAACCCAAGTTACCGAGTGTTGAAGCACTCCTCAGAACCTATTCATCCAAGCATATCCTTAATACAAAAACACCACAGGCATTTGTCTCAGAAGTTCAAACCATTGGTGCCTAGCTTATTTTCTCAATTTTTCTGCTTTTTGGTTGCCTTTTTCAGTGGCTTTTTCTTCTTCTTTTTCTTTCTTTTTTTTATGGCCAAAGACATTTATTCATCAAGATCCATAGACAGTTTTCAATTTCTACATAAAAAATGATAATTCTACACTCTATTTCCAGTGATGTGACTTAACAATCAAGCATGCATACCACCACTTAATTCTACTTGATTTGTCACTAATTGAGCTAAGTCACTTTTGTTCAAACTTTTCTTTTATTTTTGGAAACAGAACAAGCATGGCAAGCATTTGTTTAAGATGGTGAAGTTATATCCAAATATCTAGGCATTCACTTTATTCAAAGAAAATAAACAGACAAATATACTAAATACTTCATATTCCAGAAAGATTCAACATTTACAGTTTAAACTAGAACAAGCATGCTTTTGTTTGCCCTTTTTAAAGAATTATCAAGGAACAATACCACCTTGTGAAATTCCTTTTTCTCTTTGTTGCTAGGAACCAATTTGATTTCTCCTTCTTCTCCTAAATTGTTGCTTCATGCTTTAAGATCCTTGTTTCCTTTCCTGCAAAGAGTGATGAAGTTGCTTGCTTCTCAAGCACTTGAGTGGTTAGCTCAACTATGTGTGGGTAAGTATCTGAGTCTTAAGTTGGTGTGTGAACACCAAACTTAGTCTCCCACTTACTTCTCTGTGCTTTGAATCCTTGAGTTCTCTTTGGAATGAAGTTGCTACTAAGGGTTTTAAGCATTTCTGTGACTGCTTAGAATGGTTGTTCCTTTCATATAATTCAAAGGTTGTTGTGTTCAGTTGATCTTTATGGTGGAACACCAAACTTAGAGTCACACATTCCCCTTTGAATTATTGATCACGAATTCATTGTTTGGTGTGAAACACCAAACTTAATTCTTTGCAATGCACAGAAACTCTTTCACCCTTTTTATTGAAACAAATAAAAGAAACAGCAAAAGGGTATCACCTCAGGTTGGGTTGCCTCCCAACAAGCGCTTCTTTAACGTCATTAGCTTGACGGTCAGCTTCCTCAGTTGAGGTGATATTTAACCTTGTCCTTCTCCTCCACATCTCCCAAGTAATGTTTGAGTCTTTGACCGTTCACAACGAAGGTTCGTTGTGACTTTTCTTCCATGATTTCTACTTGTCCATAATTGGAGACCTTGGTGACAAGGAATGGTCTAGACCACCTTGACTTTAGCTTCCCTGGAAATAGCTTCAGCCTAGAATTGTAGAGCAATACTTTTTGTCCTTCTTCAAATTTCCTTGGAGCTATGTTGCTGTCATGCTTCTTCTTTGCTCTTTCTTTGTAAATTTTGGCATTCTCATAAGCTTCAGCTCTGAATTCTTCCAACTCTTGGATTTGCAACATCCTTCTTTCTCCAGCAGCTTTGCTGTCCAAGTTCAAAAGTTTCAAGGCCCAGTATGCCTTGTGCTCCAACTCCAGTGGCAAATGGCAAGCTTTTCCATATACTAGTTGGAAAGGAGACATTCCAATTGGTGTTTTGAAAGCTGTCCTATATGCCCAAAGAGCATCATCCAGCTTAATCGACCAGTCCTTCCTTGAAGTTCCCATAGTCTTTTCCAGGATTCTTTTGAGTTCTCTGTTAGATATTTCGGCTTGCCCACTTGTCTGTGGATGGTATGGTGTGGCTACCTTGTGTTTGACTCCATATTTTAGAAGCAATGCCTCTAATGGTTTGTTGCAGAAGTGGCTTCCTCCATCACTGATGATTGCTCTTGGAACCCCAAAACGGCAAAAAATGTGTTTTCTGAGGAAGTTCATGACTACCTTATTATCATTGGTTGGGGTTGCTATTGCTTCAACCCATTTGGAGACATAGTCTACTGCCACAAGAATGTAATTATTTGAATATGAGGAGGGAAAGGGTCCCATGAAATCTATCCCCCATACATCAAACAATTCAAGTTCCAGAATGAATTGTTGTGGCATTTCATTTCTTCTTGGCAGGTTCCCCGCTTTCTGGCATTCATGGCAGTGCTTCACTAGTTCCTTTGCATCTTTGAATATAGTGGGCCAATAAAAACCACACTGCAATACCTTAGCTGCTGTTCTTTCTCCTGCAAAATGTCCTCCATAAGTGGAGCCATGGCAGTCCCATAAGACTTCCCTTCCTTCTTCCTCTGATATGCATCTTCTGAGTATGCCATCGGAACATTTTTTGAACAAGTATGGTTCGTCCCAGATGAAGTATTTGGCATCATTTACCAATTTCTTCCTTTGATGTTTGTTAAATTCCAACGGTAAACTCCCAGTGGCCTTGAAGTTTGCTATGTCTGCAAACCAGGGTGCTTTGTGAATTACCATGAGTTGTTCATCAGGAAAGCACTCATTTATATGTGTGCTTTGTGCGCTTCCTTCTTCACATGGTATTCTTGATAAATGGTCTGCCACCTTGTTCTCTACACCCTTCTTGTCTTTGATTTCAATGTCAAATTCCTGCAACAAAAGAACCCATCTAATAAGTCTTGGTTTGGATTCTTGTTTAGCAAGTAAGTATTTTAAAGCTGAATGATCAGTGAAGACAATGACTTTAGATCCAATGAGATAGGATCTAAATTTGTCAAATGCAAAGACTATTGCCAAGAGTTCTTTTTCAGTGGTTGTGTAATTCCTTTGGTTATCATTCAAGACTTTACTGGCATAATAAATCACATGTACCAAATTGTCTTTCCTTTGTCCTAACACTGCCCCAATAGCAAGGTCTGATGCATCACACATCAGTTCAAAAGGTAAGTTCCAATCAGGTGGGGCAATGATAAGTGCAGAGGAAAGTTTTTGCTTCAAAAGTTCATAGGCTAGCATGCAATTTTTATCAAATACAAAGGGTGTATCAGAGACAAGCAAGTTACTCAAAGGTTTGGCTATTTTAGAAAAGTCTCTAATAAACCTTCTGTAAAAACCAGCGTGTCCCAAAAAACTCCTAACTGCCTTGACATTACTTGGTGGAGGTAGTTTTTCAATGAGTTCCACCTTAGCCCTGTCCACCTCAATGCCTCTATTAGAGATTTTGTGGCGAAGGACTATTCCTTCTGTGACCATGAAATGGCATTTTTCCCAGTTTAAGACTAGGTTAGTCTCTTGGCACCTCTTTAGCACCAAGGCAAGGTGGTGTAGGCAGCTAGGAAAAGAATCTCCAAACACAGAAAAATCGTCCATGAAGACCTCAATAAATTTTTCAATCATGTCCGAAAAGATGGACAGCATGCATCTTTGGAAAGTGGCAGGTGCATTGCACAATCCAAAGGGCATGCGTCTATAAGCAAAAACTCCATATGGACAAACAAATGATGTTTTCTCTTGATCTCTAGGATCAACTACTATTTGGTTGTAGCCTGAATATCCATCCAAAAAGCAATAGTAAGCATGTCCGGCAAGCCTTTCAAGCATCTGATCCATGAATGGGAGTGGGAAATGATCTTTTCTGGTGGCTTCATTAAGCTTCCTATAGTCTATGCACATCCTCCACCCAGTGACAGTTCTTGTGGGTATGAGTTCGTTCCTCTCATTTGGCACCACAGTTATGCCACCCTTCTTGGGAACTACATGGATGGGACTAACCCATGGGCTATCAGAAATGGGGTAGATTACCCCTGCCTGCCATAACTTCATGACCTCCTTTTGTACCACTTCTTTCATGACGGGGTTTAATCTTCTCTGAGCTTGGATGGAGGGTCTAGCATCCTCTTCTAACAAGATTTTATGCATGCATATTGATGAACTTATCCCCTTCAAATCAGCTAGGGTCCATCCAATGGCATCTTGATGAGTTTGTAGCACCCTTAATCAATTCTTCTTCCTGTTCTTGACTCAGGGCAGAGCTAATGATAACAGGATAACTCTCATCACTACCCAAGTATGCATACTTGAGATTAGGGGGCAATGCTTTGAGCTCAGGTTTTGGTGCTTCCTTCTCTTCTTTCACTATCTCTGGCATGTTTGGCATGGTTGTTTCAGCAGCCTTGATGTCACTAACTTCTATGTCCTTGGTGAACTCCTCCTCTGCAACTTCCTTTGTTGTTTCCTCAAAGGTTTCTTGTACTGCAATGTCCACTACATCCACCCTCATGCATTCCCTTAGTGATTCTGATGGATAGCTCATTGCCGTGAATACATTAAACACCAATTTCTCATCATGTAGTCTAAGAGTGAGTTCACCCTTTTGTACATCTATGATGGCTCCAGCAGTAGCCAGGAAGGGTCTTCCCAGAATTATTGAAGCTTTGGCTTCTTCCTCCATATCTAACACCACAAAATCAGCAGGAAATATAAAATCTCCCACTTTCACCAACAAATCCTCAACTATCCCATGAGGGAATTTAAAAGTTCGATCTGCCAATTGGAGGGCCATTCTTGTTGGTTTGGCTTCTTCAATCTTCATTCTTCTCATCATTGTTAGAGACATCAAATTGATACTGGCCCCTAAGTCACACAAGGCCTTCTCTACCATGACTTCTCCTATAATGCAGGGGATTTGGAAACTGCCTGGGTCCTTCAATTTCTGAGGCAATTTGTGCTGAATGATGGCACTGCATTCTTCAGTTAACAACACAGTTTCCTCATTTCTCCAGCTTCTCTTCTTGGTCATCAATTCCTTTAAGAATTTTGCATATAGTGGCATTTGCTCTATTGCCTCAGCAAAGGGAATGTTGATTTGAAGCTTCTTGAAAATCTCCAAGAACCGGGAGAATTGGCCATCCTTTTCACTTTTCATCAAACGTTGAGGATAAGGTGCTTTAGGTGTATAAGGCTTCAGGACCTCTTTTTCTTTTTCTTTTGTTGCAGACGGTGTAAAAGATTGTCCTTGTTCTTTGTCTTTCACCTTTTCCTTTGCTTCATCCTCTGTGGTTTCCTTTGAGATCTCCTTTAGATTCTTTCCACTTCTGAGGGTTATGGCCTTACATTCTTCCCTTGCAATAGCCTTGGCAGCATGAGAAGCGCTTGTCCCAGGGGTTTGCTTAGACAAATACACAATTTGATTTTCTAGCTTCTGGATGGCAGCTCCTTGGTTTTGCAGGTTAGAGTTTACTTCTTCCTTAAAAGCTTTCAATTCGGTTATGTCTTGACTCATGGTTGCAAGCATTCCTTCTATCCGGTTTAATTGATCTTGAAATTGTTGGTTCAGATTAGGTTGGGTAGGTTGATTATTTTGGCCATAATATGGTGGTTGTGAGTAAGTGTTTTGTGTGGCTTGGTATGATCTTTGGTTGGAGTTTTGATATGTGGAATTGTTATGTTGGTTGTGGTTGTAAGGTTTGTGGTTTTGTGGTTGGGTTTGTTGGTTCCCCCACCCAAAGTTTGGGTGATTTTTCCATCCTGGGTTGTAAGTGTTGGAGTGTGGATCATATGATTGCCTTTGTTGGTTTCCCACATAGTTGGCCTCTTCCCAATCACCTCCTTCAATGCTTACTTCCTCTTGATCTTGTGTGTGTATTGCAGCCACTTGCTTTGTTTCTAATTGCCTGGTAAGCTCTGCTAGTTGCTTGGCAAACACCTTGTTTTGGGCTAGAATTGTATCAACATGGTTCAGCTCCATGACTCCCTTAGTGTTGTGCCTTTCTGATGCATAGTAGTACTCATTCTCAGCCACTGTCTCAATCACTTCAATGGCTTCTTCCACAGTCTTTTTCCTGTTCAATGAACCTCCTGATGAATGGTCTACAGCCTTCCTTGATTCATAAGAGAGTCCATCATAGAAAATATGCAATTGCACCCAATCATGGAACATGTCTGGTGGGCATTTCCTTGTCAAATCATTGAATCTCTCCCATGCCTCGTAGAGAGTTTCACCATCTTGTTGTCTAAAAGTCTGAACCTCAGATCGAAGCCTATTGACCTTTTGTGGGGGTAGAAACGTGCCAGAAACTTTCTTTCCACCTCATCCCATGTTGTTAGACTCCCCCTTGGGAATGATTCCAGCCACTTAGCTGCTTTGTCCCTAAGTGAAAATGGGAACAAAAGCAGTTTATAGGCATCTTCCTGGACTCCATTGGACTTCACAGTGTCACAAATTCTCAAGAATTTTGTGAGATGTTGGTTGGGATCTTCATTAGCACTCCCACCAAATGAACAATGATTCTCCACAAGTGATATTAGCTGTGGTTTGAGCTCAAAATTGTTGGCCTGAATGGGTGGTTTCTGAATGCTGCTACCACAATTCCCAGAGGTTGGGTTTATGTATGAACTAAGAACCCTCCTCTCAGGAATAGCATTGTTTCCATCAGCTCTCTCATGGTTGTGAACTTCTCTCTCTATGTTGAGGTCTAGAGCTTCCTCAAAATTGTCCTCAGATTCTCCTTCAGATTCCTCTTCTCCCAGTACTCTCTTCCCTCTTGCTTCCCTTCTCAGTCTATGAAGGGTCCTCTCTGGTTCGGTATATGGAGGAGTTGATGTCTCTCCTCTCCTACCTGTCATACAAGAACACAGCACAGGCAACAAACAAGTGAAATACTCTTGGTTAATGGAAGAGTATGGTTAGAGCAATTGAGGAATTAATTCAAACAGTTAGTGAGTCAGTGAGTTAGTTGCTTGAATTTAAAGGCATAAAGAAAGAAAGCATGTAACTGAGTGCAGAAATTAAAATTCAACAAGTAACTTGAACAGAATTAACAAAGCAAGAGAAAATTGCTCAATCTAGTTAGCTTCCAATTGGAGAATTGTCAATCGAAAACCAATCCCCGGCAACGGCGCCATAAACTTGATGCGCATAAACTTGTTATGCTACGATTTAGGAAATTGCACGATCGGCAAAATTCCTTCCGGCAAGTGCACCGGTTATCGTCAAGTAAAAACTCACAATAGAGTGAGGTCGAATCCCACAAGGATTGGTTGAGTGAGCAATTCGGATTAGAAGTGTGTTCTAGTTGAGCTGAATCAAGATTTAGATGAGAATTGCGGAATGTAAAATTGGCAGGAAAAGTAAATGACAAGAAATTGAAATGGCGGAATCTTAAATTGCATAAATTAAAGAGCAGAAGCTAAATTGCTGAAATTAAAAGGGAATGGGGGTGATTGCAAGAATTGAGTTGCAGAATGTAAATAGAAATTGGAAATCAGAAATGGGGAATTCATTGGGTGTTAGGAGATATTGAGATCTCCGAATCAAAACATGTATATCACTTCCTCAACCAATGCGTTCATTGAATTTTGCTTGGCAATCTTATATGATTGGATCCCAATCCCTTGGCTCACCAATTCTCTCTAAAAACAAACAAATTCCCAATCCCTTGGTTTAAATGTTCATAAGAAGAGATGATGCTCGATCACTGATTATACCACACAGTTTCATGAACCACAATTTGGTAGGATTACATGTCACAATATCCATCCAAACCCCAATCCAATTCACTGTGAGAAAGCTTCTCTAGCATGAATCCTCCATTCCTTTCCCAAGGTTCCGAAGGATTCCAATTATGGGTAGTTTCTTTCCCAAGACAACTACCCAATAGAATTAGAACGAGAAGCTTTCTAACAAAATTCAAGAGAAAAGATTGAAGAAGAAGATAAACTATTATTGATTCATTGAATTACAATAGAGCTCCCTAACCCAATGAAAGGGGTTTAGTGAGTCATAGCTCTTAATTCAACTACAAAGATATGAAAACTAGCTAAAAATCCAAAGTAAAAGGTAAAAGTCCCTTCTAACTTAAATTCTATCCTATTTATACACTTTCTATATTGAGCTTCTGTTGTGTTTCTTGGGCTTTGAGGCCTCTCCCTGCTTTCCTTTTGCCTTGGGTTTATGATCCATAATCTTGATGAGGTTGCTGATCCAAATTCTGTAACATTCATTGAGCCAACTTAGTGATAATCAAATAATGACACATGACTCAATAAATTGAAATTTCAAACTCATCAATCCTTCAGGCCCAATCCCATAAACCATGATATTCAATTGGGTTTCATACCAGAGTAAGTTTAAGTTAATGTTTGTGCTCAAAGACTAGCTTAAACAGAAATATTTTTGGCCCAGAAACCTTTTCCAAGAGTGGCGTTTAAGTTGCAGTTTAAGCTTAAACTGCAGCTTAAACGCCAGACACTTCCAGTGAGGCCTTTTGTAGAAGCACGTTTAAGCTTCAGTTTAAGGTTAAACTGAAGCTTAAATGTGGAAATGGAAGAAGGCAGCCCTGGAGAGTCATGTAGTCGAACACGTTTAAGCTTCAGTTTAAGGTTAAACTGAAGCTTAAACGTGGAGATAGGAAGGGCAGCCATGGAGGTCGAACACGTTTAACCTCCAGTTTAAGGTTAAACTGGAGGTTAAACGTGGAAATGGAAGGAGGCATCCTGGAGGTCGAACACGTTTAACCTCCAGTTTAAGGTTAAACTGGAGGTTAAACGTGGAAGCTTAGAAGGGTAGCCCTGGAGGAGTCGAACACGTTTAAGCTCCAGTTTGAGGTCAAACTGGAGCTTAACCGTGGAAATGGAGAGAGCAACCCTGGAGGGGAAAACTTGGTCGAACACGTTTAAGCTCCAGTTTGAGGTCAAACTGGAGCTTAAACGTGGAAATGGCTCCCTGGTGCTTTTCCCATTCTGGAGTTTAACCTCCAGTTTAAGGTTAAACTGGAGGTTAAACGTGGAACTCCTTCCTGAGTGGCATTCTCATTCTGGCGTTTAACCTCCAGTTTAAGGTTAAACTGGAGGTTAAACGTGGAAATGCTTCTTTGGTGAGTCTTTCATTCTGGCGTTTAACCTCCAGTTTAAGGTTAAACTGGAGGTTAAACTTCAATTCCAGCATTTCTTAGCCTTCATGATTCTGGCGTTTAAGCTCCAGTTTAGGCTTAAACTGGAACTTAAACTCCACATGTGATATTCAAGCTTCCTTTATTGATTTTGTTGCTTCCTTGCTTAGCCTCTTCTTCCCTGAAATCATCCAAACAATTGCATCAAAGTCTTGCAACATTTCATGAGAGATCTTCCATTCATAGCATTCAAGTAATATAACTAAAACTCATGGAATTTGCATTAAAATCATACTGTTTGGATGGTTCATTGCTTTGTTCTTCATTTAACCATTTTTGGTTACTTTAAGCTCAAGAAAATGCATAAAACAACTAAAACTAACAGAAAAATGCTAGTGAAACTAGCCTAAGATGCCTTGGCATCAAGGGGGGGGGGGAGAGTGTTGTTGATATGGTTGAGGTTGAGGTTGAGGTTGAGGTTGTTGTGGTTGTTGTTGGCTCAATTGGAGTTGCCTCAAGACGGATGTCATTTCGCTCAAGGATTTGGTTAGAGCGATGGTTTCACTACTAGTGGATACCTCATTCACGGTTCTTGGGTGGTTGACTCTTCGTCTCATATGTTGATTGGATTCGGCTAAGTCAATGATAAGTTGCCATGCCTCCTCCGCTGTTTTATATTTAGACAAAGAACCATTGCTAGAGGTGTCCAAGAGGGTTCTATCTTGTTCTCCATCCCTTGACATATGTATCCAAGCAATACTTGAGTGTCAAGCATGTGATTAGGGCATGCGTCTAATAGCTTACAAAACCGTTCCCAATACTCGTACAGTGGTTCCGTTTCACCTTGTACAATACAAGACATTTCCTTCCTTAGCCTATCCATCTTCTCCGGGGGCAAGAATTTATCCAAGAATCCTCGTCTAAGCAAGTCCCAATCGGAGGTGACTTCACTAGATAAAGTGTAGAACCATTCTTTAGCCTTGTCCTCAAGAGAGAAAGGGAAAGCAAACAACCATATAACAACCTCATCGGATCCTTCCCGTCTTGTTGTTGAGCATATACGATGAAAGTCCTTGAGATGTCGAATAGGGTCTTGTGCGGGAAACCCATGAAATTTAGGTAGGAGGTTGATCAAAGCGGTCTTGAGTTCAAAGTTTGCATTCAAATTGGGGTGAGTTACATGAAGGGGTTGAAGGATATAATCCGGTGCACCCGCTTCCTTGATAGTAACTCTCATCGGAGCATCCATGGCGTTAGTACCTAAAACAAGAAAAGAATTGTTAGTGATTTTGATGGGAGAATGATTATTGCCTTCGTTGAGTGACGGTTCAATGTTCACTTTTAGTAAGGTGGTTGAGGTGGTGAAAACCTCTTCACCTTGTCCAAACCTTAACCGCTTCCGAGCTTGTCTAATATGAAACAAAGTTCGTTCTATTTCCGGATCAAAGGGGACTAAGCTCGGATTTGGTTGTGAACGCGTCATGCAATGAAGGGGAAGTAAAATTCATGGTAACAATGAGGGGTTAGTCACTTGGACAAAGAATCACAAAAAAATACAACTATATGCATGCACACATAACTACTCTAAGCAATAACATGGCACACTAAGCAATATCCTCGGCAACGGCGCCATTTTGATAAATGAAATTTATCATGCCGATATAGAATTCAATAATGGATATAATCGTGAGTATAGTCTAGTCGACATTCAAACTTCGCATCAAACAATCCTACAATCTATAACCGAGAGTACTAGTCCCCCGAGTCGTCCTCCCTTGGAATTGCTAGAGCATGCATCTTATCGATTAGGAAGCCTTGTTGTGGTTCTTTTGAAGGTTTAGCAAAATAAATGGCAAACAAGCAATCCATTTTTAGAAGACTTGGCCTGGGGTTGGCATTAGAAATTCTATCCTTATAGTCCCGTCAATGATGACAACAATTAGGCCTTGCTTCATTTAGTTAACCCCTAGGTATAGAGGAAAGTCAAATGAGAGTAACTAACTTGAGTCACAAGTCCTAGTTTTCACCTTAGGGAAATCTAGCTTTAGTGCACTCCAAGTCAATTAGCAATTTCTAATTCCAAATCAACAATTGACATAAACTATTCAACTCTTTCTAATGACTCAAACCCTATGCCAAGTAAGAAACTTTTACTCCATAACTAATGTTGGCATTTTATCAAACAATTGATGAGCAAGGAAAAAAGGCATAGTAAAAAAAATGAGAAGGAAGTAGAATTGAAAGTGCTTCAACACAAGGAACTAACAACAATTAACAAAGAACAACAATGGAATGAGCTTCTCAAGAAATTGAAAAAAATCCAAAACTACAAAGTTGAATCTAGGATCTATGAGGATTGAGCAATTACAAGCACTAATTGAGATTGGAGAAGAAGATCTATAACATGAACAAATGAATTGAGAATTGCAATGGATCTCACCAAAGTGTGATGGAAAATTCAGAAAATGGATGAAGATGAACCCTAATGAGAGCTTGGAATCTCCCTCTCTCTCTCTCTACCCAAGAGTGTAACTAACAATAACCAAAAAAATCTAGAACCATCTAAAAATGAGCCCAAAAGTCCTTAACCCTTCAACCCTTGGTCTTCTTAAGCTCTTCCCGCCAAGGCACTTCCCCCAAAATGAGATCTCCAACTGTCTCCACGCCCAGGTCACGTGACTTCTAAAAAAAATCATGTTCGAGCATCGGCGCGTACGCGTAAAGCACGCGTGCGCGCCACTGGGGCCTCTTGCAATGTGAGCGGAGGCGCAGCGTACACGTGCACGCCCATGGGGGTTATGGCCTAGCCGCTACACAAGCCGGCTCGTGGCTTGGCTTCTGGCTTTGACTTCTAGCTGCGCAATCCACGCGGGCGCGCCAAGTACGCGCACGCGCCCTTGCTGAAGTTTCCAAAGCTCAATTTCTCATGCTCCTTTCCTTCGCGCCCATTCTCCTTCTCTCTTCCGGTTCATCCCTGCCCTATATTCTGAAACCACTTAACACACAGGCCACGACATCGAACAGCATCAAGAGAAGATTAGAAATGTATCTAATTTAGTGCAAAATAAGCATGTTTTCATCCATGAGGCAAAAGTTAGGAAAGGAACACAAAGTCTTGTATTTTCATATGAAAAGCGTGTGGAATCATTGATAAAACCCCTGAAATCGATACAAGATAAACCCTCAAAATGGGGTTTATTAGACATATCCCAGAATTGAATGTCTTGCATAAGCTCTTGAGGGAATCGATTTTTTGCTTTGATCTCTATCATGGATTCTTGGACACGCGCTATGAAAAAATCTACATAACTCCTGCCAAGATAAGAGATGCACTGGGCCTAAATTCAGGAGGTATTATACTTTTCATCTTTTATATTTGTATTTTTCCTTTTTGATCTTTTTGTTATTTTTATATTAATTTGTTTATATTAAAATATTTCAGTTCATTCATTCAGTATTGACAAAAATTTTTATTCCTTAAGTAATTTCGGTTTATTCCTTAGTTTATTTGAGGTTCATTTGGATACAGAAAATGAATTCAAAGTATTCTTGTTGATGATTGTGCCTTTTTGACTGCTTGTTCAAATCTGAACTGATTGGTTTATATTAAAATATTGTAGGGGATAATTTTTCTGAAAAGGTTGCGTACAGCAAACTGAATGAGCAGCAGAAGGAGATTATCAACAACTTCAAAGGTGCTACTTTGGCGTCTTTGATAAAATCTGTGACGGATATGAGTGTTGAAAGGGAGGGGAACTTGCTGAAATTCAAGACGACATTCATCCTCTTCGTCCAGAAATGCTTCATGTTGCCGACAACAATAAGCACAGTCTTCTCGGTCCATAAGCCACCTCTCCTTCATGTGGAGACAGTCTGACAATGGAACTGGATGTCTCATGTGCTGAGCTTCCTGATCAAGGAGATCAAAGCCAAGAGAGTAGGACACAAACTTTCAGTTGATGGTTGCGTATTTCTTTTAATGATAATATATTTTCATAAAACGAAGTTCCCTGATTTAGAAGCAGACGACGCTCCCGGGCCACCATGGGTGGAGTACTGGATATGGAGAAGATTGGTCGATCAAATTGCCTTTGAGACAAATAATGAAATGGTAAATAAAAAAATTATTTCTCTTGAAATTTTGGTTCAGGTGCTTCTAAATTATTGTGTTAACTAAATAAGTTTCTGTTTTAAGGAATTGTGAAAAGAGCAGAATTGAGGGGGGGGGGAGAGACATAGAAGAAAAGAAGGGAAAACGTAGGAAAAGAAAAAGAAAGAAAAAAAAATAAACTTGTCATCCTGCATTCATTTTCGGAAGAAACATTTTTTGAATCTGAGTATACTTCTCACCATTACTTATCAAAAACTATCTATTTATTTAAAGTGTTATATTATTATTTTAACAAAATATTTTGTATGTATTGCAGAGAAGAAGAAGAAATGGAGAAAACACTACCAAATAAAAGAAAACAACCACAACAAGTGGTGAAAAAACAAAGCAAAAAAGGAGATTGTTCAGATGGATTCGGAAAGTGAAACTGAATCCGAAGATGAGTAAGATTCAAAAATGATTATTTTTTTTGTTATAAATATATATTCTGTTTTTATTAATTGAGTCTTTTTGACTGCTTGTTCAAATCTAAAATAATTTTGGTTTATTAGTGAATTAATTGAGGTTCACTTGATGATGCTGATAATTATTGATAATTTCGGTTCATTTCTAAGTTTAATTGAGGTTTATTTGGTTTAATTTCACTTGGATTTGCTGAAATTGTTAATGTGTGCTTATTAAGTTAGTTATAGTTCTGATATTTGTCAGTTGTATACATGCGATGTGTTTTTCTTGATGATTGAGTCTATTTGACTACTTGTTCAAATCTGAAATAATTTCAGTTCATTTGGAAATTAACTGAGCTTTACTTGATTGCTTGTTTCTCTGCTTATTTTTGAACATGGATTGTATGTTCAAATCATTTAAAAATTTTGGTCCATTTATTTTTGAACTAAGAATCATCCTGATTTTAAATCAAAACTTTTTGTATGAATTGTCAAAAGTGAAGAAGTAAAGGAGACGAGTAGTAAAAAAAGAAAACAAAAAAAATGAAGATAAAAAATGATGGTGCTGCAAAAACAAATGTTGTTCCAAATGACCGTGACTCTATGGATGCGCGATATGATTTATCACAGACGTAAGATTAAGTTTCTTATATAAAGTTCTTTTTCTTTCTCTGCTAAGTTTTTCTAAAACCTCATGTAATTTCTTTGGTTTTACTGAATAATATTTAATTTTTTGCTTAGATTGCCGACTGTAAATTTGGGCAGCGAAAGTGAACCTATGATTCAAACACAGACGAGCTTGGCACGATCTATAAATGCACCGAGCAATGCCAAGTAATTCATCTTAACATTTATTTACTTCTTCTGCTTTTAATTAGAATATCTCAGTTGATGATTTTAATTTCGTATCTTTTTTATTAGAAAAAATACTTCTGAATCTCCAGTTACATTTTTTAGAAGAAGAAAATGGAATGAAAAAAAAGAAAAATAGAATTTACAATCTCCAACTATGTAAGTTGAAACGTTAGTCTTTTAAATTTAGGTAATAATTTTTGCTTAATTATTGACATAGAATTTTATTTACTATTAGTAGCCCAACACCTAATGCTCAAGAATAAATCCTTGTGGTTCGAGAAGAAAGTTAGTCTCAACCTCTAGTTATGTGAGTTTTCCAATTTACTTTCCTATTCTAATCAATGTGCAAATTCACTTACTGTAGATTTCCAATTTACTTTCCAATTCTAATAATTCAATATTAACTCCTTTCTTGTTTATCTTTATTAGAGTTCCTATTGCAATCGCTCTCCCAAGATTTCTTGTGGAAGAGCTAAAACAACAAAAAATCTTTACCTCTATCTCTTCGGAAACTCAAATAGAAGAAGCTTCTGTTAATGAGTATGTTCTAATTAAAATAATTTTCATTAATTTTCATGCTATATAATAATAATTTTGGTTTACTTTGAAACACATTACTATGTAATCCAACTACCAGCCCCAAACTCAATAGCAATCCCTGGTGGAAATTTTGGAAAGGGAATTAGAGCTAGAAACTCCACTTAATATGTAAGTTTTAGTTAAAATTCAATTTATTAGTTTTGATGCCATATAATAATAATAATTTCGGTTCATTATTAAACACATTTTTGTGTAATCCAGCTGCCTTCCGGAATCCCAATAGCAAGCCTCCAAAGAAACTTTGGCAAGACAATCAGAGCAAGAATCTCCTCTTAATGTGTAATATTTACTTAAAATATTTTTTATTAGTTTTGATGCTATATAATAATAATTTTGGTTCATTATTAAACACTTTTCTGTGTAATCCAGCTTCTCTCCAGAACCTCAACAGCAAGCCCCCGAAGAAACTTTGGCAAGGCAATCGGAGAAAGAAGCTCCTCTTAATGTATAAGTTTTACTTAAAATCCTTTTTATTAGTTCTGATGCTATATCATAATACTTTTTTATTATTTTGAAAATTTTCCGCTGTCATCTTGCAGTTCTCCCCGTCCTCGGCATTGGAAAGATGATGTACCTTCGTTCAGCCTTGGCATAAGTCTACCAACTTCTCAACCAACAGTAATACAACTTGAAAAGTTGGTAGAGGCGGTGACGGATGCTGGGGTGACAACAACATTGTAATATGCTGAGAAAACCAGTGTCAAGCCGAGTTTGAGCACCCCTGAAGGGTACAAGACTATGGTGAAAGGAAAAGAAATTACAGACGAGTTAAGGGAGAAATGTTATCAGTGGATGACACAAATAAAGGTTAACAAAGAAAGGCAACCAATGAGTTTGAAACCCATTCACGTTGGACCACAAAGCTCATTTCGAGCGGGGTAGATGCCACTTTTTGTCTCTAAAACCCAAACAAGACGTAGAAAGTACAATAAAACCTTCGGTTATTACATTAACATTAATGATTTTTCTAAAATTTTTTATTCCTATATATCTAATAAATTTTTGTCCTATAGGTGGTCTCCACAATGTGTATGCTTCTCAACAACAGAAAATGTCATAGATTTGATGAAGAAATATACTGCGTGCTGACAGATATTGTGGTAACCCAAACTTTTTATTTTTTAAATAATTTTAGTTTATTTCTTAGTTTAATTGAGGTTCATTTGAATCCAGAAATGAATTCGATGTGTTTTTGTTGATGATTGAGTCTTTATGACCGCTTGTTCAAATCTGAACTAATTTTGGTTTATTTCTTAGTTTTACTAAGGTTCATTTGAAACCAGAAATGAATTCGATGTGTTTTTATTAATGATTAGGTTTTTATGACTGCTTGTTCAAATATGAAGTAATGTCGGTTCATTTCTTACTTTAATTGAAGTTCATTTGAATTTAGAAATGAATTTGATGTGTTTTTGTTGATGATTGAGTCTTTATGACTGTTTGTTCAAATCCGAAGTAATTTCGGTTCATTTCTTAGTTTAATTGAGGTTCATTTGAATCTAGAAATAAATCCAATATATTTTTGTTGATGATTGAGTCTTTATGACTACTTGTTTAAATCTAAACTAATTTCGATTCATTTGTGATTTAACTGACATTCACTTGATGCTGTTGATAAGTATTGACCGAATTTGTTATTCCTTAAGTAATTTGGTTCATTTATTAGTTTATTTCGTTTTATTTTGTAGAATTTAATGTTAGGGAAGCACAACCATGAATACATTGATCCAAACACTAAGGCGGCCTACCGGATCAGTGAATTTAAGGACTACATGCCTTTTCTTGATAAAAGAAAACTGGCATCGCATCCATTTGTAAGTTGTAATTTCTAAAACTTCTTTAATAATTCTATTATTTGCTATCATTTAGACTGAAATATTCTATCCTTTCCAAACTTTAACTGTTTGCACCAGTTTGCCACGGAGGTCATTGGTGGTTGTAGATTGCTGATGTTAAGAAGAAGGTCTTCCATGTGCTTGACCCCCATCAAGAAAAAATATATACCTGGGGAAAGAATAGCTTTGAATAATTTTGTTGTAAGTTATTTACATAATACATATTTTTGTTGTAAGTTATCTCTTATTTCTAGCCATTATCAATCATTGCTTGTGCCTGATTGAGTATTGTTTGTGGGCTTAGTTTCGTTCAATTATTACTGAATGAAGTACACTTTTGTATCCTTTTCAAGGCTTAATAGTATCCATATAAGGGTCTATGCTGGGACAAAACCAAGGTTTTAAAAATCGGACCGGTCATTGAACCGTTCTAATAACTGGTTCACTGGTTTACTGGTCTAACCGGTTTAACCGTGGTCTAACCGAAAAAACCGTTTTATAATAAAATAATAAATAAATTATAAATAAATATAGTCTAACATAAAATTTAAAATGTCTTCCAAATATAAAATACCTCATCAACCAAAATCTAATATAACCTTTAATTTCATCATTATTAACAATTTATCATTCATTAGTCATTATATCACTATTGAACTCATTAAGATAGTTACAAAATAAAAATATTGAATTAACCAAATCAATAACAAATATTTGGTCATCTACTAATAGCATGACAACATAAATCCAACATGACCATTCTGCATCACCAGCAGCCAATAATGTAACCAGAATTGTCTAGTCTCAAGGGCAAGATACCAAGTCATCATTGAATCAGATGAAGAATCCAAAACCTGTTGAACAACTTGGGAATTGATTTCACAGACAAGTCTTCACAGAACAAGAGGGAGATCAACCTCACCTCAGATGTCCATGATGGAGGAAGTGGCTTCAAGGGTATAAGGGACTTCAAAACACCAAGAATGAGAAACAATAATATATGAAGTAAAGTAGCATTAGAATACAGGTTATCCTTCACAGTTCAAGTTTCAGTTTGGCATATCCCATCTATCTAACAAAGTTTCAGCCAAATGTTAATAAAGTTTCAGCATATTCTTAACAAAGAGTAACAAATTTTTCCAAATCTTTCTGATGTTAAGCACATTAGAAAAAGAAACCCAACTTTCAGGAGCCAATAACAAAATCATGAAATTTGAACAAGATCAAATACAGACCAAAAACAGAACAATACTCACAGAGCCAGAAATAAAGAACAATCAGCATAACATACTAAACAAAGCCAAAAATCTATAACAATCAGCAACTAAAATTAAAAAACAGTAACAATTAATCACCCTAAATCCTAAAATCAATAAATCTATCAACAAAAATTCAAAAAGCAGCAGATTCAAAAGTTAAAAAACACTAAAACAGCAGCAGCAACATAACAAGTGACATGACATTCAGAAATCAAAAATAGATCAACAGAGCAAGTAGTTAACTTACAGTGGTGATATCACTCATATGCATGTCAATACAAAATAAAGAAGACACAAAACAGCATCACAACAACACACAAAACAGCAACACTGCAGAATCAGAGCTCATTCAATAAAAAATCACAACACACAAAAATAGCAACACAACAGAACTAGAGCTCATTAGTAATCAAATAATCATTCAATAAAAAACTAAAACACGAAACATTCAAATAATCAGTAATCAAATAATCATTGAACATGGCATAAATAAAAAATGCAGAAGAAGTTAGCAGTGAACTGGCCTTCAAAGCCTAGGGTTTTTTTCTTTGTTAAGCTTCTTCTCTCTGAACTCGAAGGAAGGAAATTGGAATGGAGAAGGGTTTTTCTTCTAAGAAGTCTGAAAAGAGGGGCAGAATCGTGACGGAGACAGAAGCCAGGAAACGAACACAACTCAGAAGACGGTGGTGGGTTGAAAGAACCTGTGGCGACCAGACGAAGACGATGGTGCCTGAGCGCGCGATGGACGGTGGCAAGAGCATGACGGAGCAGATGAATACCAGGGACTGACGCACCAAGCTCGAGGAAGAAGAAGCTGCGATTCTTGAAGGAGGAAGAACCACGGACGACCAAACGACGATGGTAGTGCCTGAGCGCGACGGACGGCGGCAATCCTTGCGGCGGTGGTGGAGAAGCTAGGGTTTCCTGTTTCAACTTCCTCTTTTGATTTGGGGAGAAGCTGTTAGATTAGGGGTTTGGAATGAAGACTGAAGGCAAAGGGAAGGGAGGTCATCCGTGCGGGAACCAAAACGACACAGTTTCATCCAAACCGGTCGGTTTCGATTTCGGTCTGATTGACCGGTTCTCAATCGGTTCAACGGTTTACTAGCGGTTTTTTTATTAGCGGTTTTACATTGTTAACCGAATCGTTAATACTACTGGTTCACGGTTTGACCGGTTCGACCGGTCGGTCTGGTTTGGTTTTTAGAACCATGGACAAAACCTTTAGTGGACAACGAAGAGGGCGTTGAAGCACCATATATTACGATTGATGGTCAACGAACATCGTATAAATCATTTTTTGCTATAGTACTATTATTAATATGTTTTACTGTGCTTTTTTGTGTCTCTCCTATTAATCATATTTTACTTTCTTATTTCTTTCTTAGTTATGATTGCGGAATATATGTCATGAAATGACTAGAAACAATTGATCCCGAAAAGATCAAAAATGGGAAATACAAACGTAAAAACTGGAAACAGGTAAGTAATTTCTAAATTAATAAATTTCGGTTCATTTCTTATTTCATTTGGATTCAAATTAAGTAATTTCTTTCAATTGAATTGTAGGAAGAAGTAGATGCTTTTAGGCGGGAATATTATCTTGGACAAGGTAAATAAATTGATAGACAAAGTCATTGAGGTATCTGAGGTCATAAGAATCCCAAAGCCATCTACTGCCCTCTCAAGTCCTTTTTGTAAATTCTCATTTGGATATAGAAAGTAAACAGATTCAATTTGTAATTAACACTAATTTGTAAGGAATTGTAAAGAGGCAAATACTTCTTTCACTCGTTGTAAATGTTAATGTATGTATTTGAAAATCTTCTCTTAAATTTTTTTTGATTTATTTGATGGAAATGTCTAGTGACACGCGTGTTATCGTTGGTTGGAATTTTCTCTTATAGGAAAGAAGAATTTCGTTGCAAGCATAGCTCCAAATCAACAAACAACTCTCACATCAAATTTAGATTGGTTTTGTCACAAGTATAAACCCCAATAAAAATTAACTGAAGTATTTAAACCTCGGGTCGTCTCACAAGGAATTGCAATGAAGTGATCAATTATTGGCTATGAAGATGCAAGGGGTTTGATTTTATAGTTTGACAAGAAAAGTAACCAACAAGAAAGTAAATGATAAGAACTAATAAAATAAAGGAAAAGAACTCTTGGCTAGACATAGGTAATTGAGATCACCATCCTTGTCTACAAGCCATATATTGATAATTATGAGGAACCAAGCTCATTAAGTGTACTTCTATGCTTGAAGTATGTCAAATGGCTTTATCAACATCAATCCATAAGTCCTAACCTAGCTACTAATTGACTTAGTAGTAGGCTAGTAGCAATGGTTATCAAATTGACCACCAAGGGTTCTCAAATCACCAATTCAATGAGACCCAATGACTCAATGTCACTCAATTCCCTTAGCCTAGGCCAAGAGTAAAGGAAACTACTCAAAAACTAGAGAAAATATTTCATCAAACACCTAGAGTGCAATAAAAGTAAACAACACAAAATGCAAGAATTAACAAAACCCATAACTATCATAAGCAAGAGATCAACAATAACAATCAAGATCAACATAAAAGAAACATGGAAACATAAAATTGCATTAAAAGGAAATCAAGATCCAAGAATGGTTCACCAATATAAAAGAGAGCAAAATAAGAAATTAACAAGTAAAACTAGAAGATCAAAGATGTAATAACAAGCAATTAAGAGGAAAAGGTAAATCAAAACAAGAATCAAAAGTTGGATCCAAGAGAATTTGACCTAAACTACCCTAAATTCTAGAGAGAAGGGAGAGCTTCTCTCTCTAGAATTCTAACCTACAACATGATAAGAACTAAACTATGACTACTTGGTTTATTTCCCCTTCAATCCTTGGATTCAATAGCATCAGAAATGAGTTGGATTGGGTCCAAAATGAGTTAGAAATCGCTGGCCACGTTTTCTTCAAAATGACACACGCTGATCTACCGATGCATGCGCATTATGCATGCGTACGCATCCCTAAACGTTAGACAATTATAACAAATTTTATATCATTTTGAAGCCCCGAATGTTAGATTTCCAACGCAATTGAAACTGCCTCATTTGGACCTTTATAGCTCAAGTTATGACTGATTGAGTTGGAAGAGGTCAGACTTGACAGCTTTGCGATTCCTTCATTTCTTCATGAGTTCTCCCACTTTGCATGCTTTTCCTTCATTCCTTCAATCCAATCTTTGCCTTCTAAACCTAAAATCACTTAACAAATATATCAAGGCATCGAATGGAATTAAAGTGAATTAAATTTAGCTATTTTAAGGCCTAAAAAGTATGTTTTCACACTTAAGCACAAATTCAGGGAGAATTATAAAACCATGCTATTTCATTGAATAAATGTGAGAAAAGTTAATAAAATCCCCCAAATTAAGCACAAGATAAACCACAAAATTGGGGTTTATCAAACCTCCCCATACTTAAACCAAGCATGTCCTCATGCTAAGAATAAAGAAGGACAAGAAAAGAGGTATGAACATTTATTCAATGCAAAGAAACTATATGCACCTATCTATATGAATACAACTAAATGCAAAATGATTCTACCTACTTGGTCAAAAGCAAATCAATCTCCAAGAGCGTGTATGAACAAGTAGGGCTAAGATCATATGATGATTCATGAATCCTACCAATTCAAATATCAAAATGAAGTTCAAATAGACTTGCAAGAAGAAAGCTCATGAAAGCCGGGAACAAGGAATTGAGCATCGAACCCTCACCGGACATGTATCCGCTCTAGTTGCTCTAGTGTATAGGGTTGATCACTCCATTCTCTTCTAATCATGCTTTCCATGATTTATTTTTCATCTAACAATCAACAATTATTCAATACATGCATACATTCATCATGAGGACTTATTCATAGGTTGTAATGAGGCTAGGGTAAAGGTAGGGATGTATATGATCAAGTGAGCTTGAAATTTGAATCTTTGATTAACCTACGCTCTCACCAAATACATATAACAAACTATACAATTCTAATACATATCTAGCTACCCATGATTCCCACTTTTTCACATACTCATGCATTCTCTTTAATTCACATTCCATATGCATTGTTATCATTACTTTGCTTTGGGGCATTTTTATCCCCTTTTTATTTCATTTTTTTTCTATATATTTTTGTTTCTTTTATTTTTCTATTTCTCTTTTTTTTTCTACATTTTTTTCACACATTTTTTTTTCAAAAGTATATACAAACCTATCAATGCATATGGTTTTACATATTTAATGCATAAGCATGTACCCAATCCCATGATTTTCAACAAAAATACAAAATACACTTTTACCTCACCAATGTCCCAAGTTTCCCATACCCAAATTATATACACCCTCACTAGCCTAAGCTAATCAAAGATCCAAATTAAGGAACATTTATTATTTTTCACTTAGGGGTAGTGATGTGCTAACATTAAAAACAAAAGGGATTAAATAGGCTCAAAATTGGCTAACAATGGTTGATGAAAGGTAGGCTATTTGGATAAGTGAGCTAAATGAAATGATGGCCTCAATCATATAAATGCATGTATACATGGAATAATGGACATAGAGAATCAAACAAATCAAAGATTACAATCATAGAAAGAGAATGATACACACAAGAATGGAAGTAAGTGGTTATAAGATGTAACCACACAATTAGGCTCAAAACTCACATGCTTGTGTTCTTAGCTCAAAAACCATGTTTCAAAATAAATTCTTCAAGCAAGTTCAACAAAAAAATTTTTCAAATTGGTAGGGTGCCCTAAAAACAGTTTTTTGGAAAAGAAGTCATCACCCTAACCAAGTAGTCCTAACATAAAAAGAAGTGGTAAAATATGTACAACTTCTAACTAACATGCAACCTATCATGCAATGCAACAACTAGCTAACAAAGGCAAAACTTGAAAATTTGGCGTTGAAAAGAAAATTATTACCCACGGAGATCGGTCGAATGACCTCCCCACACTTAGAAATTTGCACCGTCCTCGATGCATGCAAAGAAGAGCAAGGTGGGTGGGTTGCTACAATTGATGAGCTTCTCCAAAAGGTTGTGCGGAAGGACTTGTGTGTTGCCCCATTTAGAAGCTTTTCCTTTCCCTCTTGGTGGCCAACCTAAAAGGAAAGAAAAAGAAAGAAAATTAAGCCTACAACAAAGATATCAAAGCAAATAGAACATAGGCGGGGGCTAATGCCAAATAAGAGTAGGGTTCTCTACTACATGATAGCTACAACATGTGAGTGAGAAAACAATATAAGCTAAGGCATATTAACTAATACTTGATGCAAGAGTAAAGTCAAAGCATAGGTACATGACATGAAGAGCATGTTGCATCAAGCTTAATCAACAATTGACACAAACAAGATTAGTGATAAGCATGAGAGCATTCGATCCCATCCTAGCTCAATGATGATGAGGTACAAAAACAAAGAATAATGAATTAAGAAGGACTAAAGCACTAATCTTGTGTGTGGAGCAAATATGACCATTAATGCTAAACAAGTCACGAAGCACCAAAACAATGCACAAAATTCTCAACAATTGAGTAAGAGAATTCAACACCATTATTAGAATAAGCGACTTAGAAAAGAAAGTAAGAACAAACTACAAGAATGAAATTAAAATGCAATGAATAAAAGTATGCATATGCAATAAACAAAAGAAAATGAAAAATAAGAAAAATAAAATTGATAAAAATAGAATTTTTGAAAGGAGAGGAAGAAAGTAAGAAAGGAAGATGAGAGAAGAAGAAAGGTATAAAGAAAGAAGAAGGAGAGAAGAAAGAAGAAGAAAGGGGAAAAAAATCAGGGCGCAGAATCGACGCGTAAGCGTCACTCACGCGTGCGCGTGGATGGCAGGATGGACAAGCGATGCGTAAGCGTCCTGTACGCTTGAGCGTGGATGGTGAGAGTGTAGATCGACGCGTATGCGTAGGTGCAGCTGTGCATTTCGCGCAGTGTACGTGCAACTTTCGGGTTCCATGTATGGAGCCATGTTGACGCATTGACGCGTACGCGTGCCTGGCTCCCCTTTTTTTTTACATATGAAAATAGAAACAAGGCACTCTCCTAATCTACAAGCATTCTAAAACAATAAAAATTCAAATTTAACAACAAATATTTTTTTATTTTAAAATATTTTTTCACATACAAAACATACAAAACTTACACTTCAAGCAAAATACAAATTAAAAACAACTATTCTAATCATGACATGAATTTAACAAACAATCTATCAATAAAAGCAAAATGTATAAGAGTGTAGAAAATAAGAAAAATTACCTACAATGGCAACTCAATTCATTCATTGATTATATCTACAAGAGAATGGAAAGAGGTTACCATGGTGGGGTGGTGCACGAAATTGTGATCTCTAGCAACGGCGCCAAAAACTCGATACGCACGTTCTCAGTCTCAAATTCTTTTTCGTTCACAACTTCGATACAACTAACCAGCAAGTGCACTGGGTCGTGCAAGTAATAAACTTTACGTGAGTAAGGGTCGATCCCACGGAGATTGTCGGTATGAAGCAAGCTATGGTCATCTTGCTAATCTCAGTCAGGTGGATATTAAATGGTTATGGAGTTTTCGAATAATAATAATAAATAAATAGAAAATAAAGATAGAGATACTTATGTAATTCATTGGTGAGAATTTCAGATAAACATATAGAGATGTTTTCGTTCCTCTGAACCTCTGCTTTCCTGCTGTCTTCATCCAATCAATCTTACTCCTTTCCATGGCAAGCTTTATGTAGGGCATCACCATTGTCAATGGCTACATCCCATCCTCTCAGTGAAAAAGGTCCAAATGCTCTGTCACGGCACGGCTAATCATATGTCGATTCTCGATCATACTGGAATAGGATTTACTATCCTTTTGCGTCTGTCACTACGCCCAGCACTCGCGAGTTTGAAGCTCGTCACAGCCATCCCTTCCCAGATCCTACTCGGAATACCACAGATAAGGTTTAGACTTTCCGGATCTTAAGAATGGTCATCCATGGGTTCTAACTTATATCACGAAGATTCTAATATCTCAGACTCGGTCCCCTGTATTAGATATCTAAGAGATATTCATTCTAGCTTGTTTGCATGTAGAACGGAAGTGTTTGTCAGGCACGCGTTCATAAGTGAGAATGATGATTAGCGTCACATAATCATCACATTCATCATGTTCTTGGGTGCGAATGGATATCTTAGAAGCGGAATAAGTTGAATTGAATAGAAAAACAATAGTACTTTCCATTAATTCATGAGGAACAGCAGAGCTCCACACCTTAATTTTGGAGTGTAGAAACTCTACCGTTGAAAATACATAAGAACAAGGTTCAGGCATGGCCGAGAGGCCAGCCCCGAAACGTGATCAAAGGATCAAAAGATGAAACTAATGATGTTCCAAAGATGTAAATACAATAATAAAAAGTCCTATTTATACTAAACTAGTTACTAGGGTTTACAGAATGAGTAATTGATGCAGAAATCTACTTCTGGGGCCCACTTGGTGTGTGTTTGGACTGAGCATTGAGCTTTACACGTGTAAAGACTTCTCTTGGAGTTGAACGCCAGTTTGTAACCTGTTTCTGGCGTTTAACTCCACTTTGCAACCTGTTTTTGGCATTTGACTCCAGAATGCAGCATGGAACTGGCGTTCAACATCAGTTTATATCGTCTATCCTTAATCAAAGTATAGACTATTATATATTTCTGGAAAGCCCTGGATGTCTACTTTCCAACGCAATTGAGAGCGCGCCATTCGGAGTTCTGTAGCTCCAGAAAATCCACTTTGAGTGCAGGGAGGTCAGAATCCAATAGCATCTGCAGTCCTTCTTCAACCTCTGAATCTGATTTTTGCTCAAATCCCTCAATTTCAGCCAGAAAATACCTGAAATCATAGCAAAACACACAAACTCATAGTAAAGTCCAGAAATGTAATTTTTAATTAAAAACTAATAAAAATATACTAAAAATAATCATACTGAAAATTATATAAAAACAATGCCAAAAAGTGTATAAATTATCCGCTCATCATGGGGTGTCTCCCACCTAGCACTTTTAGTTTAAGTCCTTAATTTGGACATTTGGGAAGCTCCTTGTCATGGTGGCTTATGGTTGTATTCATCCTTGAACCTCCAAGGATGTTTGCTCCTCAAACGGTTATCAGAATTTCCAACCGTCTTCACCAAGCTTGGGTGAAGTTCTTCCCAAGATATGAGCTCCCAAAATTGGTCTTCATGTTGTGGTCCGGGATCCCATATCTTATTTTCACACCCATATTCTAATTGACCATCATGATTCTAATTGGGTGGTAAGCACATAGAATTCTCATTGGGGCACCAAATTCTCCTCTTAGACCGATACAATTTAGCACTCTTCCAACCATGGGATCTATGCCTTGAGGATTCAACCGTTATGAGCCTAACATTATTTTTCCAACCACTACACAATTTCCTCCTACTCTTAACTCCACAAAGAGCTCTAAGTTGACCATCATTTTCAATCAAACCATATTCAAGTGAGAAAGTAAAGCTTAGGGATAAGAATTTTACCCACTTGAATGTTGTGTTGGATGGTGACTTAGGAAGGGATGGTTCCAATGATCTTGCGAGTTCCACTCCCTTGTGCTCTTCTTTGAGTACCTCCACCTCTTGACAACTTTTCTCAACTTCTCCTTGCTTGTCAACTTCTTCCAACTCCTCCTCATCATCAATCAAATCAAATTTGGGAGGTTGTGTGAAGTCCACTTTGACATCAACTTCACATCCATTGGGAGAATCTTCAACAAGGTTATCAATGTCACTTGGTGTAGAGTTGTCTTCAATGATGGAACTTAATGCTTGCTCAACTTTCTCCAAACCTTCTTCTTGGTAGCTTTCTTCCAATTCCATCTCTTTTTCATTGCTTACCAAGGGTATGGAAGGTTGTGCATATTCTTCTACCTTAATCTCCATGTCAAGCCCAATGGGGGAGGATTCAATTGTACATAAGAATTCATCAATGATTGAATCCATCTCTTGATCAACCTCTTCAAATTTTTCCACCATGATATGCCTTGGAGGTTGTACACCCTCCTTAACATCAATATCAAGCTTCTTGGAAGAGGGCTCTATGATTCTACACTCCCATGGACTTTCAACATCTCCTAGATATTCAACCACCTCTTCCGGCTCAATTGTCTCAACTTTCTCCCCTTGTGGCAATGCTTGCTTCAACTCCTCTTCTTCGCCTTGAAGCTCCAAAATCACTCCCTCACTATGCTCCTTGATTGCTTCTCCACATTCAACAATGGGAGTACTTGGGATGTATGAGCTTAGGTGGGAGGTTATGCGACTAACGGCTTCTACCATGATAGCCATCTTGGCTTCTAGCTCCTTAAACTCTTGTTCCATCCCCTCTTGTTGCCTTTGGATATGAGAGCTAAGATCTCTTAGTTCTAGCATGAGGGCTTCATTGGGGGACGGTGGTGGAAGAGAGGGTTCATTGTTTGAGAGAAAGGATTCATAATTGGAAGGTGATTCATCTTGGTAAGGGTATGGAGATGGTGTATATGGAGGTGGTTCTTGGGAGTAGTTATGTTGGAATTGTGGTGGTTCTATGTATGGTTCATATGGCTCAAAAGGTGGTTGGTATGATGGATAAGGATTAGGGTCATATGGAGGTGATTGGGGGTAAGGGGCTTGTGAGTAAGGTAGTTCAAAACCATGTTGAGGGGGTGGTTCATAGGCATATGGTGGTGGTTGTTGACAATCACAATAAGAGTCACCACATCCATTAGATTGATATGCATTAGGATTGGAATTATACCTATAGGAAATCGGAGGAGGTTGTTGCCAAGAAGGGTGATCAATCCTTTGAGGCTCTCCCCACTGATAAACCACTATTTTATGGTTTATAATGTGTTTAATTGTGTGGTTTTATCATGATTTTTACCCACTTATTCATATGATTAGCATGCATTTATATTTCCTTCCTAAAATTATTACATGATTAAAAACTTGCTCCCTAGAGACTTTTAATTACGCATTTTAATTCTCCTTTATTCCATTCGATGCCGTGATCTGTGTGTTAAGTGTTTCAGGCTTTATAGGGCATGAATGAATTGGAGATTGGAAAGGAAGCTTGCAAAAATGGAAGGAACACAAGAAATTGAGGAGATGATCAGCGAGAAGTGACGCGGCCGCATGGCTCACGCGACCCCGCGGATTGGAATAGCACAGGTGACGCAGAGACGTGGACGACGCGCCCGCGTGGCAAAGCAAAACGCCGAATGACGCGTCCTCATGAATGACGCGATCGCGTGACATGTGCGATCTGCATAATCTACAGAATTTGCTGGGGGCGATTTTGGGCCCTGTTTTGACCCAGTTCTCGGCCCGGAAAAGCAGACTAGAGCCAGAGAACATGCAGAAACCACAGACAACATTCATTCTACACAGTTTTAGTTTTTAGATCTAGTTTTACCCCTCCTCTAGGTTTTTTCTCTCTACACATTCATAGTTCTTAGGATTTTATTTTTTTATTGCTCTTTGCATTGGGATATTGAGAAGAGTTATTACCTCATCAAGACTTCGTCATTCTAGTTCGTTTTATTTACTTGGCTTTACTCTTCCATGTCCTTTAATTTGCTCAATTTTACTATTGGATTATTTTAGAATTTATTAATACAAGAGTTACTTTTATTTTTAATTGATTCCTTTGAGTTTTATTTATCATGTCTTTCTTTAATTCCCTTTCCTATGTTATGAGTTCTACATTCACAATGAGCGAGTAGTTTCCTAACTTGATGGGGAGTTGATTGAAAGGAACCCTTGAGTTGGAATGCTCAAAAGAGAAATTGTAATTGGGTTTATTGTTGGATTGCTCTCTAGTCACTAACGCCAGTCCTTCCAAGTAAGCGGATTGGGACTTGTGAATAGAAACAGCATTCCAACTTGTTTGACTTTTCCTTATCTAGTAAGGGATAACTAAACAGAACAACCTTCAATTATCAATTAATCTTGAGAGTACTGCAACAAGAATAGGGTTTCCAACTAATCTATTTCCAGTCAAGGCTTTTATTTAAATTACTTAATTTCTCCAATTTAATTTCCTGTTTATTCAACTCAACTCTTTTTGAAAATATCTTATTAATAAAATAGCACACCTTTCTGCAACTCGTTGGGAGACGACCTGGGATTCATACTCCCAGTATTTTAATTTTAATTTTTGTGACAACCCTTCTAAATTGATGAGCGGATTTCTGGTTGGTTAAGAACTATACTTGCAACGCATATTTTATAACAATTCTTGACTCGCCAATTTCCGCCACGTCACCCACCTTTGATTGTTCCATCCTTGATGCATGTTGTCATTGTAGCTCCCGTTTCCTACAACATAATTTGAACCAAACTCATAGCCAAAGGGGTGAGAATTCATAGTAGCAAATAAAAGCAAAAGCTAACAAAAAATAATCAACAAAGTCCGAAACCTAACAAAGACTAACAAACAAGCAAAAGAAAAACATATTCACATATTCACAATAGCCAATAACATAACACCATTGCAATTCCCCGGCAACAGCGCCATAAATTTGACACGCATGTTATCGTCGGTCTGGAATTTTCTCTTATAGGAAAGAAGAATTTCGTTGCAAGCATAGCTCCAAACCAACAAATAACTCTTGCATCAAATTTAGATTGGTTTTGTCACAAGTACAAACCCCAATGAAAATTAACCGAAGTATTTAAACCTCGGGTCGTCTCACAAGGAATTGCAATGAAGTGATCAATTATTGGCTATGAAGATGCAAGGGGTTTGATTTTATAGTTTGACAAGAAAAGTAACCAACAAAAAAGTAAATGATAAGAACTAATAAAATAAAGGAAAAGAACTCTTGACTAGACATAAGTAATTGAGATCACCATCCTTGTCTACAAACCATATATTGATAATTATGAGGAACCAAGCCCATTAAGTGTACTTCTATGCTTGAAGTATGTCAAATGGCTTGATCAACATCAATCCATAAGTCCTAACCTAGCTACTAATTGACTTAGTAGTAGGCTAGTAGCAATGGTTATCAAATTGACTACCAAGGGTTCTCAAATCACCAATTCAATGAGACCCAATGACTTAAGGTCACTCAATTTCCTTAGCCTAGGCCAAGAGTAAAGAAAACTACTCAAAAACTAGAGAAAATATTTCATCAAACACCTAGAGTGCAATAAAAGTAAACATCACAAAATGAAAGAATTAACAAAACCCATAACTATCATAAGAGATCAACAATAACAATCAAGATCAACATAAAAGAAACATGGAAACATAAAATTGCATTAAAAGGAAATCAAGATCCAATAATGGTTCACCAACATAAAAGAGAGCAAAATAAGAAATTAACAAGTAAAACTAGAAGATCAAAGATGTAATAACAAGCAATTAAGAGGGAAAGCTAAATCAAAACAAGAATCAAAAGTTAGATCTAAGAGAATTTAACCTAAACTACCCTAAATTCTAGAGAGAGGGGAGAGCTTCTCTCTCTAGAATTCTAACCTACAACATGATAAGAACTAAACTATGACTATTTGGTTCATTCCCTCTTTAATTTTTGGGTTCAATAGCATCAGAAATGAGTTGGATTGGGCCCAAAATGAGCTAGAAATCGTTGGCCACGTTTTCTTCAAAATGACCCACGCTGATCTACCAATGCGTGCGAGTCATGCATGCATACGCATCTCTAAACGTTAGGTAACTATGGAAAATTTTATATCATTTTGAAGCCCCAGATGTTAGCTTTCCAATGCAACTAGAACCGCCTCATTTGGACCTCTTTAGCTCAAGTTATGACCGATTGAGTAGGAAGAGGTTAGGCTTGACAGCTTTGCGATTCCTTCATTTCTTCATGAGTTTTCCCACTTTGTATGCTTTTCCTTCATTCTTTCACTCCAATCTTTGCCTTCTAAACCTAAATCACTTAACAAATATATCAAGGCATCGAATGAAATTAAAGTAAATTAAATTTAACTATTTTAAGGCCTAAAAAGTATGTTTTCACACTTAAGCACAAATTCAGGGAGAATTACAAAACCATGCTATTTCATTGAACAAATGTGAGAAAAGTTGATAAAATCCCCCAAATTAAGCACAAGAACCACAAAAATGGGGTTTATCATCTGGGCTGTATTGATATCACATTAATTTGAATGAATCTAGGTTCACACTGAATAGGTTGAATGTATTTATCAAACCTCAATAGCGGCAAAAACACAAATGAACAGAAATTTATACACGAAATGAACCGAAAAATAAACCTCATTATATGACTATTCAAATGCATAAACACCTAAACTGTTTGCCACAACACAATTGCATAAGCTAATTTGAAAAACGAAAAAGTGACTATTCAATAAAACATAACATAAATCGAAATTAACCCTCATCATATGACTAGAACTCAAATGAACCAAAATTTAGTCATACATGAATTGAAATGTATTCTAATAAACACCTAAAACTCTTTACCACAACACAATTATAGCAACTAGTTTGATAAACCAAAATGTGACTATCTAATAAAAAATAACACAAATAAGAAATTAACCCTTATTTTTATCAAAAGAAAAAATATTATATTAGCAAAAATTATTTTAATAAACACCAAAACTTCTATCATCCTCTTCGGGATAATTCATATCCTATGCATGATAAAAGCTGGAGCTTGACTGAATCATTGATCCACCATATAAAAGGTTCAACTTCAAAAAAAAAAATCATATGTTAGCAAAATGCACAAACGCAATTTTCCCTAATCAAAAGCAAGTCAATGTTACCTCGTTTAGAGCTGGATTTTTCTTTTCCTTTGTTGTATTTACGATATTTTTTTCATATTTGATCCTAGTCTATTCTTGGGACGTCCTCTTGTTCTAACACATGGGGCTTTGTGTAACATCCCAGACCACCCGCTAGCATGATATTGTCCGCTTTGGCACACAAGGCCTCACGGTTTTGTCTTTGACGATAGGGATGCTAGCCGAAGCCCCCCACACTCACTCGTCAAAACGCGTCATGCTAGGGAGAGGTATCAACACCCTTATAAGGCATGCTTCGTTCCCCTCTCCAACCGATGTGGGCCTTACAATCCACCCCCCTAAGGGAGCCCAGCGCCCTCACTGGCACATCGATCCGGGTTCTGGCTCTGATACCATCTGTAACAGCCCAGACCACCCGCTAGCACGATATTGTCCGCTTTGGCACACAAGGCCTCACAGTTTTGCCTTTGACGATAGGGATGCTAGCCGAAGCCCCCCACACTCACTCGTCAAAACGCGTCATGCTAGGGAGAGGTATCCACACCCTTATAAGGCATGCTTCGTTCCCCTCTCCAACCGATGTGGGCCTTACAATCTGTAACAGCCCAGACCACCCGCTAGCACGATATTGTCCGCTTTGGCACACAAGGCCTCACGGTTTTGTCTTTGACGATAGGAATGCTAGCCGAAGCCCCCCACACTCACTCGTCAAAATACGTCATGCTAGGGAGAGGTATCAACACCCTTATAAGGCATGCTTCGTTCCCCTCTCCAACCGATGTGGGCCTTACAATCCACCCCCCTAAGGGAGCCCAGCACCCTCGCTGGCACATCGATCCGGGTTCTGGCTCTGATACCATCTGTAACAGCCCAGACCACCCGCTAGCACGATATTGTCCGCTTTGGCACACAAGGCCTCACAGTTTTGCCTTTGACGATAGGGATGCTAGCCGAAGCCCCCCACACTCACTCGTCAAAACGCATCATGCTAGGGAGAGGTATCCACACCCTTATAAGGCATGCTTCGTTCCCCTCTCCAACCGATGTGGGCCTTACAATCTGTAACAGCCCAGACCACCCGCTAGCACGATATTGTCCGCTTTGGCACACAAGGCCTCACGGTTTTGTCTTTGACGATAGGGATGCTAGCCGAAGCCCCCCACACTCACTCGTCAAAACGCGTCATGCTAGGGAGAGGTATCCACACCCTTATAAGGCATGCTTCGTTCCCCTCTCCAACCGATGTAAGGCCCACATCGGTTGGAGAGGGGAACGAAGCATGCCTTATAAGGGTGTGGATACCTCTCCCTAGCATGACGCGTTTTGACGAGTGAGTGTGGGGGGCTTCGGCTAGCATCCCTATCGTCAAAGGCAAAACCGTGAGGCCTTGTGTGCCAAAGCGGACAATATCGTGCTAGCGGGTGGTCTGGGCTGTTACAGATGGTATTAGAGCCGGACCCGGATCGATGTGCCAGCGAGGGCGCTGGGCTCCCTTAGGGGGGGTGGATTGTAAGGCCCACATCGATTGGAGAGGGGAACGAAGCATGCCTTATAAGGGTGTGGATACCTCTCCTTAGCATGACGCGTTTTGACGAGTGAGTGTGGGGGGCTTTGGCCATCATCCCTATCGTCAAAGGCAAAACCGTGAGGCCTTGTGTGCCAAAGCGGACAATATCGTGCTAGCGGGTGGTCTGGGCTGTTACAGATGGTATCAGAGCCAGAACCCGGATCGATGTGCCAGCGAGGGCGCTGGGCTCCCTTAGGGGGGTGGATTGTAAGGCCCACATCGGTTGGAGAGGGGAACGAAGCATGCCTTATAAGGGTGTTGATACCTCTCCCTAGCATGACGCGTTTTGACGAGTGAGTGTGGGGGGCTTCGGCTAGCATCCCTATCGTCAAAGACAAAACCGTGAGGCCTTGTGTGCCAAAGCGGACAATATCATGCTAGCGGGTGGTCTGGGATGTTACACTTTGAAGGTCATTAACATCATTCAACGTAGCATCTTCGTGAGATAACAAATATTTGCTTTTACTTTTTGCTCGATATTCTTGCATCTCAGCCATGACATTATCAAAAGTCCGGTGCAAAATTCTAGTAAACTCCTTGGATTCTGACGCAAATTCATAAATATTGTGTGAGAAAAACACCAAATCATCAAATATCTTGCTTCTTAACTCCAATAAAGGCTCGTCTTGGCTGCTCTTGATACGTTTGTGCCTCATCTTTACATTTTTACTCCAGCATTCCAATATATATTTCGGTGCCACTTTATCTACTCACTCAAAGCTTAAGACACTCAGAGAATGATGGCACAATATACCCCTTGACTCAAACAATAAGTACTGGAATTTTACTTCGCATGATATCGCATCGTATGTGACAACAAACTTGTAGAATGTTGAGTTAGAAACCTGTTCTAAAACTTCATATGCCGTATAACCTAGAACTGACTATGTTGATCTTGTGATGCAATTCACTTTTTCTCTAAATTGTGCTTGAACTTTTCTGAACTTCTCATGAATATACACATGCTAAAATTGAGCCTCTATTGATGATTTTGTTGCACACGGTATGACAGTATGAAAATCTACAGCATCAAATTCTCTCTCTCTTTACTCTCTACTTCCTAGACAATTATCATATTGCTTTACAAATTGAATCAAGGAGCTATTGCATGTAATAAACTTGTTAAAAAAAGTATGCATGCTCTCGCTCATTTGTGTGCTTCTCATCCCAGCCCAAAAAATGGTGATCAAGATAAACTGAAATTCATAATTGACGATCTTCAAATAGCTCTGCAAATGAACCAAAATCAGACACAAAATGAACCGAAACTTACACCCGTTTTCACTTTTTACTGAAAAAATAACAACATTAATTAATTCAAATGAAACCTCAGTTATGTGAAAGCCACTTATTGCTTCCAACATCATACTTCATGAGAAAATCATTCCAATTCCTGTCAAATGCATCTTTTGTAAACGAGTTCCAAACAACATGACTCATCTCTTGTTTGATTTCTTCATGTCGCTTATAGCCATTTCATTTACTTGGGATCTTCTTCATGATATGCCAAATGCATCACTGATAAATTATTGTTGGCATACAGCTCTCAATAGCCATTTACATCAATGCACATTGATCGATAAAAATTCTTTTTGGTATCTTTCCTCCCATGCAACAAAGCCAACATTCGAATGACCATTTGAATGGCTGAATATCCTCATTTTTTATCAAAGCACATCTGAGAAGTGTCGATTGACTGTGGTGATTCACACCCACAAAAAACCAAAAATCATATTGTACTTGCAAGTGGACACCAACAATTATGAACCAAAACTGGTTATGCGTATGAACCGAATATTATATCACAATAAACTGAATACCTGTTTGTGTTGTAAGTCGCATCAAATGAAACAGCATCTCCAAAATACTCATACGCAGTCCTGCTTCTCACATCAACCCAAAATGCATTCTTGATAGAGTGATCAACTTCAAGGTTAAGCTAAAAAAAAAAAAGAAATTTTGTTTCTTCTCTTTCATTCTTAATAAGTACTTCCCAAATTCTTTGGCATCATCTTGTTCGGAAACATTTCATACTTCCCTTGTAGTAATTTCTCACATCTTTTTCTATAAAACTTAGTTCACGATGACCATCCACTGCTGCTACAAATGACTGATATGTTTTACTCGGTTTAATTCTGACTTTCTCGTTATTTTCAATGGTACGACGCATAAACATGCTTAGCTCCTTGTGTTGCTTAAGCATCTCTGTTCGCTTTGGATAGCAAGAATGTGAATAATTTAGAACAACTTTAGAAATAATCCAAAGACCAACGTCCTTCAATATATGTACATAAATCTTGGTTGGATAGTTTATTTCAGCTGAAGAGTTTGTCTTCAGAGTTGGAGATATCATGGATTTCCATTTTTCCTCTCTACTACATGTAATTAGTTGATTCTTAATTTCATCTCCTTTCCGAGTGGTGTTCCTTATTTTCGTAGAAAAACCAGCAAGTTTGGAATAATATTTGTAGAACTTTTCAACTTCTTCGAGTGTCTTGAAAGTCATCCCAACCTTTGGACAAATTGTTCATTGACAACACACCTGGACTATAAAATGAACCAAAATATTGTCATAATAAGACCATTGTGTAATAACCAATGAACCAAAATATATGCATTCTATAAATTCAGAAACTCCTGCATTCTATCTAAATTCAAATTCATAAACAACACTGATTTTAGCAAAGAAGGAAAAAATTATTTATTATCACTTTATTCAATTGCATTCCATTCCATTCAATTCAAAATTGTTGATGAATGAACTGAAATAATATCATAACAAGACCATTGTGTAATAACAAATAAACCAAAAAGTGTCCGTTATATAAATTCAAATTCAGAAATTCCTGCACTCTAGAATGAACCGAAAATATTATCAAAACAAAATCATTGTATAATACCAAATGAACCGAAAATTGAACACTGATTTTATTACTTTATTCAATTGCATTCTATTTCATTTAATTCAAAATTGTTGAAGAATGAAACTAGATAAAATGAAGACCAATACAAACCTCGTTCACTTGATTCAATTCAGAAGAATAATCCAAATCACTCTCATTCAACTGATTTAAACTTAAATCATTCATTGTTTTGATAACATGCTATTCGATTTAGAAGAATAATATGCTATTCGATTCAGAAGAATAATATGCTATTCAAATGCAGACCAAAATTTGAAGAGAAAGAGAAGAAATCAGAGGAGAAACACAACAAAAACGAACGAAAATCTGAAGAGAAATCAGAGAAGAACGTAGAAGCTTTACGTTGAAGAAGAACGAATAAGGAAGCTTTACGTTGAAGAGATTTACATTAAAAGTCTATTATGAAAGCATGAAAGAAAAGGTGGCGCGGCACGTAGAGAAAATAACATCATTAGACTTGGTTAGAAAAATTACTTAGATGCAGAGCATTATTGTAATAAAAATAGGAGAAAATAAAAAATTTATGTTTTATACTATAAAAAATACTGTAAATAACAAATTTATATAAACTAGAAGTTTGCTGGTGAATACGACAAACCTTATAAAAATAACAAAGTTCGCCGATAGGTACGACGAACTCATTTTAAATGCCAAAAAAAATTTATATTTCAAAAATTAAAATTTGATTAAATTTTTTTGAAAAATATATTTTTTTAATTTATAATAGAAAAAATTCCATAAGTTAATAATACTCAAATTGAACATTCTTACCAACTAAATTTGTTTTTCCTTTGAATATAATTAAATTTTGCAACTACTACATTTTTAATAATATTTATATTTATCAACTCGCATTATCGTTCTTAATTTATAGATAAATAAAAAACGATTTAGATTCCTTTACGGCTAATAGGTTGATAAATAAATCACATATTTAAAAGATGCAAAAATGTTCGCATAAAAGTAATTTAGTCCACGTATAAGCAAACCAAACTTATTTGCTCCCTTCCCTTAGTACTTAATAAAAATGGGAAATGAGTTAACTCATTCACTATTGAGTAATTATCCAAATCAATTCTTAATGATTTTAAAAGTGAATAGTTTAGTCTTTCAAAAACTTAATATACAAAAATATTTTAATATTTTACTTCAGCAAATAAATTAATTTTTAGTTTATTTTCTAGTAAAATAATTACTCAAATCACTTTTCAAAAATTATAAAAATAGATATTTTAATTCCCAAAAAATTAATATATAAATCAATTTCTAACGTTTTTGTTTTGTCAAACATAATAGTTTTCCATTTATAAAAAAAAAAGTAAAATAAAATTACTATTATTATTATTAATAATAATTACACAATAATACTATTTTGAAAAAAAATAATGATAAATTTATTCATTAAATTTTATTCATATTCTGACGCAAAAACATAAAACCAGACCTAAAAAAGTTAAAAGCCCATCCAATAAAAGTAGTTTCTTTTACCCGACCTCTATGAGGTCAGGCACGGCAACGGAGATCGGCTCTGCTTATTTGAATAAGTAATCGACTCTTGAAATATCTCCTACTATCTCTCCACTTTATCTAGAAAGGAGATCTTAACAAATTTTCAAGATAAAGGGAATGATCATCCACCATCAAAGGTGGAACTACTCTAAAGGTGGTTATCTTTCTACTATAAATACACTGACAAAATCTCAGGTATATTCAAGATCCAATCTACCAAAAACCTGCTTAAACTCTTACTAACTTTAGCACCAGATTCTATTGTAGGTACCACTCCTCACCTCATCACGAGAAACTCGGACGGTGGCACCTCGGCTCCAACACAAGTCGAATGCTGCATCAAAAGGTGTCTGGACCTTACGTCCAGGCCTAAAAGAAATCTAGTTTCAGATAACCCTTGGAACATTGGTGCCGTTGCCATAGACCTGGAAGTTTACATCCACATATGACAGACAACTCGTATGAAGACGGTCATACAGCATCTGAGTCGGAACCAGAGCCCCACAATGACGACCTAATGCTTGCACTACCTCCACCCCGAGAGAGAACAAATGCCCCCCACGGTGAAGGAACGTCAGAAAACCATCATCCATGATGGATTCACTCGGAAGTCCACCCACCTGAAGATGAAGAACCTCCACATCCGATAGAGATCTTAGGGTTAGTTCACGGCCATCAGGGCCAATTGGAACAACTCGAGCAAGAGGATGAATGACAACGAGAAGCAGAGAGAGAATTACAAAAAAAGAACGACGACGGAAAGAGTTGGAGGAGAGGCTCTCGAGTTAGAAGCTTATCTTCAGAGACAGAGCAATCGGGCAGATCGGGAGAAAATCCCTCTTGGAGGGGAAGATCCGTTCGTTGAAGAGATCATGCGAGCTAGGGTTCCTAGAAATTTTAAGACCCCCGACATGGATCTCTATGATAGAACGACCAACCTGAAGCATCTCCTCAATAATTTCAAAAGCCGGATGTACCTAGCTGATACTTCCAATGCGACTCGTTGCAAGGCCTTCCCAACAACACTGATTAAAACAAGAAGTCGGAGAGATACTCCGAAATTATACGGAGAGATTCAATAAAACCTACTTGAAAATACAAAATTTACCTCCTGAAGCAGTAATAATAGGTTTAGTTAACGGCCTTAAAGAAGGCTCGTTCTCCCAATCCAAATCTAAGTGACACCCGACTTCCTTGTATGAAGTATAAGAGCGGGCAGAAAAGTATATCAATATGGAGGAGAATTTTCGACTTTGAGAACTATCCCCGAGGCGAAATTTGTCCTGCCAAGCTTGGGACAAGGAGAAAGAAGCTAAGAAAAAGGAAGAATACAACTCGGAAAGGTCTCGAAGATACCACAACTACACCCGACTCCAGGTTTTTCTCGTAGATATTTACAGGGAGATATTTCACACTAAAAAGCTTCCATCTCCTCGGTCCATCAAACACAAAACGGCTAGAAGTCGGACAGCATATTGCGAGTACCACAAACTATATGGGCATTAAAGAATGTCATAGAAAAGTTGACCAAAGAAGGACGACTAGAAAAGTACCTAGCCAAGAGGTTAGACGACCAAAGAAAGAGGAAAAGAGATGATGCTGACGGAGGATGGCGAGATCGACTCCCACAAATTCCTGAGAGACACATACACATGATAATGGAAGGCTTGTAGGAGGAAGAATCACTAAATCCTCACATAAAAGGCATCTTAAAAAAGTATACCAAATCGAAAAATACAATAGAGCTTCTAATTTACCCACAATCTCGTTCACCAAAGAGGATGCACAAGGGGTGACACCTGGTCACGACGACCTAGTAGTAATAACAATGATCACTGCTAATGCAAATCTCCATAGAACTTTGATGGACCAAGGGAGTTTGGCGGATATACTATTCAAGCCCACTTTCGACAATCTCGGGCTAGAAGAAAAGGATTTGAAGGCGTATCTCGACAACCTTTTTAGTTTAGAGGACACACCGATCCGACCTCTTGGATTCATCTCATTATACACCACCTTTGGTAAAGGCACGAGGTCAAGAACGTTAACCGTTAACTACATTGTGGTCGACGTTATGTCCGCTTATAATGCCTTAATAGGTCGGACTACTTTAAATTGACTAGCTGCATTTATCTTTACACCCCACCCAGGGACGGACTCAAGGAGGGGGGGACACTACAAAAAAAAGGGTTAAAATGGCATGGAGATTAAGGGGGTTTTAAAGAACCGTCATATTATCGAGTCATTATGGCAATTTTTTCTGCTGCCGTAATTGGCTTTATATATTTTGGCGGTTCTGGTGATTATGGCGGTTTTGAACCGCCATTTTCACACGCATATAAAAAGAAAAAAATTACAATCCCTGGCTCATTCAACGCCGTTCTTCCTTCTAGCTAGGGCTTCTATCCTCTCTGAACATACAACACTCTCATTTCTTCAGTGTAAAGAAGCTCTCCGACAACGCCTTCTTCCTTCTAGGGCTTCTCCTCTCTCCGCCGGTTACGATCTCTCCAGGTACCTCTCCCTCTCAAGTTAAACTGAAACTGAAACCGAAATGCTATTTTCGTACATAGAGAAGCCAAAATCGAAAATGATGCTGTTTTATTTTTGCACAAAATTCCGGCGAGAGGCAAGGCTCTAGTGGCTACTGACATCAGCATTTCGATTCCAGAAGGCACCGATTTCTTTGTTTTTGTTTGGGTTAGGATTTGAAAATTGCTTTTGGTGCTGATTTTTGGGGGGTTTTTATTTCTCTGCAGCTCTGTTAGGGATTTTTGGGTCTTCCGTTGAAGCATTGGATTGACGTTGGTGCGGGGGTGATTGACGACGATCTCAGGTCTTCTTTCGCTTACTTCTATTAACGTGTGTCTCTCTCTCTGAACTCAGATCTTCTATTGCTTACTTCTATTAAGGTGTTTCTCTGATCTCCGATCTCAGATCTCAGATCTCAGAAAAAACTGCTCCAATCTCAATTTCTCTATTTGCCTCTTTGGTTCTTTTTTGGTTCTTTTAAGCAAAGCTATAAATGAGTAATCTCTTTAGTTGTTTAGCTCTGTTGCCGTTCCTCTGTTCAATGTTTTTGCATTAGCTCTGTTCAATATTTAATTAAAGCCCTAAAATAGCAGTGAAAAGAAGCACTTAGACACATTAGTGTATGCTGTAGTCCTTGTTTCATTTCAGTCTCAGGTCATCAACATCAAACATGTAGTGCAGCTCATTATTTGATTAACATGTCCTTACACTTAGATTTGATTAACATGTTGTAGTCCTTGTTTCATTTTATTCCTTCTACTTCTTTTAGGCTGGCTGTCTTGGACTTTCTTTTTTTTATATTTATTTTTGAACAATTTTAGTAGAATGGCTGTTGACTCTTGTTATTGGAATGGCTGTTAACTCTTGTTATTACTCTAGTTAATATTTTTTAAATATTTGTAATAGTTGCTGGTTGAGTTTTGAAAGCAAAAAAGAGGGAGAGCGCTCTTTTCGCCATTTAGCCACCTTCACCACTCTCTGCAAAAGATTTGTGATTGTTAATCATTACTCATTCTTTTTAATCTTCTCTCTCTCCTTCTTTTTCATCCTTTAATTTCCAAATAACAGTTTATTTCTTTATTTTTTCCCCTCGCTTATTACTTTCTGTTTTTATCATTCTTCTCAATAGTACAATGTTTTAGTTTCATCATTTCACCACCAAAAAATGAAAGAAAGAAAGATAATATGTAATTTGGGAGAATATTTTTCAGAAAAAATAAAAATAATAATAATAATAGAAGAAGTGAGAGTTACTTAGAAGAAAAAGAAAAACAATGGGTTCGATTCGGACGATGGTGATGATAATGTTATACTTTTCATCGATTTTCATGTAAAATTAGATTAGTTAGAACAAAATTGATTATGGATGGTCGTGGTTTATATGTAAAAGAAGATTTTTTCTTTGAGAAAAAATTCACCACTTTTTTGTTATTTTGATGTGTGTATTGGACACTGGTTGAGCTATTTCTTTGATTTTGGACTTGCTTCTTAGGCACTTAGAACCATTTTGTTTTGCAGTTTGGGAACTAGTTTATGAGGCAATAACTGAACTATGTTTGCTTTGTTTTGCTTACTTCTATTTAGTTCTCTTTATTTCTCAAGCAAAAGGAAGCAACTCAAGTAGTGTAAAGGTGTTATTCAAATTGTGTGTGTTTTTTCTTCTGAAGTTGATATGTTTTGCTACTCAATTTTGTCATGAGTTGTTGAAATATGAGTGATTATGTTGCAGTTTGTGTAGTATGTTGCAGTTTGTGTTATCCAACTATATTTAACTCAATTTTGTAGAATTCTGCACTCAAGGTTCATATCTTCTTCATTATTAGGTAACTTTCTTTTTCCTCTGCTGAATTATTTTGAGTATGCTTCTCTGTCTTGACTCTTGACCTTAAAGGGTAATCAAATATCTTTTCTTTTTGTGCTGTGTTTTACTTCCTGGTGTTGGTGATGGTGAAAATTTAAGAAATTAAGCTCTGATATGAGTCTAGTAATAAAACTTGCAACTAGCTTCCAAACTTTGCTTATTCTATTTTGAGTGTAAACCTGGTATGATATTATTCTAAGACTATTTCTTATTCTATTTATTCTATTTTTCATTTTTCTGCAGGAGGACATTGATGAATTCAGCGATGTTGATGAACTATACAGCTCATTGCCTTTAGATAAGATCTTGTTACAATCCCCCCCGGGCTATCTAAGGTATTTGTTTGCTCACGATTGTTTTGTTGCAAGTATACAAGGGATCATTCAGTAATACATATTGAAGCATATGTAGATTCAATTTACCACATTGGATCATTGATTAATTTTTCACGTTAGCAAATTTTGCTGGATTCCTTGCTGGGCTATGCAGTTTATGATGGTAATGTATTATAGAAGTCTAACATTTAATTGATGGGTGATGCGGATTTTAATTTCGGAAATGGTTAACTCTTTACAAGATACCCTCTATGAACCTCTTAATTGTGGGTAGCAACTGTGGCTATCACATGTATGTAACACTCTTGTCTTCCTAAACTGCACACTTTTATTCAATCTAATGCGCTCTCAGCTGCAAATCATTCATCTTTGCCAACCAAGTGAGGATGACTCGGAGGCAGTTTTTAAATCCCTTCTTAAAATTGGCATTTTCCATTTGATAGCAATTGATCTAACTGAAAGATGCCTAGTAGATGTAATTTACTCCATATGACAATGTAATCATCATTAACTCCATATGATCATTAACCTCCTGCAATTTGAGATGCACAAAATTATAATTTGCAAAGAAGCTTAGAAAACAACTATTGTTGCTTCAGAAGTTTTTAACTCCGTTAAGAAAGTGTTTTTCCTATGGCTGTACTAAGTATTTCCCTTTCTAGTGTTTACTCGGGCACTGTAGCAGGAGCTCCCGAGGCTTTTTTCAATGATATACCTGCTATCTCTGTTTTATATGACTGGTATATACGCTTCTGTGGCTAAATTACTTTATTTATCCTGGATATTTATTTCTGGGTGAAGTTTGCAACCATTTTTTTAGCTTATAATTGTAACGAGCTGCAGAATCAATGTCTAAATGTAATATCATTAAGGGTCAAGCATATTATGAGCTATTCCAATAATCTATGTTCTAACTTCTATGTCCTACTAAAATGAGCAACAACTTTTTATTTGATCATTTGGAATCTGTGGTACACGCAGGGTTAAGGGAAAGAGTAATGTACATGACTTCATTCTTGCTGCACAAGCATGCATACCTATCATAAGTGCTGTACTGGTTGAGATAAAGAACCAAAGTAATGTTATGACGATTTTTGCAATATGTGTTTCATATGTGACAAATGGATAACATGTTATACTCTGCTGATCTTATTTTTCTAGAAAGTTATATTTTTCTACCCAGTTAATATAATAATAAATTCTTTTATTTAATTTTTTATATATAATTAATTAATTTATATATAAAATATTTATTTATTTATTTAATACATTTTATTATAATTAATTTATATATAAAAGGTGCTGGTGCATTTGCAGGTAAATGCCATGTATTGTTGGCTATCATCATCAACTTCAATATAGCAGCCACTTGCTTTTCACTTCGGATACAAAGGTCTTAAAATGTAATCTTTATCTTCAGTTTCTTTAATTTATATTTTATAATATCTACTAATATTATTTGTACCATTTGTGTATTATGTTAAAAAAAAGTTATGTATTTATTTGTTTAGTTGGTTACTTTCAGATATACGATATTATGAATTATTTTATGTTTGACTAAATATATAAATAAGTCATTTAATAACTTACAATATTATTTTCACGTTTTTATGAAAATAACCGCTATTTATTTATTGTCCCAAGACTAGCTTAATTTATATTAAATCGAGTTTAACTCATGAGTTCATGTCAATTCAAAGAGTTTTTTTTTTTTGTAATTGAACTTTTTGTTTTGGACTAAATACGGGTCATATTAGTTATTCAACTAATAACAAATTTATTGATAAGTGTAGCTTGTTTAATTAGTTAATTACTAACAAATTCTTTTATTTAATTTTTTTATATATAATTAATTAATTTATATATAAAATATTTATTTATTTATTTAATGCATTTTATTATAACCTTATGCATTCACATGCATGTCTGAAAGTGTGTCAATTATTTTCTAGACTTCTACTACTATTTATTATTTAATATTTAATTTCTCTCTCTCCTTAATTCTCTTTCTCTTTCTCTTTTTTTATAAATTATAATTTTTTTTGTCTCTTTCTATCTTGTAGAAAAAAATTAATTTGCATATATACCACTACTTGAGAAGGAAAAGTTCACAAAGCCATTGCTACAGCCACAAATTAATTTGTCAATTATCCTCTTTTTTTTTTTCTTTTGATGTGAAATAATTGTAAACAGTGGAAAGGATGCTACTAATGCAGGAAACAGTGGATTAATCTCTGCTTGATTAGTAGTGTTGCTGAGTTTGTTATAGCATTCAAGCTCTCGTGTATTTGTTGACAATCCATGTTGAAAGAAGTCATTACTATAGTCTGATTGAGATAATAATAGACCAGTAGGGTTTGATTGTGATCTATATTCTTCACTTTTCAAGCCAAAAGGTTCTACAGTTTGAAGGATGTTTGACCCGTTAAGATAAGAATTATTGAAGCTGGGGTTTCCTAAAGGGAAATTAGGGTTATTCCCCATGTTAAGAAATGTGTTGCCGTTCATGATTTGCAACAGATTTTGCAACAGTTGTAGTTGGGCTAATTGAGAAGTAGCATCTCCTTGTAGAGCAATATTAGGGTTTCTCCCCCAAGTAGTAGTGTTCATATTCATCATAGAATTCCCTCTTTTTTTTTCCTTTTGATGTGAAATAATTGTAAACTGTTCATGAATACTTTTGATCTCCAAAACAAGTTAAGATTCGGTCATGGTCACTATTAGCTATTTGAATGTACTTTTGAGTGAAATAATTGTAAACTGTTCATGAATACAGATTTTGACTTCCTGTTCTGATTTTGTTGTAAATTATAATTGATTAACAAAAAGTGAAAAAAAAAGATTTATCAATGTTTGTGGTATATAGGCATAAGTAGGAAGCAGCTAATGGTAATAGGTGAGCATGAGCATGTGTTATTGCTGGTTGTTGACTAAGGGTTGTTATTGCTGTTATTGCTTTGTTTGAAAATGATTCTATACATCAGTGAATAGAAAGATCTTAAGGCTTCATTCTTTGTCGCTGCTATGGTTAACAAGCACATGGGAAAGCTAATTAACAACTAGCACTAGTAGTATTATTAGTAACATTTTATATGTATTTTTTAGATGAATTCAAATTCATAATTATCCACTTATTATTAATATATGCCTTTTTCTTGTATTTCTTGTGCTCATAATAATTATATTTTTGTTGTAGGGATTGGATCAGGAGAGTGAGATTTCATCACCAAAAGAGTTAGGAAGTAGGTCTTCTGGAGCAAGCAACAAGGAAGCATGACCTTGCTTGATATGTTAAGACGTATATTAAGGATTATATGTTAAGACAATTATAAGTCAGAATTAGTCAATGCTTGTTAAGGATTATTTTGATACTTTGTTTTTTGGATTATGACATTTCAATTATGACTTGGATTATGACTTTTGGATCATGTATGAATTAAAAATCATCTTATGATGTTTGATTTATGGCTATACCTTTTGGTTATTATGAGATTTTTAAGTGAGTTTCGAAAATATCACTTTAAATTAGTAGTTTCAATCTTATTTTAAAAAGCATAAAATTGTCATCATAATTAGGTACAAACGGCGGTTAGAAACTCCCGTTTTAAATGAAAACGATGCCATTATACGCTGGTAAAAATGGCGGTTAAAAACTGCCATTTTAAACGAAAATGATGCCATTATATTTTGGTAAAAATGGCGGTTAGAAACTGTCATTTTAAACACACAAGATGCCATTATAACATGGTAAAAATGGCAGTTATCATGGGGAAAAACGGCGGTTTCTAACCGCCATTTTAAACAGAAGAGATGCCACAACATCCTGGTAAAAACGGCGGCTGTTCAAAAACCGCCATTTTATGCGGAAATAATGGCGGTTACAAACCGCCATTTTAACCTTCAAAAACCACCGTATTATCCACAGGTTATTATGGCGGTTTTCTGAAAACCGCCGTAATAACCAGAATGGCACCCAGAATAACGGCGTTTCTTGGAGGCGCCAGTTTTGGTCATAATGACGGTTATAACCGCCGTAATTACCCAAAATAACCGCCATTTTAACCTTTTTTTTTGTAGTGGGAGTAGTGGCCTTGGCCCTCCTCCAACAAATTTTAAACTCATATATTTTTATAATAGATGCATTATATAGAGTCAAATTTAATAGTATAGTAATAATAAAAAGAATTAGTATTCTTTATGTATTAGAGTTTAAATTTCTCTACATATATTTATATTATTTATATTTTTTATTTGATTTAAAATTCTTTTTACATTTATTCTTTTAAAATTAATTTTAACATCCATAATCATATAAAAAATACTTTAATATTATTTATAATAATACTATTTTTTTTAATTGGCAATTTAGTTATTTTTTTTTATTATTTTTCTATTATTTTTACCCCTATTATTATATAAAAATACTTTAGTATATTTTAAATTCACATAACAAAATTGTTAGTGAATTAATTTATATTATTTATATCATATTTTATAATGATATAAAATATAAAAATTTAACTTGTTGCACATAAATACTTACTAAAGTAAATTAATTAACAAAATATTTAAAAATAGATAATTTTATATTTTATTAGATGTAAAATCATAAAAAAATACGGAAAAAATTAATTATAATTATATCTATTATCAAATATATGACATTATATTTGATTATACAAGATTTTAATTTTCGGCCCTTCCATTGTTAGATTCCTGGATCCGTTCTTGACCCCACCTATGTATGAAGTTCCCAACCGCAAAAAGGATCACTACTATAAAGGGAGACCAAAAGCTAGCAAGAAAATGCTACAATAAAAGTCTCAACTTAAGAGGCAATACAGGTGGCAAAGAAGTCAATACTATTGAGCTCAGTAGTGTCCGAGTTCAGGAAGAGCTATGTCTCCAACCTGACGAAAAGATAGAAAAAGTACAAATTGAAGATCATGTTGGAAAGACAACGAGTATAGGGGCTAACCTGGATGAAGGTCTAAAGGCATAACTCGTTGATCTCTTACAAAGGAACTCCGACCTCTTTACTTGAAAAGCCTCCGATATGCCTGGTATAGATCCCGACCTCATGTCTCACAAGCTCACCGTTTATCCAGGATCTCGACCTGTTCAACAAAAGCGGCGGAAGCTCAGCCCTGAAAGGACACAGGTCATGGAAGAACAGATCCAAGCCTTATTAGAAGCCGAAAAATGGAGGATGTGCATTGATTACACCGACCTCAACAAATCTTATTCCAAGTATCCTTACCCTCTCTCCAGCATTGATGCCCTGGTTGACTCGGCCTCAGGGTATAGATATCTGTCCTTTGTGGACAATCAAATTTCGATGTACAAATTGGACCAGAAAAAGACTTTTTTCATCACTTTTAAGGCTAACTATTGTTACGTAGTAATGCCTTTTGGATTAAAGAATGCTTGAGCCACATACCAACGACTAATGAATAAGGTGTTTTTCTCTGACCTGGAAAAACTCATGGAAGTATATATGGACGATATGCTCGTCAAGACCAGGGACGACCTTACTCTTTTGTCCGACCTCACCTAGGTGTTCTCCATAATAAGGAAACATGGGATGAGATTGAACCCTTTAAAATGCACTTTCGCAATAGAGGTCAGGAAGTTCTTAGGTTTTATGCTCACTCAAAAAGGCATAGAGGCCTATCCAGAAAAATGCATAGCAATGTTAGAGATGAAAAGTCCGACTTACCTCAAATAAGTCCAGCAACTTAATGAAAAGTTGACCGCGTTGTCTAGATTCTTAGCAGGGCCATTGATGAGCGGATAATTTATACGCTTTTTGACATTGTTTTTAGTATGCTTTTTAGTAGGATCTAGTTGCTTTTAGGGATGTTTTCATTAGTTTTTATGTTAAATTCACATTTCTGGACTTTACTATGAGTTTGTGTATTTTTCTATGATTTCAGGTATTTTCTGGCTGAAATTGAAGGACTTGAGCAGAAATCAGATTCAGAGGTTGAAGAAGGACTGCTGATGCTGTTGGATTCTGATCTCCTTGCACTCAAAGTAGATTTTCTGGAGCTACAGATCTCGAAATGGTGCGCTTCTAATTGCGTTGGAAAGTAGACATCCAGGGCTTTCCAGCAATATATAATAGTCCATACTTTGGCCAAGAATAGATGACGTAAACTGGCGTTCAACGCCAGCTTTCTACCCAAATCTGGCGTCCAGCGCCAGAAAAGGAGCCAAAACCAGAGTTGAACGCTCAAACTGGCACAAAAGCTGGCGTTCAACTCTAAGGAGGACCTCTACACGTGCAACACTCAAGCCCAGCCCAAACACACACCAAGTGGGCCCCGGAAGTGGATTTATGCATCAATTACTTACTCATGTAAACCCTAGTAGCTAGTTTATTATAAATAGGACCTCTTACTATTGTATTAGGTATCTTTGATCAGCTTTTGATCTTTGATCAATTGTATGCTATCTTAGATCACAATAGGGGGCTGGCCATCTCGGCCATGCCTGGACCTTCACTTATGTATTTTTAACGGTAGAGTTTCTACACTCCATAGATTAAGGTGTGGAGCTCTGCTGTTCCTCAAAGATTAATGCAAAGTACTACTGTTTTCTATTCAATTCATCTTATTTCTCTTCTAAGATATCCATTCGCACCCAAGAACATGATGAAGGTGATGATTATGTATGACGCTCATCACCATTCTCCCCTATGAACGCGTGCCTGACAAACACTTCTGTTCTACATGAAATAAGCTAGAATGAATATCTCTTAGATCTCCTAACCAGAATCTTCGTGGCGTAAGCTAGAATGATGGCGGCATTCAAGAGAATCCAGAAAGTCTAAACCTTGTATGTGGTATTCCGAGTAGGATTCAATGATTGAATGACTGTGACGAGCTCCTAACTCGCGATTGCAGGGCGTTAGTGACAGATGCAAAAGGATAGTAAATCCTATTCCAGCATGATCGAGAACCGACAGATGAATAGCCGTGCCGTGACAGGGTGCGTGAGCATATTATTCACTGAGAGGATAAGATGAAGCCATTGGCAAGGGTGATGCCTCCAGACGATTAGCTGTGCCGTGACAGGGCATTGGATCATTTTCCCGAGAGATGACCGAAAGTAGCCATTGACAGTGGTGATGTATCACATAAAGCCAGCCATGGAAAGGAGTAAGACGGATTGGATGAAGATAGCAGGAAAGCAGAGGTTCAGAGGAACGAAAAGCATCTCCATTCGCTTATCTGAAATTCCTACCAATGATTTACATAAGTATTCCTATCCCTATTCTATTAATTATTATTCGAAAACTCCATAATTATTTTATATCCGTCTGACTGAGATTTACAAGGTGACCATAGCTTGCTTCATACCAACAATCTCCGTGGGATTCGACCCTTACTCACGTAAGGTATTACTTGGACGACCCAGTGCACTTGCTGGTTAGTTGTATCGAAGTTGTGAACCATGGTATTGGCACCATGTTCTTGGCGCCATTGCCAGGGAAAGAAAGAGCCATGAATTTTACATAATTAAAGTGTAATCACGATTACGCGTACCAAGTTGCTCACGTTGCCAGGGATTGTTCGAGCCTGGACATCACAATTTCGTGCACCAAGTTTTTGGCGCCGTTGCCGGGGACTTAATTGTTCCTGTTTGGCGCCAAGAATCGTCTGAGATCCCAATCCCGGCAACAACACCAAGTTTTTGGTGCCGTTGCCGGGGATTGTTCGAGTTTGGACAACTGACGGTTCATCTTGTTGCTCAGATTAGGTAATTTTCTTTTTGTTTTTTTTTAAAAAAATTTTCAAAAATATTTCAAAAATTTCTCATCTGTTTTCGAAAAAAAAAATAATAATAATAAAAATGTTTTCAAAAATATATTTTTCTTCAGAATTTTTAAGAATGAATTCTAGTGTTTCATGATGATTTGTTGAATCCTGGCTGGCTGTAAGCCATGTCTAATTTTTGGACTGGGGTTTCAACTTACCATCATAAATGAAGAGATTCTCACACACTTAGTTGCTCTATACATGAAAAGTATCCATATCTGCTGAAGCTTGGCTGGCCATTGGCCATGTCTAGTGTTTTGGACTGGAGCTTTCATTGAAAGCTTGGCTGGCTAGTGAGCCATGTCTAATTCCTGGACTGAAGCTTTAGACTAACATGGCAAGATTCCTGGAATTCATATTAAAAAATTTTGGAATCCTTATTTTTCTTTTTCATATAATTCTCGAAAAAAATCCAAAAAAAATTAGAAAATCATAAAAATCAAAAACATTTTTTGTGTTTCTTGTTTGAGTCTTGAGTCATATCATAAGTTTGGTGTCACTTGCATATGCATCTTGCATTTTTTCGAAAATATCATGCATTCATAGTGTTCTTCATGATCTTCAAGTTGTTCTTGGTAAGTCTTCTTGTTTGATCTTGATGTTTTCATGTTTTGTGTCTTTTCTTGTTTTTCATATGCATTCTTGAATTCTTAGTGTCTAAGCATTAAAGAATTCTAAGTTTGGTGTCTTGCATGTTTTCTTTGCATTAAAAATTTTTCAAAATTGTGTCTATGATGTTCATCTTGACATTCATAGTGTTCTTGGTGTTCATCTTGACATTCATAGCATTCTTGCATGCATTCATTGTTTTGATCTAAAAATTTCATGCATTGCATAATTTTCATATTTTTCATAAAAATTTCAAAAATCAAAAAAATATCTTTCCCTTTTTCTCCCATCAAATTCGAAAATTGAGTTGACTTTTCAAAAATTTTAAAAAAATCAAGGTTGTTTCTTATGAGTCAAATCAAATTTTCAATTTGAAAATCTTATCTCTTTCAAAATCTTTTTCAAAAATCAAATCTTTTTCAAAATTCTTAGTTATTTTCGAAAATTCCAAAAATATTTTTCAAAAATCTTTTTCTTATTTTTATATCAAATTTTCGAAAATAACATAATCAATTAATGTTTTGATTCAAAAATTTGAAGTTTGTTACTTGCTTGTTAAGAAAGATTCAAACTTTAAGTTCTAGAATCATATCTTGTGATTTCTTATGAATCAAGTCATTAATTGTGATTTTAAAAATCAAATCTTTTTCAAAAACTAATTCCTATCATATCTTTTCAAAAATATCTTCTTATCTTATCTTTTTCAAAAATATCTTTTCAAAATATCTTTTCTAACTTCCTAACTTCTTATCTTTTCAAAATTTGTTTCAACTAACTAACTAACTTTTTGTTTGTTTCTTAACTTTTTCAAAACTACCTAACTAACTCTCTCTCTCTAATTTTCGAAAATATCTCCCCCTTTTTCAAAAATTTCTTTTTAATTAACTAATTATTTTTATTTTTATTTTTGATTTCAAAAATTTTCGAAAAAAATACTAAACATTTTTCAAAATCTATTTTCAAAAATCACTAACTCTTTTTCAAAATAATTTTCGAAAATTTTCCCTCCCTCATCTTACTCTATTTATTCATTCATATCCTAACATCTCATCTCACATCTCTACCATCTTCACAGTTGTGTTTCTTCCATTATATTACATTCCTTGTCTCCCCCTCTTCTTCTACTCACACAGAGATCCCTATACTGTGGTATAAAGGATCTCTATTATTATTATTATTTTTCTGTGCCTTCTTCTTTGTCATATGAGCAGGAGCAAGGATAAGAACATTCTTGTGGAAGCAGATCCAGAACCTGAAAGGACTCTGAAGAGAAAATTAAGAGAAGCTAAATTACAACAATCCAGAGATAACCTTTCAGAAATTTTCGAACAGGAAAAGGAGATGGCAGCCGAAAATAATAATAATGTAAGGAAGATGCTTGGTGACTTTACTGCACCTAATTCCAATTTACATGGAAGAAGCATCTCCATTCCTGCCATTGGAGCAAACAACTTTGAGCTGAAACCTCAATTAGTTTCTCTGATGCAGCAGAACTGCAAGTTTCATGGGCTTCCATCTGAAGATCCTTTTCAGTTCTTAACTGAATTCTTGCAGATATGTGATAATGTTAAGACTAATGGAGTAGATCCTGAAGTCTACAGGCTCATGCTTTTTCCTTTTGCTGTAAGAGACAGAGCTAGATTATGGTTGGATTCTCAACCCAAAGATAGCCTGAACTCTTGGGATAAGCTGGTCACGGCTTTCTTAGCCAAGTACTTTCCTCCTCAAAAGCTGAGCAAGCTTAGAGCTGATGTTCAAACCTTCAGACAAAAAGAAGGTGAATCCCTCTATGAAGCTTGGGAAAGATATAAACAGTTGACCAAAAAGTGTCCTTCTGACATGCTTTCAGAATGGACCATCCTGGATATATTCTATGATGGTTTATCTGAGCTATCAAAGATGTCACTGGACACTTCTGCAGGTGGATCCATTCACCTAAAGAAAACGCCTGCAGAAGCTCAAGAACTCATTGACATGGTTGCTAATAACCAGTTCATGTACACTTCTGAAAGGAATCCTGTGAATAATGGGACGCCTATGAAGAAGGGAGTTCTTGAGGTTGATACTCTGAATGCCATATTGGCTCAGAATAAAATATTGACTCAGCAAGTCAATATGATCTCTCAGAGTCTGAATGGAATGCAAGCTGCATCCAACAGTACTCAAGAGGCTTCTTCTGAAGAAGAAGCCTATGATCCTGATAACCCTGCAATAGCAGAGGTAAATTACTTAGGTGAACCTTATGGAAACACCTATAACTCAACATGGAGAAATCATCCAAATTTCTCATGGAAGGATCAAAAGCCCCAACAAGGCTTTAATAATGGTGGAAGAAACAGGTTTAGCAATAGCAAGCCTTTTCCATCATCAACTCAGCAACAGACAGAGAACTCTGAACAAAATGCTTCTAATTTAGCAAATCTAGTCTCTGATCTATCTAAGGCCACTATAAGTTTCATGAATGAAACAAGGTCTTCCATTAGAAATCTGGAAGCACAAGTGGGCCAGCTGAGTAAAAGGATCACTGAAATCCCTCCTAGTACTCTCCCAAGCAATACAGAAGAGAACCCAAAAGGAGAGTGCAAGGCCATTGACATAAGCACCATGGCCGAACCTGTAAGGGAAGGAGAGGACGTGAATCCCAAGGAGGAAGACCTCCTGGGACGTTCAGTGACCAATAAGGAGCTTCCCTCTGAGGAATCAAAGGACTCTAAGGCTCATCTAGAGACCATAGAGATTCTATTGAACCTCCTTATGCCCTTCATGAGCTCTGATGAGTATTCCTCTTCTGAAGAGAATGAGGATGTTACTGAAGAGCAAACTGCCAAGTTTCTTGGTGCAATCATGAAGCTGAATGCCAAATTATTTGGCATTGATACTTGGGAAGTTGAACCTCCCTTGTTCATCAATGAACTGAGTGATCTGGATCAACTGACATTACCTCAGAAGAGACAGGATCCTGGAAAGTTCATAATACCCTGTACCATAGGCACTATGATCTTTAAAGCTCTGTGTGACCTTGGTTCAGGAATAAACCTCATGCCCCTCTCTGTAATAGAGAAACTGGGAATCTATGGGGTGCAAGCTGCTAAAATCTCACTAGAGATGGCAGACAGCTCAAGAAAACAGGCTTATGGACAAGTAGAGGACGTGTTAGTAAAGGTTGAAGGCCTTTACATCCCTGCTGATTTCATAGTCCTGGATACTGGAAAGGAAGAGGATGAATCCATCATCCTAGGAAGACCTTTCCTGGCCACAGCAAGAGCTGTGATTGATGTTGACAGAAGTGAAATATTCCTTCAATGGAATGAGAACTCCCTTGTGTTTAAAACTCAAGGATCTCCCTCTGCAACCATGGAGAGGAAGCAGAAAAAGCTTCTCTCCAAGCAGAATCAACCAGAGCCCCCACAGTCAAACTCTAAGTTTGGTGTTGGGAGGCCACAACCAAACTCTAAGTTTGGTGTTGGAGAGTCTCAACAAAGCTCTGCACATCTGTGAGGCTCCATGAGAGCTCACTGTCAAGCTATTGACATTAAAGAAGCGCTTGTTGGGAGGCAACCCAATGTTTATCTAATTCTTATTTTTATTGTTTTTCATGTTTTCTTAGGTTCATGATCATGTGGAGTCACAAAATAAATATAAAAATTGAAAACGGAATCAAAAACAGCAGAAGAAAAATCACACCCTGGAGGAGCATCTGTCTGGCGTTCAGCGCCAGAACAGAGCATGGTTCTGGCGCTGAACGCCCAAAATGGGCAGCTTCTGGGCGCTGAACGCCAGAACAGGCATGGTTCTGGCGTTCAACGCCAGAAATGGCACACAAATGGGCGTTGAACGCCCAAAATGGCCACCAGCCTGGCGCTGAACGCCCAGAGTTGGGCACAAAGGCATTTTTACATGCCTAATGGGTGCAGGGATGTAAATCCTTGAACGCCTCAGGATATGTGGACCCCACAGGATCCACTCAGGATCTGTGGACCCCACAGGATCCCCACCTACCTCCACTCACTTCTTCTCACCACTCTCTTTCACACAACCCCATAAATACTCTTCCCCAAAAACCCTTCACCAATCACCTCAAACTCTCTTCCCCATCACCTCTTCACCACTCACATCCATCCACTCTTCCCCATAAACCTACCTCATAAACTCCACCTACCTTCAAAATTCAAAACCAATTTCCCACCCAAACTCACCCATATGGCCGAACCTTAACCCTCCTCCCTTCCCTATATAAAGACCTCCATTCTTCATCAAATTCACACAACACACCCCTCTACACTCCTCTTGGCCGAAACCACATCTCCCTCTCCCTCTCCATATTTCTTCTTCTTCTTCTTCTATTCTTTTGTTTATTGCTCGAGGGCGAGCAATATTCTAAGTTTGGTGTGGTAAAAGCATAAGCTTTTTGTTTTTCCATTACCATTGATGGCACCTAAGACCGGAGAATCCTCTAGAAAGGGGAAGGGGAAGATAAAAGCTTCCACCTCCGAGTCATGGGAGATGGAAAGGTTCATCTCCAAAGCCCATCAAGACCACTTCTATGATGTTGTGGCCAAGAAGAAGGTGATCCCCGAGGTCCCTTTCAAACTCAAAAGAAATGAGTATCCGGAGATCCGACATGAAATTCAAAGAAGAGGTTGGGAAATTCTAACAAATCCTATCCAACAAGTCGGCATCGTAATGGTTCAAGAGTTCTATGCTAATGCATGGATCACCAAGAACCATGATCAAAGTAAGAACCCGGATCCAAAGAACTATGTTACAATGGTTCGGGGGAAATACTTAGATTTTAGTCCGGAAAATGTGAGGTTGGCGTTCAACTTGCCAAACATGGAGGAAAACGCACGCCCCTACACAAGGAGAGTCAACTTTGATCAAAGATTGGACCAAGTCCTTATGGACATATGTGTAGAAGGAGCTCAATGGAAGGTTGACTCCAAAGGCAAGCCGGTTCAACTAAGAAGATTGGACCTCAAGCCTATAGCTAGAGGATGGTTGGAGTTCATTCAGTGCTCAATCATTCCCACTAGCAACCGGTCTGAAGTTACTATAGACCGGGCCATCATGATCCATAGCATCATGATTGGAGAAGAGGTGGAAGTTCATGAGATTATACCTCAAGAACTCTACAAGGTGGCTGACAAGTCCTCCACTATGGCAAGGTTAGCCTTCCCTCACCTCATTTGCCATCTATGTTACTCAGCTGGAGCTTTCATAGAAGGAGACATTCCTATTAAGGAAGAGAAGCCCATCACTAAGAAAAAGATGGAGCAAGCAAGAGAGCCCATTCATGGAGCTCAAGAGGCGCAGGAAGCTCATCACCATGAGATCCCGAAGATGCCTCAAATGCACTTTCCTCCACAAAACTATTGGGAGCAAATCAACACCTCCCTAGAAGAATTGAGTTCCAATATGGGACAACTAAGGGTGGAAAATCAAGAGCACTCCATCATACTTCATGAAATAAGAGAAGATCAAAAAGCAATGAGGGAGGAGCAACAAAGACAAGGAAGAGACATAGAAGAGCTCAAGGACATCATTGGTTCCTCAAGAAGGAAACGCCACCATCACTAAGGTGGATTCATTCCTTGTTCTTAATTCTTCTGTTTTTCGTTTTCTATGTTATGTGCTTATCTATGTTTGTATCTTCATTACATGATCATTAGTAGTTAGTAACTTTGTCTTAAAGTTATGAATGTCCTATGAATCCATCACCTCTCTTAAATGAAAAATGTTTTAATTCAAAAGAACAAGAAGTACACGAGTTTCGAATTTATCCTTGAACTTAGCTTAATTATATTGATGTGGTGACAATGCTTCTTGTTTTCTGAATGTATGCTTGAACAGTGCGTATGTCTTTTGAAGTTGTTGTTTAAGAATGTTAAATATGTTGGCTCTTGAAAGAATGATGACTAGGAGACATGTTATTTGATAATCTAAAAAATCATAAAAATGATTCTTGAAGCAAGAAAAAGCAGCAAAGAACAAAGCTTGCAGAAAAAAAAAGGGGGGGCGAAAAAAAAATATAGAAAGAAAAAGAAAAAGCAAGCAGAAAAAGCCAAAAGCTCTTAAAACCAAGAGGCAAGAGCAAAAAGCCAATAACCCTTAAAACCAAAAGGCAAAGGCAATTAAAAAGGATCCCAAGGCTTTGAGCATCAGTGGATAGGAGGGCCTAAAGGAATAAAATCCTGGTCTAAGCGGCTAAACCAAGCTGTCCCTAACCATGTGCTTGTGGCGTGTAGGTGTCAAGTGAAAACTTGAGACTGAGCGGTTAAAGTCAAGGTCCAAAGCAAAAGAAGAGTGTGCTTAAGAACCTTGGACACCTCTAATTGGGGACTTTAGCAAAGCTGAGTCACAATCTGAAAAGGTTCACCCAATTATGTGTCTGTGGCATTTATGTATCCGGTGGTAATACTGGAAAACAAAGTGCTTAGGGCCACGGCCAAGACTCATAAAGAAGTTGTGTTCAAGAATCATCATACTGAACTAGGAGAGTCAATAACACTATTCGAAATCTAAAGTTCCTATAGATGCCAATCATTCTGAACCTCAATGGATGAAGTGAGATGCCAAAACTATTCAAGAGGCAAAAAGCTATAAGTCCCGCTCATATGATTGCAGCTATGTTTCATTGATAGTTTGAAATTTATAGTATATTCTCTTCTTTTTATCCTATTTGATTTTCAGTTGGTTGGGGACAAGCAACAATTTAAGTTTGGTGTTGTGATGGGCGGATAATTTATACGCTTTTTGACATTGTTTTTAGTATGTTTTTAGTAGGATCTAGTTACTTTTAGGGATGTTTTCATTAGTTTTTATGTTAAATTCACATTTCTGGACTTTACTATGAGTTTGTGTATTTTTCTGTGATTTCAGGTATTTTCTGGCTGAAATTGAGGGACTTGAGCAGAAATCAGATTCAGAGGTTGAAGAAGGACTGCTGATGCTGTTGGATTCTGACCTCCCTGCACTCAAAGTGGATTTTCTGGAGCTACAGAACTCGAAATCGCGCGCTTCTAATTGCGTTGGAAAGTAGACATCCAGGGCTTTCCAGAAATATATAATAGTCCATACTTTGGCCAAGAATAGACGACGTAAACTGGCGTTCAATGCCAGCTTTCTACCCAAATCTGGCGTCCAGCGCCAGAAAAGGAGCCAAAACCAGAGTTGAACGCCCAAACTGGCACAAAAGCTGGTGTTCAACTCCAAGGAGGACCTCTACACGTGCAACACTCAAGCCCAGCCCAAACACACACCAAGTGGGCCCCGGAAGTGGATTTATGCATCAATTACTTACTCATGTAAACCCTAGTAGCTAGTTTATTATAAATAGGACCTCTTACTATTGTATTAGGTATCTTTGATCAGCTTTTGATCTTTGATCAGTTGTATGCTATCTTAGATCACAATAGGAGGCTGGCCATCTCGGCCATGCCTGGACCTTCACTTATGTATTTTTAACGGTAGAGTTTCTACACTCCATAGATTAAGGTGTGGAGCTCTGCTGTTCCTCAAAGATTAATGCAAAGTACTACTGTTTTCTATTCAATTCATCTTATTTCGCTTCTAAGATATCCATTCACACCCAAGAACGTGATGAAGGTGATGATTATGTATGACGCTCATCACCATTCTCCCCTATGAACGCGTGCCTGACAAACACTTCTGTTCTACATGAAATAAGCTAGAATGAATATCTCTTAGATCTCCTAACCAGAATCTTCGTGGCGTAAGCTAGAATGATGGCGGCATTCAAGAGAATCCAGAAAGTCTAAACCTTGTCTGTGGTATTCCGAGTAGGATTCAATGATTGAATGACTGTGACGAGCTCCTAACTCGCGATTGCAGGGCGTTAGTGACAGACGCAAAAGGATAGTAAATCCTATTCCAGCATGATCGAGAACCGACAGATGAATAGCCGTGCCGTTACAGGGTGCGTGAGCATATTATTCACTGAGAGGATAAGATGAAGCCATTGGCAAGGGTGATGCCTCCAGACGATTAGCTGTGCCGTGACAGGGCATTGGATCATTTTCCCGAGAGATGACCGAAAGTAGCCATTGACAGTGGTGATGTATCACATAAAGCCAGCCATGGAAAGGAGTAAGACGGATTGGATGAAGATAGCAAGAAAGCAGAGGTTCAGAGGAACGAAAAGCATCTCCATTCGCTTATCTGAAATTCCTACCAATGATTTACATAAGTATTCCTATCCCTATTCTATTAATTATTATTCGAAAACTCCATAATTATTTTATATCCGCCTGACTGAGATTTACAAGGTGACCATAGCTTGCTTCATACCAACAATCTCCGTGGGATTCGACCCTTACTCACGTAAGGTATTACTTGGACGACCCAGTGCACTTGCTGGTTAGTTGTATCGAAGTTGTGAACCATGGTATTGGCACCATGTTCTTGGCGCCATTGCCAGGGAAAGAAAGAGCCATGAATTTTACATAATTAAAGTGTAATCACGATTACGCGTACCAAGTTGCTCACGTTGCCAGGGATTGTTCGAGCCTGGACATCACAATTTCGTGCACCAGCCATCATTAAAGTATTTATCTTTGTACTTAATACTAAAAAAGAGAGAATTAATTTGAATGGACTCAAGAATGCAAGCATGCTTTTTAGAATTTTAAAACATTTATGGGCCGATCCCCAATACTTATTCGACCTGTTGCAAGAGAAGAGCTTATCCTCTACCTGGCAGTTACAAGCCAAGCTGTAGCTTCAGCCTTGGTTTGAGAAGATGAGGACGGACAACAACCCATCTACTTTGTGAGTAAAGCCTTACAAGGAGTAGAACTAAATTATCAAAAGATAGAAAAGTTCGCACATGCTCTTATCATCACCTTCAGAAAACTCGGGCCTTACTTTTAGACTCACACCATAAAAGTCCGAACTAATCAACTCATGAAGCACATTCTACAGAAGACGGACATTGTTGGAATGATGCTACAATGGGCTGTGGAACTGTCTGAGTTTGATTTGAGATATGAAACTCGGACAAGAATCAAGTCCTAGTATCTGGCTGACTTTGTGGCTGAATACATGAAGGCCAGGGAAATCTAATGACCTGGAACTTGTATATAGATGGATCATCCAACAAAGCTGGAAGCGGAGCAGCAGTCATCCTGAAAAATGAACAAGGAACTCGAACAGAACTATCATTAAGGTTTGAGTTTCCTGCTTCTAATAATTAAGCAAAATATGAAGCCTTGCTTGCTGGTTTGAAACTGGCTAAAGAAGTTGCGACAGAAAAGTTGATAGTGTTTAGTGACTCTCAAGTAATAACTTCCCAAGTTAACGACATTTATCAAGCCAAAGATCCCAACATGAAGTACTTACAAGAAGCACGAGAACAATTAACATAGTTCTAGAAAAGAGAGGTTCGACTTATAGCTAGGCCTAAAAAGGTTAAAAGTCCATCCAATAAAGCTGGCTTCTTTTACCCGACCTCATAGAGGTCGGGCATGACAACGAAAATCAGCTCTGCTTATTTGAATAAGCAATTGACTCCTGAAATATCTCCTACTATCTCTCCATTTTATCTAGAAGGGAGATCTCAACAAATTTTTAAGATAAAGAAAACAGTCATCCACCATCAAAGGTGAAACTACTCTAAAGATGGTTATCTTTCTACTATAAATACACTAACAAAACCTCAGGTATATTCAAGATTCAATCTACTAAAAATCTGCTTAAATCCTTGCTAACTTAAGTATCGGAGTCCCTTGCAGGTACCATGTAAGACCCAGAATATTTGAAAAAAGTCTTATTATGATCAAGTCTCAAATCATACAGTTATTTATAGCCTTAATTTCAGAGATTATTTTATTAAAGATAATTAAGGCAAGTTTTGATTTATTGGATTTGAGATACGTTATGATTATTATCCAATTTTATAATTATTGGGCTATTTTCTATATTTAAAGTATAAGGTTGATAATTATGAAATAATAAGGATTTTATATGATTTGAATTAGATAAGTAATATTTTAAATATTATTACTGCTATTTTGGAAAATGAAGAAATTAAGTATACTATTTCTAATTTTTAGATTTGGGCATTTTATTGAAAATAAATTGTGAAATTGATGAGCAAATAGTATTTTCTATGTACAAATAGTGTTGGATTTAATTTGGGTTTCAATTACTATATTATTCCCAATTTTATGTGAAATTACCCTAATGCCCTTAACCCTAATTTTCAAAATGAAACCCTAACCCAGTAACCCGTACCTGACCCGGTTTCCTCCTCACCCAACCTAGCAGCAGCAACGCAATTTTGCTTTCTCCTTTCCTCAAACCAAAAACTACCGCAGCAGCAGCTACAAGATTAAGGAAGGAAGAAACAAAATTGAGGGAGAAGGAGAGGAGTTCGCTGCGTGGGGAGAGAGGGAGGCGTGTCTCGTCGTCGTCGAGCTGGAGGGGGAGCTGTCCGCTGCGTCATGGCACTGCCGCCACCATGCCATGCCTCGCCGCGAGGTACCTAATCGCGCCATCGCTGTCCCGTGGAGCCATCGCCGGGCCGCCGCGCGTGAGGATGCTGGGTCGTCGCTGCCTTCTCGTCGCAAAAGAGAGAGAGCTCGCGAACCAGGGAGATCGACCCACGCCTCACCGCTGCCAAGCTCGCGCCGCCGCTGTCCCGTTGAGCTTTTGCCGATGATTGTGCCGCTATTGTCAGAGATGACCCGATGGGAGAGAGGGGGAAGACCACCCGCGACGCTGCCGGAGCTTCCATGGCCGTCAAAAACTGCCACCTACCTCCGCCACTGCTAGGGTTCGCCGCCGGTGGGCCGTTGAAAGGAAGGCCGTTCAGTCACGCCGAGCAGGAGAGACAGAGAGATCTGAAGGTGTGCTGGGAACCCAAACACCATGCCTGGCCCCCGATCGCATCACCGGCGCCGCCTCGGTCAGAACTGCCACCATCAGAAAAGGGTTCTGGTCGCCAGGAGTGGTTCTGCGACTCCCGGGACCACCGCCGGAGCTTCTGGCTACTCCTTCCGTCGCTGGAAAAGTTTGCCGGTAAGGGTTTTATTTGAGGTTTCTGCCTTTTTGGTTTTCGAGATGGTTTTGATGCGGTGCGGTTTTTCTAGTTGATCCACCGGAGTTTCTGGCCGCCGCCGGAGCTGTTGCTGCCACCGGTTCGAAATCGGAACTGCTTCGTGTTGTTATTTCGGTAAGAAATTATGTTTCGAAAAGCCTCGCATTAGTATTACGTTGTGTTCGGTTAATGAATATGAGTTTTGATAACGTGGGGTCGAGTTCTGATTATTATATGTTGCGAATAGTGTTGCGATGGTTGTTGCGAACGTGACTGGGAGCTGAGGTTTTAGTTGCCGTCAGTTCGGGTTGAGGCGGAAAGGACTCTGTGACGTGTTTGAGTTATGGATTTGCGTTTTGAGGTAGGGGTGCTTTCTGAAAACTATATTTTGTATATTGGGAATTATTACATATGGGTACTGATGTGAGATATTTTGTATTTGGTGATTGTATCTGCCCTATGTATTATTTGATTGACTCGAATGACTATGGATGTTGGTTTGGCTGAATTGTTGTGCGGCCTTGTGAAATGTAATGTTTTGAAGTGATTCTTTAAAGGTTTAAAATCTGAGTTTAATCCGTTGAGGATTGATTTGATTTGAGTCAATTATTTGATGATGTGAAATGTCGAATGCACTTTTGAATTCAGCCCGGTTTACTTTACTTGACTTGATCTTGGACAAATGATTTGTTACTGAACCGTTTCTTTAAAGCTTTGAAAATGAGTTAAATCGGTTGATATTGAGTTGATTTTGAAATGGTTTTCTTGAGATATGCCACTGAGGCAACTGTTGGATTTAGCTTGCTTTGAATTGATTTCTGGTTTTGAGCTGTTGAAAAGGAATGAGAAACGGTTTAGTTGGGACCCGAACCGGGTGGCAAAAGTCCAAGTTTTAGGGGAGGTGCTGCCGAAATTTCTACAAAATCCTAGTCTTGTTTGAAAAGTTATTTAGAAAGGATTGGATTTGAGAAGTTGTATTATTTGATTTATTAAGAGAATAATTATATTTTCAAGCTTAATTTATTTAGTGAACTTTATGCCTTGAGTTTGACTTATTTAGAAATGAACTATTTTTACCGTTTGAATCACTGAAGGAAAGAATGATGCTCTAATATTGATTTCAATATAAAAAGGAGCTTTTAGTGGTTTCAAAGGAATCTAGACTTTTGATTGAGTAATTAAGTTTGAGGCATTTTGGAAGGGTTAGAAAAATGGGTTCCAAAAAGAAATCTGAAAGTGGTTTGATTCAAATGAACCGGTTCTTTTTCAAATGAGTTGATTTTTGGACCGGGTTGGAACTTGAGATTTTGTATGGTCGGTTTCATAATAAATTCAGTTTTATTTACTTGAACCGAGAATCCATGATTTTAAGAGTTTCAATGAATTTTAAGGAATTGATATAGGTTGACCTTCCCTAAAGACTTGGGACTCTGCCGAGAAACTTTTGTTATAAAATTCCATTGTTGGATGGGTGATTTTGAATGCTTTGAAATAAATCCTTAACTTGCCATGGTTTTGGAAGTTTTGGAAAGAGAATGCTGAGAGTGGCTTTGTTTTAAAAAGGGAATTTTTCCTTGAGTAAAAGTGGCTTATGAGCCTGAGGTAATTTGAGAAATGAGATCTTTAAAGCCAAGGCTGAAAAGAGTTGAAACTTGATTTCAAAGTGATATGATTTGAGAAAAAGTGATTTATGGCTCAAATGCCGATTTTACGAATTTGATGATTTTGAATGTGGAAGTGCTGTTTTGTTGTGAGCCGGAATGGCTGTGTATGATTATGAATATTGGCTGGTTCTGGATTGAACCGTGAGCCGGAATGGCTTGAATGATATGAATATTGGCTGGTTCTGGATTGAACCGTGAGCCGGATGGCTGAGATGGATGTTGATCCATGATTGAGAATGAAAGCATTTATGCTGAGACATTGATAAGTTGTGATGTTGCACTTCCACTATCGGAGATGAGAGTTTCCCTGGGAGGAAGCAGTGGCTAGCCACCACGTGCTCCAGGTTGAGACTCGAAGCTCTTTTGACCCTATGTCGTAAGTGTGGCCGGGCACTGTGAAAGTCCCGGATGAGCTCGCCCCCGTAAATGTTCACTAGTGAGGGTGATGGATATGGATCATGATTATGATCAAGTTTATGATGAGTATAACTCGAGTTGGGGATGCACGACAGAGGGACAGTCCAATGGTTAGCTACCAGGACTTGTCGGGTTGGCTGTATAACCGACAGATGATATCATCAGCCACTAGGGACATGCATGCATCATATGCATCTATGTGACATTGTTTGGGTGTGCATATTGTACTTGGTTTGCCTATGTGATTAATTGCTAATTGTTCTACTTGCAATAACTGTTTGTTTGTGCTTGCATCTTCCTATCTGTGTTTGCAACTGGAACTCTGTTGGATTGTGGTGACTTGGTTGAAGGTTGGATTGTTTGGGCCTAGGGCCGTGGTTAGATTGTTTGGGCCCAGGGCCGTGGTTGGAATGAGATGAACTGATGGTTGATTTCGGTTTTGTGTTTCTGGTTTGGAATAAAATATGAAAGGCTATTTTGGTTTCGCATAGATAAACCGTTTTGAAAGGCTTTTGAGTTTTTGAGAATTGAACGGTTCTTCTTTCAGAAAAGATTTTTGACTTTACTTTTATTGTACCCGTTGTTTTTGAAAAGAGGCATAAGACGGTTATGAATCACTGGTGCGGTTATCTTCATGTATCCTATTACAGTAATTCCTAAAAACCCTCTACTGAGAACCCTTTCGAGGATGATGTTCTCACCCCCCTACATTTTTCCCCTTTCAGGATATGGGCGCAGAAGTTACGAAGAGTTTATTTAGTTATTGAAATGTTCTGTATTGCTTTAGTTATTGTTTATTGTACCCTCGCCTTTATCTTGATATATTCTGTAAGAGGGATAGGGATTGTATTGGTTAATGCTTGTAATATTATTTATATATATGTGTGTATATATATGGATGTACTCTTTATGAGTTTTGTAAGTTGTATGGTATCTATGGATGTATGTTATCGGATGAAAGTATTTTTGGGAGCGGTATTGCGGTTTAAAGTTTTAAACAGACTCATATTTTAGTATTAAATAGTATAAAAGTCGTTGTAATGTCCGAGCTATCAGAGTTGCGCAGCCGGAAGCATGAGCTGTGGTAGCTAGGATGTTACATTATGGTATCAGAGCAGTTCTTCCTGTAGAGCCTGAGGAATGGACTGACTATGCTTCGATTGCATACTCTGAGCGTCTGTCATGTACTAGGTCTTGTCGAATGATGAGAATTAGGGCTTTATGCACATGACGATCTATTGATTAACGCTATTAGTCTTGCATTGCATAATTCTTGGTATTAAGTTTGGCCGGCTTAATACTAGTGAATTATGTATATGAAAGCACTGATGGGTTATCATAGATGATATACGAGTTTTGGGTAATGCGAATTGCGGGTTTTGGGAACATTAGAAACTATTTCTCGAGGCTATTCAGTTGTGTGTCTTGAAATTCTATTCGAGTCGACCTGTTCTTTCATATCCTAACTTGAAGTTCTTGTTTGCTACTCCTTTCGAAAAGTAATTTGATGTTTCCACTCCATTTCTCTATTCATATGCATTCTTGTTTGATCTTAAGTGCATATGCTTGGTTGAACTCCTTGTTGTGTCTATCTCTCTCTGTTTGAGTTCTTCCTGATTCCCATATTCTTTGTTATAGCTTTGAACTTGTCTTAATGCGCTGTGCCTTTTAACTCCGAATTCCGAGTCCATTCTTTGAGAAATTGTTGATTCAGTTTTTCTCTTACTTGACAGTGATTACAGCCAATTTTGAGATTTTATAAATCGCTGTTGAGTTGATATATACTCTTCTATATATGAAACTTTGAGATTACTTATACAGTTTAACAACTATTTATTTCCAATACCCCGCCTGTACTTTTACTGGTTTATGGAACTACATTTACTTTGAATTACAATTTGACTTTCTAGTAATTCTACTATAGCCCCAATGCACATCTTCATTTGATCATGTATTTTAATATTTTTCAAAATTTTGAAAAGAAAGGATTTACCCCTTTTGTCTCGGTTGAGTTTCGTGTGATAAGCTTTACTTAACTTATTTTGAATTGAGTTTGGTTGAGCACATTACATGGTTTATGCCATTGTTGTTTCTTTTGAAAATGTCGGACTCATAGCTTTTCTTATGAACGGACTCGTTCCTTCTTAAGCTTTTATCTCTATGAATGTCATACTTGACTTTGTTTTTAACTAATCTTTTACATTTAGTGAACTTTACCATTGATCTTGGTTTTTCTTCTCTGGTGAATCTCATTCTTATATGAATCAGTTTGATTCGTTTCAAGTTAGTGCATCGTTTATCCTCCCATTATTTCTACAAGAGTTTTTAGTCAAAGATTTATCATTGAGAAATTACAAATGATTGAGTTGTCTTTTTCTATGACTTTTGTATTCTTTTGGATCAATTGAAAGCTTATTTGATGTCTCAAACCTAGTGGATCTTGTTTGAACTATTTAAGATCCTTTCTTGCAAGGCTTGACTCATTTTTAATACATCTTAAACTTCTTGAATGTTCTTCTGAGATGGTGATTTCAAGAAACACTTTTGGAGTCTTGTTTTGAACTTTCAAAGGAATTTTGAATTCTCTTTGGAAGAATACTAGACGGAATTTATTTTCTATTGTTTGATTGAGATTGAAACCATTGTCCAATTTTGACGAAATTAATTTAAAGTTGGCATGCGCCATTTTAAATGAGATTATGGAAAAGCTCCCTTGTTTAGTGGAAATTGGTTTGTTTGTAACGCACCACCTATTTCCTTACCAGATTGTAAGCAAATTTTTACCTCGGAATTTCCTTTCTAAAAAGAGTTTAATTTTCTCTTTCGTCTTTGCCATGATGTTATACACGCTTGTTTGAATATGAACTTTAGGAATTTTTGAACAAGCATTTGATCACTTTCGAGTTTTTATGAACTGCTTTTGGTTACGTTATGCACCTAACTATCCTTCTAAAATATTTGAGGAAATATTTTAGCTTTTAGCCAAACTTGTGTGCATCTTGTTTTTAAAACTCTACATGATATACTTCAACATAAACTTGTATTAAAGCAAAGCCACATTTATGCTTTTGTTACTCTTTTGAAGGATGTTGTTACTTAACTTCTCTTTCAGACTGCGAAGTGGTTTTTCTGCAAGTTTTCGATTCTTTTAAGAACAATGTATTCGAAAGTATTTTAATCATACTCTTGAGTTCTGTTAGCTTTGTCTTGGGTCTGAGATATTCTTTTCTGTAAACCTCATATCTCTTCGACCCAGCTTGAGTTTGTTTCAAACTGATGCGCTGGTTTTCTTCCTATTGATCTTGTTGAACTTCTTTGATCCAAGGGTTATCTTTGAAGTTGTCAATTGATTCACTTCTCGCAAACTTCACTGCTTGAGCATCCTTGTTTATCTGGAATTGGATACATTCTCTCAAATCTTTGAGTACTATCCTCGACATTGGACTCTCCTTTTTTTTTAATCTTGTATCCTTCTGAGTAGACTCGAGAATTGTTTTGATATCACGTGCGACTTGTAGACGTAGTAACGCGATACGTTAGTTCTTTAAAACGTGATGTGTATACGGAAGTTGAAGCGGTAGCTGTGCAACGTATGAGTTGTGGGCGTTTTGTTCCTTGCGAACGGGTTTGTGGTTGTCAGGCTAATGATCGCATTTGGGGTTTGTAAAGTGCTTGATGGAGTTGGAAAGTTGAAACTTTGAGGTTGATATGAGATTATGTGCGGAGGTTAAGCACGTCGTTTTAACTCCATCCTGTTTTATAGCCTTTGATGCCTTGCCCTTCTATCACATGATTGACCCATGTTATCTTTTGCATTGAGCCTACCTTGTAACGTTTGCTTTGCAATCACACTCCTACCTTTACATCCTTATGCTTATGACAATCAAAGTATTTGAAAATCGTATATATGATTATATTTTGAGATATTTTTGCTTCTTCCTTAAATGTGTTCAAGGGTGAACTGTTATGGAATTTCTTTCATTTTGTATCAATTTTCGAGGGCGAAAATTTTTATAAGGTGGGTAGAATGTAAGACCCAGAATATTTGAAAAAAGTCTTATTATGATCAAGTCTCAAATCATACAGTTATTTATAGCCTTAATTTCAGAGATTATTTTATTAAAGATAATTAAGGCAAGTTTTGATTTATTGGATTTGAGATAAGTTATGATTATTATCCAATTTTATAATTATTGGGCTATTTTCTATATTTAAAGTATAAGGTTGATAATTATGAAATAATAAGGATTTTATATGATTTGAATTAGATAAGTAATATTTTAAATATTATTACTGCTATTTTGGAAAATGAAGAAATTAAGTATACTATTTCTAATTTTTAGATTTGGGCATTTTATTGAAAATAATTTGTGAAATTGATGAGAAAATAGTATTTTCTATGTACAAATAGTGTTGGATTTAAATTGGGTTTCAATTACTATATTATTCCCAATTTTATGTGAAATTACCCTAATGCCCTTAACCCTAATTTTCAAAATGAAACCCTAACCCAGTAACCCGTACCCGACCCGGTTTCCTCCTCACCCAACCTAGCAGCAGCAACGCAATTTTGCTTTCTCCTTTCCTCAAACCAAAAACTACCGCAGCAGCAGCTACAAGATGAAGGAAGGAAGAAACAAAATTGAGGGAGAAGGAGAGGAGTTCGCTGCGTGGGGAGAGAGGGAGGCGCGTCTCGTCGCCGTCGAGCTGGAGGGGGAGCTGTCCGCTGCGTCATGGCACTGCCGCCACCATGCCATGCCTCGCCGCGAGGTACCCAATTGCGCCATCGCTGTCCCGTGGATCCATCGCCAGGCCACCGCGCGTGAGGATGCTGGGCCGTCGCTGCCTTCTCGTCGCAAAAGAGAGAGAGCTCGCGAACCAGGGAGATCGACCCACGCCTCACCGCCGCCAAGCTCGCGCCGCCGCTGTCCCGTTGAGCTTTTGCCGATGATTGTGCCGCTATTGTCAGAGATGACCCGATGGGAGAGAGGGGGAAGACCACCCGCGACGCTGCCGGAGCTTCCATGGCCGTCAGAAACTGCCACCTACCTCCGCCACTGCTAGGGTTCGCCGCCGGTGCGCCGTTGAAAGGAAAGCCGTTCAGTCACGCCGAGCAGGAGAGACAGAGAGATCTGAAGGTGTGCTGGGAACCCAAACACCATGCCTGGCCCCCGATCGCATCACCGGCGCCGCCTCGGTCGGAACTGCCGCCATCAGAAAAGGGTTCTGGTCGCCAGGAGTGGTTCTGCGACTCCCGGGACCACCGCCGGAGCTTCTGGCTACTCCTGCCGTCGCCGAAACAGTTTGCCGGTAAGGGTTTTATTTGAGGTTTCTGCCTTTTTGGTTTTCGAGATGGTTTTGATGCGGTGCAGTTTTTCTAGTTGATCCACCAGAGTTTCTGGCCGCCGCCGGAGCTGTTGCTGCCGCCGGTTCGAAATCGGAACTGCTTCGTGTTGTTATTTCGGTAAGAAATTATGTTTCGAAAAGCCTCGTGTTAGTATTACGTTGTGTTCGGTTAATGAATATGAGTTTTGATAACGTGGGGTCGAGTCCTGATTATTATATGTTGCGAATAGTGTTGCGATGGTTGTTGCGAAAGTGATTGGGAGCTGAGGTTTTAGTTGCCGTCAGTTCGGGTTGAGGCGGAAAGGACTCTGTGACGTGTTTGAGTTATGGATTTGCATTTTGAGGTAGGGGCGCTTTCCGAAAACTATATTTTGTATATTGGGAATTATTACATATGGGTACTGATGTGAGATATTGTGTATTTGGTGATTGTATCTGCCTTATGTATTATTTGATTGACTCGAATGACTATGGATGTTGGTTTGGCTGAATTGTTGTGCGGCCTTGTGAAATGTAATGTTTTGAAGTGATTCTTTAAAGGTTTAAAATCTGAGTTTAATCCGTTGAGGATTGATTTGATTTGAGTCGATTATTTGATGATGTGAAATGTCGAATGCACTTTTGAATTCAGCCCGGTTTACTTTACTTGACTTGATCTTGGATAAATGATTTGTTACTGAACCGTTTCTTTAAAGCTTTGAAAATGAGTTAAATCGGTTGATATTGAGTTGATTTTGAAATGGTTTTCTTGAGATATGCCACTGAGGCAACTGTTGGATTTAGCTTGCTTTGAATTGATTTCTGGTTTTGAGCTGTTGAAAAGGAATGAGAAACGGTTTAGTTGGGACCCGAACCGGGTGGCAAAAGTCCAAGTTTTAGGGGAGGTGCTGCCGAAATTTCTACAAAATCCTAGTCTTGTTTGAAAAGTTATTTAGAAAGGATTGGATTTGAGAAGTTGTATTATTTGATTTATTAAGAGAATAATTATATTTTCAAGCTTAATTTATTTAGTGAACTTTATGCCTTGAGTTTGACTTATTTAGAAATGAACTATTTTTACCGTTTGAATCACTGAAGGAAAGAATGATGCTCTAATATTGATTTCAATATAAAAAGGAGCTTTTAGTGGTTTCAAAGGAATCTAGACTTTTGATTGAGTAATTAAGTTTGAGGCATTTTGGAAGGGTTAGAAAAATGGGTTCCAAAAAGAAATCTGAAAGTGGTTTGATTCAAATGAACCGGTTCTTTTTCAAATGAGTTGATTTTTGGACCGGGTTGGAACTTGAGATTTTGTATGGTCGGTTTCATAATAAATTCAGTTTTATTTACTTGAACCGAGAATCCATGATTTTAAGAGTTTCAATGAATTTTAAGGAATTGATATAGGTTGACCTTCCCTAAACACTTGGGACTCTGCCGAGAAACTTTTGTTATAAAATTCCATTGTTGGATGGGTGATTTTGAATGCTTTGAAATAAATCCTTAACTTGCCATGGTTTTGGAAGTTTTGGAAAGAGAATGCCGAGAGTGGCTTTGTTTTAAAAAGGGAATTTTTCCTTGAGTAAAAGTGGCTTATGAGCCTGAGGTAATTTGAGAAATGAGATCTTTAAAGCCAAGGCTGAAAAGAGTTGAAACTTGATTTCAAAGTGATATGATTTGAGAAAAAGTGATTTATGGCTCAAATGCCGATTTTACGAATTTGATGATTTTGAATGTGGAAGTGCTGTTTTGTTGTGAGCCGGAATGGCTGTGTATGATTATGAATATTGGCTGGTTCTGGATTGAACCGTGAGCCGGAATGGCTTGAATGATATGAATATTGGCTGGTTCTGGATTGAACCATGAGCCGGATGGCTGAAATGGATGTTGATCCATGATTGAGAATGAAAGCATTTATGCTGAGACATTGATAAGTTATGATGTTGCACTTCCACTATCGGGGATGAGAGTTTCCCTGGGAGGAAGCAGTGGCTAGCCACCACGTGCTCCAGGTTGAGACTCGAAGCTCTTTTGACCCTATGTCGTAAGTGTGGCCGGGCACTGTGAAAGTCCCGGATGAGCTCGCCCCCGTAAATGTTCACTAGTGAGGGTGATGGATATGGATCATGATTATGATCAAGTTTATGATGAGTATAACTCGAGTTGGGGATGCACGACAGAGGGACAGTCCAATGGTTAGCTACCAGGACTTGTCGGGTTGGCTGTATAACCGACAGATGATATCATCAGCCACTAGGGACATGCATGCATCATATGCATCTATGTGACATTGTTTGGGTGTGCATATTGTACTTGGTTTGCCTATGTGATTAATTGCTAATTGTTCTACTTGCAATAACTGTTTGTTTGTGCTTGCATCTTCCTATCTGTGTTTGCAACTGGAACTCTGTTGGATTGTGGTGACTTGGTTGAAGGTTGGATTGTTTGGGCCTAGGGCCGTGGTTGGATTGTTTGGGCCCAGGGCCGTGGTTGGAATGAGATGAACTGATGGTTGATTTCGGTTTTGTTTTTCTGGTTTGGAATAAAATATGAAAGGCTATTTTGGTTTCGCATAGATAAACCGTTTTGAAAGGCTTTTGAGTTTTTGAGAATTGAACGGTTCTTCTTTCAGAAAAGATTTTTGACTTTACTTTTATTGTACCCGTTATTTTTGAAAAGAGGCATAAGACGGTTATGAATCACTGGTGCGGTTATCTTCATGTATCCTATTACAGTAATTCCTAAAAACCCTCTACTGAGAACCCTTTCGAGGATGATGTTCTCACCCCCCTACATTTTTCCCTTTCAGGATATGGGCGCAGAAGTTACGAAGAGTTTATTTAGTTATTGAAATGTTCTGTATTGCTTTAGTTATTGTTTATTGTACCCTCGCCTTTATCTTGATATATTCTGTAAGAGGGATAGGGATTGTATTGGTTAATGCTTGTAATATTATTTATATATATGTGTGTATATATATGGATGTACTCTTTATGAGTTTTGTAAGTTGTATGGTATCTATGGATGTATGTTATCGGATGAAAGTATTTTTGGGAGCGGTATTGCGGTTTAAAGTTTTAAACAGGCTCATATTTTAGTATTAAATAGTATAAAAGTCGTCGTAATGTCCGAGCTATCAGAGTTGCGCAGCCGGAAGCGTGAGCTGTGGTAGCTAGGATGTTACATACCACTCCCACCTCATCACGAGGAACTCGGACAGTGGCACCTCAGCTCCAACACAAGTTGGACGATGCATCAAAAGATGTCTGGACTTCACGTCCGGACCCAAAAGCAATTCAGTTTCAGGTAACCCTAGGGACAGATTCTTTTGTATGTATTTATAATATAAAAAGAGTTTTTGCATAAAAATATAAAATGTATATATATAGTCACTCAATAATAATAATAATAATAATAATAATAATAATAATAATAATAATAATAATAAAATTAGTAGAGATTATTTTACAAGAAACTTAAGGTTGAAACTACTTGATATTTTTGTATTTAATATAATTAAAAGATATCCTATTTTAAAAAGCATGTTTATATTAAAAGAAAATACTTTACTTTGGATTTTAAAGCATCATTATTCACCATGCTTATTTCCAACAAAAAGAGTGTAACAATATACTAGTATCATCGATCACATGCACAAAGCTAAGTTAATAATAATAAATGTTGACATATAGTAAAAGTAAAATGGACAAAAGACTATTATATCTGACAGAGAAAAATATTGAGGATTGATTTGTGTATTAATTTTTTTCGGGGACTAAAATATCCATTTTAAAAATTTTTGAAATTGATTTGAATAATTACTCTACTAAAAAATAGATTGGGGAATAATTTGTCTACTGGAGTAAAATTTTAAAGATTGATCTATATATTAATTTTTCTTAAAGACTAAAATATTTGTTTTTGAAATTCTTCGGACTGATTTAAATAATTAGTCTTCACTATTTATATATCGATTCATCTAAAACTTATTATAGTGATAAGCTCACGAGTTTAGTATAAATTTTGTCATATTCAATTGAATAACTTAAAAGTGTAAGTGACAGTGCGATGTACGAAAAATATTTATATAATATTAAAAATATTTATTCAATTTAATTTCTCTCCATATTATATATATCATAATTAATTTTTCTTTTAAATATGATATAAATAGTAAATTTAATTTAAATATTCATATAAAATTATTTTAAATTATTAATTATTATGACTAATATTATTCAATAATATGTTGTAAATAATATCCTTTAAAATTTTAAGTTGTATAAATATAAATGATTAATTTTAATCATTAATAAAATTATATACATACACACACATTTTGTTAAAATATTATAAATTTATAAGCCATTCTTTTCAATAACTAATTTTAGAAACAAAAATGGTGCTCAACTAATATTTACTCAACCAACACCTCTATTTATATATTACATAGGGTTAAGTACTTTTTTCGTTTCTAAAATTTGAGATTAAAATCAAAATCATTTCTGACATTTTTTTCTTATTAATATCATCTTCGACATTACAATACATTATAAAATCATCATTTTTTATTTTAATTTTATTTTGTTGACCAAATTACCCTTAACCATTAATAAAAATAATATTAAAAAACAAAAACAAAACCCCACCTCTAACCCCCAGTATCTCTTTGCTCTCTTCCCTCCCCATCCCCTTCCTGTTACTCTTTTCAAACTCTCCCTCCCCCCTCTCCCAAAAAAACCCCATCCTACCAACATCACCAGTTTCCAAAAAAATTATAATAAAAAAATTAAACTCCATCCCACCATCATCATCAATTTCCAATAACTCTCATTAACATCCTCTCATCTCTCTCACCCACATAGCTATACCGTCGCCTTCCAACCGGTGCCAAAGAGCTTCCATCCATAGCAAATTGCCGCCTATCAACTCGTCGGCGATGATGACCACATCTACCCCAAAGGAAGTCCCGTCATTACTTCGTGAGTCTTTGTTTTTTAAAACCATTAATTGGAATGAATAAATTAATTATTGTGATTATTGTTAATAGAAAAAAACTGTTGTTGAATAAATTAATTATTGTTATTTTTTCTGTCTTTTTTTCTATTGCTGTTGTTGGTAGTGTTGGTGAATTGTGAGAAGAAGTCTGTGAATTGCATCTAGTGGTAAGAGAGAGACAGTGAAATGAAGATAGAGGTCATGTAATAGGGTGCATGTGGTGGTGGGTGGGTGAGGTTAAGTGATTTACTAGTGATGAGTTCATGTGGTGGATGATGATGAAGATGAAAGAACGGAAATGAAATGGAAGTGAAGGACAATGATGGATGATGATAAAGATGATATAGGAATGGAGATAAAATGGAGATGAAGGACAATGATGGTAAAAATTAGAAACTCATTATGGTAGTGGGATGAGTTTATTTTTTTTATTTTATAATTTATTTTTTAAAAGGGTAAATTTGTCTCTTTTGAGTGAAAATGACGATTTTATAATGTTTTGTAACATTGAGGATGGTTTTAATAAGAAAAAAAATCGGAGATGATTTTAATTTTGATCTTAGATCTTAGGAATGAAAAAAATACTTAACCATTCAATTTTTAACAATATAAAAATTACTTTTGAATACCATAATTAATTTTTCTTAATTGCTTTATATATCAACTTTTCACATTTCTTCTCAACTAACATCAAATTCTAAAATAATTTATAATTGATCTCATTTATATTAACTTTTTTATTTTTATTTTTTTCACCATTTTAAATTTTTTCTTCTTCTTCTTTACTTAAATTTTCGTAGTACTGTTTTACGCTCAATTCCCTCTCCTTTATCTATATTCATTTATCCATTATTCATTTTAAAATTAATTATTTTAAAAATTAAACACGCATTATAATATGTCACATCAATACATCATCATGTTTCACACCTAATTTTATTTATATGATTACATTATGTCTTGATTATTTCTCTTAATGGTTTTTTTTTTTTTTTGTAAAAGGATAAAGTAAAACATCATTATTATATTTTTATTTTTTCTATTATATATCCAAAAATGAGGATTGGTTCTTCCTTTAAAGAGATATATAGAAGGGAACTAATTTAAAAACATGAATCAAATTGTGTCATATAACAAAATTTTAGAGTTATTTCTTTCTATTCAAACATATATGTAGATAATTTAATTCATATTATATATTAGTTACATCCCTTAATTTATTATTTTCTCATAATTAAAATTTTTAATTGATTATGTTTTATTTTTTTAATTTTATTTTATGATTGATTTTTCTTTTAAATAGATATATAAGAGAAAAGTGATTTAAATACTTACACGAAAATGCACCTCATCATCATATTTTTCACTCCATTTTACATATTCAAATATTTATACTCATGATTGATTTATTTCAACTATATTTAGAATATATTTTCTGATTAATTAGTTTTATAAATAAAATATCTAATTTATTATCTTCTAATTTTCAAATTATATCAGATAATTGACTTTTTTTAATTGATTATTACAAAAAAAATTGATCAAAAAATTTGAATCATAACACTATATCACTACAACAAATCTGGCACTTAGCGGCGGTTGCTGGAGCCATTTAGCGGCGGTTTTGAACCGCCACAAAATATTTCGCGGCGGTTTAATGAAACGTCGGAAGATGGGGCGCGGCTAAACGGCTAGCGGCGGTTTTTTTCAACCGCTAGAATAATCGTCGCGAAATGATACTTGGTTTTTGCGGCGGTTATTACTCGACGCAGTATATGGATGAAAAATGTTATTTCCCAATTTGCGGCGGTTAAAAACTGCCGCCAAATTCTAATTTCCCATTAAAATTTTAGATTTTCTATTATTTTGCCTCTTTTGAAAAAGTATGTATATTAAACTTTAATTTTTTACTTTTCAATTAATTTAAAGAAATTGCAAGCAAGTAAAATAGCTCAATTAACACAACAAACCAAATTAAATATATGCAAACATAACATATATAATGAAATTGTCATAACATCATCCAAAATAAAGTAAGAATGCTTAAGTTGAAGAAAATAAGCATAAAGCACTAAACCAACTTAAATGCAAAAGTATCTAAGAACATTGATTGAAATTCAAAACTCATTGTTGCGGGTCGTGATTGCCAGATGAAGATGGCCCTGCGCATGACGAGTTCGGTGTACCGCCCAAAAAAGCTAGCTCTGCAGCAACATCAGCTGGTAAATTGCCTCCTTTCTGTTGGACTAGATATCCCAAGACCTTATGTATCGACTGTCTCTTCGCCTGCTCTTCTTCTAGATTAGCCGTCAATTCTGCAATCCTCCTTTCGTAATCTTCATTGGGCTCTGCAGAACCCGACGGTTGTCCAGCAGCGTTACCAAAGACTTGGGTGGGACATGGTCCAGCACCTAGGGCACGAACTCGTCCTAGGTACTCCTTTCCGAGAACTTTTGCTAGCGAATCATTTTGTGAAAGGTGCTTAGAAGATCCATCCTGCCTCTCAACATTCGCAATTGCTTCCTACAAATATACAACACATTCAAAAGGCACGAGTTAACAGTAGCACGATATATACAGTAAGCTAAGTTGCTTAAAATTTTCAAACATGACTTACACTAACAACACGCGCATCGGGATGGATATATGAGCCATCTTTTTTCTTATGAGTCATGATAAACAACTCTCCTCTACCAACAGGCCTTCCTTGCTCTTTCTCCTATATCGTTGATATCGACACAATTTAGTAAACAACAACAACATATTTAGGAAGATTAATCAAAATCTTAATGCAAATAATGACTTATTACCACTTCGTCTTTTTTTCTTACTAATGTTTTGGAGCCCCAGTATGTGTGTAAAGTTGCTTGCTCCGATTTAAAGCATTCTATTTACACTTTTTCTATGAACAAATAACAAAACAAATGTAAATGAGAAAGAGATGTTGAATATAAAATGTAAGGGGAGTAAAATATATACACATGTATGTTTTGTGGAAATAATAAAATATACCAAGGCTTACCTTTGTTTTTTCCTTCTGGCAATAGTCAATGAACTTTTTCCATTCATTTTCCTCTATTCCTTTCGGACGATGCTCAAGATTTTCCTCATAAGTCCTTATTTCTTTGTAACACTTATGATACAAGTTGTGCCTTGTATCCTTCCAGTTCTTTCCTATCCTCTTCATAATATCGCGCTTTATTTTTCCTCTGGCATCGTCCTCATAGTGAAAGACCCGCTACAATTAGTTGACATTGTCATTAACCATGACCAACTAACAATCATAAGATTGATAATTTGAAGAAATGCCACAACCATTACAGGCTAATTTAAATTGATAAAGTATGACACTCAAATCTAGTACAAGTAGTTGCAATTACGTATAAATGAGAAGTGCTTAAATAATGATGTGAAAAACAAAATATGAAAATTTTATGAACCATATAATTTACCCATGCAAAAGCCCTTACCAAAAAAAAATACTAAAATTGCTTAAATTGTTGAAGCTTAAAGCTTGTACCTTAATCATGTCGTATGCATGTTCCTTCTTAGCTTTGTTCACATGCTTCTAACTGTCTGCACATATGGGGAACTGGGAATAGTCCGCACCCAAACTCCCTAAGAAACCATTGAATAATCCAGCTGTCTGACCAATCGGTTGCAGCTCTTTGTTAAATGTGAGTACTATCTTTGTATTGGAAGGGAGCGCTATAGCCTCCTTCACGCTCAACCTAGAAGCTTTTCTCACGCCGTCCTCTAAGAAGTGTATGGGAAACAAAATTACTATCTAATCATTGCACAAAAGGAAAATAGAAGTAAAGGACTTTAAAGATAACTGTTTACGAAAATAGGAGGAAAAAAAGTTTACCGATAACAGTAACTTCCCAGAAATCTATATCTTTGCATTTCCCGTTGTTGTGCTGACCTTCGACTTCTTGGAGAGCAAACAAGTCGTCGATGTGGTCATCAAACGACAGAACTTCATCTGCCTCCGGGTCGTAATCCTCATCCTGTAATTCATGATCAGCCACTTCCGCACGATGCCGAGTCTCTATGCGTTCTGTGGGAGTTTGAGGGTCTTCAGCACTGCTTGACTGCGCAAGCCTATGATCGTTGCGTGGTGCATAAAACGGTTGATTGATACGGGATACCGGAGCTCTACTAGCTGAGGACGAAATTGGAGAAGCTCTATCACGTGGTTGCTCACGTGATGTCTGAGCTCCTCTAGTCATGGACCCAACCTTAAGGCAATATGAAAGCATTTAGAATTATATTTTACAGAAAGAAGCTAAATTTCAGACTTATTTAATTCATAAACTAGTAATTTTGCGACGAAAAATTTACAACATGGCTCAATGATACAATTGAAGGATATCTAATTTTCACATAAGGTTACGTCAAGGAATGTTAAACACAAACACTTACCATAGTCTTTTTAGTTTCGGCATTAGTTCCGACATCTTTCGGGAGTTCCCGTATAATATTGTACCGTGGTTTCCTAGGCATCCTTACAAACCCTGACAGAAAACAATATTACTAGACAAATGATAAGCACAACTTAAAAATACCCTTAGAGCAAATATAGAATACAAACTATACAGCAATATTAGGAAATAAAAAATTATGAATATCTACTTGGAACACTATAAGGCACATTACATGATAGATCATGATAAATAGAATTTTAGAATTTATTTTCTTTTTAAAATAATTTAAGTTTTTAATGAATTAAGTCTAACTAAATTAGTTTAACATAAAAAACATTAATTAGTTTTAAATATTAGTTCAAGTCTTATTATTTAATAGGATTAAATACTGGTTTACAAATAAATTTGAATTGTAATAAAAGCAGATGTATATCAAATTAATTCTTGACCTGGTAAGTAAAAACACTTAAATAAGTGAAAAGTTATTTATTATCAAAAGCCAAGAATCAAGTTTGACAAACTGCTACTAATACAATGCATCAGATATTTATTATTTGAATATATAAACAAATAATATTAGTATATTATAATATTATAGTAAATATATAGATGTGTTGTTATATTGAGGTGGGTTCCCAAAGCAGACGTCAGTAATGAACGCTATAGTCAGACTTGAATGCAGGAAATGAATCTTGCACTGATACTCTTCCCTACTCTCTACTTACTTTGCTTATTTTTGGAGATAAAGAAAGGAAGAAGAAAATAAATCAAGAATGCACAGAAAATCCAAAACCATCAACCTAGTTCATTAGCACAGTAATAACATCATCTTTACAGCATCAACAACAACCATACCAAATCCATAACCTCATAACATAACATCAACAAGAATTAACATACCACATCAAGAATTAGGTAACACATAAGCCACAACATAGCACCAGCAACAACCAATGAAATAACAGATCTATAGAAGCAACAAAAGCGAAGTTACTGAAGCATTAGAAGGAACAGACGATGGAAGCAAGAGTTCGTAGTGAAGAGACCAAAATTAACAGAAGCAACAAAAAAATACAGAAGCAAGGGAACAATTACAAATAAAAGCAGAGAAATGCCGAAAAGAAAAAGGAAAGGTATAAAAAAAAGACAGGAACAAAAAAGGGAAGAATACGAACCAGTGAAGGGACGGTGTAGGGAATGAAAACACACGACGGCCGACAGGAGGAAGGGAAGAATAGCGGCGGCTGAGGGAGAATAAGTGAGACTCTGGTAGGTTCCTGAGTCAGGCCTTTTTTTCTGTTTTTTGGGATCCAAAATGACATTTAGATTCTTCATTTATTTTTAAGAATGAAAATACATAAATACTTTTGTTTACAAATAAACCCAGGCACACATATGAACAGAAATCAAGTAAACCAAAGTATCAAATATGATCCCCTTTAAACAATTAAAACAAATATATGATTGACACAAAGGAAATTAGTCAAGGAAAAAAAACCTCAGACATGCACACATATGAATAGAAATCAATTTTCTTGCTCTTCATAGAAAATGAAAGCTCCTTTTACTAGGAGACCAGATGTTAGATCCCCAAATTGAATATGGCCCGTTGACAACATGAAGCTCTTTACAACAATAGTGCACTAAAACTAATTGCATATCATAGTAAAAAAATGGGATTAAAATTATTTTAAACTATTTTCCTTGTTTCCATTATTCTAGAGCATTTTTTTCCCTAAACAAGTAACAATAAACCAAAAAAGCAGTGAATGAAATTAATACAAGTTAAGGATTAAAAAAAGATAATTTTTTATCCTTAAAAAAATTTCACAATTCATACATGTAACACAATAGGTACATAAACCTAAATTAGAGTAATTTGGGTTACTGCTGAATGATATATAAAAGAAAAATAAAAAAAGGTAAATAAAATAAGAAAAGAGATTGAAAAGAAATTAACTGTCTTCGAAAGGTGAATAAAGGATTTACTCATAGCGTAAGGATACAGCAAAGAAAAATCAACTTGTAGGCTAATCTTTTAATTATTCATTCTCTAAAATCATTTTAACAGTGGATTTTGATTATTTCATCAGCTCAATCCTTGCATATTCTAGTTGGCAATAACTACTCTCATGCATTATAATCTTCTTGGAACTAATTATGAGTTTACATTCTTTCCTCTATATATATGTATACGGGTGTGTGCTTTGAATATTTCTCATTGTTACACCCCTGATATTACTTCAAAATATAAAAGCAAAAAAAAAATGATGAATTCATAGAAAAAACAAACATGATGGGGTGACTTTGCATTATTAGTGGGTGAGAAACAAAGGCTTGTGCAAGTAACTAAGTAAAGTAAAATGAAGTCATTTTGTAGTAAAAAAAATTAATAAATTTGAGAGAATGTGATATATATATATATATATATATATATATATATATATATATATATATATATATATATATATATATATATATTGAAAAGAGTAAACTTCGTCAGCATTTGTGCCAAGATGTGCTTCTACAGTGGAACAATGACTCCCAATTTTGGTAAAGAATGCACTTCCGAGTCCGGTGTCCAATGTGATTACAAATTTGTCATAATTTTTCTGAGAACTTTGTCAGAAAGCAATAAACCCTATGCAGCTTGCTGAGCTTCAGAATCATGTTATGCAAATCCTGTGTCAGATGAAATGATTTTTCCTTCATCCTTCTTCACCGTCATGGTTCACCTCACAGTGCATCTCTTTGATGAGGTTACTCTTGGTGGACCAGTACATTATCGGTGGATGTATCCAATAGAAAGGTTAGCTTGCTGATAAACCCCTTTAGTACACTCAGTTGAATTAATTGTGTATATACTGAGCATTTTATTGTATTTATAAAAAAGGTATTTAGGACGTCTGAAGCAATATGTTCGTAATAGGGCACAATTAGAAGGCTCAATTGTAGAAGGCTATTTATCTGAGGAAATCCTGACTTTCTGTTCTAGATATTTGGATAATATTGAGACTAGAATCAACCGACCAGGGGCGAATTGATGATGAGCCCGTTGATGTTCTTCATAATTCAGGGGAAAGTATGTTCCTAGCTATTGGAAAGGCATTAGGGGCTATTTCGCATTTCGAACTCACTCCAATGGAAAAACATCAAGCTCATCATCATGTGCTAGTCAACTGTGATGCCGTGGTTCCGTTCGTTGAGTAAGTATACACATGTATTTCTAAAACACCAATATAACTCTTTTCTCCCAGTAACTAGTTGGACTAATTTTCTTTTCTCCCATAAAGTACATTTAAGGAGAAGACAAAGCGAAGTTTGCGTCATCAGACAAGGTCGCAAGCTAAGATAGATAGTGTCGTCCATGCAGAATTTCTTCGGTGGTTCAAGCATGAGGTTGACAGAATACTAACCTGACTAATGTGTTTTTAGCCTGGAATTAGTACTATATGAAAACCGATTGCATGAATGTTATGTGGTTCCAGGTTCCTATGGAAAGTATGCTTCATTCGAAAGACTTGAAGTTGCTTGCGTGCGGTCCTATGATTCAGGCAAGACATTTTGGGGTGTACAATGTTAACGGGTACAAGTTTAGAACTATCACAAAGGAAAACGGGATGAAAACAAAAAATAGTGGAGTATATATATCATCTAATATAAGAAGTTATGCAAGCATGCGTGATAATATAGTAGCTATTGGTGGTATTCCGTATTACGGAAAAATTGTAGACATAATTGAATTGAATTATAGCTATTCCTTCATAGTGGTATTGTTCAAATGTGTTTGGGCTGATACCACTACTAGTAGAGGCATCAAACAAGACCATTTGGGGCTTACCAGCGTTAATTTCTCTCGTCCGATACACACTAGTAATCGAGAAGAAGATGAACCGTACATATTGACATCGGAAGCTCAACTTGTGTACTATGTGGATGATGAAGTAGCTAAGGATTAGAGTGTTGTGGTTCATGTGAAACCAAGGGATTTGTATGACATGGGAGAAGAGAACGAAGAAGCTGAAGTTGGTTTTTCTCCATAGCCAAGGTTGAACATGTCAGCGGAAGGTGACATTGGAGATTTACTGTTGACAAGGGAGGAAGATATAGAAGACCTCATAGAAAATACTTCAGAGAATTTCGATGATATCGCGTAATGCTTATATGAAGCATTTTGATGTAATTTAAAAATGATCTTTCTTTCATAAACTAAGTTAAATAAACTCAACGTTATACGTTGTTTTTTTTGGTTACTTTATACTTGTGTAGTTTTTATTTGCAGTTAAATATTTATGTTATTGTGAATTTTCACGAGTAAAAGCAGATTTTTCGTTTCTTTCAACGATTTTAATACGGAAAAGTTAGTTTACGTTAAATCTTTATTCCTTTTACAATTGTTGTTTTTCTTAGGGTTGCATTTTTTATAATCTTGCTATCTATTACGCAATATAATTTCACTAGTGTTACGTTTTGAAAATAATAGTGAACATAACATGATAGTGGAGCAGGACCAATGAAAATTGAGGACTATTCGTCATCCTCTGCAAGCACAACAATTGCTACAGAGCTTCTATTTAAGAAATTTGCCCAAACTACTAACAAGGGTGATGGTAATTGTCGAAAATTTGCGTTTAGTTTTAAAATTGTCTTAGCATCTTGTAGTTTGGTTTTTTTTTCTAAGTCAGTATTTAATGACTCCGGAGTTCTCAGTTTCTTCTATGTATACTCATTCTGTTATGTGCATGTTGATATTTTCAGTCTTACCTGAATATTCTGGAGAAATAGTTCCTGACAGTCTAGATGGAGAAGAGTCTGATTCAGAAGACAATTTAGATGATATCTCCTTTGTCGCAGTCGACAGATCCATGCAGTTTGATCTCAATAAGGTTTCGGAAGAAGACAATGAAACTTTAGAAGACCAACAAGATAAACAAGATGATATACATGTTAAGAAAAGGTGCTTTGATCTGAATAAAATGCCATGGTATGGAGATGAAATATCAGATCTTCTAAAACTTGAAGCCCATAGATTCATAATAGAGTATTTTTTTCCAGGTCAATACGATGTTGGAGAGAAATTTTGATCTTTTATTATAACAGTTACGCTGATTCCCTTAGTTTAATGATTTGGGTCGCAGTTGTACATGTTTATCTACTTTTAGAGTTTCTTGATTTAGGTTTAGTAAGGCAGAGGAGTAACTTTGATTTATGCTCTCTAGAACTTTATTTTAACTAAATTCAGAGTATGAATTTATTTTCTTCTTTTACATCCATGTTTGAAAGCAAATTTAAATGCCAATAACGTAATCAAGAAAATCTTGTTGGTAAATTTGTTCACATGAGTTAACATATATAGCTTATTTAACTTGTGAATTTTTTTACGTAAAACAAATGTAGAAAAAGTATTACGAGTTTAAGTAACAATGATTTAAACATATGTAGTTTAAGATAGTAGTCTTTACTTAACTAGATTATACCCAGATGGTTTATTACTAAAGAAAACATTGCAATATGTGGTAAAACGTATTTTGCGGCGGTTTAAACGAAACCGCCGCAAAATGTAAAACAACAACTCACCTGGCGATATATATAGCGGCGGTTTTCGAAAATACGCCGCTAAATGCATACCTGATTGAAATACAGCGGCGGTTCGAGAAAAACCGCCACGGCCTGATTACAACCCCAACCCCTAACCGCCGCTATATGCACCGCAGGTTGTCGATTCGCGGCGGTTTTACAAAACCGCCACAAATTTTCTGAGTGTGTCCTCAAATTCTTTTGTCAAATTCTACTTCTTCAAATGTATATATCTATTATTGATTTTTATTGTATATCGTTTACATCTTTAGTTCCTTCTTTTTGCTTTTTTTTTTAAAAAAAAAACAAATTAATTATATTATAATTTTTCAATTATATACTATGATTGATTCTTCATTTTAATAAATCTATAGAGATAATTAATTTAAATATTTGCAGCAAAATGTTATTAAATTTTCTTCTCAATTCTACCTACTTAATAACTGCCATAATTGATTCTTTTTTATATATAAGATCTCTATCTAATTTATTATTCTTTTAATTTATATACTATGATTGATTCTTCATTTTAATAAATCTATAGAGATAATTAATTTAAATATTTGCAGCAAAATGTTATTAAATTTTCTTCTCAATTCTACCTACTTAATAACTGCCATAATTGATTCTTTTTTATATATAATATCTCTATCTAATTTATTATTCTTTTAATTTATATCATGTGATTGATTTTTTTAATAAAATAATATATCGAATCTTATTATGGATACTTGATTCTTTCTTATTAATGTTATTATATTTAAATTACATCACATAATTATTTTTTTCTTATTTAAATATTAAAAAAATTAATTATTTAATACATAATTTTCATAATGTCTATATTAAAATTATTAGAATTATTAATTACCAAAAATATAATAAAAATTATAATAATTATTAAAATATCTATTTTTGTCATGATTTAATCATTAAAAGTGTATATTAAACATTTATTTTATATATTTGTGTGAAAATAATTTAATCATTCATGAGAATAGATATTTAAATATTAAATCATGTATTAAAATAAAAATATATAAATTAAGATGATTAGAAGAATAATGATTGACAATTAATAATATTTTAACAATTAAAAATTAATTTATGTATATTTGAATGAAAGATATTTTTTGAAAAAAATTGAAAAAAAAAAAGAAAAATATACATATTAACATTAAAATGTGTCATGTCAGTATATATAGCACTAAAATAATATAATGACAATATTCATTATATTATTATGACAATATTCATTGTCATTTGAAGTATTGTTTTATGAATGTAAACATAATTCGACTGATTTTTTCAGATATGAGAAAAAATTAGTGTTACACAATGAAATAGAGGTAGATAAAATATATACATTAATATAATGTCAATACAAAATATGGCTTACGATTTGATTTTTTTTTTAATTTAAATCTTGCAAAATACATGTTACGATTAGGAGTTTAATATTTTTTAAATATGCAACCTGCAAGAGCAGATTGTGTTTTACTTTTCCTTTTTTTTTTCATTTTGAATATTACAAAACACAGGTTACATTTAAAATTTTTTATTTTAAAATCTGAAATAATAATAATAATAATAATAATAATAATAACAATAATAATAATTATAATAATAACAGTAATAATAACAACAACAATAATAGTATAATATACTAATAAAAAAATAAAAAATTTATAGAAGTAAATATTAAATTGGTAACTGAAAGATTTTAGTCCTGACAAAATAGTACTTGACTTTTGTTATTAATAAAATGGTCTTTGAAAGAACTTAAAATTTGACAAGCGTACCCTTGAGTTTGCCGGAGCACATCTCCAGCGAGAATACTGCTGAGTTGGCCACCATATTTTGTTGAAATGGCAGCCTTGTTAATGTATATACTTAATTGTAATTTTTAATTAAATAACCCAATCCAACCTGAAAAAATCAAAACACCAAACCCCTCTCCCCCCTCTCTGAACCCTAATCCCCTCCCTCCCCAACGCGCTCTCTCGACTATGAATTGCTCCAAACATGCAAAATCCCCCATGAATCCTAATCCAACGAAAGATTCCTCCTTCCTAACACACTAAGTTTACCCAAATTTTTCTAAAATTTTTTCAAATTTTTCTCCCCAACGAACAGAACCATACTAATAAACACAAACATAACAATATCAAAATTTATATTCAAATTCAAATCCAATCATGCAATCAATCTTAGTATCAAAACCACCACATTCATTAAAAAAATTAGAGAAAGACAAATTAATTCCCTAAGCGAATGAAAATAAGAGAAAAACAAAATGAATAAATAATGAAAATCTATGAATTAGACACCATAATAGAGCTTTAAGAAAAGGATGGTGAAAATACTAGCTAGACGAAAGCAACGAACCTAAGGAGAAGGCAGATTGATTTAGTGAGAGAGATGAAGTCACGGAGGCAGATCAACCTGCAAAGATGAACTCAAGGTGGCAGAGAGACGACATACAAAGTAGATACAGAGGCAGAAAAGGCAACCCACGACAGAGTCAAGACGACAGCTTTAACATGGAAAAAGGAGGTGCGGAGATGAGGTGTAGGGATGACTCGACACAGACGGAAGCAACAGACGACGTAAGAGCTGGCAACCACAGGATCTAGCGATGAGATGGCGACCGTGCGGTGTCGGCAATAGAAAGTGCGTTTGGGAAATGGTGGAGATTACCGTTAGTGGGGATTGTTGGGGAGGGGAGAGATTATGGTTAGGGGGATTTTTCAAGGTGGATTGAGTTAATTAATTAAAAATTCAACCTCAGCATCATTCTCATCGTACATATAGAGCTCATGGGCGCACTTGTTAATTTTTAACATCATTGAGGGACTATTTTGTCAATAACAAAAGTCAGGTACTATTTGTTAGTATTAGAATATTTTAGTTACCAAGTTAGTATTTGCCTCAAACTTATATACTAAGAATTATCCAGATGTTTAATAACATACTCCACAACTAATGTAAAATCACGAACCATTTTAATTAACTTTAAATTAAAAAAAAAAGAAGAAAAAAACTTGTGCTGATGATGAGAAGAGAAGAAGTTCAAATTCTTCACCTTCTCTCACACACACGAAAAAGCTCAACATAATGTTGTACAAAACGCAAATGGAGCAACAAGCGTATAAAGGAGAAAAGGAGAAAAGTAGTCAAAAGAGAATACACATGTTGCACATGCATGGGCGTTCAACGCGTTGTACCTACAAAACGCAGGTTGCATTTTTGTCTGCACACCTGCAAAACACAAATTGTATTTTGCTTCCTCGCATGAAAAACTAGTCAAACGAGCAGGGCTTAAGAACACGTTTCGAGCATGCAGTTTTAAGTCTCAAAGTTGTCCATAACGTTTCAATCGTCCTATTTAAATCCCTAACATTTCAAAAGATTCAATGTTGTCCTGCCGTTAGGGATCCGTTAACAGAATTGACGGTGGGACAAAATTGAGACGATTTTGAAACGTTAAGGACTTAAATAGGACGAAAACGTTGGGGACAAAAACGATACATAGAAATCAATTTTAATTTTATCCTTCAATAATATCAATTTTTTACTGTACATAGTATTCAATTATTTTTTAATTACATCTAAGTAAATTACACTTAATCACGTTACTTTCATTCTAAATAAATTAATTTTTTTTAATAATTTTACTCTTAAAGATTTTTAGTTATCATAAAATGTTTGTAGAATGACAAGTATATAAACTTACAGAAAAGAAAAAAAATAATATATATATACAATAAAATATAAATTGTACCATTTGTTTCTATTGTATCAAAATTCTTTAATGTTTAATTTAGTTAAACTTTATTTTTAATTTTATTCTTCAATAATATAAAATTTTTATGGTAGATAATTATTTAATTATTTTTTAAATTTCATTTTTAATCACATTTTTAAGTGAATTTATTTTTTATTAAGAGTAAAATTAAATAATTTCAATAATTTTAATTTTTAATAAACTTAGGAAAAATAATTACGATAATAATAACAATTAATTACATTACGACGTGTAATTATTATGATTTGATTGCTATATTATATTGTAATATTATAACTTACATACCTCTTGCAGTTAGTGAGAAGTGATAGATTTAATTCAACCGATAAAATATTGATCAAATTGTCAATTTTAAATTTAATAAAATATTATATAAATTAAACTTTATCTTATTTAACTATATAATATATGTGAGATAATAATTTCAATAATTATAATTTTTAATAAATTTTAATTTTTTTTGATAATTTTAATTTTTTACGATAAATAATTACTTAATTTATCTTTTAATTATGCTCTTAATAAAAAATAAATTTACTTAAAAAATAATGTGTTTAAGAATAAAATTAAAAAATAATTGAATAATTATTTACCGTAAAAATTTGATATTCTTGAAGAATAAAATTAAAAATAAAATTTAACTAAATTAAATATTAAAAAATTTTGATACATTAAAGATAAAAGGTATAATTTATACTTTATTGTATATATATAAATTTTTTTTGTAAGTTTATGTACTAGTCATTCTACAAATATTTTATGATGATTAAAAATCTTTAAGTGTAAAATTATAAAAAAAATAAATTTATTCAAAATAAAAGTAATATGATTAAGTGTAATTTACTTAGATGTGATTAAAAAATAATTAAATACTATGTACAGTAAAAGATTGATATTATTGAAGGATAAAATTAAAAATTATTTCTATGTATCGTTTTTGTCCCCAATATTTTTGTTCTATTTAAATCCCTAACGTTTTAAAATCGTCTCAATTTTGTCTCGTCGTCAATTCTGTTAACGGATCCCTAACGGTAAGACAATATTGAGCCAATTTTAAAACGTTAGGGATTTAAATAAGACGATTGAAATATTAGAGACAACTTTAGGACTTATCTAAAAATTGAGGACAAAAACAATACTTTATTTTTTTTTAAATAGTCGTTACTAATAAAAGCATATTACATTTTGTAGTTTTAAATTTTTGCAAATACACATTTCTGCATAAAACACTATGATACAATATTATTCAAGGTAGATACTATGGTGACTAAAAGATAATACCTATTTACTAAAAAAGGTTAAAATTAATATTTAATTTAAAAGATATAAAAATAAATACTTTTAAAAAAATCAAAATTTACTACCAAAAATAAATTAAAAAAATTAGACATTAACTTATAGACACTATAAAATTAGCCAATTAAATTACACTTTTTTTATTTATAAATTAATTTCTGACATAATCGAGAAATAATTAAATAAAGCGGGGAAATCCACTTTTACTATTGTGGGTAAATATTGCGGTTTGGCAAATGGCAAGAACTTATTTAGGTGAACTTATGTGTGAAACGACACCGTTTAAGACGCCGCCAAAATACATTGTCCTCCCAGAAAGAGCAGAAAACAGGTGTACTTTCATTACACGTCATCGCAAATTCGCAATCCCCTCTCACAGGTGAAACGCCGTCGTTTAATTCAACGCACGCGACACAGCACAACTGCACAAAACGACTTCACCAACGTTACGCGGACCCCGTCCGAGTCAGACCAGCGAGTCAACAATGACTCGAACAAGCTTCAGCTCCACCACCTCTCCCTCCCAAAATTTTCCCCACAAAATCTAGCTCCCAGGAATTCCGTCTTTGTCGTTCGTCAACGATACCATACGTTTTCTCACTGCGACTGGTGATGGATCGGAGAAGAACTGATAGTCCGGTTTATGCGCGCCAGTGGAGCGTCGATTCCAGTAGCACTGGCTCCTCGTCGCCGGTCATGTCCCCGGCTCATCCTAACTCGCGTCTCGGTCCCTCCGCCACCATGAAGCATCGTAACGTTGCCGCGAAAGCGGCCGCACAACGTCTTGCTCAGGTCATGGCTTCCAGGACGGCCTTTGACGACGACGACGACGACGACGACGACGAAGACGACGATGATCTCGTGTTCCGTGCTCCGAGGCGTCCTTCTCTCTCTTCTCACTCCAACAACGGTACCAGCAGTAAGAACGGCTTCAGTTCCATGGCCATCCCTCCGATTTCTGCCTCTAGGCCTAATAGATCTCCATCTCCTGCGGTAATTCCTTTAATGGTTGCTTCGCATGCTATTTCATTTACTGTGCTTATTTGAACTCGTTTGTTGAATTATGGCATGAAAGTTGGCAAGTGTTTTGAATTTATTAGCTGTAATATCGAACTGATGGTGTCCGATGTCTCTATTTTTTTATTTTTTTATTTTGAAATTGAATTTTGCTGATATCGTGAAACTTGAATTCAGTTAAGCTGGTTTCTAGTCATAATCTGGAGGTTTCATAGTTAAGCTAGTAACAGGTTGGATTTTTTATTTTTGATTTTTTAGTTAGGTCGGAATTTCTGGGACCATAATGTTTCAGTACGTTCAACATCAGCTGGAAGGCCGGCAGTGTCCGTACGTTCAACATCGATAGTGCCACCAAGTAAATCCACAATTCAAACTCCGATGGCTGTACCTCCAATTGATCCTCCCAATAGAACTAGAGACAAAAGGTAGCTGAACTTTCCAACTCCTCATATTCTTGATGCTAAAGTAATTTACTGAGTGATATTCCTTCTGGCATTTTCAGGTTCAGCTAATAATAGTATAAAGCTAAATTGTTGGATGTTTAAAAGAACAAGTTTTTGAAACCTTTTGTTCTCTACTCATAAACTTATTGAGAGAAATAGTAAGAGGAAATTATATAAAAAAATCTCGTAATGTCCAATATTTTCTAGTTAGTTTCATGTGGATGTCGTAATATTGAACATACAGATTCTTTTTTTTTTTTTTTAATAATACCTTTTGCATTTTCATGGAATTTATGCTTTGATGTATGTATGAACTCAAACCCTTATTTTATTCACTGAAGTCATATAACTACATATATATATCTACAGTTTTGTGGGTGCATGTGTGTGAAATGATGGGTTTATTAATAGTTTATTGGCCATATGGTTAATATTGACATTTCATGCTGCTTTGATTTTTAACTGGTGGTTAACAATTTCAGGTTTCCATTAGATATCAGGCAACATAAGCCAACAGATAGCGGGAATCAACGTGAAGCTTCTGCACTCCGTGATGAAGTATAGTTATATAGTATTCACATGAGTAAATTTCTGTATAAAAGTTTAAACTCATATATTGGCTATGCTTACTGTTACTCTCTATTTATGTGAATTTTGTATTGGAATCCCTGAAGGACTGTTTTTGAAGTTGATTATATTGATATTGCAGCTCGATATGCTACAAGAAGAGAATGAGACCATATTAGAGAAGGTATGCTCCTTCACACCCAAGCAAAATTGATTTTATGATCATTTTATGCAATATTGAGTACATATCCCTCATTATGTTTACAGCTAAGATATACAGAGCAAAAACGAGAGGAGGTAGAAGCTAGAGCCAGGGAGCTTGAGAAACAGGTAAATTTTGCTAGATAATTAATCCGATTTGCAAAGCTAACAAGTTTGTTTTAACACCACAATTTTAATATAGGATTCTGGATTAGTATTTTTTTATAAGCAATCTTAGTTTTGGTCTACATTCAACAAATAGAAGTTAATATGTTCTCCATATCTGTACTTTTCATATGCTGACATCTATGTCCTTGTTCCTTTTGTTTTCGGCAGGTTGCTTCTCTTGGAGAAGGTGTATCCATGGAAACCAAATGGGTGGCTAGGTAAACTTGGTCTAAAATTCTTTAAATAAGTTTTGGTTAGACTTTAGAGCTTTTGTTTTGGTTAGTTTTAATTTTTTCTTTTTTAATTGCATGGTATATTTGCAGGAAGGAAGCTGCTCTGCGTCAAAGAGAGGTGTGTGCAAAAGAATAAAATATTGAATGTGACAAAAATATCAAATAAATGAGATTGAAAGTTTGACGTGCTCTATTATATTATCAAGAAAGGCTTCCTGCTATATGGAGGATCTTGCATGGTTGCTTTTTGTGTAAACGAATGCATCTGAGAGGCAGTTATGGAATCATGCAGCCATCTATATAATCCTTGATATTTTTATTCCCTAGCTCTGATTCTAATAGTTTACTACTTCAATTTCGGGCGTTTAGCAATGAGCTCATCAGTGCTGTTTCATTGGAAATTCTTTTCTTAGACTGAGTCATTTCATTATTCTTGTTGCAGGCTGCTCTAAAGGCTGCCCAACAAGTGCAGGGTGGGAGAGAGGAGGAAATGAATGCTCTTCGTGTTGAAATTCAGGTGATCTTGAAGGAAGTATTTTTCTTTAAATTGTTATTCGTGCTTTGTTTATTTAATGCCTTCTTATTTTTCTTTTATCAGAACCTGAAAGATGATACTGCAGCTGCTGCAGAACAACAGAAAGAAGCTGAAGTGGAGGCAAAAGCACTCCGCACAATGACACAGAGAATGATTTTGACCCAAGAAGAAATGGTTTGTTTTATTACGAGAATTAGAATTAACGGCCTTCTATTTCCTATCAATCTCCAACTCTATTCATTCTTTTGTCTGTCTTTAGGAGGAAGTAGTTCTGAAAAGATGCTGGCTTGCTCGCTACTGGGGTCTTGCTGTAAAACATGGTAACAAAGCCAGTATTGATATCTATTGTCTACAGAAGAATACTTAGACAAAAGGATATTTTTCAAAATCTCCCTCACATATTAACTTTCCTGTTCTTGTAATTCTGGCGGCATATTCCCCCATGCTTTATAGGCATATGTGCAGATGTAGCAATATCCAAGCATGAATATTGGTCTTCTCTAGCTCCTCTTCCTTTTGAAATTGTCATCTCTGCTGGACAAAAAGCTAAGGAGGAATCTTGGAACAAAAGTGAGTGTGTTGGTGGTCTAAATTTTAGTTTCAATCCTATCTTAAATTTGCTACAATGAAGTCTAACAGAAAGGGAATATATCAGGTTCTGATGATCCAGATCCAGATAGAAGTAAACCTGTTCGGGATTTGAGCGATCTTGCTGGGGAAGGAAACATTGAGAGCATGCTTTCGGTGGAGATGGGTTTGAGGGAGCTTGCTTCACTTAAGGTTCTTCATTGATGTTATAAAGACTTTTGCTTTCCTTGCTCTGTTCTTTAATATCACGTTTTCTCTTGGACATTCTAATAAAGATGAAGTCTATTTTGATGCCTATTATTTTGTCAAGAAATGGGGATGCCAATAACCCATACCCTTTCCCTTTCCCTTCCATCCTATGTTATGTTGAAATGAGACATCCCTTTTCATAACTGGTTTTTCTGATGTTCTATTAATGATTAATTCTTTTCCCTTCTTCTGGACTTCTGATTTTGACAGAATTTGATTTTGTAGGTTGAAGATGCTGTTGTGCTTGCATTAGGCCAACACAAACGTCCAAATATTGTCCGACATTCCATTTTAGGTATATATGTATTACATCATCATATGATCTTGTCCGCAAACATCACTTTCCTATTCTATTGTCTCAAATGGGACATAGTTGTGCCATATTAATTGAGTAGTTGTTCTTGTTGTTTCCCTATTACAGGCATAAATCTGGCATGTCTTAATCTTGCATTGTTCTTGATGTTTTTTAGCTTAAGAGGGTTATGCCTTAGTTTTGACTTGTAAACAATTTTTAAAATTTTCTTAGACCTGCTGGTACTGAAAAATCATCTCTGTTAGAAGATAAGTGTTGTATTAATGTTCACGTTTCTATTTTTCTCAGATTCCAAATCACCAGGTGATCCCAAATTTGTGGAAGCATTTGGTAAGAAAGTTATCAGCCTTTGTTGTATTTTGAATTTGATGTAGTTATGTTGAATTGTTGACAATACAGACGTAGAATTTGGTACTTTTATATTGAGATTGCATGGTATATTCTCATTTTGACTATTAGTGAGAAATATGAGTCCACCCATGGCATCTACAAACTAGAAGAAAAATTTTCTTGGCTGGCTGTATTTGAACTGGTTATTAGGCATACTTGTAGGCCATAAAAAAAAAAGGTTATTATATGGACTATGGTATGTGGGACAGGTTTAATATATGTGGCACAGATGTGCTTGCATTTACTGCTTCTTCACTCAAAGATGATATGTCTAGTAGATGACCTGACGGTTCTTTGTTGTTTTTACGTTTTCCTTTTAACCTCCAGAATTAAGTGATGAGGAAGCAGAGGATGTTCTTTTCAAAGAGGTTTGTTGCTTGTACTTATAAGATTAAGATACTTGCCAATCTGTCTTGGTTATCTGAAATCATAGTATCTGTCCTCATTTGATGTTAAAGCCCTCTGTTTTGGCTAATTCGTTTGACAAAATTAATGAGTTATATCAATATACATGTTTTGCCCTTGTTTAATTTCCTTTTTGTTCAAGATGGATTTGTTAAAGCATGTGGTATGCACGTATAACTCCAACTTTTACAGGCCTGGCTAACGTATTTCTGGAGAAGAGCTTTATTCTATGGTGTGGAAGATGATATAGCAGAAGAGCGTCTTCAATCTTGGATTAGCCGTAGCGGGCAGGCACCAACTTCACATGATGCCGTCGATGGTAAGCTCTTGTCGTTCTTGTGATCTTATGTGGTTCTGATGTCTGAAGAGGCTAAACATGTTAATAATGTTCTCAAGTTAATAATTAAGTAGTCTTGAAAGAACAACGTGATGATATTTCATATGAAACTCACGCATTCTGCTTCATTACAGTTGAGCGAGGTTTGCTGGAGTTGAGGAAGCTGGGTATAGAACAACAACTATGGGAAGCTTCTCGGAAGGAAATCGATCAGCCACCAAGATTGGCCGTTGATAGCCATCAGCCACCAGGATTAGCAGTTGATAGTGATAAGCTTTCCGTCAAGTCGGATGAATCGTCCTGATTGTGGGAGCACTTTAATTTTTTATTCATTCTTGACACATGTATATTAATGTTTTCTTCTTTATATCCTTTTCTTTTTGTGCTGGGCATCCTGATATCTTCTGTCTTATATAAATGAATAATGACATCGACAGAAGGACTTGGAGCTGAATTTTGCAGCTATCAATCAAAATTTTCCGTAGTCTCATAATATACATAATACATTATACATTGCCAAACGTATTAGCTGCTAGAGTCCACTGACCGTCGAATGAGGATGGGTACTATAATTTTAGGTGCCAAATTCATTTAAGCGATAAGGTGGACATGGAATCATGAATTGCATTTTATAAAAATCTAAACTGCATCTAATCTAAAATCACTTTTGTGATTCAAAAATCAAATTGAAACTGAATTTTAAAAGGTAAATTGGTTTAGAAAAATAAAAATCGTTTTTTCACGGCTTGCGCTGCTTTAAAATTTTAAAACAAGTTCCTGTTAAAAATCGATTCTAAATATTTTTTTTTTAAATTCAATTTCAAATCAGACTTTTATATATATAAAAAAATTTTAGTTTTAAATTCGATTTTTTGTAAATTCAGTTTTCAAATTAGATTTTTTTATATCAAAAATTGAGTTTTGAATCCAGTTTTATTTTTCATTCAATTTTTTATCCGATTTTTTTTTTACCATAAATCTAGTTTTAAAACTAGTTTTGGCTGCAAATTTTAAAATCTAATATTTTTTAAAACTAAAATTAATACTAAAATTTTTTTAAATTATATATGTTCAAATATATTTGCCAAAAGGTACGAAATAAGTATCAAACACAATTTTGTGCAAGTCGATAATTAACAACTTTTAATTGATAATTAATATTTAACTTCTAAAAAAATAAGACAGCAAAAATATAAAAATAAAATAAAATAAAAAGAAATATGAATAAAATTTTATATCTTAATTAACTTTTTAAAGAACTTCACCATTATCGCCATTTAAATCGAGAAAAGATCTCATGTGCACACTAAGACCTACACTAGTTTAGGTGATAAAGAACCGTGTAATATGTATCGAGTACATTTCTTCCAATACTAAATGGAGACACCGAAACTACGGCAAAAACATATATAGCCTTATCTTGCGAGCCATATTTTCAAAAACGGTTCTACTACGTTACAAATAGCATTTTTGCCAACTTATGCTAACTCTTATTTATAATTATATTTAATAAAAGTGTCTTCGTAGATGTGTCTAATAAAAATGTTTTTATTATGGCTATGTTTAATAGAAGTGTCTTTATAGATATATTTTCTGAATGTGTCTCTTTATATATGTATTTAAAATATAATAATTAATTATTGTTAGCAATAAATTGAAAGATAATATGTTAGTATCCAATACTTTTTCTTTCAAAAATTGAAAATCAGATTGAGTTGACTTTCTACCAAAATAATACTTCGTCTAATTGCAAACATTTCTTTATATACATATCAATATCATTGAACATCCACACAAATGATACAATTGACTGCGTACTCTCAATTTAAATAAGAAGGTTCATTCCCTCTTTTTCTTCCATCTAAATCTCCTATATCTGTGTTGTCTTTCAATGCAAGTAAATGAAGTAATTTAAATATTTTGATAGCGTTTGTTTTCAGAGACAGGACACAGAGACATGAACAATGAAGGTTTAAAACGTGTTTGAAGGCAGAGACATGGACACAAACATTATCTATAGGACACTATTTTATATTTTTGTGTCCATTCTTTTACGAAGGACAATGATAGACACGGAATTTAAAATAGTGGATACGGACTTTTTTATCAAAATTTTTTCCCTTTCTATCCATAAGTATTTTTTATTATTTTACTATTATCTCTTTTTATTTTTTCCTAATTTTAGCTTCTTCTCTATATCGTAGTTCTTTTTTTTTGTCGTTCTTTTTTTCAGATACTCTCTTTTTTGGTAAATTTTTTTATAATTAATTTATTCCTTTTTATTGTTCATTCTCTTCTCTATAACATGCTGTATTAATGAAAACTTAATTCACTTTTTTACTTTATGTTTCTTTATTTATTCTTAATTTTATTACTTTAATACCATTTTTATCTTATTGGTTCATGGACAAATTCTTTTTGTAATTTTCTGTATTCCTACATACTCTTATTTTTTATTAAATTAATTTGTATTTAATGTAAAAAATTTGAAATCACATTACTATTTTAGTCATTTCGCATAATATCTTAATTTTGTCCATGTCTATCCAAATATAATACAGGACATTACATTAGTATCTTGTCCATCGTATCCAAACACAATACACAAAAAATAATTTTTAGTGTCTCCGTTTTATTGTCTCTGTCTTAGTGTCATGTCCTGCCCTGTCTCCAAAAACAAACGCAGCCTTTATGACGTGTACCCTATCAACTCGGAGATAAGATTCAGAACTAAAACCAACCATAATGTCCGGAAACAAACAATCATATCTGAAGTAACAACTTGACCGAAATAGTGCACAAGTCAAACACTATCTCTTAGCCGTTACCAACAGCAATGGAACTCACTATCTAAGCCATTAATATCGGAACAAACAGGCAGCAGGTAGCACTTCATTCATCTAGAAAGCCAAACCCAATAGCCGAGGGAAAATAGGTCACAAATACACTCTCGTTTATACTTGTTTATATTATTCTGAATACTCTTCTGACTTAAGCGTCGGAGTACTTTTTGCAGGTACTCCCGCCGCCGTGTTTTTTGTCAGAAAGCTTGGCATAAGAAAACTGGTCGCTCCACAAGGAGTGTGAATTGGTACCAGGGATGAAACCATGAAGCCTCTTCTGCCGATCAAATATCGGCTTACCGCCGCCAACAGCCTCCTGACCGCCCTCCGAAGAGGCTAGCTGAGCAGTAGATTGAGCAGCCTGCCCAACCCCCTCCTTCGGAGTCCCTGAACCACCAACATCTCTCTCTTTTTTCTTTTTCAAAAATGACTGGAACCGAGAAGGATCGAGATGGGGAACCCGTCCACCTGCAGACAACAAATATTAGAAAATACAACAACATCAACACAATCAATAGCATGCAAAACATTACCTATATATGTTTTCAAACCCTCCATATCACCCGAATCATGATAACGAAGAACCTCAGAGATAGACAAGCACTCCCCACCAACAAAACTCTCTACTAAATAATCTAACAACCACTCCTCCTCCTCATTCCGCTCAACAGCCTCGAGAATCTGGCACGGCTCCGAACACCAATACAAGGAAAACTTTTCTATCAACTCATCGTCCAGATAGAAAGGATACTCAGCCTCCACCGACCGCACTTTTACAAACAAAGACTTAAAATTTTTAAAAGAAGATTTATAAAGCAAAAAGAGGGAACGCCCAGAAAAACTACTCAAGCACACCCACAGCCCTTTCCGAACCCCCTTAGATTGAAACAGAGAAAAAAAACACAGCAAGAGAACAAGGAACAGAAAGGAAGCTCATCAAACACTGGAAAGCACACAGAAACGCCCATGAGTTTGGATGTAACTGAGAGGGCGCGCAATTTAGATGAGTCAGAACGTCGCACTCGAACGCAGAAAACAGAAATTTAACACGAAGCTCAATAAAACAAGGTGTATAAAAATAAAAGTATTGCCAATTCCCTCTCCTCTCGCAAACCCTATCCTCACCAGAACAAGGGAGAAGTTCAACAACCGCACCCGAACCCTCTTTTACCAACCCCAAGCCCCAAAGTTCACTCATTGAGTCAGCACTAACAAACGATGAGGAACACGTCCTCATATCATCATGTACCCAGTAGTACGGATCATCCTTATTCTCCTCAACCACTTTCTCTTTTTCTTTCTCCCTCGCCATTTCAAACAGGAAAATAGAAGAAAGGAACAACGTTAAGCAAGAAAAGACAAACCTTTAGAAGTTATACTTGGAGTCAGCCGGTAGAAAAGAATTTGAAACAACAGAGTGTAAGTCCCAAAACAGCAAAGAGATATTATTGCAAGCCTACTAACTTAGTGGGTAATTCAACTCATAACCACTCACAGCGTAGAAAACCCAAACAACAGTAAAACGCATTTAACACGACATGTCTTGCAAGAAGTAAAAGAGTGGAGGGATATTCCAAATTTCCTTTCAAAATCTCTTCAAATCCTTGAAAGAGCCCAATATTACCAAAAAATATATTCACAAAAAAAACACCTATTTCATTAAAACTCGGCTACCATTTTAATATAAAGCCAGCCGAGCTTGGGGGCTATGACGTGTACCCCATCAACTCGGAGATAAGATCAAAACCGAAACCAACCATAATGTCTGGAAACAAACAATCATATCTAAAGCAACAACTTGACCGAAATAGTGCACAAGTCAAACACTATCTCTTACCCGTTACCAATAGCAACGAAACTCACTATCTAAGCCATTAATATCGGAACAAACAGGCAGCAGGTAGCACTTCATTCATCTATAAAGCCAAACCCAATAGCCGAGGGGAAACAGGTCACAAATACACTCTCGTTTATACTTATTTATATTATTCTGAATACTCTTATGACTTGAGCGTCGGAATGCTTTTTGCAGGTGCTCCCGCTGCCATATTTCGCAGTGCCGAGGTTAATCTTGAAGGCTGTCTCCCGGACGACTTATAGCTCACTCAAAGCCAAACAGTTTCATCGGGAGCCATATACCTCGGCCGAATCAGAACGGAACACTTTACTATGCTTTAAAGTTACTTCTTGATCCGTTACTTATAACTCGAACCGAACCTACCTATAAATCAAAACTAAAATAAAGGTAATTAAAACGTGCCCAGTAAGCCGCACGAAGTCAGAACTACAATGGAACTATTTACGGAAATGGTTGAACGTGGATAAACAAGATCCTAGGTCAGCAAGATAACTATTTTATAAGCATAACAGCCTTAGAAATAAGTAGACCTAAACAAGAAAGGAGATATGCTATTCACTCTAAATTGCACTATACTCAGACTCTCTTTCTAACTTGAGTATTGGAGTGCCTTTGTAAGTGACCACCGCTGCCGTTCTTGGAAAGCCAATGTATACCTCATCTAGCCTAGGCAAAAGCGAGTTCAGCATTGAGCAGGACGAGCTATGCCTCGAATCCGGCTAACTACATGGGAACATTTAACGTCCACCATGGGGTCGAAGTTTTAACCTAACCCACCTTCACCTCTTCTACCCTATTTTTACCTATTTTTTGCATATCACAACCTATGACAGACAAGCCAAGCAACCCTCCTTCTTCCCCACTCAAGTTGAGCTAATGGCCATCAATGAGTCCCTATGAGCAGAAAATCAACGAATGACCGACTTATTACATCAAAGGTAAAACAGTCGAAGTAAGGGGGGAGAGCACAAGGATCCTGAAAACAAAGATGATGAAGACGATTGCACGTCAGAGGCTAAGACCATAGTGATAACTACCACAAAACCAACGGTGAAGAGGACTAATCCATTTTTAAAAGACATCATGGACTTTCAGATGCCTAAAAATTTCACCCTACCAATGACGCTGAAACCTTATGAAGTAATCAAGGACCCTAATATACATATCACCAAGTTCTATACAATGATGTTCATGAATGGTGCATCCAATCCAATACTCTGTCGTACATTTTCTATATTTTTAGATGGTGCTGTCTTGATCTGATTTTCTAGTTTGCCTATAAGTTCTATATCAAGTTTTGATGAGCTGGCCGACCTTTTTGTCAACAACTTTGCTGCATCAAAGATCTATGTGCACGACTCAGACTACCTTAGCATCATAAAGTAAGGACAGCATGAAAGGCTTAAAGATTACATGACAAAGTTCACAAAGACAACCACAGAGATACCTAACCTCAACCTAGAAATCCACCTACATGCACTAAAAAGTGGGCTCTACCCTGGGAGGTTCCAGAAAACTATAATTGTGTCAAAATCGAAGACATTAGCTGAGTTTCGAGAAAAAGCAATAAGCCAAACTGAAATAGAAGAACTCCAATAGATTCGAAAAGTAGAAAGGCTAACCTTAGCAGAAAGGAAACAAACGGAACAAATACCCGAACAATAAGACAGACAAAAAATTCTTCAAACTCACACCAAAATTCGACACATACACCTTCTTCAACACTAAAAGGGAGGATATCATCTAAGACATCCTACACTCCAAATTGATCAAGCCACCAAACAAGACTGGGACCTATCAAGACTAAAAATATGTGGACAAATCTAAATATTGTACTTTTCATCAGAAATATGGGCACAATAGAGATGACTGTGTTATAGCGACGGACCTTCTTGAGAAACTAGCTCGCCAAGGTCTGTTAGACAAGTACATCGACAGTCGAGGACAAAGACGAAACACAGAAGACCTCGGGCAACACTCTAAACCAAATGACAATCATAGAGACAAAGGAAAAATGGTAAATGAAAATCCCAATCAACCTTGTGGCATTATTCATTGTATCTTTGGTGGTTTCGCAAGTGGAAGATGTAGTAACTCGGCCAGAAAGAGGTCTATAGAACAATGATGTCAGTGGTTCTGAGCCGACCTTAACCACCAATGTTAACATGCCAAAGATCATATTCAACTCTTCAAACTGCAAAGCAATGGACAAAAACCTTGATGACCCTGTAGTTATATCACTTCAAGTATGCGAACCATTAGTAAAAAAGTCCTTATGGACCCAGGAAGTAGCACAGATGTACTGTTTTATTCCACATACCAAAAAATAAAGCTAAGTGACAAAGTCCTACAACCATCTATTGGAGAACTAGTAGGTTTCTCAGGTGAGCGCATTCCAATCCGAGGTTATATATGGTTACAAACGACACTAGGCAATTACTCTAATTGCAAAACTCTAGATATTTAATATTTAGTTGTGGACTGTAAAAGCCCATACAATATCATTTTAGGTAGACCCTCTTTAAATAATTTTGGTGCTATTATCTCCATTATACACTTGTATGTTAAGTTTTACTCACAGGATAATAGAATTGTCACCATCCGTGCTTACTAGAAAGAGGCTGCCAAACAATGCTATAATGCGAGCCTTAATGCAAATCTTCCAAAACAAGTTGACTAGCAGTACGTTCATGCAGTTTATAACTCGGACCTAGACCTAGACCCCCGGACATACTTGCAAGACTAACTTATGCCTACAGACACCTTGACCAGAATAAAACAGACAGATGGCGAAGACAAGCATACCTACATTGGAGACACATTGCAAGGACCAGAAAAAGAACAAGTTATCACACTACTACAACAAAATATTAACCTATTCTCTTGGACCCCAGTAGACATGCCAGGAATTGATCTAAATGTCATCTGCCACAAACTTGCAATCAATCTGGCAAACTGACCTATAGTCTAGAAGAAGATCTTGAAAAGACTAAATTTTGTCTCGATCTACAGATCGAGCATACAAAAAATAGGATCTTTATTCATCAAATAACATACACAGAAAATATCTTGAAGAGATTTTATATTGATAAGTCACATCCATTAAGTACCCAATGATTGTAAGATTTTTGGATGTGGAAAAGAATCAATTCCGTCCTAAAGAAGAAAATGAAGATATCCTTGGTTTTGAAGTACCATATTTCAGTGCCAATGGAGCACAAATGTATTTTGCTAATAATACACGATATGATATATTATTTGTTGTGAATTTACTAGCAAGTTATAGTTTCTCTCCAACTAGAAGACATTGGAATGGAATCAAATAAATCTTTCGATATCTTCATGGAACACTTGATATGAGATTGTTTTATCCATATGAATCAAAGTCACAATTAATTGGCTATGCAGATGCATGTTACTTGTCTAATCCACATAAAGAAAGATCTCAAACAGGATACCTATTCACATATGGTGATTGATGAGCGGATAATTTATACGCTTTTTGGCATTGTTTTTAGTATATTTTAGTTAGTTTTTATTATGTTTTTATTAGTTTTTAAATAAAAATCACTCTTCTGGACTTTACTATGAGTTTGTGTATTTTTCTGTGATTTCAGGTATTTTCTGGCTGAAATTGAGGGACCTTAGCAAAAATCTGATTCAGATGCTGAAAAAGGACTGCAGATGCTATTGGATTCTGACCTCCCTGCACTCAAAGTGGATTTTCTGGAGCTACAGAAGCCCAATTGGCGCGCTCTCAATTTCGTTGGAAAGTAGACATCCTGGACTTTCCAGCAATATATAATAGTTCATACTTTGCTTGAAATTTGATGGCCCAAACAGGCGTTCCAAGTCAGCTCAAGAATTTTGGCGTTTAACTCCAAAACTGGCACAAAAGCTGGAGTTAAACGCCCAAACTAGCACAAAAGCTGGCGTTTAACTCCAAGAAAAGTCTCTACACGAAAATGCTTCAATGCTCAGCCCAAGCACATACCAAGTGGGCCCAGAAGAAGATTTCTACATTAATTACTGATTTCTGTAAACCCTAGGCTACTAGTTCTATAAATAGGACCCTTTGCTATTGTATTTTGATCTCTTTTACACACTGGATATACTTTTGATCTTTGAGAGTCTTATACACGTTTGGGGGCTGGCCTCACGGCCATGCCTAGACCTTGTTCTTATGTATTTTCAACGGTGGAGTTTCTACACACCATAGATTAAGGTGTGGAGCTCTGCTATTCTTCATGAATTAATACAAAGTACTATTATTTTTCTATTCAACTCGAGTCTATTTCTTCTCCAAGATATTCATTCGTTCTTCAACCTGATGAATGTGATGATCCATGACACTCATCATCATTCTCACCTATGAACATGTGCCTGACAACCACCTCTGTTCTACTAGCAATGGCTTGAATGCGTATCTCTTGGGTTTCTGATCTAAGATTGGAACCTTCGTGGTATAGGCTAGAATTAATGGTAGCCATTCCTGAGATCCGGAACGTCTAAACCTTGTCTGTGGTATTCTGAGTAGGATCTGGGAAGGGATGACTGTGACGAGCTTCAAACTCGTGATTGTGGGGCGTGTGACAGACGCAAAAGGATCAATGGATCCTATTCCGACATGATCGAAAACCGATAGCTGATTAGCCGATGTTGTGACAGAGCATCAGGACCATTTTCACTGAGAGGACGGGATGTAGCCATTGACAATGGTGATGCCCAACATAAAGCTTGCCATGGAAAGGAGTATGAATGATTGGAAGAAGGCAATAGGAAAGCAGAGGTTCAAGGGGAACAAAGCATCTTCATACGCTTATCTGAAATCCACCAATGAATTACATAAGTATCTTTATCTTTATTTTATGTTTATTTTCATCACCTTAAACTCCATAACCATTTGAGTCTGCCTGACTGAGATTTACAAGATGACCATAGCTTGCTTCAAGCCGACAATCTCCGTGGGATCGACCCTTACTCACGTAAGGTTTATTACTTGGACGACCCAGTGCACTTGGTGGTTAGTTGTGCGGAATTGTGACAAAGTGTGATTCACGTTTGAGAGCTCCAAGTCCTTGGCGCCATTGTTGATGGTCACAAACGTGAATCACACTTTGTCACAATTCCGCACAACTAACCAGCAAGTGCACTGGGTCGTCCAAGTAATAAACCTTACGTGAGTAAGGGTCGATCCCACGGAGATTGTCGGCTTGAAGCAAGCTATGGTCATCTTGTAAATCTCAGTCAGGCGGATTCAAATGGTTATGGAGTTTAAGGTGATGAAAATAAACATAAAATAAAGATAGAGATACTTATGTAATTCATTGGTGGATTTCAGATAAGCGTATGAAGATGCTTTGTTCCCCTTGAACCTCTGCTTTCCTATTGCCTTCTTCCAATCATTCATACTCCTTTCCATGGCAAGCTTTATGTTGGGCATCACCGTTGTCAATGGATACATCCCGTCCTCTCAGTGAAAATGGTCCTGATGCTCTGTCACAACATCGGCTAATCAGCTGTCGGTTTTCGATCATGTCGGAATAGGATCCATTGATCCTTTTGCGTCAGTCACACGCCCCACAATCGTGAGTTTGAAGCTCGTCACAGTCATCCCTTTCCAGATCCTACTCGGAATACCACAGACAAGGTTTAGACTTTTTGGATCTCAGGAATGGCTGCCATTAATTCTAGCCTATACCACGAAGGTTCCAATCTTAGATTAGAAACCCAAGAGATACACACTTAATCGAAGGTAGAACGGAGGTGGTTGTCAGGCACACGTTCATAGGTGAGAATGATGATGAGTGTCACAGATCATCACATTCATCAAGTTGAAGAACAAGTGATATCTTAGAGAAGAAGTAGGCGTGAATTGAATAGAAAAATAGTAGTAATTGCATTAATTCATGAGGAACAGCAGAGCTCCACACCTTAATCTATGGTGTGTAGAAACTCCACCGTTGAGAATACATAAGAACAAGGTCCAGGCATGGCCGTGAGGCCAGCCCCCAAACGTGTATAAGACTCTCAAAGATCAAAAGTATATCAAGTGTGTGAAATACAATAGCAAAAGGTCCTATTTATAGAGAACTAGTAGCCTAGGGTTACAGAAATAGGTAATTAATGCAGAAATATTCTTCCGGGCCCACTTGGTGTGTGCTTGGGCTGAACATTGAAGCTTTCATGTGTAGAGACTTTTCTTGGAATTAAACGCCAGCTTTTGTGCCAGTTTGGGCGTTTAACTCCAGCTTTTGTGCCAGTTTTGGAGTTAAACGCCAGAATTCTTGAGCTGACTTGGAACGCCTGTTTGGGCCATCAAATCTCAGGAAAAGTATAAACTATTATATATTGCTGGAAAGCCCAAGATGTCTACTTTCCAACGCAATTGAGAGCGCGACAATTGGGCTTCTATAGCTCCAGAAAATCTACTTTGAGTGCAGGGAGGTCAGAATACAACAGCATCTGCAGTCCTTTTTCAGCCTCTGAATCAGATTTTTGCTCAAGTCCCTCAATTTCAGCCAGAAAATACCTGAAATCACAGAAAAATACACAAACTCATAGTAAAGTCCAGAAGAGTAATTTTTAAATAAAAACTAATAAAAATATAATAAAAACTAATTAAAATATACTAAAAACATACTAAAAACAATGCCAAAAAGTGTATAAATTATCTGCTCATCACAACACCAAACTTAAATTGTTGCTTGTCCCCAAGCAACTGAAAATCAAATAGGATAAAAAGAAGAGAATGCACAATGAATTCCAAAAACATCTATGAAGATCAGTATTAATTAGATGAGCGGGGCTTTTAGCTTTTTGCTTCTGAACAGTTTTGGCATCTCACTTTATCCCTTGAAGTTCAGAATGATTGGCATCTATAAGAACTCAGAATCCAGATAGTGTTATTGATTCTCCTAGTTAAGTATGTTGATTCTTGAACACAGCTACTTTATGAGTCTTGGCCGTGGCCCTAAGCACTTTGTTTTCCAGTATTACCACCGGATACATAAATGCCACAGACACATAACTGGGTGAACCTTTTTAGATTGTGACTCAGCTTTGCTAGAGTCCCCAATTAGAGGTGTCCAGGGTTCTTAAGCACACTCTTCTTTTTGCTTTGGACCTCGACTTTAACCGCTCAGTCTCAAGTTTTCACTTGACACCTTCACGCCACAAGCACATGGTTAGGGACAGCTTGGTTTAGCCGCTTAGGCCAGGATTTTATTCCTGTGGGCCCTCCTATCCACTGATGCTCAAAGCCTTGGATCCTTTTTATCACCCTTGCCTTTTGGTTTAAAGGGGTATTGGCTTTTTCTGCTTGCTTCTTTTTTTTTTGCAAGCTTTTCACTGCTTTTTCTTGCTTCAAGAATCAATTTTATGATTTTTCAGATCATTAGATAATATTTCTCCTTTTCCTTTCATTCTTTCAAGAGCCAACAATTTTAACATTCATGAACAATCAAATTCAAAAATATGCACTGTTCAAGCATTCATTCAGAAAGACAATAGTATTGCCACCACATCAAAATAATTAAACTGTTTTAAAATTCGAAATTCATGCACTTCTTTTTCTTTTTCAATTAAAAACATTTTTCATTTAAGAAAGGTGATGGATTCATTTTCATAGCTTTAAGGCATAGACACTAATGATCATGTAATAAAGACACAAATATAGATAAACATAAAGCATAATTTTCGAAAAACAGGAAAATAAAAAACAAGGAAGTTAAAGAACGGGTCTACCTTAGTGATGGCGGCTTGTGCTTCCTCTTGAAGATCTTATGGAGTGCTTGAGCTCCTCAATGTCTCTTCCTTGCCTTTGTTGCTCCTCTCTCATGGTTCTTTGATCTTCGCTAATTTCATGGAGGAGGATGGAATGCTCTTGGTGCTCCACCCTTAGTTATCCCATATTGGAACTTAATTCTCCTAGGGAGGTGTTGATTTGCTCCCAATAGTTTTGTGGAGGAAGATGCATCCCTTGAGGCATCTCAGGGATTTCATGATGAGGAGTTTTCTCATGTTCTTGATGAGGTTCTCTTGTTTTCTCCATCCTTTTCTTAGTGATGGGTTTGTCCTCATCAATGAGAATGTTTCCCTCTATGTCAATTCCAACCGAATTGTGAAGGTGACAAATGAGACGAGGGAAGGCTAACCTTGCCAAAGGAGAGGACTTGTCCGCCACCTTATAGAGTTCTTGGGATATAACCTCATAAACTTCCACTTCCTCTCCAATCATGATGCTATGTATCATGATAGCCCGGTCTATAGTAGCTTCGGACCGGTTGCTAGTGGGAATGATTGAGCGTTGGATGAACTCCAACCATCCCCTAGCCACGGGCTTGAGGTCATGCCTTCTTAGTTGAACCGGCTTCCCTCTTGAATATCTCTTCCATTGAGCGCCCTCTTCACATATGTCCATGAGGACTTGGTCCAACCTTTGATCAAAGTTGACCCTTCTAGTGTACGAGTGTGCATCTCCTTGCATCATGGGCAAGTTGAATGCCAACCTTACATTTTTTGGACTAAAATCCAAGTATTTCCCTCGGACCATTGTAAGCCAATTCTTGGGGTCCGGGTTCACACTTTGATCATGGTTCTTGGTGATCCATGCATTGGCATAGAACTCTTGAACCATTAAGATTTCGACTTGTTGAATGGGGTTGGTAAGAACTTCCCAACCTCTTCTTCGGATCTCATGTCGGATCTCTGGATACTCATTCTTTTTGAGTTTGAAAGGGACCTTGGGGATCACTTTCTTCTTGGCCACAACTTCATAGAAGTGGTCTTGATGCACCTTTGAGAGGAATCTCTCCATCTCCCATGACTCGGAGGTGGAAGCTTTTGCCTTCCCTTTCCTCTTTCTAGAGGTTTCTCCGGCCTTTGGTGCCATAAATGGTTATGGAAAAACAAAAAGCTCTAGCTTTTACCACACCAAACTTAGAAGGTTGCTCGTCCTCGAGCAAAAGAAGAAAGAAGAGAGTAGAAGAAGAAGAAATAGAGGAGATGGAGTGGGCTTTGTGTTTCGGCCAAGGGGGAGAAGTGGTGTTTAGGTTGTGTGAAAATGAAGGAGTGAAGATGGGTTTATATAGGGGTGAGAGAGGTGTGTATGGTTCGGCTATAGAGGGTGGGTTTGGGAGGGAAAGTGGTTTGAATTTGAATGGTGAGGTAGGTGGGGTTTTATAAAGGATGGATGTGAGTGGTGAAGAGAATGGTGGGATTTGATAGGTGAGGGGTTTTTTTGGGGAAGAGGTATTGAGGTGATTGGTGAATGGGTGAAGAAGAGAGAGAGTGGTGGGGTAGTTGGGGATCCTGTGGGGTCCACAGATCCTGAGGTATCAAGGATATCTCATCCCTGCACCAAGTGGCGTGCAAAATGTCCCTTTCTGCCAATCCTGGCGTTAAACGCCAGGCTGCTGCCCATTTCTGGCGTTTAACGCCAGCTTCTTGCCCATTCCTGACATTAAACGCCATTCTGGTGCCCTTTTCTGGCGTTAAACACCCATAATGGTGCCAGACTGGGCGTTTAACGCCCATTCTGCTACCTTTACTGGCGTTTAAACGCCAGTAACTATCTCCTAAATGCCAGTAACTATCTCCTCCAGGGTGTTCTGTTTTTCACTTTGTTTTTACTTTTTCAATTATTTTTGTGACTTCACATGATCATCAACCTACAGAAAACATAAAATAACAATAGAAAATTGAAAATTATCATAGAATAGTAACAATTGGGTTGCCTCCCAATAAGCGCTTCTTTAATGTCAATAGCTTGACAGTGGCTCTCATGGAGCCTCACAGATGTTCAGAGCAATGTTGGAACCTCCCAACACCAAACTTAGAGTTTGAATATGGGAATTCAACACCAAACTTAAAGTTTGGTTATGGCCTCCCAACACCAAACTTAGAGTTTGACTGTGGGGGCTCTGTTTGACTTTGTATTGAGAGAAGCTCTTCGTGCTTCCTCTCCATGGTGACAGAGGGATATCCTTGAGCTTTAAACACAAGGGAGTCTCCATTCACTTAAATGATCAATTCTCCTCTGTCAACATCAATCACAGCTTTTGCTGTGGCTAGGAAGGGTCTGCCAAGGATGATGGATTCATCCATACACTTCCCAGTCTCTAGGACTATGAAATCAGCAGGGATGTAATGGTCTTCAACTTTTACCAAGACATCCTCTACAAGTCCATAAGCCTGTTTCTTTGAATTGTCTGCCATCTCTAGTGAGATTCTTGCAGCTTGTACCTCAATGATCCCTAGCTTCTCCATTACAGAGAGAGGCATAAGGTTTATGCTTGACCCTAGGTCACACAGAGCCTTCTCAAAGGTCATGGTGCCTATGGTACAAGGGATTGAGAACTTTCCAGGGTCCTGTCTCTTTTGAGGTAATCTCTGCCTAGTCAAGTCATCCAGTTCTTTGATGAGCAATGGGGGTTCATTCTCCCAAGTCTCATTACCAAATAACTTGGCATTTAGCTTCATGATTGCTCCAAGGTACTTAGCAACTTGCTCTTCAGTGACATCTTCATCCTCTTCAGAGGAAGAATACTCATCAAAGCTCATGAATGGAAAAAGTAAATTTAATGGAATCTCCATGGTCTCAGAATGAGCCTCAGATTCTCATGGTTCCTCATTAGGGAACTCCATGGAGGTCAGTAGGCGTCCATTGAGGTCTTCCTCAGTGAGAATCACTGCCTCTTCCTCCTCTCCATGTTCGGCCATGTGAGATGTGGTTATGGCCTTGCACTCTCTTTTTGGATTCTCTTCTGTATTGCTTGGGAGAGTGCTAGGAGGGAGTTCAGTAATTTTCTTACTCAGCTGACCCAATTTTGCCTCCAAATTTCTAATGGAGGACCTTGTTTCAGTCATGAAACTTTGAGTGGTTTTGATTAGATCAGAGACAATGGTTGTTAAGTCAGAGGGGTTTTGCTTAGAATTCTCTATCTGTTGTTGAGAAGATGATGGAAAAGGCTTGCTATTGCTAAACCTGTTTCTTCCACCATTATTGTTGTTGAAACCTTGTTGAGGTCTCTGTTGATCCTTCCATGAGAGATTTGGATGATTTCTCCATGAAGGATTATAGGTGTTTTCATAGGGTTCTCCCATGTAATTCACCTCTCCCATTGCTGGGTTCTCAGGATCATAAGCTTCTTCTTCAGAGGAAGCTTCCTTAGTACTGCCTGTTGCTGCTTGCATTTCAGACAGACTCTGAGAAATCATATTAACTTGTTGGGCTAATATTTTATTCTGAGCCAATATGGCATTCAGAGTATCAATCTCAAGAACTCCTTTCTTCTGATTTGTCCCATTATTCACAGGATTCCTTTCAGAAGTGCACATGAATTGGTTATTTGCAACCATTTCAATGAGTTCCTGAGCTTCTGCAGGCGTCTTCTTCAGATGAAGAGATCCTCCAGCAGAGCTATCCAATGACATCTTGGATAGTTCAGACAGACCATCATAGAAAATTCCTATGATGCTCCATTCTGAAAGCATGTCAGAAGGGCACCTTCTGATTAGTTGCTTGTATCTTTCCCAAGCTTCATAGAGGGACTCGCCATCCTTCTGTCTAAAGGTTTGGACTTCCACTCTAAGCTTACTCAATTTTTGAGGTGGAAAGAATTTTGCCAAGAAGGCATTGACTAGCTTTTCCCAAGAGTTCAGGCTTTCTTTAGGTTGTGAATCCAACCATGTCCTAGCTCTGTCTCTTACAGCAAAAGAAAAAAGCATAAGTCTGTAGACTTCAGGGTCAACCCCATTGGTCTTGACAGTGTCACAGATTTGCAAGAACTCAGCTAAGAACTGATGAGGATCTTCCAATGTAAGTCCATGAAACTTGCAATTCTGTTGCATTAGAGAAACTAATTGAGGCTTAAGCTCAAAGTTGTTTGCTCCAATGGCAGGGATAGAGATGCTTCTCCCATAGAAATCAGGAGTAGGTGCAGTAAAGTCACCAAGCACCTTCCTTGCATTGTTGGCATTGTTGTTTTCGGCTGCCATGGTTTCTTCTTCTTTGAAAAGCTCTGTTAGGCCCTCTAAAAAGAATTGTTCTTTAGCTTCTCTTAGTTTTCTCTTCAAGGTCCTTTCAGGTTCAGGATCAGCTTGAACAAGTATGCCTTTATCTTTGTTCCTTGAGGAGGAGTCTTAGTCCCTTAAATAGAAGGATGTGAGAAGAGGGGAAGAATTTTTGAAAATTAATTAAAAGATTTTAAAAAGAAATTTGAAAAATTGATTGAGATTTTCGAAAACTAAGATTGGGAAAGAAATAAAGTGATTTTTGAAAAAGATTTTGAAATTAGAAAAAGATATGATTGAAAAAATTAATTTTGAAAAAGATGTGATTGAAAAGATATGTTTGAAAAGATATGATTGAAAATCAATTTAGAAAAAGAAAATTTTTAAAATTAAAGTTGATTACTTGACTATCAAGAAATTAAAAGATATGATTTTAAAATTTAAAGTTTGATCCTTTCTTAATAGGCAAGTAACAACTTAAAAATTTTGAAGTAAATCTTTAATTGAAGCAAGGATTTTTGAAAATAAATATAAAATGGAAAGAAATTGATTTTGAAAGAGATATGATTGAAAAGATATGATTTGAAAAAGATTTGATTTTAAAAAGTTATGAAAACTTGAAAAAAATGTGAATTAAAAACAAAATCTTCCCTCTAGTGTCATCCTGGCGTTAAATGCCCAAAACTCTACCTTTTTGGGCGTTAAACGCCCAGCCAGGTACCCTGGCTTGCGTTTAAACGCCAGTTTTCCTTCTTCACTGGGTGTTTTGAACGCCTAGCTTTTTCTGTTTGATTCCTCTGCTGAATGTTCTAAATCTTCAATTCTCTGTATTATTGACTTGAAAAGACACAATTTTGAAAATATTTTTTGAATTTTTGATGATGAGAAACAATAAAAATGCAACTAAGATCAAGTAAACAACGCATGCAAGACACCAAACTTAGAAATTTTCATACTAGAGACACTAACAAATTGAAGATGCCTATTAAAAATAACAAAACACACAAAACAAGAGTATTTAAAGATCAGAACAAGTAAATCATCAAGAACAACTTGAAGATTAATGAAGAACATAATGCATGTATTCGAAAAATGCAAGAAAAATAAAAACATGCAATTGACACCAAACTTAAAAATTGATACTGGACTCAAACAAGAAACATAAAATATTTTTTATTTTTATGGTTTTATACATTTTTTTGTGACTTTCGAAACTTGAGTGGAAATGAAAATAGAAGAGATTCAAAATTTTTAATAAGAATTCCAGGAATCATTGCAATGTTAGTCTAAGACTCCGGTCCAGGAATTAGACATGGCTTACTAGTCAGCCAAGCTTTCAGTGAAAGCTCCGGTCCAAAACACTAGACATGGCCAATGGCTAGCCAAGCTTTAGCAGATCATTGCTTTCAACAGCATAATTGATAGAAATCAACAAGCTCTTGTGATGATAAGTTGAAACCTCGGTCCAAAAGATTAGACATGGCTTCTCAGCCAGCCAGACTTCAATAAATCATCAAAAACTCTGAAGAACAAAATAGAAAATCTTTTTGTATTTTTGAAAAAAAAAATTTTCAAAAAATAAAAAGGAAAAGTACCTAATCTAAGCAACAAGATGAAAATCTTTTAAAAATCTTTTAATTAATTTTCGAAAATTCTTCCCCTCTTCTCACATCCTTCTATTTAAGGGACTAACACTCCTCCTCAAGGTACAATTCGAACTCTATTCCTCTTAATAAGTTCGAATTCTCTTCTATCTACCTCCTCCTTCTATTCTTCTTTTCCTCTAACATCTCAAAGAAATCTCTATACTGTGACATAGAGGATTCCCTACTTTCTTGTTCTCTTCTCTTTCATATGAGCAGGAACAAAGATAAAGGCATACTTGTTCAAGCTGATCCTGAACCTGAAAAGACCTTGAAGAGAAAGCAAAGAGAAGCTAAAGAACAATTCTCTTTAGAGGGCCTAACAGAGCTCTTCAAGGAAGAAGAAACCATGGCAGCCGAAAACAACAACAATGCCAACAATGCAAGGAAGGTGCTTGGTGACTTTACTGCACCTACTCCTGATTTCTATGGGAGAAGCATCTCTATCCCTGCCATTGGAGCAAACAACTTTGAGCTTAAGCCTCAATTAGTTTCTCTAATGCAACAGAATTGCAAGTTTCATGGACTTCCATTGGAAGATCCTCATCAGTTCTTGCAAATCTGTGACACTGTCAAGACCAATGGGGTTGACCTTGAAGTCTACAGACTTATGCTCTTTCCTTTTGCTGTAAGAGATAGCACTAGAACATGGTTGGATTCACAACCTAAGGAAAGCCTGAACTCTTGGGAAAAGCTAGTCAATGCCTTCTTGGCAAAGTTCTTTCCACCTCAAAAATTGAGTAAGCTTAGAGTGGAAGTCCAAACCTTTAGACAGAAGGATGGTGAGTCCCTCTATGAAGCTTGGGAAAGATACAAGCAATTGATCAAAAGGTGCCCTTCTGACATGCTTTCAGAATGGAGCATCATAGGAATCTTCTATGATGGTCTGTCTGAACTATCCAAGATGTCAATGGATAGCTCTGCTGGAGGATCTCTTCATCTGAAGAAGACGCCTGTAGAAGCTCAAGAACTCATTGAAATGGTTGCAAATAACCAATTCATGTGCACCTCTGAAAGGAATCCTGTGAATAATGGGTCAACTCAGAAGAAAGGAGTTCTTGAGATTGATACTCTGAATGCCATATTGGCTTAGAATAAAATATTGACCCAACAAGTCAATATGATTTCTCAGAATCTGTCTGAAATGCAAGCAGCAACAGGCAGTACTAAGGAAGCTTCCTCTGAAGAAGAAGCTCTTGATCTTGAGAACCCAGCAATGGAAGAGGTAAATTACATAGGAGAACCCTATGGAAACACCTATAATCCTTCATGGAGAAATCATCCAAATCTCTCATGGAAGGATCAACAGAGACCTCAATAAAGTTTCAACAACAATAATGGTGGAAGAAACAGGTTTAGCAATAGCAAGCTTTTCCATCATCTTCTCAGCAACAAACAGAGAATTCTAAGCAAAGCCACTCTGACTTAACAACCATTGTCTCTGATCTAATCAAAACCACTCAAAGTTTCATGGCTGAAATAAGGTCCTCCATTAGAAATTTGGAGGCACAAGTGGGACAGCTGAGTAAGAAAATTACTGAACTCCCTCCTAGCACTCTCCCAAGCAATACAGAAGAAAATCCAAAAAGAAAGTGCAAGGCCATAACCACATCTCACATGGCCAAACATGGAGAGGAGGAAGAGGCAGTGATTCCCACTGAGGAAGACCTCAATGGACGCCCACTGACCTCCATGGAGTTCCCTAATGAGGAACCATGGGAATCTGAGGCTCACACAGAGACCATAGAGATTCCATTGAATTTACTTCTGCCATTCATAAGCTCTGATGAGTATTCTTCCTTTGAAGAGGATGAAGATATTACTGAAGAGCAAGTTGCTAAGTACCTTGGAGCAATCATGAAGCTAAATGCCAAGTTATTTGGTAATGAGACTTGGGAGAATGAACCTCCATTGCTCATCAAAGAACTGGATGACTTGAGTAGGCAAAGATTACCTCAAAAGAGACAGGACCCTGGGCACTATGACCTTTGAGAAGGCTCTGTGTGACCTAGGGTCAAGCATAAACCTTATGCCTCTCTCTGTAATGGAGAAGCTATGGATCATTGAGGTACAAGCTGCAAGAATCTCACTGGAGATGGCAGACAATTCAAAGAAACAGGCTTATGGACTTGTAGAGGATGTCTTGGTAAAGGTTGAAGACCATTACATCCCTGTTGATTTCATAATTCTAGAGACTGGGAAGTGTGTGGATGAATCCATCATCCTTGGCAGACCCTTCCTAGCCACAGCAAAAGCTGTGATTGATGTTGACAGAGGAGAATTGATCATTCAAGAGAATGAAGACTCCCTTGTGTTTAAAGCTCAAGGATATCCCTCTGTCACCATGGAGAGGAAGCATGAAGAGCTTCTCTCAATACAGAGTCAAATAGAGCCCCCACAGTCAAACTCTAAGTTTGGTATTGGGAGGCCACAACCAAACTTTAAGTTTGTTATTGAACCCCCATATTCAAACTCTAAGTTTGGTGTTGGGAGGTTCCAACATTGCTCTGAACATCTGTGAGGCTCCATGAGAGCCACTGTCAAGCTATTGACATTAAAGAAGCGCTTGTTGGGAGGCAACCCAATTTTTACTTATCTATGTTAAATTTCTATTGTTATTTTATGTTTTCTGTAGGTTGATGATCATGTGAAGTCACAAAAATAATTGAAAAAGCAAAAACAAAGTGAAAAACAGAATGAAAAATAGAACACCCTGGAGGAGATAGTTACTGGCGTTTAAACGCCAGTAAAGGTAGCAGAATGGGCGTTAAACGCCCAGTCTGGAACCATTTTGGGCTTTTAACGCCAGAAAAGGGCACCAGACTGGCGTTTAACGCCAGGAAAGGGCAAGAAGCTGGTGTTAAACGCCAGAAATGGGTAGCAGCCTGGCGTTTAACGCCAGGATTGGCAGAAAGGGGTGTTTTGCACGCCACTTAGTGCAGGGATGAGATATCCTTGACACCTCAGGATCCGTGGACCCCACAGGATTCCCACCTACCCCACCACTCTCTTTCTTCTTCACCTATTCACTAATCACCTCAATACCTCTTCCCCAAAAATCTCTCACCTATCAAATCCCACCATTCTCTTCACCACTCACATCCATCCTTCATAAAATCCCACCTACCTCACCATTCAAATTCAAACCACTTTCCCTTCCAAACCCACCCTCTATACCCGAATCATACACAACCCTCTCACCCCTATATAAACCCATCTTCACTCCTTCATTTTCACACAACCTAACCAACACTTCTCCCCCTTGGCCGAATCACAAAGCCCACTCCATCTCCTCTATTTCTTCTTCTTCTACTCTCTTCTTTCTTCTTTTGCTCGAGGACGAGCAACCTTCTAAGTTTGGTGTGGTAAAAGCTAAAGTTTTTTATTTTTCCATAACCATTTATGGCACCAAAGGCCGGAGAAACCTCTAGAAAGAGGAAAGGGAAGGCAAAAGCTTCCACCTCCGAGTCATGGGAGATGGAGAGATCCCTCTCAAGGGTGCATCAAGACCACTTCTATGAAGTTATGGCCAAGAAGAAGGTGATCCCCGAGGTCCCTTTTAAGCTCAAAAAGGGCGAATATCCGGAGATCCGACATGAGATCCGAAGAAGAGGTTGGGAAGTTCTTACCAACCCCATTCAACAAGTCGAAATCTTAATGGTTCAAGAGTTCTATGCCAATGCATGGATCACCAAGAACCATGATCAAAGTGTGAACCCGGACCCCAAGAATTGGCTTACAATGGTCCGAGGGAAATACTTGGATTTTAGTCCAAAAAATGTAAGGTTGGCATTCAACTTGCCCATGATGCAAGGAGATGCACACTCGTACACTAGAAGGGTCAACTTTGATCAAAGGTTGGACCAAGTCCTCATGGACATATGTGAAGAGGGCGCTCAATGGAAGAGATATTCAAGAGGGAAGCCGGTTCAACTAAGAAGGCATGACCTCAAGCCCGTGGCTAGGGGATGGTTGGAGTTCATCCAACGCTCAATCATTCCCACTAGCAACCGGTCCGAAGCTACTATAGACCGGGCTATCATGATACATAGCATCATGATTGGAGAGGAAGTGGAAGTTCATGAGGTTATATCCCATGAACTCTACAAGGTGGCGGACAAGTCGTCCACTGTGGCAAGGTTAGCCTTCTCTCATCTCATTTGTCACCTCTGCAATTCGGCTAGAATTGACATAGAGGAAGACATCCTCATTGATGAGGACAAACCCATCACTAAGAAAAGGATGGAGCAAACAAGAGATCCCACTCATGGACAAGAGCATGAGGAATTTCCTCATCATGAAATTCCTGAGATACCTCAAGGGATGCATCTTCCCCCACAAAACTATTGGGAGAAAATCAACACCTCCCTAGGAGAATTAAGTTCCAACATGGGACAACTAAGGGTGGAGCACCAAGAGCATTCCATCCTCCTCCATGAAATTAGAGAAGATCAAAGAATCATGAGAGAGGAGCAACAAAGGCAAGGAAGAGACATTGAGGAGCTAAAGCTCTCCATAAGATCTTCAAGAGGAAGAACAAGCCGCCATCACTAAGGTGGACCCGTTCTTTAATTTCATTGTTCTTTATTTTCCTGTTTTTCCGAATTTTTATGCTTATGTTATTTATGTTTGTGTCTTTATTACATGATCATTAGTGTCTTAGTGTCTATGCCTTAAAGCTATGAAAATAAATCCATCACCTTTCTTAAATGAAAAATGTTTTTAATTGAAAAAGAAAAAGAAGTGCATGAATTTCAAATTTTAAAACAGTTTAATTATTTTGATGTGGTGGCAATACTATTGTTTTTCTGAATGAATGCTTGAACAGTGCATATTTTTGAATTTGATTGTTTATGAATGTTAAAATTGTTGGCTCTTGAAGGAATGAAAGGAAAAGGAGAAATGTTATTTGATGATTTGAAAAATCATAAAATTGATTCTTGAAGCAAGAAAAAGCAGTGAAAAGCTTGCGAAAAAAAAAGAGAGAGAAAAAGAAAAGCAAGCAGAAAAAGCCAATACCCCTTTAAACCAAAAGGCAAGGGTGATAAAAAGGATCCAAGGCTTTGAGTATCAGTGGATAGGAGAGCCCACAGGAATAAAATCCTGGCCTAAGCGGCTAAACCAAGCTGTCCCTAACCATGTGCTTGTGGCGTGAAGGTGTCAAGTGAAAACTTGAGACTGAGCGGTTAAAGTCGAGGTCCAAAGCAAAAATAAGAGTGTGATTAAGAACCCTGGACACCTCTAATTGGGGACTCTAGCAAAGCTGAGTCACAATCTAAAAAGGTTCACCCAGTTATGTGTCTGTGGCATTTATGTATCCGGTGGTAATACTGGAAAATAAAGTGCTTAGGGCCACGGCCAAGACTCATAAAGTAGCTGTGTTCAAGAATCAACATACTTAACTAGGAGAATCAATAACACTATCTGGATTCTGAGTTCCTATAGATGCCAATCATTCTGAACTTCAAGGGATAAAGTGAGATGCCAAAACTGTTCAGAAGCAAAAAACTAAAAGCCCCGCTCATCTAATTAATACTGATCTTCATAGATGTTTTTGGAATTCATTGTACATTCTCTTATTTTTATCCTATTTGATTTTCAGTTGCTTGGGGACAAGCAACAATTTAAGTTTGGTGTTGTGATGAGCGGATAATTTATACGCTTTTTGGTATTGTTTTTAGTATGTTTTTAGTATATTTTAGTTAGTTTTTATTATGTTTTTATTAGTTTTTAAATAAAAATCACTCTTCTGGACTTTACTATGAGTTTGTGTGTTTTTCTGTGATTTCAGGTATTTTTTGTCTGAAATTGAGGGACCTGAGCAAAAATCTGATTCAGAGGCTGAAAAAGGACTGCAGATGCTGTTGAATTCTGACCTCCCTGCACTCAAAGTGAATTTTCTGGAGCTACAGAAGCCCAATTGGCGCGTTCTCAATTGCGTTGGAGAGTAGACATCCTGGACTTTCCAGCAATATATAATAGTCTATACTTTTCCTGAGATTTGATGGCCCAAACAGGCGTTCCAAGTCAGCTCAAGAATTCTGGCGTTTAACTCCAAAACTGGCACAAAAGCTGGAGTTAAACGCCCAAACTGGCACAAAAGCTGGCGTTTAACTCCAAGAAAAATCTCTACACGAAAATACTTCAATGCTCAGCCCAAGCACACACCAAGTGGGCCCGGAAGAAGATTTCTGCATTAATTACTGATTTCTATAAACCCTAGGCTACTAGTTCTATAAATAGGACCCTTTGCTATTGTATTTTGATCTCTTTTACACACTGGATATACTTTTGATCTTTGAGAGTCTTATACACGTCTGGAGGCTGGCCTCACGGCCATGCCTAGACCTTGTTCTTATGTATTTTCAACGGTGGAGTTTCTACACACCATAGATTAAGGTGTGGAACTCTGCTGTTCTTCATGAATTAATACAAAGTGCTATTGTTTTTCTATTCAACTCAAGTCTATTTCTTCTCCAAGATATTCATTCGTTCTTCAACCTGATGAATGTGATGATCCGTGACACTCATCATCATTCTCACCTATGAACATGTGCCTGACAACCACCTCTGTTCTACTAGCAATGGCTTGAATGCGTATCTCTTGGGTTTCTGATCTAAGATTGGAACCTTCGTGGTATAGGCTAGAGTTAATGGCAGCCATTCCTGAGATCCGGAACGTCTAAACCTTGTCTGTGGTATTTTGAGTAGGATCTGGGAAGGGATGACTGTGACGAGCTTCAAACTCGTGATTGTGGGGCGTGTGACAGACGCAAAAGGATCAATGGATCCTATTCCGACATGATCGAGAACCGACAGCTGATTAGCCGATGTTGTGACAGAGCATCAGGACTATTTTCACTGAGAGGACGGGATGTAGCCATTGACAACGGTGATGCCCAACATAAAGCTTGCCATGGAAAGGAGTATGAATGATTGGAAGAAGGCAATAGGAAAGCAGAGGTTCAAGGGGAATAAAGCATCTTCATACGCTTATCTGAAATCCACCAATGAATTACATAAGTATCTTTATCTTTATTTTATGTTTATTTTCATCACCTTAAACTCCATAACCATTTGAGTCCGCCTGACTGAGATTTACAAGATGACCATAGCTTGCTTCAAGCCGACAATCTCCGTGGGATCGACCCTTACTCACGTAAGGTTTATTACTTGGACGACCCAGTGCACTTGCTGGTTAGTTGTGCGGAATTGTGACAAAGTGTGATTCACGTTTGAGAGCTCCAAGTCTTTGGCGCCATTGTTGATGATCACAATTTCGTGCACCAGTGATACAGATATATCATGGAGGTCCACGAAACAAACGATAGTAGCAACATCCTCTAATCATGCTGAAATACTTGCAATACATTAAGCAAGTCGCGAGTGTTTTTGGCTCAAGAGTTTAATCCAATATATTTTATCATCATGTGGATTGATTGATAGAAAAATAGCTTCAACTGTTCTGTTTGAAGATAATACAGCATGCATTGCTCAACTTAAGGGTGGATATATTAAAGGTGATAGAACAAAACATATTTCTCCCAAATTTTTCTTCACTCATGACCTTCAAAATGAAGGAATAATTGATATCCAATAGATCCGTTCAAGCGATAATCTAGCAGATTTATTTACAAGATCACTTCTAAAATCCTTCTTTGAAAGATTGGTACATCAGATTAGGATGTGCCAATTTTGATATATTAAATAATGTTGACAAGAGGTGGAGGCTATACTCTTTTTTTCTTGGTCAGGTTTTCTCCCTATTAAGTTTTTTTTGACAATATTTTTAACTAGGCAGTCTCCATCACAAAGGATATTGTACTGTTTTTCCTTAACTAAAGTTTTTTTCCATTAGAGTTTTTTTTAGTAAAGTTTTAATGAAGCATAATTCTAAATGGACATCCAAAAAGGAGTGTTGTGATATGGATATCCATAGGCGGCTGAATTTTTCAAGATTGGGAGACTCATGTTATCAAAAAAGATTGAATTTAATAAAGTTTGAAAAGGTGAACTTGGTAGGTGTATAAATAAGGAGCAAGCCTCAAACAAAATACACACACAAGATCAATATAAAATATTCTCTCTTTTTATATAGATGTACGCTACGACACTCATATAATGTTAGTAAATATATATGAATTATCTCAGTTATATTGAGATAATAATATTAGTGAATATTAATATTAGAGTTCTCTATTTTCACTTCTTTATTTTATATTTATTTTCTCTTTCTTATTTATTTATTATAAAAAATATTTATAATCAGTCATACATAAATTAATATTTAATAATTATTTATATTAAAATTTATCAATAATTTTAATATTATATTTTATATCTTTTTAGGTATTATTATTATAATTATTTTATTTTATTTCAATTTTGTCCTAAAAATTTTCGATTTGTATCGAATATACCCTTGATAGCTAAATTTTCAAAAAATTTAAGACAAATCCAACAAAGATGCATGAAAATTATGCTTGATTTGCTTGTATTGAAGGTTGTTCTTATGAAATTGTTGTTAAATTGGTCCTAAATTTTTTAAAAAATTAGCGACTAGGGTTATAGTTGATGCAAATAAAAATTTTTTGGGACAAAATTGAAACAAAATAAAACTTAGCAATATTTTTGAAATTCTTGCTAAACTTCAAAGATAAAAAATATACTTTACCCTTCTTTCTTATATTTCAGTGACTCAATCATTAATAATCAATAATCATTATATTATTCTATAACAGGTTACATTCTAACGTCTGCATACTAATGTAGATGTCAGTTTGTATATGTTTTTCTTCTTAACAATTTATAAAAAAAGTATTATATAATTCATTATACATAAATTAATATTTAATAATTATTTATGTTAAAATTTATCAATAATTCTAATATTCTATTTTATATTTTATTAGTAATTATTATTATGATTTTTTTTTATATTTTAACGAGTCAACCATCAATAATCAATAATTTAAGAATTCTAATTCTACAATAAGTTATATTATCAGATCAAGCATGCTAATATTTCACTTTCTGATACCATTTTGAACGCCTCTCTCTTTTCAACTATTTTTTAGAAAAATATTATGTTATGCAAATTAACCTTTAATGATTGATTATGTTAAAATTTATTAATAATTCTAATATTTTATTTTATATTTTTTTAGTAATTTTTATTATTCTTTCTTATATTTTTATGAATCAATAATTTTAATATCTTATTTTATAATCTTTTAAAAATTATCATACTTTTTTCTTGTATTTTTGTAAATGTCATATATAGCGTTTCATTTTATTATTCACTAGCGTAAATTTTAGAACCAAGTATACTAACATAGCACGTAAAGGTATCAGTCTACATGTTGATGCTATTTTTGAAAAATAACTATGTATTAAATAATTAGATTTATTAACTTTAATGATTAATTACGGTAAAATTTATCAATAACTATAATATTTTTTAATAATTACCTTGATTCTTTTTTGTATCTCTATAAATATTATGTATATCTTTTAAATAATTCTTAATTCTTTCTTATACAATATTTTGAATATAGTATATTTTTATTTCTTTATATTAAATTTATCTAAATAGTTAGAATATTATTTGTTAATATGTTTTAATAATATATTATTATTTTCTACTACTCAAATCAATATATTATTATTATTATTATTATTATTATTATTATTATTATTATTATTATTATTATTATTATTATAAATTCCGCTACGTTACCAACAACATTTCTATCAATTTCTGCCAACTCTTGTTTATGACTGTGTTTAATGGAAGTGTCTTTGTAGATGTGTCTAATAAAAATATTTTTTATGGCTGTGTCTAATGGAAGTGTCTTTATATATGTATTTCTTGAATGTGTCTCCTTATACATGTGTTTAGAATATAATAATTAATTATTACTGACAATAAGTTGACAGATAGTATATTGGTACCCTATACTTTTTCTATTATTATTATTATTATTATTATTATTATTATTATTATTATTATTATTATTATTATTATTATTATTATTATTAATTTGATAATATTTATTGAATATATTTAAGATCCACCTTTAAAATATTTTAGTTTATTTTTTTATAGACATTGAGTTATTTGTTCTACATATGATATTTTTTTTTTATTAAATATAAGTACTTTGTGATTTTTTTTATAGATTATTTGGTATTATTATAAGTAACAAAAGAGTATATAAAGTTATTTTATATAACATAAATATATTCATGAATAATTTATCTTAGAAGTATATTTCATATATAAATATTAAAAAATAGATATTTTTTTGTACATCGTTCAAGCGCATACACTGTAAATTTCAATACAACAAGGGGTTACTTCTAACATCAAAGTTGAGTCAACAACTTAACCATGGATTAGAACCATGGGTAAAAAGTAAAAAAACCCAAAGCTGGTTAAGAACAGCCCATAACCACAAAACCCAAGAACTTTTTTTTATTATCAACAGTCTCTCACCGGGTAAAAAATTTTGATATGGAAATAAAATGAATGATATACTTTAACATGTCAATTTTTGGTATTTTTTAAAATTGTGGGATTACACAAATCGGACCCTCCGATCTGTGTTTAAAAAGTTAAAAAAATTCAAAGTACACAAATCGGAAGGTCCGATTTGTGTTAAAAAATTTGAAAAAATTCAGAGTACACAAATCGGACCATGCGAGTTGTTTGATTTTAAAATTTTGCTTAATAAATCGCATGGTCCGACTTGTGGTTAGGCAAATATGAATTTCGGAAGCTAGAAAACGGACCCTCCGAGTTGTTTGTTATTATCAATTTTTGTATGAAAGGAAGAACTCGCATGGTCCGAGTTCTATTCACTGACACCACATGGCTGTGAAGTACCTGTATTCCCCACATCTGAGTCCAACACCATTTTTTCTTCCATATTCAAATTAAAAAGTGTCTCTCACCCTCTCCCTAAAACAACACCACTAAAAATAAACCTTTATAATTAAATTTTTACAATTCAAAAATAGCAACCTGGGTTTATTTAATTTATTTAAAAGCTCACTACAAACTTTTTTTTTTTAATTTTGTAATAAAACACAGATCGGTTGAATAAAAATTCAATTCATTTTATAAAAAAGGACCAAAGTTTAAATCCTCTTATAACTTATTTTTTATCCACAATTCATCATATAAATCTATAGCATTGATTATTTTTAAGAGCCTGCATGTGGGATTAAAGAAAACAATTGAACATCAGCGAATCCAATTAAATGGCCCACTACGTGGCCCAGTCTAAAACAAAACTAAATTTACACATATGCCATATATAATATATATGAGCTTTGCTAGATAAATCATAAATGATGGGTTTTGTGAACAATGTGAATAATAAATTCTAAAATTAGTTTAATAAAATAAAAATACACTATACTCTTAAATTATTCACTTAAATCTTAATATTAAAATAATTATCTACACACTTAATAAATTAAACACCAATATATTTATTATTTATGATGAGTTTGGAAAACTCCTACTTAATTTTTGATGATGAACAAACATTATTGAAATATTTAGTTACAAAATTATTAATTTGATCTTAATTCATAGTTGCTTAATTAATAATTTTGTTGTGCAGATTTTGTGTTGGGCCGAGAATGAAACTCTGGTTTAAGCCCAAATTGTGTCAAATAATAAGCCTTGTTACATGTTTCTCATGCTATAAGGCTGAGTTATTAATTGGGCCAGAATGAATATTATTGCTGCAAGTCCAAATAAATGCTTTCTTATGTGCTCAATGAATGATCCGAAAAATATACATCAGGAAAGCAAATGTTACTAATTGGGCCAGAAATTAAAAGTTATTGCAACTAAGCCCAACTTCACATTTGATGAAAGTTCCCAATACATGATCCGAATCCACTAAGCATAGAAAGCAATGTTCCATTGCTTCCAACGGATCTCAATGTTTGCCACATGATGGATTTCAAATGCACTCAATTATCATTAATAGCATGGGAACTATGAGAGAGAAAATGAAGTGACATGATTGATGTGCTCAAAGCTACACACCACTCTAAGGGAAGTGAAAGCACTTTTTCATTTGAATTGATCAACTCATTTAATCACTTTCTTTCCAAAGTTATATTCTCTCTCATCTCTTTCTTTCTCTCTTTCGGACATTGTCCAAGAAACATTGGTAGCCATGGAAGCAAAAATAAGCTACCGAAAGGAAGGGAGAGCAAGTCCAAAGTCCATCAAAATGATGGCAAGAAAATATACTAAAATAAAAAGGAGCTGTGGCTAAGATTCTTATCACATATGGTAAGATATGGTGATGATATCTTAGCCTCTCCATACCAAAAATGGAGGATGAAGTTTCGGCTAGCAAGGTGAGATTCTTGAAGCATGGCTTGTCTTTGATTCTGCTCAACCACCACAGGAAGTAGCTAGAGTGGCGAAGTGATGGTTGAGGCAAAGATGGAAGCAGATGAAGTCATCATCATCATGAAGCATCAAGGGCCAGAAATCCATCTTAGAGAGCAAGCCAAGGATGGAGAGCTCGGATTGATGAAGAGTGATGATCAAGAAAGGACTAGAGGTAATTGCATGTTGGGTTTTGCATGGTTATCTCTTCTCTCTCTATGTGGCCGAACCGGTTATGTTTGTTGAAGGAGGAAGAAGTTGATTTGGGTGTTGGCTTCAAGTGTGGAGGCTTCCCTCTTCTTTAAAAAGAGAGAACAGCCACTGTTTGGAGCAAGGAGAAAAATTTGAGAGTGCAAGGCACAGAGTTCTCAGAGCTACCTGAGCTAACAGTTTTCTCTTCTCCTTCAATATATTCTGTTTAGTATTTTTTTGTTTAATTTTGTCATGTCTTGAGTCTCATGGAAAAAGGCAAACAGTGAGGTTTGTATGAAAAAGCCATAGAGCGGAAAAAGGCAGAGAGTGCAAAATTAAAAGAAAAAGCCATAGATGTCTTAGAGTTCCTTTGTTCATCTATGTTGTGTTTCATGATTCTGTAGGAATTCCCTTGTAAGTTGGGTTAGCACTTTATAGGTTATAATCAGATTGATTATAGTGAAATTCTATCATGTTTGTGATGGAGACTGGATGTAGGTTGCACTGCACTTAGCATCTGAACCAGGATATATCTGGGTGTAATTTCTCTTTCTTCTCTACTCCATTTCTGTCTCTACTGCACAGGAGCAAAAACCAAAAATATCTCGTGCCAAGCGACGAGACAAAACGAAAAGTCTCGTGGCTAGGGACGAGACAAAAAGAAAAGTCTCGTGGATTGGAACGAGACAAAAGAAAAAGTCTCGTGTCCAGTAACGAGATAAAAAGACAAAAAGCTTCCTGAATTGGTCTCACAAGTTAGTAAGGGTTATCAAGCAAAAGGAGGCTAAGATTCAACCCCCCTTCTCTTAGCCACTGAAACCATCAATTTAATATTTTAATTGTGTACCTATACTTTTTCCATATATATTTCCCCAAAAGCCAGACACAAACTACAATATTTATAACACCTTATAAACCTGTTTGACGGTCAAAATATCCACCACATGCCACTCCCTTGAAACTGAGCACACACCACGTGTTTGAAGTTTGGATTGACAACAATGCGAAAAGTGCAAGGCATTCCAACTGGCTCATCATTTGGTCAGGTGTAGGCTAGAACTCTGATAATAAATAGAGGGAGAAGTTGTGAAACTAAACAAGGAGTGCCGATCGGCGTATACAGCCATTCTTAGAACGCTGCCAATATTTCATAAAAAAGCCGTGACTCAAATTTTACAATTTATTCCGCTCTGTCTTTGTATCGGGATTATTTTGTAATGTTCACGTAAACTCCATGCATGCCTCGTTACCTGTCATGTATGCAAATTGCTTTAAAAATTTGAAAACACAATAAATAAATCTTACTAAGACGTTATTAATGTGTATTAATTATGTATTTATAGTATCAAGTAATGCGGTTTATTATTCTATTTCATTTATCAATCATCAAAATCATAAATTTAGATATTTTAATATAAAAAATTAACAAAATAATAAAATAAAAAATTAATTATTATTAATTTTGTAATTTATATAAAATATGTACTCTATTATTTTAATTTAAGAATGATTAATTTTTATTTTATCATTTTATTATTTTTTATTTTAAAAATTTTTTATCCCAAAATCAATACTGTCTCTCTTTTTGTTTGAGCTTTTTTATGACTCAAAAATTTATTGTACATGATGTTGTACAAATTATATGAGAATACTAAATTGCGACATTAAAAACGTGGTCCAATTAAATTTAGCTAAATGCAATAATAAAAGGTTATACATGGAAAGAATTAGAAATTATAATAAAAAGACAAAATTTGCCGCTCTCATGTATCAATATAATTTTTTAGATGACAATTAAAATGATTTTTTATTTTTAATTTAATTTAAAAAATTAAAATAAGTATTTTTTTAAATTTAGAATAAAATTAAAATCGTCTATAAATATTTTTGGAACACCATTGCAGTTAATATACAGAAAGAAAAAACCAAAAAAAAAAAAAGAAGAGAAGGGAGCAAAAAGAAACACTAATAGAGAGAGAAGAACGAAAAAGAAAGGAAGAGATAAAGAAAGAAAAGGAAGTGAAAAAAAAAGTTGAAGAAGAAGAAAAAAGAAGGAAGTGGTGACCACCCAAAAAGTCACGATTACCGCCATTGCCACCGCAGAATAAGAAAGAGGGATTGACAGAGAGAAAAAGAGAGGAAGAGACGCCAATGGAGAGAAAAAGAAAGGGAAAGATAAAGAAAGAGAACTTGTTGGAAGAGGAAAGAAAAGTTGAAGGAGAAGAAAAGAGAAAGAAAAGGCGACTACACGAGAAGTTACTGTTGCCCCATTGCTGCCACAGGATAAGGAGAAGGAGGTATTGATAGAGAAGCCACTGATACCTCCATTGTTGCCACTGATACCTCCCTTGCCGCCACAGGATAAGGAGGAGGGCTAAGAGTAGAGAGGAAAGAGTAGTTGTCGATAATGTGTGATTCTTCTTCCCTTTCCTCTTCTCAATCTTCTTTTTTTCATTTTTCTCTTCCATTTTCATTTCGTCTGTTTTGTTTTACTGTTTACAAAAGTGTTATGTACATAAATAATTGTTATTGTTAATTATTAACTATTGATGTAAGATTTTTTTTCAAATATTCATTTCGTCTATTTGATTTATATATATATTATTTTGTCATGAACAATCTAATCCCAAATTTTACATAAGAGTGTTTATTCTTTTAATTCAATAGTTAAAATTTTTTTTTGGTGACTGAAATAAATTAAACAAAGAAAAACAAAACAAACAAAACAAGGAACTGCCTAAATAGAGGGACAGTCCCGTTTAAGACTACTCTTAAACTCCTCCCAAGGTGAAAGAAGCTCCACATGCGAAAGTTGTAACTTCATCGCCATCTTTGCCATAGTATCTGCCACCGTGTTTGCATCTCTCATAATCAAACGAAAGTTAACCCGCCAATTCCAATGTATGATATCTCTTATTTTGAGCACCAGTGGATCAATAAACCCAAAACCATCTTGAGTAACAAGATTAAATGCTTCCACACAATCCGTCTCACAAATAACATCTCGTTGACCCACATCCCAAGCTAAGAGATATCCTCTCCAAATAGCAAATAATTCTCCATGAAGAATACTATTACTCTCAATCATTCCCAAACACCCCCTTTGCCAGCTCCCATTACAATCTCTAATAACACAAGCAAAACCAACACTATCACCTAAACCAAAATAACTAGCATCACAATTAATCTTAAAAGTACCAATGGATGGGGGATTCCAAAAACCATTTAGAGTAGAGGGAAGGGACATACATTGTAATTCAAAGATATTCCTAAGCTCATTTTCTGAAGTTAATGCCAGACAAATCACTTTTTTTGGAGGCCAAGTTTCATCGGGATTAAAGATGTCATTATTCCTTGCTCGCCATATCCACCAAAGTCCCGAAAAGAACTTGAACGGATGCTCTCTGCTATGATACAAGAACCAGTTCTTCAAATCCAAAGGATGACAAGAAATATCCAACCTATGCCAGACAAGCTGAGCTTTGGGACAATCCCGAATACAATGTAAAACCGATTCCTGGCTAGAAAGACATCTTGGACACTTATCCGACGACGACATCCCTCTTCTAAAGCAAAAACTTGCAGTAGGAAGAGCCTCCTTAAGACACAACCAAGCAAAAAATTTATGCTTTTCCGGAACAAGCTGGCCCCAAAGCCAAAGCCAATTCTCCCGCTCCTCCCAACCAAACAGCTGCTTACACAACCACAAGTAACCATTGTGAGAGTTATAGACTTTGGCAGCAGACCCACTCCAATACCAACCCACTTCCGGACCTGCTTGTTCATCTGGATTGTAAGAAAGAATATTATCTTTCAGATTTTGAGATAAAGGAGAATAAAGAGTATCCAAATGCCACCTACCAACCGACCAAATATCCTGTATCCGGAGATTCGAATCAGAAATGTGAACATAATCGATCTCATTAGATAACCGTCCTTCTTTCCTCCAGCTAGAAAACCAAAAATTCTGGTTCAAATCTCCAATACACCAAGCAAACCCATCCTTCAACACTTCCCAAGCCTTGCAAAGACACCTCCAAATGGGAGAGTCCTTGTTCTTAGGATAACTAAAACAGTCAAATAGAGATGATCGGTATTTGGCATCCAACAATTGGACCCATAGCTTGTTTGGCTGCTGGAAGAAAGTCCAAACTAGCTTCCCAAGAAGAGCAATATTTACACAATAAGGATCTCTAATCCCTAAACCTCCATATTTTTTTTGGAGTAACCAGTACCTTCCAACTAACAAGATTCAATCCTCTTCCATCAACTTGTCCTTTCCAAAGAAAATTCCTCATCATAGACTCCAATTTACTAATGATTCCTTTGGGAAAAATAGAGACCTGCATCTGGTACGTGGGAATAGCAGCGACAACAGAATTAACCAAGCAAAGTCTACCAGCCCGATTGAGTAAACTTCCTTTCCAGCTTGCTAGCCTACTCCGAATCTTATCCAGGACACCATTGAAAGCTGAACGAGTCACCCTAGAATGGCTAAGGGTAACTCCAAGATACTTGCCCAAGTCCTGGACAAATCTGATAGAGGATACCCCAGTGAAAACCTCTTTCCTTGTTGCAGAGACATTCTTAGAGCAAAGCGCTTTAGACTTCTCCACATTAATCTTCATCCCAGATGCTTTACAAAAAGTCTCTAAAACCAACATCACATTTTGCACTTGTCTCTTTGTAGCTTTACAGAATAGAAGCAAGTCATCCGCAAACATTAAGTGGGATATTCTTGGTCCTCCTCTAGAAATAGCAACCGGTTCCCACAAGCCGAAATCAACCTGATGACTAATAAAGCATGCCAATCACTCCATACACAACACAAAAAGATAGGGTGACATAAGGTCTCCTTGTCTAAGACCTCGGCTAGGAGTAAAGCCATTCAGACGACTCCCATTCCAAAGAATAGATAAGGAAGAAGCAGTGACACAATTCATAATCAAATTAAGTGTAGGAATAGGAAAACCAAAGCTTTTAAGGGTATGAGCTAAAAACCTCTAGTCAACTCTATCATAAGCTTTCTCCAGATCAATCTTAAATGCCAGTATGCCTTTCTTTGATTTAGTCTTCTTCATAAAGTGGAGGACTTCTTGGGCAATAATGATGTTGTCAGGAGTTCCTCGTCCCGGAATAAATCCTCCTTGAAGCGGGCCAACAATCTCCGCAAGATGAGGACGAAGCCTATTAACAAGGACCTTCGTGATGATCTTGTAAACTACATTGCAGAGACTAATCGGCCTGAAATCTTTCATAGATACCGGTGATTCAACCTTTGGAATGAGAACTAGTAAAGTCTCCAACATTCTCGGATCAAGAGGAACACCGGAGAATGCCTGCTTAACCATCTTCCAAACATCAAGACCAATGATCTCCCAATATTCTTTGAAGAAGAAAACTTGAAACCCATTAGGACCCGGAGCTTTAAAAGAGTTCATGTGAAAAACCGTTGCTTTGACTTCCTCCATAGTAACTGGTGCCGTAAGGTTATTGGTGCACGAATTATGAATCACACTTTTCACAACTCGTACCACTAACCAGCAAGTGCACTGGGTCGTCCAAGTAATACCTTACGTGAGTAAGGGTCGAATCCCACAGAGATTGTTGGTTTGAAGCAATCTATGGTTATCTTGTAAATCTTAGTCAGGAAGTCAATTATGTTTATCAGTTGAATTGCGAATAACCAAGAGAGCATAAATTAAAGGTTACTTGTTATGCAGTAATGGAGAATATGTTGGAGTTTTGGAGATGCTTTGTCTTCTGAATCTCTGCTTTCCTCTGTCTTCTAATTCACGCACGCACGTCCTCCTATGGCAAGCTGTATGTAGGGGATCACCGTCGTCAATGGCTACATCCCATCCTCTCAGTGAAGAATATGCTCACATGCTCTGTCACAGCACGGCTAATCATCTGTCGGTTCTCGATCATGCTGGAATAGGATTCACCCTCCTTTTGCGTCTGTCACTACGCCCAGCACTCGCGAGTTTGAAGCACGTCACAGTCATTCAATCCCTGAATCCTACTCGGAATACCACAGACAAGGTTTAGACTTTCCGGATTCTCATGAATGCCGCCATCAGTTCTACCTTATACCACGGAGATTCTGATTAAGGAATCTAAGAGATACTCATTCAATCGGATATAGAACGGAGGTGGTTGTCAGGCACACGTTCATAGTTTGAGGAAGGTGATGAATGTCACGGATCATCACCTTCATAACAGTTAAGCGCGAATGAACATCTTAGATAGGAACACGCGTGCTTGAATGGAAAACAGAAATACTTGCATTAATTCATCGAGACACAGCAGAGCTCCTCACCCCAACAATGGGGTTTAGAGACTCATGCCGTCAGAGAATACAAAGTTCAGATCTAAAAATGTCATGATGTATAAAATAAGTCTCTAAAAGTTGTTTAAATACTAAACTAGTAGCCTAGGTTTATAAAAAATGAGTAAACTATGATGGATGATGCAGAGATCCACTTCTGGGGCCCACTTGGTGTGTGCTGGGCTGAGATTTAAGCAATTCACGTGCAGAGGCCATTTGTGGAGTTGAACGCCAGTTTTTGTGCCAGTTTGGGCGTTCAACTCCAGCTTTTGATCCTTTTCTGGCGCTGGACGCCAGAATTGGGCAGAGAACTGGCGTTGAACGCCAGTTTACGTCGTCTATCCTTGTGAAAAGTATGAACTATTATATATTGCTGGAAAGCCCTGGATGTCTACTTTCCAACGCAATTGGAAGCATGCCATTTCGAGTTCTGTAGCTCCAGAAAATCCACTTTGAGTGCAGGGAGGTCAGAATCCAACAGCATCAGCAGTCCTTTTTCAGCCTGAATCAGATTTTTGCTCAGCTCCTTCAATTTCAGCCAGAAAAATACCTGAAATTACAGAAAAACACACAACTCATAGTAAAGTCCAGAAATATGAATTTTTCCTAAAAACTAATGAAAATAAACTAAAAACTAACTAAAACATACTAAAAATTATATGAAATTAACCCCAAAAAGCGTATAAAATATCCGCTCATCAGTTATTGCAAGCTTCCTCATTTAGAGAAGGAAGAGGCACATCACCAAGGCAACCTAAACCAACATCATCCAAATGACAGAATAAGCTTTTATAGAAAGACTCTGCTTCTTGACTCAGAACCTCTGGATCAGTTTCCCACACTCCATCCTTGAGAAAAAGGCCATGAATCTTATTATGCTTCCTTCGCGCAAGAGTTTGAATATGAAAGAATCTTGTATTCCTATCCCCGAACCTTACCCACTGCTCTCTGGACTTTTGGAACCATAGGAGCTCTTCTTGCACTAGAGTATTATTATAATCATCAAGCAACTGTCGCTCTTTCTGACGCAAATAAATACTATCCACCACTTCCAAACGCTTTTGTAAATAATTAATCTGCTGCTCTAATTCACATTTCTTAACAAAAATGTTACCAAATACCTTCGAGTTAAACTCTAGTGAATTCTTCTGTACTTCCGAAAGCTTGCCATGAATTCCTCTATTACCAGACCACCATGACTGGTTCACAATATCCCTATACCCAAGATGAGTAGCCCAAGTAGCAACAAATCGGAAAGGTCGATTCCCTTTAGGCTGAGGACGACCTTTACAACGCACCAGAATAGGGCAATGATCAGACTGAAGCCTATTTAAAACTTCTGCATAAGCCTCTGGAAAGATAGATAACCAACTATTATTTATACAGACTCGATCAAATTTTTTTGCCACGTCAACATAATTTTTCACCCTCCTGTACCAAGAAAACTGCCTCCCAATAGTCTTCAGATCAAACAAACCACTATCCCCTAATGAAGTAGCAAACATGTCTGCTCTTTGATGAGAAAACTGACAGCCCTTAGATTCATGAGAAAATTTGACTTCATTAAAATCACCAAGAACAATCCAAGGTCCTTGAAAAACTATGGATTGTGCAACAAGATAATCCCAAAGGAGAACCCTTTTATTAAATTGAGGACTGCCATAAATACCACTACACCTCCAAATTAAATTATCAAAGTGAACCTCAACAGTAACACCCTGATCAAAAGCATCAATGAACTTACAACAAACACCCTTCATAGAGGATAGAAACCAAATACCTCCCTTATGCCCCTCTGCTTCTACTATACCAACAGAGTGATACCCTAATCTTTCCCAGAATAATTTTAAATGCTGAAAAGGGGAGTGAGTTTCAACCACAATAAAGAAAACAGGTCTAAATTTCCTAACAAGTTCCTTGCAATGCACACGGGCTAACTTATTAGAAGCACCCCTAATATTCCAAACAATCATATTTAAACTATCCATAGATAATAGGGACAGAATAAATAAAAACATAAAACTCTAAACAGAATCACCAACCTCAATAGGTGGTTTGTCCTGCGGTACTGGCACACTCTGATCCTCAATAATTGCCACCTTCGGACCTCCTGACACTGCACCTGGCATGCTTCCATCTACTAAGGTTTCCTCCATTGTGCCACCATTTTTATCAACTGGCGAGTTCTGCAAGGAGGAAGGCCGAGGACGCTTCCATAGAGAAATTCCACGACGTGCAGGAGTTCTGCGTGATGGAGATGGCGCAATTTCATGTTTTTCTCGCTTCCCCATCCTAATGCCAATTGATTTACCTCCATCACCATGAAAATTGGGTCTTGGAACCCTTCTCGAACCAAACTTGTGCTGCTTTCCATCTTGGTCCTTCAAACCTGATGACTGGCCCATTGTGAATTTTCCCTTACGGAGCACTTGTTGCCAGCCCTTTCCATCATCCATGCATGCCTCATTAACATGACCATCAGGCACGTGAGGAGCCAATGATTTCGTAACCACATCCTTCCCTTTAACAACTCCTAATTTCTCACCCAAATTACGAGGATTCTCACCCAAATCACGAGCTTCTGATTCAGCCTCTTGTTGAATCTCATGATTGTTGTGTGGCACTAGTGTCGGGGCTTCATTATTTTTTTCATCACCAAAGGAATTCCCGTTTCCTTCCAAGGACTCCTTCTCCATGCACAACGATTTATCATGCCCATATCGTGCACAAGTAGCACAAATCAACGGTAAACTCTCGTACTCCACTTCATAAGTCACACCCTCCACTATAATATGTTTGATTACAGGCAATTCAAGATTAATTTGAACACAAGCTCGGGCTTATTTTCCTCTTTCTGCAAGCTTAGTAGCCAAATCTACTTTCACCGGAATCCCTATTGCAGAAGCAATTCGTAGCATTGCTTGTTCCTGGTAGCACCAAATTGGAAGTCCCGAGACTCGAATCCATACCAGCGTTGATCCAAAGGATTTTTCGCATGGCCTAAAATCCACATCCCATGGCTTTACTACAACATAGTGACCGTCTATCAACCACGGGCCACCAAGAATGACTTTCTCATGATCCGCAGCAATATCAAATTTAACCAAAAAATATCCAAATCCCACATCCAACAAATCAAACCCTCCTTTGATGCGCCATACTATCCGAAGCTTATGCATGAGAGCCATGTAGCTATAATGCTTATCCAGCACCTTGATCACGATGGCTTCCTTATAAGGTTCAGCTAGACAACTCTTTGCCTCCTTGGTAAAATTGACACTTGGTGGACGAGAATCACCCTGCTTACCTGTCACCGTAAAGGCCTTAGACTTTTCTGCACCAATGACTTTATCTCTAAAAGAGACCTTGGATGGCTTTTCTAACCCCTCTCGAGAAGAACCCTCCTTAACATCGGATACACACCCACCCACGCTCTCTCCCTTATCTCTTCCGATGGCATGGCCATCTTCCTCACTGTGATTCACCCTCAACCGTTCACCCCCGCTCTCTCCTTCTCTCATTCTCCTTGAGTACGGAGTACGTACTCTTTCTCTGCTAGGATTTTTTTTTAAACTAATAATTTCGAACAGCGCGTATTCAATAGTTAAAATGATCTTTCATATTAAATTATAAATTAAAATGATAACGCTATTAATCAAAATTTTATGTGAAAATTAGTCTAAGATTGAAATAATTCATTTTAAAGTTTGGACGGAAAAAAATTAAAAAATATTTTTTAAAAATTCAAAAAAAAAAATTCTTGTAATATCATTCTTACTTGTATCAATAAAAAAATTGAATCTATTCCTCTTTTTTCTAATTTAACATTTAAAAATAGTGTATGTTCATGTCATAGAATATAATTTTGCCACTAACAAATTTAACATATATTTTGAATAAAATAATCGTATTATGGTTGTACTTAAATTTAAACATTGGAGTACTTGAAATTAAATTATTATCATTATGGGAGTACTTAAATTATTATTATTAGTGTTGTTTTAATTATGTTAAACTATTATTGTTGTGTAGTTCTTTGAATATTTAATGATAAATTATTATGATTATTATTATTATTGTTGTGTTTGATGTTAATATTTTTTTTTATCATCGTTAATGTGAGAAGTTGAAAAAAGTAATGAGGTTGTCTTTTCAAAACATATTTAGAGAGGATGTATCAGAGGAATCAAGATTGGATGATAGTACACTCAGGGACGGATTCAGAAATGTTATCATAGGGGCCAATAATATATATAATATAAAAAAATATATGCAAATAAATTATAATGTAAGATGCATTATAAAAATATACTGATAGATAATATATATTTAAAATACAAAAAAAATGTGTACTTTTTACTAACGAAGTGGTACACGTCGATTCTTCATATCATAAAATTCATCGATAATAGAATCTGTGTCAAATCTTTCAGCAATCTTCTTCTCAATGTAAATCAAAAGATAATTAGCAAGCAATTCATCTTCCATTTTGTTTCTGAGTCTATTCTTCACAATATTCATAGCTGAAAAAGATCTCTCAGTTGTAGCAGTTGAAACAGGAAGAGTTAATACCAAGCGAATCAAATGATCAATCAAAGGATATGTTAAAGACTTTCCTGTCTTCGTTAATCCTTGACATAACTCCGAAATTGTGCACAAGTTAGTTAATTCAACATGATTAGGAACATCAAGTTCATAATGTTGAGCTTGCATTCTAATGTGAAATTTCTCTTGGTCACTGAAGTGACATGGATAAAATCGTTCTACTAATTCACATACTTTGTTGACACTGAAGAACTTATAATTATCTCTGGGATCTAAAGTTGAACTTAAAGTAAGCAATTCCACCATATTATCATTGAATCTTCCATTAAGCTCTTGCAATTGTGTATCAATTACAGCAAGAAATAAATTAACTCGGTAATGATGCTCCACTGAAATTTGATCAACAATTTTGCGAGTTCGGCCTCTTCTAGGAATATGCAATGCATTCATATCAGGAACTTCAACTTCATGTTTCTCACAAAATAATATAACTTCTTTTATGAAAGCCTCCCAACTTGATTCTCTCATTCTTTGGATTAAAGTTTTCGTAGTAGAAACCAGAGTTAAAGCATTCAATATATCTTGATTTTTTCGTTGCAAAGCTTGACAAAGATCATGACTAACTTCCAAAATATTTCTCATCAAATGCAAAACAAAGACAAATTCAAAGGATGTGATAGCATCATAAGCAGCACTAGCATCACCACGTGTGGAGAAATTGTCTTCTTCGGTGCTTTTTTCAAGAACTTCACAAGTAGCATCAAACATGCATAACAAGTTACGTACAGAATTCAAATGAGACCCCCATCTAGTATCCCTAGCTCTTTGCAAAGTACCAATTTGATTAAGTCCACTACCTGTCACAATTTGATCATTGGCAATTAAGTTTGCAACATTATTTGCTTGAGCAACCCTTAACTGATCATGACGTTTAGGAGAAATAGTCACAACATTCACAATTAGTGTAAATTTTGAAAAGAATTGATGAACATAACAAACTTCTTTGGCTGCAGAAACAAGTGCTAATTGTAATCGATGAGCAAGACAATGAATGTAATAAGCAAAAGGGCAATCTTTCAAAAATAGAGCTTGCAATCCATTCCATTCACCACGCATATTACTAGCTCCATCGTACCCTTGTCCCCTAAGATTTTGGACATCAAGATTATGACGAGAAAGAACTGATAAAATTTCTGTTTTCAATGTCAAAGAACATGTATCAGAAACATGTATAAGATCAAAAAATCTTTCTTGAACACAACCGTGCTTGTCTACAAATCTCAAAACCACAGACATTTGTTCTCGCTTTGACTCATCTCTTGCTTCATCAATAATTATACAAAATTTAGAATCACCAATTTCTTCTCGAATTGTTGCACGCACTTTTCTAGCAAAGATATGCAATATATCTTTTTGAACAACGGGAGATATATATTGAGCATTTTCAGAAGCATTTTCAAGGACAACATTATTAACATTCTGATTACAGGAAGCTAAAAGCTTAATTAACTCAATAAAATTCCCCCTATTCAAAGATCCAGGACTTTCATCATCACCTCTAAATGCACATACTTGAAATGCAAGCCATCGAATAGTATTAATAGATGTCTTCAACCTTAAACGGTTATTTGTAATAGTTTCATCACGATGCCTATCAAGAACTTTGTCTATATGCTTAGATTGAGCCATTAAATCATCACAAGATTTCACACATAAATTATGGGAAGAATTAGGAATAGAACCCTCGTGACATACAAATGCACAATTTACCCCATTGTTTACTTTCTTCCAATTACTAAATCCTAACTCTGAAAATATATTTTTTCCATCATTGCGAGCACCATAATATTTACCAAACAAGTAGCAAGGCAAACAATAAGCAGCATCTTTTTCTGGTGAATATTCTAACCAACTTGAAAATTTCTTAAACCAAGAAGATTAAAAATATCGACGGTGATTATTATTACCAGAAGCTGGATAGCTAATATTTGTTGGTTGGTATGGCCCAGCTATTATGTATGCTCTACGAATCTTATCACGTTCATTGATATTATATTGCCAAATTGGACGTCGCTTTCCAGGATCCCTTTCTAGTAAATAGATATCAACATCTCTTTCTAATCTTGGTACTTTGGTTTCATGTTGATGTGTATTTTGAGTAAGATTAGAGAGCTCACTTACTTGACCTTCTTGTGAAATAAGATTAGAGGGTTGACTTGTTTGAACTCCAACATCATCAGTAACCTTTCTCTTAAAAATTGCATCAATTTTACTTTGCTTTCTCATCATAAAATATTCTAGTTTCTTTTTACCTGAAAAAAAAAAACTCAAATAATTATATACTTATATAAATAAACAAAGTCTAAGTATATTTTATTAATTAAATATCAACTTGTCTATGTTACTATGTAAATACAAAGAAATAAAATTATATTATTTCATAATAAAAAAATGATTTTATTAATTAATAATTTTATGTAATTATATAAAAGAAGTAAAAAATAAAATAAATACCTTGGCAGTTGGCAGTTGGCACCTTGCTTTAGTTGATATGAATATGATTGAAGACTTCCCTACAGTGACATGACCTAACGAGGACGCGGCGTGACTTGTGACTTGTGAGGAAACAAAAGGATTGAGAAAGAGGGAACACGAAACGTGAAGAAAGATAACTAATTTTAAGGATTTAAAAAATTTTAAAAACTATTTGGGTTGGTTCACTGGTTGGGCACTTGGGCTTCTAACTACTACTTTTTTTTAAAAAAAGTTGGGGGCCCAGGCCTCTACTTGCCCCCCATGTATCCGTCCCTGAATACACCTACTAAAAATATTATTTATCCCACCTTTAATTGAAAGACAAAGTTTGAACAAGTTAAAAAAATATACTTTTTACTTCTAAGCATGCATTTAAAGTAAAAGTGTTTTGCAAATTAGATGATTGTAATTTTTCAAATAACAATTAAAATAGTTTTTTATTTTTAATTTAATTCAAAAGATTAAAAATAAATACTGTCTTAGTCTTTAAAATTTGGGATAGTAAAAATTGTCCTTAAAATTAAAATTATTTTTAAAAAATTATTCTTTTATTAAAATATATTTTTTTAATTATTTTATTTTATATAAAATTTTATTTTCTATCCGTCAGTCTTTGATACCATCGAATAAAGCTGATAGAAAAACTTTGATACCATCAAGAAATGAGAAAAAAAAAAGGAAGAAGGAGAAAGACTAATGGAGAGAAACAAATTGAATAAGAAAGGGAGAATTAGAGAAAGAAATCTGGTTGAGAAAAAGAGAAAAGCTTGAAAGAGAAAAAAAGAAAAGAAAAGGTGTTGAAGAAAGTCATTGTCGCAAGCTAAGGAGAAGGAGGAATTGACAAAGAGAAGGAGAGTAAAAAAAAAACGAATGTTATTTCGGTAGTCATCTAGCTATTTGCCTCTTCCTTTCCTTGTTGGAGAAGCTGCAGAGAGGAGAATCGGAAGTACACCCGGCTAAGGTGTAGCTACCGATGATATGTTATTCTTCTTCCCGTTTTTTGCTCAATCTTCTTCTCCCCTTTCTCGATCTTTACAGTTTATTGTTTATGAAAGTGTTTTGTTCTATGTAAATAATTGCTACTCTTGATTATTAACTGTTGATAGAAAAGTTTTCCTTCTCTTCCATCTTCATCTCTTCTGATCTATTTGTTCTAGGTAAAGATGAGAAGAGAGAGTTTCTTTTGGTTTTGTTTTGTCAAGAATAATTTAGTTCCAAACCTTAAGGGGTAATTAACCATATAGTTCAATAATCAAAATGGTTTTTCGACATTTATTTATTTATTTATTTTCTCAAAGATAGATATTATTTTATTATTATAAAATAATAATATTTTTATAAAGAAGTACAAAAGAAGTTGGGGGTATTCCCAATTATCACCAAATGTGATTGGAAGACAAATAGCTTAAAAAAGAGTAAAGTAAGAATAAAGAGAAATTATTAGCATTCATCAGGTATGGCTATTGAGTTCACGCACTAGACTACTGGCTTCTTGCACTATCTCCGGCGCTGGACTTATTAGCTTCTCAAAGACACACCTATTTCTCGCTTTCCAAGTGCTCCAACACAGCACCGCGATGAAGAGGATCTTTTGTCTACCTTTGATTTGAGCCGCTGCCCAAGATAAGACTCATTGCCACCAATTGATGAAGGCCTCTTCTTCTCTCTGCCATAAGTCAGGGGTTATTAAGTTTAGACTCCAGATTATTGAAGATAGAGAGGGTATTGGAACAAGACATGAGAAATTGATTTATCTTTCAGCATGCATCTTGGGCAAGTAGCGGGGGTGGATGCAAACTGGTTATGGATTTGTTGCAAAACTGGAAGCTTTTCATAAAGACTCTTCCATAAAAAAATCTTAATTTTATGAGGTAATTTCAATTTCCAAATGCTATTCCATACTCTGTGATTCTGTATGTTCTGAGGCATCAATGAAGTAGGAGAATGAAAGAACCCATAAGCAACTTTATATCCTGACCTAACTTCGTATATACCAGATTTTGTCCAGTACCAATTAACTTCATTCTCCTCCTCTGTTGGTTTGATGGAAAAAACTTTATTGCATATATCAACTAGAAAAATTGACTCAATCAGGTTTCTGTTCCAGCTTCTATCAGGATATAGTAGCGCACTAACAAAATACACTTGCAGATTTGGTGGGATTGTCACTGCAGCTTGAGGGACATTAAAGGGAAATGGTGGTGGGAGCCAGGGATCATGAAAGATGCGAACATTAGCACCAGAGCCTATTTTCCATAACAAGCCTTTCTCAATCACCTTGTGGCCTTCAAGAACACTTCTCCAGCCCCACGATGGTATGCTTCCTATCTCTGCATGTAAGAAATCTGTATATCTGAAATATTTAGCTTTGAACATTCTTGACAGTGTAGAATTAGGGTATTTCATTAGACGCCAACATTGCTTGCCCAATAAGGCCAAATTTTGTGCCCTTAGATCTTTGATCCCTAACCCTCCATCTTTCTTCGGTCTTGTCATTATGTCCCATTTAATCCAAACAATTCTTCATTCTGTGCCTTTTTGACTCCACCAAAATTGCGAGAGCATGCTATGAATCTCAGTTAACAGCGTGTCTGGGAGCTTGAAACAAGAGAGTGTATAAATAGAATCGCTTCCCCCACCGCTCTCAATAGCGTGTGCCTGCCACCTGAGGACAATAAACTTCTTTTCCAACCCATAATCCTCTTCTGAACTTTATCCTTGATAGCTCCAGATTTTGCTTTCTTTGATTTTTGAACTATGGAGGGCAGCCCCAAGTATTTGTCTTGGGCTCCGATATGTTCAATATTTAGTGTCTGCGCAATTGCTAGTCTTGTGTTCTGAGGTGTGTTGTGACTGAAAAAGATGGACGACTTGTTCAAGTTGACTTTTTGTCCACTAAAGCCCTCGTAGATCTCTAGCAATTCCAAAATGCTTTGGCTTGTATTAGGTGATCTCTTGCAAAAAAGGATTGAGTCATCAGCAAACAAAAGGTGATTAACTGTTTGGCATCTTCGATTAACTTGAACTCCTTGAATTAATCTGTTTTGCTCTGCCTTGTGTAGCAAGAAAGAAAGCCCTTTCGCACAAAAAAGAAATAGATATGGAGATTGGGGGTCACCTTGTCGGATGCCCCTATTTGGCCTAAAGTAGCCAAAAGGTTGTCCTTCCACAACAACAGAGTAAGAAACAGTCGTTACCAATTCCTTAGTCCAGTTAATCCATTTAGTATCAAAGCCCAGCTTTTCCATGATGTACCATAAGAAGTGCCATTCAACCCTATCATAAGCCTTGCTCATATCTAGTTTAATAGCCATCTCATGATCTGCTCCACTTCTCTTATTTTTCAAATAGTGCATACATTCGTGGGCAATTAGAATATTATCTGAAATAAGTCTACCTTTGAGAAAAGCACTCTGATTTGGGCTTATGATTTTATTCATAATACCTTGTAGTCGGTGCACCATAACTTTAAAAATAATTTTATACATAACTGAGGACAAACTAATTGGTCGCACCTGAGTCATGTCACTGGCATCTGACACCTTTGGAATCAAACAAATTTGATTATGGTTGAAGCTTTTTAGAATTCTGCCACTATGAAAGAAACTTCGCACTGTCTTAAAAACGTCACCTCCAACTATATCCCAGAAAAAGTGAAAAAACTTAGTTGTAAACCCGTCATCACCAGGAGCACTCTGAGCATAAACACTAAACGTAGCTCTTTTGACATCGTCCATAGTTACCGGCCTTTGGAGCCTACGATTCATGGAAGCTGTAACCTTAGGCTTCAAATCCTCCAAATATGGATTCGAATCAATGGTGCGGAATTTATAACCACAAACTAACCGGCAAGTGTACCGGGTCGTACCAAGTAATACCTCAGGTGAGTGAGGCTCGATCCCACGAGGATTGATGGATCAAGCAACAATGATTGAGTGATTGGCTTAGTCAGACAAATAGAAAATGGTGTTTGAGAGTTCAAAAGCATTAAACAGTAGATTCAGAATATCAGAAGGCAGGCAATAAATAAGTTGAGAATAATATATGGAGAAACAGTTAAGGCTTCAAAGTTATCTATTTTTCTGATTGACTTTTCTTACTAACTATTTTAATCATGCAAGATTTAATTCATGGCAAACTATATGTGACTAAACCCTAATTCCTTTGACCTTTTTAGTCTCCTCTAACTCTCATCAACTGCCAATTCCTTGGTCAATTAATTCCAATTAGAGGGTGAAGTTCAATTCTAGTTATATGCCACAGAAATTCTAATTACCCAAATATAAGAGGATTATATGTCACGTATCCCGTTAAATGCAGATAATTAGAAATTTAGGAGAATGTATTTTCAAGCTGTTGTTCAAGTAAAGAGCTTTTCCAAGTTATACAAGAACTCAATTAGAAAGAGGGTCCTACTTTCGTTCCACCCAATTTCATAAAATAAGGAACGAAAATAATTCTTGAATTAGATGAATCAATAAATGAATTAAAATAGAAAAATAATAGAATCAATCCATACAATAGACAGAGCTCCTAACCTTAACAGTGGAGGTTTAGTTACTCATAGTTCAGAGTGAAAACTAGGATTCTCTCTTAAACTGTAAATTTGGAATGAGGTGGAATCATCCAGAAGAGAAGTTTATTTTTTCTTTTATATCTAATTCTAATTAATTTAAAATCTATTTTCTAAAACTAAAATAATATCTTTTCCTATTTTAAAATAAAATAAAGTTTAAATCAGAATTAATTGAAATCTTCAAACAACCTCAATTTGGACGCTAGGACCACTTGAATTGGAAGATCATGCGCCTAACTTGAGTTCTCATGCGCCTTACTTGGTCATGGCTGCATGGATTGGAGTTCGAGTGAGTGAGCTTGTGCCTAACTCCAGCTTTGGTGCGCCTTACTTGGGTTCGAACTAATTGGTGCGTGTTGTTGTTGCTGTCTTGCGCCTAACTTGAGAAATCTCAAGTTAGGCGCAGCCTTGGCCAAATTGGTGAGAGAGAAGTGTGGACTATTATATATATTTGGAAAACTCTGGAAGTTAGCTTTCCAACGCCACTAGAATCATGTCCATTGGATCTCTATAGCTTGAGTTATTCAGGTTTAAGTGCAGAGAGGTCAGGGTTGACAGCATCATTTGCCTTCTTCTCTTTTTCTGCGGAAACTCCATCAAATCCAGCCAAATGCTACCTAAAATAAACAGAATTTCACATGACTCAAAGTAACATCTATAGTGGCTAAAAGATTATTAATTTTTGATTAAACTCAACAAATTAAATACAAATTCACTAGGAAAAGATAGGAAAGATGCTCACGCATCAATCAACCGAACAAGAAGAAGTAAAAATATCGCAGAAGTAGTCTTCAACTACCTTTGCAATATCCTCCAGTTTCGATGCAATCACATTGTTCCTCCTAACTAATCTCCAAATTCTGTTCCTTCGCACCCTTGATTGAAATTTCTGGTGAAAGAATCTGGTGTTCTGATCTCCTTCTTTTAGCCATTTGACTCTAGATTTTTCTCTCCAATAGCTCTCTTCTTTCATATATGCTAGCTCCAACTTCTCTTCCAATCTGGTAATCTCCTCTACCCTATTGATTCCAGCCACCCGCAGCTCCTCTAGGCTAGCTTGAAGGTCCTCAATTTCTTTCCGAGAGTTTACTTTGTGAGTTATCTGCCATTGAACTAATCTATGTCTACATTCTTTCAACTTTTGGGCCAAGGAGAACATAGCCGAGCCTACTACTTCAATTTTCCACACTTCGCTGACAATTCTTTTGACATCATCTTCTCCACACCAACGTTCCTGGTATTTAAAACGCCTTTTACTATGCCAGGATTGAGGTTCAGTTTCTATCAAGATAGGAGCATGATCCGAGCCTGATTCTGTGAGCCTGTGCACCACTGTATTCGGAAACTTTAGCTTCCATCCCATCCCTACTAAATAGCAGTCAAGCCTCTCCTTCACCAAATCCTCTCATTGTCTTCGGTTTGTCCACGTGAAAGGCCGCCCCACCAATCCAATATCCACTAATTTGTTGCTATCAATAAAATTAATGAATGTTGCAATGGTAGTTGCTGATTTTTGGCCTCCACCCTCCTTTTTCGCTTGACTTATTATAGCATTAAAATCTCCCACTATTACCACTTTTCCTTCCAGTTGTTGACTCATTGTTGTAAGCTCCTCAAACTGTAAAGCTCGAATTTATTCCGAACAGCTCAAATGGACACCAATGAACGTCCATACCCCATTGTTTCCAAACTCCTTAACTTCAGCTACTACAAAGAATTCCCCGCTGTTTATAATTTGAACATTGATGCTGTCTTTCCAAGCTAGTGCAAGTCCTCCTACCATTCCTGACGGGTTAACAATATGCCAGTTTTCATAGTTGCATGCCTGGAGTTTTGCTTCCACCTGTCGAGATTGGTTCTTTGTTTCACTTATGAACACAATGTCGGGGGAGTGGGATTTACATATCCCTTTTAGGGTGTAAATTGTCAGGGGTCTCCCCAAACCCCGACAATTCCAAACTATAGTTCTCATGGCACCTTGGGTGCCATTTGTAGGCTGGCACCCTCCACCCCCTGTTCAACTGCATTTTCATCCTCTGTTCTTGCTTTCTTTGTAGATCTTTCAACTATACCACTCATCAACCTTTTTTTTTGGATCCAGCTTTAGTCTCCAACCCTCCAGTACCTTGTCTTGCTAATTTTTTTCACTTCCTGCCTTCCTCTGTTGTGAGACATTGCCCAATAGTGAATTGCATAGGTTGTCCTTCATCCTCCTTGGCATTGGACTGACCAGCTATGATAACCTCCATGCATTCTGTTCTAGAGTTGGCTGATTGAGGTGACTCAGGTGCTGCCTTGTTGCCAGAGTTTTGTGGTTTCAAACTTTGTTCCTCCACTTGCATTGACATCCCTGCAAATTCCTCCAATAAGTAGTTTAAGACCGGCTTTTTCTTACGTTGAGTAGCCTTATTCTGATTTTAGGCTAAGTTGTTGAATGTTCTTTCTCTTTTAGAGTTAATTTGTGTTCCCACTTGGCTGGCTTTAACCCATTCGCCAATGTTATCCTCTTTTACCCTATCACTCTCTATGTCCTTCAGCAGATCGTGGCAGCTTTTTACCTCGTGTCCTAATTTTGCGCAGTAGGTATAGAACTTTCCAAGTCTCTCATAGCGCAATGCCACCTCTACCTCCTTTTTATTAGGTCCTGCAACAATTAACTGATCCCTCACTTTCTTGGTAGCTTCAATATTGATCTTGGCCTTTACAATCCTAGTTTCTCTGCCTCTCATCTGAAATTTACCTACCTTCAACACTGTGCCCAGCCTTTTTCCCAATTTACGTCCAACTTCGAAGGTTTTAAACGATTCTGGCAAACCCTAAAATTGAATCCAAACTGGAAAATTGGAAACAATCTCTTCATCACCGTTCTGATCTTCCTTCCATCTCTTGACATGGAGCACGTAATCCTTGAATAGCCATGGAGAACCACGTTCAACACGCAAGACATCCACCTCTTTATTAAAAAAGAATTGGAAGTAATTGTCCCCTTTGTCACTTACGTTAAATTCCTCTGGATTTCTCCATATAGCCTTTAAAGTATTCCCGATGGTTCCAACTGAGAAGGTTTTGGAAGCAAAGAGTCTGCCATAGAGACTATTGGAGCAAGCGTTAATATCTTTTGATATGTCTGCCTCTTCCAGCAGAATCACATTCCTACCTCCTTTTCGGTTGTCTTCCTCGGTCCGATCTTCATCCCTCCTTGCCTCAGCCATGCAGATTACGTAGATTATCTTTGTCAAACTAGTAGTCAGAGATTTATGTTGAAATTTAATTGACGTTGACAGTGTAGCCTTGACGGCAGCAAAGATTCTGTTAAAAATCCTAATAAAGCACTAACAAAGTACTGATTTTTTGACATTTAATTATAAATTAAAATGGTAATGTTATTCACAAAAATCTTAGGTGGCATATTAATTTTTAGATTGACATAAGATTGAAATCACTTATTTTAAAATTTGAGCAGAAAAAATTAAAAAATAATTTTTTTAAAAATCTCAAACAAAAGTCTTTCGGTCTTTGTAGTGTAGGTTTTAGACATACCATTAAAAAAATTGAATCCATTCCTCTTCTCTTCTATCTTCACACTTAGAAACACAGTATATGTTCATGTCATAAGAGAATGATTTTATCATTGAAATAATCATGTGATGATTGTACTTAAATTATTATTATTAGTGTAGTTTGAATTGGAGTACTTAATATTAAATTATTATTATTATTATTATTATTATTATTGTGTTTGATGTTAATATTTTTTATGGGATTATTATTATTGTTGTTAATAGAAAAAATTACAAAAAATATTAAAGTTGTCTTTTCAGAAATCTATAAAGAGAATGCATAAGAGGAACTAAGGTCATCTGCTTACACTAATGATAATGTACTTACTAAAAATGTTGTTTATTTCAGTTTCAATAAAAAGATAAAGTTTGAATAAGCCATGAGTATATATATATATATATATATATATATATAATGAATGGTTCCAGGATGATTATTGACCTCTAATACATGTATTATTTTTTTTCTTTTCTAATAAAAAAAAGAATACAGATAAAATTTTCATTGAATCTTACAATAATTCCTAATTCTAATGTCGATATGTATGTATTGGAGAATATAATTGTTTGGCCGATTTAATAGTCAAAATCGTCTCTAAAAGATACTCCGATTTTTATTTTGGTATTCGAAAAATAAAATTAATCGAAATCGTCCACGAAAGATACACGACTTGGTCACGTTAGTCCTTCCGTCAGCTGGATGATGACGTGTCAGATTAGTGGCACCTGGCACGCCACGTGTCACTTGACATGTAAAAAAGTTATTTATAATAAAAATAGACGTAAGTCATTTTCATTCCTAAAATTTTAAAAATTAATTAAATTAGTCCTTATATAATTTTTTTATTTTTTCTTGATAATATTAAATTTGAAATACTTTTTGATACTATTAATTTTAATAGAAATGTAATTGACAAACAAAAAATTAGTAATTGTATCTTTTTTTCTTAAATTTTTTTCAATAAAATTATCTCTCTCCTTTAATTCTTCTCAAAATCTCTCTTATCCTTTTCTATTCTAAAACTTTTTTCTTATATTATTATATTTTGCTGGAATATATATATATATACACTCAAAATTGAAATGTATATATTTGTTAACCTAAACAAAGTTATATAATAAAAGAAAAATTATATAATCTATCTCAAAAATATGAAACATATAAAACTTTATTATGATCTTTGCATGTAGTACGCTTAAGAAGCAATTCGTTTAACATATATAATAATAATAATAATAATGATTAAGCAACAAATTTTTAATATTTTGTAAAGTTTGAAATTGAAGTAAAATTTGTGGATCTTCTTAAATTTTGACTTTTAATATCACTACCATTACATCCTATATGTAAGTAATACCGTAATGAAAAAAAAAAGATGTAGTAAAAAAAAATAGTGGTATAACTTTGTTTAGCTTAACAGACATAAATTTTGATTTTGAGCATATAACTTTGTTTAGGTTAACAAATACATACATTATATATATATATATATATATATATATATATATATATATATATATATATATATATATATATATATATATATAATGTAAGAAACAAGTTTTAGAATAGAGAAGAATAAGAGAGATTTTGAGAAAAATTAAAGGAGAGAGATAATTTTATTGAAAAATTTTTTAAGAAGAAAAGATACAATTACTAATTTTTTGTTTGTCAATTACATTTCTATTAAAATTAGTAGTATAAAAAATATTTCAAATTTAATATTATAAAAAAAATAAAAAAATTATATAAGGACTAATTTGATTAATTTTTTAAATTTTAGGGATGAAAATGACTTACAACTGAACTTTCAAGGACTTTTGATTATAAATAACTTTTTTACATGTCAAGTGATACGTGGCATGCCACGTGTCACTGATCTGACATGTGACGTGCCATGTGTCACTGATCTGACACGTCAATCAATCATCTTGTGACACGTGGCATTAACCCACTATGTCATCATGCCACGTGGCACTTATCGTGACACGTCATCATCCAACTGACGGAAGGACTAACGTGACCAAGTCGTGTATCTTTCGGGGACGATTTTGATTAATTTTATATTTCGAGGATCAAAATGGAGATCAGAGTATTTTTCAAGGACAATTTTGACTATTAACTCATGACCAGAACGTTAAAAAGACCAATCAGTTAAATGTTATTCCTCTCTCGTCAAAACCATAGAGCAAATCCTTCGTACCGGTTTCTTTGCAAAACAAAAGAGAGTGACTCCTAGAGATAAACCAAGAAAGAGAGAACAAAGTTTAGAGTGGAGCGAGAAAGACTGAGAGATTGGAACGGGACTAAGGAGTGAGATCTATGCGTATTTATATATTACTGTTATACAAATTTTTCGTAATTTTAGTTGGTTTGATATCTATTAACTTAGAGCAAAACATACTTTTATTTTTAGGGAGTATCAAATTTTTTTTATCTACCAAAGACTTTACTTTGAACAAACAAAGAGAAAAAAGAAATAAATTGCAAACTATAACAATCTTAAAAGTAAGAAAGAGAGAAATTACAGAAAAGTAAATGTTTGAAGTGAGAAAAAAAAGTAAACAAGAGCCCTCAATGAAGTCAAAGGACTTTGAAATTGAAATGACAATTTGAAACTTAAAGAAAAAGAAACATGGCTTTGCCAAAGAGAAATAAACTGCATGAAAGAAAATTACAAGAATTTGGAAAGAAAAGTAAAGATATGAAATGAACCCTGTAGAAAATAGGCTCATAACAGACTCAGAAAGTTGCTTGGAATGTGAGTGTGTGAGAGCATTTTTTGAAAAAAAATTCTCATCCTGCTTCTTCTGAGTCTTGTTAATTTATAGACCAATCTGGTGCTTCCAAGTGTCAACTCTAAAGAATCCAAAAAATACTTATTCCTGCCTAATGCAAGGTTAGATATATAATTGTCTAATGCATTACATCATTCAACTTGACATGCTAACTGTCAAGTTCATTCTTCAATGTGAAAAATCAAATCGAGATCCCTTCTGTTAAAAAAAATTCTTTTTGAATCGTCATTCTTGAAAATTTCAAACAACAACTCTTTGACTAACAAATTATTCCCTAGGGTCGTTATTATCATCGAGATCTTCGAGAACCAATGACTGATCCTAAACAAAATTCATTTTAAATTCTAATTTAATATGAATAAAGAATTCCTTTTCTTTTTAATATGCTTGATAATCGCCCTCATAATCACGATCCCATTTAGTACGCGCATATAGCATATATCTAATTAATTGCTTTTCCTTTCTCTCTTTTGAATTTCAATTTCCAAGGTTTATATAAACCCCAAAAACTTCTCATCTTCAAAATTAAAAAAATTTTCCAAACCCGTTACATTCAACAAAGCAGGCTCCTTTTTCACACTCTTCCTTCTCTTCCTATGCCATTGTTGTCACATAACCTCCAAGTTCAAAGCTTTATAACTTCTTTGCATTTTTCTGCTAAGTTCTTCTCTGTTCTATTCTCATTTTTCATTCAAAACTACCTTATCACTTTCACTAGTTTCTGTCACTTTTTATTCGTAAAACCTAGTCTTAAACAATAAACCCCAAAAAGTATACTTACGTGGTTCACACATATTAAACAATATTTATCTCTCATTTTGACTACGTTTAAAAAATTGGGGATTAAATTCATCTTTATTCATGCTATATCGAAATGGATGCCTCAACTCCCCTCATAACTTTTCCAGCGAAGGTTAAAGGAAAACAATCGGCAAAGCACGAAGAAGAGCAAATTATCACAAAAACCATCATTGAAGATCCAGTCAATACCATGAATGATAAGAAGGTCTTCTTCCCTTTCTTTGTTAAAAACGAACTTTATTGTTCCCTCACTCCCCTGAACTCCCTAGAAAAAGCAAAAAGGTCTTTTATTATTTTCTTGTAGTGAAAACCAAGACCTACCAATCAAACAAGATTTGTTCGTAGCCCCTTTCGTCAATCATGCCCGACAGTTTCGCAACAACCCCAATGTTTCTTTTAAAAATGCGAATTTTCTTACTTAGTTTAAGAGAATAGAACCCTTTAAGAAAGATGATTAGAAATTTTGAGGGATGTATGACCTTCTCAAACTCTCACAATTTCCACCTTCAACACATCATTGGATGATTGGGGTTGCATTTTGTTTTTGGAATAAAACCACCAATAACTTTCATCTTTCATGTGGTATAGTCGGACCCACAATTTTTGACATAGCAGCTATCACGGGACTTTCACCAATTCGGCTTATAATTACTTTCGATATGATACCAGAGAACAACTACAAAATCGTCTTAAAAAACTCTTATGGAGAATTCATTAGGCAAAACATGGGAGAAAAGACAATCCAATCACAGATGATGAGCATGTAACCATTCTATGTCATTGGATAAATGCTATAGTTTTTTGCTCAAGAAGTGTTTCAATGCAAAAACTATATATCACTTTGGCTGCTCTTATTCATGAGAAGCACAAACTTAACTTGGCTAAGTTACTTTTAGGAAATCTTTATGATAAATTGGGACAAATAGTCAATAGCTTCCGTAACAAATCTTTGATTAGCACTGGAGGACCTTTTTGGCTATTACAACTTTGGCTAAATATGGTTTTCGAGAAATAAATTAAGCATAAAGGGGTGGCTCTTTCTGAAAGAAAAAGTATTGAAGGAGTCAGATTGGTTACTTTACAACCAAATTTTGCTCATTTACATTCCACCAATGAGCTTTTCTGGGAAGTTTTTTCAAAACTTCATTCAAGAAAATGTTTTCAAAACAAAGACCTAAATTTTGCTCCATTTTGTCAACCATAAATGTGGACTAACCTGGTTTTGACACCTCATAGTTCAAAAAGATAAAGATGAAGATGCACAACATCTGAATAATGAAATGTTGTCTAACTTCCTCACCATTCAAGTGATACCGACATAAATTCCTCGATACAAAAAAGACCAATACCGAGTCACTCTTTATGATCCCTATTATGTTGCAAGACAAATGGATTTCTGTCAAGCTCTTGCAACACCATTTCCTAGCAAAACCCTCCTCTCTGCAAAATAAACTTCAACAGGAAGAAAGGAATTGACAAGTGTCTCGATCATAATGAGAAACGTCGAAGTTACTACTATCCTCTCTCTTTTGTCCGTAGTAGTTATGTTACTAAATCTTTTATTGAGTGGTGAACTAGCTATTATTCTCGCTCTGATCAATCACTAGAGGACATCTTCAAGGGACTTGTCAAGTCTTTTCCAGATACCCTTGAAATGCCGACTTCAAAAACTTCAAAAAGAAAAATTGAGCCATCGAAGCACCAAAAAGACAAAAAGATACCAAAAGTCTCAAAGGTTTCCCAAACCAACAAGGTAACTTACCCAATTTTGAATCTATTTTCTTATGAAGATTCTATTATTACTCTCTTTTGATAACTATGTGCTTATTTCATCAAACATTAATCCTGGGAGATTCTTCTATTCAAGAAACTATTGATAGATCTACCATCTCAACCCCAAAAGAAACTCCCAACAACTCTAGCGAATCTTTAACTAATTCAAGCACCTCAAATTTTGACTTCAAAACTTTGACAAATTCAATGCACTCATTGAGCTCTCAACCTCGAGAAACTAAGATATTCTAATGATCTCCGACTTTTACAGTTTACAAAAACATATTGTCACAATTTAAAGCTAATTTCAACGCTTATAAACCAAATGCTATAGGTCGAAAAACCTTCTCAAGAATTACCTCCGAGTTTGAACACAATGTCAATCGAAACTAAATCTCCTATCAAAAAAGAAAAGGAACCTTCGTCATCTTCTTTATCGAGTGGACATGTCATGTCACATTATTTGCATGATGAAAATAAATTAATCAAACTGCTGGGAAAACTGACCCTATAGATAAGTAAGAGAAAGGAGACCTTTTAGAAACTCAGTTTGTAGAAAAAGAGCCTTCACCCAAAAGGGTTGATGTCAACCTTACTCTTTTTCCTTCCCTTATTATCATGGTTTTGAAAATCGAACCGGACTAGCTGGTTCAACCTGGTTAACCAGGAACTGGTCACCTGGTCTCATTTGACCTTAAAAGCTGCCTGGCAAAAAATCTGTCAAATAACCGGCCGAACCGGAAGTTTACCAATGAACTGTGGGAACTGGTTGGTTTTTGGTTCGGTAGAAACCCTCAAAACGGTGCCGTTTCACTTAAAAAAAAAAAAAATCCTAATTCCCAAAACGCAGCCTGCAGCGCATAGCCCCTCAGTCCCACCCCTCTCTTTCTCTCTGAAAATTCAATTCGACATTGGAGAAATCTAGTCCCCAAACGCAGCCTGCAGCCCCGTAGCCACCATCCCTCTTCAAATTCAGCGTCACGTGTGGAAGCTCTATCATCGTCGTAGGAAGATTTGTCGCGTGTGGAAGCTCTATTGTAGTCATCTTCTCCTCTGTTCGAGCTCTTTCTGTCTTTGTTGGAAGTTTCCACTCCTACGTCGTCGTCGTCATTTCTTTTCTCCCTCGCCGTCACATCCTTTCCTCCCTCGCTACCGGTAAGCACTGTTGCTTGGAATTATTTTTGCTTATTTTGTAATTTGTATTGTTGTTAATAATATTGAGTTGCTGATTTTCAGATTCTGTTAATACTTTTTTAGTTTTGTTAATAATACTAGGTTTAGTGGTCTGGTTAAATATTATGTGAAATTGTGAAATTGTATTAGGTTAAAAATTATTGAATTTAAATAATTAAAATTATATAGTGAAGTCTACCTCATCATCAAGTCTAAGCATATTGGGGAAGGACTCTTCAAACTCGAAAGGGTCATATGTTGATGCGGAATCATCGTATATAAGGGGGCTTGTTGCTTGGGACACTTCTTCCAATTCTTCACTCACAATGGGTCTTGGAGGTTGCACATCCTCCTCAACCTTGCTTTCTAGTCCACTAGGAGAAGGCTCAACAAGATCGTCTAGGGGATTGATCAATGTGGGCAAAAAACCACTAATGATAGAATCCACTTCTCGATCAATTTCCTTCAACTCTCTATCCACTTCCGCAACATCACTCTCTTCTTTAACATCCCTTCCAGACTCCTTGGAAGAGGGCTCTTCAACTTAAGATTCCTTTATGTGCTCAACATATCCTAAATATCCACCAACTACTTCCTTTTGTTCACTAATCTCTACCTCCTCCTCTTGTTGCACTTCTTGCTTTAACTCCTCTTTCTCACCATGGAGCTTCAAGTTCACTCCCTCACTAAGCTCCTTGATTGTTTCTCCACATTCAACAATGGGAGTACTTAGGATGCATGAGCTTAGGTGGGATGTTAGGTGACTCACGGCTTCTACCATGCTAGCCATCCTTGCTCTTAACTCCTTAAACTTATTTTCATCCTCCTATTGTCGCCTTAAGATACGAGATTCAAGGTCTCTCAGTTCTAATATGAGGGTTTCCTCAGGAGGTGGTGGTGGAAGAGAGGGTTCACTGTTTGAGGGAAGGTTGTTGTAATTGGAAGGTGGTCCATATTGGTAAAATTCTTGAGGTGGTATGTGTGGACTTTATTGTTCTTGGGTGTATTGGTGTTAGAATGTTGGATATGGGTCATGATCATATGGAGGTGGATGGTGGTAGAAGGCTTGTGGGTGTGGTGGGGGGCTATGTTGAGGAGGGGGTTCATATGCATGTGGTGGTTGTGATTAACAATCACAATAAGGGTCATCACACACATTGGATTGGTATGCATTAGGATTAGGATTATACCCATAAGAGTTCGGAGGAGGTTGTTGCCAAGAAGGTTGTCCATAAGCTTGGGGCTCCTCCCATCTTTGATTTCCAAATCCTTGATGCACATCCTCATTGAAGCTTCCATTTCTACAACATAGTTTGAACCACACTCATAGCCAAAGTGATGAGAATTCATGGTGATAAGAGAAAATAAAAAAAGGCTAACAAGAAATAAAGAAAAATAAGTCCTACAACTAGCAAAATCCAACAAACAAACCAAAAATCAAGCTATTCACGATATATACAATAGCCAATAACATAGCACTATTGCAATCCCCGGCAACGGCGCCATTAATTTGATGGATGAAAATTGTTGTCGGTTTAGATTTTTCTTCCTAAAGAAAGGAATTACTTCGTTGTAAGCATAGCTCCAAACCAACAAGCAACTCTCGAATCAAATTAAAATTTGGTTGTCACAAGGAACAAACCCCAAATAAGAATTTACCGAAGTATTTAGACTCTGGGTCGTTTCACAAGGGATTGCAATGAAGTGAATGATTATTGGCTATGAAAGTACAAAGGGGGTTTGGTTTTATATTTTGGCAAGAAAATAAATGGCAGGCAAAGTAAAAGAACAATATAAGAGAAAGTGGAACTCTTGGCTAGACTTAGGTAACTGAGATCACTATCCTTATCAACAATTCAAATATTGGTAATTATGAGGAACCGAGCATATTAGGTCTACTCATTAAAGCCTTAAGTACTGGTGCACGAAATTGTGATGTTAATGTTCACATTACTCTCTTACAACGTTGCACAACTAACCAGCAAGTGCACTGGATTGTCCAAATAATACCTTACGTGAGTAAGGGTCGATCCCACGGAGATTGTTGGCTTGAAGCAAGCTATGGTTATCTCGCAACTCTTAGTCAGGATATAATATCAATAATAATTTTTAGTTTGAATTGTAAAAAGTAAAAAGGGCAGAACACAAATTATACTTGTATGCAGTAATGGAGAATATGTTGGAGTTTTGGAGATGCTTTGTCTTCTGAAATTCTGCTTTCCTCTGTCTTCTTGTTCACGCACGCACCTCCTTCTATGGCAAGCTGTGTGTTGGTGGATCATCGTTGTCAATGGCTACCATCCTTCCTTTCAGTGAAAAGGGTCCAGGTGCGCTGTCACCGCACGGCTAATCATCTGCAGGTTCTCAATCGTACCGGAATAGGATTTACTATCCTTTTGCGTCTGTCACTACGCCCAGCACTCGCGAGTTTGAAGTTCGTCAGAGCCATCCAATCCCAGAATCCTACTCGGAATACCACAGACAAGGTTTAGACTTTCCGGATTCTCATGAATGCCGCCATCAATCTAGCTTATACCACGGAGATTCTGATTAAGGAATCTAAGAGATACTCATTCAATCTGATGTAGAACGGAGGTGATTGTCAGACACATGTTCATGGATTGAGGAAGGTGATGAGTGTCAAAAATCATCACCTTCTCCATAATTAAGTGTGAATGGATATCTTAGATAGGAACGCGCATGTTTGAATGGAAAACAGAAATACTTGCATTAATTCATCGAGACACAGCAGAGCTCCTCACCCTCAACAATGGAGTTTAGAGACTCATGCCGTCAAAGAGTACAAAGTTCAGATCTAAAATGTCATGAGATGAAAATTAAATCTCTAAAAGTTGTTTAAATACTAAACTAGTAACCTAGGTTTACAGAAAATGAGTAAACTATGATAGATAGTGCAGAAATCCACTTCTGGGGCCCACTTGGTGTGTGCTGGGGCTGAGACTAAAGCTTCTCACGTGCCTGGGCTGTTTTGGGCGTTCAACGGCAGGCTGTAACCTGTTTCTGGCGTTGAACTCCAACTTGTAACGTGTTTCTGGCGCTGGACGCCAGATTGCAACATGGAACTGGCGTTGAACGCCAGTATACGTCGTCTATCCTTGAGCAAAGTATAGACTATTATATATTGCTGGAAAGCCCTGGATGACTACTTTCCAACGCAATTGGAAGCGCGTCAATTGGACTCTTGTAGCTCCAGAAATTCCATTCTGAATGCAGAGAGGTCAGGATCCAACAGCATCAGCAGTCCTTTTTCAGCCTGAATCAGATTTTTGCTCAGCTCCCTCAATTTCAGCCAGAAAATACCTGAAATTACAGAAAAACACACAAACTCATAGTAAAGTCCAGAAATATGAATTTTGCCTAGAAACTAATGAAAATAAACTAAAAACTAACTAAAACATACTAAAAACTATATGAAATTAACCCCAAAAAGCGTATAAAATATCCGCTCATCACAACACCAAACTTGAACTGTTGCTTGTCCCCAAGCAACTAGACAAATAAAATAGAATACAAATGAGTCAAGAAACAATAATATCTCAGAGTTTTTGAGTGAAGCTCATATTCTAATTAAATGAGCGGGGCTAGTAGCTTTTTGCTTCCGAACAGTTTTGGCATCTCACTTTATCCATTGAAGCTCAGAATGATTGGCATCTATAGGAACTTAAAATTTAGATAGTGTTATTGATTCTCCTAGTTCAGTATGTTGATTCTTGAACACAGCTACTTTTATGAGTCTTGGCCGTGGCCCTAAGCACTTTGTTTTCCAGTATTACCACCGGATACATAAATGCCACAGACACATAATTGGGTGAACCTTTTCAGATTGTGACTCAACTTTGCTAAATCCCCCAATTAGAGGTGTCCAGGGTTCTTAAGCACACTCTTATTTTTTCTTTGGACCTTGACTTTAACCGCTCAGTCTCAAGTTTTCACTTGACACCTTCACGCCACAAGCACATGGTTAGGGACAACTTGGTTTAGCCGCTTAGACCAGGATTTGATTCCCTTAGGCCCTCCTATCCACTGATGCTCAAAGCCTTGGATCCTTTTTATTACCCTTGCCTTTTGGTTTTAAGGGTTATTGGCTTTTTCTGCTTGCTTTTTTTTTTGCAAGATTTGTATTCACTGCTTTTTCTTGCTTCAAGAATCATTTTTATGATTTTTCAGATTACCAATAACATGTCTCATGTTTATCATTTTTTCAAGAGCCAACATATTTAACATTCAAGAACATCAAATTCCAAAGACATATGCACTGTTCAAGCATTCATTTAGAAGGCAGAAAGCATTGCCACCACATGTAATTGATCAGAATTTCTTGTATTAAAAACTCAAGAAATATTGCCTCCTTATCCTAAAGAAAATCTTCTATTTTATTCATGTTTAATGATGATGAGAAAAATAAATTATAGCTTAATTGGAGATAAAATAAAAAATAGATACTAATTACTACTATATGACTCCTAAGGTAAAACTCAAATAAAAACAGTTATCACAGGGCTAAGGTTAAGATCAGAACTCAACAACCTTGAAGTTGGGAAGTGGATGCCTCTTTAGTCTGTGGAGTGCTTGGCCCTTCAAGAGATAGTTTCTGACGCTTTAATTCCTTTAATTCACGTCCTTGCACTTTTTGTTCTCTGAGCAGTTTGTAGAGCATGCTGTTTTGATTTTGCTGTTCTTCTTTTATTTGGTCCATGGCTTCTTGCAATTTAGTAACAGATGCTTCAAGATGTTCCCAGTATTCAAATTGAGGGAGTTCTGGTAGAAATTCTTGCGCCCTCCTCTTGATGGGGTCATCCTACATTTGTTGTTTTTCCATTGTGATTTTAGTGATTGGTTGCTCCACTGAGATATACTCTGTTATTCCCATCTTTACTCCAGCATCTTTGCAGAGCATAGAGATTAGGCTTGGATAAGCCAACCTGGCATCCTTGGAGTTCTTGTTTGCGAGTATGCAGAATTCAGATGGAATCAGTTGATGAACTTCTACTTCTTTTCCCAACATAATGCAATGGATCATCACTGCTCTTTTAATGTTGACTTCAGAACGGTTGCTGGTGGGCAATATAGAACGCCCAATGAAGTCCAGCCATCCTCTGGCGACTGGTTTGAGATCTTCTCTCTTGAGTTGATTTGGGACACCCCTCGTGCTGGTGGTCCACCTGGCTCCAGGGATGCATATATCCTCTAGAATCTTATCCAGGCCCTTGTTTGTTCTCATCATTCTCCTATTGAAGGAGTCTGGGTCATCTTTCAGCTGAGGTAGCTTAAAGATCTCCCTGATTTTGTCAGGGTGGATGTGAACAATCTTTCCTCTGACCACAGTCCTATAGTCATAGAGGGCAGTTCCAGATATTCTCTGCCTGTCTGTTTGCCACAGATTAGCGTAGAATTCCTGAACCATATTCCTTCCCACTTTCGTTTCAGGATTAGCTAGGACTTCCCAGTTCCTGTTTCGAATCTGCTCTTGGATCTCCGGATATTCATCTTCTTTCAGATTGAACTTGACTTCCGGGATCACTGATCTTAGACCCATTATTTTGTAGTAATGGTCTGAATGTTCTTTGGTTAAGAACCTCCCTTGATTCCAAAGTGGTTTTGGAATACTCTCTTTCTTGCCTCTTGGAGTAGGTTATTTTCCTTTAGGAGCCATGATCTTAGTGGGTATGGTTTAGTGATCACGGATAAACATACCAAACTTAGAGGTTTGCTTGTCCTCAAGCAAAAGAAAGAAAGGAGAGGGATAGAAGGAGAGCGAGTGTTGAATGGTGGATGAGAGGAGGGAGGCCGAATGTGTTTTTAAAAGGGAGGGGGGTGGGTTTTCAAAAATAGGGAGAAAGATAAGATAGAAGATATGATTTAAAAAGAAATAAGTATGATAAGAAAAGATATAATTTAAAATTGAAGAGATATGAAAGATATTTGAAAAAGACAAATTTGGATTTTTGAAAAAGATAATATGGAGATTTAAAAAAGATATTGATTAGTTGAAAAGATTTTAGAATGAAAAGAGATAGATTTGTTTTGAAAATTTGAAAAAGAGTTGAATTGGATTGAAAAAAAGATTTGTGCTTATGGATTAAGATACATTTGATATTTTTAAAGTAGGGTTTTTAGAAATTAGGGATTTTAGAAATCAGGGTTTGTAACATGTTTATGCAAGAAATTATGAATTGAAACATGAAAATTAAAATTAAAATGAAAAATATGAAGTAAAAACGAAATTACCTCCTCCCCACCATCCTGGCGTTTGAACGCCCAAATGCTGCATGTTTTGGGCATTCAACGCCCAACTGCTGCTTCTCCTGAGCGTTCAACGCCCAGCTGTTGCTTCTTTCTGGCGTTGAATGCTAGGAACTCCTTTGTCACTGGGCGTTTTTCTGAACGCCCAGGACGCTGTAAATCTGGCGTTAAACGCCCAGAAGATGCTTCTTTCTGGCATTTAACGCCCAGATGGCTATCCTTACTGGCGTTCAACGCCCAGTGGATGCTTCTTTTGGGCGTTGAACGCCCAAAACAGACTTTTACTAGCATTTTCTTGCCAGTGAGCTCTTTTTCTCTGTTTTGTGTGCAGGATCCTTTTGTAACCCTGTAAACTTATACAATTGACTCTTTACCTTAGTATCAATGAACTTTATATAAACAAATAAAATCAAGAATAGGGCAAAATGCTTAGAGGAAGTGATGCCCCATGGCTGGGTTGCCTCCCAGCAAGCGCTTCTTTATTGTCTTTAGTTGGACCTTGCTGAGTTTTTAATCTAGCATCAGCCTTGAGCACTCTTGCTCAACATTGCCTTCAAGATAGTGCTTGATTCTCTGTCCATTAACAATGAACTTCTTATCAGAATCAATATCTTGAAGCTCCACATAACCATATGGTGATACACTTGTAATCACATATGGTCCCCTCCACCGGGACTTTAGTTTCCCGGAGAATAGGCTGAGCCTAGAGTTAAACAACAGAACCTTTTGTCCTGGTTCAAAGATTTTAGATGACAGCTTTCTGTCATGCCACCTTTTTGACTTCTCTTTATAAAGCTTGGCATTTTCGAAGGCAGTGAATCTGAATTCCTCTAGCTCATTCAGCTGGAGCAATCTTTTTTCTCCAGCTAGTTTGGCATCAAAGTTTAGGAATCTGGTTGACTAGTAGGCCTTATGTTCCAGTTCCACGGGCAGGTGACAAGCCTTACCATACACAAGTTGGTACGGAGAGGTCCCTATAGGAGTCTTGAATGCTGTTCTGTAAGCCCACAGAGCATCATCCAAGCTTCGTGCCCAATCCTTTCTACGGGTACTTACAGTCCGTTTCAAGATTCTTTTCAGTTCTCTGTTAGAAACTTCAGCTTGCCCATTTGTCTGTGGATGATATGGAGTTGCCACCTTGTGGTGAATCCCATACCGGGCCATGGCGGAGTAAAGCTGTTTGTTACAGAAGTGAGTGCCCCCATCACTGATTAGTACCCTAGGGACACCAAATCTGCTGAATATATGTTTCTGGAGGAATTTTAGTACTGTTTTAGTATCATTGGTGGGTGTGGCAATGGCCTCTACCCATTTTGATACATAGTCAACTGCCACCAGAATATAAGTTTTTGAGTATGATGGTGGGAAAGGCCCCATGAAATCCATACCCCATACGTCAAACAACTCAATCTCCAAGATTCCTTGTTGAGGCATGGCATAACTGTGAGGCAAATTACCAGCTCTCTGGCAACTGTCACAGTTACATACAAACTCTCGGGAATCTCTGTAAAGTGTAGGCCAGTAGAAACCACATTGGAGGACCTTGGTGGCTGTTCGCTCACCTCCGAAATGACCTCCATATTGTGACCCATGGCAATGCCATAAGATCTTTTGTGCTTCTTCCTTAGGCACACACCTACGGATTATGCCGTCTGCACATCTCTTAAAGAGATAGGGTTCATCCCATAAGTAGTACTTTGCATCAGTAATTAACTTTTTCTTTTGTTGCCTGCTGTACTCCTTGGGAATGAACCTTGCAGCTTTGTAGTTTGCAATGTCTGCAAACCATGGTAATTCCTGAATGGCGAACAAATGCTCATCCGGAAAGGTTTCAGAGATCTCAATAGAGGGGGAGGACGCCCCTTCCACTGGTTCTATCCGGGACAGATGGTCAGCCACTTGGTTCTCTGTCCCTTTTCTGTCTCTTATTTCTATATCAAACTCTTGCAGAAGCAACACCCATCTTATGAGTCTGGGTTTTGAATCCTGATTTGTGAGTAGATATTTAAGAGCAGCATGATCTGTGTACACAATCACTTTTGATCCTACTAAGTATGATCTAAACTTGTCAATGGCATAAACCACTGCAAGCAATTCTTTTTCTGTGGTTGTGTAATTTTTCTGTGCATCATTCAAAACACGGTTAGCATAGTAAATGACATGCAGAAGCTTGTCATGCCTCTGTCCCAGTACTGCACCAATGGCGTGATCACTGGCATCACACATTAATTCGAATGGTAATGTCCAGTCTGATGCAGAGATAACTGGTGCTGTGACCAGTTTAGCTTTCAGAGTTTCAAACGCTTGCAGGCACTCTGTGTCAAACACAAATGGCGTGTCAGCAGCTAGCAGGTTGCTTAGAGGTTTTGCAATTTTTGAGAAATCCTTTATAAACCTCCTATAGAATCCTGCATGCCCCAGAAAGCTTCTGATTGCCTTAACATTGGCAAGTGGTGGTAATTTTTCAATTACCTCTATTTTAGCTTGATCCACCTCTATTCTCTTGTTTGAAATTTTATGCCCAAGGACAATCCCTTCAGTCACCATAAAGTGACATTTTTCCCAGTTTAAAACCAGGTTGGTCTCTTGGCATCTTTTCAAAATCAGTGTCAGGTGATCAAGACAGGAGCTGAATGAGTCTCCATATACTGAGAAGTCATCCATGAAGACTTCCAGAAATTTTTCCACCATATCAGAGAAAATAGAGAGCATGCATCTCTGAAAGGTTGCAGGCGCATTACACAGCCCAAAAGGCATCCTTCTGTAAGCAAATACTCCAGATGGACATGTGAATGTTGTTTTCTCTTGATCCTGGGGATCTACTGCAATTTGGTTGTAGCCTGAATAGCCATCCAAAAAGCAGTAATAATTATGACCTGCTAGTCTTTCTAGCATCTGGTCTATGAATGGTAAAGGAAAATGATCCTTTCTGGTGGCTGTATTGAGCCTTCTGTAATCAATACACATGCGCCACCCTGTAACTGTTCTTGTAGGAACCAGTTCATTTTTTTCATTATAAACCACTGTCATGCCTCCCTTTTTAGGGACAACTTGAACAGGACTCACCCAGGGGCTATCAGAAATAGGATAAATAATCCTAGCCTCCAGTAATTTAGTGACCTCTTTCTGCACCACTTCCTTCATGGCTGGATTTAGCCGCCTCTGTGGTTGAACCATTGGCTTAGCATCATCCTCCAATAGGATTTTGTGCATGCATCTCGCTGGGCTTATGCCCTTAAGGTCACTTATGGACCACCCAAGAGCTGTCTTGTGTGTCCTTAGCACTTGAATTAGTGCTTCCTCTTCCTGTGGATTTAAAGCAGAGCTTATGATCACTGGAAAAGTATCACCTTCTCCCAGAAATACATATTTCAGGGATGGTGGTAATGGTTTGAGCTCGGGTTTAGGAGGTTTTTCCTCTCCCTGAGGAAATTTCAGAGGCTCTTTCAATTCCTCTGAATCCTCTAGGTCAGGCAGAACATCTTTAAAAATGTTTTCCAGCTCTAATTCGAGACTCTCAGCCATGTTGATCTCCTCCACCAAAGAGTCAATAAGATCAACTTTCATGCAGTCTTTTGGTGTGTCTGGATGCTGCATGGCATTGACAGCATTCAACTTAAACTCATCCTCATTGACTCTCAGGGTTATTTCCCCCTGTTGGACATCAATGAGAGTTCATCCAGTTGCTAGGAAAGGTCTTCCTAGAATGAGAGTAGCACTCTTGTGCTCCTCCATCTCCAGCACTACAAAGTCAGTGGGAAAGGTGAATGGCCCAACCCTGACAATCATGTCCTCAATCACGCCTGATGGGTATTTAATGGAGCCATCAGCAAGTTGGAGACATATTCGGGTTGGTTTAACTTCTTCAGTTAAACCAAGCTTTCTGATAGTGGATGCATGTATTAGGTTGATGCTTGCCCCAAGATCACATAGGGATGTCTTGGTGCAATTACCATATAATATGCATGGTATCAGAAAGCTTTCGGGATCTTTAAGCTTTTCAGGAAAGCTTTTCAGAATGACTGCACTGCATTCTTCAGTGAGGAGAACTCTTTCAGTTTCTCTCCAATCCTTCTTATGACTCAAGATCTCTTTCATGAACTTGGCGTAAGAAGGTATTTGCTCAAGTGCTTCTGCAAACGAAATCTTTATTTCAAGAGTCCTGAGATAATCTGCAAAGCGAGCAAATTGCTTATCCTGCTCCTCTTGGCGGAGTTTTTGAGGATAAGGTATCTTGGCTTTATATTCCTCAACCTTGGTTGCTGTAGGTTTATTTCCTACAGAAGTGGTTGAAGAAGCCTTTTTAGATGGGTTGTCATCAGCACTTGTGTGTGTCTGATTCTTCTCTGGCAATTGAGTGCCAGAGTTAGAAGCTGAAGTGACGTTAGACGCCAACTCCTCATCTGTTCCTGGCGTCTGAACGCTAGAACTGTGCTTCTTTTGGGCGTTCAACGCCAGTTCCTTGCTTGTTTCTGGCGTTGAACACCAGTCCTGAGCATAGTCTGGGCGTTCAGCGCCAGCTTTCCACCCAATTTCTGGCGTTTTAACGCCATAATTATCTTTCCCTGGGCTCTTACTGTCCTCAGATGGATTTTGAGTGGTTTTCTCATTTCTTGGCTTCCTGCTGCCTTGAGGTGGGATATTTAATGTTTTCCCACTTCTTAATTGAACTGCTTGGCATTCTTCTGTTATTTGTTTTAACAGCTGCTGCTTTGTTTGCTTCAATTGTTCTTCCATATTTATATTAGCCATCCTTGTATCTTGTAGTCTATCTTTGAATTCGGCTAACTGCTGTGTTAGAAAGTCCAATTCCTGATTGAATTCAGCAGCTTGTTCTACAGGACTGAGTTCAGCAGTTACTGTTTTAGCCTCTTCTTTCATGGAAGATTCACTGCTTAGGTACAGATGCTGATTTCTGGCAATTGTATCAATGAGCTCTTGAGCTTCTTCAATTGTCTTTCTCATGTGGATAGATCTACCAGCTGAGTAATCTAGAGACATCTGAGCTCTTTCTGCAAGCCCATAATAGAATATGTCTAACTGAACCCACTCTGAAAACATTTCAGAGGGGCATTTTCTTAGCATCTCTCTGTATCTCTCCCAGGCATCATAAAGAGATTCATTATCTCCTTGTTTAAAGCCTTGGATGTCCAGCCTTAGTTGTGTCATCCGTTTTGGAGGAAAGTATTGATTCAGGAATTTCTCTGTCAGCTGTTTCCATGTCTTTATGCTAGCCTTAGGTTGGTTATTTAACCACCTCTTGGCTTGGTCTTTTACAGCAAATGGAAACAGTAATAATCTGTAGACATCCTGATCTACTTCCTTATCATGTACTGTGTCAACAATTTGTAAAAACTGTGCCAGAAACTCTGTAGGTTCTTCCTGTGAAAGACCGGAATACTGGCAGCTTTGCTGCACCGTGATAATGAGCTGAGGATTTAACTCAAAGCTACTGACTCCAATGGAGGGTATGCAGATACTACTCCCATATGAAGCAGTAGAGGGGTTAGCATATGACCCCAGAGTCCTTCTGGACTGTTCATTTCCACTTAGATCCATGATGGAGAAAGGGAGATGATGTAAAATAGAGAAAAAATATTTTTATTTATTTAATTATTTATTTATTTTGAAAATAAAATAAATTAAAATAAAATAAATAAAAATGGGTGAAGATTTTCGAAAAAAATGAGGAGAGAGAAAATGGTTAGGAAGTTTTGAAAAAGATATGATTTTTTTTAAAAAAGTTATAAATTTTGAAATAAATAAATAAAAATAAATAAAAAATCTGAATTTTAAAATTGATTTTTGAAAAATTGCTTTAAAATAGAGGGAAAAGATATTTTTTTGAATTTAATGAGGAAAGAGAAAAACAATAAAATAACACAAGATCTAAAATTTTTAGATTTAATGCTCCTTGTTTTCGAAAATTTTGGAGGAAAAACACCAAGGAACACCAAACTTAAAAATTTTAAGATCAAGACACAGGAAAAACTCAAGAACGCCTTGAAGACTCACAAGAACAACAAGAACATGAAGAAGGAACACCAAACTTAAAATTTTTAGAAAACCAAACTAAAATTTTTGAAAAACAAAGGAAAATCAACAAGAAAACACCAAACTTAAAGTTTGGCACAAGATTTAATAGAAAAATTATTTTTGAAAAAGAAGATTTTGAAAAGAAAATAAAGGACTCTGACCCAAAAGACAAAAATTTCCTAATCTAAGCAACAAGATTCACCGTCAGTTGTTCAAACTCAAACAATCCCCGGCAACGGCGCCAAAAACTTGGTGCACGAAATTGTGATGTTAATGTTCACATTACTCTCTTACAACTTCGCACAACTAACCAGCAAGTGCACTGGGTCGTCCAAGTAATACTTTACATGAGTAAGGGTCGATCCCACGGAGATTGTTGGCTTGAAGCAAGCTATGGTTATCTTGCAACTCTTAGTCAGGATATAATATCAATAATAATTTTTAGTTTGAATTGTAAAAAGTAAAAAGGGCAGAACACAAATTATACTTGTATGCAGTAATGGAGAATATGTTGGAGTTTTGGAGATGCTTTGTCTTCTGAAATTCTGATTTCGTCTGTCTTCTTGTTCACGCACGCACGTCCTCCTATGGCAAGCTGTGTGTTGGTGGATCACCGTTGTCAATGGCTACCATCCTTCCTTTCAGTGAAAAGGGTCCAGGTGCGCTGTCACCGCACGGCTAATCATCTGCAGGTTCTCAATCGTACCGGAATAGGATTTTCTATCCTTTTGCGTCTGTCACTATGCCCAGCACTCGCGAGTTTGAAGTTCGTCACATCCATCCAATCCCAGAATCCTACTCGGAATACCACAGACAAGGTTTAGACTTTCCAGATTCTCATAAATGCCGCCATCAATCTAGCTTATACCACGGAGATTCTGATTAAGGAATCTAAGAGATACTCATTTAATCTGATGTAGAACGGAGGTGATTGTCAGACACATGTTCATGGATTGAGGAAGGTGATGAGTGTCACGAATCATCACCTTCTCCATAATTAAGCGTGAATGGATATCTTAGATAGGAACACGCATGTTTGAATGGAAAACAGAAATACTTGCATTAATTCATCGAGACACAGCAGAGCTCCTCACCCCCAACAATGGAGTTTAGAGACTCATGCCGTCAAAGAGTACAAAGTTCAGATCTAAAATGTCATGAGATGAAAATTAAATCTCTAAAAGTTGTTTAAATACTAAACTAGTAACCTAGGTTTACAGAAAATGAGTAAACTATGATAGATAGTGCAGAAATCCACTTCTGGGGCCCACTTGGTGTGTGCTGGGGCTGAGACTAAAGCTTCTCACGTGCCTGGGCTGTTTTGGGCATTCAACGCCAGGCTGTAACCTATTTCTGGCGTTGAACTCCAACTTGTAACGTGTTTCTGGCGCTGGACGCTAGACTGCAACATGGAACTGGAGTTGAACGCCAGTTTACGTTGTCTATCCTTGAGAAAAGTATGGACTATTATATATTGCTGGAAAGTACTGGATGTCTACTTTCCAACACAGTTAGAAGCGCGTCAATTGGACTCCTGTAGCTCCAGAAATTCCATTCCGAGGGCAGAGAGGTCAGGATCCAACAGCATCAGCAGTCCTTTTTCAGCCTGAATCAGATTTTTGCTCAGCTCCCTCAATTTCAGCCAGAAAATACCTGAAATTACAGAAAAACACACAAACTCATAGTAAAGTCCAGAAATATGAATTTTGCCTAGAAACTAATGAAAATAAACTAAAAACTAACTAAAACATACTAAAAACTATATGAAATTAACCCCAAAAAGCGTATAAAATATCCGCTCATCAAGTACGTAATGTCTACTCCTAGGCTTGGAGTACGTCAAATGGCTTGATCAACATCAATACATAAGTCCCAACCTAGCTACTAATCAACTTAGTAGTATGGTAGAGTCAATGGTTATCAAATTAATCCCCAAGGATTCTAGAATTACCAATTCAATGAAGCCCAAGGACTCAAGATCACTCAATTCCCTTAGCCTAGGCCAAGAGTAAGGGAACTACTCAAAAATTATAGGAAACATTTTATCAAACACCTAGTGTGCAAGAAAAGCAAACATCATAAAATGCAAGAATTAAAGGAAACCCATAACCAACATGAGTGAGAAATCAATAATAGTAAGCAAGATCAACATAAAAGAAGCATAGAAACATGAAATTGCATTAAAAGGAGATTAGATCCAACAATGTTCATCAATAAGCAAGTGAACAAAATGAGAAATCAACATTACAACTAAGAAAATCAAGATGTAGAAATGAGAAATTGTAAAAGAAACAAGATGAAATCAAGTAATTAATTCAAGATCCTAGACAATTTAACCTAATCCTAACCTAATTCTAGAGAGAAGAGGGAGCTTCTCTCTCTAGAAAACTAACTAAAGGCTCATGTTGACTAACTAATTGCTCCTAAAATTGATTTTCATGTTGTGATCCAGGGTCCCATATCTTATCTTCGCACCCATCTTCTAGTTGATCGCCTTGATTTCGTTCAGGTGACAAGAAAGCCGAATTCTCATGAAAGCACCAAAGTATCCTCCGAGACCCATTCAATTGAGAATAACACCAATCCTTACTCTTGAATTTTGAGCTTCTAACCATAATGAGCCTAGATTTACAACGCCAACCACTAAACATCCTCCTCTTTTGCTTAATCCCACAAAGCGCCCTAAGTTGGCCATCCGTTTCAAGCAAACCAAATTCAAGTGGGATAATAAAGATGAGTGTTAGAAATTTTACCCACTCAAATGAAGGATTGGATGACAACCTAGGTGGAGGAGTTCCTAATGATCTTGATAAAGCACGCTCCACTCCTGTCCACCTTCTTCTAGAGGCTTCCACCACTTGGCAAGATTTTTCAAGTTCTTCCTCTTGCCAAGCTTCCTCAAGTTTGCATTCTTCTTCATCAATTTCTTCTATATCTTCCCCATCATTCTCATTATAGATAGGAGTTCTAGTGAAGTCTACCTCATCATCAAGTCTAAGCATATTGGGGAAAGACTCTTCAAACTCGAAAGGGTCATATGTTGATGCGGAATCATCGTATATAAGGGGGCTTGTTGCTTGGGACACTTCTTCCAATTCTTCACTCACAATGGGCCTTGGAGGTTTCACATCCTCCTCAACCTTGCTTTCTAGTCCACTAGGAGAAGGCTCAACAAGATCGTCAAGGGGATTGATCAATGTGGGCAAAAAATCACTAATGATAGAATCCACTTCTCGATCAATTTCCTTCAACTCTCTGTCCACTTCTGCAACATCACTCTCTTCTTTAACATCCCTTTCAGACTCCTTGGAAGAGGGCTCTTCAACTTGAGATTCCTTTATGTGCTCAACATATCCTAAACATCCACTCACTACTTCCTTTTGTTCACTAATCTCTACCTCCTCCTCTTGTTGCACTTCTTGCTTTAACTCCTCTTTCTCACCATGGAGCTTCAAGTTCACTCCCTCACTAGGCTCCTTGATTGTTTCTCCACATTCAACAATGGGAGTACTTAGGATGCATGAGTTTAGGTGGGATGTTAGGTGACTCACGGCTTCTACCATGCTAGCCATCCTTGCTCTTAACTCCTTAAACTTATTTTCATCCTCCTCTTGTCGCCTTAAGATACGAGATTCAAGGTCTCTCAGTTCTAACATGAGGGTTTCCTCGGGAGGTGGTGGTGGAAGAGAGGGTTCACTGTTTGAGGGAAGGTTGTTGTAATTGGAAGGTGGTTCATATTGGTGAAATTCTTGAGGTGGTATATGTGGACTTTGTGGTTCTTGGGTGTATTGGTGTTGGAATATTGGATATGGGTCGGGATCATATGGAGGTGGATGGTGGTAGAAGGCTTGTGGGTGTGGTGGGGGGCTATGTTGAGGAGGGGGTTCATATGCATGTGGTGGTTGTGGTTGACAATCACAATAAGGGTCATCACACACATTGGATTGGTATGCATTAGGATTAGGATTATACCCATAAGAGTTCGGAGGAGGTTGTTGCCAAGAAGGTTGTCCATAATCTTGGGGCTCCTCCCATCTTTGATTTCCAAATCCTTGATGCACATCCTCATTGAAGCTTCCATTTTCTACAACATAGTTTGAACTACACTCATAGCCAAAGTGATGAGAATTCATAGTGATAAGAGAAAATAAAAAAAAGGCTAACAAGAAATAAAGAAAAATAAGTCCTACAACTAGCAAAATCCAACAAACAAACCAAAAATCAAGCTATTCACGATATATACAATAGCCAATAACATAGCACTATTGCAATCCCCGGCAACGGCGCCATTAATTTGATGGATGAAAATTGTTATCGGTTTAGATTTTTCTTCCTAAAGAAAGAAATTACTTCGTTGAAAGCATAGCTCCAAACCAACAAGCAACTCTAGAATCAAATTAAAATTTGGTTGTCACAAGGAACAAACCCCAAATAAGAATTTACCGAAGTATTTAGACTCCGGGTCGTTTCACAAGGGATTGCAATGAAGTGAATGATTATTGGCTATGAAAGTGCAAGGGGGTTTGGTTTTATATTTTGGCAAGAAAATAAATGGCAGGCAAAGTAAAAGAACAATATAAGAGAAAGTGAAACTCTTGGCTAGACTTAGGTAACTGAGATCACTATCCTTATCAACAATTCAAATATTGGTAATTATGAGGAACCGAGCACATTAGGTCTACTCATTAAAGCCTTAAGTACGTAATGTCTACTCCTAGGCTTGGAGTACGTCAAATGGCTTGATCAACATCAATCTATAAGTCCCAACCTAGCTTCTAATCAACTTAGTAGTAGGGTAGAGTCAATGGTTATCAAATCAATCCCCAAGGGTTCTAGAATTACCAATTCAATGAAGCCCAAGGACTCAAGATCACTCAATTCCCTTAGCCTAGTCCAAGAGTAAGGGAACTACTCAAAAATTATAGGAAACATTTTATCAAACACCTAGTGTGCAAGAAAAGCAAACATCATAAAATGCAAGAATTAAAGGAAACCCATAACCAACATGAGTGAGAAATCAATAATAGTAAGCAAGATCAACATAAAAGAAGCATAGAAACATGAAATTGCATTAAAAGAAGATTAGATCCAACAATGTTCATCAATAAGCAAGTGAGCAAAATGAGAAATTAACATTACAACTAAGAAAATCAAGATGTAGAAATGAGAAATTGTAAAAGAAACAAGATGAAATCAAGTAATTAATTCAAGATCCTAGACAATTTAACCTAATCCTAACCTAATTCTAGAGAGAAGAGGGAGCTTCTCTCTCTAGAAAACTAACTAAAGGCTCATGTTGACTAAACTAATTGCTCCCCCTTTGCTTGGACTTCAATTCTGCATGAAATACACTCAGAAATAAGTTAGATTTGGGCCTGGGCAGCTCAGAAATTGCCCCCAGCGTTTTGCCTTTAAGTGGGTCACGTGAGAGTATCGGCGCGTACGCGCCATGTGCGTGTGCGCGTCGATTGGCTGTTTCTTCATCTGTGCGTACGCATCATGTACGCGTGCGCGTCTCTATGAAACCACTTCTGCGCGCGTGTGCCTTGTACGCGTGCGCGCCCATCGATGCATTCCCAATTCTTGTTTCTTCATGCATTCTCCATTTTGTATGGTTTTCTCCTCATTTCTTCCATCCAATACTTGCCTTATGAACCTGAAATCACTCATCAAATACATCAAGACATCGAATGGAATTAAAGTGAGTTAAAATCACCAATTTAAGGGCCTAAAAAGCATGTTTTCACACTTAAGCACAATTCAAGGGAGAATTACAAAACCATGCTATTTCATTGAATAAATGTGGGAAAAGGTGATAAAATCTCCTAAAATAAGCACAAGATAAACCACGAAATCGGGGTTTATCACTCTTTTACAAGGACCTTTCCTCAAAGCTGATAAAAGGAAAAGAGATCTCAATCGAGAATTATGTAATATGGAAAGTACTCGAGCTAAAATCAGGAGAAGATATGAGAAGTTATAACTTGAAGAAAGTCTTTGTTTGCAGCTTGACTGATGAAGAGAAATTACTTCTCAAATTTGACTTAGAAGAATTTCTTGAACTTTATTTATGAAGACTTGGAATGCCAAGCCTTCTTGTATTTAATCTTTTGTGCATCTTTACTATTTATCATCTTTATGTTATTAACAATCTGTTCTTCATTTTAAATGTTATCTTCCAAACATTGATGCTATTTTAAATATTTACTATTGATCGATTTTACTTCAACACTAGTATCAATATGCTTGATTTTATAAGCATTTTCTGAATATAATTTAATTACATGATAAGGTCCTTCTCAATTAGGAGACCACTTACCATAAACCCTTGATTTCTTTTCTAATGGTAAAATAACCTTAAGAACTAATTCTCCAATATGAAAAACTTTTTCTTTCACATATGGATTATAAACATGAGCTATACTCTCTTTTTGTCGAATAATATTATTGAGTGCCAAATGTGCTCATTATCTTAGTCATTTAACTCGTCGAACATAGCACTCCAATAATCTTCAATAAGCAAATCATCTTGTCTTATTACTCATATAGCACTGAGGTTGATTTTCAATGGAAACACAACATCATGGCCAAAAACTAACGTATAAGAAGACGTATTTGTCGATCCTCATAGTGAGTTACGATAAGCTCACAAAAGTTGACTTAATGTTTCATGCCAAGTATGTGGATTTTTGCCAATTTGCTTTTTGATCATATTAATCAAAATCTTATTTGCAGCTTCGACTTGACCATTTACTTGCGCATAGTATGGTGTCAAAGTTATCATTTTTGTATTCCTTGATGCTGCAAAATTATTTATACGCTAACCAGTAAACATTGTCCTGATGCGGATTTTCCACACTTACTATCGGCAAGTATACCGAGTAGTACCAAGTAATACCACGTGAGTCGATTATCGTTCCCACAAAGATTAATGGATTAAGCAACCGGTGGTTAAATGATTATTCTGGTTAGACAATCAATAGTGAATTCTTAAATATCTTTAGTACTAAAATAGAGAATGTAAATGAAAGCGATTGTAAATGCGTAGAGAGGTAATATGATGAGAGAAGTTAAAGTGTCGGAGATATTTAGGTTTCAGGATCTACAATTATTGCAATATACTTTGATCATGCATAGATTTAACTCATGGTAAATCCTAAGTAATCGAACACCAATCCCTTGGCAATTCAATTTCTCCTAACCTAGTCAACTGTAAATTCATTGAACAATCAATTGTGTTAAGAGATTAAAAAAATTATTGGTTTAAAGGCCACACAGTTCTAAAGAACCAACCCTAATTGATTTTCTATCACTTGCAAACTAAGCTCGGATAGTTGAAGAATCATGAGAAAGAGTTTCTAGCTTAATTCCAAAAATTAACCTTTCCAAGATAATAGCAGAATTCAATTCAGATTAAAGTTATTTTTCAATACACCCTAACCCTTAAGATGAAGAACGAAACTTAATTTTTGAATAAAATATCAGTGCATTAATCAAAATAGAGGAACAGTAATATTAATGCATCAAAATAAATAGAGCTCCTAACTTTAACAATGGAGGTTTAGTTGTTCATGGTACAGAAAAATTAAAACCCTCATTCTCTGTTAAAGCAAAACTCAACGAAATAAGGAAGAAGAACAAAAAGAAGAAAAAAGGCGCAAGCTGCCACCAATCTCTTCCTTTTTAAAGTAAATCCTAATATTTAATTCAAAAATTAAAATCCCAATCTGAACGTATCTTTTTTTCTCCTTTAATCCAATGAGATCTTCACCATTAATTACGAAGAGTATATTGATTTTCTCGGATATCGGGCCGCATTGAAGACATCGGTGTTGAAGGCCAGTTTGGTGGCATCAAACACCTCCTTTTGAACAAGTTGTGCACTCCATTCTGCAAGTCTTGCGTTGAATGCCATTGAAGTGGCGTTGAACGCCACTTCTCCCAAAAGATAGTGAAGCTAGATTCAAACTGCTTTTTAGGATAGAGGCTCAGTTGATTTTTGTTGACCATCTCCTTTTCACAGATATTGTTCTTTGTTCCTTGGCCACAATTCGTCTTTTCAGAATTTCCTTGATTTCCTTCACCTCTTCTAGCTCTTCTTCTTTTTCGGAGATTAAATATTGTGTATTGTTTGGAAGGATCCCTTCATCAAGAACTTCATGGATTACTGGGTCAATTGAATAATCAACTTGCATGCAGCTCTCTGATTCACTAGAGTATGAAATCCTTTGATTGATTCTCTCACATTCTTTTATAGGATCTTGCATTGTTTCTCTTGAGAAGGAATTTTTTTTTCCTCTGTCACCTGCTCGGTAGTCGATTCCATCTGTTTCTTCAGTTTTTTTCTATTTATTCTCATCTCATGTATGCAACTTTGAGTAGTTTTCTCTAGTTTTTTCATGGCAAGCTCAAGAGATGATGGTTCTTGATAAGAATAAAGAGATGATGGTCCTTGATATGAATAGAGAGATAGTGGTTCTTGATATGAACAAAAAGATGATGGTTCTTGATATGGATAGAGAGATAGTGGTTCTTGATATGAATAATTGGATGATGGTTCCTGATTTGAATAAGGAGATGATGGTTCTTGATATAAATAAAAAGATGATGGTTCTTGATATGAATAGAGAGATGGTGGTTCTTGATAAGAATAAAGAGATGATGGTTTTTGATATGAATAGAGAGATGGTGGTTCTTGATGGATGGGATATGGAACACGAAAGTTTCTTTGTTCTTGACTTTTCCAACCAAAATCTGGATAGTTCTTCCATCCATAATAATATGAATAATTCCTTGAGTGTGAGTAGTAACTCATGTGGTCTCTCTCTATTATTCTTCTTAGCATAAAATACCAAACTGAATTAAATGCACCATGTGGTAAAAAAAAAATAAGGGAAGAAAAAAAAGATCAGAAAGAAAAAATTTTCAAAATATATAAAATTTTTTAACCATTGAAAAATAGAAAAAAAAAAGTGTCTAATCTAGGTAATCAACCAACTGGTAGTTGTTAATCACAATTAATCCCCAGCAACGGCGCAAAAAACTTGATGCAGTTTTTTCACACTTACTATCAGCAAGTATACTGAGTCGTACCAAGTAATAGCAGGTGAGTGGGTTATCGTTTCCATGAGGATTAATGTATTAAGCAAGAAGTGGTTAAATGATTATTCTAGTTAGACAATCAATAGTGAATTCTTAAATATCTTTAGTACTAATACAGAGAATCTAAATGAAAGCAATCATAAACGCGTAGAGAGGTAATATGATGAGAAAAGTTAAGGTGTCAGAGATATTTAGGTTTCAGGATCAATAATTATAGCTATCTACTTTGATCATGCATAGATATAATTCATGGCAAACCCTAAGTAATCAAACCCCAAGCCCTTGGCAATTCAATTCTTCTAACCTAATCAACCGTAAATTTCTTGAACAATTAATTGTGTGAAGAGATTAAATACAATTTTTGGTTTAAATGCCACACATTTTTTTAGAAGTAACCCTAATTAATTTTATGTCCCTTATAAAACTAAGCTCAAACCGTTGAAGAATCATGAGAAAGAGTTTCTAGCTTAATTCCAAAAATTAACCTTTCCAGGATAATAGAGAAATTCAATTCAGATTAAAGTTAGTTTTCAATACACCATAACCCTTAAGATGAAGAACGAAACTTAATTTTTGAATAAAATATCAATGTTTAATCAAAATAGAGGAACAGTAATATTAATCCATCAAAATAAATAGAGCTCCTAACCTTAACAATGTAGGTTTAGTTGCTCATGGTGAAGAAAAATTAAAACCCTCATTCTCTGTGAAAGCGAAACTCAACGAAAAAAGGAAAAAGAACAAAAAGAAGAAAAAAGGCCTAAGGCTTCAACCAATCTCTTCCTTTTTAAAGTAAATCCTAATATTTAATTTGAAAATTAAAATTCCAATCTAAACATATCTTTTTTTCTCCTTTAATCCAATGTGATCTTCACCATTAATTATGAAGAGTATAGTGATTTCCTCGGATATCAGGCCATATTAAAGACAACGGTGTTGAACGCCGGTTTGGTGGCATCAAACGCCACCTTTGGAACAAGTTGTGCACTCCATTTTGCAAGTCTTGCATTCAACGCCACTTCTCCTAAATGATAGTGAAGCTGGATCCTTGGATGGCATTGAACGCCAATGTTACGGTGTTGAACGCCGTGAGGCAAGAGAGAAATCATGGACTATTATATATTGTTGAAAAGATCTGGAAGTTGGCTTTCTAATGTTATTGAAACTACATCATTTGGACTCTATAGCTCAAGTTATGCTCATTGGAGTGTGAAGAGGTTAGGGTTGATAGCATCCATGAATTCTCTTTGCACTTGTCTTTAATTCTTGGTTCCTCCTTGTTCTTTCCTTCAAGTTTTCACACTTTTCTACATAAATCAAAGCTCAAAACAACTCCAAGAAATATTGATTTAAAGCATAAGAATCTTAATAAAAATAAGAAAATCACTAACTTTATTCAAAGAAATAATAACTAAAAACAACTAAAGATCCTCATGCATCATGTCCCCTGATTAGTACTTCAAGTTTGAGGAATCTTAAAATGTTGGATTATATTTTTCTCAATAAAATTAATAATTTCATTTTGAGTAACTTCTACTAGAGGTATATCTTCTACCCACATAGTAAAATAATCAATTGGCACTAGAATGAATTTATGATTTTTCGATAATGGAGGATGAATCATGCCAATCAAATCTAAAGTCCAACCTCTAAACAGCCAGGGTTTAATAATTGAATGCAATTCAGAAGCAGGTACTTGTTGTATTACTCCATGTTTTTGACATTCCTGACATGATTTCACATATTCAATACAAATAGTTGGCCAAAACACTCGATCACGTCGTAATACTCATTTCATTCTTTCACCTGCTTGATGTGCTCCACAAATACCCTCATAAACTTTTCCAAGTGCAACTACAGCTTCAGACTTGCCTAAACATCTCATAAGGCTTCCTTCATCACCTTTCTTATATAATTTGTCTCCTAACATCACAAAACTCATTGCCCTTAATTTTATTTTTCGATCAACTTGAGCATTAGGATTTTCTAAATACCTAGCAATTGGTTTCCTCCAATAATCATCATCCCACTCATCAATTACCAAAATTTCTCATTCCTCGACAGGCACAAGAATTTGTTGTACCTTTGCCAACTTTTGCAAAGTCCCAAGAGAAATTTTGTATTTCGAAGCAATATGAGCTAATTCATTTGCTTCTTCATTTTGAATCCTTAGAATGTATGTTAGTGATATCTTTAGAAATGACACCAACAATTCCTATGCTATTGATAAATACTTTTGCAGTACTTCACTTGTACATTAAACTCTTTTGATAATTGCTTTAAAACCAACTGAAAATCTCCTAAAATCTCAATATCATGTGCCCCTTTACTAATCAATATTTCTAATCCTAATATTAAAGCTTCATACTCAACCACATAATTTGAACATGGGTATTTTATTTCAAATAAAAATTTTGATAGAATCTAGTTTGGAGATACAATTCAAATACTAACACCAGCACCATCTTTATGCTTCAAACTATCAAAATACAACTTCCAAGATTTGACCTCGACAATGTTTGCCCCCTGGTGATTTAGATTATCTAATCTATCGACCAAGAAATCTACAATTGGCAAGAATATATTATAAATCGTACTCTGTCAAGACAAGCGTATGTTTTCTAATTTGACCATGCAAAATTAGATAGGATAACATATATTTTATAAGGTTAGCTTGTGCAATAACCCTAATAGTTTTGGCTATCATGTAATACTTAAGTTTAGTACAAGCATAATAGAGAGATAAACATAGCTTTTCAATAGGGGAATATCTCATCTCAATATCAGACAAGACTCTGCTTAAGTAATAAATACCCCTTTCATTTCTTGCTCCAACATCCTATGCTAGCATACATCCAATTGTATTCATCAAAGCTGCAATATAAAATTTTAATGGTTCTAAAGGGCGAACAGTAACCATGATAGGTGCATTAGAAAGATAGGCCTTGATCGAATCAAATGTCTCTTAATGACCCCCAGTCCATACATATTGCGACACATCTTTTAATTTAACTAAGGAAGATAAAATTCGAGTTCGACTAGACAAAATTGAAATAAATCATCCTGAAAAATTTACTTTTCCCAAAATAGATTAAACTTCCTTTTTCAATTTTGGCAGTGGTAATTCCAAAATAGCTTTAGCCTTATTTCGGTCTATTGCAATTCCTTTTCTTTGAACTACAAATCCCAAAAATTTACTTGCAGACACACCAAATGCATATTTTAGGGAATTTATTTTTAATCCTTTTTGATGCATCATATTAAAGGCTTTGCGCAAATATTCAAGATGTTGATCGATTGGATTTTACTTGACCATCACATCATCAATATAAACCTCCATAAATTTTCCAATATACTCATGGAAAATTGCATTCATTGCGCGTTGATACATTGTCCCTACATTCTTTAAACCAAAAGGCATCATCACCCATTCATAGGTACCCAAAGCACCTGGGCTTTGAAAGGGTGTCTTCGACACATCTTCCTCGGAAATGTATATTTGGTTATAACCAGAATAACCATCCATGAAACTTAGGATTTTATTATCATATGTAGAATCGATTAACATGTCTACTATAGGCTTAAAATATTCATCTTTAGGAGTTGCATTATTCAAATCTCAAAAATCAATACACACGTACAACTTTCCATTTTTTTTCATTACAGGTACAATATTTGACAGCCAATCAACATAACGAGCAGTCCAGATGAATTTAACTTTGATCAATCGTTCGATTTTCTCTTTAATTTTGAGATTTTCAGGTGCAAAATGCCTAGGATCCTGCTTCACTGGTCAAGAAAACTGCTTTAACAGTAATCAATGCTCGACTAAAGATCGATCAAGACCAGGTATTTTGTCATAATCTCAAGCGAAACAATCTTTGTATTCACTCAAAAGCTTAATCAATTCTGGTCAAAATTTTTCATCAATATGTTTACTTATGTAAGTAGACCCTGTGGCACCATTAACTCCTAAGTTAATTTCTTTAGGAGGATCTTGGAATTTAAATCCTTTCAATATGATAATCATTAATTGAAGTTTTTTCAAAACCCAAGGGTTCAAGATCATAGATGCAATCAAAAGAAAAATTAACTAAGTTGCATGAGGAAACACAAACGTTATTAGAATCACTAGCCAAATAAGCTATTGAGTCATTTACAGTACAAAGAACTTGAGATACATCAATATTTGACTGACTGGTGACCTTAGACTTATCAAACAAAGAACTACATATGACACTAAACTTAAAAGGAAAGGCACATGCTGTAGAAGGTAAATTGCTATCAAGCTTGATCTTAGCAATAAAAAATACCCTAGAAATTGAATTACATGTTACAGAATTTAAATCCCTAATAGATTCAACTTTATCAGTGGAACCATCACTAGAAAAAGAAGTACATGCTGTAGAAGTAAAACTATTCACATAATTTTTTAAAGACAATAAATAGTCAGACACGTCTTTTTTCTTTAGACATTTCAAAATGTTATTAATCAAACTGTTTTTTAGTCATCGAAATTACTCCCAAATTATAAGAGTGTACTCCAACTTCGGGTGCCTAAGATTTTTGTTGAGCCCCTCAGAAGTTAGGAAATAACCTTCATAGTTGTAATAATCTAGATTCCCATCGACATCAAGAAGCTTCAACTTGTCATTGCAAACCTTGAAGTCGATGTGCATCTGCTCAACATAAACACTATCATCAGCCTCTACCACTTTAGTCTTCTCGTCACAAGTCCAAAGAAGAAGTTTTTTATGCACAGTCAAAGGTACAACTCCAACACCTTGAATCCAGTCTCGGCACAACAAGGCATTATAGCTAGCCCTTGAAGATACCACTATGAACACATTTGTTCGTACCGAAGAACCAACTTGAACTTGAAGAGTAACCAATCTTTTTGCTGGTGTTGAGATCCCATTATAATCAATAACTGAGATATTGGTGGGAACAAGATCATTAAAATGCTTCCCAACTTTGACCATCATTCTTTTCGGAAGAAAACTGATTGCTGTATCACTATCGACCAACACTTTGTTGACAAAAATACCACTCATTGTGGCCTTGATATGTAGTGGTGAAAGGTGTACTCTTTATTTATCGGTAGGCTCATTAAAATAGCCTACTTCTTCATGTTTTATAAATGAATGCAAATGCATCCTTATCTCGAAACTCAATATCATAATCCCCACCTAGATTTCATTCATAATCACCCAAAAAATCTGAAGGTATAACGGATTGAACTTGAAGGCTCTTTGCCTTTCTCTATCGAACTTGAAGGCTCTTTTCCTTTAGGAACAGTGTCACCATTAGACAGGAAAACCACCCTCGTTAGAGTAAAAGGTTTTTCCCCCTTGTCTACAAAAGTCGAAGGATTATCTGACACAACTCAATGGAAATGTGTTCCACCTCGATTACCCCTATCCTTCCTCGAGGATATGAAAATCGAATACGACCACGCCCTCGACGAACCCTCTGAGCTTGTTGCTATTGATATTCTCAAAATTCATGCTTCCAAAAACTCTTGACAATCTTTAGTCTGCTCAACTCCAATAGATTGAGAACAGAAGAATGAAAGAGAATAGTTTTCTTGAAGATTGTGAGAACTCTGGCCTTCTGGGCATCGAGGAGGGTGCCTCTGACGAGCTTGCTCCTCCTTATGAGCTAACTCTTTCTTCATCCTTTCCTTCTTGAAAATTACTACAGCTTTAACATCAAACACAACATTACACTTGGGCATAATGACACATCTCTATCCTTCAACTTCTGGTGCATTATGAAATCCAAAAATCCATCACCAACACTAGGGTACACTTGTCGGACATTAGACTCAAAATCTCTTAAAGATGAATCAAACTCAAATGAAGTGAAACCAGCCATATTAACCCCCAAGAAACAAGGCTCAACATGTAACATCCTACCACAGAAAGTCATATGCTATAATCATAAATCAGAGATGGCGAGGCATTACGATGCCTAAAAAAACAAAAGATACATACATATATTCGAAGAATGATAATATACTAGGAGCCTGTGAAGAAAAGGATAACAAAACAACAGTCGTATCACTCATGAAGCGTTCAAGATAAAAGCAAAAGCATAAGAGTTACATAATATAGATATAGGATACATATATAGTGCTAGTTTTGACCTGCGAAGACAAGGCCGGCTAGAAAGTATAATACAACCCAAATGTATACAAAATACAACCTGTTTCTCCAAAATACAGAACCTCTAAGAGGGATATACAAATACATATTCAAAAAGTGGAGAAAAGTACTACATAGATCAAAATAAACCCAAAAGTAGAGTCTTTGCTTCATCAAGAGTCTAGCACACTCAGCGAGGTATGTCACGTCCTGTATCTGAAAATTAACAAAATCTGACGAGTGAGAACTCAAAGGTTTCTAGTACGATAATAATTCCAAATAGAAACTATATAAAATACATGAACCCACTAGGCAATCCTAATCTCCAACGTCACCGGAATCTAAGCCTAAGGTCTTAATCTAATCCGAAAAGGGTAAATTCGTCTAAGTTAATTGTACTCTTTTTCATTACTAGTTTAGTCAGCACTAGACAGTTATCCGTATTAATGTTTTCTGTCTCATAAGTGTTAATAACCTTAGTAAATCTCAATAGTCTTAACAAGTCTCGATAGTTTCAACAAGTCTCAATAGTCTCAACAAGTCTCAATTGTCTTAATAGAAATCAAACACAAACAAGTCAATCACAACAGAGTGCAATTAGTTTAAGTAATATAAGTAGCAGATAGATGAACAAGTAGGCAAACCAAATAAATATGCACACCTAAACAACTGCAAACAAATACACATGATTCATGCTTGTCCTACTGGCCATGAGTTCACTTGTCAGTTATAATACCTAAGGAAAGCTTGAACATTTAAAGTAAAGTAGTCAATAAGTTTCTGAATAAGTATTTTCCCTCCAGGAGGTTGACTAAGCTGAGGACAGATATTCAGGATTTTAGGCAGGGAGAGAGCAAGTCCCTCTACGATGCCTGGGAGAGGTACAAGTTGATGCTCAGAAGATGCCCCATTGAAATGCTCACAGATTGGGTCAAGCTGGATATCTTCTATGATGGACTCTCCGACATAGCCAAGATGTCTCTGGATAATTCTGCAAGTGGTTCCATACACATGAAGAAGCTAATGAGCTCATTGAGATGGTAGCTAACAATCAATACTTATACTCATCTGGGAGGACCATAGTAAAAAGGGAAGCTAAAGGGGAATTCACTGAAGACACAATTCTTTCCCAGAATAAAGCATTAGCTCAACAGCTAAACCTTCTCACACAGCAGTTGCAAAGCATACAGAGTTTAGTCAATAACTCCCTTTCTCAACCCCACAACCTAATAGTACACCTGACCTGGCATCCATAGTTGCAGAAATTGCAAAAGGCCAATACACCTATATGCAAAAAACCAAAGCCTTCATCAGGAACCTGGAGATGCAGTTGAGCCAGATAAACCATGGAAGGTCTGAGCAGACAAAGGAGGAATGCCAAGCAATCCAGTTGAGGAGTGGCAAGACCTTACCTACTCAACAATAGAACAATGAAGCACAGGATGAAAAAAGACACCAGGGAGTGAAATTGCAGCAACCAAGGACACCACCAAGGGTGCTGAAGGCCAAAAAGGGAACAAAGTGGCATTGAACGCCTAGAGAGGGGGCAGTACACATCAGCGACAATTTGAGAGCTGATTCCCCCAGACACCTTGATAATCCCTTTCCAATCACTCTAGACACTCATCCTGCACTACCAAAATCCCCAGAGTACAAGGCCAAGTTACTATATCCTCAGAAACTCTAGAAAGCAGAAAATGATAAGCAATTCACCAAGTTCTTAGAAGTTTTCAAGAAGCTTGAGATCAAAATTTCCTTTGTAGAGGCTCTTGAACAAATGCCTTCATATGCCAAATTCATGAAGGAAATATTGAGTAACAAGAGGGATTGGAAAGAAGCAGAAACAATAATTCTTACCAAAAAATGTAGTGCAGTCATTTAGAGGAATTTTCCTGAGAAACTGCAAGACCCCGGAAGCTTTGTAATCACCTGCACCATTGGAAACACCTGCATAAAGAAATCCTTATGTGATATTGGAGCAAGCATCAACCTAATGCCGCTATCATTGATGAGATAACTCCAAATTGAAGAAATAAAGCCTACCCGTATTTGTCTCCAACTTGCTGACCGCTCAATCAAATTCCCATTGGGAGTAGTTGAAGACCTGCTTGTGAGGGTCGGACCCTTTACCTTCCCTGTAGATTTTGTAATACTGGATATGGAGGAGGACAAGAATGCATCTATCATTCTGGGAAGACCCTTCTTAACCACAGGAAGAACTCTCAGAGATGTACAGAAAGGGAAAGTAACACTGAGGGTCAATAAAGAAGAGATTGCACTGAACGCATTCGAAGCTATGCAACACCCAAATCACCCTGAAGAATGCATGAGGATAGATGCCATAGAACCTCTAGTTGAAGAAGTGTTTGGAGCTGGGAAGCTGGAAGAGGATTTGGACACCATCATTGAAGACACATTGCCTAAATTTGATGAGCCAGCACCTCAGAGGGAGACACTAAACACACCTAGTGCTGAGGAAGAACCTCCTAGGCTCGAGCTGAAGCCTTTACCTCCATCCTTAAAGTATGCATTCCTAGGTGACAGGAACACTTATCTAGTGATTATAAGCTCTTTCTTAAGACAGCAAGAAGAAGTAGCGCTTATTCAAGTGCTCAAGAGCCATAAAACAGCTCTTGAATGGACCATAAGTGACTTAAAGGGGATTAGTCCAAACAAGTGTATGCACAAGATTCTACTTGAAGATGATGCTAAACTAGTTGTGCAACCACAAAGGTGGCTGAATCCAACTATGAAAGAGGTAGTCTAGAAGGAAGTTACAAAACTTTGGGAGGCTAGAATCATATACCCTATCTCAGATAGTCCGTGGGTAAGCCCAGTGCAAGTGGTGCCCATGAAGGGAGGAACGACAGTGATTCACAATGAGAGGAATGAGCTAATCCCCACAAGAACCGTCATACGATGATGCATGTGTATTGACTATAGGAGGCTCAATAAAGCCACAAGGAAGGACCAATTCCCCCTGCCTTTCATAAATCAACTGCTTGAGAGATTAGCTGGACATGCGTTCTATTGCTTTCTAGATGAATACTCCGGTTATAATTAGATTGCAGTGGACTCTCAGGATCAAGAAAGACGGCATTCACATGCCCTTATGGAGTATTCGCCTACATGAGGATGCCGTTTGGACTATGTAATGTCCCTGTAACTTTTCAAAGGTGTATGCTTTCTATTTTTTTAGATATGGTTGAGAAGTTCATTGAGGTATTCATGGACGACTTCTCTATTTTTGGTGATTCTTTTGACTCATGCCTTAAGCATCTAGCCCTAGTTCTGAAATGATGCCAAGAAACAAATCTGGTTTTAAACTGGAAAAAATGTCACTTTATGATAACTGAGGAGATTGTTCTTGGTTATTGGATTTCAAACAAAGGAATAGAGGTTGATCAAGTTAAGGTGAAAGTAATTGAAAAATTACCACCACCTACTAATGTTAAGGCAATCAGAAGCTTCTTAGGACATGCAGGTTTCTATAGCAGATTTATAAAGGACTTTTCTAAAATTGCAAAACCCCTGAGCAATCTTTTAGCTACTGACACTCCTTTTATTTTTGACAAAGAATGCCTGCAGGCTTTTGAAACTTTAAAAGCAAGACTTGTCTCAGCACCCATCATTGCCTCACCCAATTGGGATTTGCCATTCAAACTGATGTGTGATGCCAGTGATTATGCCATAGGAGCTGTTTTGGGACAGAGACAAGACAAGCTTATGCACGTCATTTATTATGCCAGCCGTGTTCTGAATGATGCTCAAAAGAATTACACCATCACAGAGAAAGAACTACTGGCGGTTATTTATGCAGTTGATAAGTTTAGATCTTATTTAATTGGTTCCAAGGTTATTTTTTATATTAAAATAAAATATGGTCGATTCATAAACCCTACATTGATACCCACTATATGAGAAAATTTTTGACAATCCTAGTCTTTCTTTGGTAATGATCCCCATGTTGATTAGGGTGGATTCTATTTAACACATCATTAGCATTCTGATTACGTTGAACTACATGAGGCATATATTCCTCTTCATTAAGGTTATCATACAAATTTTCTCGAATGTTTTCTAAGTTTTTTGGATCTAGCCTAAGATTATGATGATGAGGTTGCCCTTCATCATAGTCAACAATTCGAGTGATCCATTTGGCTTACCTAGTCAGACGCTCATACTTTATTTCATTGTCAGCTATTATAGGATTTAAAATAGTAGTCATTTGTTGAGTTAATAGATTGACTAAATCATGACAATTTTCATCAATATGCTGTCAAAAGACAGCTAAAGACCATGTGCTATTTGACGTAAAACCAATTTGGTCATTTCGGCTTATATCAAAATGAGAAAAACTTGGCTAATTATTTACCACAACTGGCGCATTTTCAAATCGGACTGGAGGTGCATAACCACCCATAGGTGGTTATAACCTGGAGGAAGACCAAAAGGAGGCCAACCTGTAGTTACTGGTGGTTGTGATTGCGTTGGAGAAATTTGAGGATGTGGGTTACGCCCACTATTCCCAACGGTTGTATTATTAACCACAACATTCTCCCTAGAACCATTCCCAGAACTCTAAGTGTTTCCCTCTACCTGGGATGCTAAATTTGCATAATTCTATGCTATACAAGGACATTATTATTTGATGATGACTCCATATTATTGTTTGAAGTTTCTTCAATCATATTGATGATCCTGCCACTCCGAAGTTGCATACACTAAATCAATACCACGATAAAAAGAAAAATCTTTGACATAATTCACAAAAATGGTCCGACCGAGCATGCCAATTTGTTATGCAAATTTTTGGTAATCTTAGTTACTTCAATATCTATTATCTGGGATCAAACCTACTCCTATTTTCCAAGTACCAATTTTCTTTTTATTCACCAATAACTTAAATTTGAACAAACGAAGAGAAAGAAGTAACCAATTGTAAACTAAAATAACGATCTTTAAAGTAAGAAAGAAAAAAATATAGAAAAGTAAATTCTTGAAATGAAAAAAAGTAAACAAGAGCCCTCAACAAAGTCGAAAGACTTTGAAATTAAAATGACAATTTGGAACTTAAAGAAAAAGGAAAATGACTTTGCGAAAGAAAAATAAACTACATAAAGGGAAATTACAAGAATTTGAAAAGAAAAGTAAAGATATGGAAGGAATTCTACAGAAAATGAACTTGTGACAGAATTAGAAAGTCGCTTGGGATGTGAGTGTGTGAGTATTTTCTGAAAAAGAATTCTCACCCCTACTTCCTCTGAGTCTTGTCAATTTATAGACCAATCTGACCAATCTAGTTATGCCAAGGGTCAACTTTGACGAATCCAAAAAATACATGTTCCTGCCTAATGCAAGGTTAGATAACTACCATATACATTATAATGTTATATGCTATTCCGGAGTTAGAGTTAGTTACACACGCATAATTTATAAGCTGTAATTAATTGTGTTTACTTTTTTTTTCAGATGTATTGGACAACCCCTAATCCTAGTTATTATAATACTATAACACACCCATACTACACACTTACCTACATAACACTAAAGATTTCTATTCATTACTTGGCGCATTTGCCAAGATTCGAACCTAGGTGTAACATATTAAAAGGCATATGGTTTACCACCTGAGCTAAGGCCTCAGCTTCTTGCGTTTACTCTTTATGGCGTCAGTTGCACGCTGCCACGCTACTAGCGCTGAGTTCTCGGTTCTCACTAGTTCCACACTTTCTTTTTTTAGATTATTGGAAAAATTACCATTTGTACCCATGAATTTTGTGAACGCTGACAAAAGTACCCATCAAATAAGAAAACTAACGTTGTACCCATGAAAGATGGGTTTCGTGTGACAATAGTACCCAAACTGTGATTTTTCGTTGATTTTTTAATAAAATTCTCAAATTATCCCTTCTATCTTCTTCCCCAAATTCCAAATTTCACAACCCTCATCATTCATCTTCCTCTACTGCTGCCAGCCACCAAAAAATTAAAAAGATTAAAAACTGTGCATTATTAATTATCTAAGGTTATTGTTCAAATATTATGGATTTGTAGATCTGGTGTAGAAAAAGAAAAAGAAGTTTGAAATTAACAAAAAAACATACATTTTGGTTTCTTGGTGTCACTGTGGGAACAAGAGACGTAGAACCAAGAGCCTTTGGGAATAGAAGGAAGGATAGGTCGGAGATAGAAGATGTGATAGCCTCGGTCGCATTTGTTGCAGAGGAGAAGCTTCGTTGGGAACTCACCGGAGGAGCAGCACTTGCTGATGATGTCGTCGTCGAAGGTGGGCTTGGGAGTGTGGGTCCTTCTTCACCCTGCATTCCCCTGGCCATGTCTTCAAACAACAATATTCAGGTTGAAGAGGTTGAAGAGTTTGACAAGGGTGTGCTTTCTTAGTGTTGTTGTTGCATCCGAAGAAGAAAGAAACAACAAGGGTAATGATGTTAAAGTTGATTTGGATTTAGATTTGGAGAACAAATTAGGATTGGAATAAAGAGAGATGGAGGTTGAGGATAAAGGTTGGAGGAAGACATCAAGTGCTTGGGTCTTGAGGGAATGGTGACTGGCGGTGGCAGAGGAAGACGAAGGATGAGGGTTGTGAAATTTGGAATTTGGAGAAGAAGATAGAAGGGATAATTTGGGAATTTTATTAAAAAGTCAACAAAAAATCACGGTTTGGGTACTATTGTCACACGGAACCCATCTTTCATGGGTACAATGTTAGTTTTCTTGTTTGATGGGTACTTTTGTCAGCGTTCGAAAAATTTATGGGTACAAATGGTAGTTTTTCCTGTAATTATTAAACGAAAGTAAACAAATTTGTGTCTTCTAATTTCAATAATAAATACATCATTTTATTTAAAGCAAATTTTATTCCTATTCAATACACTATTTTTTAAGTAACATAAGTTAAATGTATTTTATTGGTTAATTTAAAATATAAATGTAAAAAATTAAATATTATAAATTCATAAGTTTTAATTTCTTAAATTTTTTATTTCAATTTATAATCATATTTTATAATTTATTCTATGTTATATATTTAAACTACTTTTAGTGAATTTTATAACTAAAATATAAAAAATACTTTTTGCTTCCAAGTCAAAAGTTTGATTTTTATTTTATGACAAAATAGATTTTTAATTTTGTTTTTAAAATTTAAATTTTTTTTCTTTTCAATTTATAGACCAATCTGATCAATCTAGTGCTGCCAAGGGTTAACTCTGAAGAATCCAAAAAATACAAGTTCTTGTCTAATGCAAGGTTAGATAACTACCCTATACATTATAATGTTATATGCTATTCCGGAGTTAGAGTTACATACACGCATGTAATTTATAATCTATAATTAATTGTGTTTACTTTTTTTTTGTCCGATGGATTGGACAACTCTCAATTTTAGTTATTATAACACTACAACACACCCACTATAACACCTTACAACACAGAGTTTTACGCTTAGGTCGTAAATCAAAGGTGGCAAGGTGCTACGACCTCTAAAAAAAAGTACGTACATAGATATATGTGAAGAATAGTTTAACTAGGAGCCTTGAAGGAAAAAGTCATGCAAAACCAAGACTAGACAAAAGTGTCACACTCGAAAAGTGTTAAGCATAAAGAAATAGATAACTGCGTATGGAAGCATAAGATACATATGATATATAGTGCCAAAGATACAAATAGCAAGCTCCAACTCGACCTGCGAAGTAAAGGCCGACCTGAATATATATATATATATATATATATATAACCATACCCAAAAGACAAAATAGAAATCCTAGTTCTCCAAAGTCAACCACTAAGAGGGATAAACCATGTTTTTATACAAAAATAGAGAAAATACACATATATAACTAAATACATAATATAAAAGCCGCAAAATTAGATCTTCACTGCCACAGAATCTCTAGCACGCTTAGCAAGGTGCCTCACATCCTGCATCTAAAAAACAACATGTATGGAATGAGAACCGAGGGTTCTCAGTATGATAAAAGTGCCCACATAGATAAGATATAAGGTCCCAAGAAAGCTAGAGGCATTCATAGAACTCTGACACTTAGATTTTAACTTAAAAGATTATACTAAACCGGAAATTTCATAACTCTATCTAAGGGGATTCTATTCCTAATCTAACTCAGCACCTTCCATTTCCTTCAAACCTCCAAATCACCGGGTTGAACAAACCTCATCACGCCTCCACTAAAATGAGGGGTCTCTCAAGGTCAAACACATACAAAGCAGGCAAGTAATACACAATTAAAGAAATAGATACAACATTTAAGTCATATAGCATATAGGCATTTATAAATAATCAGGCAAACTAAAATATACATACTCAAACAAATCATATAAATGCAAATGATGTATGTCTATCCTATGGCTGATTATATCATTTGTCAATTATCCAGCCAAACCTGTCATGTCCGGTAGCGAACTCTGGACAGTCCCAGCAGCGCAAATCTAAAAGCATATGAATTTATATATAAATAATCAATCATCCATCATGTAGCTGGGTCAAAGAAATCTCAAATATCAACCTGGAATCAGTGGGGGAGAGTTACTGCATTTGTCCAGGGAGACCAAGATCAATCATAAATATCAACTTGGAGCAAGTGGGGAGATCACTGCATCTACCCAGGAAGCTCAAAATCATCTCAACTTGGGACAAGTGAGGCAAACCACACCCTTGCATTTACCCAGGGAGCTCAAACCATCTCATTCCAGAGCAAGTGGGGAAAACCACACCCTCCCATCTACCCGGGGAGCCTCAACTAATCAATGTGGAGCAAGTGGGGTGAACCACAACCCTTGCGTTTACTTAAGAGGTATGTTTTCATATGTCCAAGAGGAACAAAGGAGGGGATCCTAACCTTCCACCATATCGCTAGAGGAGACTTTACAATACCAAGAGGAACAAAAAAGGGGATCCTTACCTTCCACCATCCCACTGGGGTCACACTTTCGAGAAAGAGTGCTCGAGATAAAATAATCACATTGATAATTAAATCATGCCCAATGTTATATTTATAATTAACATGTAGTTCTTCAAACTTATCTCCACTAATACTCCAATATCTTCTCTTTAAATAACTCAAAACGCTTCATGAAACTACTCTAGTTAACCTACCCATAGTACTCTGTAACTTTAAGTCTCCGGCTATAAATACAAAACAGAAACTACTTTTATTTTACCAGTATGCTCTCGTTCACCCCCAAAAGCCTAAACGCTAGCTAGGGAATCTCAAAGGGTAGTTATAGAGGTTTGGAAAGCAAGAAGAATAGTTTGAAACTCAAAAGCACACTTTTCAGAAAAATAGGGGTTAGTCATACACATGCCCATGCTCGCGTACGCATTGTTGTAAAAATGCCAAAGTTACGTACGCATGCACGTCCTCGCGTACGCATGAGTGAAATTTTGACATATTCGTGTATGCAGACCATGCCCGCGCACGCGGGACATTTGGGCAGAGCCCAGGATCTGCATTGCCTGCATGTTCGTGTACACAGGGTTCCAATTTCCTCAAAAAGCTGCTAAGTTTTTAGAAATCAAATTTTTACACCAAACTTCGAACGCGCATAACCTTTTGGTTAAAAATCATTTTTTGTCCGGTATTCGAACATTGTAAACTTCACGGACCCAATTTTTAATCAATATAAGTTTTACAAATTTGAGGGTCTGGAAGCCAAGTTATGTCCCGCCAAAATTAGTCAAAAATCAAGTTTTTACCAAATATACCAAACCTCTATCTTTACCAAAACCTCAATTCAAAACCAATGTTTTACACCCCAAAACAACAATTGTATTCAAAGCAATTTCATATCCATTCCATCTCTTCCATAACATATCAATACTCAATTTTTACCACTTTCATCCCAAACTATCCACAATCAAAACAACACCAATGTTCCTACAACATGTTCACATACTTTTCTATCATTTTACAACATACCAACATATAAATTCATCAATTCCAAACCATCGATTTCACAACCAAAACAGTTCCAAACGTTCCTAATCTTGTCCATACACTTCTCACTCAAGCCATATATGCCAACATACAAAATTCATCCCAATCATTTTCAATAATTTTCAACAATAATCACTAATCCTCAACAATTCATATAATTCAACTTATCCTACAGTCATCTAGCCTAAGTTTTCACATGACATTATACATTAACTACGAGAAACTAAAATCATACCTTGGCCGATTTCTCCCTAAGCTCAAAACACCAAACTTCAAGCTTCAAAGACTCTAATAAAATCCAATAATTCCAGCCATCCAAAGCTGAGTTCCAAGCGCTCCAATTCACCGATTCAACACTAATTCAACACAATTTCAATATAATTCGTAAAATTTATCAAAATTAGTACTAGGGTTCACAAAATTGGACAACCCACGAGAGTTTAGAGTTTTTTTTACCTTATCCATTGATGATTGGAGTAAAATCTAACAATTATCCAATGTTAGATTGCACCTAAACCACCAAAATCATCAAAATTACTCAAAGCCCAAACCAAATTCGTGGAAAAGAGAGGAACAGAGAAATGGGAACAAAATACCAAATTTCTTACCACTTTATTTAGATAGAATTAAAGAGGACTCCAAGAAAAATATGTGGCAATAAACGACTCGTCAATCGGATCTCCGGATTGAACGTTATGTGAAATTGAAGTTGGAACTGAAATGGAAGTTAGGGTTTGAAGTAAGTCTTCTCTTCCTCAGTGTGAAATGAAGTTCTTGGGGGGAAGAAGAGGCTGAACTTTGTATATATATGTCGGGCCTTGGGCCCAATATAGGTTCCATTTAATCGGTTTAGTCCGTTGGCCTAACTTTGGACTAAAATCTTTAAAATTAATATTTAAATTTATATTTTAATTATTTCTACTTCTCTGAATTATAAAATTTAATTTCTTAATTTCTTTTAATAATAATTAATTTATTGGCAAATTATTTATTAATTTTACGGGATTTACATCCTACCCACCTAATTAAGAACTTTGTCCCCAAAATTTAGATTCAGTTACCTGAAATAGGTAAGGGTAGTCTTCTCTCATTTCTAACTTAAGTTCCCAAGTGTGTTCCTTAATTCTAGCTTGATCCAAGCAATCTTTACTAATAAAACTCCTTTTCTACATAGCTGCTTAACACTGGTATTGTCAAATCTAAACGGAGTTACTTGAAGGGCTAGATCCTTTCTCAGTTGCACTGGTTCAAGTTCTAAAATGTGATTGGCATCAGAAGTATACTTCTGAAACTACGAGACATGAAATACGTCGTACCGGTTCGAAAGATGTAGGGGCAAAGTTACTTAATATGCCACCTGTCCAATTCTCTTCAGAATTTGAAACGGTCCATTTTTTGCCACTAACTCAGGTCCCAATACACTTCGGCTTCAACCCCTTAGTTTTGATTGCTCATCGATTCCAGCCTGTTGAAGTAATCTCCAAGAATGCGTAATTTCCTTCCTCAAACTATCTAGGTTTCCTCCTCTTATATTTGCGTAACTCTTCTATCAGCTTTGTGTAGTTAGAATCTTCACTCAAATTCACTTAGTTTTTCTCAGTTGTCTCGGCTATCAATTTGGGACCTAAGACGCTTGATTCTCCGGGTTCCTTTCAATACAGAGGTGGTTAGCACACCATGGAACTTCACTACTTTCTTGATGTATAATCTCGCCAATATCTCCAATGAATAGTTTACCATCTAACGTGTCAAATGTTGAGTCATATGTGATGCAAATTTTCTATATCCACAAACTAACTAGCAAGTGCACTGGGTCGTACCAAGTAATACCTCAGGTGAGTGAGGGTTAATCCCACAAGGATTGATGGACTGAGCAACAATGGTCGAATGATTCCTTAGTCAGGCAAGCAGAAAGTTGTGTTTTGAGGGTTGTGAAATGTATTAAACAGTAAATTCAGAGAGTAAGAAATCAAACAATAAAAGTGAGCTGAAATCTATAGGAGAAAGCAGTTAAGGTTTCGGAGTTGTTTATTCGTCCGAATTAAGTTTTCTTACCAACTATTTTAATCATGCAAGATTCATTTCATGGCAAACTGTAATTGACTAAACCCTAATGTCTTAGTGATTTAGTCTCCTTTAACCCAAATCAACCGCCAATGTCTTAGTCACTTAATGTAGATTAGAGGGTTAAGTTGAATTCTAGTTTATGGCCACAAAACCCTAATTACCCAAAGCTAAGAGGATTATATGTCACTTATCTCGATTAGTTCAAGTAATTAGCAACTTAGGAGGAATTTGCTTTCAAGGAGTTGTTCAAGCGAGATAACTCTTTCAAGAATCACAAGAACACGTATAAAATAAGGGTTATACTGTTGTTCTACCCAGATTCATAAGATGAAGAACGAAAGCAATCCTTGAAACTGAATCAATACATTAATTAAAATAGAAAAGCAATAGTCTTAATCCATAGAAATAAACAAAGCTCCGAACCTTAATCGAGGAGGTTTAGTGGCTCATGACTTACAGAGAAAATAAGGGTTCTGAAAAGTGAAACGTGCGAAAGAGAGAAGATCCTCCTAAAGGGTGAATCCTTTCCCTTTTATATCTAACCTAATTTTATTTGAAACTAAAATAAAAAATAAATTCTAAACCTAAAAGATTTTGTTTGTAAATAAAAATAATTAAAAGTCAAATCTAGCTAAAGATGCTCCTTTGGGTGAGGTTGACCCGCACTTCTGGCGTTCAGCGCCAGAATTGGCAGTGAATTCTATCTTCCTGGGTGCTAAATGCTAGGCTCGACGTTTAGCGCCCTTCGAGGCAGTGTTCAATGCCGTTAGAACCACATCAATTGGACCTCTGTAGCTCAAGTTATTCTCATTGGAGTGTAAGGAGATCAAGGTTGACAGCATCCACTTTGTTCCCTTTTTGCACAAAACTCTGCCAAATTGATCCGAATTTCACCTGAAATAGTTAAAACACAAAATCCACTCAAAGTAGCATCCAAGGAGGATTTTAACACTAAAATATACTTAAACTCAATAAATTCTAACTTAAAATAAGCAGAAAATAGGTATAAGATGCTCACGCATCACAACATCAAACTTGAACTGTTGCTTGTCCTTAAGCAACTAAAAACAATATAGGACTAAGAAGAGAAAAATGCCTAAGACTTGAGTGTTAATTTAAGCTCTTGTCTAATTACTGAGTGGGGTTTATGGTTCTATAATTCCGAATAGGTCTGGCATCTCACTATCCTTTGAAGCTCAGAAATATTGACATCCTTCAGAACTAGAACTCGGATGATATTATGGTTTTTCTTTTTCTTGAAGCTTTGATTAATCCTTGAACACAGCTTTTTCTTTTCTTTTCTTTGGTGTTTTGCACCTTGAACCTAGCCGTAACTCTAAGTGTTTTGTCTCAAGCTTAGCTCGACACAAAAACACCACAAGCACTTAACTAGGGAGCTCTTTTGAAGTTTGATTTTTTTTTAGTTTCTCCCAGTCGGTGGTGCTCAGAACCTTTGGTATACTCTGTAATTGCACTTGGTCTCGACTCTTAGTGCTCTGTCTCAAGGATTACTTGACACATTCACACCACAAGCATATGGTTAAGAAAACAACTTTTTGAGCTTTTAATCATGTTTGACCTTCCTAACCATTGATGCTCAAAGCCTTAGACCTTGCTTTTTATTTTTGTCTTTTCATTTTTTGTTGTTGTTTGTTTTGCTTCAAGGATCATTTTCTTACTCACATTAGAGAATCCATAATACTTCTCTAGTTTACTGTACCTTAGGAGTCAACATCCTTAACTTCAAGATCAAATATGCACTGTTCAGTTCGTACATTCAGATTATAGACAATACCACCACATCAAAGTAATCAGAATAACTCATATCATATAACTTAAGTCTCATGCATTTTACTACTTATTTTCTTTTTGTTTTGATTTTTCAAGCTTAGTGGGCAGTACATAAGGCCTCTTTCATAGTAAAAATAAAATATCAAAATAAATAACTAAACTAGAAAGCAATAAAGTACTACTACTAATCATGCAAAGGTTTTCAAACAGAAAATAAGAAATAAGATAAAGCACTGAAAAATAGAAAATAAAATAAGCAGAAGATAATGAAACTCAACTACCTCAGTCATCCTGATCCTGGTGGTCGTCTCCTCCATGAAGATGATTCACCTCTCTTTGATGCCATTGATAATAAGATAAATAGAGAGCTCACTCGACAACACCAAACTTAAAAGTTTGCTTGTCCCCAAGCAAAGAAAAATTGAAAACAGGGAGGGACTTAAAAAATACACGGATGAGTAAAAACAAAAATAATGCAAAAGAAGATAAGAGTGATAGAAGGGAAACATTTTTTTTTTTTGGAATGAAGGCTCTAGCGCTAAATGCCCATGTCAACGTTTAGCGTCGGCCAAATAGAAAGCTTTCACCAAATTGTCCGATCTTAGGCGCTAAACGCCCTCTTGGCATTTAACGCCAAGCAAACATAATCACTTCAACTTTTATGCCATTTCTGGCGCTAAACGCCCAGTCTGTCATTTAACGCCAAAGCACCCGAATGAACTCCTCTCCAAGGTGTTCTGTTCTTCCTTCAGATTCCTCCTGTTCCTATTTTAAACACTTTGCATGACCACAAACATAAATAAACCAAGAAAAACTATGAATAAAAATCACATATAAATAAAAATCAAAATGAACACAAAATCAAAGGATACTAAGGGTTGGGTTACCTTTCAACAAGCACTTCTTTCGACGTCACTAACTTGATGGCTATTCTTGAATTTTCTTCCTCTTCCAGTTGGTTAAAATAACGGACTCCAAGGGAGTATAGGAGAAAATTAGTTCCCTCAGATTGGAATTTCTCCTAACAAGATTCTTTTATTGTTATTAGCTTGATTCACCTTGCTTGTTGGGGTAAGGGTTGGATTGCTTTTTGTTGACCTTCTCTTTTTCATGGATATTGTCTTGTTTCTTGGTCACAATTCCCTTTTTAGTGATTTTCTTAATTGCCTTCACCTCTCTAATTTTAGGACTTCGGTGTTGTGTGATGGGTGGAGTGTACCCTTCATCAAGAACTTCTTGAATTGGTGGTTCAATCAACTCACCCTCTATGCCACTCTTTGCTTCATTGGAGTGTAAATTCCCATAATTGTTTTCCTCCCTTACAACCTCATTTTTCATTGGGGTTTCACTTGGTACAAGGGTCTCTTGGTCTTGCTCTTGCACTTCTAACTCTTCTTTTTTTTCGGAACTTGAGTGTTGTGCAGTGTTTGGAAGGACCCCTTTATCAAGAATTTCTTGGATTAATGATTCAATTAAATCAGCCCTATGTAGCTCTCTGATTCACTAGAAGATGGACTCCTTTGAATGATTCTCTCAAATTCTTTTGTAGGAATTTGCATTATTTCTCTTGAGAGGGAGTTTGCTTGTTCCTCTACCCGATGCTTGGTAATCAACTCCACATGTCTCTCTATATTTTTTATACTCATTCTCATATCATGTATGTAACTTTAAGTAGTATTCTTTAATTCTTTCATGGCAAGCCCTAGAGCTGATAGTTCTTGATATGAATAAGGAGATGATGATTCTTGATATGAATAAGGAGATGGTGGCTCTTGATATGAGTAAAAGGAGGATAGTTTTTGGTATGAATAAGGAGATAGTAGCTCTTGATATGAATAAAATAGGGATGATGGTTCTTGATAGATGGGATATGGAGCACTGAAGTTTCCTTGTTCTTGACTTTGCCAACCAAAATCTGGGTAGTTTCTCCATCCATAATAATATGAATCACTCCTTGGGTGTGAGTGGTAACCCATGTGATCTCTCTCCATTATTTTTTCTTAGCATAAAATACCCAACAGAATTAAATGCACCATGTGGTAAATAGATAAGCAAAGAAGAAAGAACAGAAAGAATTTTATTTTTCAAAAGAAATAAAATTAAAAAAATAATAAAAAATTGAAAATAAAATAAAATATAAAGGAAAACAAAAATAAAAGAAAAATAAAATAAAATAAAGAAAATAAACTGAATAATTAAGAAAATAAAAAAACTAAGAAGACACCAAACTTAATTTCAAAAAATAAGAATTTTTTTTTTAAATAAGATAGAACCACAGTTTCAAAAAATTAAAGAAAGAAATAAATTTAAATTAAAGCAAAAACGCCTAATCTAAGAAGTCAAACAACCAGTAGTTGTCAATCACAGTCAATCCCCGGCAACGGCACTAAAAACTTGATGCGGATTTTCTATATCCACAAACTAACCGGCAAGTACATCGGGTCGTACCAAGTAATACCTCAGGTGAGTGAATGTTGATCCCACGAGGATTGATGAACTGTGCAACAATGGTCGAATGATTCCTTAGTCAGGAAAGCAGAAAGTTATGTTTTGAGGGTTGTGAAGCGCATTAAACATTAAATTCAGAGAGTAAGAAATCAAACAATAAAAGTGAGGTGAAATCTATAGGAGAAAGTGATGAGTTGAAAATTGATGTCGATTTGGATTTTCTTTCAAAATAAGATCACTTCGTTGTAAGCATAGCCAAATCAACAACTAACTCTCAACATCAAATTTAATTCCTAAAGATGTCACAATACAAAACAAACATTATAAACCGAGAGTATTTAATTCTCGAGTCGTCTTCCCTAGGAGTTGCAATTAAGTGTCATGTTATTGGTTATGAGGGATTTTTGGGGTTTTTGAATGTAAGAGGAAAGAAATGTAAATGACAATAAAATAAAGATGCATGAAATTAAATGAAAGCAAGTAAAGGCAATAAAAATGGAAATTGAATGGTAAAAGAGCTCTTGCCAAGAATCGGGTAATTAGGGCTTGCTATCCTAGTTGTGGACAACAAACATGGTAATTGTGTGTGGATTAATCCCAATTAGTCAACCCTACATCGAGGATAAGTCAACTAGGCATAATTAATCTCAATCCCTAAGTCCTAAGTCAACACTATTTATGGGTCACTTAGAGTCAAGGGAAACTAAATTAATTAACAATCCTCACAAAATGTGGAATGGACATCCACCACTCAAGTTCACCCAAACACCCAATTTCCAAACCAAGAGTGGGATGAACTAGGCTAAAACCAACCCAAGCATTTTATCAAATACTTGGGAGGCATAAAAATAAAGCATGGTAAAATAACAAGAAATAATAAATGCTACAACTACCAAGTAAGAAAAGTAAAGATAGCAACTCAATAAAGCAATAAATGACATGAAACATAAATTGAATTAATTGTAAATCAATATAACAAAGTGTCATAAAATTTTTAGACAAAAGAAATGAAATAACAAATAAAAGGAAAGAACAAAGATGCAATAACCATAAATGACAAGGAAAAGTAAATAAAAATAAGAATTAAAAGTAGAAATGACAAGAAATTATACTAAGAAACCCTAATTCTAGAGAGAAGGGGGAGCTTCTCTCTCTCTAGAAAATAACCTACATAATGCTAAACTAACCCTAATTTCTCCCTCCCTTTCACATGGAGTTAGGCCTTGTTTAATATAGGAAGAATCAGTTTCATAAAGTCTAAAAACTGGGCTTTGGAGGCACAGAAATCGCCCCTAGTAATTTTCATTAAGTGAGTCACGTGCTGGGACGTGTGCGTACGCACAGGTGTGTGCATACGCACACATGCTGATTTTCTTCTTGTACGCACGCACAGGATGTTGTGCGTACAAACACATGGCTGTGTGGTACTTGTGCGTACGCACAGGTGGTTGTGTGTACACACACTCCAATGTGTGCTTCTCCTTTGTTTTCTTCATGTTTTCTCCCAATTCCATGCTTTTCTTCCACTCTTATCAAGCCATTCTAGCTTATTACACCTGAAATTACTCATCAAAATCATCAAGGCATTGAATGGGATAGAAGTGGGATAAAAATGATTAAAATAAGCACAAAATAGCATGTTTTCAGAATTAGGCTCAACTTAGGGAGAGAATACAAAAGCATGCTATTTGAATGAATAAATGTGGGTTTATATGATGAAATCCACTCAAATCAAACCAAAATATATCGTCAAATATGGATTCATCAATTCTTCCACCCTTAAACAATAGCATGTCCTCATGCTAATCACAATCAAAGGAAAAGGATAAGGAGGGCAAGCAATTTATTTAATGCAACTACTTATATGCATGCAACTATACTAAATACTATCTATCTATATATATATACTATAATTCCTATTGAGTTTGGCAAAAATAAACAATAGAATATCAATCAATCCAAAGTAGGAACTTAGGGCCAAGACAAGAAAATATAGCAATATAATCAATGTCCAAAGATTCGATTTGAAATTTTCAAATTTCATTTCAATAACTTGCAAGAAGAACAAGATAAGCAATAGAATCATAGAATTGAGCAATTGAACCCCTCACCAGATGTATTTACACTCTAATCACTCAGTGTGTAGGGTTTAATCACTCAATTCTCCTTTAATCATGTTTCTCAAAGATTTGCAAGTCATCTAACAATCAACTAATATTTGATGTATGAATGCAATATCATGAGGTCTTTTGAGGGTTGTAATGGGGCTAGGGTAAGGGTAGGATTAATATGGTTAAGTGGGCTAATAGATTGGATCTTTGATTAGCTCAAGTATCCCACCTAATCCTATATTAACCTATTTACACTCAAGAAACAACCTAACTTCCTATTCTTTTCCTTTTCTCACATTCACTCATGCATCTTCTTTCTAATTCACACACATATGCATACTTTATTTTCATTCTTATTATCATTTCTTTTTCTTTTCTTTTTTTATTTTATTTTTTTATTTTTTTTAAACAAAGTATGTACACCAAAAATTTTTTTCTTTTATTATCACAAAGAAGATGCATATGTTCTAAATGATGAATGCATGAGTGATTACCCATTTTTTCAAATATTCTCAATGAACACCCAAAGACAACTAACTACCAATGTTTTTCACAAATTCCTCCCACATTTGATTAACACATACACTCAAACCCAAGCTAATCAAAGATACAATACATGGACATTATTGATTTTTTGCTTAGGGTAAAAGATGTGCTTAAAATTAGAACAAAGGGGAATTAAAGGCTCAAAAATGGTTTTCAAAGGTAGATGTAAGGGTTGGCCATATGGGTTAGTGAGTTCAATTCAAAAAAATGGCCTCAATCATACTAAATGTATTTAAATAACAAATATAGGACATGTAGATTAAAGCAAATCTAAGATCACAATCATGAAAGGAGTATAACACACAAGAACAAAAATTTGTGGTTGAAAATGTGCAACCACACAATTAAAGCTCAAATCTCAATAGGTATTTTGTTCAAGCTCTTTTCTATGTTCCATAACAAAGAACACTTCAAGCAAGTTCAAAAACAAGTTTTCAAATATAATCAATGGAACGCCCTAAAAGGGATTTCTTGAAAATTCTTTGTTGTTTTACCAAACTTATTTTCTATACCATGCAAATACAAATGCAAATATTTACTAAAATAAAACTATAAACAAGCTAAGATATATACATATAAGCAAACTAAGCAAAATGCAATAAAATACCGACAAATATTCACAAAAGACAAAACTACTAAAAACTAAGAATTTAATACAAAGTGTTGAGAAGAAGAAATTTACGCCCCGAAAATTGCGGATCCTTTCCCACACTTAAACGTTGTACGGTCCTCCGTGTATGCACTCAATCCGGGGGTGAAGAGATGTGAGGCTCCACCTTCAGCTGGTGGGCACCGGGGCTTCGGTTGCTGCATAAACACATAAACAACAATTGAGGAAGAACTCATAGAAGTGTGGTACGAGAAAAAGTAATGTGCGTATTCTAAATGCACACGGTTTAGAACACAACACATTGGTCAGTTAAAACAAAAAAAACCACACAATCAAAAGAAATATCATATTCCTCAATTAAGTGGCCTAGGTTACAAGTAAAGAGAAATAAGAGATAGGACACAAACAAACCTAAATAACCACAACTAGAGTGGATTGAATATATAAGATATTGGTTGTTGAAGTTGTGCAAGTGAAAGCACAAGGTGAATAGAAAATGGCACAATCAACAATAACCAATTCAATGAAGAAAGGAAAACTACTTATTCACCATGAAAAATAATGAAGTACTCACATGGTAAAGGTGCTTGTTGCAAAAAGTGACAAGTTTGACAAGAATCAAGTCAAGTCACTCAAACAAATGCAAAGCATTAACAAGAAACAAGTACCGGACATGTGATGAATTTGATATGAAAACCATGATGAACAAGTGATTACAACTCAATTCACTAAAGTTAAAGTGCACAATTCAAAATGCCAAACAACGATAAAGTTTAATGCATATGGTAGCTACAACATATGAATCAAACTCACAATTCATCTAGGCAATCAAACAAAAACTCAATGCTCAGTGCACATATTCATCAAACTTGAAACCAAATTCAAGCAAGAAGCAACCCAATCAACATCAATCAAACACTTGCAATTTATTCAATTAACAACTATTAAGCTTAAAACTAATATAATTACTAAAATAAAATGAGATGCAAATAAAACAAACTAAGATAAGTAGAAAACAGGGAAAAAGCAAGAGAAGAAAGGGGTGGAAGAGAAAAGAAGAGAAGGAGTAGATAGAAGAGAAGAAGAGAAGTGTAATGGTGAGAAAACAGGGGTGTGCGCACGCACAGGAATGTGTGCGTACGCACACAAGGCAGAAAAGGCGGATTATGCGCGCGCACAGAAGGGTCATAAGGGTCTGTGCGGACGCACAGAAAGAAAAAGAGGGGGTGTTCTCACGCACGAGGGGTGCGTGTGCTGTGAGTAGAGGGGGTTCCAAAGGTTGTGCATGCGCACAGAGCTATGCGCACGCACAGGTAGGGTGTTTTTTTTTCTCTTTTTGAGGAAAGGATCATGTGTGCGTGCGCACACAGGTCCGTGCGCGCGCACAGAAGCTTAAAGGGGCAGGGGTTCATGCGCACAGGCTGTGCCAGCACTCTCACCAGAGGGAGTGTAAGGCCATGTGCGTGCGCATAGCTCTGTGCGCTCACACAGGGAGTGCAAATAAAGGGTTACGCACAACTAGCAAAACACAAGGGAATGCGCGCGCACAAGATGTGCTGGACCTACGAACAGTGGGCATAAAGGCTTGTGTGCGTACGCACAGAAGGTGAAATTTCGTTGTTGTGTGCATGCGCACAAGGGTGTGCGCACGCACATGCCCTATTTTTACCAAAATTTTTTCTTTAAAATCCAAGGCACCAAGCCTTATCTCAATCAAAACTCAACATCAAAACATGCAAGAACCCATAAATTCATTATCCAAACCAAAATTAACCAAAAAAATCTCAAAATTAAACTAATTCTAAGCTAACTAAAGTAAGCAAACATGCAATAAATCAAAATTATAAACAAGGAAAGGGTATGAACAATGTTATCATGGTGGGGTGTCTCCCAGCTAGCACTTTGGTTTAATGTCCTTAAGTTGGACTTATGGAGAGCTCTAGTGGAGACTTGTGCTTATATTCATCTTGGAGCTTCCAATTGTGCTTGAATCTCCAAAATTCCCAGTTGATTGCACCAAGCTTGGATGGAGTGTGCAACAAGCTATGAGCTCCCAACAAGAAAAACAAAAAGCAAACAAGAAAAACATATTCACAATATCAATATATTCACAATAACAACCAAAAAGAAATATATTCACATATCAGCATATTCACAATAATAAAAAATAAGCAAGCAAAATATGTACAATCACCAAAAACAAGCTATTCACAATATTTACAATATGCACAATAGGCAACAACAACACCATTGCAACTCCTCGGCAACGGCATCAAAAATTTGATGAGTTGAAAATTGATGTTGATTTGGATTTTCTCTCAAAATAAGATCACTTCGTTGTAAGCATAGCCAAATCAACAACTAACTCTCAACATCAAATTTAATTCCTAAAGATGTCACAATACAAAACAAACATTATAAACCGAGAGTATTTAACTCCCGGGTCGTCTTCTCTAGAAGTTGCAATTAAGTGTCATGTTATTGGCTATGAGGGATTTTTGGGGTTTTTTGAATGTAAGAGGCAAGAAATGTAAATGACAATAAAATAAAGATGCATGAAATTGAATGAAAGCAAGTAAAGGCAATAAAAATGGAAATTGAATGGTAAAAGAGCTCTTGGCAAGAATCAGGTAATTAGGGCTTGCTATCCTAGTTGTGGACCACAAACATGGTAATTGTGTGTGGATTAGTCCCAGTTAGTCAACCCTACATCGAGGATAAGTCAACTAGGCATAATTAATCTCAATCCCTAATTCCTAAGTCAACACTATTTATGGGTCACTTAGAGTCAAGGAAAACCAAATTAATTAACAATCCTCACACAATGTGGAATGGACATCCACCACTCAAGTTCACCCAAACACCCAATTTTCTAACTAAGAGTGGGATGAACTAGGCTAAAACCAACCCAAGCATTTTATCAAACACTTGGGAGGCATGAAAATAAAGTATGGTAAAATAACAAGAAATAATAAATGCTACAACTACCAAGCAAGAAAAGTAAAGATAGCAACTCAATAAAGTAATAAATGACATGAAACATAAATTGCATTAATTGTAAATCAATATAACAAAGTGTCATAAACATAAAAGATAAAAGAAATGAAATAACAAATAGAAAGAAAGAACAAAGATGCAATAACCATAAATGACAAGAAAAAGTAAATGAAAACAAGAATTAAAAGTAGAAATGACAAGAAATTAAAGTAAGAAACGGTAATTCTGGAGAAAAGGGAGAGCTTCTCTCTCTAGAAAACAACCTACATAATGTTAAACTAACCCTAATTCCCCCCCCCTTTCACATGGAGTGAGGCCTTGTTTAATATAGGAAGAATCAGCTTCAGAAAGTCCAAAAACTAGGCTTTGGAGGCCCAGAAATCACCCCCAGCGATTTCCATTAAGTGAGTCACGTGCTGGGACGTGTGCGTACGCACACATGCTAATTTTTTTCTTGTGCGCACGCACAGGATGTTGTGCGTATGCACACATGGCTGTGTGGTACTTGTGCGTATGCACAGGTGGTTGTGCGTACGCATACTCCAATGTGTGCTTCTCCTTTGTTTTCTTCATATTTTCTCCCAATTCCATGCTTTTCTTCCACTCTTATCAAGCCATCCTAGCCTATTACACCTAAAATCACTCATCAAAATCATCAAGGCATCGAATGGGATAGAAGTGGAATAAAAGTGATTAAAATAAGCACAAAATAGCATATTTTCACAATTAGGCTCAACTGAGGGAGAGAACACAATAGCATGCTATTTGAATGAATAAATGTGGGTTTATATGATGAAATCCACTCAAATCAAACCAAAATATATCATCAAATATGGATTCATCAGAAAGCAATTAAGGTTTCGGAGTTGTATATTCGTCTGGATTAAGTTTTCTTACTAACTATTTTAATCATGTAATATTCATTTCATGGCAAACTGTAATTGACTAAACCCTAATGTCTTAGTAATTTAGTCTACTCTAATCCAAATCAACCGCCAATGTCTTCGTCACTTAATGTAGATTAGAGGGATAAGTTCAATTCTAGTTTATGGCCACAAAAACCCTAATTACCCAAAGCTAAGAGGATTATATGTCACTTATCCTTATTATTTCAAGTAATTAGCAATTTATGAGGAATTTTCTTTCAAGTTGTTGTTCAAGTGAGATAACTCTTTCAAAAATCACAAGAACACATATAGAATAAAGGTTATATTGTCATTCTACCCAGATTCATAAGATGAAGAACGAAAGCAATCCTTGAAACTGAATCAATAATTAATTAAAATAGAAAAGCAATAATCTTAATCTATAGATATAAACAGAGCTCCTAACCTTAACCAAGGAGGTTTAGTGGCTCATGACTTACAGAGAAAACAAGGGTTCTGAAAAGTGACACGTGTGGAAGAGAGAAGATCCTTCTAAAGGGTGAATCATTTCCCTTTTATATCTATCCTAATTTTATTTGAAACTAAAATAAAAAATAAATTATAAACTTAAAAGATTTTGTTTGTAAATAAAAATAATTAAAAGTCAAATCTAGCTTAAGATGCTCCTTTGGGTGAGGTTGACCCGCACTTCTGGCATTCAACGCCAGAATTGGCAATGAGTTATGTCTTCCTGGGCGCTAAACGCCAGGCTCGGTGTTTAGCGCCCTTCGAGGCAGTGTTTTCAGAAGAAAAGTATAGACTATTATATATCATTGGAAAGCTCTGGAAGCTGCCTTTCCAACTCACTGAAATTGTGTCAATTGGACTTCTGTAGCTCAAGTTATGCTCGTTGGAGTGCAAGGAGGTCAGGGCTGACAACATCCACTTTTTTCCCTTTTTCTACACGAAACTCTGCCAAATTGATCCAAATTTCACCTGAAATAATTAAAACACAATAACCACTCAAAGTAGCATCCATGGAGGATTTTAACACTAGAATAACTCAAATTCAATAAATTCTAACTTAAAAAAATCAGAAAATAGGTATAAGATGCTCACGCATCAATATGCGCCACTACGTCATTCTTCACTCTGGGTCACCCAAAATATCTTCTTGAATCATAATACATCTTAGAAACTTCAGGGTGAAACGAAAATCTGCTCCTATGAGCTTCAGACAATTGTTACGTGTCAACTTACGATATTAGGCACACTAATATCTTCTTATACCTCCAAACCCTTTTCCTGATTCCTCCAAGTTCCTTCCTTGTCTCTCTTGATCTCTTCTTAATTCCCCTTGTTTACCATATTTCAACATATTAGGTAGCTCTCTATCGTCTTGCTGTGCTTTCCTGAATTTCAGTGTTTCCATTGTTTGTAGTTGCAATTGATTCAGTCCGACACGTCCAGCACACCCACATTAAAACTCCAACTTGCTTAACAGGTCTTCCTCCTAATCATCATCCAAGCAATACACAAAAACTTCTTGCTCAGGGCATCTGCCACCAGATTACGATGTTGCATCCGCTCGCATCCTATGCCCTTCGATAATGCATCGTAGTAATTCCGAATAGTTCATTAGGTTCAAGTATCACGAATATTGCCACGGAGGTTAATATTTCTCTCAAGGTTTAAAAGCTTTCTTCGCATTCAGGAAACCATATAAACGGTGCATCCTAACGCGTCAACTTAATCACAAGAAATACGGTCTACAAGAATTAAGGCTCCAAAACTCCCCCTTGATGTCACATACTCACACGCTTCATCTCCCACGTTCAAAAGTCTTGCTCTAAGGAACTAACATCTTGATAGTTATATCTAGGAATTATATGAGATGCTAACTAAGCTCGAGTTAATTTTCAAAAAGATATTAAGTTCAAAAGACAAACAAATAACATGAACGGTGTTGGCAAGAAATCAGAAGGATATCTGGTATTATGGTCAAACAAAAGTCGTAGAAAATAACAGAATAATCACGAAGAAGAATTAAGGTGCATCCAAAGAAAGGAATTTAAGTCAAAACCTTGATAGAGAGAAAACAAAGCGTATCGAATCAAGTAAGTCTCAGCTGATGTCAAAGAAATGCAAGTTTATGAAGGAGAGTAACCCCACTTATAGCAGGTTCCCGAAATTTAAGGAGAGCTTGATTATACCAAAACAAACTTAGGCTCACCTCGAAAGGGACAAGATTCATGTAAGTAAAGAATAAAATTAGAAAGATGGTCAAATCGTTTAAGAAGAAGTTTAGGATAGAATTTCAATACAAATTACAAAAGAAAAGCTAAATCGAGTCGCGAAGATTCATTGGCACATTCTCTTTCTCGCATAAAGCTTCCTGCTGTTATCTTTCTTCTTTACTAACATAACTGGTTCCCCCCTAGGGAAACACTTAGTCGAGCGAATTTGATTTCTATTACTTCCTTTAACTAGATCCTAAGCTCTACCGATTATAATGGTGTCATCTTGTGTGGTGCAATCGAAATTGATCTGGCTTCCAACACTAAGTCTATCGCAAACTCACTTTCTCTCACCACCTAACCAATTAGCAGCTAAAGGATAAATTGTGTCATGCCTCTTCCTCGTAGTTCACCATCACTAGATTTCAAATAATAATCCCGCTCAACTCTCAACACATCTGATCCCTAAGGTATAACTCAAATTGAACGCTCGAAATAGTTCAACTCGCTTCCGCTACGTCATACTGATTATTATCCTCCAAGAACCTAGCCACTCCTCTATGTTAACCAAATATCACTCTATCTCAATAATTGGAAGTCATTGATTGATCATTCATTTGGAAATCACAATTATCACAACTTATCATGCGTTACAAATGAATGCTACATACCAATATTATGTAAGGCAGTTAAAAAAAATTCAACTACTAGTTCACAATTACCTCTGGTCTAAGAATTAAAGTTAGCTGCATCCCAGCTTTTTCTGTGTGGACAATTCCAAGACATATGCCTTGGTTCCCCGTATTTGTAACACAAGCCTAGCCTGACCATGCATGGGTTGTCTTGATGATATCTTTTGCACCTCGGGGACTTCAAATTATCTGGTTGACTCTTCGCCTCCTCTTCCTTGCTAGGTTGCTGACAATTGTTGTTCCTTTGGTCATTGTTCTGGTTCTAAAGATATGGGGGAACGTAACCTTTCCTTTTGAAACTTTGGATCCTTGGTGTAATCTTCTTTCCTTTCTCCTTTTTGTAAGATTCCCGGCGGTCACTTCTTGCCACCACAGTCCTTCTCAAGCATTCTTCCGTTACTTGACCCGTGTTAACCCATTTTGAAAAGCTCACCATCTCCATTGGTATCGCTACACTCCAACTATTATCTCCACCCTCATGTCCATTACCACCTTCATTTCCATTTTCATCTTGTTGTTCAGTCCTACCCATTTGCACGGCTGGTTGTAGCAGCAACAGTACCAATAGCAGTAGCCACACTTGTCATTGCAGTTATGAATTCAGTCATACTACCTACTGGTATGGTTACCTTGTTACCTCTCTATCCTCGACCTCGACGGTGTCCACGAGATGTCATTTGGCTCCTGTTCACACCAAACAATCGATATCAAGGTGATCGGTCTCAATATCTAATGTCTAGTACTTCAAAGTTCCAAATGCATGCTCATGAACTTTATGCTATGTTTACCAGTTAGATATCTTAAATAGCTTATACAGACACCCAGAGTATGTCCAGAAGCATAGTCAGTCTATCCCTCAGGCTCTACAGGAACAAACTACTCTAATACTATAATGTAACACCCTACCACATAGAGCTTTACGCCTAGGTCATAAATCAAAGGTGATGAGGTGATACGACCTCTAAAAACTAAAATGCGTACATACATATATGTAAATAATAGTTTAACTAGGAGCCTCGAAGGAAAAAGTCATGCGAAACTAAGACTAGACAAAAGCGTCACACTCGAAATGTATTAAGCATAAAGAAACAGATAATTGCATATGGAAGCATAAGATACATATGATATAGAGTTCCAAAGATACAAATAGCAAGCTCTAGACTCAACTTGTGAAGCAAAGGCCAGCTAGAGCATATATATATATAACCATACCCAAAAGACAAAATACAAATCCTAGTTCTCCAAAGTCAACCTCTAAAAGGGATAAAACATGTTTTTATATAAAAATGGAGAAAATACACATATATAACTAAATACATAATAGAAAAGCCCAAAACGTAGATCTTCGCTCCCACAGAATCCCCAGCATGCTCAATAAGGTGTCTCACGTCCTGCATCTGAAAAATAACATATATTGAATGAGAATCGGGGGTTCTCAATATGGTAAAGGTGCCCACATAGATAATATATAAGGTCCCGGGAAAGCTAGAGGCAATCATAGAATTCCGACACTCAGATTTTAACTTAAAGATTAGACTAAACCAGAAATCTCGGAACTCAATCTAAGGAAATTCTATTTCTAATCTAACTCTACACCTTCCGTTTCCTTCAAACCTCCAAATCACTGGGTGGAACAACCCTCATCATGCTTCCACCAAAATGAGGGGTCTCTCAAGGTCAAACACATACAAAGCAAGTAAGTAATACACAATTAAAGAAACAGATACAACATTTAAGTCATGTAGCATATAGGCATATATAAACAATTAGGAAAAACCAAAATATGCATACTCAAACAAATGATATAAATGCACATTATGTATTTCTACCCTATTGCGAGTGATATCATCTGTCGGTTATCCATCCAAACCCAACATGTCTAGTAGCAAACTCTAGACAATTCCAGCAGCACGAAGTTCAAAGCATATGCATTTGTATATAAATAATTAATCATCCATCACATGGCTGGGTCAAAGAAATCTCAAATCTCAACCTAGAACTAGTGAGGGTGAGTCATTGCATTTGCCCATGGAGACTAAGATCAATCGCAAATACAAACCTGGAGCAAGTTGGGCTTCCACTGCATCTACCCAGGAAGCTCAAAATCATATCAACCTGGGGTAAGTAGGGCGGACTACACCCTTACATTTACCCAGGGAGTTCAAACCATCTCATCCCAGAGCAAGTGGAGCAAACCACACTCTTGTATCTTTTCGGAGAGCCTCAACTAACCAACCTGGAGCAAGTGAGGCGAACCACAACCCTTGCGTCTACCCAAGAGGTGCGTTCTCATATGTCAAAGAGGAACAAAGGAAGGGATCCTAACTTCCCAACATCTCACTAGAGGTGATTTTACATTACCAAAAGGAACAAAGAAGGGAATCTTCACCTTCCACCATCTCACTAGGGTCACACTTTCAAGAAAGAGTGCTCAAGATAAAACAGTCACATTTATAATCAAATCACGCCCAATGTTATATTTATAATTAACATAAAGTTCTTCAAACTTATCTCTACTAATACTCCAATATCTTCTCTTTAATTAACTCAAAACACTTCACGAAACTACTCTAGTTAACCTACCCACAGTACTTCGTAACCTTAAGCCTTTGACCATAAACACAAAACAGAAACTACCTCTTTTATTTTACCAGTACACTCTCGCTCACCCAAAAAGCCTAAACACTTGCTAGGAAATCTCAAATGGTAGTTACAATGGTTTGAAAAGCTAGAGAAATGGTTTGAAACTCAAAAACACACTTCTCAAAAAATAGGGGTCATGAATACGCATGCCCATGCTCACGTACGGATGGTTGTTAAAATGCTAAAGTTGTGTACGCATGCGCGTCCTTGCAGACGCATGAGTAAAATTTTGACATATTCGCGTACGCAGACCATGCTCACATATGTGGGACATCTGGATCCGCGTCGCGTACATGTTCGCGTACGCAGGGTTCCAATTTCCTCAAAAAGCTGCTAAGTTTGCAGAAATTGGATTTTTACACCAAACTTCGAACGCGCATAACTTTTTCGTTAAAAATCATTTTTTGTCCGTTCTTTGAACGTTGTAAACTTCACGGACCTAATTTTTTTTATCAAAACAAGTTTTACAAAATTTGAGGGTCTGGAAGCTGAGTTATAGCCTGTCAAAATTAGTCAAAAATCAAGTTTTTACCAAAAGTACCAAAACTCTATCTTTACCAAAACCTCAATTCAAAACCAATGTTTTACACCCCAAAACAATACCAATTGTATTCAAAGCATCACCATATCCATTACGCCTCTTCCACAACATACCAATACTCAATTTTTACCACTTTCATCCTAAATGATCCACAATCAAAACAACACCAAAAGTTCCTACCACATGTTCACATACTTTTCTATCATTTCACAACATACTAATATATAAATTCTTCAATCCCAAACCATCAATTTCACAACCAAAATAGTTCCAAACGTTCCTAATCTTGTCCATGCACTTCTCACTCAAGCCATATATGCCAACATACAAAATTCATCCCAATCATTCAACAATTTTCAACAATAATTATTAATCCTCAACAATTCATATAATTCAACTTAGCCTACGGTCATTTAGCCTAAATTTTCACATGTCATTATACATTAACTATGAGAAACCAAAATCATACATTAGTCTATTCCTTCCTAATCTCAAAACAACAAACTTCAAGTTTCAAAGACTCCAAATCAAACCCAATAATTTCAACTACCCAAAGCTGATTTACAAGCACTCTAGTTCACCGATTCAATACCAATTCAACACAATTTCAATCTAATCCATACAATTTATCAAAATTAGTACTCGGGTTCACAAAATTGGACAATCCACAAGAATTTAGAGTTTTCTTACCTTACCCATTGATGATTGGAGTAAAATTCAACAATTATCCAATGTTAGATTGCACCTAAACCACCAAAATCATCAAAATCACTCAAAACCCAAACCAAATTCGTAGAAATGAGAGGAACAGAGAAATGGCCATGAAATACAAAATTTTTTACCACTTTGTTCAGATATAATTGAAGAGAACTCTGAGACGAATGCGTGGCAACAAATAGCTCGTCAATTGGAGCTTCGGATTGAAAGTTATGTGAAATTGAAGTTGGAAGTGAAATGGAAGTTAGGGTTTGAAGCAAAGCTTCTCTTCCTCAGCATGAAATGAAGTTCTTGGGGGAAGAAGAGGCTGAACTTTGTATATATATGTTGGGTCTTGGGCCCATATGGATTCGATTCAACTAATTTAGCCCGTTGGCCCAACTTTGAGCCAAAACTTTTAAAATTAATATTTAAATTCGTATTTTAATTATTTCTACTTCTCTAAACTATAGAATTTAATTTTCTAATTTTTTTAAATAATAATTAATTTATTGACTAATTATTTATTAATTTTGTGGAGTTTACACTCACACTACACACTCACCTACACAACACTAAAGGTTTCTATTTAATACTTAACGCATTTGCCAAGATTTAAACCTAGGTGTAACATATTAAAAGGCATATGGTTTACCACTTGATCTAAGGCTTCAACTTCTTGTGTTTACTCTTTACGACATCAGTTGCATGCTGCCACGTTGTTAGCACTGAGTTTTCGATTCTCACTGGCTCTACGCTTTCTTTTTTTAGATTATTTATTAAACGAAACTAAACAAATTTGTGTTCTCTAATTTCAATAATAAATACATCATTTTATTTAAAGTAAATTTTATTCCAGTTCAATACACTATTTTTTAAGTAACATAAGAAGTTAAATGTATTTTATTAGTTAATTTAAAATATAAATGTAAAAACTTAAAGTATTATAAATTCGTTAGTTTTAATTTCTTAAAATTTTTTATTTCAATTTATAATCATATTTCATAATTTATTCTAAGTTATATATTTAAACTACTTTTAGTGAATTTTATAACTAAAATATAAAAAATACTTTTTACTTCCAAGTCAAAAGTTTAATTTTTATGTTGTGACAACACAGATTTTTAATTTTGCTTTCAAAATTTAAATAATTTTAATTAATTAATACACTGATATTTTAAAATTGATTCAATTATAAAATTAAACCATTTGATTTTTAATCCAATGTTTCAAAAATAAAAAATGCTAAAAATTTTCTTACATTAAGTTTGACAATATTATATTCTTTGTTGAATTTAGAGTATATAAATTTTTGTTTATTTTTGTTTAATAATATATGAATAAAACAAGAAGTATGAAATCTGAGTAGTAAGTGTAAGACCCAGAACTTTTGAAAAAGGGGCTATCTTGAGCTAATTTCAAATTCAGTAACTCTGTAGCTTTAATTTCATAAATTTCCTTATTAAAGAAAATTAAAGCAAGTTTCGATTAATTGAATTTGAAATAAATTAGGATTATTATCCAATTTTATAATTATTGAAGTATTTTCTATATTTAAATTATAAAGTTGATAGTTATGAAATAATAAGAATTTTATATATGATTCAGATTAAATAATTAATATTTTAAATATTAATACTGCTGTTTTGGAAAATAAAGAATTTAATTATATTATTTCCAATTACTGGATTTGGACATTTTATTGGGTGTAATTTGTGAAATTGATGAACAAATAGTACATTCTATATATAATTAGTGTTGGATTTAATTTGGGTTTTCAATTACCATATTATCCCTACCTTTATTTGAAATTACAAAACTAACCCTATTACCCTAATTTTTTTAAAATTACCGAATTGACCTTACCCTAATTTTGGCATACCCTCCCTCCATTCTCCCTTCAGTGCTGCGCAACCTCCAAACCCATTCTTCATTGTCCTTGCTGCGCAGCCCTATCCTAAGCACACCCACCCGGTTCCCTGAATCAAAGGAAAAAGAATGGAAATAGAAAGAAAGAGGGACCCAGCCAGAAGAACGAAGCAGAGAGGGAAAGGGAGACTGAGTCGCAACGGAGGAGAGGAGGAAGGAGCTCACCGTCGCGCCACCACGTCGCCACCACCGAAGCTTCTTGTGACACCATGAACCTGCTGTCAAACCACCACCGCTACTGTGCCATGGAGAAGAGAGAGAACTCGCGCCGCCTCCGCCACTGTTGATCCATCGAAGCTAGCGCAAGAGAAGAGGAGGAGAGAGCGCTTTCTTGCGCCATTGCCGTCGCACCTGGGCGCTGCGGCTGCAAGCTCACATTGCTGCGTTGCCGTGCCATCATCACACCATGGATCTACTTTGTTTGCGAGCTGAGCTAAGGGAGAAGAGATGAACGCGACAGGGAGGAGTGAGTGAGCCGCACCGGCGCTGTTGGGGCCTCACCATTGCCGTCCTTGTTGTGGCTGGTGTCGCCGCCAGAGAGAGGGAGGCCGGAACAGGTAAGGAGGAGGAGAGTTGTTCCTGATGATAAACTCCAATTTTGTGGTTTATATTGTATAGAATTTGGAGGGTTTTGTCAATATTTCTCAAACTTATTCACAAGAATTGCATGGTTTTGTGTTCTCTTCCTGATTTTGCTTCATGATGAAAAACATGCTTATTTTGCCTTAGAATTGCTATATTTTATTCCTCTTTTATTGCCATTCGATGCCGTGATGTATTTGTTGAGTGATTTCAGGAATTATAGGACAAGAATGGCTTAGAAGAGAGAAAGAAAGCATGCACAAGAGGAAGGAACATGAAAATTTAGATTTTGGGAACTTCGCAAAGGGTGCGCACGCGCACTGCACGCGCACGCGTGCATGAGGATAGCTGGAAGCGGCGCGCAAGGATGGACGCATCCGTGTGGATCAGAGAAATCCCATCGACACGCACGCGCACATGGCACGCACGCGTGGATCACAAAAGCAATCGGCGCGCACGCACGCATGGCGCGCACGCGCAGGAAGCTACGTGTGACCTCATTAAAGGAAATCGTGCCTGGCAATTTCTAAGGCTCATGAGGCCCAATTTCAAGCTGTTTCTGCATGGAAAAGACCCAAGGATGCTAGGAGAAAAGGGGGGGATCAATCATTTTACACTTAGACATAACTTTTAGCTACTTTTTTGTTCTTTGTTCTTCTAGAGAGATAAACCCTTGTTCATTTCTAGATCTAGCTTTAATTTAATCTTCCCTTGTTGAATTCTGAATTGGATCTTGTTAATTACTAGTTTTGATTGTTTAATTTGAATTCTTTAGTATAATTTTACTTAGATCTTGTGTTAGTTTTATGGATTCTTGTCAATTGTTACTTTATACCCATTGTTTGAGTGTTGTGAATCTTGACTTGTTAATTTCTATGATTAATTGTGTTGTTTGAGTGATTATATGTTGATAATTGTTAGTGGGTACTTGTTAATTTCAATTTAATTGCAATTTGAACATGTCTTTTATTAATGCTTATTTGATGAATTGTTTACTATGATTATGGAGTAGTTCTCTTTACTCTTGGCCTAGGCTAAGGGGATTAGATAAACTTGAGTCATTGGGTCTAATAGATTTGATGATTTGGGAACCCTTAGTAGTCAATTTGATAACCATTAACACTAACCTACTACTAAGTCAATTAGTAGTGAGGTTAGGCCTTATGGGTTGATGTTGACCAAACCATTTAACGTACTTCAAGTATAGAAGTAGACTTAATGAGTTTGATTCCTCATAATTGTCAAGATATGGTTGTTAGACAAGGATAGTGACCCCAATTCCCATGCCTAGCCAAGAGTTGCTTTTATTATTCATATTTGAAAACCCAAATTCTAATTGTCTTGTCTTAGTTATAGCTATTGTTTAGTTTTAGAGTAGAATTATATTGAATGTTATCCTATTAGTTTGGAATTGCTCACATCTTGCTTAGTTATTTGAATAGTTGCTTGCAATTTAGGATTACTTGCTTGTTAAGATTCCTATTTTAATTTCTTGCTCATGACTTACAACCCCAGATTTCTAAACAATGTTGAAGCATATGTTTGTCCATTCCTTGTGAGACGACTCGAGGTTTGAATACTTCGGTTACTTTTATTGGGGTTGAACTTGTGACAACCAAATTCCTTTCTAAATTTGATACTCGAGGATTGTTGTTGGTAGAGCTATACTTGCAACGGGACTTTACTGAGAAAATCTATTTCGATGTGACCCTCGAGGTACCATCACCTGCCACCATTGGAGTCTCGCTGCCGTTGATGCTACAGCTGTCGCACCACTGGCCGCTGAGAACAGATTCATGACAGCTCGGGTCTAGCCACTGCGCCCAACCGCTGTTTGTGTCGCCGGCGTCGCCTCCGTCGGAACCACCGTCGTCTCTACCGGTTTCCACCCCATCGTGGTTGATTATGGATGAGAGTGGAGGAAACTGCCTCTCTACTGCTGGAGAACGCTCTGCCGGTAAGAATTTTAATTTGTGGTTTCTATTCTTTTTGGATTTTAAGAAGGTTTTAATGTTGCGTGGTTATTATAGTTGATCCACCAGAGCTTCTGGCTGCTACCGGAGTTGCTGCCGGGTCGATTCGGAATCGCAGCTAGGGGTGTTCAAATCCAAACCGATCCAAATTAAACCGCTCATCCAATCCGATTCAAACCGAAAACCGATTAAAACCGCACTAATTCGAATTTGATTGGATTCTATTTTTTGCAAACCGCTGGATTGGATCGGATTTCGGATCTACTTTTCATAACCGATCCAATCCAATCCAAACCGCACAATGTGTTATAATATTATTATTTTATTATTATATTTACAATTATACTTGTAATATGTTCAATTTGTTATATATTTTTCTATTATTCATGTATTATTATTATTTAATAAATATTTTATGTTGAAAATGTTATTTATTTATTTATTTTAACTAACCTATAATTTTATTTCTATTGTTATGTTATCGTTAGTGTTTTAAGATATTGTTAAGACTTGTTATGTCATTGTTGATTATTTAAAATTTGATGTTGAGACTTGTTATATGTATTTAATTTTTTATTTAAATAACCACAAATCCAAACCGATCCAAACTGCTTGTAATCGGATCGGATCGGATTTCCAAAAAAAATTCATCCAATCCAAACCGCACCGCACATAAATTAAGCGTTCGGATCGGATGACTTTTTCCCTTAAAACCGAACCAAACCGCACCGCAAACACCCCTAATCGCAGCTGCCTCATTGTGTTATTTCAGTAAGTAATTATATTTCGAAAAGTCTCGCATTAGTATTCTGTTGTGTTTAGTTAATGAATTTGAGCTTTGGTAATGTGGGTTTGAGTCCTGATTATTACGTGTTGCGAATAAAGTTGTTGTGGTTGCTGAGAAAATGGTTTGGAGCTGAGGTTGCGGTTACCGCAGTTGCGGGCTAAGGAATTAAGTTGTGATGAGTTTTAGAGTTTTCGGGTTTCGACATTTGAGGTAGGGGCACTTTCCGAAAACTGCATTTTTATATATTGGAATTATTACATATGGATACTAATGTGAGACAATGTGTATTTGGTGATTGTATTAGTCTTATGTATTGTTTGATCATCTTGAATGATTATGAATGTTGTTTGGCTGGATTGTTGTGCGGTTTTGTGAAACGGAATGTTTTCAACTTGATTCTTTTAAAGATTTGAGATCGAGTGTAATCCGTTGAAAATTGACTTGAGTTAATTTTCTTGAGAATGTGAAAAACAGATTACACTTTTGGATTCAGCCTGGTTTACTTTAATTGACTTGATTTTGATAAATGATTTGTTGCTGAACCATTTCTTTAAGGCCTTGGAAATGAGTTTAATCGGTTAATATTGATTTGATTTTAAAACGGTTTCCTTGAGATATGCAAATGGTGCGACTGTTGGATTTAGCTTGATTTTGAATTGATTTTGGATTTTGGACTGTTGAAAGGGATTGAAAAACGGTTTAGTTGGGACCCAAACCGGGTGGTAAAGTCCAAGTTTTAGGGGAGGTGCTAACGAAATTTCTATAAAAATCCTAGACTTTGTTTGAAAAGTTGTTTAAAAAGGTCTGGATTTGAGAAATTATATTATTTGGATTATTAAGAGAATATTTATGTTTTCGATCTTAATTTATTTAAGTGAATTTTATGCCTTGAGTTTGACTTATTTAGAAATGAACTATTTTTACCATTTGAATCACTAAAGGAAAGAATGATGCTCTAATATTGATTTCAATATAAAAAAGGAACTTTTAGTGATTTTAAAGGAAACTAGACTTTTGATTAAATAATTAAGTTTGAGTCATTTTGGAAGAGGTTAGAAAAATGGGTTTCAAGAAGAAATCTGAAAGTGGTTTGATTCAAATGAACTGGTTCCGTTTCAAGTGAATTGATTTTTGGACCGGGTTGGAACTTGTGATTTTGTATGATTCGGTTTCATAATAAATTCAGTTTTATTGACTTGAACCGAGAATCTAGGATTTTAAGAGTTTCAATGAATTTTAAGGAGTTGATATAGGTTGACCTTCTCTAAAGACTTAGGACTCTGCCGAGGAACTTTTGTTATAAAATCTCATTGTTGGATAGGTGATTTTGAATATTTTAAAATAAACCTTTAACTTGCCATGGCTATGGATGTTTTGGAAAGAGGATGCCGAGAGTGGCATTGTTTTTAAAAAGGGAACTCACCTTGAGAAAAAGGGGCTTGTGAGCCTGAGATGATTTGAGAAATGGAAACTTTAAAGCCAAGGCTTAAAAGATTTGAAATCTGATCTCAAAGTTAAATGAATTGAGAAAAAGTGATTTATGGCTTAAATGCCGATTTTATGAATTTGATGATGTTGGATGGTAGAAGTGCTATTTTGTTATGAGCCGGAATGGCTGTGTATGATTATGAATTTTGGCTGGTTCTGGATCGAACTGTGAGCCAGATGGCTGACTATGAGTCATGAATCTAAGCCGGATGGCTGAAATGAATATTGATTTATGGCTGAGAATAAATGCATATATGTTGAGATATTGATATTGTGATTTTGCACTTCCAACTATCTGAGATACGAGTTTCCCTGGGTAGTAGCAGTGGCTAGCCACCACATGCTCCAGGTTGAGACTTGATACTCTGCTGACCCTATGTCGTAAGTATGGTCGGGCACTGTGAAAGTCCCGGATGAGCTCGCCCCCGTGAATATATACCAGTGAGGGTGTTGGATATGGATTATGATTATGACCATGATGATGATCGAGAAATAACTCGAGTTGGAGATGCACGACAGAGGGACAGTCCAATGGTTAGCTATCAAGACTTGTCGGATTGGCTTTATAACCAACAGATGATATCATCAGCCACTAAGATAGGCATGCATCATATGCATCTATGTGACATTGTTTGGGTGTGTATGTTGTACTTTGTCTGCCTTTGTGACTACTTGTGATTAACTTCTAATTGTTCTACTTGTAATAACTGTTTGTTTGTGCTTGAATCTTCCTATTTGTGTTTGCAACTGAGACTCTGTTGGACTGTGGTGATTGGTTGTTGGTTAGAGTGTTTGGGCCTAGGGCCGTGGTTGAAATGAGATGAACCGATGGTTGGTTTCGGTTTTGTGTTTCTGGTTTGGAAAAATATGAAAGGCTATTTTGGTTCAACATAGATAAACCTTTTGAAAGGCTTTTGAATTTTTGAGAATTGAACGGTTCCTCTTTCAAAAAAGATTCCCGACTTTACTTTTAGTGTAAACCGTTGTTTTTGAAAAGAGGCATAAGACGGTTATTAATCACTGGTACAGTTTATCTTCACGTATCCTATTAAAGTAATTCCCAAAAACCCTCTACTGAGAACCCTTTCGAGGATGGTGTTCTCACCCCCTACATTTTTCCTCTTTAAGGATATGGACGCAGAAGTCACGAAGAGTTTATTTAGTTGTTGTTGAAATGCTCTGTATTGCTTTAGATTATTATTTATTGTACCCTCGCCTTTATCTTGATATATTCTGTAAGAGGGATAGGAATTGTATTAGGTAATGCTTGTAATATATATATATATATATATATATATATATATATATATATATATATATATATATATATATATATATATATATATATATATATATGCATGTACACTTTGAGAGTTTTTGTAAGTTTTATTGTATGTATGGATGTACGTTGCTTAGCAAAAGTATTTTTGGATCGGTATTGCGATTTAAAGTTTTAAACAGGCTCATATTTTAGTATTAAATAGTATAAGAGTCGTCGTAATGTCCGAGCTATCAGAATTGCGCAACCGGAAGCGTGAGCTTTGATAGTTAGGGTGTTACAGTAAGTGAATCGATGAAAATTTATATGTAGTTTGTTTTTATATAAAATTGATAGTTGATAATTATTAAATGATTATTATCAACTTTACATAAAGACAACATTTGAATTTTTATCATCAGGTGCATGTAATTAACGCTGTAAATAATGTCAGGTAGTGTAAAGTTATCATCTAATTCTTGCGTGACTTATAAATAAGCATGGCTGCATTTGTTTCCGAGAATAGGATAGGACAAGACACTAAGAATAGGATAGGACAAGACACTGATGGATAGAAACACAAAATTTTGTGTTCTTGTATTCTGTTTGGTGATAAACTAGAACAAATTATGAAAATCCAATTCATTCACATTTTTTTCATTCAAAAAATTTGAGATGAAAAATATAATAATAAAAAATATAATTATGAAAAATTAACAAAAATAATGAAAGAAAAAATAAAAAATAAGTTGTGTCTCTTGTTAGAGCTCCGTGTCCTTCCTGTCAGGATGGACACAAAATACACTAATTCAATGTCTCTGGACACATTGTCTCTGTCCATGTCTCATCTGTCAAACACAATTTTGTGTCTCAGTATCCCTATCTCAGTGTCCTATCTCTGTAAACAAACGCAGCCCATATGCACGGGAGAATATATGTTATATTGTTGGTAGGGGTGCACATGGGTCGGATAAAATTGGGTTTGTCCTGATTCATATTCGACCCAAAATATATACCGGATCTATTTTTTAAACCCTAACCCGATTCTAAACCCAATAAAATCTAAACATTTTTGGGTCACAATTATATCGAGTCTAAACTGGGTGAAAACTGGGTCTTTAAAGCTTTGACAATAATTTATAAAGAAACTTATTTATGATGCACTTATTTATAAGGGTTAACCACCAAAAAGCCCCCAAATTATTTAAACGCTGCAAAAATACACCCGAATTTTACTATCGACAAAAATGCCTTTAAATAATTAAAAAACATAACAATAATACCCAACAGTAAATATATATTTTCAAAAAATACCTTAGAGATTGAATTTTGATACATTTTTTGCAAGCATGATTATAAAAATAATATATTACTATACATAAAAATTAGTGATTTTTTGTTAAGTATATAATTTTTTATAATTATTTTTGTTAACAACCAATAATACTTTTAAAAAATTACAAAATAATATATACTTAACAAAAAAATTACCAAATTTTAAGAATAATAATATCTCATTTTTTTAATTATGTTTACAAAAAATTGTATCAAAATTCAATCTCTAATATATATTTTGAAAAATACATATTTAATGTTAGTTTTTTTGCAAGATTATCGAACATTAAATATGTATTTCTCAAAAATATATTAGAGATTGAATTTTGATATAATTTTTTGTAAGAATGATTAAAAAAATGAGATATTAGTATCCTTAAAATTTGGTGATTTTTCGTTGTGTATATATTTTTTGTAATTTTTTTGTTAACAACTAATAATACTTTTAAAAAATCACAAAAAAATATATACTTAGAAAAAATTATCAAATTTTAAGAATAATAATATCTCATTTTTTTAATTATTCTTGTAAAAAATCACATCAAAATTCAATCTCTAAGACATTTTTTGAAAATATATATTTACTGATGAGTATTGTTGTTATGTTTTTAAATTATTTAAAGGTATTTTTGTCGATAGTAAAAATTGGGTGCATTTCTGTCAGCGTTTGAATAATTCGGAGGCGTTTTTGGTGGTTAACCCTATTTATAAAGAATAAATTTGTTACTGAGATTGATATCCATATTTAAAATTGAATTTGTCTATAAATTCTAATTTGATGCTTCTTTGATCTATTTTCTAATTCAACAAGTGTAATTAAAAATAAAATAATAAGCTTATAATTATTAATTAATATAACATAATATTGAAACTAATTTAAAACGTGTATATCTTTTTTAGTTCCCTTAGGATGCACATGGGTCGGGTGAAGCTGGGTTCGTCTTGACCCTGATCGACCCTAAATAATGACCGGATCTATTTTTAAGACCAGTATTTGACCCTAAACTTGATGAAATCACACCAAATTAGCACCTAAAATGTTCGGATCCGGGCCGGACCGGACCATGTGCACCCCTAATTGTTGGTATGTCTAAAATGAGTACAATAACTTTGTGTACATTAGATGTGTCACATTTATATAAACCATTAGATTTCATTAAATGAAAATTAAAGGCTAATATAAAAGAAGAGCGTGATGGACTCTAATAAATACAGAATATCTTAGTACATAAATAAATATCTTTTAATCTACAATACTTTAAATGACAACATAATTTTTTATTTTAAATAAATAAATATAAAACATATTAATACAAAAAATATAAGTATTTTTTATTCATTAAGTTAATTATGATGCAATAAAATTTTTATAATATTAAAAAATTATATTAAAATAATATTTTAAACTCCAATATAAAAGTATAAAATAATTAAATTTTATTTTATATTATTTGACAAATAATTAGCTTATTATTTTTAAAATTTATTAACTAACTACTTTTATTAAAAATATTAAAGCAGTGAAGAACAAAGCTTGCGAAAAAAATAAAAATAAATAAATAAAAATTAAAATAAAATAAGAATAAAATAAAAGAAAGAAAAAGGAAAAGCAAGCAGAAAAAGCCAATAGCTCTTTAAACCAAAAGACAAGAGCAAAAAAGCCAGTAACCCTTTAAACCAAAAGGAAAGGGTAATAAAAAGGATCCAAGGCTTTGAGCATTAATGGATAGGAGGGCCCAAAGGAATAAAATCCTGGCCTAAGCGGCTAAACCAAGTTGTCCCTAACCATGTGCTTGTGGCGTGAAGGTGTCAAGTGAAAAGCTTGAGACTGAGCGGTTAAAGTCGTGATTCAAAGCAAAAAGAGTGTGCTTAAGAACCCTGGACACCTCTAATTGGGGACTCTAGCAAAACTGAGTCACAATCTGAAAAGGTTCACCCAGTTATGTGTCTGTGGCATTTATGTATCCGGTGGTAATACTGGAAAACAAAGTGCTTAGGGCCACGGCCAAGACTCATAAAGTAGCTGTGTTCAAGAATCAACATACTGAACAAGGAGAATCAATAACACTATCTGAATTCTGAGTTCCTATAGATGCCAACCATTCTGAACTTCAAAGGATAAAGTGAGATGCCAAAACTGTTCAGAGACAAAAAGCTACTAGTCCCGCTCATCTAATTGGAGCTAAGTTTCATTGATATTTTGGAATTTATAGTATATTCTCTTCTTTTTATCCTATTTGATTTTCAGTTACTTGGGGACAAGCAACAATTTAAGTTTGGTATTGTGATGAGCGGATAATTTATACGCTTTTTGGCATTATTTTTAGGTAGTTTTTAGTATGATTTAGTTATTTTTTACTATGTTTTTATTAGTTTTTATGCAAAATTCACATTTCTGAACTTTACTATGAGTTTGTGTGCTTTTCTATGATTTCAGGTATTTTCTGGCTGAAATTGAGGGACTTGAGCAAAAATCTCATTCAGAGGCTGAAAAAGGACTGCAGATGCTGTTGGATTCTGACCTTCCTACACTCGAAATGGATTTTATAGAGCTACAAAAGCGCAATTGGTGCACTCTCAATTGCGTTGGAAAGTAGAAATCCAGGGCTTTCCAGCAATATATAATAGTTCATACTTTGCCCAAGTTTTGATGACGTAAATTGGCGTTTAAAGCCAAGTCTTTACCCTATTCTGGCGTTAAACGCCAGAACTGGCATAAAAACTGGAGTTAAACGCCAGAAACAGGCAGCAACTTGGCGTTTAACTCCAAGAGAAGTCTCTACATGTGTAAAACTCAATGCTCAGCCCAAGCACACACCAAGTGGGCCCCGAAAGTGGATTTCTGCACTATCTATCTTAGTTTACTCATTTTCTGTAAACTTAGGTCACTGGTTTAGTATAAAAAATACTTTTAGAGATTTAATTTGCACCTCATGACATTTTTACACTTCACATTGTATTTCTGATGGCATGAGTCTCTAAACCCCATGGTTCGGGTTGAGGAGCTCTGCTGTGTTTCGATGAATTAATGCAATTGCTACTGTTTTCATTCAATCACGCTTGTTTCTATTCTAAGATATTCACTCGCACTTCATCCTTATGAATGTGATGATCCGTGACACTCATTATCATTCTCACTTATGAACGCGTGCCTGACAACCACCTCCGTTCTATCTGCACTAGCTTGAGTGTGTATCTCTTAGCCTCCTGGTTCATGATCAGAGTCTTCATGGTATAGGCTAGAATTATTGGCAGCCATTCCTGAGATTCGAAAAGTCTAAACCTTGTCTGTGGTATTCCGAGTAGGATCTGGGAAGGGATGACTGTGACGGGTTTCAAACTTGCGAGTGCTGGGCGTAGTGACAGACGCAAAAGGATCAATGGATCCTATTCCAACATGATCGAAAACCGACAGATGATTAGCCATGCGGTGACAGTGCACTTGGACCATTTTCACTGAGAGGATGGATGGTAGCCATTGACAACAGTGATCCACCAACATACAGCTTGCCATGGAAGGAGACCTGCATGCGTGAAGAAGAAGACAGTAGGAAAGTAGAGATTCAGAAGACAGAGCATCTCCAAAATCTCAATCTGTTCTCCATTACTGCATAACAAGTATTATTTATTTTATGTTAATTACTTTTCATAAACCCAACCATTTTTATTATTAATTTCCTGACTAAGAATTACAAAATAACCATAGCTTGCTTCAAGCCGACAATCTCCGTGGGATCGACCCTTACTCACGTAAGGTATTACTTGGACAACCCAGTGCACTTGCTGGTTAGTGGTACGAGTTGTGAAAAGTGTGATTTATAATTCGTGTACCAGCTACCCAGGAGAAAAAAGTGTTTTCTATGCATGATGAGTCTTTTTAGAATTTTAAGAACTATTACTTTAAGGTCTGAGCTGTTGAGAATGCTCGACCTTTATTTTTAGATGAGAATGACGAGCCGACCTTCCCTTTGTGTTGGCAAAAAGATATAGAGGCCACTAAGTATTCTTAGGAGAGTCTGGATGAGGTTGAGCAGGCCTTTGTTGGTGTTTTAGAGGAGAACTGGGGAGAGCCTCCTCATCTGGACACAAAGAGGTTTCTAGGAGATCTTTCCCTTCTCCGTGCTGAGCTGGGTAGTGTCTGACTTCTTTTTCTAATGGCTTTCTTCTGTTATTTACTGATTTATCCCTTACTTATTTGTAATGTTGTTTTCCTGGTTCCTTTTTCAGAAATGCTAAAATCTATTGACTCCATGAAGGCCTTCCGTAGGGCTAAGAAGGCGACGGCTGCTCAAAACTTATCGGCAAAGGCTTCGGGGGAAGGATCTTCTCAGGTGCCTCCGAAGGAGCTGGCTTCTGATGCTTTTGGGCCGAGGAAGATCATTCCGACTCCTCAAGTCCGGACGATTCCTTCTGACCCTGTTCAGCCAACTTCTTGTGCTGCCACTGCTGCTGGTCCTCCCCCAAAACGTCAAAAAACTGTTGGTTCTTATGATCTAAATGCCAAGGACTTTGATGGTGTGGGTTTTGCTACCGAACTGATTGCTCCCCACGGTAGGATTCCTTTGGATGCTGTGTCAATTCTTCATCATCTTGATTTTGTTGTGAGTAGTGGTATCCGAATGGCCAATGTTGGGGCAGCCCTTTCCCGGGTTATCAAGGAGTCCCTTGTTCATGCCACTAGGGCTTTTATGGAGGAAGCCAAGGCTGAATTTGATAGGGTTAAGGGTTTGAAAGAGGAGCTGGATGCTAAGGTTACTAAGTTGGAGTTGGATGTGGAGAAGGAAAAATCTCGAGCTACTGCTGCCGAGGCAGCTGCAAACTTAACTGAGGAAAAGGCAAAAAAATATGAGGAGAGCTACACCGTACATATGGTGAGCTGCTGGAGACCAAGGAAAGGCTTCAGTCTGCCCATGCTGATTATGCCGAGCTTCAGGGGCACATGGTGGACAGTGCGACTGATGCATATGAGAACTTGAAGGCCCAAGTCCGAGTTCTTGCCCCTGAGCTCGACCTAACTCTATTTAGTCTGGATAATGTAGTAGAGGACGGGAAGATAGTGCCTGCCCCTGATGATGAAGATGAGGGTCCTCCTCCTGCACCGCCAGCTAAAGCTTCTGCAGCTTCAGCCTCTTCAACTCCTTCAGCCGAGGTGGCTCCCCCTGGGTCCGATCCTGATGTGGAGATACTGAACGACCTAGATGGGATTATCAATGCCACCCCTCTTGCAACCAAACCTCCCTCTCCTAAGGATGCGGCTGCCGAGGCGACTTCAGATTCTTGATGACTTTTTTATTATGCTTGTGTATTCGTATAGTCCGGCTTGTGGACTTTGAATTTTGTTTTTTGTAAATCTTTTCTGTGGTTGACTCCTTTTGACACTTGGTTACTTTTCTCAGCAACCTTTATTTTGAAAAAATAAAACACTTTAAACTCTTTAGGCTGCTTTTTAAGTGGCCTTTTGAGTCTTTAATATTTTATTATGGTATCCTGCTAATTGTTTGGGGTTTTACGTTTTTGTAACCCTTTGAATTTTTTGACCTATTTCGAGTGAGTTTTCTACCCTTGCTTTGGGGGGTCATGCCCTGTTTTGATTTGGCGCTGATCAGCCCTACATCAAGTCAGGAAATCTTTGTTGCTTGGTGGCTGGGCTTTCTAGCAATTTATCCTGACAAATTTTTAGTGTTCCTTAGGTAGAACCTCTTTAGCTTTGGATGGCTTTTCTGTATCCCTGTTCTGAGGTTGTGCTTTCTCTTGAGTGGAATGGCATCCCTTTTAAGCACTTTTTGAGCCTTAAGTTATTTCTCTACCTTTTTGGCTTTTTTCTCTTGTGTCCGACCTCCTTACCTGAGCTTTTTAGTCATATTCCAACAACTTTTTAGGTAGTGTTCCAAGGGGAACATTTTCTTTATAGTTTGTTTGGACGACTTTTTAGCTCTTGTCTGTGCTCTTGTACTTTTATAGCTAGGCACCTTTATCTCGACTTTTTAGCCTTTCTCTGGCCTTAGCAAGATGTCTTCATCCCTTTTCAGTGATCCTTTTGTTGGTCCAACTTTTCTGTCGGGCCTTGTTAAGTTATTTTTAGTAATCCATTTTTAGTCAGACCTCGTCAGGTCGCCTTTTGTGGGTTACTTTTTATAACTTCTTGCATTAATCTGCTTCTATCGCTTTCACCTTGCCGACTTCTTTGTAATAGGTCGATGAATTTGATTTTCACCTTGCCGACTTCTTTGTAATCGGGCGATGAATTTGGTTTTCACCTTGTCGACCTCTTTGTAATCGGGCGATGAATTTTTTCATTTTATGAGCTTAGATTAATGCATCTTGGTAGGAAACTTTTTAGGGAATTGGCAACTTTTATTTGCATAATAAATGAAATAAAAATATAAATATAAGTATGTACATATGAGTGCTTACCCTTAGAGGTTCGGCAGTTTCTTAGATCTCGGCCTGGCGCCTCATTAAAAAACCTTTTCAGGAAAAAGAGTGCCCTTGACCTAAGATCTTTACTTTTCTCTAGCTATAGTACCTTCTTAGGTTACAGGCATACCATGACCTTGGTAGTTCTCGTCTTTCGAGGTTGGACACCTTGTAGTAACCTTTCCCCAGTACTTCTGCTACTCGGTACGGTCCTTTCCAGTTAGCTGCTAGCTTCCCTTCTCTTGACCGACCTGCTCCGATATCATTTCGGATTAAGATGAGATCATTGGTGGTGAAGCTTTACTGCACTACCTTCCGATTATACCTCAGATCCATTCGATGCTTTAGGGCTTCCTCTTTAATCCGAACTCTTTCTCGGACTTCTGAAAGTAGGTCGAGCTCTTCCCTTTGAGCTTGGGAGTTGGTATCTTCATTATAGAGGATCATTCTAGGAGATCCTTCTTCTATCTCCACGGGAATCATTGCCTCCATTCCGTAAGCAAGTCGGAATGGTGATTCTCCAGTGGTTGAATGTGGTGTTATCCGATATGCCTATAGGACTTGTAGGAGCTCTTCAACCCAAGCTCCCTTGGCGTTCTGTAATCTTTATTTTAACCCGGCCAGTATGACTTTGTTGGCGGCTTCCGCCTGTCCATTGGCTTGTGGGTGCTCTACAGAGGTGAACTGGTGCTTGATTTTTAGATCAGCTACCAGATTTCTAAAGCCTGTGTCGGTGAATTGAGTACCATTATCTGTGGTGATGGAGCATGGAACTCTGAACCTTGTGATAATGTTTCTGTATAGAAATTTCTAACTTCTTTGGGCTGTGGCATTAGCTAATAGCTCTGCTTCAATCCACTTTGTGAAGTAATCTATGCCTACAATGAGAAACTTGACTTGTCTGGACCCCTGGGTAAAGGGTCCAAGGAGGTCGAGCCCCCACTTTGCGAATGGCCAGGGTGAAGTAACGCAGATGAGCTCCTCAGGTGGAGTTATATGGAAGTTGGCGTGCTTATGGCATGGTGGGCATGTCTTGACGAACTCTGTTGCTTCCCTTTGCAAGGTCGGCCAGTAGAAACCAGCTCGGAGTACCTTTTAGGCAAGGGCTCATGCCCCAAGGTGATTGCTGCACATGCCACTGTGGACTTCTTCGAGAACTTTCCTTGTAACGGAGGTCGGGAGGCATTTTAGAAGAGGTGTAGAGATTCCTCTCTTATATAGGACGCCTTGTAATATGGTGTAATACTGTGCTTCTCGTACAAGCCTTCTTGCCTCCTTTTTGTCTGCAGGGAATGTTTCTGACTTGAGGTAGTTGATTATGGGAGTCATCCATCCTTGATCCTGTCCTGATATGGCTAGGATCTTTTCTTCCTCCAAGGTTGATGGACTTCGGAGTGTTTCTTGGATGAGACTTCTATTGTTGCCCCCTGGCTTAGTGCTGGCTAGTTTTGAAAGTGTATCAGCTCGGGCATTCTATTCTCGGGGTATGTGTCGGACCTCATAGCCCTTAAATTGTCCGAGCTGTTCTTTGGTTTTGTCAAGGTATTTTTTCATAGTGGGATCCTTAGCTTGATAGTTCCCTTCTATTTGCGAAGTGACTACTTGGGAGTCGCTAAAGATGGTAAGTCTTTGAGCTTCCACTTCCCTAGCCAGCCTCAAGCCAGCTAGTAGTGCTTCATATTCAGCTTGATTATTTGAGGCCCGAAACTCAAACTTTAAGGAGAGCTCAATTTGGGTTCCCTGATCACTCTCTAAGATGACGCCTGCGCCACTCCCAGCTTTGTTTGAGGAGCCATCTACATAAAGGCTCCACTTTGTGGGGTGCCCGGGGTATCAGTATACTCTGCGATGAAGTCGGCCAGGTATTGGGACTTAATAGCTGTCCAAGCTTCATGCTTGATGTCAAACTCGGACAACTCGACTGCCCATTGTAGGATTCTTCTAGCTAAATCTGTTTTCTGTAAGATCCCCTTTATGGGTTGGTTGGTCCGTACTCTGATGGTGTGAGATTGAAAGTATGGCTGGAGTCATCGGGAAGTGAGTATGAGGGCATAGGCGAACTTTTCTATCTTTTGATAATTTAATTCAGCCCCCTGTAAAGCCTTACTGATGAAGTAGATGGGTTGTTGCCAACTTTTGTCTTCTCTGACTAGTGCTGATGCCATTGCCCGACTTCCTACAGCTAGGTATAGTATGAGCTCTTCACCTTGCTGAAGTCGAGTAAGGACAGGTGGTTGCCCCAGAAATTTCTTGAAATCTTGGAAGGCCCGTTCGTATTCTGGGGTCCACTCGAACCACTTTCCCTTCCTTAAGTTTGCATAAAAGGGGAGAGATCTTAAGGCTGATCCAGCTAGGAACCTAGACAGAGCCGCTAGTCTTCCATTAAGCTGCTGGACCTTTTTGACACAGGTCAGACTTTTCATGTGAAGTATGGCCTGGCACTTATCTAGGTTTACTTCGATTCCTCTTTGGGTGAGTGACGTTAGGATTTTTGCCAGTAAAGAATTTTATAAAAATAGTCGCGTTGTAGATATAGTCTCTAAACCAACAGAAATCCCTTCGTACAAACATTTTGGTTGTCACAAGTAACAAACCCCTTTTAAAATTGATAACCGAGTATTTAAACCTCGGGTCGTCTTCTCAAGGAACTGCAGGGACGTATGTTCTTATTATTGGTTATGAAGATTGTAAATCTGGGGTTTCAAGAATGAGGAACAAATATGACAAATAATTTAAATGGCAATTAAAAATAAATAAATACTGTAAAGCAAACTTTTGGCAAGGTATGGGAAATTGGAGGTCCTATCCTAGTTATCCTTATCAATGATGATGAGAATTGAATCTTAATTCCACTTTGTTAACCTTTACTAAGATAAAGGAAGGCCAAGGGATTAATTGGTTTGATCTTCGGATCCTATTTATTTCCTAAGAAAAGATTGGGATTATTGAAGTTCAATTCAATTAACAAAGATAACAATTATCAATCATGTTGAGTTTGATAACTCCTGAGTTACTAATTTCATAACCAAAACCAAAAGAAGAAAGGTGAATCTACTGGAATAAAAATGTCTTCAGAGTAAAAGCAATAATAGCATAAATAAAAGAAAGCAATATTAAACTGAAATACCTCAATTAGCATTAATTCAAAAGAGTAATCTGTAACATGAAAGAATTCATAAATCAAATTGCAAAGTAAATAATCATCTAAAGTAATGGGATGAACAAAAGTGAAAGGGAAGCTTAAAGTAAAGGAACATTAAACCCGGGATCGAGAGTCACTCCTAAAGAGAGAAATCCTAAATCCTAATCCTAAAAGAGAGAGAGAATCTCTCTCTAAACTAAATCTAAATCATGAAAAGTAACTAATTTGGCCAGCTCCCTCTGAATGAATGCATTCCATCACTTCATAACCTCTGGTCTATGCCTTCTGAACTTGGATTTGGGCCAAAAAGGGCTTCAGAAATCGCTGGGAGCATTTTCTGCAATTTCTGGTGCGTGGCCTCTGTCACGCGTCCGCGTGGGTCACGCGGTCGCGTCATTCAGAGCTTTTCTTGTCACGTGGTCGCGTCAGTCATGCGGCCGCGTCGCTGTCGATTCACGCTTGGCATGCGTCCGCATCGCCCATGCGATCGCGTGGATGCCAGTTTCTTTAGAAACTCCGTTTTGTGCTTTCCTTCCATCTTTGTATGTTTCCTTTTTTATCCTTTAAGTCATTCCTTCCTTAGAAGATCTGAAACTATTCAACACACTAATCACGGTATCGAATGGAAATAAAGGTAATTAAAATAATTAATTTTAAGCATAGGAAACATGTTTTTCACATACATCACATAATAAGGAAGGAAAAGTAAAACCATGCAATTAATATGAATAAGTGGGTGAAAGATTGAATAAATCACTCAAATTAAGCACAAAATATATCATAAAATATGGGTTTATCAACCTCCCCACACTTAAACAATAGCATGTCCTCATGCTAAATCCAAGGTAAAAAGTAAGGTTAAAGTGGTGGAATGTCATGTAATGCAATCTAATGTAAATACAACTACCTAGATGAATGATGCATCATGCAATTCTAATTTTTATTCACTTGAATATAAAGCTTGCATGTAGTTAAATTAATTCACATTCTCAAGGAGTCATGTATATATATAGCCAAACCTTAGATAGTGATAAAGTGCCTTTACAATTGAGATGGGAGAGAAAAACATTTTTAAAAACTTGCAAGACAATTAATAATTTAAGCAGAGATATATGTTAATGAGCTATTGAACCCTCACTGGATTTTGTGTTTACTCTCTAATCACTCAGTGTTTATTGGGTTAATCACTCTATTCTTCTTTTTATTCTTTCTTTCTATAACTTTGTTCTTCATCTAACCAATCAACAATTATAGAATATAGTCATACCAAAAATCATGAGGTCTTTAATTAAGGTTGTAATGGGGCCAAGGTAAAGGTAAAGGTATATGTATAAGGATAAGTGAGCTAATAAATGAATCCTTAATTAGTCTAAGATCTCACCTAACATACATACTTTCTAAAGTAAAGCTGCTTTACCTATTTTCCCATATTTTCCCACTTTTGATGTTACATGCTCATATCTCAATATTTATTTTTTTATCCCATGTGCATTGTTTTATTTCATAATTGGGGAGTTCTTTTTGTGTCCCCTTTATACATAACACTTTTTTTAATGCATATGGTAATTCAATTATTTTGATTTTACATGAGCATGCTTCCCAAAACTTTTTATTTGAGTTATTTTATTCTTTTCAACTTTTCTACCTTTTGTTTTTATCATCCATGTTCCCAAGAGGTTTTTCCACATTTAAACTATACATAATTTTCTATCTTAAGCTAACTAAGGATTCAACTTGGGATTTTATTTTGTTTTTTCTGCTTAAGGCTAGTAATGTGGCTAATAGAATAAAAGGGGATTTAAAGGCTCAAGGGGGCTAACAAGGGTGATGTAAAAGGTAGGCTATTTTGGGATAAGTGAGTTAAAATCAAATAATGGCCTCAATCACTCTCTTGGTATCCATCTACATTCTATAATCGGACATATAGATTAAAACAAAGTAAAGAACACCAGAATATAAAAGAAGGGCGGAACACACAGGAACAAAAATTATGGTTTGAATGTAACCATACAATTAAGCTCAAAACTCACAGGCTATGTGTTCTCTAGCTCAAAAATCATTTATCACTTATGTATGTCATGCAGGTTTAGTTAAAAATTCCCATTATTCTCAATGTAAAACTTATATTGAATGGCTTTAAAGTTCTAGTGTTTCTCCTTGATGAAATGTTGTTTAATTAACTAACATGTAATGTTATATATGCAAGGTGTGGGTTGTTTTGATTCTGTTAAAGTCTCTAGTTTACTTCCTTTTTTCTTTTCAATCTATTCCGAGTTATCTTATGCTAAAAAAGGGTAAACTCTACTAATCAATCCACAATTTCTATAACAAATAAGTTAGAATTGCAACGAAACTAAGTGGCTAAAATATGAACTAAAAATGCAAAATGCAGAAATAGAGTATAAATACATAAAAAGTAGCAATGTATAAGTACTGCAAAATAGAAATAAAAAGAAAAATATAGAAGAATAGCAAAATAAATAAAAAAAGTATGTAGTGGTTCACCAAAAAAGAACGCCAGAGATGGCGACCTCCCCACACTTAAAATGAAGCATCGTCCCTGATGCTCACTCAAGCAGGGTGTGAAGGGGTGTCATCACCGGAAGGATGTGTGGCTGGGGTCTCTGAGGTGGTGATCTGAGGGTCTGACTACTGTGGAGGAGGTGCTGACTGAAGAGGGATCTCAGGGTCTACAGCCTAAATCTGAGGCGGAGCCTCCTGATGGTGTGCTACCTGCTGGGTGCCTGCCTGCTCTGCTTCCTGCTGTGGGTGGGTCTCTGCCTCGGGATCATCCGCCTCCTCCTCAGATGCCTCGGATGATGTGTCAGGCTCGGAGGGGATGTCGCCAGATCGTATCATCAGCTTCAGGTGCTCATAGCGTCGCTTGTTGTGACGCTCCATCTGGTCAAGCCGTCGAAACAGGCGGTGCACTAGATGATAGATGGGCTCTGGGGCAGGTGGAGGTACAGTGGTGGTGGCAGGTGTAGCTGTGGAGGAAGAGGGGCCGGCAGATGGTGTGGCAGTGTCACCAGGAGCAGTGAGGACTGGAGGTCTGTAGCCCAAGGCCAGAAAGTTCCTGCTGTGCGGGATAATCTTTTTGCATTCTGCAGCAGGTGGCCTCTCATCAGCATCCTCCCAAGGCACGTCAGCTCGACGGCCCAGCTGTGTAACCAAATAGGGAAAGGGAAGAGTGCCTCGAACGTGGACCCTGGCCATGTAGAACCGGATAAAGCGTGGCAGGTACCGGTCCTTACCCTCCATCACACACCATAGGAGGGTGATCATAGCGACAGGTATATCTGTCTCGTGAGTACTCGGCATAATGAAGTTGCTAAGTATCTGATGCCATAGCCGAGCCTCATCATTCAAGTATGCCCGCTTGATTCCCTTGGACATGGTGGTGTTCTGACCCATAATCCAAGGAACGGTCGGGTCAAGGGCTATCCGGACCTTGACTGCATCCCAATCAAACTTCAGAAAGCGCATATTTTCCTCAGATTTTTGATAACCATCCGGCTGATCCGATTTAGGCAGAAGCTTCAGAACATCTTCAATTGCCTCTTCAGTGACTAGAATCTGCTTCCCCCTAAGGTTCACTGCATCTAGGGAGGTCTTGAAGTAATTGCAGTAGAATTCTCTAACCCAAGATGCATTGACCTCAGTCAGGGGTCTCTCCAGGAAGAACCAGCCTCTTTGTTTGATCTGGTCAGAGGTGTATTGCTGGAGTTCTTCTAGGATCTTCAAGGTCCTTTCCAGGTATAGGTTCCTGGAGTTCGCAAACACCGGATACTTCAGCTCACAGTATCGGTTTGCAAACTTTACTGGGTCATTAGCAGGGAGCAGCTGGTCGGCCTTCTCCTGCGGGGTGAAGTTTTTCTCCCACCAGGAGGCATCATGCATGAGATCTATGATAGACATAGATGATTCTCCTCTTTTATGTTTGCCAGTGGTAGCCTTTCCTTTTCCCTTTCTCTGGAAATCTGACATCCTGAAAAAAATAGAAAACCAGGGTATAATAAAAATAGGAAAACAAATAGGCAAATAGTCAAAAGAAACACAAAGTGGCAAAGGAGAATTAGAATGAGGTAAATGAGTTAAGTAAATGTTCATTAAATATTGTATAGGAGTTAAAAGTTCGAAAGGAAAAATTCACAATCCAAAATGTAATAGAAGGCATGTTAAGTAGGAAAATTTATCAGTATGCCATGGTTAGAGGGTTAGAAGAAAGTGAAAAACCAGAAAAAATATTTTAAAAGGTTAGTTTGGTTAGAGTTAAAAAAAGAGTTCAGGAAATTAGAATTAGTGAGTAAATGAAAAATGGGTTAAGGTAAGTGGCATAAGGATAAGTTTCTAAGTAACAAGCATTCATAATTGGAAGCGATAGGTAACTCATAACTAAACAAGGAAAACAGGTTGATGATGATTCAAATAGATATAGAAATAACAAAAATTGGAATCAAACAACAAAAATGCAATATATGAACCAGGAAATCAAAGAGAATAAGAATGCGTGCCTGGCATTCATGAATGGGTTTGGGTAAAGCAGAGGAAAGCAGATTTCAAAATGCCAAAACCAAAACATGAAAGAAAATATTTTACAGAAATTTGGGCAGCATTCCGGCTAAAATTGGATTGTCCCAGAAAATAAACAGCAATCAAATAGTTCATATGAATTAAAATTAAGGCTTGCAATTACATATAAGGAATATAAATATGAGAATTCAGTGTAAAGAGCAGCATGAAACAAGAAACTACAGCATATGAACATTACAAACATCACAGCAACAGCAGAATTGTAAATTTGATAAAATAGAAACATGAACAGTGCAAGTAAACAGGCCTAAATCTACTAACCACACCCTAGGCTACCTAATAACCTAAAATCCACTACAACATGCATATCTAACTAGCCTAAACATGAACATAAACAAACAATAAAGAAATAACGACTAAGGATAGAACGGTGGCGTTCGTCGGAACCTGGTAGGCCGAATAAGGAGAGTGGGCAGAAAGGTGGCTGGGGGTGGTGGTGACGGCGTCTGGCGCGGCGGCTGGCGGTGGTGGGCACGGCTGTTCGGGGCAGGGGGAAAGAAGGGATGGGTAATGGGGTAGGGGTAAGGGGGGAAGGGAGGGGTAGGTGTGTGTGTGGCGGATGGGGGGTGCGGCTGGGACGGGCGGCGGCGGTGGGTGGTGGTTGCGAAGGGGGCAGTGGCGGAGGGGGGAAGAAGAAGAAAGAAGAAGAAAGAAGGGGGAGGAAGAAGGGGGGTCGGTGGCGGCGGCGTCTGAGAGGTTGGCGGCGTCTGGGGGTGGCGGTGATGGTGGCTGGATGGTGGTGGTTGGATTGGAGGGGAAGAGAGGAAGGAGAGGGTTTCAGGGGGCGCGACTGATAGGGTTCGCGTGGTTGGGGATTATAAATTTGAATCCACGCGGCCGCGTGGGGCACGCGGTCGCGTGGCTGGAGCGAAATGGGGGGTGACGCGATCGCGTGGGTGACGCGATCGCATAGAGGGCAAAAAAGATTGAATGACGTGACCGCCTGGGGCATGCGATTGCGTCACTGGAATTTGTGCTAAACGCACGAATCCAGCGTCGTTTCAGCTCAACTCTCTGTCTCCTTTGGGGTATTCGTACAATCCATGCGACGCGGTCGCGTCGCTCACGAGGTCGGGTGGGATTGGTTGTGTGCAAGTGACGCGATCGCGCGGGTGACGCGATTGCGTGGGTCATTTGTGCGAAACGCACAACGGCCGCACGATTCCAGCCTAACTTTCTGGACGTTGGATCTTTACGCCAATCTCCAGGTCACGCGGCCGCGTGGATGATGCAGTCGCGTGGGAAGTGTATTTTCGTCATTTGACGCGATCGCATGGATGATACGGTCGCGTCGTGCACCCTTCTTTTTTTTATGCAGAATGCAGAATGCAATGCTTAATGTGAATGTTATGCATGATTCCAGGTTTAGCAAAATAAGATAAAACTCAAAAACAAACAAAACAAAATAAAATTAAAGGAGCAAAAGGAACGATCATACCATGATGGGTTATCTCCCACCTAGCACTTTTAGTTAAAGTCCTTAAGTTGGACATTGGAAGAGCTTCCTGTTATGGCGGCTTATGTTTAAATTCATCTAAAAATCTCCACCAATGCTTGGAATGCCAATAGCCTCCAAGGTCCCAAACTAGGCATGTAAAGCTCCTGAGTAGCTTTAAACAAATTTTTAGGCTCCCGGAATGACGAATGTCGGAATAGATTCCAGGATCCCAAACTTTGCTTTTAAATCCGCCTCTGTCTTGATCTATATTTTTTCATCCGGGCGGTTTAGAAAGTAGATTCTCACCATGGTGACCAAACATTTTCCGAGATCCATTCAATTGAATTTGATACCAATCCATGCACTTCAAGTTGAAGCGTGGAATCTTATTGAACCTTGTGCACCAGCTCTGAGTACGAGCCATTTCCCTCTTACTCTTAAAGCCGCAGAGAGCTCTAAGCTGGCCATCTGTTTCAAGCAAACTGTATTCAAGTGAAAAAGTAAAGTTAAAGGTTAAGGATTGTACCCACTTGAAGCTTGTATTGGGTGGTAATGGCCTTGGGGTAGGTGTTTCTGGTGATTCTGTAAGTTCTACTCCCTTGTGCTCTTCTGTGAATTCCTCCACTTGTTTGCAAGGTTCTTCAAATGCATCTGTGTCCTGGTCAAAGTCTTCTGTGTCTTCCTCACCACTCGAGTCATAGATTGGAGGTTGAGAGAAATCTACCTCTGCATCATCTTTGTATTCGATTGGGGAAGATTCTTCGATCTCAGAGAATTCACTTGCGGATGCAAGTTCATTACTGAGAGAGCTTGACTTGTGGCTATCATCATCAAGGGAATTTGTGTCCTGGGTTATTCCGTCTAGTTCTTCATAAATGACTTGCCTTGGGGATTGTGCACTGTCCTCCTTAGCATCAACTGTAACGTCCTTGACGGAGTTCTCCTCAGCTCTGAATTCCCATGGAGGTTCAGCGTCTCCTAGATCTTCAACCAACTCTTCTTCTTGCGTAATGACAGCTTCTTCTACTTGTTCTAGTACAAATTTATTCTCTGTTTTGTCCACTGGAGTTTCTAGTATTTCCTTCATGCTACGCTCTTCATTAGATTGTCCACATGGGGCTGTGGTTGGTCCTTGGATGTTCGAACGTCTAGAAGCTAATTGAATTACTGCTTGCTCCAGTTGTCGAATGGTTGTTTGAAGTTTATTTACTATTTCTTTGAGGCGAACCTCTGATTCTCAGGGTGATGGAATTGGACATGAAACATGGGGAAGTGGTGGTGCTTGGGAGTGAGTAGATTGGAACTGGGGTAGGAAAGGATCATATGGTGGCGAATGGTGAAGAGAAGCTTGTGAGTGTGGTGGTTCGAGGTTATGTTAAGAGGATGGTCTATAGGCACGGGGTGGAGCTTGTTGGTAGTTACAAGGTTGTCCACCATATCTATCAGCTGGGTATGCATTGTAGAATGGTCGTTGTCCATGATATCTTGGAGGGTGTTGTTGGCTAAAGGGTTGATTAGATCCTCTTGGCTCCATCCATCCTTGATTGGTCTGACCTTGATGCATATTCCTGCTGTAACTTCTATTTCCTTCAACAAAGTTAGAACCAAACTCAAGGCGAGAGGGGTGAGAGTTCATAGTATCAAATAGAATTAAAAAGGAAAAACAGAAATAAATAAACAAGTAAAAGAAAAATATTTACAATAACCAATAATAAGGCACACGTTAGCAATTCCCCGGCAATGGCGCCATTTTGACGTTAGGATTTTTGCCAGTAAAGAATTTTATAAAAACAGTCGCATTGTAGATATAGTCTCTAAACCAATAGAAATCCCTTCGTACAAACGTTTTGGTTGTCACAAGTAACAAACCCCTTTTAAAATTGATAACCGAGTATTTAAACCTCGGGTCGTCTTCTCAAGGAACTGCAGGGACGTATGTTCTTATTATTGGTTATGAAGATTTTAAATCTGGGGTTTCAAGAATGAGGAACAAATATGACAAATAATTTAAATGGCAATTAAAAATAAATAAATACTGTAAAGCAAACTTTTGGCAAGGTATGGGAAATTGGAGGTCCTATCCTAGTTATCCTTATCAATGATGATGAGAATTGAATCTTAATTCCACTTTGTTAACCTTTACTAAGATAAAGGAAGGCCAAGGGATTAATTGGTTTGATCTTCGGATCCTATTTATTTCCTAAGAAAAGATTGGGATTATTAAAGTTCAATTCAATTAACAAAGATAACAATTATCAATCATGCTGAGTTTGATAACTCCTGAGTTACTAATTTCTTAACCAAAACCAAAAGGAGAAAGGTGAATCTACTGGAATAAAAATGTCTTCAGAGTAAAAGCAATAATAGCATAAATAAAAGAAAGCAATATTAAACTGAAATACCTCAATTAGCATTAATTCAAAAGAGTAATCTGTAACATGGAAGAATTCATAAATCAAATTGCAAAGTAAATAATCATCTAAAGTAATGGGATGAACAAAAGTGAAAGGGAAGCTTAAAGTAAAGGAACATTAAACCTGGGATCGAGAGTCACTCCTAAAGAGAGAAATCCTAAATCCTAATCCTAAAAGAGAGAGAGAATCTCTCTCTAAACTAAATCTAAATCATGAAAAGTAACTAATTTGGCCAGCTCCCTCTGAATGAATGCATTCCCTCACTTCATAACCTCTGGTCTATGCCTTCTGAACTTAGATTTGGGCCAAAAAGGGCTTCAGAAATCGTTGGGAGCGTTTTCTGCAATTTCTGGTGCATGGCCTCTGTCACACGTCCGCGTGGGTCACGCGGTCGCGTCATTCGGAGCTTTTCTTATCACGCGGTCGCGTCAGTCATGTGGCTGCGTCGCTGTCGATTCGCGCTTGGCATGCGTCCGCATCACCCATGCGATCGCGTGGATGCCAGTTTCTTTAGAAACTCCGTTTTGTGCTTTCCTTCCATCTTTGTATGTTTCCTTTTTCATCCTTTAAGTCATTCCTACCTTAGAAGATCTGAAACTACTCAACAGACTAATCATGGCATCGAATGGAAATAAAGGTAATTAAAATAATTAATTTTAAGCATAAGAAACATGTTTTTCACATACATCACATAATAAGGAAGGGAAAGTAAAACCATGCAATTAATATGAATAAGTGGGTGAAAGATTGAATAAATCACTCAAATTAAGCACAAAATATATCATAAAATATGGGTTTATCAGTGAGCATGAAGCCCAGGAATTTGCCAGCTTCTACCGCGAAGGTGCACTTTGCGGGGTTAAGTCTCATGCCATGTTTTCTTATGGTGTCGAACACTTTAGTGAGGTCGGGTAACAATGACTCCTCACTTTGTGTTTTTACCAGCATGTCGTCCACATAAACCTCCATTAGCTTTCCAATGTGGTCGGCGAAGACTTTGTTCATCAGTCTTTAGTAGGTACCCCTGCGTTCTTGAGTCCGAAGGGCATAACTATATAGCAATAGTTTGCTTTTGGGGCTAAGAATGATGTCTTCTCTTGGTCGGGTTGATACATTGGGATCTGGTTGTATCCCGAGTAAGCGTCCATGAAGGAGAGGTACTGATAGCCTGACGAAACGTCGACAAGTGTGTCAATGTTCGGGAGTGGGTAGGAATCTTTTGGACAGGCTTTGTTGAGGTCGATGTAATCGGTGCACATCTGCCACTTCCCATTTGACTTTTTGACCAACACCACGTTAGCTAGCCATAGTGGGTATTTACCTCCCTTATGAACCCTGCCTCCAGCAAGGCCTGTACCTGCTCATCTATAGCTTGCAACCTTTCTAGGCTGAGCTTCCTACGTTTTTGCTATACTGGCCGAGACCCTGGGTATACGGCTAACTTGTGGCACATTAATCCGGGATCAATGTCAGGAATGTCGGCAGCCTTCCATGTAAAGAGGTCAGAGTTATCTTTTAGGAGCTTTATTAGCAGTTCCTTTAAGTCTTCTCTCAAATTTGCTCCTATACTTGTTGTTTTGTTTGGAGCGTCCCCAATTTGAACTTCTTGAGTTTTACCTTCTGGCTGAGGGTGGAGTTCTTCGCGAGCTTGAATTCTCCTGAGTTCTATAGTGTTGGTTTCTTTTCCTCTGGGGTCTCCTTTAGGCTGTGTTTGGTTTATGTATGGGTGAAGACATAGACACAAATACACAAATATTGAAGACATATACATAAGGAGACACAAAATTTTTACTTTGTTTGGTAACTACGCACAAGACAGAACATAAATTACAAATATCAATATTATCCTTATCTCCAAAAAAAAAATCACCACAGTCACTACTATTAAGGATAAAAGTGAAAAAACTTATGTCTTAACCTTTGTGTCTTAGTATCTCAATAGAATGGCAGTACACAAATTTTATGTATTTGTGTACCAATGTGTACCACCGTGTCTTTACTTATTTTATGTATTTAAAAACCAAACATGAAACATGGGTGTGAGTGTGTCACCGTGTCTCAAAATTTGGTGGACACACCCACTAAACAAATGGTGCCTTAAGGTTCAGACTTTCGTTGTAACAGCGTCGCGCGAGTTTTTGGTCTCCCTTTATGGTAGTGATCCCTTCCGGAGTGGGGAACTTCATGCATAGGTGTGGAGTGAAGACCACGGCGGCGAGCTGGTTTAACGTTGTCTGACCTATTAATGCGTTGTAGGCCGAGCTCACGTCGACTACAATATAGTCTATGCTCAACGTCCTGGACTGAGTTCCTTTCCCAAAGGATGTATCCTAGCGGTTGAATCGGGGTGTCTCCGAGTCCGAACAAGCTATTCGGATACGCTCTGAGTTCTTTATCTTGCAAGCCAAACTTGTCAAAGGCAAATTTGAACAAGATGTCCGCGGAGCTTCCCTAGTCGATTAATGTTCGGTGGAGGTTGGCATTGGCAAGTATTATGGTAATAACCATGGGGTCATCATGCCCTGGGATGATGCCTGTGGCGTCTTCTTGGGTGAAGGTGATATTGGGGAGGTCGATTGACCTGTCTCCTCCTTCGACATGGTACACCTCCTTGAGGTGTCTCTTGCGTGACGACTTAGAAATCCCTCCTCCTACGAATCCTCCATTGATCATGTGGACATGTCTCTCAGGGGTGTAATGGGACATTCAGCTTGTCCGATCCCTTCATCCCTTCTTCTTTTCTTGGGTTCGTCTGTTTTATTGGCCAGGAACCTGTCTAGTCTTCCTTCCTGGGCTAACTTTTCTATGACGTTCTTTAGGTCGTAGCATTCGTTGGTAGGGTGCCCGTAGACTCGGTGGTATTCACAATACTCTGTCCGACTTCCGCCTCTTTTATGTTTAATCGGACGAGGTGGCGGGATCTTCTCAGTGTTGCATATCTCTCGGTAGACATCCACAAGAGATACTCGAAGAGGGGTGTAGTTGTGGTACTTTCGAGGTTTCTTAGTAGGTTGGTCTTCCTTTTTCCTGGACTCTTTATCCTTATCCCAAGGTGGGTAGGAGAATCCGGGTTTTGAGGTTTCTCCTAGTCAAGAATTCTCCTCTATATTAATATACTTCTCTGCCCGTTTCTGTACCTCGTTCAGGGATGGTGGATGTTTTTTGGATATTGAGTGGCTAAAAGGTCCCTCTCTCAAGCCGTTGATGAGCCTCATGATGGCCGCTTCTGTTGGAAGACTTTGTATGTCGAGGCATGCTTTGTTGAATCTTTCCATGTAGCTGCGAAGGCTCTCCCAATCTCCTTGTTTAACTCCCAGCAAGCTTGGAGCGTGTTTGGTCTTGTCCTTCTGGATGGAGAACCTGGCGAGGAACTTTTTGGCTAGGTCGTCAAAACTTGTGATTGATCTTGGAGGCAAACTGTCGAACCACTTTATTGCTGTTTTTCTCAGGGTAGTCGGGAAAGCTTTGCATCGAATTGCGTCTGAGGCGTCTGTGAGATATATCCTGCTTCTGAAATTACTGAGATGATGGCTGGGATTAGATGTACCATCGTATGGGGTCATGTTAGGAGCTTTGAAGTCCTTTGGGACTTTAGTTTTAATGATCTCCTTAGTGAATGGATTTTGACCCTTGTGGGAGTTATCTTCATGATCGGATCGAGCAGGTTTAGTTTTGAGATCGGCCTCAAGCTTTGTGATTTTGTCCTCGAGCTCTCAGCGACGTCTCGTTTCTCTCCGGAGGTCTCTCTCGGCTTCCCGCTGATGTTCGGCCTCCTGCTCGAGCTGTTTGAGGCGATCCTGCTGTTCACGGAGGGCATTTAAGATTTTCGTGTTTGGAGACTGCTTGTCTCCCTTGATTTGAGGCACATCCTTTGATGTAGCATCCGTACTTTTAAGCGGGGTTCTTTCTTCCAAACCGGAGTTGTGATCGTTGTCAAGGTTGTCCGCCATGATGATGGGATGACTTCCAGGTTCCCCGACAACGGCGCCAATGTTCCGAGGGTTACATGAAACTGAAGGTCGATCTCGGAGGAAATCTGTTGCGGTGGCTGGAGCTGTTGCGTCCGACCTGTTGGACCTGGTTGGATTGCTGATCCTGGATCACCGGAGGGTGGTGGTACCTGCAAGAGACTCTGATACTTAAGTTAGCATGGACTTTGAGCAGATTTTATGTGTAGAATCAGAGTATGAGTTATATCTGGGTGCTCCAGTGTATTTATAGTGGTGTGAGGTGGCCCTTAGGATAAGTTAGTTATCTTATCTTATCTTTGAGGGAGACCGCCTTATCTTTTTTAGGCTAGCCGCCTTTAAAGTGGGCTACATTCCTTCGTTTGGGCCTTCTTGGGCCTCAATGGCGATTTGGCCGAACTCTTTTAAGGAGAGATCGATGGTGATCCAAACCTTAAGAGGTCGGTCGCTCTTGTCTTTAGTCACCCCGGGTCGTATAGCTCGACCTAAGGTATGAACAAAATTAAAATCGACAAATTTGCTGTTGATTTTTATCACTAAAAACACTTACTCGTGTCCAAAGTTCAGAAACACAATTTCCTCGTTTTATACCAAATTTTCCATTTCATCACCAACCCGCGTCATTCAACGATGCCATCGTCGCTCCGTCACGGTTGCGTCACTCCGTCATGGTTGTGTCACCGTCGCTCCTCAAACACCCCCTCAACACACACACACACTCTCTCAACATCCCCTCAAACCAAGAAAGCAGTGATCAGTGCCTCTGTCGCACCCACTACTCCGACACCTTACTCAGTAGTCTGGCGCGACAGATAATCACACGAGCAAGGGTTTTTAGCATGAGAACAAACCCATGGCGAGGTAGAACTCCAGTGAGGGTCAGTTTCCCCTCTTTCTTCTTCGGTTAGGTTTTATGGCCTATATACTACTGTTGTCACTTCCTTATTATATATGTATTATGTTACATCTTATATTCTTGTTATTGATTTTCTGTAGCTATGTTATTCGTTGCTAAAATTTGAATGTGGGCTTACATACTTGCATATGCTGAGCTGAGCTAGATAGAATGATTGATTTTATTTTTTTTTCTTTTTTTGTGGTGACTTGAACGGATGAATGGTTATTTCACTTGTTTGGATCTAACATGCTTGGCAAATTAGTAGCATGAGTAGTCAATGGTTCTAGGTTGTAGTTCTCAACCTATAATGAATGAGTTGGTAGCACCATAAATTGTAATATTTTACTAGAAGACTAGAACCACTTGATTTAGCATTGGTAGTAAATAAATCCTTTTTAGTTATGGTCTATTCAGAAGTTATTTGATTGTTGTCCATTATGTTAACCTTTGTCTTTGTTCATTATGTGTAATATGGTATTACTTTCTTGAGTCATCGCGGTTGGAACTCAATTCTAGAGAGTGTTGTCCATGGTGTTCCCATGATTGCATGGCCATTATTTACTGAACAGAGAATGAATGTAGTGTTTCTCAAAGATGTGCTTAAAGTGGTAGTGAAACCAGAGAAGGTTGATAATGATGAAGATGGGATAGTGAAAAGAGATGAAATTTCAAGACTTATAAAGAGAATGATGGAGGAGAATGAAGAAGGTTTGGAAATGAGAAAAAGAGTCAAACAGTTGAGTGATGCTGCTGCTGCTGCACTCACTCAAAATGATTCATCTAGTAAGGCATTCTCTACTCTTACACAGAAATGGAAAATTTTTTAGTGGTATTTATGTAGTGTATTATTATTCTATAAATGTATAATGCATGTAACTTGTCAAAACAACCCAAGTTTGTGATCCTTATTTTTTTTATATCAATAGCATACTTGAAAGCTTTTGAATGTTAATGCATTTGCTTATTCTAATTTGAGGTTACTTAATGACTAATATTCTTTGGTTTATTTTTAGGGTACAAACTTCTGTGGTATTAGTAGGATTGCTTGCTTTCTTAAAATTAGTTAGGAGAACCTTAGTTGACCATACCTTCTTATTTTTGGGTGCTGGAGAGATTAGTGTCCTGTCCTTTTATGTAGCTATTTCCTAAACCATCTGCTCCAGAAATTGTGGAGTTTCTCCTGCAAAACTTTTCTACTTGCTTTTATTTCATTGCTTATGAGTTGTCACTTGCAGTGTCAAGAACTCATGTTTCTATAGACACTCAGGATTTTGTGAGGAGTAGAGATTTAAGCTGAGGAAGGGAAAAAATAAAGAGGTGCCATATAAAAGAATGCATTATTTGCCATTATTTCAAGGTTACAAAGGTTGTATAAATCAATGAGCATTGCCCCTCATATGTTGTGGCATCACCAAAATCGCAGAAACGAGAACGTGATGACACATCCTTCCCAGGGTGAAGCATGAAAATATTTTGATACCAAGCATCCTCATTTTGCAAGCAAACCGCGTAATGTTAGACTTGGACTTTGTTCTTATGAATTTTCTCCTAATGTTCATTTTAGCACAACGTACTCTTGCTGGCCTGTTATAGTTACCCCTTATAACCTTCCACCTCATATGTGTATGAAAGACCCTTTTTTGTTCCTAATGTGCATCATACCCGAAAAAGAAAATTTCAAAGTAAAAATTGATGTTTATCTTCAACCATTGATAGATGAGCTTAAAGAGTTGTGGGATGAAGGCGTCCTAACATACGACATTCATAGTAAGAGGAATTTTCAGTTAAAGGCTGCACTAATGTGGACAATTAACGATTTTCTTGCTTATGAAATGTTGTCTGGTTGGAGCACGGGGAAAAGATTAGCGTGTCCAGTATGCATGGAGGATACCAAGGCCTTTTGGTTAGATTATTGTGGAAAGAATTCGTAGTTTGACTGTCATAGGAGATATTTACCTGAAGGTCATCCGTATAGGTATAATAAAGTTGGTTTTAAGAAGAATGTTGAGGAGGATGAAGAACCTCCTATTAGGCTTAGCGGCGAACAGGTTTGGAAAAGAGTTAGACAATCCTAAAATGGTTAACACAGGAGGACAAGTGAGATTGAGCAGATATGGAAGGGAAAGAGGTTCGAGTGGACCCCAGAATGCGAACGGGCCTTCCAAGATTTCAAGAAATTTTTGGGGCAACCACATGTCTTTACTCGACCTCAGCAAGGTGAAGAGCTCATACTATACCTAGCCGTAGGAAGTCGGGCAATGGCATCAACACTAGTCAGAGAAAAAAAAAGTTGGCAACAACCCATCTACTTCATCAGTAAGGCTTTACAGGGGGCTGAATTAAATTATCAAAAGATAGAAAAGTTTGCCTACGCCCTCATACTCACTTCCCGACGACTCCGGCCATACTTTCAAGCTTACACCATCAGAGTACGGACCAACCAACCCATAAAGGGGATCTTACAGAAAACAGATTTAGCTGGAAGAATCCTACAATGGGCAGTCGAGTTGTCCGAGTTTGACATCAAGCATGAAGCTCGGACAGCTATTAAGTCCCAATACCTGGCCGACTTCATCGCAGAGTATACTGATACCCCGGGCACCCCCACAAAGTGGAGCCTTTATGTAGATGGCTCCTCAAACAAAGCCGGGAGTGGCGCAGGCGTCATCTTAGAGAGCAATCAGGGAACCCAAATTGAGCTCTCCTTAAAGTTCGAGTTTTAGGCCTCAAATAATCAAGCTGAATATGAAGCACTACTAGCTGGCTTGAGGCTGGCTAGGGAAGTGGGAGCTCAAATACTTACCATTTTTAGCGACTCCCAAGTAGTCACTTCGCAAATAGAAGGGAACTATCAAGCTAAGGATCCCACTATGAAAAAATATCTTGACAAAACCAAAGAACAGCTCGGACAATTTAAGGGCTATGAGGTCCGACACATACCCCGAAAACAGAATGCCCGAGCTGATGCACTTTCAAAACTAGCCAGCACCAAGCCAGGGGGCAACAATAGAAGTCTCATCCAAGAAACACTCCGAAGTCCATCAACCTTGGAGGAAGAAAAGATCCTAGCCATATCAGGACAGGATCAAGGATGGATGACTCCCATAATCAACTACCTCAAGTCAGAAACACTCCCTGCAAACAAAAAGGAGGCAAGAAGGCTAGTACGAGAAGCACAGTATTACACCATATTACAAGGCGTCCTATATAAGAGAGGAATCTCTACACCTCTCCTAAAATGTGTCCCGACCTCCGCTGCAAGGGAAGTTCTCGAAGAAGTCCACAGTGGCATGTGCGGCAATCATCTTGGGGCACGAGCCCTTGCCTAAAAGGTACTCCGAGCTGGTTTCTACTGGCCGACCTTGCAAAGGGAAGCAACAGAGTTTGTCAAGACATGCCCATCATGCCAGAAGCACGCCAACTTCCACATAACTCCACCTGAGGAGCTCATCTGCGTTACTTCACCCTGGCCATTCGCAAAGTGGGGGCTCGACCTCCTTGGACCCTTCACCCAAGGGTCCAGACAGGTCAAGTTTCTCATTGTAGGCATAGATTACTTCACAAAGTGGATTAAAGTAGAGCCATTAGCTAATGCCACAGCCCAAAGAAGTCGAAAATTTCTATACAGAAATATTATCATAAGGTTCAGGGTCCCATGCTCCATCACCATAGATAATGGTACTCAATTCACCGTGTCTTTACTTATTTATGGAATGTTTGCTTCTGCTAGCCTTCAAAGAGTTACCGGACCACGTGTGGAAACCGTTGACCAAAATAAGTCAATATTTTAGGGACCTTTGTTCATCTACTCTTCGGGTTAGCGATCTTGTACAAATGGAAGCTAATATCAAGTTAGAAAGAATTTTTCCACCTGCTTTTTTCGACATAATAGAGCATATAACGATTCACTTGGCATATGAGACACGTGTTTATGGACCAGCTCGGTATAGGTTGATGTATCCATTTGAGCCTGAAATAAGCACGTATAAGAGATCAGTGAAAAATCGGGCTAGAGTTGCATGTTCAATTTATCAAGCATATCTGGCTAGGGAGACATCAAGTTATTATTCTTATTACTTTGAGCCACATGTAATGTCTAAGAGAACAAGGCCGAATCGGAATGATGATGGTGTAAAAGTTCATCTGAGCCTACCTTTTCTATTTTTGATCAACCGGGTGTTCCTGGGAGAGCCAACAAAGATAGGTGGTTGACTAGTATGGAAATAAAAGCCGCTCACTTACATATCTTGTTGAATTGTCCCGAAGTCGATACATTTAGAAGTCAATATGAGCAGATCCATGGGAGTAATAATTCTTTATCCAACTTTCCATCATGGTTCCATGAGCATGTAAGTTATTACATTTTGTTGACTGTACCAAAATATGTCAAAGTAAATCTTGTTTTTCTAAATACTATATTTTGTTTGACAAAATCAGGTAAAAAAATCCCAGTAATGGCATAACTTGTCTTCATCTATTGAGTTTAGCATTCGGTCCAAAAACTAGGGCCACGAGTGTTGGTATGTTTAAGGTCAACGGGTATAGATTTCATACTCATGAGCATGCATATGGAAAGAAGACAGATAATACAGGCATATGTGTTCAAGGTGATGGAGGGAATGATGCATCTGACTGGTACGGCACTCTTAAAGAGATTTTGATTGTTGAATATCCAAGTCTTGTTAGTTTAAGAGTCACCTTGTTTTACTATGAGTGGTATGACCCTACCAGGCCTCGGGAAATGCGTAGACACAAAGACTACAAAATAATTGAAGTATTACCCACTAGGAGATATGAGAGTTACGATCCATTCATCCTTGAGCAAAAAGTTAGACAATTGTATTACATGCCATATCCACAAGGCTGTAAGTATAATTGGAAGGTTGTGATTACATGTAAACCACAAAAAATAATGGAGGAGGCACAAAATGAATCTGAAACCGAGGTGTATCAAAATGATGAGCCTCCACACACTAGGATCATTTCAGAAACCGAGTTTCCACCATCATTACCATCTACGTCAGGAGATGTTGATATGATACAACTTCAAGTAGCTGACCTCTAAGTTCCTAATATAAATATTGAGGAGGACGATGACATCGAGATCTATGATGACGATGATGCTTACATTGATGATGATGATGGAAGTTCAGAATTCTCGGATTAAGGTTTTAGTTGTAAATTCTTAGTTTACAAATCTATTAATTTACTTTAATTGATATTATGTTATGGATAATAACTTGCTTATTTCTTGTATCGGTTATGTTATAGATAATAAATTGCTTATTTCAATGTGTACAAGATATGATTGGTAGAGACGGAGATCGCGGTCGTGGCTGTGGCTGTGGCCGAGGCTGAAAGGGGAGGCCTAGGCTTTCTACTGGTCACCCACTACAAAAAGAAAAAAGAGTTTAAAATGGCACTTATATTATGGCGATTTTAAAGAACCGCCATAATATTCGGAAATTATGGCATTTTATGATGTTGCCATAATTAATTTTGCTAAAATGGCACTTTTTGGTGAATTTGGGGGTTTTCAACCGCCATTATCCAAGTAATTATTAAAAATAAAAATCCCCAAAACCAAGGATTCCTAACATTTATCCAGTAAAAGTGAAACCCGAAAAAGTGAAGCTGCTCCAGCGATCTTTTCAACGACGCTCTCCAGTGACTGAAACCCGAAACGACGATTTGTGTGACGATCTTCTCCAGTGACTGTTCCGGTGACGATCTTCTCAGTGGCGTTCTTCGAAACGAAGGTATGACATCTTGCGTTCTCTGACGATCTCCTTCAACGACGATCTTCTCCGGTGACATCTCCTCCAGTGACGATATTCTCCGGCAACACCTCCTCCAGCGGCGATCTCCTTCTGTGACATCTCCTCCAATCGCGATCTTTTCTGACAACTCCTCCTCCAGCAACAATATCCTCTAGCTTCCTTCTTGCCATCCTCTGTGTCTTCTCTGCCAAAATTCTCAGTGCCTCCCTTTTGTTCTAGATCGACAAGTCAGTTTTTTATTCTTTTACATTTTAGAGTTCAAAAGTGTGATTCTATGCTTTTTGATACTGTGATGAGTCTCTTATTTAGTACGAATATAGTTAAATTGAACAAGAAGTACATTAGTTAGATTTTCTTTATTTAAAAAAAGAGTAAACTATACTTTTTGTCCTTGAAGTTTGGCAAAAGTTTCAAAAATACCCCTAAGTTTTATTTTGTTTCAATTTTGTCCCAGAAGTTTTCGATTTGCATCAAATATACCCTCGATGGCTAAATTTTCAAAAAATTTAAGACCAATCTAACAATAATGCATGAAAATTATGTTTGATTTACTTGTGTTGATGGGTTGTTATTATGAAATTATTGTTAAATTGGTCTTAAATTTTTTGAAAATTTAGCCATCAAGGATATATTTGATGCAAATCGAAAACTTCTGGGACAAAATTGAAACAAAATAAAACTTAGGGGTATTTTTGAAACTTTCGTCAAACTCCAGGGACAAAAAGTATACTTTACCCTTAAAAAAATAAATGTATTCTCGTTGCTGTGTGAATGAATGCTTATGTTGTGTTTGATAAATGTGATGTAAATTTTGATAATGATTGTTTGATGATGGAAACCAAGCACAGGAGAATAGCTTCATATATGTGAGTGCTATTTCTTCTTTTTCTAGCTTCAATTTGTAAATTATAGCTTAAATCTTTCAAATCGTTGCATGCTTAGTTATACTCTGCTTCTGCTTTTGCTCGATAGGTAGGAATTTTGTTTTTCTTCTATTTCAAGATTGATTCAGTATCATTTTAAAAATCAATTACGTATTTTAAATAATAATTCAAAAGATAAGGTAAAATCACATGAGTATTGAGTGTTTGATCCTAATATATGGAATTTGGCTTGCTTTTCTATGGTTGATTCTGATTTTGGGTGATTTTTCACTTTTTGGTTATAATTATTTATTATTATTATTATTACTAGAGGCTTGATTGCTACACTGCTAATCTACTCCCATTGAAACTGCAGTTTTAAATTTTTATAGATAGTTATAATTTGACAATAAATTTCATGTTTTGAAAGTTTGATAGATAGGAGTAGTTTTGTTGGAGATAAAAATTAGAGGAATAGTTACTATACTGAATGTATTTATGGACTTGAGAAAAGATTTAATACAATTAATAGAGACCAAAAGGTAGTTATTGAACCCAATTCTCTTTTTTATTTGTAATATATTTATATTTATATGGATATATAATAAAGATTATTATTAATATGCATATTTGAGGCTGATGGTGATGTGTCTTTGGCTTGATTCTCCCACCCTCTCTTTTGGCTTGATTCATTTTTAAAGTGAGGTTCAGTTTGATTTACATGTCTGTTTCTTTTTTAAGATGTTAAAGTTAGGAAGCAACTTGTGTTAGATGGTCCAGTTAGCTGTGGAAAGAACATTGCACTTGTAATGCTTGTGCATTGGGCTAGGGAAGAAGGTTGGCTGGTTTTCTATGTCCCTAGAGGCAAGGCCCATGGACTCATGGAGGATTTTTCTATAGGCACCCACTAAGTGGTATGTGGGATACTCCTATACAGGCTGCAAAGGTCCTCAAGGCAAGTATGCTAATTTCTTGCTTGTTAAATTGAACAATATCCCCGAGGTACTCTTCAATGGCAATTCCATTTGTTAATATGTTAAACAGAAGGGAAAAGAAGGAAACAACATGTGTATTTTATTGACTAGTATATTAACAAATCAACAATAGATAAATTTACAAATGGCTTCACTGTTGCTTAGGAACTGAGCAACTTTTTGCATTATCCAAATCACCCTATAGATTGCCATTTCTCAGGGATGTATTTGTATGCAGCAACTTTCTTTCTTTTACGAGTTATCGCCTTCTTTTTTCCAAAATACTTTGACAGCATTTAAGTTTACCTCTAACTTAATTATGCCATGGATTTAATCTATTGGTGAATGACAAAATTCTGTTCGTAGAAAAATTTTGAAAAGCTCATGAGCAATGCTGTTAATGCCTAGGCACTGCACTTAAATGGAGCTGTGTATGTAGTAATATTTGAAGTGCTTTTATGATTTCAGCATTTAATTTATAATTGAAGTTTGGTGTTTAAGTGTTGTTTTGTATGTATCAATTGCACCTTTATGACTCTGTTAAAATTTATATCAGTTGCTGCTCTAGAAAAAATTTAAGACTATTGAAATTAAAGCTTTATCAAATTGAATTTAAGACTATTGTAATTGAATTTGTTGCCATGTATAGTGGTGACCACGTAGTAAATATAATTGGTTCTGTTCTTCCACTAACATTTCCTCTTTTACATATAATTCAAGTGGTGCATTTATACTCTCTATTCTGTTAAGGTGATTTTAATCTCTATTCTGTTAGGTACCAGACAAATGACACAGCAAAATATAGAGATGAAAAATTAGAAATTTGTATAAAATATGAAAACAATTGAATAACTTTCTTTGAGAATTACAACTTCTCTCTTTCACAAGGAGACTATAATAACACTCTCTCTTGACAAAAGGAGAACACACTTCTCTCTATATATATAGAAGAAAACTACTCAAAGAAATATTATGTTATTCTCTTTGGATGATTTGATTGAAATGAATTAAAGAAAAGCTCAATTTATAGGTGAGTCTCTTCAATATGAACCATCCGTCAATTAGAGGTATATAATTTTTCTCTTTTTCAACCATTAAAATTCTAAGGTTATAAACTAAGATTGTTTATTACCTCTTATTTTATTTAGTTATTATTTATTTATATATTTTCTAAAATTAGCTTTACTAATTTTACAATCTCCCACTTAAAGCTAATTTTTGATAAATTTTCAAAATTTATATTGCTCATGTATTCCATAGGCCGTATGAGGATCTACACCATTCAAACTTTTCTGTGTTGATTGGTTTTGTCATGGCATCTGCTATGTTATCTTTAGTGTGAATCTTCTGCATATCAACACTTCCTTATTCTACTACTTCCCGAACAAAGTGATATTGTACTCCAATGTGTTTTGTTCTTGAATGAAAGGCAGGATTTCTTGTAATGTGCAAGGCACTCTGACTGTCACAATACACAGAAATCTTCTGTTGTTTGTGCCCGAGTTCTTTTATCAACCTTTGGATCCAAATAGCTTCCTTGCATGCTTGTGTAGTTGCCATATATTCAGCTTCTGTAGTAGATAAAGCTACAATAGTCTGTAATTTAGATAGCCAGCTCACAGCTCCTCCTGCAAGTGTAAATACATATCCTGTAGTAGATTTTCGTTTATCAAGATCACCTGCAAAATCTGAGTCAACATATCCATTGACAATGAATTCCGATCCTCCAAAACGTAATGCAACATTCGAGGTCCCTTTGATGTATCTCAAGATCCTCTTAACAACATTCCAATGCTCTTTACCCGGATCTGCCATGAATCGACTTACCATCGCAACTGTTTGAGCGATATCTGGTCTTGTACAGATCATGGCATACATAAGGCTTCCCACTGCTGATGCATACGGTACTCGAGACATTTCCATCCTCTCTGCTTCACTACTAGGGCACATACTTGAGGATAATTTAAAATTAATAGGAAGTAGGGTTGAAATTGGCTTGCATTCTTGCATGTTGAAGCGTTGCAAGATCTTCTTCAAATAATTCTTTTGCGATAGCCAAATCTTCCTATCCTTTTTGTCTCGGTGAATTTGCATCCCTAAAATCTTGTTTGCTGGTCCCAAGTCTTTCATATCAAACTCCCTAGCCAACTGTGCCTTCAATTCTTGAATTTGATCTTTGTTGGGACCTACCACCAATATGTCATCCACATACAACAGCAGAATGATGAAATCATTATCACCAGACCTCTTGTAATAAGTACAATGATCTGAACTAAGTCTGTTGTATCCAAGGCTAATAATGAAAGAATCAAATCTCTTGTACCAACACCTTGGCGCCTGCTTTAGACCGTACAGAGATTTAGTTAACCTGCAAACCAAGTTTTCTTTTCCTTTTTCTTCAAAACCTTCTGGTTGGAGCATATATATCTCTTCTTCAAGTTCTCCATGAAGAAAAGCAGTCTTTACATCTAATTGCTCTAGATGTAAATCAAATGCAGCACACATAGCCAAAACTACTCTAATAGTAGTTAGTCTCACCACTGGAGAAAATATTTCATTGAAGTCAATACCTTCTTTCTGAGCATATCCCTTGACAACCAATCTTGCACGATATCGTTCCACCTAATCATTACTATCTCGTTTGATCTTGTAAACCCATTTGTTACCAATGGCTTTCCGACCTGCTGGAAGTTCAACAAGTTTCCAGGTATGGTTTCTATGTAATGCCTCAATTTCTTCTTGCATTGCTGTCATCCACATAGAAGCGTCTGGAATGCGCATAGCCTCCATAAAAGTTGTTGGCTCTCCATCTTCTGTCAAAAGACAATATGCATCATGGTTTGTTAAAACATAATTTGAGTGCCATGATGGGGTTCTTCTTTGTCGAGTGGATCGACGAACTTCTATGTCATTGGCCTCTGCTTCTTGTTCTTCGTGCTGTGGTTCTACTTCAGAAAGATCATCTTCTCTGCATTTTTCATCTATTTGATCAGTGGTTATCTCTTTAATAGTGCTGTCATTTTCTTGTTCTTTTTGCAATTCATCTTCTGCAAATATCACATCTCTACTGACAACTACCTTGCGGGCAGTGGGATCCCACAGGCGATACCCCTTAACACCGTCAGCATAACCCAAGAATATACATTTTCTAGACTTTGGGTCTAGCTTTGTTCTTTCTTGGGAATTGTACATCACGTACACAGGACAACCAAATATATGTAAAGAAGAATAATTAGGTGGCTTACCTTGCCACATCTCCATTGGTGTCTTTAACCCAATTGCAGTTGATGGTGACCGATTTATCACATAACAGGCGGTTTTAACAGCTTCTGCCCAAAAAGACTTGGCTAAACCTGCATTTTGCAACATAGCTCGTGCTCTTTCTAGGAGAGTCCTATTCATGCGCTCTGCTACACCATTTTGCTGAGGCGTATATGCAACTGTGAATTGCCGTTGAATACCTGCTTGCTTGCAAAATGTTAGGAAATCACCATCGACATATTCTCCTCCATTATCTGTCCTTAAACACTTGATCTTCTTTCCAGATTCAAGTTCTAACTTTGCTTTGAACTCTTTGAACATCGCAAACACGTCTGACTTCTTCTTGATCGGGTACACCCATAGCCTCCTAGAGCAATCATCAATAAATGATACAAGATATTTTGCTCCTCCTAGGGACATCTCCGGTGATTCCCACACATCAGAATGAATCAACTCCAATATGTGCTTGCTCCGAGCAGTTGATCTACCAAACGTCAATCTATGTTGTTTGCTTGTAACGCAGTGCTTACAAAATGGTAAGTTTACTGATTTGAGCCCGGGAATGAGATTACGATCTACAAGAATCTTCAAGCCTCGTTCTGACATGTGGCCCAGTTTGCAATGCCATATCATTGTCATTTTTTCTTGGCTTGATGAAGCAACGGATGCCTCTGCCTCTTGCAAAGTATCTCCCACAAGCATGTATAGATTTGCTGCAATCTTTTCTGCTTTTATTACCACAAGAGCTCCTTTAACAACTTTCAAGATCACACCTTCAATATAGGTCTTGCATCCAAGTTCATCCAATTGCCCAATCGACAACAAATTCTTCTTGAAGCCTTTCACATGTCTTACCCCTTGAAGTGAACGAATAGAACCGTCAAACATTTTTATTTTGACAGTACCTATTCCAACAATTTCTAAGGCATGATCGTTTCCCATAAACACCGATCCTTCCGAGACAGGTTCATATGTACAAAACCAATCACGATGAGGAGTCATGTGTCATGTTGCTCCTGAATCAACAATCCAAACATCAGTGAGCTGCTTGCTGCCTTTAGAACCAATTGTTGCTTCGCCATACAGGATTTCTCCATCATCAGAGGTACTTGCAATACATCCTTGAGAACTTGATCCTTCTGGAACCTTCTCTATACTCTTCTTATTCCAACAATCTTTCTTGAAGTGTCCTCTCTTACCACAATTGTAGCATTTGACCTGCTTCTTACTTTGTGACTTTGGTCTACTTTGACTCCCACTGAAATCACGCTCTATTGATCTCCCTCTTGTCATCAACAAAGCCTCTGCTTGTTTTGAGCTTTCTAATCTATCTTCCTTATTCTTGCGCCTAGATTCTTCTTTAAGAACCGCAGCAGCCATGTCATCAAAAGAAAGATAATCAGTCAAAACATTATTAGTTAAGTTAATGATAATCTGATCATATGAATCTGGTAAACTTTGAAGTAAGAGCTCTGCACGTTTGTTTTCCGCTATGGTATATTCCAACGATGAGAGTTGGGAAAATAGCGTATTTAGATTGTTGATGTGATCCGTTGCCGATGTGGATTCACTCATTCGAAGAGTATAAAGTCTTCTCTTCAAGAATATCTTGTTGTGAAGTGACTTGACTTCATATAATTTGGTGAGAGCATCCCAAATTTTCTTTGCTATCTTTTTCTCTGCTACACTTGATAAAACTGAATCAGCTAGTGCCAAGTGTAAGTATGCAACAGCATTGTTGTCCATCTCCTTCCATTTTTCATCTGTAATTCCAGTGGGTCTACCTTCAATTGCTGTCACGCAATTGTCTTTTCTCATAATGGCTTTTATCTTCAATTTCCATATGGAAAAATTACTCCCACTGAATTTCGGAATTTCATACTTTGCTGCCATTTTTTTTTTAGACGGTAACTCGCAGCGGAAAAAAAATATATTAATCAGCAACCTTTGGTTCTGATACCACTGTTAGGTACCAGACAAATGACACAGCAAAATATAGAGATAAAAAATTAGAAATTTGTATAAAATATGAAAACAATTGAATAACTTTCTTTGAGAATTACAACTTCTCTCTTTCACAAGGAGACTACAATAACACTCTCTCTTGACAAAAGGAGAACACACTTCTCTCTATATATATAGAAGAAAACTACTCAAAGAAATATTATGTTATTCTCTTTGGATGACTTGATTGAAATGAATTAAAGAAAGCTCAATTTATAGGTGAGTCTCTTCAATATGAACCATCCGTCAATTAGAAGTATATAATTTTTCTCTTTTTCAACCATTAAAATTCTAAGGTTATAAACTAAAATTATTTATTACCTCTCATTTTATTTAGTTATTATTTATTTATATATTTTCTAAAATTAGCTTTACTAATTTTACATATTCTAATTGATTAGTTCATAGAGGAGGAAACCACAGCTGCATGTATTAACACAAACTGAATAAGCTAATAAGCTTTTTCCATATTTTTTGCAGTATCAACACAAACTAATCTAATAAGCTCTCTTCTTGCAACTGAGGTATGTCAAGTCTGTTTGCATTGACTATATGAAATCTATTCCTTTTGTTAATTTCATTTGCATCAATACGGAGAATATGCATAAAGTGAAAGATGCTTAAATTGACTTTTTGTAAATAAAAGGTTTATTTCTTATTTTAACCCTTCAAATAACTAATTTGATAATCGTTAGCAGGGCCAAACATGTAACTTCATTATTGATCTATCTAATCCATTATGTTTACCATTTTATATACATGAGAGATGAATATTAGTAATAATAATAACAATCTCCCATGATCAAAACTGTCAAAAGAATTTTACTATATCAATAATAAGACGTTAAGGACCACCCTTTGTGTGTGTGTGTTTAATTGATGCTAGATACACAAATAAATATATAATAATAAAAAAACAAATCCCTTTAATTCATATATCTAGTTATGAGTTATGACTATTGAAATGGATCAACCGAACAAGAATCTTCATCTACTTTTGCTTGAGATAAAGCCTGTAACTTACATTAATTCTCTGATCTTTTGCTTGAGATAAAGCCTGTAAGTCATATATAGATAATTGTTACTTCCAATGCTAATAGTAGAATTAGAGACGCACTTTTCAAAATAATAATAATAATAATAATAATAATAATAAAGATGGGAAATTTAATTATTTCTGACCTCAGATTTATTTATGATACCAAGAGTAGGAAGACCATAAATCCATAATGGACTATATATTCAGCATCCACAACACTTAACATTTTATGTTCTATCACCCTATCATCTTCTACGCACAATTCGACGAATGCTCCTCTATATTATTAATGGTTGCAATAGAATTTCTCAATTTTAGTGTCAATCACACTACTTGTCCTTGAGTATAACTATATTGCATTTAAGAACATTTTGTCTGATGTTGGCACATAGCAACTTAATTACTCTCTAACACTGGTTCTGTCGAAATTGTATCTAGCAAGCCACCTACATGGAAAAAAGTTTGACTCTGGTCTATTAGTTTCATTGACTTTGGAATTGATTAAATTCTGTAGAACTAAAAAGTTTAGTGTGTATCTGATAGAGGAATTCTAATTACAGTAAAACAGGATTCTTAATAATGTTTGTAGAAATGTTTAATTAATGTTTTGTATTAATTGCTAAATGCTTAATTAATTAGGATATGTTTGTATGTCCCTTTAATTTGTTATTTTTCTACGCTTCTTGTTGGAAGTTTCTAAATTTAATTTCTCTTCTGTTAGAGAAAATAGAAAGCCATGTACGTAACTAAGAAAAATTTATCATTTATTATTAGAAGTTTACTGTGTTACTTCATACATATATATACACACTTTGATCTTTTTCGGTTTGTGGCTGTGAGAAATCCTCAATAAGAAAAATCTCAATAGCATTAGTGATAAGTGGAAGGGTTTAGAACTTTATAGGAAGAAATAAAATTCTATACTAAAATATATATTAATATATGCTTTTTTCTTGTATTTTTTGTGCTCATAATAATTATATTTTTGTTGTAGGGATTGAACTAAGAGAGTGAGATTCTACCACTAAAAGAATTATGAAATAGGTCTTCTAGAGCGAACAATAAGGAAGCATATTTTTGTATGATAAAGATTTTATGTATTAAGGATTATATGTTAAGACGAATTATTGAAAAATGTTACTTTGAATCATGTATGAATTAAAAATCATCTTATGATGATTGATTTATGGCTATGCCTTTTGATTATTACGATATTTTAAAGTTTGAGTTTCGAAAATATCACTTCAAATAGGTGGTTTCAATCTTATTTTAAAAAGCATAAAATTGTCATCATAATTAGATATAAACGGCAGTTAGAAACCCCCATTTTAAACGAAAATGATGGCATTATACTCTAGTAAAAACGGCGGTTAGAAACTATCATCAATGCCATTATACCTTGGTAAAAACGGCAGTTAAAAACTGCCATTTTAAACAAAAATGATGCCATTATACCCTGATAAAAATGGCCATTTTAAACAGAAAAGATGTCATTTTAAATAGAAATGATGTCACTATATCCTGGTAAAAAACCGCCGTTTTTAAACAATTTAAAAACCGCCGTTTTACATGGAAATAATGGCGGTCAGAAACCGCTATTTTAACCGTAAAAAAACCGCCTATTATCCATAGGTAATTGTGGCAGTTTTCTAAAAACCTCCGTAATAACCAGAATGGCCCCAGAATACCGACGTTTCTGGGAGTGTTGTTTTTGGTAAAAATGGCGGTTGAAACTGCCGTAATTTCCAAAAAAATCCGCCATTTTAACCCTTTTTTTGTAGTGCCTCCCTTGACTTGCATGTGGATCCATACACCCTCGTTGGGTCATCATCAGGCATGACTTCTCCAACCAATGGGAGACCGTCACCTATTGCTACTACTACCCCCTCTCGTCAGGAGCCTCAGATACACATGATGCTTACTCCGAGTGTGCCAAGATCATGCACTCAACAAGCCAATAAACTTTCCAACACTGTCTCACATGTTGTGCAGAGTGATCCAGCTATTGCAGCTCCCAATCGAGCAGAATCTTGTGGGAAAAGACAAACCACATCTAATGGTATCCAACATACTTAGGGTCAAGGAACATCCACTGCCACTAGTCACTCCAGCACAAGTGCTTCCAAACTTAGATATGATGGTGTCAAATAGTTTGTTATTTGCTTTAAATTTTATGAATCGCATGTCTCATTTTTACTAAGTAATATGTCTTTATCATTTTTTGGTTTTTGATGTAGTTGGCACCCACCTAAGTCTGGCTTAAAGCGTACTTTTCAGGTTTTAAGGAAAACTACAACAAGCCTTGACTGAGTTTTGATGAGGCAGATGATGATACTCAAAAATTATGGTGGACATAGTAGAGAGTAAATTTTATCTACCTTATTTTACGTATTTTACAATGTTATATATCATAGTATGTTATATAATAACAAGATGTTATTTCTTTTTTAAAATAAAAATGCTTTGATATTAATGACACGGAAGATGATGATATCTATCAAACTTGGAGGTATAGGGCTACCAAGCGCTTGTGAGGTATGCTCCATGTCATTCGCAAAAAAGGTTGGGACACTAATGCCTATAGACAATTACATGCGAAAAATACAGCTGCCAGAAAATCAATTCGAGATACCTTCCTTCATACTATAGGAGGCACCACCTTTCCAAAAGCGAGGTTATGCTTGGTAAGTTGCTTATAGAACCTTCTTTTTTACTTTATGTGTTATAAATTTTCCTATTGCTGCATCTAAGTATATACCAGAGAACCCTTCTTCCCTTGATTCATTCAATGCTTTATAAGCCTACAGCAAATAACATTAGACCCTTACTAGAAGCAGTGATACTCCATAATCCATATATATGTTACATTAAATTAATCTGCTTGAGTAACATTTTACAGTAACTTTGTAATTATTTTCTTTTTACTTCAAATCAATTTATACAATGAATAAATGATCAAATAATATGATGGGATTGTCCTACTTACTGGGGAATAGTTAGTAATGCTTTTGATCCCTCTAGTTCCTCCTAGAGTGTTTGCGGTGCGGTTTGGATCGGTTTTGAGTCAAAAATTCATCCGATCCAAACACTATGTTTACTTGCGGTGCGGTTTGGATTGGATGATTTTTTTTTAAAAAATCCGATCCAATTTCGAGCGGTTTGGATTGGATTGGATTTGCGGTTTTGTAAATTAAAAAAATTAAATATATATAACAAGTCTCAACATCAAATTTCAAATAATCAACAATGACATAACAAGTCTTAACAATATCTTAAAAAACCAACGATAACATAAATAGAAATAAAATTATAGGTTAGTTAAAATAAATAAATAAATCACATTTTGAACATAAAATATCTATTAAATAATAATAATACATGAAAAATACAAAAATGTATAACAAATTGAATATGTTATAAGTATAATTGTAAACATAATAATAAAATAATAATATTATAACACATTGTGCGGTTTGGATTGGATTGGATCGGTTGTGAAAAGTAGATCCGAAATCCGATCCGATCCAGTGGTTTGCAAAAAATAAGATCCAATCAAATCCGAATTAGTGCGGTTTTAATCGGTTTTCGGTTTGGATTGGATTGGATGAGCGGTTTAATTTGGATCGGTTTGGATTTGAACACTCCTAATTCCTCCAGGGCCAGAAATTGCTCTATAGAGCTCATCTTTAATTATAATGTGTTTGTTTATAGGATCTATTATAGGAATACTTAATTTTTTGTACTTAATGTACCTATCAATTCTTAGTGCTTTGGCTACTACTTTACTATCTTTTCATAAATAACACTTAACCTTTGAAATTCTTATATAGCTAAGATATTTGGAGTTAAATATGCTTTACATTACATATGGTTAAATATTTACTATATCACTTTGATTGGGAGCTTCCTAATGGAGTGAAATGTGAGGACTTGAACATGACTGAGTAATTTGGAGTGACCGTTAGAAGAAAAATGACCTGCAATTGATTCCTATTGCTTCTAGTTATTTGCATGAAGAACATAAATAACACACCAAAAGCTATAACTTTTGATAATGGTCACTATCTTTTGAAATGAAGCATTGTCCATCTTTGTTGATTCCAGTAGAGTTGAATGCAAAATCCGTGATGAATAAAATATAAGAGATTTTGCTGTGAATGTTAATTAAATAATTTTGTATGTGCATCAATATTACAAACTGATTAATGAAATGTGCTTAATTCTGTGCCATGTTTAAAAGAAAAGCAGGATAAGCTTGTGGTTGAAAAACATGCAAAACTTTGAATGCATTTCTGCTTTATAGACTACACAGCACGATGCAAAACAGGCAGCTAAGAAGGACAAATAGCTTGTTAGTATAGTTGAGTGCGATAGGTTCTGTGCATTTGAGAATAAATCTTGGTACTCAAAGTATGAAAATTGTTGTTTGCATGTTGAACTTTAATTTTATCAAATTTTTTGCTAGATGAGTTGAATTGTAATTCGACTATGGTTAATTAGCCATAAAATTTGGGTGTAATTTTATGTACCTAGCCGAGTTTGAGAGATTTTCAGAGGATTCTTTTAGCTTTAAGTGAAACCAGACCTGTAGCGAATAGTACATGAAACATAAGTAGATTGCATTTCAAATGATTAAAAAAGTACTATCACAACAAAATAGGAATCAAGGTTGCAAGACAAAATGCAAGAAACAGAAGACAAAAGTAAGCAATGCGAACCATATAAGCAACATTGCATCAAGCAGGGTAACAAAACTGCCATCTCAACTGCACCTCCAATTCATCCAACGAAAAGCATGCTGTTAGCAACCAAACTTTCTTCTCTTTTTATCTCTCAAGTGAATAAACTTTTTCCTAGCAATCAACTCTTTAAGATTGGTTCTTTCTTGAAGAATTTAATTATATGATCAGATTGGTTATTTCTTGAAGAATTTAATTCTGTGTAGTTCATTGAACATATTATTTTGTAAATTGTTATTTTTATTAACAGTTTGGTTGCTTTCTATATGAAGAATGACTTTTGTACGAAAATCTCTGTGCATCAGATTTATGACATAATCTGAAAAAGTAGATATCAATATTAAGGTTTGATGAAACTTGATTAGAGAGATTTTTTTGATACATGGCTTTAAGTATATACATCATCAATTTCTTAGTTCAATACATCATCAATTGTACACTTATATTTGTTGATAATTTGGTTACATTACGTAGAATCATTTGCTTGGAAGACCATCACGTATGGATGAGTTTTTTTAGCACACTCATACTCGCAAAGAGGATAGGACTCAATGGGTTGATGAACACTCCGGAAAGACAAATGTAACTTACCTTTATTCATTGTAACTATTTTTTTTAATTGGAATGTGTGAAAAGAAATAACTTAATACCTTCCTTCATTGTAATGTTGGACTTATTTTTTTTCACATATCCTCTTAGCTTTTGCATTATTGATACTTGTAGTAGTTTATCAATCATTTCTCCTCATTGTAGGATATATTTCAAGAGAGTATATTCCAGGCTGAGCAAGAGCGACAGGCTGCTATAGAGGCTGGTGTAACTGATCTACCGCCTGTCTCTGAGGAAAGCATATGGATTGAGACAGTGGGTGGAAAGTGAAGAGGTAGGGTATATAGCATGGGTCAGATAAGGAACTCTTCCATGGTGCGACCTCGAGTTGATAGGCCAACCATGACCACCAGCAATAATGTTTTGGATCTTAGAGAATGAATCGCAATACTCAATAGGAAAGTTGAACAACATGCCGCTAATTATAGAGAGCTTGAAGACCGCTACCAAAGGGAGAAAAGCGAGTGGCAACAGACTGTTGAATCCTTGCGTGAGGATCTTAACACCAGTAACTCACAGATGGATCTGTTTAGTCATCAATTGAGCATCTTGACTGAGTATGTGAGGGCCATGGGTCCTAGTAGTTCTCGATCACGTGTTTCCCCACCTCCTCCTTTTACTTTTCCAAACTCTCAGAAAAGCACACCCCTAGGTAGAAAACTTCCACTTATTCTGCAGTGATCAACACAACCACAGAGTTTTCAAAGGGAGAATAATTCTAACAATCTTGATGACTCAGATGATTATTTAGATGAGTATGAGTAGGTTATTTACTTTACTTTGAATATTTTGTATTATTAGTGGATAACAATTTAAACGAATATAAGTCTAAGTTTAGTTATTTATCTTATCTTGAGTCCTTATGTTAAAGGATTATTTATTATTTTGATAAGTTTGTAAACTCATTATCTAATATTTAGTATAAATTTTATTTTTATATTTAAAAGTTTATTTGTCTTGTTATCTAATATTCTGTATAAATTTCATTTCTATATTTAAAAGTTTATTTGCATTAATTGTTTACTATTTTTCAAATAGAAAAAATAATTAAAAAAATATAGATATTAAAATCGACAGTAACGTTGTCGCTTTTTAAATTTAAAATAGACAAAAAAAAACTAAAATATAGACAAAGAATTTGTCGGTATCTAAATAATTAAATCGACGACCATTGTGTCGATTTTATTAAGCAAGTAAAATTCTCAAACTCATATTATAGACGGAAATATTGCCGATTTTATTGAATCAATTATCGACAGAAATATCGTCGATTTTATATAATTATATCGACGGCAACGTCGTCGATTTTAGTAAGAAGATAAAATTCTCAAACTCATATTATAAACGAAAATACTGTTGATTTTATTAAATTATTATCAACGGCTAGGCAAGCCGTCGATTTTATTAGAATTTTAAAAAATCGACAAGCCTAATAACGACCACTTTGGCCGTTCATTTTGCCGTCGATTTTAACGATGTTTCTTGTAGTGTTATAGTAGTGTATATAATTATATATTACATATATTTAATATTAAAAGTATAAATTAATTGCATATAGGATATGGGTATTAATAATTAATCAAGCCAACTCACGAGCTAATGAGTTGAGCTTATTCAAACTCAAACTCAACTCATTTAATTTATAAGTTCAATTTCAAGCTCAAATTCGACACATCAGCTCATGAGTTCAGCTTATCAAGTTATGAACGAGTCAAATTCAGACTGGCTCATGAGTTGGCTTAACTCATTTCGAGCCCTAGTTTTCTCAAGGATTTGAAGAAAGAGGAATAAAACCATTGTGATCAACTTGCTGGTTCTTTAACATGATTGTCATGCTTTTCTTCAATATTTATCATGATACGAAGGAATGGGGAAAATTAAACGCGGTAAAGCATCTAATACGTGTGTGTTTGGATTGCAGTTTGCAAACGGGAGTTTGCATAAAATTGATTTTGTAAAATTGATTTTGATGAAAAGTAAGTTTGGGTTAACGTGATTTATGTTTGGCAATCTTTATATCAAAATTGATTATAGTAAAACAAATATTGTTTGGATTATACTACTCAAAATCACCTTTAGATAAAAAATTACTAAAAAAGACATCAATTTAAATAATTTTTTTATATGTATGCAAAATCAGAATACTAACAAAAATAATATAAAAAATATTTATCATATAAATAAAATAAATACAATAAAAAAAATAAAAGAGAGTACTATAAATTTTATAATATCAAACAAAAAGAAAATATTCTATAATTTTTCTAGTACTATTAGTACTCTTTAATTTAGTATTATTTTGGACTATAAATTTTTATTATTTATGGCTTTATTGTTACTTATAATTAATTTTTTATTTATTTTGTCCTTTTTTATATGATCATAGATAATTTATATTATACAAAATTTTAATAATAAACGTAGTATATAATAATTATAATTACAAATTTTATAAAGTCATAATAAAAAATAAAAAAATTAATACAAAACAAAAATAGAGTACATCAAAAAATAGAAAAAAATCATACAGATAAGAAATAATAAAAATTCCATAAAATCAACAACATATATCATATGAACAAAAAAATACAATAAAAAGTAAATAAAATTCGTATGAATAAAATCAAATAAAAAATAAAAAATTTCATACACAACATAAATATAATGCAGGAAATGATAGAAAAAAAAGAATTCATATGAAAAAAATAATAAAAATATCTTTAAAAAAAGGTCAATAACATTTGTCATATGAATAAAAGAAATACAATAAAATAAATAAATAATTATATGAACAAAGCCAAACAAAAATTAAAAAAAGATTTAATAAAAAATATATCTATAAAAAATAATATAGTAAATAATAAAAAAACTTATAAAAACATAACATAAGAAATCAGAACACTACACAAATAATATAAAAATATTTATCATATAAATAAAAAAATATAAGTAAAAAATACAATAAAAACATAAAAATTTAAATATGAAAATGAGTATTAAAAATAATAAAAAAATTAAAATATTTAATTTGCTAGTGATTAAAATAAATTTGAACTATTTTAATGAAAAAAAAATTGTAACTAAGAACTATGAAGAAGTAGGAAAAACTATAAAGAATTATTGTGAAGGTAATAGTTAGTGGTATCCTTTTTATAGAAGAAAATGAAGGGTATGATTGGTAAAAAAGAAATAAAATTTTCACCTAATTTTTCAAAGACAATAAGCAACCATGAACGTGAAACGCAGAAGCTACAAATTTTAGCTTCTCCTGAACGTGCGTTCAGAAGCAGAATCAATTCTGCGTTCAGGAAAATAAAAATGGCCAAACATAAAAGTGAAGCTTTCAAGAAGTTCAAACGTGTATCTCTCGTTTATTTTCTTCCTAGGATGAGGAACAATAACGTAGCGGTTATTTAAGAGCAGTGTTAGAAGACATTGCATAATTTTTTAATTACGGATCAAATTTCAACTTTTATTTATTTATTTATTTTTATCGCGATGGCCACAACATTGATTCCTACCATTCAAATATCCTCCTCAAATCGGAAGTGGAGACGATGACTAAAGATCATAGTATCATACTTTTCCTTCTTCCATGAGTCCAAAATACTCCAAATATAGAATAAAGCATCTAATGCAGTAGCATTTTAATATTTCCAAACGATGTGAAGACTAAACTCACTGAAGACTGATCCCAACTCCCAAGGTCTTAATTTTCCATGCACGGGTACAAAGGTAATGATGCTCTCTTTTTTCAAAAGGCACCACTTAAATAAAGATTCCAAAAACAACTTTATGGTAAAGATGTCTACGTGGCAAAATCTAAATCATACATTTTAAAGCCATACTTTTCACAAAGAAAAGCGTCACTTAATGAAAAAAAGTAAATTAGAAAATTTAAGAGAAGAAATAATTAAATTATCAAAATTAATAGATCAAAAATTAATAATTTTAACTAATGTTAACTGTAATGACACCGAATTCTTAAAATCAATACAAAATAATTTTTCTCAAAATCTTTATTTTACTATAAGTTTTATTGAAGGGTTTCAAAAACCTGAAAAACTTATTTTTCACACGAAATTTCTAAAAAATGTTACCATGGAAATGACTCCCCACATCTTTATCATACTTTTAACCCACAATTGAATTCTATAGTAGATATGCTTGAAGAAATATTAGTATCCATAAATTTTCAAAAAAATAAGGAAAAAGAGAATCCCAAAGAAGAAAAACTTCAAAATATAATCAACATAACAGAATTAAAAGTAAATCCACCATTGAAATTATGAATATTGAAGAAAAATTAGAAGAAGTTACAATGCTTTTTAAACAATTAAAAATGGCTCAAGAAAATAATATTGTGGAACAGAGATTTCAAATAGAAGAAGAATTAGTAAATTCTGAAAATATAGAAAATGAAGAACGCATCCTAGATTATTCAAGTGACGAAAGAACCAGCAATTCCAATACAAGTAAAAAATGAAGCTGGAACATCTAAGGATAATCAATCTCAATTTAAATGGGAAACAAGTTTTGATAATTATGCTTTTAAAAAAGGATTTATAAATAAAGATTCAAAATACACAAAAATACCATTAAAATACGTTCCTAAAATTCAGGAAATGGAAGGAGAAAGAATGCTCGATTTAGACTGTAAAAAGAATGAAAAAGAAATTTTCGAGAACTGGTTGAATTCCTTCTTATTAGAAGCCTTTACTAATCCAAAACTTAGTGAATTGTATGGAAGAGATATTTGGAATTACATAGGGTTTCATACTAAAGGAACTGTAAGGGATTATATGACATCAATAGAAAACCAAATAATAGAAGAATTAGCAACAAAAATAACAGCTTATGATAAGATATTACATATAATGATGATTCTATATAAAGAATTTTTTGGAAAAAATATTATAGATCATAGACAAGAAGTCTATAATAAAGAATATCAAAAAGCAAAAAACCATTTAGCTAATATTCAGATATATGATTTATGTAATGTGGAGTCTTATATATGTGAATATAGAATACATTATTATAAATTAAAAGAAGAAGATAAAGACCATTATCTTAGTATGTATATAACAAAACTTCCATATCCTGCTAATGAATTTATAATGGGAAGATTTATAAGAGAAATAAATAGAGGGACAATTGAAAATAATTTTGGTGGAGCAACCTCTGCAATAAGAGAGGAAATAAAAGAACGTTGCATGCAAGAAGCGACTCAAAAAAGATTTACAAATATAATTAGAATTTACTGTCAAGATAATGAAGAGATACCCCAAAAATATGGTCTTAATAAAAATTTTCAAAAAAAAAAGAAAATATCAATTTAAAAAAAGAAAATACTATCCAAACTGGAGAAAAAAGAGGTATTTTAGAAAAAGAAATAATAATAAAAACAAAAGACAAAAAAATGACTATTGCCCAAATAAAAAAGAAAATTGTAAGTGTTGGTATTGCCAAGAAGAAGGACACTATGCAAATGAATGTCCAAAAAAGAAGGATAAAAAGGATCTTACCAAACAAATAGAAATTGCTAAGTCTTGTTTCATGAAACCATTAGAAGAATCTGATGATAACTTAGACTATATTTTTTAATATGTCTCAAAAACAGACTCAGAGACTGAGTAATAATGCTACATTTATTACTATAAAAATAACAGAAAAGTTTATAAATGCTTTTATAGATACTGGAGCAACACAATGCTTTGCTAGTACAAATATAAAACTTGATTGGAAAAAAATAAAGAAACCATTAAGAGTTAGAATAGCTGACAAATCAATACATAAAATTGACCAAAAAGTAGAGATGGCTGAAATATTTATTCAAAATTATAGGTTCATTGTTCCATCCATATATATGCTAGATTCTGGAATGAATTTTATCATAGGAAATAATTTTTTAAAGTTATATCATCCATTCATTCAAGATATAACATATATAGTTTTAAAAGCTTCACACGATTCTTCAATAAATCAAAAATCAAAACGTATAAAAAAACTAACTACTACTATAGATAAAATCTTAAAATTTAAAATATTTTCTATATTAGAAACATGTTATTTAAATTTATACTTTCAGATAAATATTCCAAAAAATAATCTTGAAATAAAGATAGAAGAACTTTTGGATAAAATTTGTGCTGAAAATCCTTTAGATATTAAAAATACAGATAAAGAATTAGTAAGCATTAAATTAAAAGATCCTACAAAAGAGATAAATATTCCAAATAAAATTTCTTATTCCGCAAGAGATAGAGAAGTGTTCTCATTAGAATGTAAAGATCTTTTGGAAAAAGAAATTATAAGATTAAGTAAAAGTCCTCATGCGGCTCCAGCCTTTTATGTCGAAAACAATAATGAAATTAAAAGGAAAAAACGAAGAATGGTAATTAATTATAAGAAGATGAATGAAGCAACTATTGGTGATGCTCATAAACTTCCAAGAAAAGATTCTATTTTAGAAAAAATCAAAGGAGCAACTTGGTTTTCATCTCTTGATGCAAAATCTAGATATTGGCAACTTCGTTTAGACGAAGAAACAAAGAAATTAACTGCTTTTACTTGCCCAACAAAAGAGTCAACAAGTGTGTTGCTCTATGAATGGAATGTATTACCATTCAGATTAAAACAAGCCCCAGGTATTTATCAAAGATTTATGGAAGAAAATCTAAAAGAGTTAAATGAATTTGTTTTAGTTTACATTGATGATATACTAATTTTTACAAAACGGGATAAAGAAGATCATCTTCAAAAATTATTAATAGTTTTAGAAAGATGTAAAGAAAAAGGATTAGTTCTTAGCAAAAAGAAAGCAAGAATAGCAAAACAAGAAATAGAGTTTCTTGGATTAATTCTATCTACTCAAGGAAAGCTAAAACTTCAACCAAATGTTTTAGAAAAGGTAAATTTATTTCCCAATAAAATAGAAGATAGAAAACAATTACAAAGATTTTTAGGATGTATAAATTATATTTCTGATCAAGGATTTTTAAAGAATATAACAGAATACACTAAAAGCTTATTTCCAAAAATAAGTACTAAAAAAGAATGGAAATGGGAAGAAAAAGATAGTATGCAAATTCAAAGAGTTAAAGAATTATATGAAAAACTTCCAGAACTTTATATTCCAGAAGAAAACGACTACTTAATAGTGGAAACAGATGCTTCAGACATAACCTGGTCGAGATGTCTAAAAGCTAAGAAAGCTATAAAAGGTTTGGAACAAGAAAAAGAATCACTAGATTCTAAATATTCCCCAAAGGAATTACTTTGCAGGTATATTTCAGGGACTTTTACTCCAACAGAACAGAGATATACTACTCATGAAAAGGAAACTCTGGCAGCAATTAAATCTCTTAAGAAATGGAAAATTGATTTACTACCCAGAGAATTTACATTAAGGACAAATTCAAGTTACTTAACAGGTTTCATACGATATAATTTAAAAGTTGATTATAATCATGAACGATTGGTAAGATGGCAATTATTTTTGTTACAATATCCAATAAAGATTGAATATATTAAGGGTGACAAAAATGTTATTGCAGATACATTAACAAGAGAATAGAGTTCGTCTACAACGCATTAGATCAAGAAATTCAAAAATATGAGCAAGAACTCGAAAAATGCAAGCATTGTCAGCAAATAAGGACACAAATCCAATCCCTCAAGAAGGCCATTGAAGCAATGAAATCAACACAACAAGCAAAGCCATCAGAGTTCAGCCAGCTAAGCATGGTGGACAAATCAGGTGAAGAAAAAATTTCAGAAAATAAAACAATTGCTGAAATTATTAAAAAATCTACCCAAGATAAAAAATATTATGTAATTTATAATGGCCCCATGAAAGGAGTATATGATGCCTGGGAAAAAGCAGCACCATTCACACATCAATCAAGGATAATTCATAAAGGAGGATTTTTAACACTGGAAGAGGCAAAAGAATCCTTCAGGGAATATGAAGCTCTTCATCCAGAGCAAACTCTAAAAAGAGCAGATAAAGCTCCAATTCAAACCCAGAGAACAGGAATAATAAGAAACATTCCTACAAGGGCTGAAATCAAGGAAAAGAAAAGGGTCTGTAGATCAAATCTCAGAGAAACCCTTAATATAGTCCTGAATTGGACTGAAGAAAAAAGGGCAATTTTGGGATATTATCCTATTGCCAAAGAACAGCTAACAAAGCTGGTTATCTTTCCAGATGCTTCCCCATCTGACACTTATCAGTTCTTCCAGTATGGATTAATTGATACAATTTTAATTTTTAATGATCTAAAAATTATTAGTGAGTTTCCTGCAGGATTCGTTGATGCAGTAAAGAGATTTAAAAATATGATTGACAATGTAAATCCAAAGGATGTATCCCTAAAATTTACAAACAGTCAACCTATTTTTAATGAAGAAGAAGAATGCTTGGTTCCAGCATACCAAGTAATATTCATGTCTGTCTTCCCAGGAAATTTTCAACCAATTGATCGAATTCAAGATTTAACAATTTACAGTCATGAAGGAAGACTAGCCAGCACATTAGCAAGGGTCTTTGAAAGAACTCAAAAAATAACAAAGGAATCTCACACAAGAATTAATTATAAAAGTAGAAATACTCTGCTTGTGTCCAGTAAAAGAAATGAAATTGAAGAAAGAGAGATGAGACTCCTGGTGGAATTTGAATCAGCATTCTACAACTTATCTGGACTTTTAGAAAAACTCCCTGACGGGATAAAGAGGAATCTCTGCTATTTGATAAAAGACAGAGAAGACCACAAATGCCAGCTATGTGCCTCAGAAATATCTGAAGAAAGCAATAATGAAACGTAATCAACCCACATGATAAAAGAAGAGGACAATGCATCTGAAGCCCACATGATAAAAGAAGAGGACAGTGCATCTGAAGCATCCCTCAACATTATTGCATAATGATGTAAGCGCTTAGGTCATAAGGCACCAACAATGTAGCTGGTGCAAGATAATAAACAATGACGTAATCAATGACGTCATAAAAAGGGTAAGGATGGGAATTGTCCATCAGACCCAACCATTATAAATAGATTGCTTAGGCAATTGTAAGAATCATCAGAAAACAGAAAGCAGAAGGCTAAGAGTACTCATATGCTAGGAGAGCAAGGAGGAAGCTGCCGAGGCGATTCTGTGGTCTGACAAAGAATTCCCTCAAGGAAAAATAGTTCTAAACTCCCCTCTGGAGTTAGTATCTACAATCTCCCCTCTGGAGATAAAAACACCTTATGTAAAATATACTAAATAAAGGAAGTTTTTCTCCAGAAATGTACATCTTCATCCTAGTCTTTTAGTTATGAATTATTTAGAAAGTTTAGAATTAACAGAAGAATCTGATTATTATAGATTAACTGCTTTATTAGATAATGAAAAACAGGCTGTTCTAAAAACAGAATTAAATCTCAAATCAAATGAAAATTTTAATAAACAAAATCTTTTAAAAGAAGTTTTTAATAGAAAAAATATAATATACTATGAAAAAATTCAACTTGAAGCCCCTATAAAGATAAAATCTGCCAATGGAGAACTTGAAATAGCTTTGATAAATGATGAAGAATTGAGTAAATAGATTGAGAAAATTAAGGATCAACAAAAAAGATCTAAAATTGGATGGATTCATATTAGTACTATACAAGTCTTAATCAAATCTACATATATGAAAGGAATTAATTCACCAATAAGTTTAGCAATCTGTGACAAAAGAATTACTGATGACCCAATAGATCAAATAATTGGAATTGTTCATGAAAATTTAGCAAACGTAAATGTTAAATTTAATGCCCATCTTGGATATGCTATGCCTTTATCAACTGAAAATCTTGGAAGATCTAGATGATGAACCATTTTCAATTACATATGCAATAAATTATGCTTTAACAAATAGCCATCATAGTATAATATTTAAAAACAGAGAAAGAATTTATGTCGATGAATTATTTCAGAAAATTGTAAAAACAGAAATACCAAAATATAAAGCTATTGAAAATCCAGTTCTATTATTAAAAGAACCATCAGGAAAATTGGTTTCATCGAATTTTAAAATAAGAGAATCTAAAATTAATAGCCTTTAAGTTTATCTAAGTTAAAGATTAAAGAAGAAAATTCTGAAATAAAAGAATTAACAAAAAAGGTCGAAAAATTAAATGAAACCCTAAATACTAAATTATGACAATAAATAAAGAAGAAATATATGTAACTTATCAAGATAAGAAACAAGAGCTCTTTGAAAGAGAAAATCATTTGAATTATTTGCAGTTTTCTGAAATAAATCAAAGAGCATTTGAAGCTCTAAAAATAATCTATGACAAGTTGAAAAGAGAAGTTGAAGAGCTAGAAAAATTAATAGAATTTCTAGAAAATAGTGATGAAGCGATGATAGAGTTTGCAGAAATTCTAAAATAAATAATGTTAAACAAAATTATTTTTAGGAATTATAATAAGATTACCTAATTTATGAAGTATAAAAAGATTGAAAAACCAGAAAATAAAATAAAAAGGAAAAGAGTGAGAAAATTAAAAAGTAAAATAGAGGAGTATAAAAGAGAATTAAATAATCTTCAGATCGAAATTGATGATCTTATAATAAAAAAGATAGAAATAAGAATAAATATAAACAAGTTGGAATTAAATTTAAAAAAATTTATAAATGCCTGAAAAACCATATTATGATTTAAAAGAATTAAAGCTGTTGAAAGAAAAAATGGAGAATGAAATTGAAGAATTAGAAAGATATTTAGAAATAAGAGAAAGTGTAGAAATAAAAGAAGTTTTTGAGGATTTGAGAAATTATATTAAAGAAAAAGACAAACAGATAAAAGATTTTATATACAATAATCCATGCAAAAAAGAATATTATAATTATGATAGAAATTAGATCAGAATTAAAAAACTATAAATATGAAATCAGAATTATAAATATACATCAAGGACTAGTAATAAATTATCATATAACAAATACAAGAGAAGTAGTAGAAATTTCGAAAAAGAAAAGTCGAAATTGAAAAATTGGTATCAGAGCCAAGTTAACGATTAAGGGTAACACTTTCTCTTTAAGCAACACTTTTAATGATACGCTTTTAAATCAATAACAACTACAAAATGAAAAACGTCTTTACATGAAAATGGCATCTTTACCGTAGCATCTCTTTTTCAAATCCTTTATCATATTGTTGTTGTTGTCAATAGGAAAAATATAAAAATTACAAAATTTAAGTTTTTGATACAAGTCTTATGTGTTTAATTTTTTTTAAATTTTTCGTCTTAATAATAATTTTAACATGTTAGCAAAATACTTTTTTGAATGATACCAGTTAGATAAATAAGTTAACCCACCATATATGATATAATTTAGCCTTTCATTTACTTAGAAATTATTTTTGGCAGAGACGAAGGTTTGTTTATCCTTCTGGTCAGAGCCGTTTTGTATGATACAGAAAAATGCTTTAGTCTTTTGTATGATAAAATAACACTAAGCCATTCTTTTCCAGATTACAAGAGGAATCTTGTCTCTGCCACAAATCCTGTCTCCATAACTGGACTCCAATGTCTTGCTGCTGCAACCCACTAGCCAAAGTCCACTCAAGTCAGTATTGGATAGGCACCTTCATATTTCAGATTACATGCTTCAATAATGGTAGTGAACTAGTGATCATGGTTGGAAATTGCAGTTACATTTCTTTTATGGTTGCTAGTGGACTGATATTTGAAACTGTGAACAGTGATGGCAATAAGTTTGAAGTCTGAATATTCTTCATATGGTGCATATGTTGCTCTTATCACATGGCTTTTGCTAATGTTAATCTTAATCCCTTTGCCAAAGAAGCTGAACTGGTTCTGTTCTGTTTGGTTGACGTAGGCAATCATAGAAACCTGTATCTTGAAGAGAAGGAAAGCAAAAGGTTGTGTAGTTAAATAAAGGGTAAAAGTGATTGAACTTTTTCTCCACTTTTTGTGTAATTTTATGGCAAGGATGAAAAGGGCTCTCAAGTTTGGAAACGTAAAGAATAAACAAAGCAAAAAGGCAAGTCCCTGCTCTACCTTGCAATTATACAGACTTCATTCTTTCACACATTCTCCACTTCCAATGCTGAATTCTATATTTTTTTTATAATAAATAATATGTTTACCGATTCTTTTTTTTTTTTTTTTTCAATTGTTGATATATAAATAATATGTTCAGTCTTGTTGTTTTGACACAAGATATGAAGGACGAAAATTGGAGCTTAAATGACTACACACGCACTTCTCTCTCTCTCTCTCTCTCTCTCTCTCTCTCTCTCTCTCTCTTGGAGAGTTCGGTGGTAGTAGAATTTGCATTTTGAAAATCGAAAGAATATTTTGACAAATACAGATGAATGCAAAAAACACCAGTGACATTACACTAGTGCATCTAATGATGAAAAATCTGAAGCCTTTCGTAAAAGCTTCAAGGTAGGGACCATTCTTTTTTTAGTTTCTCCTTTACTAGTTCCTCTAGTTGAACATATAACAGAACCCACCTTATAAATACAAATTACATTTGTCTTTTTATAGTTTGTTTGTTATACCATCTGCTTCTTCAATCTCTAATCTATATATTCAAAGATGACTAGATTTTGTAGCAATTATAGTATGATTAGACCATCTAACTCCAATTGTACTTGGATTGGGTCCATTCAATCACACCGATATGTTTGCCAAAACATAAACATCCCATACATTATGCTACCCATGGCTGCAAATTGCAGGAAAAAATAATACAAGGAGGCCCCCCAAGGAAGCCTATAGAGGCTAGCATGTGAGTTTGTGCGTCAAAAAAAATTGAAGTGATTGAAGAGAGGTGGTGGTTGGAGAATAGTTCCATTGTATTAGGACATGTTCGGAAGATTAAAAGAGAAGGATTGGAAGAAGCACTATATAAGAAAAGAAACGCTTTTTCACAACTTGTCAAAGGTAACTAGTTCATTCCCAAATATATAGCAATACAAAGTTTAAAAAAAAAAATATTGGAAAAATATTAGATGAATGGAATGAGCTGATTTTCAATAAAACAATCTATTTAACAACAATGTTCCCAATCTTGCTTATTCGCATACTTTCATGAATAAGAGAATTTTTATTCAATGAAACAAGCTTTTTTTTTTTTTTTTTTGGGAAAACCAAGGAAAGTGCCATGCTCTGTCTACAGTACACCCTGCAATATCCCCCCAAGATGCTATTGAAGTACACATATTCTCTCAGAACTCTGATGGGTACAGAGAAATGAGACATCTTTTTAATATAAATACACCATGTTTGTCATCTTGACACAATTTCTAAGAAATGAATAGTTGACCCTAAAACTACTTTACTTTAAAGGGACATCATCCAATCAGTTAGTTCTATTATTGAAACATAAGATTTAGACACCTAAGTGTTGAATTGACATATTATCTTTAGTAAATAGAAGATAGTCATATTCACTAAAAGTATAAAATATAGATAAATTCTTAGTTAATTTTGCATACAATATTTACACAACAGAAACCAGGCTTATTTAGGTTGGGATCAGTGGATCACATTCGAGTGTATATATGCTATAAACAAAAAAGGTTTCTCTTATCAGGTTGGAGTAGTAAAAAAGGTTACAAGGTGTTTGTGGTTGAGAAGGAATGTTATGGAGGTAGATTATTACTTATATTCCAATGCCTATTTTTTTTTTTATATTATTATTTTTTCATAGTATAAAGCTTACAAGCTGACTCAGATTAAAACATTCAGAGGCCTAATTCGATGGACAAATCTTCTTTTAGCTGCATCTGGTCCTTGCCTCTGTCACATCTCTTTCAACACCATTTTCAAGCCTGGAAGGATTAAAAAAAGAAAAGCTAAAACTGTAATCATCATTGAAATGGAGAGAGTCCAAATCACAAACTGGCCCACCATTAACCCCATGTTACATTCAGTAACAATTTAAAAGACACGCGCACACACACAAGCTCTCTCTCATACCATTTTGCATTAGTTTCCTTCTCTTGTTGTTTGTTTTGAGGAATCATGAACCGATTTCCAACATGGAGAGTAATGGCTGTGTTGTTCCTACAACTCAGTTTTTCCATGGAGATCTTCTGCCTCTCTTCTTCTCATGCAGATAGAATTTCTCATCTTCCTGGACAACCCCATGTAGGCTTTCAACAGTTCTCAGGATATATTACAGTGGATGACAAGAAACACAAGGCTCTGTTTTACTATTTTGTTGAATCAGAAGCTGATCCAGCCTCAAAGCCTCTTGTGCTGTGGCTCAATGGAGGTCTGCAATCTCTCACTTGCTTCAACTATATTTTATGTTACTGAGAAACTCAAATCGAAATTCCAAGACTAAAAAAGAAACTACTTTCTCCATTCCAAAATATTTGTCACTTTGGAAACTATACAATAATAATTTAATGTGTATGGATACATATATCAAGCTACATTGAGTTATGAATGTACTAAAATTTGAAAGTAACACATGCTCTAGAACAGAAAGGATATAAGGAGTTAAATTTTTCTAGAGTGTCATATGTATATGATAATTCATTCATGTTTTGTCACAGGACCTGGTTGTTCTTCCCTTGGAGTAGGTGCATTCTCAGAAAATGGACCTTTCAGGCCAGATGGGGAAGCTCTTGTTCAAAATGAGTATAGTTGGAACAAAGGTAATTCCATTGAATTGACCATTCCATTATAACTCAAGAATGGTCCTAACATGATCCAGTTACTTTGTGTGCAGTGGCAAACATGTTGTATTTGGAGACACCAGCTGGAGTGGGGTTCTCTTATGCTAAAGGTAGCTCCTCTTATATCAGAGTGAATGATGAAATAACAGGTATCCATCTTCGATTAACGTCAATTACTTTAGAACTTTTTCCCCCCTTCCCTTTTAATCTTTTGAGGCAAATAGGTTTCTTTTTAGAAGGCTCCTTTAATAATCAGTCCTATCTTCTGTCCAAAAAGGCACGTACATTATTTAAGATGATTAGGCTTTTAAAAAAGTTAAGACAAAGCAGCAATTAGTGATAAAAATGCCACATAACTTTTGCATGGTTTGCCACTTTACATGATTATTTTCATCTCTTACCTTATGAGTGTTTCTAGTTTCAATATTTTAGTTTCGGGATACTCATTACTCAAATAATCATTATGAAATTCTGAAGCTAGTACTTTTTGAGTTCTTAAGCCAGGGACAATCTTGTATTCTTGCAACGCTGGTTTGACAAATTCCCTCAATTCAAGCACAGAGACTTGTTTGTAACAGGTGAAAGTTATGCAGGTAAATGTGGACATTTATCATGTTCACTCATCATGTTTAGAAGATTCCAGTTCCAATTCCAAAAGCAGGTTACACATAAAGCAATCACTATCATTTGTTCTTTACACATTTTCTCTTTTATCAGGCCATTATGTTCCACAACTAGCAAAGCTCATGACTGAGATCAACAAAAAGGAGAAGATATTCAATCTGAAAGGCATAGCTGTAAGCAATATACAATTTATTTACCAAATATATTTATAAACTATGCTTCTTTCTTCCTTTCATTCTTAGATATTGCTAATAATATTAATGCTTAAAGGGTCTCTTTGCATTATTGCAGTTGGGTAATCCACTTGTAGAATATGCCACTGACTTCAATTCAAGGGCTGAGTTTTTTTGGTCTCACGGATTAATATCAGATTCAACTTATGAAATGTTCACCACAGATTGTAACTATTCTCGGTATGTCAGTGAATACTATAGAGATTCAGTTTCCCCCATTTGTTCAAAGGTTATGAGCCAAGTAAGCAAAGAAACAAGCAAATTTGTGGACAAATATGATGTCACCCTTGATGTTTGCATCTCCTCAGTCCTTTCACAGTCCAAAGTTATTTGCCCGCAAACCCAAGTGAGTCTTCTTCTTTGGACATCATACCACCTTATTTAGTACTCTCATTATGGGAGCGAGTACATTTATTTTCTAGTACTGTTTTTCAAATTGGCTTGTTCTTTTTTACTTGAGTTTTTTTTTTTTCCCCTTCCTATGGCCAAACAGAAAGAAAATGAGAGCATTGATGTGTGCGTAGATGACAAAGTTACAAATTATTTGAACAGAAGAGATGTGCAGCAGGTGCTCCATGCCAAGCTTATTGGAGTTCGCAAGTGGGATGTCTGCAGCAAGTAATCTTATCAAACTTTGGATGAATAAAGAAAAAAAAAAAAATAAGACAGTAAAATAGAGAATGAAAATTGCACCAAATTTCATACACTAAGATATACAGTAGTGCAAATCTTTATATTGGTGTAAATTAACCTTGTTGCATCCTAGGATTGTCAAGACAAAAATTAGTTTTTCACTCAAATGTCATTGCTTCTTTGATCTTTAAAACTTGGAAATCCAGTAACCATAACTTGTCTACTCAGTAAACATTGACATGTATTTTGTTGGTAACAGCATCCTTGACTATGATATGCTCAACCTGGAAGTTCCTACACTCCCTGTTGTTGGAGCACTCCTAAAAGCTGGAGTTAGGATCTTAATTTACAGGTAATTAATTAGAACTAGAATTTTCCTTCTTTTACTTGATTCTATTGCTTACTTGAACCTGAAGGCCCATATAGGTGTATCAAGTACTAAGTCCTAATTAATTAGCATAACAACATATTATTCTTAATATAGCGGTGATCAAGATTCAGTGATTCCACTGACCGGAAGCCGCACCTTGGTTCAAAAGCTGTCAAAACAATTCGGACTGAATACAACAGTCCCTTACAGAGTATGGTTTGAAGGTCAACAGGTAAGCCTTGAGCCGTGTAGAATTAAGAAGTTTCAAAACATCGTAAATTATGTAATATGTACATATCATAAAATAATCTGAGTTTTAAGAAATTATTATGTTTAGGTTGGTGGATGGACTCAAGTTTATGGCAACATTCTGTCATTTGCAACCATCAGAGGGGCCTCCCATGAAGCTCCTTTCTCACAGCCTGAAAGATCACTTGTTTTATTTAAGTCATTCTTGGAAGACAAGCCTCTACCTGAAATTTTCTGACCACCAACTCTAGTGTTTTCACTTAGAGATTGTAAGTAGTATCCCTAATATTTGGACAATATAATTAGTAAAGGAATGTAGTAACTGTGCAGAATGTCAAAGAAAAGTCGGATTTTTTTTTTCTCCTTTCTTTTAGGGTGTATTTGTGAGTTTTGATTAGTGGTTTAAAATGTAAAGTTAATTCATTTTACATCTTTAGCCCTTCCATTCCTTCCAAAATCAACACTCACAAACATACCCTTTGTCTTTGTGGGCTTTATTGTTTATTGAACTGTTAGATGTAATGCATCTTTGGTCAAAAGAAATTCAGTACCGATTTATAACTTGTAAGAGAATGCAGCTGAGTTGTGTCTAAATCTCTAGCCAAACAATGATGATTATCCGGGTAACATGGATTAATTTTTCTTTCTGTGCAAACATAAGCTGTGTCACATTGAATTTCTGGTGTGATGCTGGTGTAAGGAAACATAAATTGAACAGCTTATAATCCATTCTAAAAGTTCATATGGGAAATCAACAATTTAGATTAACAAGGCTTCTACTGTTACTAAGTAATAACCACCCCGAGAACAGGACCAGCATCAGAGCCAAGTCAACAAGAATACTCAGCTGCATTAGAGAAATTATATGTTGAACTCGAGCTTCTTTGTGGGAGAGGAAAGAGCAAGTATTACCGATCCCACTTATCATCTGTACCAGAAGCAGTGTCAAACAAGCGCTGAAAGTTATTTGCTTTACTAGCCTTTTATTCTGCAAAACCTATAATGCTAGTAATTTGACAAGTACAAATTAACGCAAGCTTTTATTCATCAAAAAGCCTTTCATACATTTGTATATGAAAAATTTGTTGAAGAACCTTATGAATAAAATAAATTATGTAATTATAAATAATTACACATTTTAAGAGTATGTTATATCGCCAATGAGTTATAGCTCAAATGACATAGTTTCCCCATATTCAATTGAGAAGTTGCAGGTTCGAGTCTCCTATCTTTAGTAAAAAAAAAAAAGTATGTTGTATTTTTTTTTTAATCTAAGAACTCAGGTAAAAGAAAGTCATAACAAATGAATATATTGTAGCAACAAAAATGAAGAAATAGTATATAAAACAGCAAAATTATGTATTGCAGGACGGTATTTAAGTTAAAATATAACTCCTATTTAGCCATGTGCATGAAGTAAATATTGTTAAAATTTAAAAAATTATTATCAAATGATATCACGAATGAATATATGAAAACACTTTAAATATATGAATTCTGTTTTAAATATCTTTTTAATGGTAAGATAGACTAAATTATCTTTAATCACTAATATATGAAAACACTTTAAATACAAAAATAATAATATTACGAAATCTCTTGTCATATTACTTAGGGATAATTGACCTGTTGAGCCATATCAACCTATCTGTCACGGTAAATTTTAGAAGGTTAGATTTAATGATATTTGTATAGTTTTTTGGAGTGTTTGAAAATGCTTTAGATGGTTTCAGAATATTCTAAAATGCTCTAGAAAGTCCCGGAACACCCTAGAAGATTCTATAAGACTCTAAAAGGTCATAGAGTATTCTAGAAGAGTGTGGATATATATAGAAGTATGAAGAATAGTATGAAATAATTTAGAAATATTTAGAAAAACATGGTAGGATAGATATTTGTAGTGAAAGTTCTGGATGATCAATTTAAACCGTTGATTAGATTTAATCCTAACCATTCATTGAGGAGGGAGATGGCTATAAATAGGAGGTGAGAGTTAGAGTTTGAGTGTGTTAATTATTTGCAACAAACACTTGAGAGGGAGTGTATCCAAGACCGTGATAATTTTGGCTGGCATCAGAACAAGGTTCGAGAGGGAGCACAAGTGCTTTGTGGGTATGGCTTCTAGTGTAACTATGGAGCATGTGGAGGCTCAAAGGGGAAGGGATGTTATTCCATCTCAATGGGGACGCAAGAAGGCCCGTTTTTCAAGTGAGCCTAGAGGTAAGGACTCTAACTTCTTAGAAAAGAGAGTTTTTATGTTGGAGAATGTTCTATCCTCTATGGATGAGCGCTTCCAAAGGATAGAACACGACAAGGAGACCCTCAAGACTCATGTGTTGGGAGAATTAGATGTTTTCAAGAAAGCATGCTCCAAATAGAAGAGAAGCTTGAGAATTCCTTGAAACTATTCAAGGAGGATCGAGTTTGGTTTGAGAAGGAAAAATTCCGACCAACCATAATAACAGAGACAACAAAGATTGATCTCTAGAAACCAAAGGAGTTCAATGGCTTGGGGGACGCTCGAGAGTTGGAGAACTTCCTATGGCAAATGGAGAGGTACTTTGAAGATCAAGGGGTGGTCAAAGAAATAATAAAGGTACACATTGCAGCTCTCTACCTTTCTGATAATGCTACTTTGTGGTGGAGGAGAAAATGCGTAAACATGGTCAAAGGAGACATTATACGCATCACCAAAGAAGGGTTACGTCATGATCCATCAGCCAAGAAGTTGGTGGAGTTGGCTAGAGAAAGTAAGACTAAAAGATTTTGGCTAGAAGATAACCTTCTTTACACCAAAGGGAGAAGACTATACGTCTTTAAGTGGGAAATCTAAGAAGAAAGTTGGTGAGAGAATGCCACGACACCAAGTGGGCTAGTCACCAAGGTCAGTCAGCGAAGGACCTTGGTACTCATTGAATCTTCCTATTATTGGTCTCAAATGAGAAATGAAATGGAGAATTATGTGAAGATTTGTTTTGTGTGTCAAAAAGATAAGATTAAAAATAAGGCACCAAATGGGTTGTTGGAACCTCTGCCTCCATCAAAGCGACCGTAAAAAAGTATCTCTCTAGATTTCATCTCTACCTTATCGAAGTGTGAGGGGTTTGGATCTATCCTCGCAGTAGTGGATCGTTTCTCGAAGTATGCTACCTTTATATCTGTCCCTACTAACTGCACTTCAGAGAAAGCAACACAAATATTCTTCAAGAATATGATGAAATACTGAGGATTGCCTAAAAGTATCATTAGTGATCAAGATCTACGCTTCACAGGACAACTATGGACAGAGCTGTTCAAACTCTTTGGGTCAGAGCTTCATTTCTTAACAAGCTTTCATTCTCAAACCGATGGGCAGACTGAGAGAGTGAAAGCCTTACTCAAGTGTTACTTGAGGTATTTTGTAAGTGCTAATTAGAAGGATTGGACAAAATTTCTAGACATTGCTCAGTTCTCATACAATCTGCAAAGTAGTGAGTCCACAGGAAAAAAATCGTTCGAGATTGTGACTGGACAACAGCCACTTACACCACACTCTCTTTCTTCCTCTTACTCAAGAAAGAGCCCTGGAGCTTATCTTATGATTAATTCATGGGAAGAACAAGCAGATGTCACTCGTTCTTATCTCGACAAAGCTGCAAAGAGAATGATGTAATGGAAAGATTAGAAGAGGAGGCATGCAAGCCATCAAGTGAGAGACAAGATAATGATTAAACTTCTTCCACAACAATTCAAAATTTCTCGAAAGGTCCATTAGGGCTTAATCCACAAATACGAAAGGCTATTTGAGATCATTGGACGTGTTGGAGATGTTGCTTATAAAGTACAACTCCCTTCTTTTATTGAAGATCCATCCCGTTTTCTATGTGAGTATGCTTAAAACGTATCATGGAAACCGAGAAAAACCAAATAGAGGTGACTCGAATCATGCTCCACCAATAGTGATTAGATCCTTTGATAAGGAAATCGAAGAGATCTTAGCTAATCGCATTGTGAGAAGTAAAAGAGTACCACCAAGTATCCAATACTTGATCAAGTGGAAAGAACTCCTAATAACCGAAGCTGGTTGAGATGCTCGTGAAAATATGTGGCAATTCCAAAAACACCTAGAGTGCTATCATGAATAGAACGTGACGAGAATGTTTGTGCATTAGGTGGGGGAGAATGTCACGGTAAATTTTAGAAGGTTAGATTTAACGGTGTTTGTATAATTTTCTGAAGTGTTTGAGAATGCTCTAGATAGTTTTCGAACATTCTAGAATGCCCTAAAAGGTCTTGAAATACATAGAAAATTTTAGAAGACTCTAGAAGGTCATAGAATATTCTAGAAAAGTGTGGATGTATATAGAAATATAAAGAGTAGTATGGAATAATTTATAAATATTTAGAGAATGTGGTAGGATAGATATTTGTAGTGAAGGTTCTGGATGATCAATCTAGACTGTTGATTAAATTTAATCCTAATCATTCATTGAGGAGGTAGATGGTTATAAATAGGAGGTGAGAATTAGAGTTTGGGTATGTGAATCATTTGTAACAAACACTTGAGTAATAAAATGTTCTTTTCACCAAAGTTTACTTTCTCTTGTGTTCTTAGCTTTCTTGCTAAGTATTGAGGGTTAAGCTTACATGGTCTTAACTAAAGAGATTGAGTAAGTTCGAGTACTGGCACGATAACGTTGGAGTGTGTCCAAAACTGTGACATATCGCTCCAATAATGCAGGCTACAATGTCTCCATAAAATAAAATGTCTGAATTTTTTAATATATTTAATGTATTAAAAATATCAATTTAAAAAAAAAATAAGTTTTTTTGCAGAAAAATTTTAAAAAATTTCTATTTTTTTATGTTCTAAATACATTTAGAATTTGGCTAAACATGTTAAAATTACTAATAAAAATATAAAATTTATTTTTTAATATACTTGTTGTATGTTTATTGAATAATAAATTTAAAATTTTTTACTAATAATAATTTTAACTCATACACTTAAAGTACCTGTAAACCAAAGTCATATATTTAATTAATTAGACCGTTGAAAAATCTGATGTATTCACATATATATATATATATATATATATATATATATATATATATATATATATATATATATATATATATATTATATATAAAAATTGATACCAATTTTTTTATATTAAATTTAAGTCATATTTTTTTCAATGATGTCACATTATCAATTTTAATTACTTGGTAAAACGTAAAAATTAATTAATCAACTTTTAGTTAAATATTTTTAAAAAATAAAAATTAAATCATAACTCCCATAATTAATTAAGTTATTACATATTATTATTGAATAGAAATATAACATATTAATTAAATGTAATAAATATCTACATTAAAGATGTCATAATAATAATATTATCATAACAAATTTTAAATTATAAAATATTCAAATTTCACACTATTTGATCTACTTATATATTATACATAATATTCTTACGACTATTACTTCATTTCATAAATTTGTAGTTCGTCTATGAAAAATATTTACACTAATAAATGAAAAAAGAGTCTATCTACTTAAAAATGATTCTATTATATAATTAGATATAAAATAAAATTATTTATTGCATGTTTTTAAAACAAATTTTTGAAAAAATACTCTTATTGTTTTTATTATTTATAATTTTTTTATTATTTTGTAATACTTTAAATATAATCATATTTTAAAATTCTTATAACTATACCTATCTCAATATATTGTTGGTTGTTGCTTTTGTAATAACTAAACAAATTAAACTTTAATAATTTTTAATTATAATTTACTAACAAAACAGAGAATACATCTTCATATATATAATTATAAAGAAAAATATGATAAAAAATAAATATTAACAATATTGTTTACTAATTTTTAACTACGATAAAAATACCTATTATTGTCCTCTGGAACTTTCTGTTTATCTTTCTCAATGTCTATATTCTCCTCATTTTGGCATATTTTAGAATTTTTTTCCTCTTCTACTAGGACTGCAAACCTAAATTTTTGCATTTCGCCCATGTTCCCTGCAGTATTGCTTTTTTCTTTGTTCCTATTACCTATACCTTCTCTTTCTTTAATGATTTTCTCTTTTTTTTTTTTTTTTTTTTTACAGACCGCTGTATCAGCATCCATGGTTCATAACTTTTCTTCTCTCCTTCTATGACCATTTTATCCTTATCTTTTTCAATCATTTCCCTTTTTTTCTGCTCTTCTGCCTCCATTCTTCCTGCTTGTTTCGCATCTCCTGTAGGTGTGCTTCCATTCTAGATTTCTGGACATCCATTCTTATCATGTCCTATTTTTTCACATTGAAAACACACTTGGTGGATCCCTTCACACTTTACCATATGTTTTACTCCATTAATTTGACATTGAGAAACCAAAAGTTCTGTCATGTCTACTTCAACACATATCCGAAAAATTTTTTCTCTCGAAACCTTCTCTGTATTGAGGTCTACTTTTAGAGTTTATCCCATTATATTTCCTATTTTCTTCAAAATTTTCTCATTATAGTATTCAATAGCAAGGCCTGAAAATCTCACCCACACCGCCAGCTTGTCAATGATTTCAATAAGAGAGTTGAAATTAGGGCGCCAACTTCTGATTCTCAAATAGTGATCCATTATTTTTTATGGACCTTCTGTTATTGCATAATCCATATCTTCTGAGTTGTAGAACTTCACTAGGAAAAAATTATTCCCTAGGTCTATTACATCTAAACTCCCCATTTTTTTCTACATGACCTCCAATCTACGCTTCAAAGCAGGAAAAGAGATTTTCTTACCCAGTAATTTGACAATGTATGTGTCCCACCATCCATCTCTAATTGGTTTCTTCATCGCATCACTTATAACTAGATTATAAAGGCCACTCGTAGATTTTTCCACCAAAACATCTTGTTCATCATGTTTCTCATCCGATTCCTTATCTTCTTCCTCTGATTCCATCTCCTCAACATTAGTGGATTGCTTAGCTAAGCTTCCTTTTTTTTTTTTTTACAATAGAAGCAAAGAAACACCTCCTCTCTGTCTGTAAAGTATTTTCCACAATGCCTTCCGCTTCAGGAACTAGTTGGACCTCTGCATCAATTGCGCGTTGTGTCTCTCCTTCTTCTTCTATCCAGTCCTCTGCTCTTGGAACATTAGCCCTCGATCCCGAGTATTCAGCTCCTTCTCCAGACTTCCTTACCTTTTTTCCCTGCTTGTGAAGTGCTTCTTCTTCCTTGCGCATTCTATCTCGTTCTCTTGGCTCATGGGAATGGGACGCCCCCTCTCATGTAACACCCTAATATTCAAATCTTTATGCTTGAGTCATAAGTCAATGATAATAAGGTGGTACGACTCTCAAGGTAGATTTTTAATACATAAATATAGGTATAATTGAAAGAAGTATTAATCGAGAAGCTTGAAAAGTGAAATTAAAATCGCGAAGTCGTAACACTCATGTATCGAAGCATAAGAAAAGTCAATGCGTTCGGCTACGGATGACATGACTAAAGCATATAAGGAAGAAATAGAATAGACATAAATATAAGTATACTAGCCACTAGTCGCGACCCACGAAGTTTAGGTTGACTAGGGTTACAGAAGTAAAATAGTTGACAATAGAAATTCCTATCTCTCCAAAAATACATCAAAGCTTCTATAGGCAAGTTTTAAAAGAATACATACATACATTGTAATTGCTTTTACAAAATAAGGAGAGAGATCTAAAAGCACAAAACAGAATCAGATAAACTCCGCCGTCATTCAGCCGAATCCAGTTCACTGCTGAGCGTCAGGACCTGCATCTGAAAAATAGAAATATATACACGGAACGAGAACCCCCAACCCATGGGTTCCTAGTATGGTAAAAGTGCCAAATAAATACAATGAATTATAATATAAATTCACTAAACATCTTAAACTTCTTATCTCGTCATATCCATCCTAAGTTCTCACTAATCCATAACTTGGCAACTATCATAGGAAATTCTAATTCTAACCCAAAACCCTTCATATTTTACCACCTCCCAACCGACTAACCCAAGAACCGAATCAAATACAAACAATACAGGAAAATAATACACAAGTAAGGCAAGTAAGTCAATTAGCAAATAATCATGAAACATGTACAATTAGGCAAACCAAAGTAATTAAGCAAACCCAAACAATTCAAACATATGCATATGATGTATGTTTATCCTATGGCTGATAAGTCTCATCTGTCGGTTATCAAGCCAACCCGACGTGTCCGGTAGCTAACCAGGACACTGTCTCTCTGTTGCGCATTAATACCGTTAGAGGGAATACGTGCCCTATCACCATTAGAAGGTATATATACCCTGTCTCCATTAGAGGGTATCTGTGCCCTGTCACCATTAGAGGGTATCAGTGCCCTGTCACCATTAGAGGGATTATATGCTCTATCATCATTAGAGGGTATCTGTGCCCTGTCACCATTAGAGGGTATCTCTGTCCTGTCACCCTTACAACTAGAGAGAGAAATACAAGCATACCCATCCAAAATTTTCCATCATGATTCATTTACCACATTCATTCATTAACTCATATATGCATCTCCAGCATACTCGCCACATTTTCACGCTTCCTCAATTAATCATAATCATTTAATCATCAATTATATTTCAGTATTACTTCTTTATTCATTTTTCCTTACATTCATCTATTCATTCATTCATTTTTCAAACTTTCTTCATCTCTAAGTTACCACTCCTCCCTACCTTCTTCTCATCACTCAACCCACAACTAAGGTTTAGGGGCTAAAAGAGTAAAAACAGATGTTTAGAGGTTCAAAATTAGGTTTTAAAACATAAAATTAAGTTTGCTGAAAACAGGTGTCACACGTACGCATGGGTCACGCGTATGCGTGGGAGTGCAATTTAGCCCATCTCGCATGCGCATAGCATTGTCCGTGTATGCATGTACGCTGGACAGGAACGACCCTTTGTGAATGAGGGGTATGCGTACGCATATACTGCAGAAGCTCCAAAAAGCTGCTAAGTCCATAATTTTTAGCTTTGTACACCAAACTTTGATTGAGCATAACTTCCTCATTTTAAAATATTTTTTCTCTGTTCTCCAAACGACATAAACATCTCGGACCAAAGTTTATTTCTAAATAAGTTTGATACAAATCAAAGGTTCGAAGATTAAGTTATACTTCGCTAAAGTTGGCCAAAAACACGGTTTACATAAAACTTTACAAAACCTCCATTTTCAAAACATATCAATTCCAAACCTTTTTAAATCAACCCCAACCTTAGCCATTCAGCATCAAACCACTCCCAACTCATATTTTAAACTTTCGTATTCAATCCATAACCCACTAATTTCCTACTTTCTTGAATCTCAGGTCAACAATTCAATTCAAACAACATCCAATCTTTCAAGTTCAATAATCAACAAAACATCATGTTCAAACACTTATATGTTACTATCATTCATTCAATCACCAATCATCAACTATATACTTACCATCCTTACCTCTTTTCGGCCTCCGGCCTAAATTCATGGCCTCCGGCCCAATATTTCATCAAATTAACATACATAAACTTATCACCATATAATTCACTATCCAATACCAATTCCAATCAACACAACAACAATGCACAATTTCACAATCCTTATCCAATATCATCCATTACATATATAATACCAATCAATCATATCATTTATGCTTAATCCTAGGGGCACCTAACCTAGGAATTCACATCGTATCACACGGTACTTAAATGAAACTTAAACCGTACCTTAGTCGATTCCTTGTAAAACCCAAGGACACCTCAAGGTCAACATTCCTCAAGAGTCCACATCCCCAAAGCCTCTCCGAACCGAATCACAGCCACGAAGGTTCAACAATCAAGCTTCTAACATCGTCAATATACTCCAAATCAACAATATTCAATCTAAACCACATATATCACTATAATTAATTCCTAAACTCAAAATCTTAACAATTCCACAGAGGGCTAGGGTTCTTACCTTCTTCTAATATTATAGTATCATAATCTAATAATCTTCTCAAATTAGATTGACCCTAAACACATCAAAACATCAAAATCTCAAAACCCAAACACTAAATTTTTGAAAAAGAGAAGAGAGGACATAAACTAGGAATATAGTTTTCTCACCTTTTAATGTAGTGGGCTTTGTATAGAATTCTAAAATGAATGCGTGGTCGCTGACGGCTCGTCAATCGGAGCTCCGGATCAAAAGATATGATGGATTGAAGATTGAAATTGAAGTTGGAACCTTCACTTCTCACCTCTCTTCCATTTTCAGTGTGTGTGTTTGAAATGGGGAAGAAGGCTTAAACTCACTCATTAAATGAGTAATGGGCTGGGTCTTTGGGCCCAATACGGGCCCGGTTCGCTCGGTTCGACCCGTTCGACCCAATCTTGGGCCAAATTCTTTAAAATTAGTGTTAAAATTCTTATTTTAATTAGCTCTACCTTATTAAACTATAAAATTCTATTTTCTAATTTTTTTAAATAATAATTAATTTATTCGATAAATATTTACTAATTTTGTGGATTTTACATCTCACATAGCCATCTCGCATGGCCGAAGCAAAAACGAAGGAAACATGAACCAGACAGAGAAATAAACTCTTCTCACGCTTTTTTTCCTCACTCCTCACCCAACCAATTTTTAAATAATATAATACTTATTAAAATATACTACATATTATCATTAGTTTACCAACCCGCAGATCGCGTGAGTCTCACTCTAGTTATAATTAAAATTTAGGGATATGAGCATAATATTTATTAAGAGTGATGCTACGAGTACAAGTATTTTTGTAGCCAAGTCCAACCAAATTGGTGTAAAACCCAACGCGTGCATACGTCACTACTCCTTATTTTCCACGCTTTTTGTAATAGATAACTTTTTGTTGGAAAGTATACAAACTTATTGATATAACAGAAATTTTTAAAACATAACACAAAATTTTGCATATAACACGAACTTATCTATATAACATATAAAGTTTGCACATAGCATACAAATCTTTGCACATAGCACACAGTTTTTTTGCTGAGAATATATTTTATTAAGCGAGCGAGTCAATGTTCTAGGTATTTAGTCCTCCAAAAATTTGCACATCAAAATTTTTATGCTACGTACCAAAATTTTTGTGTTGTACACTAAAATTTATGTGTTGTGTGTATTTATTTCATTGGTAATGTATACAAATTTTTGCGACGAATGTATTTTGTTAATTGGGTTAGTCAATGTTCTAGATATGTAATCCTCCAAAAATTTCTGTACTGTACATCAAAAATTTTGTGCTATGCACCAAAATTTGTGTTGTACATCAAAATTCATGTGTTATGGTATTTTATTGGTATAATATACAAATTTTTGCATATTGCACACAAATTTTTGCACATAGCACACAACTTTTTGCTGTGAATGTATTTTATTAGTTGGGTGAGTCAATATTCCGATATGTAGTCATCCAAAAATATCTATGCTACATACCAAAATTTTTGTGTTATGTTCCAAGATTTTTTATACTGTACAACAAAATTTATATGCTATGTGTATTTTTCTGGATGAAGAGGAAAAAAAAAAGAAGAAATTAAACAACAACAACAACATCAAGAAGAAGGAAAACAATGGTGGTAGCAGCGATGATGTTGACGATAGTGGCAGCAACGATAATGACGTTGAAGAAAGAAACGTGCAAAAAAAATGATGACGATTATGATAATAAAAAAAGAAGGAAAAGAATATCTGTGAAAAGAATGCACAAAAATTTGATCAAAAAATAGTTAGACACCTAGCATTCGATTTAGAGAAAATTCCTAAATGGCCCCTGACAATCATTTCGAAAGATAACGAGACCCTCAACTAAAAAGATACTCTTTTCGGTCCCTGATCTTTATTTTTATGAGACTAATTAGCTCCTCTGTCAATATTTTCTCTCTGTATTAACAGAATAAGTATACATGACATGTTAAATGATTGATTTATCCATTAAGAACTAACTAGAATTAACATTTTTTTTGTTAAGAGTCTTGTTATCTTTTAAGAATAATTGTCAAGGCCGTTTAGTTTTAATTTTTATTTTTTAATTATTTTTTTAAATACATTAGCTAAATTTACTATGTGAAACTAAAAAATATTAGTGATTTTTAAATTATTTTTACTTATAAAAATTAAATAGATGATATATTAGTGATTAATGTGTCACATAAATATGTTTTGAAGAAAGATTATTGATAAAAAGGCTAATCAATTTCACGAAATTAAATATTAAAGACCGAAAAGAATATTTTTTTTACTTAAAAGTCTCATAGTTCTTAGAAAAATTATCTGGAACCAAATTAGGTATTTACTGTTCCATTTATTAATATTCCAAATCTAAAGCTGCAAGCGTAGTAAATAGTAATAATAGTAATATAATTAATGGTACTGGCGTACTGCTATAAGATATAGAAATAAATTGTTCCGACCCAGCTCAACAAGGGTCCCGGTCTGACTGTGGATCGCCGACTCGCCAGGTCACTCGATCCAAACTCAAAGGTGACCCGTGCACCACCCCACATCCTCCTAGGAGACCTGACCAGCTAGCAGAAGCTTCCAGGCAAATGGGCCTAAACAATAGCATGTCCTCATGCTAATCACAATCAAAGGAGAAGTGTAAAAGGGAAAGCAACTTATTTAATGCAAATACTTATATGCATGCAACTATGCAAAATGCTATCTATCTATATCTATACTATAGTCTCTATTGAGGATGGCAAAAACAAACAAAAGAATCTCAATCAATCCAAAGTAAAACCTTAGGGCTAAGGTAAGAAAGCATAGCAATATGACCAATGTCCAAAGATTTGATTTGAAGTTTTCAAATATTGATTTCAACAACTTGCAAGAAAACACAAAATAAGAGAGAGAATAATAGAATTAAGCAATTGAACCCCTCACCAGATGTGTATACACTCTAGTCGCTCAGTGTTTAGGGTTTAATCACTCCATCTTCCTTTAATCATATTTTCTAGGATTTGCTAGTCATCTAGAAATCAACAAATACTTGATGCATGAATACAAATATCATGAGGTTTTTGGAGGGTTGTAATGGGTTTAGGGTAAGGGTAGGATTAATATGGTTAAGTGGACTTAGTAAATTGGATCTTTGATTAGCTCAAGTATTGCAATCCTATATTAACCTATTTATACAAAAGAAAACAACCTAACTTTCCATTCATCTCCTTTCGCACCTTCACTCATGCATCTTCTTTCTAATTCAACTACATATGCATTCTTTATTTACATTCTAATTATCATTCATTCCTTTTTCTTTTTCTTTTTTCTTTCTTTCTTTTTTTTTTTCAAAAAGTATACACACCAAAATTTTTTCTTTTCTCACCAAAAATAAATGCACATGTTTTTAGTAATGAATGCATAAGTGTTTACCCTTTTTTCTCAAATTTTCTCAATGAATTCCCAAAGCACTTATTACCAATATTTTTCCACAAATCATCTCCCACATTTGATTAACACACACTCCTCAACCCAAGTTAATCAAAGATACAATTTATGGACATAAAAGGTTTTTTGCTTAGGGCAAAAGATGTGCTTAAAATTAGAACAAAAAGGGGGATTAAAAGGCTCAAAAGCGGGTTACAAAGGTAAATGTAAGGGTTGGTTGTAAGAACCCACTAATCAACCAGTTAATTAAGTGATTATAATACCCAAATTAGACTCTAAAAAGTTAGAGTGAGAATCAGAGAATTTAAATGTGATTTTTGGACTCAGTAGGTTTTTCTGAGTCAGAAAATGTACTTTCTGCAAAAAACCGTGAAAAACCGTAAATCGGCAGTTGAACCGGTTCAAGTCTACCCAGTACCGCACGAGAAAAAGTGAAAACCATCAAAAACTTTAGAAAAACATTAGAAATGGAAAATCGGGCGTTAATTTTAAAGGTTTGGCCCGAAGTTGGGCCAAACGGGCTAAAAACGCTAACGGGTTGGACCGGACCCAAGTTGGGCCCAAGCCCAACATATATAAGGTTCATTTAATGAACCAATAAGCACAAACACACACACACCCAACTGAAAGAGAAGGGGAAGAAGAGAACCCTTGAGCACTATTCATCATCTTCTTCACAAGCTCATATCTTGAGCTATAGAGCTCCGATCGCCGCACTGTTTGTGGCTACGCGTTTCTTGTGAAGAGCTCTACAAAACCCATATAAGAAACTGGTAAGTAAAGCTCGAAATCCCTTCAGTTCTTCTCCTCAAAATTTTGGGTACTTAGGGCTTTTGGTTAAGTGAGTTTTTGTGATTTTGGATGTTTAGGTTCACTCTAATCCTTGCTTAACATTGGATTTTGGCTATCAAAACTGTTGGAAAAGGTAAGACACATTAAACCCTTGTGAGATTATATTTATGTTGAACCCTATGTTGATTTGTGGTGATTTACATGTATATAGCTTGATTATTGTGAGTTTGGGAGCTATTGGAACATATTGGTGCTTGTTGAAGTGGAATTGAAAGCTTGGTTTGGAGTTGAGAGCTTACTTGTGCTCATTTTGGGTTTTGGTACATATAGAGAATTGACCAAGGTATGGTTTCGATTTTCTCTATGTAGTATATAATATTCTTTGACACTTAGGCTAGTGACCCATAGGATAGGTTTAAAATTTATATGTTGTTGATGATTGTTTGGGTTGTTGATGTTGTAAATGTTGATTGAGATAATGGGGTTGGAATGTGATGTATGATGAACTTGTATGAATGTGTATTTTAGTCATTAATATGGAGTATGAATGAGTTGATGAGGAAGATTGATATTGATGAAATGAGAATTTGTGAATGGTGTTGGTAGGAAATTGCTTGATATGTTGTATATTGATATTGAAGGTTGAGAATGTTGAAATGTAAAGGAAAGAGTAGTAAAAATAGTGCAATATGTCTTAGAGTGTGGATTTTGATGAAGAATGGGGTTTGGAATGGTGCTAGTTGGTTTTGGTTGGTTTAAGTTGTGACATTGGGAAATTTGGTAAATTGTGAAGTTTGGTAAAAGTGGGTTTTTGGTGAACTTTGTCTGATCATAACTTTTACCTCGGTTTTCAAAATCGTTTGAATTTGGTTTAAAATTAAAGTTTATTGAAAACTCTTCGAAACGTTATAAAGTTTGAAAGATTTGGAATTTTGTAGAGGAAGTTATGATCATCCAAAGTCGGTGTTGAAAATCTGAAATTATGCTAAGTTGCAGAATTTTATGATTTCTGATATGTGCGCACGCACAGCCTTGTGCAAACGCGCAACTCTGCGAAAATCTTATTCTGTGCGGATGCACAGACCTGTGCGCATGTGATAAACAGCCAATTTGCATAGGTTAGGAATTTGATTATCAAAATAGAATTGGCGTTGTAAGTATAGTCCTAACCCAACAAATTGACCATCAATCAAATAATAAAGTCAATACAAAATAACCGAGAGTATTTAGCTCCCGAGTTGTCTTCCCTAGGAGTTACAATGAAATGTACAATTATTGGCTATGAGAGAGAGCATGGCGGATTGGGAAATGAAAGCAAGAGAGCAAGTAATGTAAATAGCAATAATTGAAACAAGTAACTTAACATGCAAGAATTCAAATGAAAGCAAGTAAAGGCAATGAAAATGGAAATTAAATGCTAAAAAAAACTCTTGGCAAGAAATGGATAATCTAGGTTTCCTATCCTAGTTATGGACGACAAACATGGCAATTGTGTGGAATCAATCCAAATTAGTCAATCCTCCTTGAGAATTAGTCAAAAGAGCATAATTGGTCTCAATCCATAAGTCCTAGTCAACTCACTAATTACTTAGTGAAAGACTAGCGTCAATGGAAACCAAACCAATTAACTATTGTCACACAATGCGGAATGGACATCCACAACTCAATTTTACCCAAACATCCAATTTCTCAACCAAGAGTGTGAAAACAAAACATGTAAGAAATTAAACATCAAAGCAATAAAAGTCAAAGAAATTAAATGCAAGGAAAGGAAACTTCAAATGCAAAAAACCTCTTGGCAAGTAATTGAGAACTAAGGTTACCTATCCTAGCCATTGACCACAAACACATGATGATTATGAAAAGTTAATCCTACTTAGTTAACCTTACATCGAAGATAAGTCAAACAGGCATAGTTAATTTCAATCCATAAGTCCTATGTCAACACTAGGGGTCACATAGAGTCAATGGAGACCAAATCAACTAACTACTCTAATATATCAAACAAGAATAGACATCAATGACTCAAGGATCACCAAAGTCAACAATTCCAAGCCAAAAGTATAGAAAAACTAAGTGAAAACTAAGCCAAGTATTTTATCAAACACTTGGTGTGCATGAAAATAAAATAATATTAAAATACATTAAAATAAATTCCAAAGCTACCAAAGCAAGAAAATAACAATAACAACTAAAGAAAGCAATAAATGACATGGAAACATAAAATTGCATTAATTGGAAATTAAAATGACAAAAGTGTTCATAACATGAAAATTGACATAAAAGAGAAAATAACAAAAGAGATGAAGAAGATAAAGGCAATAAAGCATAGAAACATAAATGAAACTACACTAAAGCAAGAATTAAAGTGTTGAACTTAAAAGAAAACTAAGCTAAAAACCCTAATTCTAGAGAGAGAGGGAGGAGCTTCTCTCTCTAGAAACTAAGAGAAAACATCATAAAAACTAACCCTAATTTGTCCCCCCTCATTCCTCTTCACTTTGGCCTCAAATAGCTTCATAAATGAGTTGGACTGGGTTTTGGAGGCCCAAAAATCGTCCCCAGCGATTTGTATTAATGACCTCACTTGCATGCATGCGTGCGTCCGCACGACCTACTGTACATACGCACGGTTGTGCAGAATTCACATCGTGCGTACGCACGACATTTTGTGCGTACGCATCCTTGCACGAAGTCACCGTTGTGCATACGCACGCATCACTATGCGTACGCATCTTTGCAGCAGCTTCCAAATCTCATTTTCTTCATAATTTCTCCCCTTTTTGATGCTCTTTCTTCACTTCTTCAACCCAAACTTGCCTTGAAAACCTGAAATCACTTAACAAACACATCAAGGCACTAAATGGGATTAAAGTGAATTAAAATTGACCAAATTAAGCACAAAAGAGCATGTTTTCACTTTCAAGCACAATTTAGGGAGAAATCTCAAAAGCATGCTATTTAGATGAATAAATGTGGGTTTATGTGATGAAATCCACTCAAATCAAACCAAAATATATCGTAAAATATGGACTCATCAATTTCTCACACTTAACCAATAGCATTCCCTCATGCTAAACACAACCAAAGTGGATGAATGAAGGGGTAAACATTTTATTTAATGCAACTACTTATATGCATGCAACTATACTAAATGCTATCTACATATATCTACTCTATGATTCCTATTGGGTTTGGCAATAAACAACAAAAGAATATCAATCAATCCAAAATAAGGTTTAGGGCTAAGACAAAGCAAATATAGCAATATAATCAATGTCCAAAGATTTGATTCGAAATTTTTAAAATTCATTTCAACAACTTACAAGAAGATACAAGATAAGCAAAGAGAACATAGAATTGAGCAATTGAAACCCTCACCGGATGTGTTTACACTCTAATCGCTCAGTGTGTAGGGTTTAATCACTCAATCCTCCTTTAATCATGTTTCTCAAATATTTGCAAGTCATCTAACAATCAACTAATATTTGATGAATGAATGCAAACATCATGAGGACTTTTGAGGGTTGTAATGGGGCTTAGGTAAGGGTAGGATTAATATGGTTAAGTGGGCTAATAGATTCGATCTTTGATTAGCTCAAGTATTCCACCTAATCCTATATCATCCCACATACATGACAAAATAACCTAACTTCCCATCCATTTCTTTTCTCACATTCACTCATGCATTTTCTTTTCAACTCACACACATATGCATCCTTTATTTACATTCTTGTTGTCATTTCTTCTTTTTTTTTTACACAAAATTATGTACAACAAAATTTTTCTTTCATTAACAAAGAGAGATGCATCTGTTTCAAGTAATGAATGCATGAGTGTTTACCCATTTTTTCTAAATATTCACAATGAACACCCAAAGCAAACTAACTACCAATGATTCCCACAAATTTTTCCACACTTGATTAACACACACACACACTCAAACCCAAGCTAATCAAAGATACAATTCAAGGACAATATTGGTTTTTCACTTAGGGCAAATGATGTGCTTAAATGAGAACAAAAGGGGAATTAAAAGCTTGAAAAGTAGTTTACAAAGATAGATGCAAGGGTTGGCCATATGGGTGAGTGAGCTATACAAAGATGGCCTCAATCATACTAAATGCAATCCAAAACAACAAATATACGACATATAGACTAAAACAAATCTAAGATCACAATCATAAAAGGAGCTTATAACACACAAGAATAAAATTTGTGATTAAAAATATGCAACCACACACTTTAAGCTCAAATCTCATTTGGTATTTGTTCAAGCTCTTTTCTATGTTCCATAAAAAGATACTTCAAGCAAGTTCAAAAATAAGTTTTCAAATCTAATCAATGGAATGCCCAAAAAGAGATTTCTTGAAAATTCTTCGTTGTTTTAACCAAAACTTATTTACTCTATGTATGTATGTATGTATGTTATGATGGATGCAATTTTCAAAATTTTCCTAGTTCTTTTCCTAATTTCTAACAAGCAAAAATTAACATGAACAATTAGGACAAAATTGACTAGGCATTATGTTATTCACATCATCCAATCACAACTTCTATCTATCAAATATATACTAATAAAAAGATGAAAAAAGGCAACATGCAATAGCTAAAAATGACTATGCATAGGCTAAGATATGTATACTAGAAGAAAATGCAATGCAACAGTTAAAAACACTCCAAATATCTACAAGAACATAGTGAAAGAAAACAAAGATAAAGAGCAAAGTATTCGGAAAAGAGAGTTTACGCCCCAAAAGTGGTAAATCCTCCCCTATACTTAAGCATTGCACGGTCCTCCGTTCACGAACACAATCTGGGGAGAATGGCTTTGAAGTGCTCCACCTTCAGCTGGCGGATGCGGGGGCTCAGGTTGCATGGAAATTGCCAAGCTCAATGCATTCGCGGCATCTCCATCCTCGGTGTCCTCCTCCTCTCCCGCTCCTTGCCTTCATGTCTCATCCTCAAAAAGAAGAGCAACGTATAGTTAGAATCATAGGGCAAGTAGCACAATAGGGTAAAGGAGAGAGTAAATAAGCATCTAATTGAGGAAGTTCGCATAGTGGTATGGAGTACACACAACGGCCAGCTAACGTGGCATCCACACAATGAAAAAGTAAGAATGATTTTCTCAATTAAATGGCCTAAGATGCAAGCAATGGATGAGCAACATTTAAGCACATGCAAACTTAGGCAACAACAATCGATAGTGAATTGAATGTAGGAATTATTAGATATTGAAGTTGTGGAAATGAAAGAGCAAAATTGATATAATAGCACAACAAACAATAACCAATGCAATGATGAAAAGTAAATTACTTATTCCTCCTTAGGAAAAATCAAATAATCACATGGTTAAGGTGTTTGTTACAAAAAGTGACAAGTCTTGATAGGAAACAAGTCAAGTTAACTCAAATAAATACAAAGCATTAACAAGAAACAAGGACCTCGTGATGTGATTATATTGACTTAAAAACCATGATGAACAAGCAATTCAATTCAATTCACTAAATTTTATGTGCACTCATAAAAGTTTCACCTAATATGCAACAAAATGTAAATGTGCAAATCCAATTAGGTGATAGTAATTGAAGGCAAAGTATAAGTGCATTGATGAAATTCAATCAATAAGCAACCCAATCAAACAACAAGCAAACACTTGCAAATTATTCAATTAACAAACAACTAAAGCAAAACTAATACAATCACTAAAGGAGAATAAAAAGCAAACAAAACAAAGTAAAGCAAGTAGAGAATAGGGCAAAAGCAAGAGAAGAGAGGGGTAGAAGAAAGAAGAAGAGAAGAAGTAGAAAGAAGAGAAGAAAAAAAGTATAATGGTGGGAAAACAGGGGGGTGCGTACGCACAGACACGTGTGCGTATGCACACTATGAGGAAAAAGGAAGGTGTGCGCTCGCACATTATATGCGAGCGCTCTTGGCAGAAGAGGGAGTAAGAAGTGTGCGTGCACACAAGGGTGTGCGCACACACAGAAGAAGTTTTTTTTTTATTTGTGGAAAGGATCACGTGTGCGCGCGCACACAGGTCCGTGCGCACGCACAAGTGCATAAGGGGCAGGGGTTCACGCGCACAGGCTATGCCAACGCTCCCACCAGAGTGGTTGCAAGTTGACGTGCGGACGCACACGTCTATGCGGCCGCGCAAGTAGCGCAAAAAGGGCATGCGTGCGTACGCACGAGAAGGTGCGCACGCACAGGTCACAGGAAACAGGAGAACGCGCGCGCGCAAGGCATGCTGGCACTGCGAACAGGGGGTGAAATCATGCATGTGTGGGTGCATAGCTCAGTGCACACGCACAGGAAGCAGAAAATCAAAGTTGTGCGCACGCACAGGTGGGTGCGTACGCACAGATGCCCTGTTTTCCAAAAATTTTTTTTTCTTTTCTTTAAAAACTAAGGCACCAAGCCTTAGCTCAATCAAAACTCAACACCAAAACATGCAAGAACCCATAAATTCATGATCTAAACCAAAATTAACATATCTGAACTCAAAATTAACTAATCCTAAGCTAACCAAAATATATACAAAAAGAGAAGAGTTTAGAATAATGTTACCAAATACTTTTATTTAATGTATTTAAGTTAGACAATTGGGAGAGCCCTTGCTATGGTGGCTTGTGCTTGACTTCCCCACCAATGCTAGAGTGTCCAATGTCCTCCGGGATCCTAATCCTAACCATCAACAAAGACAATCAAAAAGCAAGCTAATTATATATTAACATATTTACAACAACAAAAAATAAGCAAGCAACATATATACAATAGCAAAAAATAAGCTATTCACACTATTCACATATGCACAATAGCTAAAAACATACACCATTGCAACTCCCCAGCAACGGGACCAAATTTGATAAACGGCCAATTTGCATAGGTTAGGAAATTGATTATCAAAATGGAATTGGCATTGTTAGTATAGTCCTAACCCAACAAATTGACCATCAATCAAATAATAAAGTCAATACAAAATAACCGAGAGTATTTAGCTCCCGGGTCGTCTTCCCTAGGAGTTACAATAAAATGTACAATTATTGGCTATGAGAGAGAGCATGTGGGATTGGGAAATGAAAGCAAGAGAGAAAGTCATGTAAATAGCAATAATTGAAACAAGTAACTTAACATGCAAGAATTCAAATGAAAGCAAGTAAAGGCAATGAAAATGGAAATTAAATGCTAAAAAGAACTCTTGGCAAGAAGTGGATAATCTAGGTTTCCTATCCTAGTTATAGACCACAAACATGAAAATTGTGTGGAATCAATCCAAATTAGTCAATCCTCCTTGAGAATTAGTCAAAAGGGCATGATTGGTCTCAATCCCTAAGTCCTAGTCAACTCACTAATTACTTAGTCAAAGACTAGTGTCAATAGAAACCAAACCAAGTAACTATTCTCACACAATGTGGAATGGACATCCACAACTCAATTTCACCCAAACATCCAATTTCTCAACCAAGAGTGTGAAAACAAAACATGTAAAAAATTAAACATCAAAGCAATAAAAGTCAAAGCAATTAAATGCAAGGAAAGGAAACTTCAAATGCAAGAAAACCTCTTGGCAAGTAATTGAGAACTAAGGTTACCTATCCTAGCCATTGACCACAAACACATGATGATTATGAAGAGTTAATCCTACTTAGTTAACCTTACATCGAAGATAAGTCAAATAGGCATAGTTAATTTCAATCCATAAGTCCTATGTCAACACTAGGGGTCACATAGAGTCAATGGAGACCAAATCAACTAACTACTCTAATATATCAAACAAGAATGGACATCAATGACTCAAGGATCACCAAAGTCAACAATTCCAAGCCAAAAGTGTAGAAAAACTAAGTGAAAACTAAGCCAATCATTTTATCAAACACTTGATGTGCATGAAAATAAAATAATATTAAAATGCATTAAAATAAATTCCAAAGCTACCAAAGCAAGAAAATAACAATAACAACTAAAGAAAGCAATAAATGACATGGAAACATAAAATTGCATTAATTAGAAATTAAAATGACAAAAGTGTTCATAACATGAAAATTGAAATAAAAGAGAAAATAACAAAAGAGATGAAGAAGATAAAGGCAATAAAGCATAGAAACATAAATGAAACTACACTAAAGCAAGAATTAAAGTGCTTAAATTAAAAGAAAACTAAGCTAAAAACCGTAATTCTAGAGAGAGAGGGAGGAGCTTCTCTCTCTAGAAACTAAGAGAAAACATCATAAAAGCTAACCCTAATTGCCCCCCTTCATTCCTCTTCACTTTGGCCTCAAATAGTTTCAGAAAATGAGTTAGACTGGGTTTTGGAGGCCAAAAATCGCCCCCAACGATTTGTTTTAATGACCTCATGTGCATGCATGCGTGCATACGCACGACCCACTGTGCGTATGCACGGTTGCGCAAAATTCCCATCGTGCATACGCACGACATTTGGTGCGTACGCATTCTTGCACGAAGTCACCATTGTGCGTACGAACGCATCACTGTGCGTATGCATCTTTGCAGCAGCTTCCAAATCTCATTTTCTTCATGATTTCTCCCCTTTTTGATGCTCTTTCTTCACTTCTTCAACCCAAACTTGCCTTGAAAACTTGAAATCATTTAACAAACACATCAAGGCACCAAATGGGATTAAAGTGAATTATAATTGACCAAATTAAGCACAAAAGAGCATGTTTCCACTTTCAAGCACAATTTAGGGAGAAATCTCAAAAGCATGCTATTTAGATGAATAAATGTGGGTTTATGTGATGAAATCCACTCAAATCAAACCAAAATATATCGTAAAATATGGACTCATTAGCACGCACAGGCAGGGAAGTGCTTACTGGTTGCAGCGCTATCACAGCTGGAGCGCGCACACATCAATGAAGAATTGCGACCTGTGTGAACGCACAGCCTTGTGCGCACGCACAAGTCGGGAAGGGTCATCTGTTGGGGGTGCTAGCACACCCTGTGTGAGTAAACAGACCTTATAAATTTCATTATCTGTGCGCACGCACACCCCTCTACGTACGCACACTCTTAAAATCTTCCTAGGCGTGCGCACGCACACGCCCTGTTTCTCAAATTTTACTTTGTTTTCAACTAATCTACCTTCCTAACAAGGTTGTAAGATTCTCTAACACCATTTTAGGACTCTTGGGCCTAGTTTTGGACTTTTAGCACATTGGGAAAGAATTTAATGGCTTTAGATGATATTATTCGGAAAACTTAGAAAACGGAGGGCTAGATTTCTGGCGTGCTGAGGATGGTGTGCTGTTATGTGATGTATGGTTGATGTATGAGATGAGAATTGAGGAACTGTTGAGTTCGAAATAAAAATGTGAATTGACAGCGGTTGGGAAGAGTCGAGGACTCGAATGTGTGATGAGGAATCACTGATGTATTGAAAATGTTTTCTGACAAACCACTACACTATTATTTTGTATTGAGACTATGAGACGCTATGTGCCCGGCAGGGACGGAGGTTGGATCCCGCCTGTCGAGGTAGCAGCGTCGGCGTAAGGACGGTGGTCTAATATCGCTTACGCTGAGATGTGAGGTCTGTGGCAAGAGTATCCCACTCGCATCCCTTCGGATCTATAGAGCGTGCAGGCGCAAAATCCTGGACAGTGATCTGAGTACTATATCTCGGAGGTTCCCATTGATGATTCCGAAGGGCGACATCTCCATGAAAATGTGTCGGGTTGGCAGTTGAACCGACAATGTGATATCACAGCCAGTAGGACAGGCATTCATCATATGCATTTTCTATCTGTTTGTATGCTTTGACTACTTGAAATGACTTGCCTTTTTGTATAACATGCCTATTTGCTATTTGAATTATTTGCCTTATATGCTTCTACTTGTGTTTCACTTACATTGTATATTACCTGTGTTTTCTACTGGGATTGAGGAGGTTCGGAAGGCGGTGGCGATGGGATTGCATGGAGGATAGGTTGGTGAAGGCTGTAGGACAACAGTGTTTGATTAGATTAGAAAATCCCCTAAGATATAGTACCCTGTTTAGTTATGTTAAGATTTTATATAATTATACTTATTTGTTTTAGAATGCTTTAAGTTGAATTCTTGTGAGGGATATGAAGTCTAGGATTGCCTTTGGCATCCTGGGGTCTTATATCCTATATCACTGAGCACTGTTACCATACTGAGAACTCCCGGTTCTCATACCATATTTTTGTTGTGTTTTTCAGATGCAGGTCGCAACCCACCTCGGTGAGTTGTCTGGTTGCTGACAGAAGCGGAGGATCCGGATATCTTTTTGAGTCTTTTCGGCTTATTTTGTATATGTCTCTCACTCTTGTATTTTGTTTTTCCTAGAGGCTTGTATTTGAGAGAAAAAAATTGTATAAGTTGTTTTCACTGTCTGGTTCTTTTTTGTCTGTATATGGCTAGCCGGCTTAAACTTTGCGAGCCGTGGCTAGATTCTTATGATATTATACTATTATATTTTGATATATCTTATCTGTATCTTGAGCTTTAAGTTAGTAGCTTCGTTAGTACGTTTTGCGCTTTTCAAATCCTGTTTTGAGCTATGATGACTTGCATCATTTACCCTTTTTTTTTGCATAAAAAGGACAAAAAAAGAGCATAATCTCATTTGATCATTGAAATTCATGAGTTAATTGATGAATATTATGGTACATTGCTTTGAAATGGGATTGTGCTGAATTTCAGGTGGAAAAGAGCAACAAAAATGGAAGAAAACAACAAAACAAGCTGGGCATGTGAAACTGGCGTACCACTTGGAACAAACGCCATAAAAATGTATGGGCGTGGCACGCCAGGAGCTGCGCGTGGCATGCCAGTATTAAATTCCAGAAAGGATCCTCAAGTCCTCTATATGGGCGTGGCACGCCAGGAACTGGGCGTGGCACACCAGTTATGAATTCCAGAGAAGCATGTTTGAACATTTTACATGGGCATGGCACGCCAGGAGCTGGGCGTGGCATGCCAGTGCAATTTTCCAGAGAGCAATGCTGAAGGCCATAAAAGGGGTGTGGCACGCCAGGCTGGGCGTGGCACGCCAAAGCCCATCACACACTATGGGCGTGCCACTTGAACCATGGGGCGTGGCACGCCAGTTCATCCATCTAGAGGGGATTATCACTTGGGCGTGCCACTTGGTATCGAAGGCGTGGCATGCCAGCTTCAAATTGTCACTTGGGCGTGCCACTTGAAGGCCTAGGTGTGGCACGTAAAGTTAAAAGAGCCACACTAAAGGGGCGTGCCACTTGAGCATCAAGGCGTGGCATGCTAATACAAGTTTCCAAAGAAGAGGTTGAAAGCCAAAAGCCTGGGCATGCCACTTGGTGTCGAAGGCGTGGCATGCCAGCTCCAGATTCTCACTTAGGCGTGCCACTTGAGCATCCAGGCATGGCACGCCAATGATAAAAAGGGCCAAAGCAAAGGCTGGGTGTGCCACTTGGTGTCAAAGGCGTGGCACGCCAGCTCCAGATTTTCACTTAGGTGTGCCACTTGAGCATCCAGGCGTGGCACGCCAATGATAAAAAGGGGCCAAAGCAAAGGCTGGGCATGCCACTTGGTGTCGAAGACGTGGCACGCCAGCTCCAGATTCTCACTTAGGCGCGCCACTTGAAGGACCAGGCGTGGCACACCAGCTACTGGATCGAAAAGGAATGCTGAGCGTGGCACGCCAGACCCTGGGCGTGCCACGCTAGTTCAATTGGCTAGAGAGAAGGATCAAGCACACATAATGGGCGTGGCACGCCAGACCCTGGGCGTGCCACGCTAGGTCAATTGGCCAAAGAGAAGAACCAAGCATACATAGTGGGTGTCACACGCTAGACCCTGGGCGTGCCACGCTAGTTCAACTTTACAGAGAAGAGAAGAAGAAGGAAAGGGGCTAGGCGTGCCACTTGGGCTCGAAGGCGTCGCACGCCAGGGACATCAATACATGGGGCATGCCACTTGAAGAGCTTGGCATGGCGCGCCAAGCCAAATTGGAGGCTAGGCGTGGTACGCCACTTGAACGCCAACCAAAGGCCAGCCTGGAAGGTCACATTTATTGAGTTTCTTTTCCCTCCAAATTTTATTTTTCCTTTCTCTTTTGTATTTTCTTTATTCTAGTGTTAGGAGTAGTATAAATAACCCCTGAAAGTACTGAGAAAGGGATTAAGCAGTTGAGCTATTAGTTGAAGCATAGTTAGATTACTTTTTCACTTTATCATCTCTTCCATCTCTTATATTTTTCTCTGAGCTATAAGTAGCTAAATTCCCTCTCATTGAGAGATGGAGCTCTGTTGTACTTGATGGATTAATGATAGTTGATTTCTTCTTCTCTTCATCTTCTCTTTGATTTTCTAGAAGGAATTTCGTTTTAATGTTAGTGTTCAATCATCTTGGAAAAGAGATTGAATGCAAAATGGGTTTCATAGGAACCTTGGAAAAGAAAACATAAAATCATGCTAGAAATCCCTTCTCGCACTTGAGTAGGATCTGGGTTTTGGTGTTTGGATATGATGACATATAATCCTCCCTCTACTTAGACCTATGATGATGTGTGGTATAATCAGGGACCAAGCATATCTCTCTTCATGAGCAATTAAACCAAGGAATTGGCTATTGATCAAGATCTGAGAGATTGAGTCACCAAGAAATTGGGGCTCAATCAATCATGATTGCCAAGAGGTTAATGAGTTGCATGATTGCAGATGAGATGAACTAAATTTAATCCAAAGAGACAATATTTCCTGATCTCAATGAATTCCCCCTATTCTTATCTTCCACTTTCTTTATAGCTTTCTTTACATTCTGTCAATCCCCATTCCCATTTACAATTAAGTCATTTAAGTTTCTGCACTTTACAGTATTGCCATTTCCATTTCTGCACTTTACTGCTTTTCTTTACTTTTGAGTAATTTATAATTCTGTCTATTTACAAATCTGCAAACACACTCTCTAATGTTCAGCTTAACTAATTTACGAATTAATTAAAATTGCTCAAATCTACCAATCTCTGTGGATACGATCCCACTCCACTGTGGGTTATTACTTGACGATAATTTTTTGTGCGCTTGCCAAAAGAACGGATTCATCATTTTTATATGGGGAGTGAATTCCGGTCATCAATCTATATCCTTCATCGGGCTTCTAGATTTTACTATTCTTTCTATATATATTATACGTATGAGTTTAGAACTATCGTGATCTCTGATTAACCTTTGTTTTACGACGCGAGGTAAAGCTTAGGCTAATTAGGGTATTACATTTAGTGTTATCAGAGCGGTTTATCCTCGTGAGCCTGAGGGATGGACCGGTTGTGCTTCATTGCATACTATGTGTGTCTTTTCTTTGATGTTATTAGGTTATCTGCTTGATATTGCATAGCATGCTTGTTTGTGAGTGCCTGTTTAGGATAATTAAAGCACTAGACTTTTGATATTGAGACTGATCACCTTGATATCGATTGTTTGGTGTAGATAGGAACCCTACATGGCAACTCGCGGACGAGTTCAAGCACATTCACGAGAAAGTAAGAATGAGCAACCAGTTGATAACCATGCCAAATTCATGGTGGCAATGGCAAATCTCGCTAATACTATGGAAGTTAATACTGCTGCGACTCTGCAAGTTGTGCAGAGGTTAGGCCAACTGGCTGGGAATGGCAATGGAAACGGCGAAGGGAATGCTAATGATATTGCTGAGGGAAACGGCGATAACACCGGAGGAATTTCGATGACCTTGGGGACGTTCCTCAAGGTTCATCCGCCAATTTTTCGAGGATCAACTAATCCTACGGAAGCAGACAACTGGTTCCAGGCTATGGAGCGTGCTTTACAGGCGCAGCATGTCCCCATCAATCAATATGTTGACTTTGCCGCTTATCAGCTTGCGGGAGAGGCCCAGCACTGGTGGCAAGTAGAGTGTCTCTTACTACAGCTTCAGAACGCCGACATTTCCGTGGGATGTGTTCCAAACGGCCTTCTATAAGAAGTACCTCCCTGAGTCTGCAAGAGAAGCAAAGGAGATGGAATTGATGCAACTGAAGCAAGATTCCCTATCTGTGGCGGACTACACAAGCAAGTTTGAGGAACTCTGTAGGTTTTCTAAGGTATGTCAGGGTGCCCCGGAGACTTATGAGAGTTGGAAGTGTATTAAATACCAAAGGGGGCTGAAGGATAAAATTATGACTGCCGTGGCTCCTTTGGAGATCCGTGTCTTCTCCGACATAGTGAACAAAGCAAGGGTGGTTGAGGAGTATGCCAAGACGGTAGCTTCATCCAAGGAAACTCATGGAGGGAGTTCTAGTCGAGGACGTGGCAAGTATTTTCATCCGAGAGGACAAAGCTTTAAGAGAGGAGGATATATGCCTCAAGGGCAAGGAGGCTTCAGAAAGAACACCCATGATCAGTTTCAGCGTGGCAAAGGGAGAGGAAATCAGAGTAAGAGTTCTCCAAATTTAGCTTGTGTGAATTGTGGACGTTTTCATTCTTATGACTCTTGCAAGATTGGTATAGGTGGGTGCTTCAAACTGTGGGTTACCTGGCCATATTGCGAGGGATTGCACTCGTGGGAGGAACTCGACTGCGGGTCAGAGTCAGCATCAGAGTCGAGTTTTTGCTGTGAATGCCAAGGATGCTTCCATGGCGGATCCATTGATGAGAGGTATTTGTTTAATTGGTGATAAGACCTTAATTGCATTGTATGATACTGGGGCTTCGTATTCGTTTATTTCGTTTGCTAAAGTTGAGAAACTAGGCTTGAAAGTGTCAGAGTTACCATTTGATCTGCATGTACATACTCCGCATCAGACAGTTATGACTAGGTCAGGTTGTAGACAAGTAGGTTTCAAGCTTGAGGGTAGAGACTTTGTGCATGACTTGATTTGTTTGCCAATGATTGGATTGGAGATGATTTTGGGATTTGATTGGTTGTCAAAGAACCGGGTTTTGTTGGATTACTTTGAACGGACAATTCAGTTTATGCCAGAAGGAGAAAATAGAGTAGTGATAGCTGAAGGTTACTACCTAAACTCGGTGATGGTGCATTGTAGTGGGGAAGAGTAGCAGGGTTACATCTATTTAACTGCTAACACTTTGGGTGATACCCAAAACTTAGATCAGATTCCGGTTGTTAGAGATTTTCCGGAGGTATTCCCGAAAGATATCCCTGAATTCCCACCTCAAAGGGAGATTGAATTTGCGATTGAATTGGTGCCGGGAGCCGGACTAGTGTCGATTGCGCCGTATAGGATGGCTCCGATAGAGCTGGCAGAGTTAAAGACTCAGTTGGAAGAACTTCTGAACAAGAGGTTCATTCGACCAAGTGTATCATCGTGGGGAGCGCCAGTTTTATTGGTAAAGAAGAAGGATGGAGGAATGCGACTGTGCATGGATTACCGACAGCTAAACAAAGTGACTGTGAAGAACAAGTACCTGCTTCCAAGGATAGATGATTTGATGGATCAACTGCAAGGAGCTGGAGTGTTTTCCAAGATTGATCTAAGGTCGGGTTACCATCAGATAAGGGTAAAGGAGGATGATATCCCTAAGATTGCGTTCAGGACACGTTATGGACACTACGAGTTTGCGATGATGTCCTTTGGGTTAACGAATACACCTGCTGTTTTCATAGATTACATGAACAGAGTGTTTCATCCCTTTTTAGACAAATTCATGGTGGTTTTCATAGACGACATCTTAGTTTATTCTAAGACGGCAAAGGAGCATGAGGAATACTTGAGGATTGTGTTGCAAATCCTAAAGGAGCGAAAGTTGTACGCTAAGTTGTCGAAGTGTGAGTTCTGGAAAGAGGAAGTGAAGTTCTTAGGTCACGTGGTGAGCAAAGGGGGAATAGTCGTAGATCTTTCTAAGGTAGAAGCGGTGATGGAATGGGAGAGACCGACGACTGTGACGGAAGTCAGAAGCTTTTTGGGTTTAGCCAGATATTACCGAAGATTTATCGAAGGATTTTTCCGGATTGCACTACCGATGACTAAATTGACAAGGAAAGAAGCGCCTTTTGTTTAGACGTCGAAGTGTGAAGAGAGTTTTCATACTTTGAAGCAAAAGCTAACTTCAGCACCTATTTTAATCTTGCCAGAACCGCATGAACCGTTTGAAGTATATTGTGATGCGTCATTGAAGGGTTTGGGTTGCGTGTTGATGCAACATTAGAATGTGGTGGCTTACGCATCGCGACAGCTGAGATCGCATGAGGTGAATTACCCAACTCATGACTTGGAATTAGCGGCGATTGTGTTTGCATTGAAGATTTGGAGGCACCACTTGTACGGAGTGAGGTTTTGCATCTTTTCTGATCATAAGAGTCTGAAGTACATCTTTGATCAGAAAGAGATAAATATGCGTTAGAGAAGGTGGATGGAGTTACTAAAGGATTATGATTTTGAATTGAGTTATCATCCTGGCAAGGCAAATGTGGTAGCAGGCGCATTGAGTCAGAAATCGTTAACAATTGCTTGGATGAGAATCAAAAAGGAGGAGTTAGTGGATAAGTTTGTAGACCTTAAACTGGATATTGGTGAAGTTGCCAGAAGAGCTTGTTTGAATCAGTTGCAAATTTTGAGTACGTTTAAGATAGAGATTCAGAGGGCTCACCAAGATGAGCAGAAGCTTCAACAATTGTTTCAACCAGTTGGTGAGAAGAGGCGTGAAGAATTCACTAAGGATGGTGAAGAATTATGGAGATACAAGGAAAGGATTTGCATACCGGATGTCGGGAGTTTGAGGCAAGATTTGTTGTCGGAAGCTCATAACAGTGGGTTTTCTATTCATCTCGGAAGCACGAAGATGTATTATGACTTAAAGAAGATATTCTGGTGGCTTGGGATAAAGGTGATGTAGCAACGTTGGTATCCAAGTGCTTGATATGTCAGAAAGTGAAGATAGAACATCAGAAACCATCGGGAATGTTACAGCCATTTGAGATTCCTCAGTAGAAGTGGGAAGGAATTGCCATGGACTTTGTGACCGGTTTAGCAAGGACAAGGTGGGGATTTGATGCGGTTTGGGTGATCGTGGATCGCTTAACCAAATCCGCTCATTTTCTACCTATCCAAATAAGTTGTTCAATGGAAGAGTTGGCGAGGTTGTATATCAAGGAGATAGTAAGGTTGCATGGTGTGCCATCGAGCATAGTGTCAGACCGTGATCCCCGATTCACATCAAGGTTTTGGAGAGCTTTTCAAAGAGCTTTCGATACAAAACTATGTCTCAGTACCGCATATCATCCGCGAACTAATGGACAGTCAGAAAGGACTATTCAGACGTTGGAGGAAATGCTGAGAGCATGTGTTTTAGATCAACCCGAAAGTTGGGACCGTTACATGCCATTGGTGGAGTTTGCATACAACAACAGCTTTCATGCGAGCATTGGGATGGCTCCGTATGAAGCCTTGTATGGACAGAAGTGCCATCTCCACTTTATTGGTATGAATCTGGTGAAGTAAGTGTATTGGGTCCAGATTTGATAGTAGAGACTACTGAAAACATTAAGAAGATTTGTGCAAGGATTCTAACTGCTCAGAGTCGACAGAAAAATTACGCGGATCAGAGAAGAAAATCGATAGATTTCGAAGTGGGAGAACATGTATTTCTAAGGGTTACACCGACAACTGGGATTGGAAGAGCGATTAAGACCAAGAAGTTGAATCCGAGGTTCATTGGACCATTTGATATTTTGAAGAGATTTGGGCCGGTGGCTGGTGCGGAATTTATAACCACAAACTAATCGGCAAGTGCACCGGGTTGTACCAAGTAGTACCTCAGGTGAATGAGGGTCGATCCCACGAGGATTGATGGACTAAGCAACAATGGTTGATTAATTTACTTAGTTAGACAAGCAGAAAATAGTGTTTGGGTCTCAATTACATTAAACAGTAATTCAGAGAATCAGAAAACAAGCAGTAAACATGTTGTGAAATATGTATGGAGAAACAGTTAAGGCTTCAGAGATATCTATTTTTCGGATTGACTTTTCTTACTAACTATTTTAATCATGCAAGATTTAATTCATGGCAAACTATATGTGACTAAACCATAATTCCTTAGACCTTTTTAGTCACCTCTAACCTTCATCAACCGCCAATTCCTTGGTCACTTAATTCCAATTAGAGGTGAAGTTCAATTCTAGTTTATATGCCACAGAAATCCTAATTACCCAAATATAAGAGGATTATATGTCACGTATCCCGTTAAGTCCAGATAATTAGAAATTTAGGAGAATATGTTTTCAAGTTGTTGTTCAAGTAAAGAGCTTTTCCAAGTTATACAAGAACTCAATTAGAACAAGGGTCATACTTTCGTTCCACCCAAATTCATAAGATAAAGACCGAAAACAATTCTTGAATCATAAATCAATACATGAATTAAAATAGAAAAATAATAGTATCAATCTATACAATAGACAGAGCTCCTAACCTTAACAGTGGAGTTTTAGTTACTCATGGTTCAGAGAGAAAACTAGGATTCTCAAAAACTGTAAAGTGTGGAATGAGGTAAGAGAAGAGATGTCCGAAGGGCTGATTATTTTCCCTTTTATATATAATCCTAATAAATGTAAAATATATTTTCTAAAACTAAAATAATATCTTTTCCTAATTATAAATAAAATAAAATTAAATCAAAATAAATCTGGCTTCATTTGCAGCTTTTCTTAAATGCCTGGGGACCACTTTGATATTGAGGATCCACTGATAAACCACTATTTTATGGTTTATATTATGTTTAATTGTGTGGTTTTATCATGATCCTTACCCACTTATTCATTAAATTAGCATGAAATTATAATTCCTTCCTGAATTTATAACATGTTTGAAAACTGCTTCCTAGAGACTTTAATTATGTATTTTTAATTCTCCTTTATTCCATTCGATGCCGTGATCTGTGTGTTGAATGTTTCAGACTTTATAAGGCATGAATGAGTTGGAGATTGGAAAGGAAGCTAGCAAAAATGGAAGGAACACAAAAATTTGAGGAGGTAACCAGCGATAAGTGACGCGGTCGCATGGCTCACGCGACCGCGCGAAGGAGAGCAAATCGCAGTGACGCGGTCGCATGGCTCACGCGGCCACGCGGATTGGAAAAGCTCAAGCGACGCGGTAGCATGGACGACGCGAACGCGTGGCAAGGAAAAGCGTGAATGACGCGTCCGCATGGATGACGCGATCGCGTGACATGTGCGATCTGCATAATCTGCAGAATTCGCTGGGGGCAATTTTGGACCTTATTTCGACCCAGTTTTCGGCCCGGAACAGCAAACTAGAGCCAGAGAATATGCAGAAACAAAAGACAGCATTCATTCTACACAGTTTTGAGTTTTAGATCTAGTTTTTCCTCCTCTAGTTTTTTTCTCTCTAGGTTTTAGAATTTTAATTTTCAATTGGTCTTAGCATTGGAACATTGAGAAGAGTTATTTCCTCATCAAGACTTCGTCATTCTAGTTTGTTCTCTTAACTTGGTTTTATTCTTCCATGTTCTTTGCTTTGTTCAATTTTGTCATTTGAATACTTTCATGATTATTTAATACAAGGATTATTTCTTCCATTTTAATTTATTTTCCATTCCAATAATCATGTCTTCTTTTAATTCCCTTTCATGTGTTATGGATTTATTATTTACAATGAGTGAGTAGTTCCCTCACTTGATGGGGAGTTGATTGAAAGGAACTCTTGAGTTGGAAGGATTGAAAGAAAATTTGTAATTGGGTTAACTGTTGGATTGTTATCTAATCACTAACACCAACCCCTTTGAACTAAGTGGGTTGTAGCTCGTGAACAGATCTAGCATTCCAACTTGTTTGACTTTCCTTTACCTAGTAAAGGATAACTAAACAGAACAACCATTAATTATAAATTAATTTTGAAATCATCCCATCAATAATAGAGATTCCAACTAATCAACTCCCAGTCAAGGCTTTTATTCATATTATTTAAATTTCCTCAATTTAATTTTCCCTCTACTTAACTCAACTTCTTGGAACATCTGATTAATAAAATAGCACACTTTTCTGCAACTCGTTGGGAGACGACCTGGGACTCCAACTCCCAGTAATTTTTAATTTAAACTCTCTGTGACATATTTCTAAATTGATAGGCAGATTTTCGGTGAGTTAAGAACTATACTTGCAACGTAACTATTTTAATAATTTTTAATTCACCAACTTCCGTGTCTCATCAATTTTTGGCGCCATTGCCGGGGAGTTGCAATAGAGTGCTAAAGTTATTAATTAGAATTTATTTAGTTGCATTTTATTTTATTTTGCTACTATGAGCTGCATGTTTCTTTCATCAAATGACGCGTTCACTTCCTGATCCGCGCTTGCTAATATTCGATCCTGAAATTGAAAGGACTATTTCACGAATAAGGCGAGAACAGCGTCAGTTAGTCCGCTCTGAGGGTGGATCTGAAAGTGAACTTGAGGAAGAAACCAGCCCCCGTTCTACTGATTCGGTTGTTTTACGTGCAGAAGACATGACAGCTAGGAGAGTTACCATCCAGGAGGAAGGAGCCCCTGATTTTACAATGCAACCGTTTCAAGCGCATCATCCAGCGGTAGCTACAGATTTTGAAATAAAGACCGCACTGCTAAATTTGATGCCCAAGTTTCATGGCCTACCTGCTCAAGAGCCTATCAAGCACTTGAGAGATTTCCAGGCAGCCTGTTCTACTGTCAGGCGTGATGGTACTGATGAAACTTTAATTTTGCTGAAAGCTTTCCCGTTTTCTCTTGAGGGAAAAGCAAGAGAGTGGTACTACACTCAACCTCTAGCAAATGTTTCCAACTGGAATACACTCAGAAAGGAGTTTTTGGAGAAATTCTTTCCATCTGAAGTTACTGATAAACCGAGGAAGGATATTTCCACAATTGTTCAGGATGACAATGAGACTCTCTTTGAATACTGGGAGCGCTTCAATAATCTTCTGGAAGCATGCCCCCACCACATGATTGACAAGATAGTGTTACTTAGCTATATCACACAGGGCATGAGGCCCCAAGATAAGACCACATTGGAAAGTGCTAGCAATGGGTCTATGAAGAAGTACAAGACCAATGATGAGGCTTGGTAATTGATCAGTGATTTAGCTGAATCTACTAGGAACCACAGACAAAAGCAAGGCCATTCAAAAGCCGTTGCAGAAGTATCCTCTAGCAGAGAGACTGCTGCTCTAGCTCAGAGTATATGTGAGATGAATAACTTGCTGAAGCAGATGCAATTGAATCAACAACAAGCTCAGCAAGCTCAACCCCCTCCACCACAGCAAAACCAACAACTAGTCCCACAGAGAGTTTGCAGAATCTGTGCTGATTATAGCCATTACACTGATGAATGCCCGCAGCTCCAACAAGAAGACAACATGGTGGCATCCACTCATAACTTCTATGACCGCCCCAACCAAGGGTACAATCAAAGTGAAAATAATAACCATGGATGGCAGGACAATTCTAACCAGAATTGGAGGGACAACAATAACAGAAGAGGCTGAGATAATCAGGGAAATCAGAGGTGGAATAATAACAACAACAGGCAGCAGAATCAACCTTACAGAGCACCTCACCTGAGGCAAAACCAAGGACCACAGAACAATCAACAGCAGACCTCTCAATTTACTCATTCTTCTTTATCTCCTAATGAAGAGCTACTACAATCTTTTGAGCGAAGACAACAGACCATGGAAAATAACATCATGAATAGTATTAATGCCAGTCTGAATGGTCTCACCTCTACTTTGCAAGCTCTTATATCACAGATTGGATCAACGTAAAATTCCAGTAACCAACCTTCAAGCTCTACTGGAATCCCCTCTCAACCATTACCCAATCCAAAGGGAGGCATTAATGCCATCACCCTAAGGTCTGGAACTACACTGCAGGAGAGGAATCAGGAGGAACCAAGCCCACCAGAACACACCTCAGCTGAAGAGGTAGTAGAAATAGAAGATGTTGAAGAGGAAGAGGACATAGCTGAAGAAGAAATAGCTCAACCACAGAATGAAGCACCAAAAGGCGCAGACACCACAGAAAACACTACTCCTATTCCATTTCCACAACTTGCAAAGAAGCCCAGGAAGCAGCTGGAACCCGACCCCAAAATGGTAGAAATATTCAAAAAGGTTGAGGTAACTGTTCCTCTTTTTGATGTTATTCAACAGGTACCTAAAGATGCAAAGTTTCTAAAAGACTTATGTATCCATAAAGACAAAATTAATGAATTAGAAATTATTCCTTTAGGTAGTTCTATATCTGCTTTAATGGAAGGATTACCTGAAAAATGTAGTGATCCAGGTCCTTGTATAGTTAGCTGTACTATTGGTGGTGTAGTAATTTATGATTGCATGTGTGATTTAGGAGCATGTGTCAGTATAATGCCTTTGTCTATATATGATATTTTGAGGCTCCCTCCCTTAAAAAGGTCGGCAGCTCGTTTTGTGTTAGCAGATAAAAGCATTATTACAGTGGCTGGAGTTGCTGAAGATGTTTTGGTGAACATTAAAGGGCTTACATTTCCCACTGATTTTTATATCTTGGAGATGCCCCATAATGATTCAGATAAGCCATCATCAATCCTACTTGGAAGACCATTCCTGAAGACATCAAAATTCAAATTGGATGCTTTTTCAGGAACATACTCCTTTGAAATAGATGGCCGCATAGTAATCTTCAATCTGAATAGAGTCATTGACAACCCCCCAGAAGATCGTTCTATCTTTCAGTGTGATGTCATAGATGAAAGTGTAGCTGAAGTTCACAAGGAAGAGTTAGAAGAGAGGCACACTAGACAAGGTCCAAGTGTGGGGACCCTCTTAACTGACAATGAGGGCACTTCGTCATTTTCACAAGCCCCAGATAATCCAGAGCCTGCTCATGATCAGAAGTTAGAATTGAAACCCCTCCCTCCGCATCTCAAATATGCCTATCTCGAAGATGAGCAGAGGCTTCCAGTTATCATTGCAAGGAAACTTACTTCTCAACAAGAAGAGCAGTTACTTGATGTGCTGAGGAAGTATAAGAAGGCAATTGGGTGGAGCTTGGCGGACATAGTAGGCATCAACCCTCAAGTATGTGAGCACAGAATATTTTTAGAAGAGGGAGCAAGACCTGTCCGTCAACCCCAAAGAAGATTGAATCCCACCATCTTGGAAGTTGTCAAAAAGGAAGTGACCAGACTATTGGAAGTAGGTATCATATATCCCATTTCAGACAGTGAATGGGTAAGCCCAGTACAAGTGGTGCCCAAGAAGTCTGGAGTTACTACAGTAAAGAATGAGTATGGAGAGCTCATAGCAACTAGAGTTCAGAATGCTTGGAGAGTCTGCATTGATTACAGGCGTCTCAACCAAGCTACCCGTAAGGATCACTACCCACTTCCATTCATTGATCAAATGCTGGATCGCCTGTCAGGTAAATCACATTATTGCTTTTTAGATGGTTACACAGGTTATTTCCAGATTCATATAGCTCCTGAGGATCAGGAAAAGACTACTTTTACATGTCCTTTTGGGACTTATGCTTACAAGAGAATGCCCTTTGGCTTGTGCAATGCACCAGCTACTTTCCAAAGGTGCATGATGAGTCTTTTCTCTGATCTTATTGAGGACTGTATGGAAGTTTTTATGGATGATTTTAGCATTTATGGTGATTATTTTAGCCTTTGCTTAGATGGATTATCTAGAGTATTAGATAGATGTGTTAATACAAACCTTGTATTAAATTTCGAAAAATGTCACTTTATGGTAAAACAAGGGATTGTATTAGGACATGTGGTATCTAATAATGGCATTTCTGTAGACCCAGTAAAGGTGAATGTTATTTCTAGTCTACCTTACCCCTCTTCTGTGAGGGAAGTCCGTTCGTTCCTTGGCCATGCAAGTTTTTATAGGAGATTTATTAAGGACTTTAGTAAGGTCGCACTTCCCTTATCCAGATTACTGCAGAAGGATATTGAGTTCGAGTTCAGTGAGGATTGCAAACAAGCGTTTGATAAGCTGAAGACTGCTTTGACTCAAGCTCCAATTGTGAGAGGACCAGACTGGAGCCAGCCATTTGAAATCATGTGCGATGCTTCCAACCATGCAGTAAGAGCAGCGCTGGCTCAGCGTAAAGGTAAGGATCCTTTCGTTATTGCTTATGCGTCTAAGACTTTAGACACTGCCCATTCTAATTATACTACTACTGAGAAAGAGCTTCTTGCTATTGTTTTTGCTTTGGATAAATTCCGAGCTTATTTACTTGGTACTAGAGTAGTAGTGTATTCAGACCATGCAGCTTTAAAGTATCTATTAGCTAAAAAGGAATCCAAACCAAGACTCATACGTTGGATACTGCTGTTACAAGAATTTGATTTAGAAATAAAGGATAGGAGTGGTAATCAGAATTTAGTGGCAGACCACTTGAGTCGCCTTGAGCATATTAAGGATGATTCTACTCCTATAGATGATAATTTTCCTTTTGATAACCTGCAAGCAGTATCTGAGGTAGTCCCTTGGTATGCACCTGTTGCTAATTATTTAGTTAGCCGCACATTTCCTCCAACTTTTTCTAAGCATCAAAGAGACAAGCTGAAAAGCAAGTCTAAATATTATATATGGGATGACCCATATTTATGGAGATGTGGCGCTGATCAAGTAATTAGACGTTGTGTGCCTCAATCAGAATTCCAGTCCAATTTAGAGGCCTGTCACTCATCTGAGAGTGGAGGACATTTTGGTCCTCAAAGAACAGCTAGAAAGATCTTAGACTGTGGATTCTGGTGGCCTACTCTTTTTAGAGACGCTGCTGAGTTTTGTAAATCTTGTCTCCCATGCCAGAAATTTGGTAATATATCCAGGAGGGATGAGATGCCTCAACAAATTATGCTTTTCTGTGAAATTTTTGATGTTTGGGGCATTGACTTCATGGGTCCATTTCCAAATTCTAATGGATATTTTTATATATTGTTAGCTGTGGATTATGTTTCCAAATGGGTGGAAGCAATTCCTACCCGCACTGATGATGCTAACACTGTTGTTTCCTTTGTGAGAAACCATATTATATGTCGCTTCGGATCACCACGAGCAATCGTGAGCGATCAAGGCACCCATTTGTGTAACAGGAGACTGACAGGATTAATGAAGAAGCATGAGATAATTCATAAAGTAGCAACAGCTTACCATCCCCAAACTAATGGGCAAGCCGAGGTGTCAAACAGAGAAATTAAGCGTATCTTGCAAAAGATAGTAAAGCCTCATAGAAAAGACTGGAGCACCAGGCTACAAGATGCACTCTGGGCATATAGAACAGCATACAAGACACCCATTGGGATGAGTCCTTTCCGCTTGGTTTATGGAAAAGCTTGTCATCTCCCAGTTGAAGTAGAACACAGAGCTTTTTGGGCAGTTAAGGAGTGCAACATGGGAATTAAGAAAGCCGGAGTGATGAGCGGATAATCTATATGCTTTTTGGCATTGTTTTTAGTATGTTTTTAGTATGATCTAGTTACTTTTAGGGATGTTTTTATTAGTTTTTATGTTAAATTCATATTTCTGGACTTCACTATGAGTTTGTGTGTTTTTCTGTGATTTCAGGTATTTTCTGGCTGAAATTGAGGGACTTGAGCAAAAATCAGATTCAGAGGTAGAAGAAGGACTGTTGATGTTGTTGGATTCTGACCTTCCTGCACTCAAAGTGGATTTTCTGGAGCTACAGAACTCAAAATGGCGCGCTTCCAATTGCGTTGGAAAGTAGACATCCAGAGCTTTCCAGAAATATATAATAGTTCATACTTTGGCCGAGTTTAGACGATTCAAAAGGGCGTTGAACGCCAGTTCTACGCTGCAGTCTGGAGTTAAACGCCAGAAACACGTCACGAACCAGAGTTGAACGCCAAAAACACGTTACAACTTGGCGTTCAACTCCAGAAAGAGCCTCTGTACGTGTAACATTCAAGCTCAGCCCAAGCACATACAAAATGGGCCCCGGAAGTGGATTTATGCATCAATTACTTACTTCTGTAAACCCTAGTAGCTAGTTTAGTATAAATAGGACTTTTTACTAGTGTATTTGATATCTTATGATCTTTTAGAAGATCCTGGATTGTATTTTTGATCCTGTGATCACGTTTTGGGGGCTGGCCTCTCGGCCATGCCTGAACCTTTCACTTATGTATTTTCAACGGTAGAGTTTCTACACTCCATAGATTAAGGTGTGGAGCTCTGCTGTTCCTCATGAATTAATGCAAAGTACTACTGTTTTTCTATTCAATTCAACTTATTCCACTTCTAAGATATCCATTCGCACCCAAGAACATGATGAATGTGATGATTATGTGACGCTCATCATCATTCTCACTTATGAACGCGTGCCTGACAAACACTTCCGTTCTACATGCAACCAAGCTAGAATGAGTATCTCTTAGATATCTAATACAGGGGACCGAGTCCGAGTTATTAGTATCTTCGTGGTATAAGTTAGAACCCATGGATGGCCATTCCTGAGATCCGAAAAATATAAACCTTGTCTGTGGTATTCCGAATAGGATCTGGGAAGGGATGGCTGTGACGAACTTCAAACTCGCGAGTGCTGGGCGTAGTGACAGACGCAAAAGGAGGGTGAATCCTATTCCAGTATGATCGAGAACCTCAGATGATTAGCCGTGCCGTGATAGAGCATTTGGACCTTTTTCACAAGAGGATGGGATGTAGCCATTGACAACGGTGATGCCCTTACAGAAAGCTTGCCATGGAAAGGAGTAAGACTGATTAGATGAAGACAGCGGGAAAGCAGAGATTCAGAGGAACGAAAGCATCTCTATACACTTATCTGAAATTCTCACCAATGAATTACATAAGTATTTCTATCTTTATTTTCTGTTTATTTATTATTTATTTTTGAAAACTCCATAACCATTTGATATCCACCTGACTGAGATTTACAAGATGACCATAGCTTGCTTCATACCAACAATCTCCGTGGGATCGACCCTTACTCACGTAAGGTTTTATTACTTGGACGACCCAGTGCACTTGCTGGTTAGTTGTGCGAAATTGTGAAGTTATGTTTGGACCATGGTATTGTGCACCAGTTATTGGCGCCATTGCCAGGGAGAGAACGAACAACAAATTTTACAACCTGAGATCACAATTTCGTGCACCACGGAGCTGAAAGGAAGTTGCAACTGCAGCCTGCAGGAACTGGAGAGCCTTCACCTAGAAGCTTATGAAAACTCCAGAATATACAAGGAAAAGATGAAGGCTGTACATGATCAAAACATCAAGAAGAAAGAGTTCCAACCTGGGGATTTAGTCCCCTTTACAAATCTCGACTAAGGCTCATGCCAGGCAAGTTGAGATCAAGATGGGAAGGTCCATACAGAGTAGAGAAGGCTGAACCGTACGGAGTTTATCACCTAAGCCATCCTTCAAGCTCTGAACTTATTAAGGTTAATGGACAACGCTTGAAGCTATACCTTGGCGAGAAGATGCAGAGGAACAAGGAGCTTGAGATCTTCCTCTTGGAAGATCCCCACGTAGTAGACGATTGAGCTAGTGGAGCGTCCAACTTAAGGACGTTAAAGCAAAGTGCTAGGTGGGAGACAACCCACCATGGTATGATCGTTCTTTTCTTTATTTTTAGTTTTTCCTATTCAATAACTCTTCTCTTTCTTAGTACTTTCATGCATCTGCATTTACATGTTTATACTTTTAAAAAAAAATTTCGCTACACGACGCGATCGCATCAGCGACACGTCCGCGTCACAGGGAGAGTAAAGAAAAATAAAAATGAACAGAAAGTCACGCTGGAGCGTGGCTGGAGGCGTGCCAATGGCACAAATCAACCAACGTGACCGTGTCGCTGACGCGTTCGCGTCGCATGGGAATCATGGCCTCCCATGCGACCGCGTGCCCCACGCGGCCGCGTGCCCTGAGTTTTCGACGTAAAAGGGTGCACAATGAAATATTGTGCGAGAGTGATGCTGGATTGGTGCTGGAAGCACAATCTTTATCACGCGACCGCGTCACTGACGCGGCCGCGTCATCCGTTTTCTGTCGCACACTCACGCGATCGCGTGCCCCACGCGATCGCGCCACCCCAATTTTGGCATTTAAATTAATTTGAACAGGGAGTTGTGCTGGTGCGAGGCTGCACTTGCGCTAGAAGCATAATATGGGTCACGCGACCGCGTGACCGACGCGATCGCGTCACCTTACTTGAAGCACATTCACGCGAACGCGTGCCCATGCGGCCGCGTCACATGCGCCGCACAACTCAACCTTAATTGCCAAATTATCTTATCTTTCTCTCTTCCAAATCCTAGTTTTTCTTCTCCCTCCTTATTTCTTCCTTCCCCCTTCCCCCTTCTATCTCACCTTTCACTTTCTATCTCTCTCACCGCAATTAACAAGGTTTTATTTTCTTCTTCCCTCTTTCTTTTTCTATCATTCTTATTATTTTATATGTATTTTCTTTTTCTTTTCTTTTTCCTTTCATTATTCATATTTTCCTTCTTCTTCTTTTCCTTTTTACATGGTGTTAGAAATTTTTTTTGAGTCATTATCCATCATTATATGCTTGTGGATTGTTGCAAATTGTTTGACAATTATTTTTATTCTATTTAAGGGATTGCTTGCATGCTCACCTTCATATTTTCTATACCTTATTCACCATGCATGCTATGTGTTTGTGAAAAAGCTCAAATGGCATTATGCACTTCTCTATGTTGTTATACTATTCAATGCTTGCTTTTCACAACTTTCCTTACTATTGTTTTAATTGAATTTAATTGTCAATACAAACGTGATGGTTTGTTACAAAGTATTGCTTGGTCTATGCTACTCATGCCCTTTGCCGGCATGCCAATAAACACCTTGCATTCACTTGTCTTTACATGCACTAGCTATTTCCCATTGTTGGCTTTTCACATGTACTCGCGAGCATGTGATAATGTCAGTATATCTTAATGTGCATCCATCACCCTCTTTTCCGTTTCCTTCCTTGCTGTATATCTCTTTGAATTTAACTTACTTTCTCTTCCCTTCTTTCAGGATGGCCACCAAGAAAGGAAAAGAGAAAGCTACTTCCAAACCACCAGCAAGAAGAGGAACTAAAAGAGCATTAGTGGCAGAGCCTTCTTCAACCGCAGTCAAGCCCTCAACAAAAAGAGTTAAGAGGATAATAAAGGTTGATGAGAAGGAGAAAGCCTTTCCAGCAAAGGACACTGCGCGATTTCTCAATCGCTACTGATAGCAGATGTTCCCTATCCTGGCAGAAAGAAACTATAACAATGAATACCTTCTTATCCTCCCGTCTAACATTGCTACATTTGTTGAGCCGCAAATTGAACGAAGACAATGGGGTTTCCTACGGAGACAGCCAAGGCAGGTCAATCTTTCTTGGGTAGTTGATGTCCGGCAGAAGCAAGTCCCTGATGACAAGTCATCTTAGCCTATTTTAACTAGTCTTTTTCTTTTGTTTTCATTAGAATTATGCATTTTCTTGAGCTACAAGCAAGCCAATTAGGTAGATTTTCATGTTTCCTTTGATTTAATCAACCATGTATGAATTCATGCTATTTCATGAGGTTTTATACTATAATTGTCACATATTATGAAAGAATGAATATCTCATGATTTTAAGCATAGCTTTGATGTGTTTGGTTGATTAATGATAGGTGAAGAAAGCTTGGAGAAAGGTTGAAGCAAGAAGAAATAGCTAGGAGTAAAGAGAAGACAATGGAATAAGTGAAATTGAACCAGGAAGCAAAAAGCTGGACCTAAAGTTAGCCTCAAACTTTTGCACAAACTTTTGGGTGAAAGTTAGCCCCAACGTTAGCCCCTAACTTTTGGGCTAACGTTGGAACTTGAAAATCACTCCCTGGGTACCAAAAGTTTGCGCCAACGTTAGCCCCTAACTTTGAGGCTAACGTTGGCACATGAAAATCACCCCTGGGCACCAAAAGTTTGCGCCAACGTTAGCCCCTAACTTTGAGGCTAACGTTGGCATGATGAAAATCACCCCTGGGCACCAAAAGTTTGCGCCAACGTTAGCCCCTAACTTGGAGGCTAACGTTAGCACATGAAAACTACAAGGGGAGGAGCAAAAGTTTGCGCCAACGTTAGCCCCTAACTTTGAGGCTAACGTTGGCGCCACAAGTACACCAAGGAAGGCTAACGTTGGTGCAAAAGTTAGACCCCTAACTTTTGCACCAACGTGAGTATCAGCAAATTATGTTAGCTGATATGAAAAGTTGGACCAAAAGTTAGACCCTAACTTTTGCTCCAACTTTTGGTCCAACTTTTGCAAAACTCCAACCCGGTTCATTTGGTTCACTTTGGTTCTTCTCCAAACTCCAAGAGCAATCAACCAAGGCCTCTTTCAACCCAATTCCACCAAGATCAAAGGCCCAACTCAAGGCTTGAAGATCATTTGAAGAAAGTGTATAAATAGGATAGAATTCAAGTTCTTCGGGAGCTTTTCTTTGGAATTTTCATAATAGTTTTCGGAGAGCTTTGGATATTGAGTGATCTTTAATTTCTTTGTCTTGGGGAAGGAGAATTCACTTCTCTTCCTCTCAGTTTTATTGCTTTCAATTTCTATTACAATTGTCTTGGATCTTGGGTTGAAGAATTGAAGAAATTCTGTTTCAATCTCATCATTAGATCTCTCTGTTTATTTACTGCTTAATTGAATTTCAGTTTCGGTTAATTATTCTTCATCTACTTTCTTTGCAATTTACTCTTCCCTTGCAATTGTTCTTGTTGGATCAAGGAAGGTAGTGAGATCTAGACCTGGTTTTCTAGTCTCTGGACCCCTGAGATCTGAAATTCAAATTTACATTCTGTTTTTACTTTTCATGTTCATTTACTTGTTTTGCTTCAGATCCGATTCAACCCAAACACTCTTTTACTTTTCTGTTTGATGCAATTTACTCTTCCTTGTTTAAATTCTGCAAATCCAATCCCCAATTCCCTTTACAATTCCAGCCGTTTACATTTCTTGCACTTTAAGATTCCGCAATTTACATTTCTTGCATTCTAAGTTTCTGCCATTTAATTTCTTGTTCTTTAAGATTCAGCACTTTAATTCCCTGTTCTCTTTAATTCCATGCAATTTAATGGTTGAAATCTTTTCCAAGGGACAACATCAACAACTGGGATGATTTAGTAACCAAGTTTCTTGCCAAGTTTTACCCACCTCAGAGGATTATAAGGTTGAAGGCTGAGGTATAAACATTTACACAAATGGAGGCTGAACCCATCTATGAGGCATGGGAGAGGTATAAGGCTCTAATCAGGAAATGTCCCCCTGCCATGTTTAATGAGTGGGAGAAGCTGCAGAACTTCTATGAAGGCTTAACACTGAAATCCCAGGAAGCTTTGGATCATTCAGCTGGAGGTTCCTTGCAACTCATGAAAACTGCAGAGGAGGCTCAAGAACTCATTGATATGGTGGCCAACAACCAATATTTCTTTGCTCATCAAAGAAGCCGCCAACCATCACAAAGGAGAGGAGTAATGGAACTAGAAGGAGTGGATTCAATCCTGGCTCAAAACAAATTAATGCAGCAGCAAATTCAACAACAATTTGAGCAAATGACCAAGAGGATTGATGGCCTCCAAGTTGCAGCAGTTAACACCAGCCAACCATCAGCCACATGGGGGCAAAATGAAGAAATCCAAGAGGAGCAACAGCAGGAACAAGTCCAGTACATGCATTCAAATCCAAATGAATTCTATGGTGATACCTACAACCCCTCATGGAAAAATCACCCCAACCTCAAATGGGGAGACACTCACAACCAAAACCAACACCCATGGCAGAGGAACTCAAACCAAAACAACCCAAGAAACAACCAAAACTACAACCAGCAGCAGACTAACCAAAACACATACAGAAAACCTCAAAACAACTACCCTAATCTTAACCAGTACCAATCCAACAACCATTCCACCAACCAAAATGGTTACCACCCATCACCCACATCTCACAACCCACCACAAGCACAACCTGAACCTCAAAGACTCACCAACATAGAGACCTTGATAGAAAAAATGATGAAACACCAGGAAATAACAAACAAAAACCATGAAGCATCATTAAAGAGCCTAGAGAGGCAAATTGGGCAACTCTCCAAGCAAGTATCTGTTGAGAGACCTTCAAACTCACTGTCCAGTGACACAATCCCAAATTCCAAGGAGGAATGCAAGGAAATACAATTAAGGAGCGGGAGAACATTGATAAGCAACAATGACACTACACAGAAGCAAGCAGAGAGCATCAAAGAACCAACAGAGGATGAGAAGCAAGCAAAGGACGATGAAGCTAAGGAGCAAGTTGTGATGCCAAACAAAAGCACTGAGAAACTTAAAGAGAAGGACAACCAGCCACATAGCTCAAAGAAAGTAACTCAGGGACAGCAACAAATAGGAAAGAGCATCACACCTCCACTGCCTTATCCCCAGAGGTTCAACAAAGAGGTTAAAGACCAGCATTTTCACAAATTCCTTGAGATTTTTAAGAAGCTGGAAATCAATATTCCCTTGGCTGAAGCACTTGAGCAAATGCCTCTATATTCCAAGTTTCTGAAGGATCTTATCAACAAGAAAAGAAGTTGGCTTGAGAAGGAAACCGTATTACTCACCGAGGAATGCAGTGCTGTGATTCAACGTGGTATTCCACCAAAACTTAAGGATCCGGGAAGCTTTGTAGTCTCATGCACTATTGGCAAGATAATTCTCAACAAGGCTCTCTGTGACCTGGGTGCCAGCATCAATTTAATGCCTCTCTCAATGATGAGAAAACTTGCAATAGAAGAGCTTAAACCCACCAGGATGTCACTAGTCATGGCTGACAGATCAATCAAGACACCCAGTGGAATTGTGGAGAATCTGTTAGTGAAGGTTGGGGAGTTTATTTTCCCAGCAGATTTTGTAATTTTGGATACTGAAGAAGAAGGAAACGACTCAATCATTCTGGGAAGGCCATTTCTACACACAGCAAGGGCCATCATTGATGTAGAAAAAGGAGAAATGATCTTCAGGGTCCATAATGAACAAATGGTCATAAATGTGTTCAAATCAATGTAACACGTTCCTGAGCAAGAGGATTACGTAAGAGTGGATATGATAGACAGTTTGGTGGAAGAAATATTGGAAGAAAATTTTCAAGAGCAAGAAGGAAATCAAGGGGCAACAGAGGAACAAGTGACTGAGATCACTACTGAGCCAGATGAAAGACAAGACAAGAAGGAAGATGTACGAAAACAAGAACTGAAACCTTTACCAACCCATCTCAAATATACATTCCTTGGCACATCCGAAAACTTTCCCAGTGATCATAAATTCATCCCTGACAAAGAAGGAAGAGGGAGAACTTCTTGATGTACTCAAAGCCCACAAAGATGCTTTGGGATGGACCATTGATGACCTGAAAGGTATCAGCCCTGCAGTATGTATGCATAAAATCTTCTTGGAAGACAATTCCAAACCAGTGGTTCAACCTCAAAGGAGACTAAATCCCACAATGAAGGAAGTTGTCCAAAAGGAAGTAATGAAGTTGTGGAATGCAGGGATAATCTTCCCAATATCTGACAGCCCATGGGTGAGCCCGGTTCAAGTTGTACCAAAAAAAGGAGGAATGACGGTCATCACTAATGAGAAGAATGAGTTGATTCCTACTAGATCAGTGACTGGATGGAGGATGTGCATAGACTATAGAAGGTTGAATGATGCGACCAGAAAGGACCACTTCCCTCTCCCGTTCATTGATCAAATGCTGGAAAGGTTGGCCGGCCATGCGTATTATTGCTTTTTGGATGGATATTCTGGGTATAATCAAATCGTGGTGGACCCCAAGGATCAAGAGAAGACTGCCTTTACATGTCCATTTGGAGTCTTTGCATACCGAAGGATGCCCTTTGGGCTTTGCAACGCCCCTGCCACATTTCAAAGGTGTATGCTATCCATCTTCTCTGATATGGTCGAAAAGTTTCTAGAGGTCTTCATGGATGACTTCTCTGTTTTTGGTGATAATTTCAATGCTTGCCTAAACCATTTAACCCTTGTCTTGAAACGGTGCCAAGAAACTAATTTGGTTTTAAACTGGGAGAAATGCCATTTCATGGTACCCGAAGGGATTGTTCTTGGCCATAAAGTTTCAAGAAAAGGGATAGAGGTTGATAAGGCAAAGGTTGAGATCATAGAAAAATTCCCTCCACCAATTAATGTGAAATCTGTTAGAAGTTTCTTGGGGCATGCCGGATTTTACAGAAGGTTTATCAAGGAATTTTCAAAAATAGGCAAACCTTTGAGTAATCTGTTAATGCTTGATAACCCTTTTGTTTTTGATGAAAACTGCCAGCATGCCTGTGAAACTTTAAAAAATAGACTCACAACAGCACCAATCATCACACCTCCAGATTGGGAATTACCTTTTGAACTCATGTGTGATGCAAGTGACCTTGCAATTGGTGCTGTACTTGGGCAAAAGAAGGGAAATTTGCATCATGTCATATATTATGCAAGTAAAGTGTTGAATGAGGCCCAAAGAAATTACACCACAACAGAAAAAGAGTTGCTAGCTGTAGTCTATGCATTTGATAAGTTTAGATCATATCTGATAGGATCCAAAGTTGTGGTTTACACTGATCATGCTGCACTTAAGTATTTGATGTCAAAGCAGGATGCTAAACCAAGACTCATCAGGTGGATACTGCTCCTACAAGAATTTGACATTGAGATAAGAGATATGAAGGGCACTGAAAATCAGGTCGCTGATCATCTGTCGAGGCTACCACATGAAACAAGTCAAAAAGCATCCCAGCCCATAAATGAAAGCTTCCCAGATGAGCACCTTCTGCAGATCCAGCAAGCACCTTGGTTTGCTGACATAGCAAATTACAAAGTGGGAAGGAAGATACCGCAAGAGTTCTCTAAGCAACAAGTGAAGAAGTTGATCAATGAAGCAAGAAAATTTTCATGGGATGAACCTTTCTTGTTCAAGAGATGCTCTGATGGAGTGATCAGAAGGTGTATTCCTGAAAGTGAAGTGAGGGACATCTTGTGGCATTGTCATGGTTCAGCTTATGGTGGACACTTTGGCCCAGAAAAAATAGCCGCAAAAATACTGCAGAGTGGCTTCTATTGGCCAACTATCTTCAAGGATGCCAGAGAATATGTACACCAATGTAATGAATGCCAGAAAGCAGGAGGATTAACAAAAAGGAATGAGATGCCTCAAAACTTTATTTCAGAATTAGAATTGTTCGATCTATGGGGAATTGATTTCATGGGGCCTTTTCCTCCTTCTTATTCTTTTAGATACATCTTGGTAGCAGTGGAGTATGTCTCAAAGTGGGTGGAAGCCATAGCCACAACCACCTGTGATGCACAAATTGTCCTCCAATTCCTTAAAAAGCACATCTTCACTAGGTATGGAGTGCCCAAGGGTCTTGTTAGTGATGGTGGTAGTCACTTTTGCAACAAACAGATGGAGAAACTCCTCCACAAATATGGAGTAATTCACAAAGTAGCCACACCTTACCATCCTCAGACTAACGGCCAAGCTGAACTTGCAAATAGGGAATTAAAGAAGATCTTAGAGAAAACAGTGGGAATCACAAGAAAAGATTGGGCTAGAAAGCTAGAAGATGCATTGTGGGCGTATAGGACAGCTTTTAAAACTCCTATTGGCAAGTCACCTTTTCAGCTATTGTATGGCAAATCCTGCCACCTCCCTGTAGAGCTTGAACACAGAGCTTTTTGGGCCACTAAACTCCTCAACCTTGATCCCCGAGCTGCAGGAGAAAAAAGGTTGTTACAACTAAATGAGTTGGATGAATTTAGACTAGAAGCTTATGAAAATGCTAAGATATACAAGGAGAGAGCTAAGAAGTGGCATGACAAGAAGATCACAAAGAAGGAATTCAAGCCAGGACAGCAAGTGCTCCTGTATAATTCGAAGCTTAAAATTTTCCCTGGCAAACTGAAGTCTAAGTGGACTGGCCCATACTTGGTGACAAAGATTTTTCCCTATGGGAATATTGAACTGCTAGATGAGGCAACAAAGAATCAATTCACAGCAAATGGTCACAGAGCAAAGCTGTATTTGGGAGGACAATGGGATAAGGAAAAAGAGGTTCAACACCTACAGCCCTCTTAAAAAGAATTGAAAGATGTCAAGCTAGTGACAATAAAAGAGCGCTTGTTGGGAGGCAACCCAACCTGAGGTAGTTTTCTTTTCATAACTTTTTCAATAAGAGTGTTAGATAACTGCTATGTATTGCAAGAAGCTAAGTTTGGTGTTGCACACCAAAAACAATCGAAGGGAGAATGCAGGATGCTAAGTTTGGTGTTCCACCAAAACTTCATTTAAAATTACATTCTAACTTCCTGCACATTGCTAGTTCCAAGCAATCAAACAGATTATTCAAACAACTTAACTGTTTTTGTTTAGTCTCAATTTCATAACCTTTAGCAAGGACACAAAAGTTTGCCCAGAGTTAACCTGTTGAATCAGAAGAAGTAGCAAGGAATTAAGTCAGGGAGTTAACCACCAATTAAAGATACTATGCATCAAGACTCAAAAATGGGCACAACAGAAAGAAGAACAAAAGAAATGCAAACCAATAGGTTGTATCTATACTTAACTTTTGCTGTTGAGAAATACTTTTGATTGATGTCTTGTTAAAGTGTTCATTTAGTTCAAACAGATTCAAATTTCTTTTAAAATAAGTAGGCTAGTTTATGTGTGTGCTTGTGTGTTTACTTTCACTTGACAAGAAGCATGTTTTGTCCCCTGCATCTTTAAGTTCAATAAAAGAAATGTTTGAATGTGAAGCAAGATAGTCTCTGTTAGATAGAAGTAGAATAAAAGTAAATGGTGGTATGTGTGTGGTTGTATAATAACTCACTTTTAGTGAATAAAGAGCTAGGATATCTCATTCTAAATAAAGAGTGGCCTCCTGTCTATGAATCTCAATTAAATAAAAAAAATTCCTTGGTTAGAAAGAAAAACAAAAAGAAAGAAAGAAAAGAGATAGCCAAAAAGTGGCAGAACAAAAGGAAACAAAAAGAAACAAAGCTGGACACCAATAGCTTGAACTTTAAAATATATGCCTGTGGTGTCTTTGTACTAGGATCTGCTTGGATTAGTAAGCTCTTAGGAGTGCATCAACACTCGGTGACTTGGGTTAACTAATCCGGGATCATCAGCTAAAAGTCCACTATCAAGAGCAACCTAACTACAAGGCATTTAGTAACCCAAAGAGGTGCTGGGCATCAATGTTTTAAGAAGGAATGTGAGCCAAGTGTCTATGGTGAATAATGTGTCAAGTAAAAAAAAAAAAGGGAAATGAACTTGCTACACATGACACTCAAATAAAGCTTATAAACAAAGTAATAGCCAAGGATAAAGGAATAATGAGAGGTCATAACAGTATGTTACTTGAAGCTTGAAGGAGACTTTCTAGGCCTAGGAGTCAATAAGAAGTGAGTATTTACATATCCACACAAAATTCCATGAACTATCAATAATACTCTGCTAGCATGAACATCTTCTTCCATTTCATTCTTTCTTCTCAATAAATCTTTTCTTGCTTGGGGACAAGCAAGCTTTAAGTTTGGTGTTGTGATGACAAGTCATCTTAGCCTATTTTAACTAGTCTTTTTCTTTTGTTTTCATTAGAATTATGCATTTTCTTGAGCTACAAGCAAGCCAATTAGGTAGATTTTCATGTTTCCTTTGATTTAATCAACCATGTATGAATTCATGCTATTTCATGAGGTTTTATACTATAATTGTCACATATTATGAAAGAATGAATATCTCATGATTTTAAGCATAGCTTTGATGTGTTTGGTTGATTAATGATAGGTGAAGAAAGCTTGGAGAAAGGTTGAAGCAAGAAGGAATAGCTAGGAGTAAAGAGAAGACAATGGAATAAGTGAAATTGAACCAGGAAGCAAAAAGCTGGACCTAAAGTTAGCCTCAAACTTTTGCACAAACTTTTGGGTGAAAAGTTAGCCCCAACGTTAGCCCCTAACTTTTGGGCTAACGTTGGAACTTGAAAATCACTCCCTGGGTACCAAAAGTTTGCGCCAACGTTAGCCCCTAACTTTGAGGCTAACGTTGGCATGATGAAAATCACCCCTGGGCACCAAAAGCTTGCGCCAACGTTAGCCCCTAACTTGGAGGCTAACGTTGGCACATGAAAACTACAAGGGGAGGAGCAAAAGTTTGCGCCAACGTTAGCCCCTAACTTTGAGGCTAACGTTGGCGCCACAAGTACACCAAGGAAGGCTAACGTTGGTGCAAAAGTTAGACCCCTAACTTTTGCACCAACGTGAGTATCAGCAAATTATGTTAGCTGATATGAAAAGTTGGACCAAAAGTTAGACCCTAACTTTTGCTCCAACTTTTGGTCCAACTATTGCAAAACTCCAACCCGGTTCATTTGGTTCACTTTGGTTCTTCTCCAAACTCCAAGAGCAATCAACCAAGGCCTCTTTCAACCCAATTCCACCAAGAGCAAAGGCCCAACTCAAGGCTTGAAGATCATTTGAAGAAAGTGTATAAATAGGATAGAATTCAAGTTCTTCGGGAGCTTTTCTTTGGAATTTTCATAATAGTTTTCGGAGAGCTTTGGATATTGAGTGATCTTTAATTTCTTTGTCTTGGGGAAGGAGAATTCACTTCTCTTCCTCTCAGTTTTATTGCTTTCAATTTCTATTACAATTGTCTTGGATCTTGGGTTGAAGAATTGAAGAAATTCTGTTTCAATCTCATCATTAGATCTCTCTGTTTATTTACTGCTTAATTGAATTTCAGTTTCGGTTAATTATTCTTCATCTACTTTCTTTGCAATTTACTCTTCCCTTGCAATTGTTCTTGTTGGATCAAGGAAGGTAGTGAGATCTAGACCTGGTTTTCTAGTCTCTGGACCCCTGAGATCTGAAATTCAAATTTACATTCTGTTTTTACTTTTCATGTTCATTTACTTGTTTTGCTTCAGATCCGATTCAACCCAAACACTCTTTTACTTTTCTGTTTGATGCAATTTACTCTTCCTTGTTTAAATTCTGCAAATCCAATCCCCAATTCCCTTTACAATTCCAGCCGTTTACATTTCTTGCACTTTAAGATTCCGCAATTTACATTTCTTGCATTCTAAGTTTCTGCCATTTAATTTCTTGTTCTTTAAGATTCAGCACTTTAATTCCCTGTTCTCTTTAATTCCATGCAATTTAATTTCTGCAAATCACAAAACACTCAACCAAATCTTGATTCGCTTGACTAAATTAACCACTAAGCTAAAATTGCTCAATCCTTCAATCCCTGTGGGATCGACCTCACTCCCGTGAGTTTTTATTACTTGATGCGACCCGGTATACTTGCCGGTTAGATTTGTGTGTTTTGGGAGAAATTCATTTTTCCACCAAAATACTCATCAAGTTTTTGGCGCCGTTGCCGGGGATTGATTAGATTGACAATGATTAAGTGAGGTGGTAATCTAGATCAAGCACTTTTTCTTTAATTTTGATTAACCCACTAACTGTTTGATTTTTTGCTTAAACTAACTAACACTTCAATCTAGCAGTAGATTGAAGTGTCACTGGTTTTGTGCATTTCTCATGCTCTGCTTGTATGTCAGGCACAAGAAGAACCACACCCAATTTTCATGAACAAGACGAAAGAACTCTCAGGAGGTTAAGAAGAGCTGAAAGAGGGAAAAATATTGTTGGAGAAGAGGAATCAGACGAGGAATTTCAAGAGATGGAGGAACATTCAACCAATCCACCAGGTGCAGCAGACAACAATAATGACAACCCACCCCAGAGGAGAGTTTTGGCTTCCTATACCTTTGCAAATCCTAGACATTGTGGGAGCAGCATCTTGGCTCCAAATGTCAATGCTAACAATTTTGAACTCAAGCCACAACTCATCACTTTGGTTCAGAACAATTGCTCTTTTGGTGGAGGACCACTTGAAGACCCACACCAACATTTGTCCACTTTCTTGAGGATATGCAACACTGTCAAAACTAATGGAGTGCCTCCTGACAGTTACAAACTGATGCTATTCCCATTTTCTCTCAGGGACAAGGCCACTCAATGGTTGAAATCTTTTCCAAGGGACAGCATCAACAACTGGGATGATTTGGTAACCAAGTTTCTTGCCAAGTTTTACCCACCTCAGAGGATTATAAGGTTGAAGGCTGAGGTACAAACATTTACACAAATGGAGGCTGAACCCATCTATGAGGCATGGGAGAGGTACAAGGCTCTAATCAGGAAATGTCCCCCTGCCATGTTTAATGAGTGGGAGAAGCTGCAGAACTTCTATGAAGGCTTAACACTGAAATCCCAGGAAGCTTTGGATCATTCAGCTGGAGGTTCCTTGCAACTCATGAAAACTGCAGAGGAGGCTCAAGAACTCATTGATATGGTGGCCAACAACCAATATTTCTTTGCTCATCAAAGAAGCCGCCAACCATCACAAAGGAGAGGAATAATGGAACTAGAAGGAATGGATTCAATCCTGGCTCAAAACAAATTAATGCAGCAGCAAATTCAACAACAATTTGAGCAAATGACCAAGAGGATTGATGGCCTCCAAGTTGCAGCAGTTAACACCAGCCAACCATCAGCCACATGGGGGCAAAATGAAGAAATCCAAGAGGAGCAACAGCAGGAACAAGTCCAGTACATGCATTCAAATCCAAATGAATTCTATGGTGATACCTACAACCCCTCATGGAAAAATCACCCCAACCTCAAATGGGGAGACACTCACAACCAAAACCAACACCCATGGCAGAGGAACTCAAACCAAAACAACCCAAGAAACAACCAAAACTACAACCAGCAGCAGACTAACCAAAACACATACAGAAAACCTCAAAACAACTACCCTAATCTTAACCAGTACCAATCCAACAACCATTCCACCAACCAAAATGGTTACCACCCATCACCCACATCTCACAACCCACCACAAGCACCACCTGAACCTCAAAGACTCACCAACATAGAGACCTTGATAGAAAAAATGATGAAACACCAGGAAATAACAAACAAAAACCATGAAGCATCATTAAAGAGCCTAGAGAGGCAGATTGGGCAACTCTCCAAGCAAGTATCTGTTGAGAGACCTTCAAACTCACTGCCCAGTGACACAATCCCAAATCCCAAGGAGGAATGCAAGGCAATACAATTAAGGAGCGGGAGAACATTGATAAGCAACAATGACACTACACAGAAGCAAGCAGAGAGCATCAAAGAACCAACAGAGGATGAGAAGCAAGCAAAGGACGATGAAGCTAAGGAGCAAGTTGTGATGCCAAACAAAAGCACTGAGAAACTTAAAGAGAAGGACAACCAGCCACATAGCTCAAAGAAAGTAACTCAGGGACAGCAGCAAATAGGAAAGAGCATCACACCTCCACTGCCTTATCCCCAGAGGTTCAACAAAGAGGTTAAAGACCAGCATTTTCACAAATTCCTTGAGATTTTTAAGAAGCTGGAAATCAATATTCCCTTGGCTGAAGCACTTGAGAAAATGCCTCTATATTCCAAGTTTCTGAAGGATCTTATCAACAAGAAAAGAAGTTGGCTTGAGAAGGAAACCGTATTACTCACCGAGGAATGCAGTGCTGTGATTCAACGGGGTATTCCACCAAAACTTAAGGATCCGGGAAGCTTTGTAGTCTCATGCACTATTGGCAAGATAATTCTCAACAAGGCTCTCTGTGACCTGGGTGCCAGCATCAATTTAATGCCTCTCTCAATGATGAGAAAACTTGCAATAGAAGAGCTTAAACCCACCAGGATGTCACTAGTCATGGCTGACAGATCAATCAAGACACCCAGTGGAATTGTGGAGAATCTGTTAGTGAAGGTTGGGGAGTTTATTTTCCCAGCAGATTTTGTAATTTTGGATACTGAAGAAGAAGGAAACGACTCAATCATTCTGGGAAGGCCATTTCTACACACAGCAAGGGCCATCATTGATGTAGAAAAAGGAGAAATGATCTTCAGGGTCCATAATGAACAAATGGTCATAAATGTGTTCAAATCAATGCAACACATTCCTGAGAAAGAGGATTACGTAAGAGTGGATATGATAGACAGTTTGGTGGAAGAAATATTGGAAGAAAATTTTCAAGAGCAAGAAGGAAATCAAGGGGCAACAGAGGAACAAGTGACTGAGATCACTACTGAGCCAGATGAAAGACAAGACAACAAGGAAGATGTACGAAAACAAGAACTGAAACCTTTACCAACTCATCTCAAATATGCATTCCTTGGCACATCCGAAAACTTTTCCAGTGATCATAAATTCATCCCTGACAAAGAAGGAAGAGGGAGAACTTCTTGATGTACTCAAAGCCCACAAAGATGCTTTGGGATGGACCATTGATGACCTGAAAGGTATCAGCCCTGCAGTATGTATGCATAAAATCCTCTTGGAAGACAATTCCAAACCAGTGGTTCAACCTCAAAGGAGACTAAATCCCACAATGAAGGAAGTTGTCCAAAAGGAAGTAATGAAGTTGTGGAATGCAGGGATAATCTTCCCAATATCTGACAGCCCATGGGTGAGCCCGGTTCAAGTTGTACCAAAAAAAGGAGGAATGACGGTCATCACTAATGAGAAGAATGAGTTGATTCCTACTAGAACAGTGACTGGATGGAGGATGTGCATAGACTATAGAAGGTTGAATGATGCGACCAGAAAGGACCACTTCCCTCTCCCGTTCATTGATCAAATACTGGAAAGGTTGGCCGGCCATGCGTATTATTGCTTTTTGGATGGATATTCTGGGTATAATCAAATCGTGGTGGACCCCAAGGATCAAGAGAAGACTGCCTTTACATGTCCATTTGGAGTCTTTGCATACCGAAGGATGCCCTTTGGGCTTTGCAACGCCCCTGCCACATTTCAAAGGTGTATGCTATCCATCTTCTCTGATATGGTCGAAAAGTTTCTAGAGGTCTTCATGGATGACTTCTCTGTTTTTGGTGATAATTTCAATGCTTGCCTAAACCATTTAACCCTTGTCTTGAAATGGTGCCAAGAAACTAATTTGGTTTTAAACTGGGAGAAATGCCATTTCATGGTACCCGAAGGGATTGTTCTTGGCCATAAAGTTTCAAGAAAAGGGATAGAGGTTGATAAGGCAAAGGTTGAGATCATAGAAAAATTCCCTCCACCAATTAATGTGAAATCTGTTAGAAGTTTCTTGGGGCATGCCGGATTTTACAGAAGGTTTATCAAGGACTTTTCAAAAATAGGCAAACCTTTGAGTAATCTGTTAATGCTTGATAACCCTTTTGTTTTTGATGAAAACTGCCAGCATGCCTGTGAAACTTTAAAAAATAGACTCACAACAGCACCAATCATCACACCTCCAGATTGGGAATTACCTTTTGAACTCATGTGTAATGCAAGTGACCTTGCAATTGGTGCTGTACTTGGGCAAAAGAAGGGAAATTTGCATCATGTCATATATTATGCAAGTAAAGTGTTGAATGAGGCCCAAAGAAATTACACCACAACAGAAAAAGAGTTGCTAGCTGTAGTCTATGCATTCGATAAGTTTAGATCATATCTGATAGGATCCAAAGTTGTGGTTTACACTGATCATGCTGCACTTAAGTATTTGATGTCAAAGCAGGATGCTAAACCAAGACTCATCAGGTGGATACTGCTCCTACAAGAATTTGACATTGAGATAAGAGATATGAAGGGCACTGAAAATCAGGTCGCTGATCATCTGTCGAGGCTACCACATGAAACAAGTCAAAAAGCATCCCAGCCCATAAATGAAAGCTTCCCAGATGAGCACCTTCTGCAGATCCAGCAAGCACCTTGGTTTGCTGACATAGCAAATTACAAAGTGGGAAGGAAGATACCGCAAGAGTTCTCTAAGCAACAAGTGAAGAAGTTTATCAATGAAGCAAGAAAATTTTCATGGGATGAACCCTTCTTGTTCAAGAGATGCTCTGATGGAGTGATCAGAAGGTGTATTCCTGAAAGTGAAGTGAGGGACATCTTGTGGCATTGTCATGGTTCAGCTTATGGTGGACACTTTGGCCCAGAAAAAATAGCCGCAAAAATACTGCAGAGTGGCTTCTATTGGCCAACTATCTTCAAGGATGCCAGAGAATATGTACACCAATGTAATGAATGCCAGAAAGCAGGAGGATTAACAAAAAGGAATGAGATGCATCAAAACTTTATTTTAGAATTAGAATTGTTCGATCTATGGGGAATTGATTTCATGGGGCCTTTTCCTCCTTCTTATTCTTTTAGATACATCTTGGTAGCAGTGGAGTATGTCTCAAAGTGGGTGGAAGCCATAGCCACAACCACCTGTGATGCACAAATTGTCCTCCAATTCCTTAAAAAGCACATCTTCACTAGGTATGGAGTGCCCAAGGGTCTTGTTAGTGATGGTGGTAGTCACTTTTGCAACAAACAGATGGAGAAACTCCTCCACAAATATGGAGTAATTCACAAAGTAGCCACACCTTACCATCCTCAGACTAACGGCCAAGCTGAACTTGCAAATAGGGAATTAAAGAAGATCTTAGAGAAAACAGTGGGAATCACAAGAAAAGATTGGGCTAGAAAGCTAGAAGATGCATTGTGGGCGTATAGGACAGCTTTTAAAACTTCTATTGGCAAGTCACCTTTTCAGCTATTGTATGGCAAATCCTGCCACCTCCCTGTAGAGCTTGAACACAGACATGGCTGTTCTACTATGGTGCATCCTTACAGACCAACCTTTGAATCTCTCAAGACATATCCGGAATGCTATGGGACACGTACAAATTGCGGGTAACTTACCTTTCCCCGCCTTGGTCTCAGATCTTGTCTCAACAACCGGAGTCTCCTACAGAGCTGGGGACACCAAAGCCGTGCTTCCACGGGATGATCAGTATGTCCCTAACAGGAAATACCTCAGACTCCCAGCAGCCACTACAAGCCTTCCTACTACTCCAGTTGAAGATAATCCTTCTTCAACACCACAAGCACCTACAACTGATAAATTGCTCCAGCAGATAATCGAAAGGTTGGATCGGCAAGAACAGAAAGTAAAGATGAGAGAGCACCGTAACGAGCGCCGATTCAAACACCTTAAGGAGCTACTCAAGGGCCACTTCAGGGACTCTGATACCCCGGACTCCACTTCTTTTACCAGCACAGGGAGCCATAATGGTCCCGACTTTGAAGATACTGCCACCAGCCCACCCCTGTTCCTGACAGACGGCACCGAGGACGGTGCAAAGCCTTAAGTGTGGGGAGGTCGATTAGTACCTGACTTCCGGAGGTAATTTCTTTTCCCTAGCACCAATAATTAGGATATTTTAGTTAGATTTTCTTTCTTTTATAGAATAGAATAAATTGCATAGGTTAGGATAGATGCATACATGTTCTACTTGATTGAAAAGACAATAAGTTTCTTTTAAGACTCTATCTTTGGAACAAAATTTCACTAATTTTTCAAAATTTTATGATAAATCTGCTTGAGTTGTATTTGGAACATGATAATTGAGCTAAAGAACACACAACCTATGAAAGATTTGAGCCTTTATGTATGGTTACATTATTTAACCATAATTATTTCATTCTTGTGTGTTTACTTCTCTATGATTGTAATCTATATTTTGTTTTATCTTATATGTCCAATATTTATTATATTTGCATTCTTGCACATGATTGAGGCCATTATTTGTTTAAACTCACTTATCCAAATTAAGCCTACCCTTTTCAATTACCTTTGTTAACCACTTTGAGCCTTTAAATCCCATTTGTTCTATATTTTACCACATTACTAACCTTAAGCTGAAAAACAATTGTATATCCCAAATTGAATCTTTGGTTAGCTTAAGATAGAATTGTGTGTGCTAGTTAAGTATGGGAAATTGTGGGAAGAAAAGTTGTTAAGGGAATGTGTCATGAGAATTTAATGGAAATTTGGATACCTACTCATGTGAAACTATAAGAATTAAAAATCTATGTGCATTGATAAACTATATTTATTTTAATGTCAAAAAAAAAGAGAAAAAAAATAAATAATTATATAAATAAATAAGGGGACAAAATTACCCCAATATTAAATTCAGAATTCAAATATCAATGCACATATGATAGAATCAAATATAAAGTTGATACATGAGTATGGATAGAAAAAGGGAATTCTGGGTAGCTAGGTATGAACTTCAAGATTACATTAAAAATATATAGGTTGGGTTGAAGCTTGGGTTAATTAAAGATCCAATTTATTAGCTCACTTGACCAAATGTATAACCCTACCTGTACTTTAGCCCCATTACAACCTTGAAAAGACCTCATGATGTTTGCATTGGTAACTTAACTGTTGTTGATTGGTTAGGAGAAGAACAAAAGTTAGAAAGCATGATTAGAGAAGGATAGAGTGATTACCCTATACACCAGAGATTAGAGCGTACATACATTATCAGTGAGGGTTCAATGCTTGAATTTTCATGTTCCCTGCTTTCATGAGCTATCTTCTTGCACTTTTATCTGTTTTATTGTATAGTGATAGAATTAGTGGAATTTGATTTGTAATTGTTTTGAAGAGCTTATTTACTTTTGATCAAGTGGGCAAGAATCATATAGTTGCATTTATTTATATATATATATATAGGCTTGCATTGCATTTCATGAGTTTCTACATGTTCATACTTATTTTCTTATCTCCTTCAATTAAGCATGAGGACATGCTAATGTTTAAGTGTCGGGAGGTTGATAAATCACTATTTTATGGTTTATATTGTGTTTAATTGTGTGGTTTTATCATGATCCTTACCCACTTATTCATTAAATTAGCATGAAATTATAATTCCTTCCTGAATTTATAACATGTTTGAAAACTGCTTCCTAAAGACTTTAATTATGTATTTTTAATTCTCCTTTATTCCATTCGATGCCGTGATCTGTGTGTTAAATGTTTCAGACTTTATAAGGCATGAATGAGTTGGAGATTGGAAAGGAAGCTAGCAAAAATGGAAGGAACACAAAAATTTGAGGAGGTAACCAGCGATAAGTGACGCGGTCGCATGGCTCACGCGACCGCGCGAAGGAGATCAAATCGCAGTGACGCGGCCGCATGGCTCACGCGGCCGCGCGGATTGGAAAAGCTCAAGCGACGCGGTAGCATGGACGACACAAACGCGTGGCAAGGAAAAGCGCGAATGATGCGTCCGCATGGATGACGCGATCGCGTGACATATTTGATCTGCATAATCTGCAAAATTTGCTGGGGGCGATTTTGGACCTTATTTCGACCCAGTTTTTGGCCCGGAACAGCAGACTAGAGCCAGAGAATATGCAGAAACAAAAGACATCATTCATTCTACACAGTTTTGAGTTTTAGATCTAGTTTTTCCTCCTCTAGTTTTTTTTCTCTCTAGGTTTTAGAATTTTAATTTTCAATTGGTCTTAGCATTGGAACATTGAGAAGAGTTATTTCCTCATCAAGACTTCGTCATTCTAGTTCGTTCTCTTAACTTGGTTTTATTCTTCCATGTTCTTTGTTTTGTTCAATTTTGTCATTTGAATACTTTCATGATTATTTAATACAAGGATTATTTCTTCCATTTTAATTTATTTTCTATTCCAATAATCATGTCTTCTTTTAATTCCCTTTCATGTGTTATGGATTTATTATTTACAATGAGTGAGTAGTTCCCTCACTTGATGGGGAGTTGATTGAAAGGAAATCTTGAGTTGGAAGGATTGAAAGAAAATTTGTAATTGGGTTAACTGTTGGATTGTTATCTAATCACTAACACCAACCCCTTTGAACTAAGTGGGTTGCAACTCGTGAACAGATCTAGCATTCCAACTTGTTTGACTTTTCTTTACCTAGTAAAGGATAACTAAACAGAACAACCATTAATTATAAATTAATCTTGAAATCATCCCATCAATAATAGAGATTCCAACTAATCAACTCCCAGTCAAGGCTTTTATTCATATTATTTAAATTTCCTCAATTTAATTTTCCCTCTACTTAACTCAACTTCTTGGAACATCTGATTAACAAAATAGCACACTTTTCTGCAACTCGTTGGGAGATGACCTGGGACTCCAACTCCCAGTAATTTTTAATTTAAACTCTCTGTGACATATTTCTAAATTGATAGGCAGATTTTCGTTGAGTTAAGAACTATACTTGCAACGTAACTATTTTAATAATTTTTAATTCACCAACTTCTGTGTCTCATCAATTTTTCCATGCGACCGCGTCACTTATCGCTGGTTACCTCCTCAAATTTTTGTGTTCCTTCCATTTTTGCTAGCTTCCTTTCCAATCTCCAACTCATTCATGCCTTATAAAGTCTGAAACATTCAACACACAGATCACGGCATCGAATGGAATAAAGGAGAATTAAAAATACATAATTAAAGTCTCTAGGAAGCAGTTTTCAAACATGTTATAAATTCAGGAAGGAATTATAATCTCATGCTAATTTAATGAATAAGTGGGTAAGGATCATGATAAAACCACACAATTAAACACAATATAAACCATAAAATAGTGGTTTATCATCCACGCTGAACTTGGCTTTTCCCAAGTTTAGCATAGAGAAGGCAGTGTGGTTTTTAACATGTCCTTTTGAGTCCATGCCAAACTTGGCTTTTCCTAAGTTCAGCGTGGGATGTGGCGTGTGCTTCCCTGGGAGCTTTCAAGTTCCACGCTGAACTTGGCAGGGGCCAAGTTCAACGTGGAAGAGGCAGAGGTTGCTGGAGGATAAGTGTGCACTATTATATATCATTGGAAATCCCTGGAAGTTAACTTTCCAACGCCGTTGGAATCATATTAATTGGACCTCTGTAGCTCGAGTTATTCCTGTTTGAGTGCAAGGAGGTCAGGATTGATAGCATCATTCGCTTTCTTCCTTTTCTGCTACAAAACTCTATCAAATCCATTCGAATGCTACCTGAAATAAATAGAATTGTGCACAAGTCAAAGTAGCATCCATAGTGGCCAAAAAATATTTAAATTTTGATTAAACTTAGCAATTCAAGTGCAAATTCACAAGGAAAAGATAGATAAGATGCTCACGCATCACAACACCAAACTTGAATTGTTGCTTGTCCTCAAGCAACCAAAATAAGTGCATGATTAAGATGTGAATTTGCATGAAAAGTGAGAGTTCAGTTATGCTCAAGTCTATTCTTAAACTGGGGTTTATTCATTGTAACTCTGAACAGTTTTGGCATCTCACTCTCCTTTGAATCAGAGGAATGTCAGTGTCATTTGGAATTAGAATCCGAATCATATTATGAATTCTCTGATCTTTATACTCTAGTTTAATCCTTGAACATAGCAAATTTACTTTAATTCTCTTTTCCTTGGTACTTTGCACCTTGAGCCTAGCCGTGATTTTAAATATTTTGTCTCAAGCTTCACTTGACACAAGAACACTACAAGCACTTGACTGGGAAACTCTTTCTAAGTTCTGATTGCTCTTTTAGCTTCTCCCAGACAGTGGTGCTCAAAGCCTTTGGCATACTCTACTGAATGCATTTGGTCACGACTCTAAATATTCTGTCTCAAGAATTACTTGAAACAAGAATACCACAAGCATATAACTAGGAAAATAACTCTTTGAGCTTTTAATTATTTCAGACTCCCTAGTCATGCTCAGAGCCTTGGACCTTGCTCTTATGCTTATTTTGCTGTTTCTTTTGCTTCAAGGATTAAATTTTTGTTTATTTCAAAGAAGTCATAATAGTTATCTAAATTCCTGTTCATCATACATCAACATCTCTTGATTCAAATTCAAAATACGCATTGTTCATGTCATTCATTCAGAATCATAAATAATACCACCACATTTAAGTAAATAAGATTACTCTTAAATATAAACTCAATTTCTCATGCAATACATCACTTCTTTTTCTTTTGATTTCAAGCTCAGTGAGCAATACATGAGACACCTTTTCAGAATAAAAATCAAATAGCAAAATAACAGTAAATTGAACTAGAACCTAGGAATTGAAATAACAACTGATCATGCAATAACAAAAATAGCAGAAGAATAGGAACCTAATCATAATAAGAACAGAAGGAAATATAGAATGAAAGGAACTCAACCACCTCAGTTATTCTAGTGGCTGTCTCATTCTTCAGGCCGTGCTCCTCCGTGGAGATGATTTGCCTCCCTTTGGTGTCATTAAAATAAACAGAAAATCCACAAGCGAAGTAACAACACCAAACTTAAAAGTTTGCTTGTCCTCAAGCAAATAAGAACTAGAAACAGAGAGGAACATAAAAAGACAGGCGGAGGAGGAAAAACAAATATTAGTATATAAAAAATAAAATAATAAAAGGACAAGAGAGGTGAAAATAATTAAAAGATATATATTATCTTTTTGTATTTTTTAATTATTTTTTTTATTACTATAATTTTATATATATAGTTATTTAGTTATTTAATATATATATATGTATAGAAAGTGGGGAGGGGGGCATGTATATATATATATATATTTATATAAGAGGGGGGTACGACGAGCTGTTGGATTGGCGTGGAAGAGAGGAAAGGTTGTGGGAATAAGACAAGGGCATGGGGATTTGAATGGAGAGGGGTGCAAAGATTATGGAGATTTGGTCACGGAAATAGGAGATTGTGTGTGGATTTATTGGGATTTCAATGAGGAGATAAGCCACTTTGACTGAATCCACGCTGAACTTGGTGGATTTCAAGTTTAGCGCTAAATGTGGCGTGAAATTAGACATGATCCACACTGAACTTAAGCAAAATGAAGTTCAGCGTCATCTCCTTTGTGTGTGCTATGCTTGCTCCACGCTGAACTTGGTGCACACCAAGCACCAAGTTCAGCGCCAACCTCACCCCTTTTTTTTTGAATTTTTCCACGCTGAATTTGAGGTCGGCCAAGTTCAGCATGGACTATTGGCAAATCTCCCCCATTTTACGTCGTTCACCACGCTGAACTTGGAATTTCCCAAGTTCAGCGTGGATCTTCAACAAAAAATACACAATTTACGTCGTGGGACAGGCAGAATCAACCTCCTCCAAAGCCTCCAAAAAAAATTTTTAAGTGTTTGGTTCCTATTTGAAAATTTCTGCATGATCAAAACACAAGTAAAACAACGAAAAACAGTAAAAACTCAATAAAAATCAAACAAATATTATAATCAACCCAACGGAAAAATAACTAAGGATACGAAATCATCGGGTTGCCTTTCGACAAGCGCTTTACCGCCACTAGCTTGACGGTCAGCTCCTCTAAGGAGGAGGATCATAGGGGCTCAGCTCTTCACCCCTCACTGTGAACTTCTTTCCTGTGCTCCCATTGATCAACTCTATATGCTCAAGAGATAGGATCCTGTTCACTGTATGAGGTCGGATTGGACATGCAGTGAATACCACCTTCATTCCTGGGGAGAAGTCTTTAGTGGGAATCTTTTTGTTTCTCCATCCCTTAGGTACTTTCTTCTTTTTGGGAACCTCAGCCTTGGTGGATGGTGCATTCCCGACACCAAACTTAGGTTTGATGTCAGGAGGAATTTTATTGATTGTTACTGTTTCGAGGGTTACCTGAAACTGTAGGTCGATCTCGGATGAGATCTTCTGTACTGGTCGGAGCTGATATGTCCGACTTGATGATGGTGGCCGGAGCTGCCGTGTCCGACTTGCTGGACTTGGTGGTGGTGCTGATCCTTTGTCACCGGAGGATGGTGGTACCTACAAGGGACTCCGATATTTAAGTTAGCAAGGGTATTAAGCAGGGTTTTTTGTAGAATCAGAGTATGAGTTATACCTGGGTGCTCCAGTGTATTTATAATGGTGTGGAGTAACCTTTCTGGGGATAAGATAGTTATCTTATCTTATCTTTGAGTGAAGTCATCTTATCTTCAAGGGAACCGCCCTTATCTCTCTAGGCTTGGGCTGCCTTTGGATTTGGGTCATTTTCCTCTGTTTGGGCCCTTTTGGGCCTCTGTAGTGATTTGGATGAGCTCTTGGAGAAGATGTCAGATGATCCTGACCTGAAGAGGTCGGTTGGATTGTTATCGATCATCCCGGGTCGGACATCTCGACCCAGGGTATGAACAGTGCCCCTGCTCGAGTGCGGTCTTCCTTTTGAGGTTGAGTCCTTAGTTTTAAGACTTCAACCCTTCTCTAGAGAAGCCGAGTTCGAGCATTGTCGATTTCTTCTTTGTAGAGTTTCCCTTTGAATATGGAGTGTTTTTCTTTTTCCTTAATTTTTTAAAACAGGCGTTTCTTGCTTTGGGAATGTGCAAGGGTTTTTAATGCCCCATTAACTTCTTGCTGCTCTATTTCTTTTGCCTCCCGCTTTTCATTTTGAATTACACCAACACTTTCTCTTTTCTGTTTTTCTTTCTCTTCCTTGCTGTAACTTCCCCTTTTCTCTCTATTCTTCTATTTCGTTTGGCTTGCCTAGGACTTTTGTTTTCGCGTTTTCACACTTCTCTCTGTGACGCCATTGGTAGTTGTTGGTGCTTCATTTACTCGAAAGGTGATTCTTGGTTTCGTTCCCTGCTTTCAACCTGTTCATCGCCTTCCTTCTCTTGCAGGTTGGTTCTTATTTCTTTTACTTCTTTCGTTGTTCTTTCTTTGTGCTTGCATTGTTCTATTTTTGGTAAAGTTTTGGTTTTGCTTGAGTTTGCATTGGAAAGATTGAACCTTTTCGTATTACCGTGCTTGATTGTCACTGTGACGCATGTTTTCTGGTATTCTTTTGATTTTATGTATGCTCCTAGGTGGATTCCCTAGTAGTTTGACGCTTTTTAGGGTTTCACTTACTGTTTGCTGCTTCTGATCGTACTTTGATGTTTTGCGTTTTATGAACTGCTTGTTTGCTTCTAAAAAGATTGCTCCTTTGCTGACTTTCGCCCTGTTGGCATTTTTCTTTGCTGATATATTTGTAAAAGATAACGATTTTCTGATGACTTGCTTTGATTTGCGTTTTTCTTCTCGGAGTGTTGCTGGGATGTTAGCCTTGTAGATTTTTATGAGTCCTTACTCTGTGTCACTGCCTCCAAAGGATGCCCCTGGACCTTGGTGTGTGTCTTGGGGTTTTCCTTTTACTGTTTGTATGTTTGAGCCATGCTTTGTCCGAGCTGATTTCTTTGTTTTTGTCCGAGATGTTTTGGTTGGTAATCCATTTTCTTTTTCTTGCTGTAGGACTAGTTAACCATGTCTTCTCGCAAAAATATTGTCGAGACATCTTCCAAGGTTCCTGAGGGTATGTCTGACTGGCTGGACTCCCTCGTCCTGATGAGTGTTTCTGTAGTTAATTTTGAATTCTGTGTGGAGCTTAGAAAACATCATCGAATCTGTAGTAGTAGAGATCAGGAGAACAACTACGAATTGGTAGCCCCTGATTCTGATGAAATAGTTTGCTTCCCTTCTGACCCAGGGGGAGCGCCCCTTCTTTTATGTGTACGACTTCTTTTTCAGCCAAATGAACATCACCCTTCCTTTCACCCCCTTTGAGACCGACTTGTTGTGGTCGTGTAACGTAGCTCCATCTCAGCTTCATCCAAACACATGGGGCTTTATCAAGATCTTTCAGTTGCTTTGTCAAGAATTTGATGTTAAACCTTCTCAAATTCTCCTCCTTTACCTCTTTGTGTTGACCAAACCTGGGACTACCAAAAAGAAAGCTTCTTGGATTTCTTTCAGGTCTGCCCAAGGACATAAAGTTTTTTCTATGTATGATGAGTCTTTTAGGGATTTTAAGAATTACTTTTTTAAGGTCCGAGATGTTGAAGGAGCTCGACCTTTCTTTTTGGATGAGAATGGCGAGCCCAACTTTCTTTTAGAATGGCAAAGGAATGTAGTGGTGTCTAGGTATACTTGGGCGATGTTGGATGAAATTGAGCAAGCTTTTGTAACTATGTTGGAAGAGAACTGGGGGCAACCTCTCCATCTTGATACTAAGAAATTTTTAGGAAATCCTTTACTTCTCCGAGCTGAACTGGGTAGGGGTCAACTTCCTTTATTTTTGCCGTACTTGTTTATTTTGTTGAGTTCATTCCTTTTCTTTCCAGTTTATAACTTGGTTTCTTGTGTATTTTCAGAGATAATTAAAAACAACGATTACATGAAGGCCTTTAAGAAGGCAAGAAAAGCTACAGCAGTGTAGCACATCTCGGGTAAAGTTGCTGGGGAAGGATCTTCCCAGGTTCCTCCCAAGAAACCTGTTTTGAATACTGCTAGGCCGAGGAAGATGATTCCTACACCTCAGGTCCATTTAGTTGATCCCCCCCAGACTTCTACTGCTACCTCTTCTCCCTCTGCCGACCCTCTTCCAAAAAGACAGAGGACTATAGAACCTTTTAATCTGGACGCTCCCGACTTCGATGCTGTTGGTTTTGTTGATCAACAAATTGCTCCTTATGGTGTCATTCCTACTGATGATGTTTCATTCCTTCGTCACTTAGACTTCATTACCCGGAGTAGCATTAAGATGGCACATATGGGGGCAGCTTTATACCGAACTACCCAGGATCTTCCTATTCATGCGACGAAGACTTTTATGGAGGAGGTCAAATCGGAGTTTGACCGTATCAAGGGTTTGAAGGAGGAGCTTGAGGTGAAGGTGGCGAAGCTAGAAAAAGAGTTGGAGGGTGAGAAGATTAGGGCTACTGCTGCTGTGGCTTCTGCCAAGTTGGCTGAGGATATGGCGTTGAAGCATAAGGAGCATTATATATTAACCTATGGGGAAATGATGGGTCTTAAGGAGAGTTTGGAATCTGTTCGAGCTGACTATGCCGAACTCCAGGGTCATCTCGTAGGCAATGTGAATGCTGCTTACGAGAATTTGAAGGACCAGGTTCGAGTTCTTGCGCCTGAGCTCGACCTCACCCTTTTTAGCTTGGACAACATTGTAAGAGATGATAAGATTGTCCCTGACGACCCTGATGATGATGATGAAGAAGTTGATCCTCCTCTTGTACCATCTGCCAAAGCCTCTGTTGCCCCGCCATCCTCAACTGCAGCAGCAGAAGTCGGTCAGCCCGAGTCCAATCCTGACGTCCAGATCCTGAACTGGGATGATGGGATGGTAGATGCGGTACCGCTTCAGACTCGTCCTCCTTCACCCCGAGATACTGCTACTGGGAAGTCTTTGGATCCTTTATAATTTTTCTTCTGGTATATTGTGTATAGCCTGGTCTGTGGGCTTTTGAACTTTTTATTTTGTAGCTGGTGGTCTTATTTGACTTTGGATTTTTTTAGTTGCTTTTCTTTTAGCAACTTTATTTAGGAAAAACAAAGTAGTTTCTCGAGCTCTTGGGGTCAGCTTCAAGTGGCCTTTTGAGTCTGTTTATTATAACAACCTTGTTTCTTTGCGATATGCTTGTCAATTGCTTTGCTTTAGCACTTTTCGGGAATCTTCAGGGTATTGGAATCTTGTTTTTCGACCTCTTTTGATTGCCTTTATACTTTAATACTTGTAGATTGAGGTTATGGCTTTCTGGGTTCAATTTGGAGTCCCTTATGGCGCATACCTTCTGTCGATCGATGTCTTTGCAAATTATTTTTAGTAATCCCTCGAGGTTTACTTTTTATAATTATGTAGCTTTGATCCGACTTCTTCATCTCGGTTTGTCTGAAGTTATTTCTAATAATCCATTTTATTTAGACCTTGTCAGGTCTCTTTTATGGATTACTTTTTATAACTTTTGTACGTTTATTGGGCCGACTTCCTCATGCCGATCCCTTCTGAGTTATTTCTAGTAATCCATTTTATTTGGACCTTTGTTAGAACTCTTTTGTGGATTACTTTTTATAACTTTGTGATTTTATTGGGCCGACTTCATCATGCCGGTCCCTTCCAAGTTATTTCTAGTAATCCATTTTATTTGGGACCTTTGTCAGATCTCTTTTATGGATTACTTTTTATAACTTTGTGATTTTGTTGGGCCGACTTCATCATGTCGGTCCCTTCTAAGTTATTTCTAGTAATCCTCTTTTTTAGGGCTGGCCAGGCCTCTTTTTAGGGATTTACTTTTTATAACTTTTGTTGTTGTGGTCGACTGGTCTGACTTCTTTACATTGGTCCGTCTTTAAGTTATTTTTAGCAACCCATTTTTATTAAGACCTCGTCCTATGGATCACTTTTGATAACTTCTTGCATTATTCTGTATTTTCCGCTTTTCATCTTTGCCGATTTTGTAGAAATTGAGTTTGATCCTCGTTTGGTCGACCTTTGATGAATTTGATTTTCATCTTCATTGGTCTTTATCGTGATCGTGCAGTGAATTTGATTTTCACTTTTTGCCGATCTGTAGCTTTATAAACGGGCGATGAATTCTTTTGCGTTTCAGATTAATGCATCTTGATAAAAGGATTTGTAGAAAATCTGAAAAATTTTATTCAAAATAGAAAATATGCAAATATATACATGTGGGAGTTTTACCCCTCTAAGTCAGGTATTTCATGGATCTTGGCTTGGTGCCTCATTAAAAACCTTTTTTTTTAGGAAAAAGAGCGCACCTCATCCTAAGATCTTTATCACGTCCTAACTGTAATACCTTCTTAAGTTGCAAGCGTGCTGATGAGCGGATAATTTATACGCTTTTTGACATTGTTTTTAGTATGTTTTTAGTAGAATTTAGTTACTTTTAGGGATGTTTTCATTAGTTTTTATGTTAAATTCACATTTCTGGACTTTACTATGAGTTTGTGTGTTTTTCTGTGATTTCAGGTATTTTCTGGCTGAAATTGAGGGACTTGAGCAGAAATCAGATTCAGAGGTTGAAGAAGGACTGCTGATGCTGTTGGATTCTGACCTCCCTGCACTCAAAGTGGATTTTCTGGAGCTACAGAATTCAAAATGGCGCGCTTCTAATTGCGTTGGAAAGTAGACATCTAGAGCTTTCCAGCAATATATAATAGTTCATACTTTGGCCAAGAATAGACGACGTAAACTGGCGTTCAACGCCAGATTTCTACCCAAATCTGGCGTCCAGCGCCAGAAAAGGAGCCAAAACCAGAGTTGAACGCCCAAACTGGCACAAAAGCTGGCGTTCAACTCTACAAATGGCCTCTGCACGTGTAACACTCAGGCTCAGTCCAAGCACACACCAAGTGGGCTCCGAAAGTGGATTTATGCATCAATTACTTACTCATGTAAATCCTAGTAGCTAGTTTATTATAAATAGGACCTTTCACTATTGTATTAGACGTCTTTTTGACCATCTTTGAATCCTGGATTGTATTTTGATCCTGTGATCACGTTTTAGGGGGCTGGCCATCTCGGCCATGCCTGGACCTTCACTTATGTATTTTCATACGGTAGAGTTTCTACACTCCATAGATTAAGGTGTGGAACTCTGCTGTTCCTCAAAGATTAATGCAAAGTACTTCTGTTTTCTATTCAATTCATCTTATTTCGCTTCTAAGATATCCATTCGCACCCAAGAACGTGATGAAGGTGATGATTATGTGTGACGCTCATCACCATTCTCCCCTATGAACACGTGCCTGACAAGCACTTCTGTTCTACATGAAATAAGCTAGAATGAATATCTCTTAGATCTCTTAATCAGAATCTTCATGGCGTAAGCTAGAATGATGGCTGCATTCAAGAGAATTCGGAAAGTCTAAACCTTGTATGTGTTATTCCGAGTAGGATTCAATAATTGAATGACTGTGACGAGCTTCAAACTCGCGATTGCAGGGCGTTAGTGACAGACGCAAAAGGAGGGTGAATCCTATTCCAGCATGATCGAGAACCGACAGATGATTAGCCGTGCTGTGACAGAGCATGTGAGCATATTTTTCACTGAGAGGAGGGGATGTAGCCACTGACAACAGTGATGCCCTTGCATAAAGCCAGCCATGGAAAGGAGTAAGACTGATTGGATGAAGATAGCAGGAAAGCAGAGGTTCAAAGGAACAAAAAGCATCTCCATTCGCTTATCTGAAATTCCTACCAATGATTTACATAAGTACCTCTATCCCTATTCTATTAATTATTATTCGAAAACACCATCATCAATTTATATCTGCCTAATTGAGATTTGCAAGGTGACCATAGCTTGCTTCATACCAACAATCTCCGTGGGATTCGACCCTTACTCACGTAAGGTATTACTTGGACGACCCAGTGCACTTGCTGGTCAGTTACACGGAGTTGTGAACCGTGGTTTTGGCATCATGTTTTTGGCGCCATTTCCAGGGAAAGAAAGAGCAATGAACTTTACATAATTAAAGTGTAATCACGATTTCGCGTACCAAGTTTTTGGCGCCGTTGCCAGGGATTGTTCGAGTTTGGACAACTAACGGTTCATCTTGTTGCTCAGATTAGGTAATTTTCTTTTTGTTTTCTTTTCAAAAAAAAAATTCTTTCAAAAATTCTCTCATCTGTTTTCGAAAATAAAATAAAAATATTTTCAAAAATTGTATTCAAAATTTTTAAGAATGAATTCTAGTGTCTCATGAAGCATGTGAAGCCTGGCTGGCTGTAAAGCCATGTCTAAATTTATTTGGACTGAGGCTTGCAATTTGTTATCAAGAGCAATATACTCTGATGTTAAAATGCTGAAGCTTGGCTGGCCATTGGCCATGTCTAGTGTCTTGGACCGGAGCTTTCATTGAAAGCTTGGCTGGCTACTGACCATGTCTAATTCCTGGACTGAAGCTTTAGACTAAGAATGCAAGATTCCTGGAATTCATATTAAAAATTTTGGAATCCTTATTTTTCCTTTTCATACAATTTTCGAAAAAATCCAAAAAAATTAGAAAATCATAAAAATCAAAAATATTTTTTGTGTTTCTTGTTTGAGTCTTGAGTCATATCATAAGTTTGGTGTCACTTGCATATGCATCTTGCATTTTTCGAAAATATCATGCATTCATAGTGTTCTTCATGATCTTCAAGTTGTTCTTGGTAAGTCTTCTTGTTTGATCTTGATGATTTCATGTTTTGTGTCTTTTCATGTTTTTCATATGCATTCTTGAATTCTTAGTGTCTAAGCATTAAAGAATTCTAAGTTTGGTGTCTTGCATGTTTTCTTTGCATTAAAAATTTTTCAAAATTGTGTCTATGATATTCATCTTGACATTCATAGTGTTCTTGGTGTTCATCTTGACATTCATAGCTTTCTTGCATTCATCACATGTTTTGATCCAAAAATTTCATGCATTGCATTATTTTCATGTTTTTCATAAAAATTCAAAAAAATAAAAAAAATATCTTTCCCTTTTTCTCTCATCAAATTCGAAAATTTGAATTGACTTTTTCAAAAATTTTTAAAATCAAATTGTTTCTCATGAGTCAAATCAAATTTTCAATTTGAAAATCTTATCTTTTTCAAAATCTTTTTCAAAAATCAAATCTTTTTCAAAATTCTTAGTTATTTTCGAAAATTCTAAAAATATTTTTCAAAAATCTTTTTCTTATTTTTATACCAAATTTTTGAAAATAACAATAACAATTAATGTTTTGATTCAAAAATTTCAAGTTTGTTACTTGCTTGTTAAGAAAGATTCAAACTTTAAGTTTTAGAATCATATCTTGTGATTTCTTGTGAATCAAGTCATTAATTGTGATTTTAAAAATCAAATCTTTTTCAAAACTAATTTCTATCATATCTTTTCAAAAAAAAATATTCTTATCTTATCTTTTTCAAAAATATGATTTCAAAAATATCTTTTCTAACTCCCTAACTTCTCATCTTTTCAAAATTTGTTTCAACTAACTAACTAACTTTTTGTTTGTTTCTTAACTTTTTCAAAACCACCTAACTAACTCTCTCTCTCCATTTTTCGAAAATATCTTCCCTCTTTTTCAAAAATTTCTTTTTTTAATTAACTAATTATTCTTATTTTTATTTTTGATTTTAAAAATTTTCAAAAAATACTAACATTTTTCAAAAACCATTTTCGAAAATCACTAACTCTTTTTCAAAAAATATTTTTCGAAAATTCTCCCTCTCCCATCTTATTCTATTTATTCATTCATTTACTAACATCTCATCTCACATCTCAACCCTCCTCACAGTTGTGTTTCTTCCATTACATTACATTCTTTATCTCCCCCTCTTTTCTTCCACTCACAAAGGGATCCCTATACTGTGGTATAAAGGGTCTCTATTATTATTATTTTTCTGCGCCCTCTTCTTTGTCATATGAGCAGGAGCAAGGACAAGAATATTCTTGTTGAAGCAGATCCGGAACCTAAAAGGACTCTGAAGAGAAAATTAAGAGAAGCCAAATTGCAACAATCCAGAAATAACCTTTCAAAAATTCTCGAACAGGAAGAGGAGATGGCAGCCGAAAATAATAATAATGTAAGGAAGATGCTTGGTGACTTTACTGCACCTAATTCCAATTTACATGGAAGAAGCATCTCCATTCCTGCCATTGGAGCAAACAACTTTGAGCTGAAACCTCAATTAGTTTCTCTGATGCAGCAGAACTGCAAGTTTCATGGACTTCCATCTGAAGATCCTTTTCAGTTCTTAACTGAATTCTTGCATATATGTGATACTGTTAAGACTAATGGAGTAGATCCTGAAGTCTACAGGCTCATGCTTTTCCCTTTTGCTGTAAGAGACAGAGCTAGATTATGGTTGGATTCTCAATCCAAAGACAGCCTGAACTCTTGGGATAAGCTGGTCACGGCTTTCTTAGCCAAGTACTTTCCTCCTCAAAAGCTGAGCAAGCTTAGAGCTGATGTTCAAACCTTCATACAGAAAGAAGGTGAATCCCTCTATGAAGCTTGGGAAAGATACAAACAGTTGACCAAAAAGTGTCCTTCTGACATGCTTTCAGAATGGACCATCCTGGATATATTCTATGATGGTTTATCTGAGCTATCAAAGATGTCACTGGACACTTCTGCAGGTGGATCCATTCACCTAAAGAAAACGCCTGCAGAAGCTCAAGAACTCATTGACATGGTTGCTAATAACCAGTTCATGTACACTTCTGAAAGGAATCCTGTGAATAATGGGACGCCTATGAAGAAGGGAGTTCTTGAAGTTGATACTCTGAATGCCATATTGGCTCAGAATAAAATATTGACTCAGCAAGTCAATATGATCTCTCAGAGTCTGCATGGAATGCAAGCTGCATCCAACAGTACTCAAGAGGCTTCTTATGAAGAAGAAGCTTATGATCCTGAGAACCCTGCAATAGCAGAGGTGAATTACTTAGGTGAACCTTATGGAAACACCTATAACTCATCATGGAGAAATCATCCAAATTTCTCATGGAAGGATCAAAAGCCTCAACAAGGCTTTAATAATGGTGGAAGAAACAGGTTTAACAATAATAAACCTTTTCCATCATCCACTCAGCAACAGACAGAGAACTCTGAACAAAATGCTTCTAATTTAGCAAATCTAGTCTCTGATCTATCTAAGACCACTGTGAGTTTCATGAATGAAACCAGGTCTTCCATTAGAAATTTGGAAGCACAAGTGGGCCAGCTAAGTAAAAGGATCACTGAAATCCCTCCAAGTACTCTCCCAAGCAATACAGAAGAGAATCCAAAAGGAGAGTGCAAGGCCATTGACATAAGCACCATGGCCGAACCCAAGGAGGGAGAGGAAGACGCAAATCCCAAGGAGGAAGACCTCCTGGGACGTCCAGTGATCAATAAGGAGCTTCCCTCTGAGGAACCAAAGGACTATGAGGCTCATCTAGAGACCATAGAGATTCCATTGAACCTCCTTATGCCCTTCATGAGCTCTGATGAGTATTCCTCTTCTGAAGAGAATGAGGATGTTACTGAAGAGCAAACTGCCAAGTTTCTTGGTGCAATCATGAAGCTGAATGCCAAATTATTTGGCATTGATACTTGGGAAGTTGAACCTCCCTTGTTCATCAATGAACTAAGTGATCTGGATCAACTGACATTGTCTCAGAAGAGACAGGAACCTGGAAAGTTCATAATACCCTGTACCATAGGCACCATGATCTTTAAGGCTCTATGTGACCTTGGTTCAGGAATAAACCTCATGCTCCTCTCTATAATAGAGAAACTGGGAATCTATGGGGTGCAAGCTGCTAAAATCTCATTAGAGATGGCAGACAATTCAAGAAAATAGGCATATGGACAAGTAGAGGACGTATTAGTAAAGGTTGAAGGCCTTTACATCCCTGCTGATTTCATAGTCCTGGATACTGGAAAGAAAGAGGATGAATCCATCATCCTAGGAAGACCTTTCCTGGCCACAGCAAGAGCTGTGATTGATGTTGACAGAGGTGAAATAGTCCTTCAATGGAATGAGGACTCCCTTGTGTTTAAAACTCAAGGATCTCCCTCTGCAACCATGGAGAGGAAGCAGAAAAAGCTTCTCTCAAAGCAGAGTCAACCAGAGCCCCCACAGTCAAACTCTAAGTTTGGTGTTGGGAGGCCACAACCAAACTCTAAGTTTGGTGTTGAACTCCCATATCCAAACTCTAAGTTTGGTGTTGGAGAGTCTCAACAAAGCTCTGCACATCTGTGAGGCTCCATGAGAGCCCACTGTCAAGCTATTGACATTAAAGAAGTGCTTGTTGGGAGGCAACCCAATTTTTATTTATCTAACTATATTTTTCTTAGTTATATGTCTTTATAGGTTCATGATCATGTGGAGTCACAAAATAAATATAAAAATTGAAAACGCAATCAAAAATAGCAGAAGAAAAATCACACCCTGGAGGAGCATCTGTCTGGCGTTCAGCGCCAGAACAGAGCATGGTTCTGGCGCTGAACGCCCAAAATGGGCAGCTTCTGGGCGCTAAACGCCAGAACAGGCATGGTTCTGGCGTTCAACGCCAGAAATGGCACAGAAATGGGCGTTGAACGCCCAAAATGGCCACCAACCTAGCGCTGAACGCCCAGAGTTGTGTGCAAGGGCATTTTACATGCCTAAATTGGTGCAGGAATGTAAATGCCTTGACACCTCAGGATCTGTGGACCCCACAGGATCCCCACCTACCTCATCATCTCTCTTTCCATTCATGATCATCCCTTCTGTTTTCCATTTACCACTCACATCCATACACCCACTACCTTCAAAATTCAACATCTCTCTCCCACCCAATCCCACCCATATGGCCGAATACACACATCCATCCATCTCCTCCATATCTTCTTCTTCTTCTATTCTTTCTTCTTTTGCTCGAGGGCGAGCAACATTCTAAGTTTGGTGTGGTAAAAGCATAGCTTTTTTGCTTTTTCCATAACCATTGATGGCACCTAAGGCCAGAGAAACCTCTAGAAAGAGGAAAGGGAAGACAAAAGCTTCCATCAAGGGTCTATAGCTCAGTGGTAGAACATTTGACTGCAAATCAAGAGATCTCTGAGATACCTCAGGGGATACATTTTCTTCCACACAATTATTGGAAGCAACTAAGGGTGGAACATCAAGAGCACTCCATCATCCTTCATGAAATCAGAGAAGATCTAAAAGCAATGAAGGAGGAGCAACAAAGACAAGGAAGAGACATAGAAGAGCTCAAGGACATCATTAGTTCCTCAAGAAGGAAACGCCACCATCACTAAGGTGGATTCATTCCTTGTTCTTATTTCTTCTGTTTTTCGTTTCTATGTTATGTGCTTATCTGTGTTTGTGTCTTCATTACATGATCATTAGTAGTTAGTAACTTTGTCTTAAAGTTATGAATGTCCTATGAATCCATCACCTCTCTTAAATGAAAAATGTTTTAATTCAAAAGAACAAGAAGTACATGAGTTTCGAATTTATCCTTGAACTTAGCTTAATTATATTGATGTGGTGACAATGCTTCTTGTTTTCTGAATGTATGCTTGAACAGTGCATATGTCTTTTGAAGTTGTTGTTTAAGAATGTTAAATATGTTGGCTCTTGAAAGAATGATGACTAGGAGACATGTTATTTGATAATCTGAAAAATCATAAAAATGATTCTTGAAGTAAGAAAAAGCAGCAAAGAACAAAGCTTGCAGAAAAAAAATAGGCGAAAAAAAAAATAGAAAAAAAATAATAAAAAAATAGAAAGAAAAAGCAAGCAGAAAAAGCCAATAACCCTTAAAACCAAAAGGCAAGGGCAAATAAAAAGGATCCCAAGGCTTTGAGCATCAGTGGATAGGAGGGCCTAAAGGAATAAAATCCTGGTCTAAGCGGCTAAACCAAGTTGTCCCTAACCATGTGCTTGTGGCGTGTAGGTGTCAAGTGAAAACTTGAGACTGAGCGGTTAAAGTCAAGGTCCAAAGCAAAAAAAGAGTGTGCTTAAGAACCCTGGACACCTCTAATTGGGGACTTTAGCAAAGCTGAGTCACAATCTGAAAAGGTTCACCCAATTATGTGTCTGTGGCATTTATGTATCTGGTAGTAATATTGGAAAACAAAGTGCTTAGGGCCATGGCCAAGACTCATAAAGAAGCTGTGTTCAAGAATCATCATACTGAACTAGAAGAATCAATAATACTATTTGAACTATGAGTTCCTATAGATGCCAATCATTCTGAACCTCAATGGATAAAGTGAGATGCCAAAACTATTCAAGAGGCAAAAAGCTACAAGTCCCGCTCATATGATTGAAGCTATGTTTCATTGATAGTTTGGAATTCATAGTATATTCTCTTCTTTTTATCCTATTTGATTTTCAGTTGCTTGGGGACAAGCAACAATTTAAGTTTGGTGTTGTGATGAGTGGATAATTTATACGCTTTTTGACATTGTTTTTAGTAGAATCTAGTTACTTTTAGGGATGTTTTCATTAGTTTTTATGTTAAATTCACATTTCTAGACTTTACTATGAGTTTATGTGTTTTTCTGTGATTTCAGGTATTTTCTGGCTGAAATTGAGGGACTTGAGCAGAAATCAGATTCAGAGGTTGAAGAAGGACTACTGATGCGGTTGGATTCTGACCTCCCTGTACTCAAAGTGGATTTTCTGGAGCTACAGAACTCGAAATGGTGCGCTTCTAATTGCGTTGGAAAGTAGACATCCAGGGCTTTCCAGCAATATATAATAGTTCATACTTTGGCCAAGAATAGATGACGTAAACTGGCATTCAACGCCAGCTTTCTACCCAAATCTGGCGTCCAGCGCCAGAAAAGGAGCCAAAACCAGAGTTGAACGCCCAAACTGGCACAAAAGCTGGCGTTCAACTCCACAAATGGCCTCTGCATGTGTAACACTCAGGCTCAGCCCAAGCACACACCAAGTGGGCCCCGGAAGTGGATTTATGCATCAATTACTTACTCATGTAAACCCTAGTAGCTAGTTTATTATAAATAGGACCTTTCACTATTGTATTAGACGTTTTTTTGACCATCTTTGAATCCTGGATTGTATTTTGATCCTGTGATCACGTTTTAGGGGGCTGGCCATCTCGGCCATGCCTGGACCTTCACTTATGTATTTTCATACGGTAGAGTTTCTACACTCCATAGATTAAGGTGTGGAGCTCTGCTGTTCCTCAAAGATTAATGCAAAGTACTTCTGTTTTCTATTCAATTCATCTTATTTCGCTTCTAAGATATCCATTCGCACCCAAGAACGTGATGAAGGTGATGATTATGTGTGACGCTCATCACCATTCTCCCCTATGAACACGTGCCTGACAAACACTTCTGTTCTACATGAAATAAGCTAGAATGAATATCTCTTAGATCTCTTAATCAGAATCTTCGTGGCGTAAGCTAGAATGATGGCGGCATTCAAGAGAATCCGGAAAGTCTAAACCTTGTATGTGGTATTCCGAGTAGGATTCAATGATTGAATGACTGTGATGAGCTTCAAACTCGCGATTGCAGGGCGTTAGTGACAAACGCAAAAGGAGGGTGAATCCTATTCCAACATGATTGAGAACCGACAGATGATTAGCCGTGCTGTGACAGAGCATGTGAGCATATTTTTCACTGAGAGGAGGGGATGTAGCCACTGACAACAGTGATGCCCTTGCATAAAGCCAGCCATGGAAAGGAGTAAGACTGATTGGATGAAGATAGCAGGAAAGCAGAGGTTCAGAGGAACGAAAAGCATCTCCATTCGCTTATCTGAAATTCCTACCAATGATTTACATAAGTACCTCTATCCCTATTCTATTAATTATTATTCGAAAACACCATCATCAATTTATATCTGCCTAACTGAGATTTGCAAGGTGACCATAGCTTGCTTCATACCAACAATCTCCGTGGGATTCGACCCTTACTCACGTAAGGTATTACTTGGACGACCCAGTGCACTTGCTGGTCAGTTACACGGAGTTGTGAACCGTGGTTTTGGCATCATGTTTTTGGCGCCATTTCCAGGGAAAGAAGGAGCAATGAACTTTACATAATTAAAGTGTAATCACGATTCCGCGTACCACGTGCCATGACCTTGGAAGCTCTCGTCCTTCGAGTTCAGACAGCTTGTAGTAGCCCTTTCCAAGTACTTCTATTACTCGGTAGGGTCCTTTCCAGTTTGCTGCCAGCTTTTCTTCTCCAGGTCGACTTGTTCCGATATCATTTCGGATTAGGACGAGGTCGTTGTTGAAAAAGCTTCGCTGTACTACCTTCTGATTGTATCTTGAAGCCATCCGACATTTTAACGCCTCTTCCTTGATCCCAGCTTTTTCTCAGAAGAAGTAGGTCAAGTTCTTCCCTTTGAAGTTGGGAGTTGGCCTCTTCGCTGTAGTGGATTACTGGTGCACGAAATTGTGATCTCAGGCAATGGCGCCAGAAACTCTGTACGCACGTCTTAATAAATCGTTTTTCATTCACAACTTCGATACAACTAACCAGCAAGTGCACTGGGTCGTCCAAGTAATAAACCTTACATGAGTAAGGGTCGATCCCACTGAGATTGTTGGTATGAAGCAAGCTATGGTCACCTTGTAGATCTCAGTCAGGCGGATATAAAATAGTTATGGAGTTTTCAAAAATATATAATAGAATAAGGATAGAAATACTTATGTAATTCATTGGTTAAAATTTCAGATAAGCGTAGAGAGATGCATTCGTTCCTCTGAACCTCTGCTTTCCTACTGTCTTCATCCAATCAATCTTACTCCTTTCCATGGCTGGCTTTATGTAAGGACATCACCGTTGTCAATGGCTAATTTTTATCCTCTCTGAAAAATGGTCCGATGCGCTGTCACTGCATGGCTAATCGTCTAGAGGCATCACCCTTGTCAAAGGCTGCATCCCATCCTCTTGTGAAAATGGTCCAAATGCTCTGTCACAGCACGGCTAATCATCTGAGGTTCTCGATCATACTGGAATAGGATTCACCCTCCTTTTGCGTCTGTCACTACGCCCAGCATTCGCGAGTTTGAAGTTCGTCACAGTCATTCAATCCTAGAGTCCTACTCGGAATACCACAGACAAGGTTTAGACTTTCCGGACTCTCATGAATGCCGCCATCAATCTAGCTTATGCCACGAAGATTCTGATTAAGAGATCCAAGAGATACTCATTCAATCTAAGGTAGAACGGAAGTGGTTGTCAGGCACGCGTTCATAGGGAATGATGATGATTGTCACGTTCATCACATTCAGGTTGAAGTGCGAATGAATATCTTAGAAGCGGAATAAGTTGAATTGAATAGAAAAACAGTAGTACTTTGCATTTATCTTTGAGGAACAGCAGAGCTCCACACCTTAATCTATGGAGTGCAGAAACTCTACCGTTAAAAATACATAAGTGAAAGGTCCAGGCATGGCCGAATGGCCAGCCCCCAAAACGTGATCACAGGATCAAAAATACAATCCCGGATCTTCAAAAGATGTCTAATACAATAGTAAAAAGTCCTATTTATACTAAACTAGTTACTAGGGTTTACAAAAGTAAGTAATTGATGCATAAATCCACTTCCGGGACCCACTTGGTGTGTGCTTGGGCTGAGCTTGAATGTTACACGTGCAGAGGCTCTTTCTGGAGTTGAACGCCAGGTTGTAACGTATTTCTGGCGTTCAACTCTGGTTTGTGACGTGTTTCTGGTGTTTAACTCCAGATAGCAGCATAGAACTGGCGTTCAACGCCCTTTTACATCATTTAAACTCGGCCAAAGTATGGACTATTATATATTTCTGGAAAGCCCTGGATGTCTACTTTCCAAAGCAATTAAAAGCGCGCCATTTTGAGTTTTGTAGCTCTAGAAAATCCACTTTGAGTGCAGGGAGGTCAGAATCCAACAACATCAGCAGTCCTTCTTCAACCTCTGAATCTGATTTTTGCTCAAGTCCCTCAATTTCAGCCAGAAAATACCTGAAATCACAGAAAAACACACAAACTCATAGTAAAGTCCAGAAATGTGAATTTAACATAAAAACTAATAAAAACATCCCTAAAAGTAACTAGATCCTACTAAAATCATACTAAAAACAATGCCAAAAAGCGTATAAATTATCCGCTCATCACAACACCAAACTTAAATTGTTGCTTGTCCCCAAGCAACTGAAAATCAAATAGAATAAAAAGAAGAGAATATACTATAAATTCCAAACTATCAATGAAACATAGCTCCAATCAGATGAGCGGGACTTGTAGCTTTTTGCCTCTTGAATAGTTTTGGCATCTCGCTTTATTCATTGAAGTTCAGAATGATTGGCATCTATAGGAACTCAGAGTTTAGATAGTGTTATTGATTCTCCTAGTTCAATATGATGATTCTTGAACACAGCTATTTTATGAGTCTTGGCCATGGCCCTAAGCACTTTGTTTTCCAGTATTACCACCGGATACTTAAATGGCACAGACACATAATTGGGTGAACATTTTCATATTGTGACTCAGCTTTGCTAAAGTCCCCAATTAGAGGTGTCCAGGGTTCTTAAGCACGCTCTTCTTTTGCTTTGGACCTTGACTTTAACCGCTCAGTCTCAAGTTTTCACTTGACACCTTCACGCCACAAGCACATGGTTAGGGACAGCTTGATTTAGCCGCTTAGGCCAGGATTTTATTCCTTTAGGCCCTCCTATCCACTGATGCTCAAAGCCTTGGGATCTTTTTTATTGCCCTTGCCTTTTGGTTTTAAGGGTTATTGGCTTTTTGCTCTTGCCTCTTGGTTTTAAGAGCTTTTGGCTTTTTCTGCCTGCTTTTTTCTTTTTCTTTCTATTTTTTTTTCGCTATTTTTTTTTCTGCAAGCTTCGTTCTTTGCTGCTTTTTCTTGCTTCAAGAATCATTTTTATGATTTTTCAGATTATCAAATAACATGTCTCCTTGTCATCATTCTTTCAAGAGCCAACGTATTTAACATTCTTAAACAACAACTTCAAAAGACATATGCACTGTTCAAGCATTCATTCAGAAAACAAGAAGCATTGTCACCACATCAATATAATTAAACTAAGTTCAAGGATAAATTCGAAACTCATGTACTTATTGTTCTTTTGAATAAAAACATTTTTCATTTAAGAGAGGTGATGGATTCATAGGACATTCATAACTTTAAGACATAGTTACTAACTACTAATGATCATGTAATAAGACACAAACATGGATAAGCACTTTAACATAGAGAAAACAAAAAAAACAGAGAATGTAAGAACAAGGAATGAGTCCACCTTAGTGATGGTGGCGTTTCCATCTTGAGGAACCAATGATGTCCTTGAGCTCTTCTATGTCTCTTCTTTGTCTTTGTTGCTCCTCCCTCATTGCTTTTTGATCTTCTCTTATTTCATGAAGGATGATGGAGTGCTCTTGATGTTCCACCCTTAATTGTCCCATGTTGGAACTTAATTCTCCTAGGGAGGTGTTGATTTGCTCCCAATATTTTTGTGGAGGAAAATGCATTTGAGGCATCTCCGGGATCTCATGGTGATGAGCTTCATGCGTCTCTTAAGATCCATGAATGGGTTCTCTTGCTTGCTCCATCCTCTTCTTAGTGATGGGCTTCTCTTCCTCAATGGGAATGTCTCCTTCTATGAAAGCTCCAGCTGAGTAACATAGATGGCAAATAAGATGAGGAAAAGCTAGCCTTGCCATGGGGGAGGACTTTTCGGCTATTTTATAGAGTTCAAGGGAGATGACTTCATGAACTTCTACTTCCTCTCCAATCATGATGCTATGAATCATGATGGCCCGATCCACAGTAACTTCGGATCGGTTGCTAGTGGGGATGATGGAGCATTGTATGAACTCTAACCATCCTCTAGCTACAGGCTTGAGGTCCAGTCTTCTTAGTTGAACCGGCTTGCCTTTGGAGTCAATCTTCCATTGAGCTCCTTCCACACATATGTCCATGAGGACTTGGTCCAACCTTTGATTAAAGTTGACCCTTCTAGTGTAGGGGCGTGCATCTCCTTGCATCATGGGCAAGTTAAACGCCAACCTCACGTTTTTCGGACTAAAATCTAAGTATTTCCCCCAAACCATGGTGAGATAATTGTTTGGATTCGGGTTCTTACTTTGATCATGGTTCCTAGTGATCCATGCATTGGCATAGAACTCTTGAACCATTAGGATGCCGACTTATTGGATGGGGTTTGTTAGAACTTCCCAACCTCTTCTTTGGATTTCATGTCGGATCTCCGGATACTCATTTCTCTTGAGCTTGAAAGGGACCTCAGGGATCACCTTCTTCTTGGCCATAACATCATAGAAGTGGTCTTGATGGGCTTTGGAGATGAACCTTTCCATCTCCCTTGACTCGGAGGTGGAAGCTTTTGTCTTCCCTTTCCCTTTTCTAGAGGATTCTCTGGTATTAGGTGCCATCAATGGTAATGGAAAAACAAAAAGCTTATGCTTTTACCACACCAAACTTAGAATATTGCTCGTCCTCGAGCAAGAGAAGAAAGAATAGATGAAGAAGAAGAAGAAAATATGGAGGAGAGGAGGGATGTGTTTCGGCCAAGAAGGGGAAGAGGGGTTATGTTGTGTGAAAATGAGGAAGAATGGAGGGCTATATATAGGGAAGGGAGGGGGTAAGGTTCGGCCATAAGGGTGGGTTTTGGGTGGGAAAATGATTTTGAATTTTGAAGGTAGGTAGAGTTTATGAGGTAGGTTTATGGGGAAGAGTGGATGGATGTGAGTGGTGAAGTGGTGATAGGGAAGAGAGATTGAGGTGATTGGTGAAGAGTTTTGGGGAAGAGTGTTTATGGGATTGTGTGAAAGAGGGGTGAGAAGAAGTGAGTGGAAGTAGGTGAGGATCCTGTGGGGTCCACAGATCCTGAGGTGATCCTGTGGGGTCCACAGATCCTGAAGTGTTCAAGGATTTACAACCATGCACCAAATTAGGCATGCAAAATGCCCTTGCACACAACTCTGGGCGTTCAGCGCCAGATTGGTGCTTGTTCTGGGCGTTAAACGCCAAAACCATGCTTGTTCTGGGCGTTCAGCGCCAGCTCTTCTCCAGGGTGCAATTCTGGCGTTCAAACGCCCAGATACTACCCATTTTGGGCGTTCAGCGCCAGAACCATGCTCTGTTCTGGCGTTGAACGCCAGCCAGATGCTTCTTACTGGCGTTTAAACGCCAGTAAGGTCTTCCTCCAGGGTGTGATTTTTCTTCTGCTGTTTTTGATTCTGTTTTCAACTTTTATATTTATTTTGTGACTCCACATGATCATGAACCTAATAAAACATGAAAAACAATGAAAATAAAAATTAGATAAAAATTGGGTTGCCTCCCAACAAGCGCATCTTTAATGTCAATAGCTTGACAGTGGGCTCTCATGGAGCCTCACAGACGTTCAGAGCATTGTTGAGACTTCCCAACACCAAAATTAGAGTTTGGATATGGGAGTTCAACACCAAACTTAGAGTTTGACTGTGGGGGCTCTGGATGACTCTATTTTGAGAGAAGCTTTTTATGCTTCCTCTCCATGTTTACAGAAGGGTAACCTTGAGTTGTAAACACAAGGGAGTCCTCATTCAATTGAAGGACTAGTTCACCTCTGTCAACATCAATCACAGCTCTTACTGTGGCTAGGAAGGGTCTTCCAAGGATGATGGATTCATCCTCATCCCTCCCAGTATCTAGGACTATGAAATCAGCAGGGATGTAAAGGCCTTCAACCTTTACTAACACATCCTCTACTTGTCCATAAGCCTGTTTTCTTGAACTGTCTGCCATCTCTAATGAGATTTTAGTAGCTTGCACCCCAAAGATTCCCAGTTTCTCTATTACAGAGAAAGGCATGAGGTTTATCCCTGAACCAAGGTCACACAGAGCCTTATCAAAGATCATGTTGCCTATGGTACAAGGTATTATGAACTTTCCAGGATCCTGTTTCTTCTGAGGCAATGTCAGTTGATCCAGATCACTCAGTTCATTAGTGAACAAGGGAGGTTCATCTTCCCAAGTCTCAATACCAAATAATTTGGCATTCAGCTTCATGATTGCACCAAGGTACTTGGTAACTTGCTCTTCAGTAACATCCTCATTCTCTTCAGAAGAGGAATACTCATCTGAGCTCATGAATGGCATAAGGAGGTTTAATGGAATCTCTATGGTCTCTAGTTGAGCCTCAGATTCCTTTGGTTCCTCAGAGGGAAGCTCCTTATTGATCACTGGACGTCCCAGGAGTTCTTCCTCCTTGGGATTCACGTCCTCTCCTTCCCTTACAGGTTCGGCCATGGTGATTAATTCAATGGCCTTGCACTCTCCTTTTGGGTTTTCTTCTGTATTGCTTGGGAGAGTACTAGGAGGGATTTCAGTGATCCTTTTACTCAGCTGGCCCACTTGTGCCTCCAAATTTCTAATGGAGGACCTTGTTTCATTCATGAAACTTACAGTGGCCTTAGATAGATCAGAGACTAAATTTGCTAAATTAGAGGTATTTTGTTCAGAGTTCTCTGTCTGTTGCTGAGTAGATGATGGAAAAGGCTTGCTATTGCTAAACCTGTATCTTCCACCATTATTAAAGCCTTGTTGAGGCTTTTGTTGATCCTTCCATGAGAGATTTGGATGATTTCTCCATGATGAATTATAGGTGTTTCCATAAGGTTCACCTAAGTAATTTACCTCTGCTATTGCAGGGTTCTCAGGATCATAAGCTTCTTCTTCAGAAGATGCTTTTTGAGTACTGTTGGATACAGCTTGCATTCCATTCAGACTCTGAGAAATCATATTGACTTGCTGAGTCAATATTTTGTTCTGAGCCAATATAGCATTCAGAGTATCAATTTCAAGAACTCCCTTCTTCATAGGCGTCCCATTGCTCACAGGATTCCTCTCAGAAGTGTACATGAACTGGTTATTAGCAACCATGTCAATGAGTTCTTGAGCTTCTGTAGGCGTTTTCTTTAGGTGAATGGATCCACCTGCAGAAGTATCCAATGAAATTTTAGCTAATTCAGATAGACCATCATAGAATATACCCAGGATTGTCCATTCTGAAAGCATGTCAGAAGGACACTTTTTGGTCAGTCCTTTGTATCTCTCCCAAGCTTCATAGAGGGATTCACCTTCTTTCTGTCTGAAGGTTTGAACATCCACTCTAAGCTTGCTCAGCTTTTGAGGAGGAAAGAACTTGGCTAAGAAAGCCTTGACCAGCTTATCCCAAGAGTTCAGGCTATCCTTAGGTTGAGAGTCCAACCATACTCTAGCTCTGTCTCTTACAGCAAAAGGGAAAAGCATGAGCCTGTAGACTTCAGGATCTACTCCATTAGTCTTAACAGTATCACATATCTGCAAGAATTTAGTTAAGAACTGAAAAGGATCTTCAGATGGAAGTCCATGAAACTTGCAGTTCTGCTGCATCAGAGAAACTAATTGAGGTTTCAGCTCAAAATTGTTTGCTCCAATGGCAGGAATGGAGATGTTTCTTCCATGTAAATTGGAATTAGGTGCAATAAAGTCACCAAGCATCCTCCTTGCATTATTATTATTTTTGGCTGCCATCTCCTCTTCTTGTTCGAAAATTTATGAAAGGTGCTTGCTGGATTGTTGTAATTTAGCTTCTCTTAGTTTCCTCTTCAGAGTCCTTTCAGGTTCTGAATCTGCTTCAACAAGAATATTCTTGTCCTTGCTCCTGCTCATATGAAAAAGAGGGACAGACAAATAATAATAATAATAGGGATCCTTTTTGCCTAAGTATATAGGTCCCTGTGTGAGTAGAAGAAAAAAAGAAGAGAAAATTCGAACACAGATGGAGGAGGGGGTTCGAATTTTGGTGAGATGAAGTGTTAGTAGATGAATAACTAAATAGAAGGAGATGAAAGAGAAAGAGAATTTTCAAAAATTATTTTTGAAAAAGAGTTAGTGATTTTTGAAAATAGTTTTTGAAAAAGGTTAGTAATTTTCGAAAATTACGAGTAAAATTAAAATAATTAGTTAATTAAGAAGAAATTTTTGAAAAAAGAGGGAAGCTATTTTCGAAAATTAGAGAGAGAGAGAGAGTTAGTTAGGTAGTTTTGAAAAAGATAAGAAACAAACAAAAGTTAGTTAGTTAGTTGAAACAAATTTGAAAATCAATTTTGAAAGGATAAGAAGATAAGAAGTTAGAAAAGATATTTTGAAATCAAATCTTTTTGAAGAAGATATGATAAGAAGATATTTTTGAAAAGATATGATTGAAAATAGTTTTGAAAAAGATTTGATTTTTAAAATCACAATTAATGACTTGATTCACAAGAAATCACAAGATATGATTCTAGAACTCAAAGTTTGAATCTTTCTTAACAAGCAAGTAACAAACTTAAAATTTTTGAATCAAAACATTAATTGATGATGTTATTTTCGAATATTAGGAGATAAAGATAAGAAAAAGATTTTTGAAAAATATTTTTGAAATTTTCAAAAATAAATAAGAAAAATGAAAAAGATTTAATTTTTGAAAAAGATTTTGAAAAAGATAAGATTTTTAAATTGAAAATTTGATTTGACTCATAAGAAACAACTAAATTTTAAAAAGTTTTGAAAAAGTCAACTCAAATTTTTGAATTTATGAGAAGAAAAAGGAGAAGATATTTTTTGAAATATGAATTCCAGGAATCTTATGCTCTTTAGTCTAAAGCTCCAATCAAAGGGTCAGGCATGGCTTAATAGCCAGCCAAGCTTTAGTATGTAACTCAGACATGACACACCTGACATTCCCTATCCAGAAGAACTAGACATGGCTTTACAGCCAGCCAGGCTTCAACATGCTTCATGAAACACTAGAATTCATTCTTAAAAATTCTGAAGAAAAATATATTTTTGAAAACATTTTTATTTTAAAATTTTTTTCAAAAACAAAGGAGAAATTTTTGAAAGATTTTTAAAAAAAAATTTTGAAAATAAAACAAAAGAAAATTACCTAATCTGAGCAACAAGATGAACCGTCAGTTGTCCAAACTCAAACAATCCCCGGCAACGGCGCCAAAAACTTAGTGCACGAAATTGTGATCTCAGGCAACGGCGCCAGAAACTCTGTACGCACGTCTTAATAAATCGTTTTTCATTCACAACTTCGATACAACTAACCAGCAAGTGCACTGGGTCGTCCAAGTAATAAACCTTACGTGAGTAAGGGTCGATCCCACGAAGATTGTTGGTATGAAGCAAGCTATGGTCACCTTGTAGATCTCAGTCAGGTGGATATAAAATAGTTATGGAGTTTTCGAAAATATATAATAGAATAAGGATAGAAATACTTATGTAATTCATTGGTTAGAATTTCAGATAAGCATATAGAGATGCATTCGTTCCTCTGAACCTCTGCTTTCCTGCTGTCTTCATCCAATCAATCTTACTCCTTTCCATGGCTGCCTTTATGTAAGGACATCACCGTTGTCAATGGCTACTTTTTATCCTCTCTGGAAAATGGTCCGATGCGCTGTCACTGCATGGCTAATCGTCTAGAGGCATCACCCTTGTCAATGGCTGCATCCCATCCTCTTGTGAAAATGGTCCAAATGCTCTGTCACAGCACGGCTAATCATCTGAGATTCTCGATCATACAGAAGTAAGTAATTGATGCATAAATCCACTTCCGGGGCCCACTTGGTGTGTGCTTGGGCTGAACTTGAATGTTACACGTGCAGAGGCTCTTTCTGGAGTTGAACGCCAGGTTGTAACGTATTTCTGGCGTTCAACTCTGGTTTGTGACGTGTTTCTGGCGTTTAACTCCAGACAGCAGCATAGAACTGGCCTTCAACGCCCTTTTACGTCGTCTAAACTCGGCCAAAGTATAGACTATTATATATTGCTGGAAAGCCCTAGATGTCTACTTTCCAACACAATTAGAAGCGCGCCATTTTGAGTTCTATAGCTCCAGAAAATCCACTTTGAGTGAAGGGAGGTCAGAATCCAACAGCATCAGCAGTCCTTCTTCAACCTCTGAATCTGATTTTTGCTCAAGTCCCTCAATTTCAGCCAGAAAATACCTGAAATCATAGAAAAACACACAAACTCATAGTAAAGTCCAGAAATGTGAATTTAACATAAAAACTAATAAAAACATCCCTAAAAGTAACTAGATCCTACTAAAATCATACTAAAAACAATGCCAAAAAGCGTATAAATTATCCGCTCATCAATTACTCTAGGCGATCCTTCTTCGACTTCCGCTGGGATCATTGCCTCTATTCCGTAAGCTAAACGGAAGGGTGACTCTCTTGTTGTGGAGTGTGGAGTTGTTTGATATGCCATAAGACTTGTGGGAGCTCTTCGGCCTAGGCCCCTTTTGCATCCTGTAATCTCCGTTTTAGCCCGGCTAATATGACTTTGTTAGCAGCTTCTGCTTGTCCATTAGCCTGGAGATGTTCTACGGCAGTGAATTGGTATTTTATGTTCAGGTCGGCTACTAACTTTCTAAAGCCTGCGTCTGTGAATTGAATGCCATTAGTCTGTGGTAATGGAGTATGGAATCCCAAACCTTGTAACAATGTTTCTATATAGGAATTTCTGACTTCTTTGAGCAGTGACGTTAGCTAAGGGCTCTACCTCAATCCATTTTGTGAAATAGTCTACCCCTACAATGAGGAACTTGACTTGTCCCGATCCTTGAGGGAAAGGACCGAGAAGATCGAGTCTCCATTTTGCAAATGGCCAGGGTGAGGTTATGCTGATGAGCTCCTCTGGTGGGGCGATGTGAAAATTGGCATGTTTCTGACATGGTGGACATGTCTTTACGAATTCTGTTGCTTCTTTTTGTAAAGTCGGCCAATAGAATCCGGCCCGGAGTACTTTTTTGGTGAGAGCTTGCACCCCGAGATGGTTGCCACAGATGCCACTGTGTATTTCTTCTAAGACTTCCTTAGTGTTGGAAGTCGGCACACATTTTAACAGTGGTGTTGAGATCCCTCTTTTGTATAGAATGTTGTTTATGATGGTATAGTATTGTGCCTCTCGTTTTAACCTCTTTGCCTCCTTCTTATCTTTGGGGAGTGTTTCTGTTTTGAGGTAGTTAATTATGGGAGTCATCCATCCTTGATCCCGACCTGTTATGGCTAGGACTTTTTCTTCTTTAGAAATTGAGGGGTTCTGTAGTATTTCCTGGATGAGGCTTCTATTGTTTTCCCCTGGTTTGGTGCTGGCTAGTTTTGAGAGCGCATCAGCTCGAGCATTCTGTTCCCAGGGTATGTGGCGGACCTCATATTCCCCGAGTTGTCTGAGTTGTTCCTTGGTTTTATCCAGGTACTTTTTCATAGTCGGATCCTTGGCTTGATAGCTTCCTGCTATTTGTGAGGTGACTATTTGTGAGTCGCTGAAGATGATAAGTTTTTGAGCTTCGACCTCTTTAGCCAGCTTCAAACCGGCCAGTAATGCCTCATATTTGGCTTGGTTGTTTGAGGCAGGGAACCCAAATTTGAGGGACGGATTCCCTGGTTGCTTTCTATTATCACACCTGTGCCACTTCCGGTTTTGTTTGAGGAGCCGTCTACGTAGAGATTCCATTCTGTGGGGATTTCCGGAGTGTCGGTAAACTCTGCAATGAAGTCGGCTAGATACTGTGATTTAATGGCTGTCCGAGCTTCATATTGAAGGTCGAATTCGGATAACTCGACTGCCCACTGTAAGATTCTTCCCGCTAAATCAGTTTTCTGCAAAATGCCTTTTATAGGGTGGTTGGTCTGAACTTTGATAATGTGGGCTTGGAAATATGGGCGAAGTCGTCGAGACGTTAGTATGAGAACATAGGCGAATTTTTCTATTTTTTGGTAGTTCAGTTCGGACCCTTGTAGTACTTTGCTGATGAAGTATATAGGTTGTTGTCCACTTTCGTCCTCTCTCACCAGTGCTGAGGCTACTGTCCGATTTCCTACTACGAGGTACAACACAAGTGGTTCTCCTTCCCGTGGCCGAGTTAGAATAGGTGGTTGTCCCAAGAACCTTTTAAAATTCTGGAAGGCCTGTTCGCACTCTGTTGTCCATTCAAACTTCTTTCCCTTCCTTAGAGTGGCGTAGAAGGGGAGAGATCTTATTGCTGATCCGGCTAGAAATCTGGACAAGGCCACTAGTCTTCCATTGAGTTGTTGCACTTCTTTGACACAGGTCGGACTCTTCATGTCGAGTATAGCCCGGCATTTATCCGGATTTGTCTCGATTCCTCTTTGCGTGAGCATGAAACCTAAGAATTTGCTAGCTTCTACTATAAAGGTGCATTTTGCAGGGTTAAGTCACATACCATGCCTTATAGTGTCGAATATTTGGGCGAGGTCGGACAGTAATGAATCATCATTTTGTGTCTTTACTAACATGTCATCCACGTAGACTTCCATGACTTTTCCGATGTGGTCTGCGAAGACTTTATTCAATAATATTTGATAAGTGGCTCCTGCATTTTTGAGTTCAAATGGCATGACGACATAGCAGTAGTTTGCTTTTGGGGTTAAGAATGAGGTTTTTTCTTGATCAGGTGGGTACATTGGAATTTGATTATATCCCGAATAAGCGTCCATAAACGAGAGGTATTTGTATCTGGAGGAGGCATCTACCAGAGCGTCGATACTTGGGAGTGGATAAAGATCTTTTGGGCAAGCTTTGTTGAGATCGGTGTAGTCGGTGCACATCTGCCACTGCCCATTTGATTTTTTCACCAAGATGACGTTAGCTAGCCAGAGTGGGTACTTGACTTCCCTTATGAATCCTGCCTCTATTAGAGCTTGTACCTGCTCTTCCACAGCTTGGGATCGTTCTGGCCCGAGCTTTCTACGTCTCTGCTGTATTGGCCGAGATCCTGGGTATACTTCCAGCTTGTGGCACATTAACTTAGGGTCTATGCCCGGCATGTCTGTGGCCTTCCATGCAAAGAGGTCGACATTGCCTCTTAAGAACTGTATGAGGGACTCCTTTACGTCTCCTTTTAGGATTGTGCCAATATTAGTTATTTTTTCTAAAGTATCTCCGATTTGGACTTTTTCTGTCTTGCCTTCAGGTTGTGGGCGAAGTTCTTCCCGCCCCCGAACTCTCCCGAGTTCAATGGTGTGGATTTCTTCTCCTTTGCCCCTGAGGTTCAGGCTTTTGTTGTAACAGCGACGTGTTGTCTTCTGATCTGCTCTTATTGTAGCGATCCCTTCTGTGATTGGGAACTTCATGCACAGATGTGGAGTCGAGACTACTACGCCGAGCTGATTTAACGTTGTCCGACCTATCAGGGCATTGTAGGCTGAACTTACGTTGACCACGATATAGTCTATGTTGAGTATTTTTGACCGATTTTCTTTTCCAAATGTTGTGTGGAGTGAGATGTATCCAAGCGGCTGGATTGGAGTGTCTCCTAGCTCGAATAAGCTGTTCGGATATGCTTTGAGTTCCTTTTTCTCTAGGCCAAGTTTGTCGAAGGCGGTTTTGAATAAGATGTCAGCCGAGCTTCCTTGGTCTACCAGTGTGCGGTGGAGATTAGCTTTGGCCAATATGATAGTGATGACCATGGGATCGTCATGTCCCGAGATGATGACAACTGCGTCCTCTTTAGTAAAAGTGATAGTGGGGATGTCGGGTGCTTCTTCTCCTCCCTCAACATTATATACTTCTTTAAGATGTCTTTTGCGAGATGATTTGGAGATTCCTCCTCCCGCAAATCCTCCGTGTATCATGTGGACATGTCTCTCCGGGGTACGAGGTGGTCGTTCAGTTCGTCCGACGTCTTCGTCCCTTCTTCTTTTTCTTGGCTCATCTGTTTTGCTGGCTAAGTACCGATCTAGTTTTCCTTCTCTCACCAGTTTTTCTATGACATTCTTCAAGTCGAAACATTCGTTGGTGGAATGTCCATAAATTCGATGATATTCACAATATTCTGTCTGATTTCCTCCTCCTTTCTTGCTTTTGAGTGGGCGAGGTGGGGTATCTTTTCAGTATGGCATACTTCTCGGTAGACATCTACAAGAGACACCCGAAGAGGGGTGTAATTGTTGTATTTCTTGATCTTTTCTCCATGCTGATCTTCTTTTTTCTTGGACTCTTTATCCTTATCTCGGGAGGAGTAGGAAAATCCGGACTTTGAGGTCTCTCCTAATCGAGAGTTTTTCTCCATGTTGATGTATTTCTCTGCTCGTTGTTGCACTTTGTTTAGGGATGTGGGATGTTTTTTCGATATTGAGTGACTAAAAGGTCCATCTCGTAAGCCATTGATGAGACTCATAATGGCTGCTTCTGTTGGTAGACTTTGTATGTCCAGACATGCTTTGTTGAATCTTTCCATGTAGCTGCGGAGACTTTCCCAATCTCCTTGCTTGATCCCTAATAGACTTGGGGCGTGCTTAGTTTTGTCTTTCTGGATAGAGAATCTGGCTAGAAACTTCTTGGCTAAGTCGTTGATAAACCCATATTTTATGATATATATTGTGCTCAATTTAAGTGATTTATTCAACCTTTCACCCACTTATTCATGTAAATTACACGGTTTTACTTTCCCTTCCTTATTATGTGACATATGTGAAAAACACATTTCCTATGCTTTAAAATTAATTATTTTAATTACCCTTTTATTACCATTCGATGCCGTAATTTGTGTGTTGAGTAGTTTCAGATCTTCTAAGGCAGGAATGACTTAAAGGACGGAAAAGAAACATATAAAAATGGAAGGAAAGCATAAAATGGAGTTTTTGAAGAAACTGGCAGCGACGCGAACGCATGGACGACGCGATCGCATGCCCAGCGCAAAAAGGCAGCGACACGAACACGTGACTGACGCGGACGCGGGCCTTTAGCAGAACACAGATGATGCGAACGTATGACCGAAGCGAACGCGTGACAAGAAAAACTCCAGATGACGCGACTGCGTGACCCACGCGGACGTGTGACAGACGCCACGCACCAGAAATTACAGAAAATGCTCCCAGCGATTTCTGAAACCTTTTTTGGCCCAGATCCAAGTCCAGAAGGCACAGATTAGAGGTTATGAAGTGAGGGAACCCAGCCATTGAAGGGAGGTCCCCAATTATTCACTTTACAGAGTTTAGATGTAGTTTTTAGAGAGAGAGGTTCTCTCCTCTCTCTTAGGTTTTAGGATTAGGAATTCTTATTATTTCAATTTAGCATTCCAACTCCCTATCAGGTTTAACATTCCTTTACTTTATATTTCTCTTTTATTTTTAGATACTTTAATGCTTTCCTTTAATTACTTTTGTTGCCAAATTGGCTTATGAACCATTCATGTTTAGATTTGATTTTCTATTTAATATAATTTGAGATATTTCAGAATCATGATTGCTCTCCTTTATTTATATTAATAATTTATATTTTCTTCCTTTTGGCTTTGGTTGATTAATTGGTAACTCTTGAGTTGTCAACTCATCGTGACTGATAATTGTTATTTTTACCAATTGAATTAAACTCCAATAACTCTAGTCCTTTCTTAGGAATTGACTAGGACCTGAGGATCAACTAATTGGTCTACTTGACCTTCCTTTGCTTTAGTAAAGGCTAACTAAGTGGGATTAAAACTCAATTCTCATCACCATTGATAAGGATAACTAGGATATGACTTCCAAATTTTCATACCTTGCCAAGAGTTTATTTCACAGTTATTTATTTATTTTATTTGTCATTTAAATTATTTGTTCCTTACTTTCAAAACCCCAAATTACAAAACTTATAACCAATAATAAGAACATACCTCCCTGCAGTTCCTTGAGAAGACGACCCGAGGTTTAAATACTTCGGTTATCAATTTTAAAGGGGTTTGTTACTTGTGACAACCAAAACTTTTGTAAGAAAGGACTTTTGTTGGTTTAGAAGCTATACCTACAAGAAGGATTTATTCTGCGAATTTCTAGACCACGCAAAAGTTCTCTCTTCAAAATGGCGCCGTTGCCGGGGAACTGCAAACGTGTGCCTTATAATTGGTTATTGTAAATATTTTTCTTTTACCTGTTTATTTGTTTTTGTTTTTCCCTTTTTATTTTTTTTAGCTACTATGAATTCTCACCCCTCTCGCTTTGAGTTTGGTTCTAATATTGTTGAAAGAAACATAAGTTATAGCAGGAACATGCATCAAGGTCAGAGCAATCAAGGATGGATGGAGCCAAGAGGATCTGATCAACCCTTTAGGCAACAACACCCTCCAAGATATCATGGACGAGGACCACTATACAATGCATACCAAGCTAACAGACATGGTAGACCACCTTGCAATTACCAACAAGGCCCACCCTGTGCTTATAGACCATCCTCTCAACGTAGATTTGAACCACCACATTCACAAGTTCCTTTTCACCATTCACCACCATATGACCCTTATCCACCACAACCCCAATCCAATTACTCCCAAGAACTACCACATTCTTATTTTGAACCCCCTTCCCCAACCAATGAACCCTCATACCCACCCCCAACCTCCTATGGACAATAGACTTCGTGTTCTTCTTCAAGGGCAAGCAAAGATAGAAAAGGGCATACTGGAACTCACTACTGCCGTAACTGAGGTAGTAAATTTAATAGCTTCCCGACAACTGAGAACTCAAAGTACTCCCATGGCTACATGTGGGGAATCAAAAGAAGAGCATAACATGAAGGAAATACTAGAAACTCCGGTGGACAATGAGGAGCATGGCTTTGTACTGGAACAAGTAGAGGAAGCCATGATAGTTGTAGAGGAAGAAGTGGCTGAAGATATAGGAGATGCTGAACCTCCATGGGAATCATGAACTGTACAGGATTTCACTGAGAAATCCAAATTGGATGCCAAGGAGGATAGTGCACGACCTCCACAGCATATGCCTTGTGAAGAATTGGACGGAACAGACCAAGAAGTTGATTCCAGGGGCAGTAATGATCACGAATCAAGCTCTCCTAGTCACAAACTCACATTCGCAACTGAATTCCTCGAACCTGAAGAACCTTATCCAAGTGAATACGAAGATGACGTCAAGGTAGATTTCTCTCAACCTCCAATGTATGACTTAAGTGATGAGAAAGACATAGAAGACTTTGATCAGGACACAGTTGCAGCTGAAGAATTTTGCAAAGAAGTGGAGGAATTCACAACATATTACAAGGGAGTAGAACTTGCAGAACCACTGAAAACACCTATCCCAAGGCCATTACCACCTAATACAAGCTTCAAGTGGGTACGATCCTTAACCTTTATCTTTACTTTTCCACTTGAACATGGTTTGCTTGAAACAGATGGCCAGCTTAGAGCTCTCTATGGATTTAAGAGTAAGAGGGAAATGGCTCATACTCAGAGCTGGTGTACAAGATTCAATAAGGTTCCACGCTTCAATTCGAAGTGCAAGGATTGGTATCAAGTTCAATTGAATGGGTCACGAAAGACGTTTGGTTATCTTGGTGAGAATACAGTTTCTAAATCGCCCAGATGGAAAAATATAGATCAAGATGAAGGCGGATTTAAAAGCAAAGTTTGGGATCCTGAAAATTATTCTAATATTCGTCACCTCAAGAGCCTGAGAATCTGTTTGAAGCTGCTCAGAAGCTTTACATGCCTAGTTTGGGACCCCGGAGGCTGTTGGCATTCCAAACATTGGTGGAGATTTCTGGATGAATTTAAGCATAAACCACCATAACAAGAAGCTCATCCAATGTCCAACTTAAGGACTTTAACTAAAAATGCTAGGTGGGAGACAACCCACCATGGTATGATCGTTCCTGTTTCCATTTTATTTTGTTTTGTTTAATTTTATATTGTTTTACTTTTATTGAACCTGGATATTATTTGTAAGCATTTGCATTAGCATTACATACTGCATAACTGCATAATTGCATATCAAAAAAAAAAAGAGGCGTGCGACGCGACCGCATCGCTAAAGCGTTCGCGTCAGTTGCAAAAACCACCTCCCACGCGTCCGCGTCAATCATGCGAACGCGTGATCTGGAAATCGGCGTAAAAGTCCAACGCCCAGAAATCTGGGCTGGAATCGTGCGGCTGGTGTGCATTTAGCACAAAGAAAGGGAAAAGGAAAGGCAACAACTGGCAAACGAAAAAGAGGTGAATCCTCTATGTCCATCCTGGACATCATGCATGATGACTCCTGGCGGGAAAAGTACTTCACCCCGCAGGAGAAGGCTAACCAGCTCCTCCCTGCCAACAATCCCATTAAGTTTGCAAACCAATACTGTGAGCTGAAGTATCTCGTGTTTGCCACCTCCAGGAACCTGTACCTGGAGAGGACTCTGAAAATTCCAGAAGAACTACAGTAGTACACCTCTGATCAGATCAAACAGAGAGGCTGGTTCTTCTTGGAGAGAAACCTGACTGAGGTCAATGCTTCCTGGGTAAGAGAGTTTTACTACAATTATTTCAAGACTTCCCTGGATGCAGTGAACCTCAAAGGGAAACAGATACTGGTCACTGAGGAGGCCATTGAGGATATTCTGTGCCTTCAGCCTAAGTCAGATCAGCCTGACAGTTACCAAAAGGCTGAAGAAGATATGAGGTTTCTGAGATTTGACTGGGATGTTGTCAAGGAGAGGATAGCCCTTGATCCTACTGTCCCATGGGTCATGGGTAAGAACACCACAATGCCTAAAGGAATCAAGCTTATGTATCTGAATGATGAGACCCGGCTCTGGCACCAGATCCTGAGCAACTTTGTTATGCCGAGCACTCATGAGACGGAGCTGCCCGCCACTATGATTACCCTCTTTTGGTGTGTACTGGAGGGTAAGGACCTGTATCTGCCACGATTCATCCGGCACTATATGGCCAGGGTTAATGTCAGAGGCACCCTTCCTTTTCCTTACCTGGTCACCCAGCTAGGCCGTCGAGCTGACGTGCCTTGGGAGGATGCTGATGCAAAGCCGACTGCTGCAGACTGCAAGAAGATCATTCCTCACAGCAGAAAGTTTTTGGCTTTAGGCTATACACCTCCATTCCTCACCGCTCCTGATGAGACAGCCACCCCTTCAGCTGCCCCTTCTTCATCCACTACTGCACCAGCCCACCCACTGCACCTCCAGCTACTCCTGAGCCTATTTACCGTTTGGTGCATCGACTCTTCACCTGCTTGGATCATATGGAGTGTCGCAACAAGCGACGCTATGAGCACGTCAAGTTGATGATCCAATGCGGCGGCGACATCCCCTCCGAGCCTGACACCCCTTCTGATACATCTGAGGTGGAGGAGGATGATCACGAGGAGGAGACACCTACCCAGGCAGCATAGGCTGGACCCGAGCAGGCTGCACCACAGCAGGAGGTGCCACAGCAGATTTAGGCCACGGATGCAGAGATTCCTATCCAGTCAGAGCCTCCACTGCAACAGACAGATCCTCCTACCCTCATCCAGTCTGTAGATCCTCAGGCCACCACCGAGACTCCAGTAGCCCATCCTTCCAGTGACGACACTCCTTCACACCCAGCTTGAGTAAGCATCGAGGACGATGCTTTATTTTAAGTGTGGGGAGGTCGCCATCTCTGACATATCTTTTTGGTGAACCACTACAGACTCTTTTATTTTATTTTGGTTATTTTTCTGTATTTTTATCTTTATTTTTATTTTTATCTTTAAGTACTTATACATTGTTCTTTTCATGTGTTTTTACTCTATTTCTGCATTTTGCACTTTAGTTCATATTTTAGCCATTTAGTTTAGTTTGTAATTCTAAACTTATTAGTTATAGAATATGTGGATTAATTAGTATAGTTTACCCTTTTAGCATATGATGGTTTGGTTTAAATTAAAAATAAAAAGGAAGTAAACTGGAGACTTTAACATAATAAAAACAATCCACACCCCTTGTATATATAGCATTACATGTTAGTTAGTTAACAACATTTCATCAAGGAACAACACTAAGATTTTAAGGGCCACCCTAAGGTTTACATTGAGAATAATGGGAACTCTTAATTTTTACTTGCATGACATGTATAACTGATATATGATTTATGAGCTAGAGAACACACAGCCTGTGAGTTTTGAGCTTAATTGTATGGTTACATTCAAACCATAAATTTCATTCCTGTGTGTTTCGCCCTTCTTTTTATTCTGATGTTCTTTACTTTATTTTAATCTATATGTCCAATTATAGGGTATAGATACATACTAAGAGATGATTGAGGCCATTACTTGTTTAGCTCACTTATCCCAAATAAGCCTACCCTTTAAATCACCCTTGTTAGCCCCCTTGAGATTTTTAAACCCCTCTTGTTCTATAAACTACATTACTAGCCTTAAGCAGAAAAACAAAATAAAAAACCCCAAGTTGAATCATTGGTTAGCTTAAGATAGAAATTGTGTATTGTTTAAGTGTGAGGAACTTTGTGGGAATATGGATGATAGAAACAAAGTAGGAACTTAAAAGGAATAAGATGTTTCAAAATAAAAATTTGGGAAGCATGCTCATATGAAAACAAAACAATTGAATTACCATGTGCACTTAAAAAAATGTTTTATCTTCGGTATTTAATTTAGGGGATACAAAAAGTACCCAATTGCAAAAATAAAAAGAATCAATGCACATGGGATAAAATTAAAGTTGATGCATGAGCTTGTAATACAAAGTGAGAAAATTTGGGCAAATAGGTTAAGAAGCTTTGAATTACAAAATATGTATGTTAGGTTAGATCTTAGACTAATCAAGGATTCACTTATTAGCTCACTTAGCCTTATACATATACCCTTACCTTTACCTTGACCCCATTACAGCCTTAGAAAAGACCTCATGATTTTTGTATGTCTGTATTCTATAATTGTTGATTGGTTAGATGAAGAACAAAGTTATAGAAAGTAAGGATAAAAAGAAAAATAGAATGATTAACCCAATAAACACTGAGTGACTAGAGAGTAAACACAAAATCCAGTGAGGGTTCAATAGCTCATCACCATATATCTCTGCTTGAATTGTTAATTGTCTTGCAAGTTTGAAAAATATTTTTACCCATCTCAATTGTAAAATTGCTTTAACATCATCTAGGGTTTGGCTATGCATATATGATTCCTTGAGAATGTGAATTAATTTAACTACATGTAAGTTTTATATACAAGTGAATAACAATTAGAATTGCATGATTTATTTAGGTAGTTGCATTTAGAATAGATTGCATTGCATAAGATTCCACCACTTTAACCTTACCTTACTCTTTATCTTGGACTTAGCATGAGGACATGCTATTGTTTAAGTGTGGGGAGGTTGATAAACCCATATTTTATGATATATATTGTGCTCAATTTAAGTGATTTATTCAACCCTTCACCCACTTATTCATGTAAATTGCATGGTTTTACTTTCCCTTCCTTATTATGTGACATATGTGAAAAACACGTTTCCTATGCTTTAAAATTAATTATTTTAATTACCCTTTTATTAACATTCGATGCCATGATTTGTGTGTTGAGTAGTTTCAGATCTTCTAAGGCAGGAATGACTTAAAGGACGGAAAGGAAACATACAAAAATGGAAGGAAAGCATAAAATGGAGTTTTTGAAGAAACTGGCAGCGACGCGAACGCATGGACGACGCGATCGCATGCCCAGCGCGAAAAGGTAGCGACGCGAACGCGTGACTGACGCGAACGCGCACCTTTAGCAGAACACAGATGACGCGGACACATGACCGAAGCGAACGTGTGACAAGGAAAACTCCAGATGACGCGACCACGTGACAGACGCCACGCACCAGAAATTACAGAAAACGCTCCCAGCGATTTCTGAGACCCTTTTTGGCCCAGATCCAAGTCCAGAAGGCACAGATTAGAGGTTATGAAGTGGGGGAACCCAGCCATTGAAGGGAGGTCCCCAATTATTCACTTTACAGAGTTTAGATGTAGTTTTTAGAGAGAGAGATTCTCTCCTCTCTCTTAGATTTTAGGATTAGGAATTCTTATTATTTCAATTTAGCATTCCAACTCCCTATCAGGTTCAACATTCCTTTACTTTATATTTCTCTTTTATTTTTAGGTACTTTAATGCTTTCCTTTAATTACTTTTGTTGCCAAATTGGCTTATGAACCATTCATGTTTAGATTTGATTTTCTATTTAATATAATTTGAGGTATTTCAGAATCATGATTGCTCTCCTTTATTTATATTAATAATTTATATTTTCTTCCTTTTGGCTTTGGTTGATTAATTGGTAACTCTTGAGTTGTCAACTCATCGTGACTGATAATTGTTATTTTTACCAGTTGAATTAAACTCCAATAACTCTAGTCCTTTCTTAGGAATTGACTAGGACCTGAGGATCAACTAATTGGTCCACTTGACCTTCCTTTGCTTTAGTAAAGGCTAACTAAGTGAGATTAAAACTCAATTCTCATCACCATTGATAAGGATAACTAGGATAGGACTTCCAAATTTTCATACCTTGCCAAGAGTTTATTTCACAGTTATTTATTTATTTTATTTGTCATTTAAATTATTTGTTCCTTACTTTCAAAACTCCAAATTACAAAACTCATAACCAATAATAAGAACATACCTCCCTGCAGTTCCTTGAGAAGACGACCTGAGGTTTAAATACTTCGGTTATCAATTTTAAAGGGATTTGTTACTTGTGACAACCAAAAATTTTGTAAGAAAGGACTTTTGTTGGTTTAGAAGCTATACCTACAACGAGGATTTATTCTGTGAATTTCTATACCATGCAAAAGTTCTCTCTCCAGTCGTCAAAGCTTGAGATGGACCTAGGGGGCAGATTGTCGAACCATTTAATTGCTATTTTTGTCAAGGTAGTCGGGAAGGCTTTGCAGCGGACTGCATCTGAGGCATCAGTGAGATACATTCTACTTCTAAAATTACTGAGGTGATGGCTAGGATCTGATGTACCATTGTACAGAGTCATGTCGGGAAGTTTGAAGTCTTTTGGGATTTTGGTCTTCATGATCTCTTTAGTGAATGGGTCTTGGTCCCTACGGGAGCTATCTTCGTGGCTGGATCAAGTAGTTTTGGTTTTGAGATCGGCTTCGAGTTTTAGGAGCTTGTCCTCTAATTCGCGGCGTCGCCTAGCTTCCCTTCGTAGGTCTCTCTCGGCTTTCTGTTAATACTCGACCTCTTTTTCGAGTTGTTTTAGGCAATCCTGAAGTGCCTCCATGGCTCCCGTGTATGGTGAAATCTTGTCTTTGTTAGGTTGAGAAGTATCATCTAGCGTGACCTCCGCGTTCTTGTGTGGCGTTCTATTCTCCAAATCAGAGTTGTGGTCATTGTCAAGGTTGTCCACCATGATAATGGGATGACTTCCAGGTCCCCAGCAATGGCGCCAATGTTCCGAGGGTTACCTGAAACTGTAGGTCAATCTCGGATGAGATCTTCTGTACTGGTCAGAGCTGATGTGTCCGACTTGATGATGGTGGCCGGAGCTGCTGTGTCCGACTTGCTGGACTTGGTGGTGGTGCTGATCCTTTGTCACCGGAGGGTGGTGGTACCTGCAAGGGACTCCAATGCTTAAGTTAGCAAGGGTATTAAGCAGGTTTTTTTGTAGAATCAGAGTATGAGTTATACCTGGGTGCTCTAGTGTATTTATAATGGTGTGGAGTAACCTTTCTGGGGATAAGATAGTTATATTATCTTATCTTTGAGTGAAGTCATCTTATCTTCAAAAGAACCGCCCTTATCTCTCTAGGCTTGGGTTGCCTTTGGATTTGGGTCGTGTTCCTCTATTTGGGCCCTTTTGGGCCTCTGTAGTGATTTGGCCGAGCTCTTGGAGAAGAGGTTGGATGATCCTGACCTAAAGAGGTCGGTTGGATTATTGTCGATCATCCCGGGTCGGACATCTTGACCCAGGGTATGAACAGTTACCAAAGGAGGTTTGAGCTACAAATTCTACTGTGCATCATCAGGGGGTTCTTAAAGGTTTGGATTAATAAGCTCAGTCTGCATGCACCTCTCTTTTTCACCTGAATGTATATCTTTGAAGACATGAAAGACCAGTTGCTCATTATGAATTCTAAGCACTAATTCACCTTCTTCCACATCAATCAGAGCTCTTCCAGTGGCTAGGAATGGTCTTCCTAGAATTATAGAGGCATTCTCATCCTCCTCTGTGTCAAGAATCACAAAATCTACTAGGACGAAGAACTTACCCACTTTGACCAAGATATTCTCCACTAATCCGTATGCAGGATTTATAGATTTGTCTGCCATCTGTAATGCTATCCTTGTGGGTTGTGCCTCTTGGATTTGCAACTTCTTCATCACAGACAAGGGCATTAAATTGATGCTTGCTCCCAGATCACATAATGCTTTCTCAAAGGTTGTGCTCCCAATGGTGCATGAAATTTGAAACATCCCTGGATCCGGCATCTTCCTTAGCAAGTTATTCTGAATAATGGCACTACATTCCTTAGTCAGGACCACTGTCTCATCTCCCTTTAAAGGCTTCTTCTTTGACAATAACTCCTTCATGAATTTAACATAGAGAGGCATTTGCTCCAAAACCTCAGCAAAAGGAATATTGATTTGCAACTTTCTGAAGACTTCCAAGAACTTTAAAAACGGCTTGTCCTTGGTCTCCTTTTGAAGTCTCTGAGGATATGGCATTTTAGGCTTGTACTCAAGAGCCTTTGGCAATGAAGGATAAGTGTTAAGAGAGTCTGAGAATGGGTTATCCGCACGCTTTGGAGGGACGTGCTCTACTTCTTCCTTCTTCTCCTCTGGAGCTTCTTTTTCAACAGGCTTCTCATTAACTTGTGCTTCTGTACTTACCACTTGTCCACTTATCAAGATGATAGCCTTGCATTCCTCTCTTGGATTTGGAATTGTGTTACCAGAAAGGCTATTAGTAGTCCTCTGATCAATTTTATTAATTTTTGTGGCTAATTGACCCATCTGAATCTCAAAGTTCTTGATTGATGCTCTGGTTTCCTGTCTAAAACTTGCCAATATTGCTTCCAAATCATTGTTTTGCTGGGACTGAGAAGTTATGTGCTGAGATAACTGAAACTGGTGGTTATTAAAATTATTCTGTTGAAAACCACCCTGAGAATTATTATTAAAATTTTGTGGCCTCTGAGATTGCTCTCTCCACCCAAAATTTGGGTGATTTTTCCATCCCTGATTGTAGGACTTAGAGTAGGGATCATTATTGCAATTTCTAGGAGCACTCCCCATGTAATTGACCTGTTCAGAAGAAGATTGAGCATAATTATAATTCTCAATTGGCATAAAATTACCTGTCATGTCATAAGGGACCTCTTGAGGTGCATTCTGAGTGTTGACAGCTGAAACTTGCATTCCACTCAACTGTTGAGTAAGTAAATTTATTTGCTGAGACATAAGCTTGTTCTGAGCAAGAAGAACATTAACAGCTTCCACTTCCAACACGCCTCTCTTCTGAGAGGTTTCAGAGTGCAAAGGATTTCTGTTGGAGGAATATAAGTATTGGTTGTTAGCAACCAACTCAATAAGCTCAATAGTCTCCTCTGGTGTCTTCTTCATGTGCAAAGAACCACCTGCAGAATTATCTAAGCACATCTTAGACATTTCACATAAGCCCTGATAAAAGATATTCAGCTGAGTCCATCTAGAGAACATATCTGGAGGGCATTGCTTAGTCAGTAGCTTGAATCTCTCGCAAGCTTCATAAAGGGTCTCACCATCTTTCTGTCTGAAAGTCTGAACCTCCACCCTTAGCTTAGTCAGCTTTTGAGGTGGGAAAATTTTTGTCAGAAATCCAGTGATAACCTTGTCCCAATCCAGACTCTCCTTGGATTGAGAATCTAACCACAGTTTTGCTCTATCCCTCACTGCAAACGGGAAGAGCATGAGTTTGTACACCTCAGGATTCACTCTATTGGTCTTCATAGTATCACAAATCTGCAAAAAATCAGAGATAAATTGATTTGGGTCTTCATGAAAAAGTCCATAAAATTGGCAATTTTGTTGCACAAGAGTGACAAGCTGAGGCTTCAATTCAAAATTGTTTGCAGCTATAGGAAGTACCACAATACTTTTGCCATAAAGATCTGCATTAGGAGCAGTGTAAGAGCCAAGCACTCTTCTAGGCTGCTTATTCACAACTGGGTTTGCCACATTGGCATTGACAGCATTATTGTGATTCATATTGGCAGCATGATTATTATGATCCATATTGGACTCTGCAGCTTTGTACAGTCTTGCTTGTTGCAAACGCCGCCTAAAAGTCCTTTCAGATTCAGGATCAAAGTCTAAAAGAGGTTCTTTGTCCCTATTCCTGCTCATAAACAAACAGAAGACAAGAAAAGATGAAACTTTCTACGTCAGAGTATAGAGAATTCCCAGTGAGGTAACCTGTGTAAAAAAATAAAATAAAAAATACTAACTAAAATAAATGATTAATTTTTAAAAATTGTACGTAGAATTAGGACTAAAAAAATTTGAAATTAACAGGGAAAATAAACAGGAAAAATTGAAATAAAAATAACAAGGGGACACCAAACTTAATTTCAGAAATTAAGGAAAAATATTAGTATGAATTTATTTGTTTATTATTTTATTATTTTTTTTGAAAATAATGAAGCAATAATTAAATAAAAATTAAAACTAGAATAATTAAAAGCTAGAAGAAAATAAAAAAAAAGATAGGGGATAGGGGTCTGAACGAGAAATAAGAAAAATTAAGAGAAAAAAAAAAGAAAAGAAAAAAATGAAAAATAAAAATTAATAATACTAAAATAAAAGTAATTAAAAGAAAAAATTTATCTAATCTAAGCAATCAAATAACGAGTAGTTGTCAATCACAATCAATCCCCGGCAACGGCGCCAAAAACTTGGTGCGGAATTTATAACCACAAACTAATCGGCAAGTGCACCGGGTCGTACCAAGTAGTGCCTCAGGTGAATGAGGATCGATCCCACGAGGATTGATGGACTAAGCAATAATGGTTGATTAATTTACTTAGTTAGACAAGCAGAAAATAGTGTTTGGGTCTCAATTGCATTAAACAGTAATTCAGAGAATCAGAAAACAAGCAGTAAACAGGTTGTGAAATATGTATGGAGAAACAGTTAAGGCTTCAGAGATATCTATTTTCCGGATTGACTTTTCTTACTAACTATTTTAATCATGCAAGATTTAATTCATGGCAAACTATATGTGACTAAACCCTAATTCCTTAGACCTTTTTAGTCACCTCTAACCTTCATCAACCGCCAATTCCTTGGTCACTTAATTCCAATTAGAGGGTGAAGTTCAATTCTAGTTTATATGCCATAGAAATCCTAATTACCCAAATATAAGACGATTATATGTCATGTATCCCGTTAAGTCCAGATAATTAGAAATTTAGGAGAATATATTTTCAAGTTGTTGTTCAAGTAAAGAGCTTTTCCAAGTTATACAAGAACTCAATTAGAACAAGGGTCATACTTCTGTTCCACCCAAATTCATAAGATAAAGACCGAAAATAATTCTTGAATCATAAATCAATACATGAATTAAAATAGAAAAATAATAGTATCAATCCATACAATACACAGAGCTCCTAACCTTAACAGTGGAGGTTTAGTTGCCCATGGTTCAGAGAGAAAACTAGGATTCTCAAAAACTGTAAAGTGTGGAATGAGGTAAGAGAAGAGATGTCTGAAGGGCTGATTCTTTTCCCTTTTATATATAATCCTAATAAATATAAAATATATTTTCTAAAACTAAAATAATATCTTTTCCTAATTATAAATAAAATAAAATTAAATCAAAATAAATCTGGCTTCATTCGCAGCTTTTCTTGAATGCCTGGGGACCACTTTGATATTGAGGATCCACGCTGAACTTGGCTTTTCCCAAGTTCAGCGTGGAGAAGGCAGTGTGGTTTTTAGCGTGTCCCTTTGAGTCCATGCTGAACTTGGCTTTTCCCAAGTTCAGCGTGGGATGTGGCATGTGCTTTCCTGATAGCTTTCAAGTTCCACGCTGAACTTGGCAGGGGCCAAGTTCAACGTGGAGGAGACAGAGGTTGCTGGAGAAGAAGTGTGCACTATTATATATCGTTGGAAAGCCCTAGAAGTTATCTTTCTAACGCCGCTAGAATCATGTCAATTGGACCTCTGTAACTCAAGTTATTTCTGTTTGAGTGCAAGGAGGTCAGGATTGATAGCATCATTCGCTTTCTTCCTTTTCTGCTACAAAGCTCCGTCAAATCCATCCGAATGCTACCTGAAATAAATAGAATTGTGCACAACTCAAAGTAGTATCCATAGTGGCCAAAATATATTTAAATTTTGATTAAACTTAGCAATTCAAGTGCAAATTCACAAGGAAAAGATAGATAAGACGCTCACGCATTAGTGGCGTATCAAGTAGCCTTGCCACCTCATCTGTCTAACCTACATGACATATTCCATGTGTCACAGCTTCGTAAGTACAAGTTGGATACGGCTCATGTGTTGGAGCCTGAGTCGGTTGAGTTTAGGGAAAACTTAACCTTCCAAGTAATGCTAGTGAGGATCGACGACACTAGTGTGAAGAAGCTGCGAGGAAAGGAAGTCACATTGGTTAAAGTTGCTTGGGAGCGAGCAGGAGTTGAAGAGCATACTTGGGAGTTGGAGTCCGAGATGCGAAAGGATTATCCCGAGCTATTCTCAGGTAATTCAAATTTTGAGGGCAAAATTTCTTATTTGGTGGAGAGAATGTAAGAACCGCAACTAATCAACCGGTTAATTAAGTGATTATAATGCCCAAATTAGACTCCAAAAAGTTAGAGTAAGAATCAGAGGATTTAAATGTGATTTTTGGACTCAGTGAGTTTTCTGAGTCAGAAAACGTACTTTCTGTGAAAAACCGCAAAAAACTGTGAACCGGCAGTTGAACCGATTAAACCGATTCAAGTTTGCCCGGTACCGCACGAGAAAAAGTGAAAACCGTCAAAAACCTTAGAAAAACATTAGAAATGAAAAACTGGGCGTTAAATTTAAAGGTTTGGTCCGAAGTTAGACCAAACGGACTAAAAACGCTAACGGGTTGGACCGGGCCCATGTTGGACCCAAGCCCAACATATATAAGGTTCATTTAATGAACCAATCAGCACAAACACACACACACCCAACTGAAAGAGATGGGGAAGAAGAGAACCCTTGAGCACTATTCATCATCTTTTTCTCAAGCTCATATCTTGAGCTACAAAGCTCCAATCGCCGCACCATTTGTGGCTATGCATTCCTTGTGAGGAGCTCTACAAAATCCATATAAGAAACTGGAAAGTAAAGCTCGAAATCCCTTCAGTTCTTCTCCTCAAAATTTTGGGTACTTAGGGATTTTGGTTAAGTGACTTTTTATGATTTTGGATGTTTAGATTCACTCTAATCCTTGCTTGGCATTGGATTTTGGCTATCAAAACTGTTGGAAAAGGTAAGAGATATTAAACCCTTGTGAGATTATGTTTATATTGAACCCTAGGTTTATTTGTGGTGATTTACATGTATATAGCTTGATTATTGTGAGTTTGGGAGCTATTGGAACATATTGGTGCTTGTTGAAGTAGAATTGAAAGCTTGGTTTGGAGTTGAGAGCTTGCTTGTGCTCATTTTGGATTTTGGTACATATAGGGAATCGGCCAAGGTATGGTTTCGGTTTTCTCTATGTAGTATATAATATTCATGGACACTTAGGCTAGCGACCTATAGGATAGGTTTGAAATTTATATGTTTTTTATGATTGTTTGGGTTGTTGATGTTGTAAATGTTGATTGAGATAATGGGGTTGGAATGTGATGTATGATGAACTTGTATGAATGTATATTTTAGTCATTAATATGGAGTATGAATGAGTTGATGAGGAAGATTGATATTGATGAAATGAGAATTTGTGAATGTGTTGGTAGGAAATTGCTTGATATGTTGTATATTGATATTCAAGGTTGAGAATGTTGAAATGTAAAGGAGAGAGTAGTAAAAATGGTGCAATATGTCTTAGAGTGTAGATTTTGATGAGGAATGGGGTTTGGAATGGTGCTAGTTGGTTTTGGTTGGTTTAAGTTGTGACATTGGGAAATTTGGTAAATTATGAAGTTTGGTAAAAGTGGGTTTTTGGTGAACTTTGTCTGATCATAACTTTTGCCTCAATTTTTAAAATCAGTTGAATTTGGTTTAGAATTAAAGTTTATTGAAAACTCTTCAAAACAATATAAAGTTTGAAAGATTTGGAATTTTGTAGAGGAAGTTATGATCATTCAAAGTCAGTGTTGAAAATCTGAAATTCTGCTAAGTTGCAGAATTTTATGATTTCTGATATGTGCGCACGCATAGCCTTGTGCGAACGCACAACCCTGCGAAAATCTTATTCTGTGTGAATGCACAGACCTGTGCACACACACAGGCAGGGAGGTGCTTACTGGTTGCAGTGCTATCACAGCTGGTGCGCGCACACATCAATGAAGAATTGCAACCTGTGTGAATGCACAGCCCTGTGCGCACGCACAAGTCGGAAAGGGTCGTCTGTTGGGGGCGCTAGCACACCCTGTGTGAGTGAATAGACCTTATAAATTTCAGTATCTATGTGCACGCACACCCCTGTGCGTACGCACACTTTTAAAATCTTCCTGGGCGTGCGCACGCACACCCCTGTGCGGCCGCACACGCCCTATTTCTCAAATTTTACTTTGTTTTCAACTAATCTACCTTCCCAACAAGGTTGTAAACTTCTCTAACACCATTTTAGGACTCTTGGGCCTAGTTTTGGACTTTTAGCACATTGAGAAAGAATTTAATGGCTTTAGATGATATTATTCGGAAAACTTAGAAAACGGAGGGCTAGGTTTCTGACGTGCTGAGGATTGTGTGCTGTTATGTGATGAATGGTTGATGTATGAGATGAGAATTGAGGAACTATTGAGTTCAGAATAAAAATATGAATTGACAGCAGTTGGGAAGAGTCGAGGACTCGAATGTGTGATGAGGAATCACTGATGTATTGAAATGTTTTCTGACAAACCACTGCACTATTATTTTGTATTGAGACTATGAGGTGCTATGCGCCCGGCAGGGACGGAGGTTGGATCCCGCCTGTCGAGGTAACAGCGGTGGCGTAAGGACGGTGGTCTAATCCCACTTATATTGAGATGTGAGGTCTGTGGCAAGAGTATCCCACTCGCATCCCTTCGGATCTATAGAGCGTGCAGGTGCAAAATCCTGGACAGTAATCCGAGCACTATATCTCGGGGGTTCCTATTGATGATTCCGAAGGGCGACATCTCCATGGAGATGTGTCGGATTGGCAGTTGAACCGACAATGTGATATCACAGCCAGTGGGATAGGCATTCATCATATGCATTTTTTATCTGTTTGTATGATTTGACTACTTGAAATGGCTTGCCTATTTGTATAACATGCCTATTTGCTATTTATATTTTTTGCCTTATATGCTTCTACTTGTGTTTCACTTGCATTGTATATTACCTGTGTTTTCTACTGGGATTAAGGAGGTTCGAAAGGCGGTGGCGATGGGATCGCATGGAGGATAGGTTGGTGAAGGCTGTGGGACAGCGGTGTTTGATTAGATTAGAAAATCCTCTAAGATATAGTACCCTGTTTAGTTATGTTAAGATTTTATATAATTATGCTTATTTGTTTTAGAATGCTTTAAGTCGAATTCTTGTGAGGGATATGAAGTCTAGGATTGCCTTTGGCGTCCCGGGGTCTTATATCCTACATCACTGGGCACTATTACCATACTGAGAATCCCCGATTCTCATACCATATTTCTGTTGTATTTTTCAGATGCAGGTCGCAACCCACCTCGGTGAGTTGTCTGGTTGGTGACAAAAGCGAAGGATCCGGATATCTTTTTGAGTCTTTTCAGCTTATTTTGTATATGTCTCTCACTCTTGTATTTTGTTTTGCCTAGAGGCTTGTATTTGAGAGAACAAAATTGTATAAGTTGTTTTCATTGTCTGGTTCTTTTTTGTCTGTATATGGCTAGCCGGCTTAAACTCTGCGAGCCGTGGCTAGATTCTTATGATATTATACTATTATATTTTGATATATCTTATCTGTATCTTGAGCTTTAAGTTAGTAGCTTCGTTAGTACGTTTTGCGCTTTTGAAATCCTGTTTTGGGCTATATCCTTCATCGGGCTTCTAGATTTTACTATTCTTTCTATATATATTATACGTATGAGTTTAGAACTGTCGTAATCTCTGATTAACCTTTGTTTTACGACACGAGGTAAATCTTAGGCTAATTAGGGTGTTACATTGGCCATATGGGTTAAGTGAGTTCAATTTCAAAAATGGACTCAATCATACTAGATGCATTAAAAACATCAAATATAGGACATAAAGATTCAAGCAAATCTAAGATTACAATCATAAAGGAGTATAGCACACAAGAATAAAGTTTGTGGTTGAAAATGTGCAACCATCCATTAAAGTTCAAATCTCACTAGGTGTTTTGTTCAAGCTCTTTTCTATGTTCCATAAAAGAAATGCTTCAAGTAATTTGAAAAACAAGTTTTCAAATCCAATCAATGGAACGCCCTAGAAGGGATTTCTTGAAATTTTCTTTGTTGTTTTTACCAAACTTATTTCCTATTCTAGAAAACATGCAAATATTTACTACTATAAAACTATAACAAGCTAAGATATATATATATATATATATATATATATATATATATATATATAAGCAAACTAAGCAAAGTGTAATGCAATGAAATACTAAACAAATATTCACAAGAACATAATTACTAAAAACTAGAACATAGTGCAAAGTGTTGAGAAAGAGAAATTTACGCCCCAAAATTGCGGATCCTCCCCCACACTTAAACGTTACACGGTCCTCCGTGCATGCACCTAATCCGGGGGTGAAGAGATGTGAGGTTCCACCTTCAGTTGGTGGACACTAAGGCTCGGTCTGCTGGATAAAACAAGAATTGAGCAAGAGTTCATATGAGTGTGGTATGATAGAAGACAATATGTGTATTCTAAGTGTGCACGGTTTATAAAACACACATTGGACGGGTAAAAACAGCAACCACATAATCGAAAAGAAATAGCATGTGTTCCTCAATTAAGTAGCCTAGGTTGCGAGTAAAGAATAAACAAGAATTAACGCACAAACAAACCTAGGTAACCACAATTAAAGTGAATTGAATATATGAGATATTGGATATTGAAATTGTGTAAGTGAAAGCGCAAAATTGATATAGAAGCACAATAAACAATAACCAATTCAATGATGACAGGAAAAATTACTTATTCCTCGTGAAACATAATGGAATAGTCACATGATAAAGGTACTTGTTGCAAAAAGTGACAGGTTTGAGAACAATCAAGTCAAGTCACTCAAACAAATGCAAAGCATTAAAAAAGAAACAACTACCAGTGATGTGATTCACTTGACATGAAAACATGATGAACAAGTAATTTCAACTCAATTCACTTAATTCAATATGCGCTCATAAATAATTTGTCCTAAGGTACGATCAAAACATGAATTACCAAACCCACTAGGTATTAGTAAATTAAAACAAAGTATAAGTGTATTGATGAAATTCAATCAAGAAGCAACCCAATCAACATCAAACAAACACTTGCAATTTATTTAATTATCAAACAACTAAACCAAAATAAATATAATTACTAAAATAAAAATGAGATGCAATAAAAACTAAGTAAAACAAGTAGAAGAACATGGAAAAAACAAGAGAAGAGAAGGATGGAGGGGGCGGAAGTGCGTTAGGGCTTAATTCAAAGTGTAATCAAAATTTTGCCCAAAACAACACCTGTGCGCATGCACACGAGGTGAAAAATGGAAGGTGTGCGCCCGCACAAGGGTGTGCGAACGCTCTGGACAGAGAGGGAATTAAGAAGTGTGCGTACGCACAAGCGTGTGCGCACGCACAGAACACACTTTTTTTTAATAACTTGGGGAAGGATCATGTGTGCGCGCACACTAGGGACCGTGCGCACGCACAGGAACAAAAATGGATAAGGGTTCATATGCACAGGGCGTGCCAGCGCTCCCAGCAAAAGGGGTGCAAGCTGGTGTGGGGACGCACAAGGCTGTGCGCGCGCACAGAGTGCGAAAAGAGGTTCGCGTGCGTACGCACAGATGGTTGCGCATGCACAGAGCGCAAGAAAAACAGGGGAGCAACCACGCACAAGTCGTGCGAGCACTCTGAATAGAGGACGCACAGACTTGTGTGCGCGTGCACAGAGAGGTGCACACGCACAGAGCGCGAAATATAGAGATTGTGTGCGTACGCACAAGAGTGTGCGCCTGTATAGTGTCCTGTTTTTCCAAAAAAAAAAAAATTCTTCAAATTCTAGGGCACTCTACCTTAGCTCAACAAAAATTCAACCCCACAACATTCAAAACTTCACAAAATCATGTTCTATACCAAAATCAACCTACTAAACTTAAAATTAAACTAATCCTAAGCTAACCAAGACAAACAAAAATGCAATAAACCAAGACTATAAACAAAGAGAAAGGGTAAGAAAGATGTTACCATGGTGGGGTATCTCCCACCTAGTACTTTTGGTTTATAGTCCTTAAGTTGGACTTTTTGAAGAGACTCTTGTTAGGGTGGCCTATGTTTCCACTCCTCCTTGAATCTCCATCCAAGCTTGCACTTCAAAGCTCCTCCAGGATCCCATATTCTAGTTTCCTGTCCTCCTTCTTGTTGATCTCTATGCTTCAAGTCGGATGGACAAAATATCAAATTACCCTTAAAGCATCCCAACATTCTCTGGAAACCACTCAATTGTGCTTCACACCATGCTTGAATCCCAAAGCTTGAATTATTTTTCTTGATGAGACTTAGATTCCCTTGGCAACCATCACTCCTTCCTCCACCATGTAACAACTTAAGAAGATCCTTAAGTTGGTAATCCGTCTCCAAGATAGCATATTGATGGGGGCCAATGAAGTTCATAGGTGAAATTGCCACCCACTCAATGTGCTCCTTGAATGGAATTACTCTTGTAGATTCTACCTCTTGGTTGTCAACTCATTCCTCACCAACATCTTCCTCCTCTTCCCCATCACTTAAGTCATACTTTGGAGGTTGTGCGAAGTCAATATCAACCTCTTCTTCAAATCCAATGGGGGAAAGTTCATCAAGATCATTAAGGCGATTGACCAATGTGGACAAAAAATCATCGATGATGGAATGCACATCTTGATCAATCTCCCTCATTTCTCCCTTTACCTCTTCTGGTTCAAATACTTCACTTTCTTCTTCTTGTTTCAATTCATGCTCTAACTCTTCTTGTTTCCTTTGAGGCTCCCCGTTCTCCTCCTTACTACACCATTTAGTCGATCCTTCACATTCTTCAAGAGGAGTGCCTTGATCCGATGAGCGTAGTAGAACCAAGCGGTTCACTGCTTTGGCTATGGTAGCCATGAATTGGCCTTGAGTCTTTCAGAATCCTTCTTGCACTTGGAAAAAGGGTTGAAGGTCTTGATGGTCTTGGGCCAAGGGTGGGAAAGCATCACATTGGGGTGAAAAATGAGGTTCATAGTTTGGTAGAAAGGTTGTATGTGTGGGAGGTGAGTCATGTTGGTAGGTGTTTTGAGGTGGTATGTAAGGAATTGGATGATGGTAGTGGTGTGGTGTTTGAAAATATGGTGATTGAGGGTTATATTGGGGGTATGGGTCATAGGTATGGTGGAGGTGCATAGTCCAAGTGAAATCCACCATATCCTTGGTTTGGGTATGCATATTGGGAAGGGTTCGACTCATTGTAGTATAGAGGAGGTTGCTCCTCCCAAAATTGATGTTCCAATCCCATGATGCAATCCAAAATTGAAGTTATCAATCCCTACAAAATGATCACAACCATATTCCAAACCAAAAGAGTGATAACTCATAGAGAAAATAGAAAATAAAAACAAAAGATATCAATTAACAAAAGAAAACAAAATCCTAGTTACCAACAAAAACAAGCAAGCAACACAAAAAGTATCTATTCACACTATTTACATATTCACAACAACCAAAATTATAACATTCATGGCGCTAGTTCCCCGGCAACGGCGCTAAAAACTTGATAGATGGGACTTGTGCCGGTTCAGAAATTCTCAAAACAAGAATTACTTCGTCAATAGCATAGTCCAAACCGACAAATAACCCTCTCAATCAAAGTTTAAAATTTTTAATTCAAATTAACCGAGAGTAATCAAACCTCGGGTCGTCTTCCCTAGGAACTAATGCCTAAGAATGCACAATTTTGGTTGCGAGAAGCAAAAAGGGTTTTTTCAATAAAGAAGCAAGCAATTAAAGGAATTAAAGAACGATCCAAAATTGTAATTAATAAACTAATATAAGAACTAAAAGAACTATGTATGTAAGATGGACAAGTAATGCTTTAAAATGATGAAAATGTGGTTCAAAACATACTTGGGATGAGTTATGGAATTCCTTCCTTGCCATAACCACAACTATGATAATTATGATGGATTAATCTCACCTAATCAACTCTTAACATCGAAGAGTAAGTCAAGTGAGCATAATTATTATTAATCCACAAATCCTAGCTAACTTACTAATTACCTTAGTAAGAAGCTAGCATTAGTGGAAACAATAACAACTAACAACCCAAGAATTATCACTAAATGTCGGACAGTATGACTCTATGATGAGTGGATAATTTATACGCTTTTTGGCATTGTTTTTACATAGTTTTTAGTATGATTTAGTTAGTTTTTAGTATATTTTTATTAGTTTTTAAATAAAAATCATATTTCTGGACTTTACTATGAGTTTGTGTGTTTTTCTGGGATTTCAGGTAATTTCTGGCTGAAATTGAGGGACTTGAGCAAAAATCAGATTCAGAAACTGAAGAAGGACTACCGATGCTGTTGGATTTTGACCTCCCTGCACTCGAAGTGGATTTTTTGGAGCTACAAAAGTCCAAATGGCGCGCTCTCAATTGCTTTCGAAAGTAGACATCCAGGGCTTTCCATCAATATACAATAGTCCATACTTTTCCCAAGTTTAGATGACGCAAACTGGCGTTCAACGCCAGCTCTCTACCCTATTCTGGAGTTAAACGCCAGAAACAGGTTACAAACTGGCGTTTAACTCCAAGGAAGACCTCTACACATGAAAGCTTCAATGCTCAGCCCAAGCACATACCAAGTGGGCCCGAAAGTGGATTTCTGCATCATTTACTTATTTCTGTAACCCTAGTAACTAGTTTAGTATAAATAGAACTTTTTACTATTGTATCTACATCTTTTGATCATTTTTAGATCTCTAGACCTCCATGGGAGGCTGGCCACTCGGCCATGTCTACCCTATTTTCACTTATGTATTTTCAACGGTAGAGTTTCTACACACTATAGATTAAGGTGTGGAGCTCTGCTGTTCCTCATGAATTAATGCAAAGTACTATTGTTTTTCTATTCAATTCAAGCCTATTTCTTCTCTAAGATATTCATTCGCACACAAGAATATGATGAATGTGATGATTATGTGACGCTCATCACTATTCTCACCTATGAACACGTGCCTGACAACCACTTCCGTTCTACATGCAAACAAGCTTGAAAGCATATATCTTAGCCTCCTGATCGTGAGATCAGAGTCTTTGTGGTATAGGCTAGAATTATTGGCAGCCATTCTTGAGATCCAGAAAGTCTAAACCTTGTCTGTGGTATTCCGAGTAGGATCTGGGAAGGGATGGCTGTGACGAGCTTCAAACTCGTGAGTGTTGGGCGTAGTGACAGACGCAAAAGGATTATTGAATCCTATTCCAGCAGGATCGAGAACCGACAGATGATTAGCCGTGCGGTGACAGCGCATTTTGGACCATTTTTACTGAGAGGACGAGATGTAACCATTGACAATGGTGATGCCCAACGTGCAGCTTGCCATGGAAAGGAATATGAAGGATTGGATGAAAGCAGTAGGAAAGAAGAGATTCAGAAGGAACTAAGCCTCTCTATGCGCTTATCTGAAATTCTCACCAATGAATTACATAAGTATCTCTATCTTTATTTTATATTTTAATTATCTTTTAATTATTAAAACTCTATAACCATTTGAATCTGCCTGACTGAGATTTACAAGGTGACCATAGCTTGCTTCAAGCCGACAATCTCCGTGGGATCGACCCTTACTCACGTAAGGTTTATTACTCGGACGACCCAGTGCACTTGCTGGTTAGTTGTGCGAAGTTGTGACAAAGAACTAAGATTATGAACGTGCGTATTAAGTTTTCAGCGCCGTTACCAAGGAATGAACGATCACGATTTCGTGAACCAAGTTTTTGGCGCCGTTGCCGGAGATTGTTCGAGTTTGGACAACTGACGGTTCATCTTGTTGCTCAGATTAGGTAAATTTTATTTTAATCTTAAGCTTTTTGCTTTTATTATTTTATTTTTATTTCAGAAAAAAAATTTATAAAATAAATTATTCTATGGCTTCAGAATTTTTAAGAATGAATTCTAGAGTTTCAAGATAACATGTTGAAGCCTGGCTGGCTGTAAAGCCATGTCTAAATTCTTTTGGACTGAGGCTGCCTCTGCCTCTTCACATGCTTGAACCATGTATGCTGAAGCTTGGCTGGCCATTGGCCATGTCTAGTGTTTTGGACCGAAGCTTTCACTGAAAGCTTGGCTGGCTAGTAAGCCATGTCTAATTCCTGGACTGGAGCTTTAGACTAACATTGCATGATTTCTGGAATTCTCATTAGAAATTTTGAAATCCTTATTTTTCTTTTCCAATTAATTTTTGAAAAATTACAAAAAAAAAATTAATAAAATCATAAAAACCAAAAATTTTGTGTTTCTTGTTTGAGTCTTGTGTCAAATTTTAAGTTTGGTGTCAATTGCATGTTTTTATTCTTCTTGCAATTTTCGAAAATTCATACATGTGTTCTTCATGATCTTCAAGTTGTTCTTGATGATTTTATATGTTTGATCTTTAATTTTCATTGTTTTGTGTCTTTTCTTATTTTTCATATGCATTCTTGAATTATTAGTGTCTAAAGAATAAAAATTTTTAAGTTTGGTGTCTTGCATGTTTTTCTTTTCTTAGAAAAAATTTTCAAAAATAAGTTCTTGGTGTTCATCTTGACATTCAAAGTGTTCTTGCATGCATTGTGTGTTTTGATTCATAATTTTCATGTTTTGAGTCTTTTTGTTGTTTTTCTCTCTCTTCATTAAAGATTCAAAAATAAAAAAAAAAATATCTTTCCCTTTTTCTCTCATAAATTTTCGAAAATTTGGTTTGATTTAGTCAAAAAGTTTTTAAATGTAATTGTTTCTTATAAGTCAAATCAAATTTTCAATTTAAAAATTTTATCTTTTTCAAATCTTTTTCAAAAATCAAATCTTTTTCATTTTTTTTTCTTTCATATTTTTCGAAAATTTTAAATTTTGATTTTCAAAATCTTTTTCTTATTTCCATTTCATATTTTCAAAATTAATGCTAACAATTAATGTGATTGATTCAAAAATTTTAAGTTTGTTACTTGCCTAGTAAGAAACGTTCAATCTTTAAATTTTAAAATCATATCTTTTTGTTTCTTGTTAGTCAAGTAATCAACTTTAATTTTCAAAATCAAATCTTTTTAAATTTCTTTTTAAAATCTTTTTCAAAATAAGTTTCAATCACATCTTTTTCAAAATCAATTTCAAAATCTTTTCTAACTTCTTATCTTTTCAAAAATTGATTTTCAAATCTTTTTCAATTAACCACTTAACTTTTTGTTTGATTTTAAAAGTTTACTATTTCAATCATATCTTTTTCAAAACTACCTAACTAATTCTCTATCTAATTTTCGAAAATCACCTTCCTCTTTTTCAAAATTCCTTTTTAATTAACTAATTGATTTAAATTTTAATTTAATTTCATTTTTTTTTATTTTTGAATTTTAACTTTAATTTTAAATTAAAAACAAAAATATTTTTCTTTTCTTTTCAATTATTTTCGAAAATTCTTTTCTCTCACCTCCTTCTAATTATTTATTTATCTACTAACACTTCTCTTCTTCTTAAAAATTTGAACCATCTCCCTCTTTCTGTGTTCGAATTTTTTTCTCCTTCTACTCACATAAAGGAATCTCTATACTGTGACATAGAAGATTCCTCTTCGTTTCTATTTTCTTCTTTTTCATATGAGCAGGAACAAGGATAAGAACATTCTTGTTGAAGCTGATCCTAAACCTGAAAGGACTCTGAAGAGGAAGCTAAGGGAAGCTAAAGCACAACTCTCTGGAGAAAATCTTACAGAAATTTTCGAAAAAGAAATGGCCAAAAATAATAACAATGCAAGGAAGATGCTTGGTGACTTTACTGCACCAAATTTTAATTTACATGGAAGAAGCATCTCAATCCCTGCCATTGGAGCAAACAATTTTGAGCTAAAGCCTCAATTAGTTTCTCTGATGCAACAGAACTGCAAGTTTCATGGACTTCCATCAGAAGATCATTTTCAGTTCTTAACTGAATTCTTGCAGATCTGTGATACTGTTAAGACCAATGGGGTTGACTCCGAGGTCTACAGGCTTATGCTTTTCCCGTTTGCTGTAAGAGACAGAGCTAGAATATGGTTGGATTCTCAACCTAAAGATAGCCTGAACTCTTGGGATAAGCTGGTCACGGATTTCTTAGCCAAGCTCTTTCCTCCTCAAAAGCTTAGCAAGCTTAGAGTGGATGTTCAAACCTTCAAACAGAAAGAACGTGAATCCCTCTATGAAGCTTCGGAGAGATACAAGCAATTGACCAAAAAGTGTCCTTCTGACATGCTTTCAGAATGGACCATCCTGGATATATTCTATGATGGTCTGTCTGAATTATCAAAGATGTCATTGGACCATTCTGCAGGTGGATCCATTCACCTAAAGAAAACGCCTGCAGAAGCTCAGGAACTCATTGACATGGTTGCAAATAACCAGTTCATGTACACTTTTGAAAGGAATCCTGTGAGTAATGGGACGCCTCAGAGGAAGGGAGTTCTTGAAATTGATACTCTGAATGCCATATTGGCTCAGAATAAAATATTGACTCAGCAAGTCAATATGATTTCTCAGAGTCTGAATGGATTGCAAGCTGCTTCCAACAGTACTCAAGAGGCATCTTCTGAAGAAGAAGCTTATGATCCTGAGAATCCTGCAATAGCAGAGGTGAATTACATGGGGAACCCTATGGAAACACCTATAATCCCTCATGGAGAAATCATCCAAATTTCTCATGGAATGATCAACAAAAGCCTCAACAAGGCTTTAATAATGGTGGAAGAAACAGGTTTAGCAATAGCAAGCCTTTTCCATCATCCACTCAGCAACAGACAGAGAATTCTGAGCAGAATCCATCTAGCTTAGCAAATATAGTCTCTGATCTATCTAAGGCCACTCTAAGTTTCATGAATGAAACAAGGTCCTCCATTAAAAATTTGGAGGCACAAGTGGGCCAGCTGAGTAAAAGAGTCACTGAAACTCCTCCTAGTGCTCTCCCAAGCAATACAGAAGAGAATCCAAAAAGAGAGTGCAAGGCCATTACCTTACTTGTGGCCGAACCCAGAGAGGAGGAGGAGGACGTGAATCCTAGTGAGGAAGACCTCATAGAACGTCCTCTGAACACTAAGGGGTTCCTCAATGAGGACTTGAAGGAATCTGAGGCTCATACAGAGACCATAGAAATTCCATTCAACTTGCTTCTGCCCTTCATGAGCTCTGATGAGTATTCTTCCTCTGAAGAGGATGAAGACATTACTGAAGAGCAAGTTGCTAAGTACCTTGGTGCAATCATGAAGCTAAATGCCAAATTATTTGGTAATGAGACTTGGGAAGATGAACCCCCTTGCTCACCAATGAACTAAATGCATTGGATAGGCAGAAATTACCTCAAAAGAAATAAGATCCTAGTAAATTCCTAATTCCCTGTAACATAGGCACCATGACTTTTGAGAAGGCTCTGTGTGACCTGGGGTCAGGAATAAACTTAATGCCACTCTCTGTAATGGAGAAACTTGGGATCTTTGAGGTGCAAGCTGCCAGAATCTCATTAGAGATGGCAGATAACTCAAGAAAACAGACTTATGGACTAGTAGTGGACGTGCTAGTAAAGATTGAAGTAGGGGTGGTAGGAGTACCCAAACCCGCGGATACCCGACCCGCCCCGACCCGAACGGGGTGGGTTAAAACCCGACCTGGAGCGGGGAGGGTTTTGGCTGGGGCGGGTGACTGAGCGGGGTGGGTCGGGTTGGGGTCAGGGTCAGGGTAAACCCGCCCCGGAGTGCATAGTATATATACACACTTACAAAGTTAGGGTTCTTCTTTCTCAGTTCTCACAGCCGCAACCCTAACAGCTTCACTCCTTCAGGTTTGAGCCCCCCAACCCTAACAGAGAAGAGGTCACCTCTTCCTCTTTCAGCCGCAACCCTCTTCCTCTCCCGCCGAGCCCATCGCCGCCGCGATGCTACCTTCCTCCGAGCCCCTCGCCCACTTCCGCTTCCTCTTCAGCCGCAACCCTCTTCCTCTCCTGTCGAGGCTTTCACCGCCACGACGCTACCATCCTCTGAGTCCCTCGACTCCCTCGCTCACTTCCTCTTCCTCTTCAGCCGCAACCCTCTTCCTCTCCCGCCGAGCCTCTCACCGCCGCGACGCTACCATCCTCCGAGTCCATCGCTCACTTCCTCTTACTCTTCAGCCGCAAGCCCGCAACCCTCTTCCTCTCCCGCCGAGCCTCTCACCGCCGCGACGCTACCATCCTCTGAGCCCCTCGCCGAGTCTTCATCTGCTGAACAGTGAACCCCTCGCTGTGTCACTGTGCTGCCGTCCTGCGCTACCGAACCTCTGCGCTGCCCTCTTTGTCGCCGTCTTCCTCCTCTAGTAACTGGTAAGTTGCCCCTTTCTCTATCTCATGCTCTCTCTGTTTTTTCCTGTAAGTGCTTGATCGATTTGAAATTGTTCAGATTTTGTGATTGTTCATATCGCATTTGGTGAGCCAATAATCATAATAATTGCCATATTAGTTTCATCGTTAGACAGCTCAACACTTATGTATGTTCCTTCTTCATTGAATTGGTTGATTTGCTGGTTGTTGATTGATTTTAGTAACTGTAGACTGTAGATGAAATGAGATAGGTTACTCTGTTTTGACTGCATATTGGTTGATGGAAATAAGCTTTGTAAGAAATGACATAGGTAGCTCTGTTTTGACTGCATATTGGTTGATGGAAATAAGCTTCGTAACCATTTTGTGGACTTGATAAGTTGCTCTTGTGTGCTTAGGAGTTAGGACTACGTGTTAGTGTGTGGTTTTATTGCTCTTGTAGGCTATTATTCTTCTTTTTCATTCCTTTGAAGTCATATATTCAACCTGTGCAGAATACTTTAAAAGGCTTAGCTTATCGGCATTGAGCTCTAATACTTTGTATTATTGATATTAATTGAACATTCAATTTGATAACAAACATAAAAGAGTAAGTTGTACTGGAACTTAAAAAGATTGAGCTCTTAAATTTTGTTTTGTGTTTTTTTAATTGTTTCCTCTTGTTCATATTTCCTCTTAATTGTTTTTTTCAGGAGGATCCATATTTCATTCTTTTGCTCTCAAAAGCTGCTCTATCTTATCCTATTATTATACTCTAATTCTATTCCCCTGTTGATTCTTGGACTTGTGTACTTGAACCTGGATTCATCAGATTCTTCAACTTCTCTAGATCCTGTTTAATTATATTTATTAATACAGTATATGTTTTGTTGGTAGAGGATGTTTCTTTTTCTGCATGTGTATTCTCTTCAAGCAATTTAGTTTGAGTGAATTAGATATCAAGCTATGTTGAGTGTTGCTTTCTTTGTTGTGTTTGAGCAAGTGATGGGAAAGTGATCAAGAATAAGGATTGAAGACTTTTTTATATTTTAATGATGTAATTTCTTTATGTTTGTATTTTAATTTAGTTATTTGACATTGTATGAACTCTTTTTTAATTTTAAGTTATTTGACATTGTATGAATCTTATGTTTGTATTTTAATTTAGTTATGAATTTTAAGTTTGTATCTTGATTTATATATGAATGTGTAAAATTTAAAATGTCATTTACTTTTTATAGGGGCGGGTAGGGGCGGGGCGGGTACCTGTGGGGGCGGGTTAGGGTAGAGTAGGCTACTACCCGCGGGTAGAGGCGGGGTGGGTAGTAGCGGGGTACAAGGAGGGCGGGGTGGGGTCGGGTAGGGCAAAAACCCGCCCCTACCCGCCCCACTGCCATCCCTAGGTTGAAGGCCTTTACATCCCTGCTGATTTCATAATCCTAGACACTGGGAAGGATGAGGATGAATCCATCATCCTTGGAAGACCCTTCCTAGCCACAGCAAAAGCTGTGATTGATGTGGACAGAGGAGAGTTGGTCCTGTAACTAAATGAGGACAACCTTGTGTTTAAAACTCAAGGATCTTCTTCTGTAACCAGGGGAGTAAGCATGAAAAGCTTCTCTCACTGCAGAGTCAACCAAAGCCCCCATAGTCAAACTTTAAGTTTGGTGTTGGGAGGCCACAACCAAACTCTAAGTTTGGTGTTGAACCCCCACATTCAAACTCTAAGTTTGGTGTTGGGAGGTCCCAACAATGCTCTGAACATCTGTGAGGCTCCGTGAGAGCTCACTGTCAAGCTATTGACATTAAAGAAGCACTTGTTAGGAGGCAACCCAATGTTATTTAATTATATCTATTTATTTTCTATTGTTATTTTATATTTTTTTTAGGTTGATGATCATGTGGAGTCACAAAAACTACTGAAAAATCAAAAACAAAATGAAAAACAGCATTAAAAATAGCTCACCCTGGAGGAAGAACTTACTGGCGTTTAAACGCTAGTAAGAAGCATCAAACTAGCATTTAACGCCAGAAAGAAGCATCAAGCTGGTGTTATATACCAGAAACAAGCACCAGACTGGCGTTTAACGCCAGAACAGAGCATGGAAGTGGCGTTAAACGCCAGAAACAAGCAGCAAGCTGGCATTTAACGCCAGACATGCACTATAAGGGCATTTTGCACGCCTAATTGGAGCAGGGATGTTAAGTCCTTGACCCCACTGGATCCCCACTTACCCCACATCTTCTTCTCTCCTCTTCACACATTTTCATAACTCTCTTCCCCAAATACCCTTCACCAATCACCTCAATCACTCTTCCCCATCACCTCTTAACCACTCACATCCCTCCACTCTTCCCCATAATCCCCACCTACCTCCAAAATTCAAATTCTTTTCCCTCCCAAACCAACCCTAATGGCCGAATCCAAAACCTCCCTCCACTCCTATATAAATCCCTCATTCCTTCTTCATTTTCACACTACACAACCATCTCTTCTTCCCCTTGGCCGAATACACACCTCTCCCCCTCTCCTCAATTTTTCTTCTTCTTCTCCTTATTTCTTTCTTCTTTTGCTCAGGGACGAGCAAACATTTTAAGTTTGGTGTGGTAAAAGCATTGCTTTTTATTTTTCCATAACCATTAATGGCACCTAAGGCCAGAGAAACCTCAAGAAAGAGGAAAGGAAAGGCAATTGCTTCCACCTCTGAGTCATGGGAGATGGAGAGATTCATCTCAAAGGTCCATCAAGACCACTTCTATGAAGTTGTGGCCAAGGAAAAGGTGATCCATGAGGTCCCTTTTAAGCTCAAAAAGAGCGAATATCCAGAGATCCGACAAGAGATTATAAGAAGAGGATGGGAAGTTCTCTCTAATCCTATTCAACAAGTCGGGATCTTAATGGTTCAAGAGTTCTATGCAAATGCATGGATCACTAGGAACCATGATCAAATTATAGACTCGAATCCAAAGAATTGGCTTACCATGGTTCGGGGAAAATACTTAGATTTCAGTCCAGAAAATGTAAGGTTGGCGTTCAACTTGCCAATGATGCAAGAAAACGCACGCCCATACACTAGAAGGGTCAACTTTGATCAAAGGTTGGACCAAGTCCTCATGGACATATGTGTGGAAGGAGCTCAATGGAAAGTTGACTTAAGAGGCAAGCCGGTTCAATTGAGAAGACCGGACCTTAAGCCTGTAGCTAGAGGATGGTTGGAGTTTATTCAATGCTCAATTATTACTACTAGCAACTGGTCTGAAGTTACTATAGACCGGGCCATCATGATCCATAGTATCATGATTGGGGAGGAAGTGGAAGTTCATGAGATTATACCTCAAGAACTCTACAAGGTGGCTGACAAGTCCTCCACTTTGGCAAGGTTAGCCTTTCCTCACCTCATTTGCCACCTCTGCAATTCGGCTGGAATTGACATAGAGGGAGACATCCTCATTGAAGAGGACAAGCCCATCACTAAGAAAAGGATGGAGCAAACAAGAGATCATGGACCTCAACAAGAGCATGAGGAAATTCCTCACCATGAAATCCCTGAGATACCTCAGGGGATGCACTTTCCTCCATAAAACTATTGGGAGCAAATCAACACCTCCCTAGGAGAATTAAGTTCCAACATGGGACAACCAAGGATGGAACACCAAGAGTACTCCATCATTCTCCATGAGATTAGAGAAGATCAAAGATCTATGAGGGAGGAGCAACAAAGACAAGGAAGAGACATAGAAGAGCTCAAGAGCACCATTGGTTCTTCAAGAAGAGGAAGACGCCACCCTCACTAAGGTGGACCCGTTCCTTAATCTCCTTGTTCTTATTTTCCTATTTTTTGTTTACTATGCTTTATGTTTATGTTTGTGTCTTATTATATGATCATTAGTATTTAAGTGTCTATGTCTTAAAGCTATGAATGTCCTATGAATCCATCACCTTTCTTAAATGAAAAATGTTCTAAAAAAAAAGACCAATAAGTACATGATTTTGAATTCATCCTTGAAACTAGTTTAATTATTTTGATGTGGTGACAATACTTTTTGTTTTCTGAATGAATGCTTGAACAGTGCATATGTCTTTTGAATTTGTTGTTTATGAATGTTAAATATGTTGGCTCTTGAAAGAATGATGAAAAGGAGAAATGTTACTGATAATCTGAAAAATCATAAAATTTATTCTTGAAGCAAGAAAAAGTAGTGAATACAAAAGCTTGCGAAAAAAAAAAAGAAAAATAAAATTGGCGAAGAAAAAATAAAAGAAAGAAAAAGAAAAAAAAAAGCAAGCAGAAAAAGCCAAGAGCTCTTTAAACCAAAAGGCAAGAGCAAAAAGCCAGTAACCCTTTAAACCAAAAGGCAAGGGTAATAAAAAGGATCCAAGGCTTTGAGAATCAGTGGATAGGAGGGCCTAAAGGAATAAAATCCTGGCCTAAGCAGCTAAACCAAGCTGTCCCTAACCATGTGCTTGTGGCGTGAAGGTGTCAAGTGAAAACTTGAGACTGAGCGGTTAAAGTCGAGGTCCAAAGCAAAAAGAAGAGTGTGCTTAAGAACCCTGGATACCTCTAATTGGGGACTTTAGCAAAGCTAAGTCACAATCTGAAAAGGTTCACCCAATTATGTGTCTGTGGCATTTATGTATCCGGTGGTAATACTGGAAAACAAAGTGCTTAGGGCCACGGCCAAGACTCATAAAGTAGTTGTGTTCAAGAATCAACATAATGAACTAGGAGAATCAATAACACTATCTGAATTCTGAGTTCCTATAGATGCCAATCATTCTGAACTTCAAGGGATAAAGTGAGATGCCAAAACTGTTCAGAGGCAAAAAGCTACTAGTCCCGCTCATCTGATTGGAGCTAAGTTTCATCGATATTTTGGAATTTATAGTATATTCTCTTCTTTTTATCCTATTTTATTTTCAGTTTCTTGGGGACAAGCAACAATTTAAGTTTGGTGTTGTCATGAGCGGATAATTTATACGCTTTTTGGCATTGTTTTTACATAGTTTTTAGTATGATTTAGTTAATTTTTAGTATATTTTTATTAGTTTTTAAATAAAAATCACATTTCTAGACTTTACTATGAGTTTGTGTATTTTTCTGTGATTTTAGGTAATTTCTGGCTGAAATTGAGGGACTTAAGCAAAAATCAAATTCAGAAGCTGAAGAAGGACTGCAGATGCTGTTGGATTCTGACCTCTCTGCACTCAAAGTAGATTTTCTGGAGCTATAGAAGTCTAAATGGCACGCTCTCAATTGCGTTGGAAAGTAGACAACCAGGGCTTTCCAGCAATATATAATAGTCCATACTTTGCCTGAGTTTAGATGACGCAAACTGGCGTTCAACGCCAGTTATCTGCCCTATTCTGGAGTTAAACGCCAGAAACATGTTGCAAACCAGAGTTAAACGCCAGAAATAGGTTACAAACTGGCGTTTAACTCCAAGGAAGACCTCTACACATGAAAGCTTCAATGATCAGCCCAAGCACACACCAAGTGGGCCCGGAAGTGGATTTATGCATCATTTACTTATTTCTGTAACCCTAGTAACTAGTTTAGTATAAATAGAAATTTTTACTATTGTATCTACATCTTTTGATCATTTTTAGATCTCTAGACCTCCATGGGAGGCTGGCCACTCGGCCATGTCTACCCTATTTTCACTTATGTATTTTCAATGGTAGAGTTTCTACACACCATAGATTAAGGTGTGGAGCTCTGCTGTTCCTCATGAATAAATGCAAAGTACTATTGTTTTTCTATTCAATTCAAGCCTATTTCTTCTCTAAGATATTCATTCGCACACAAGAACATGATGAATGTGATGATTATGTGACGCTCATCACTATTCTCACCTATGAACGCGTGCTTGACAACCACTTCCGTTCTACATGCAAACGAGCTTGAAAGCATATCTCTTAGCCTCCTGATCGTGAGATCAGAGTCTTCGTGGTATAGGCTAGAATTATTGGTGGCCATTCTTGAGATCCGGAAAGTCTAAACCTTGTCTGTGGTATTCCGAGTAGGATCTGGGAAGGGATGGCTATGACGAGCTTCAAACTCGCGAGTGCTGGGCGTAGTGACAGACGTAAAAGGATTATTGAATCCTATTCCAGCAGGATCGAGAACCGACAGATGATTAGTCGTGCGGTGACAGCGCATTTTGGACCATTTTCACTGAGAGGACGGGATGTAACCATTGACAACGGTGATGCCCAACATACAGCTTGCCATGGAAAGGAATATGAAGGATTGGATGAAAGCAGTAGGAAAGAAGAGATTCAGAAGGAACTAAGCCTCTCTATACGCTTATCTGAAATTCTCACCAATGAATTACATAAGTATCTCTATCTTTATTTTATATTTTAATTATCTTTTAATTATTAAAACTCTATAACCATTTGAATCCGCCAGAATGAGATTTACAAGGTGACCATAGCTTGCTTCAAGCCGACAATCTCCGTGGGATCGACCCTTACTCACGTAAGGTTATTACTTGGACGACCCAGTGCAATTCTGGTTAGTTGTGCGAAGTTGTGACAAAGAACTAAGATTATGAACGTGCGTATTAAGTTTTCAGCGCCGTTACCAAGGAATGAACGATCACGATTTCTTGCACCACTCTAGTATTCCATAATTTCCTTTTCCTAAGCCAAGGGGTGAAAATCTTCTCCATAATCAAAATTGGCATTTCATCAAACACATAGTGGGCATAATCATAAAACATGGCAAAATTGGGAAAATGATGAAAACTATGAACCACAAATGATCAAAATCAACAAAGGCAACTCAAACAAACATATTAAAGCCATCAAACATCAAATTCATTAACTAGAAATCCAAATTTGCAAAACTATATATGTATTGATAAAGGAAATTAAAATATAAGAAAGTGTAGAACAAGTAGTGAAATAAAAGAGAAAATTAAGGAAACACTTACAATGGAAATGGCTAGAATCAAAGATCAAAACTTGAACTACAAAATTCTACAAAACCCTAATTAAACTTAAGGAAAATTGAGAGAAAAAACTAAACTAAACTACCCTAAACTACTCCTAAAATGTGTTGTATGAAGTATAGTATTGTATGGTGTTACTTGGCCCTTCATATATGCTTCAACACCTTCAGAAATGGGCCAAAAAGCCCTCAAATCGCAAGCCACGTGACTTTTTAATGAAGTCACGCGTTGGTACATGTGCCTACGCATAGGTATGTGTGTACGCACACTTGTTGAATCCCTCTTGTGTGTACACACAGAAGTTGTGCGTGGTACACTTGCTGATTTTGAACCTTGTGCGTAGGCACACTCTGAAATATTTTTCTCATTTGTTTTCTTCATGTTTTCTCCCAATTGCATGCTTCTCTTCCACTCTTGTCAAGTCATTCCTACCTATTACACCTGAAATCACTCATCAAATACACCAAGGCATCGAATGGAATGAAAGTGGAATAAAATTGATTAAATTAGGCACAAAATAGCATGTTTTCGCAATTAGGCCAATTTAGAGAGAAAACACAAAAGCATGATATGTACATGAATGAATGTAGGTTTATATGATGAAATCCACTCAAATCAATCCAAAATTTATCATCAAATGTGGATCTATCAGGGCCCAAGCGAAGGGGCCCACCCGAGTTTAGAGTATAAATGGGGAGGGACCTACCCCTCCCCAGAGGTACGTCACCTTTTTACCCTAATTGGCCGCCTCATCGTACGGATACTAACTTTAGCATCGGAGTGTCTTTGCAGGTGACCCCACCCACTGACCCATCGACGATTCGGACGGTTATCCTCCTCGAAAAGCTCGTGCCCCGGTCCAAATTTTCCATCTCACAGTTGCTCCAATCAAATTACCACCCAAACCGCCTATCATTCGAGCAACTGAACATTGGCGTCGTCTGCGGGGACCTGTGTGAACATGGAGATTTTCCCTCATAGGGAAGAGATAGATGAAGAGAGGGAAGCCCGCTTGAGAAGTAGGGTAAGCTTTGCACCCTCTTCCCGAGAGACGCCCGTTTGGTGGCACACGCAATGACAACTCAAAGATCATGCAGAAACTCTAACACCGAGTGCAAAACTTGGAGAGAGAGCTAACGACGAGGGACCGCTACTGTCCCAAGCATAACAGAGATTTTCGCCCAAGTCTGTCTCGCACCCGATCTCCCACCAAGAGGTCAAAAGACCACAGGAGAAGCCCCAGGAGGGACAACGAACACGAATGAGCCAATGCTCGATCTCACACCTACACCCACGGTAGGTCGGAAGGCCCTGGGGACCCCGTCATTATGGAGGCAACCCTTTTCCACCCATCTATCCTCAAGATCCGGTTGGCAAAAAACTTCGACAAGCCCACGGACATGAGGTATGATGGGAGGAAAGACCCTCAGGAACATCTGACGGCATTCGAGGCCAGAATGAACCTAGAGGATATTGGTAATGATGTCAAGTGTCGTGCTATTCCAGTAAACCTAGCAGGTCTAGTGATACGTTGGTTTAACACGCTCCCGCAAAAGTTTATTACAGTCTTCGCGGATATCACACAGAGGTTCTTGGCACAATTCACCACACGGATATCCAAGGCTAAGCACTCGATCAATTTGTTAGGTGTGACCCAACGTGCTAGCGAGCCGACAAGGAAATTTCTCGATCGGTTCAATGATGAATGTCTAGAGATCGATGGCCTGACAGACTTAGTGGCAAGTCTATGCTTGACAAATGGCTTTTTATACGAGGACATCAACAAGCAGCTCACCACCAAGCCTATTTGGACCATGCAAGAGATCCAGAACATGGTGAGAGAATACATCAATGATGAAGAAGTTAGTCAAGTGATGGCTGCCAAAAAGTGACAACTGCTCAACCCGCCAGCTCGTTAGGCTGGGCATGCGGAAAGGCTGAAGGAGGTGCCAAAAGAGGGAATGTCTAGGAAACTGTTCATACCCTGGGTCGAACTGTCCGACCCGGGCTGAGTCGACCGACCTCTTTAGGTCAGAACTACCCGACCTCTTCTCAAAAGAGGTCGGCCAAATCACTACAGAGGCCCAAGAAGGCCCAGACAAAGGAACATAGCCCAAATCTAAAGGCAGCCAAAGCCTAGAAAGATAAGGACGGTTCCCTTAAAGATAAGATGCCTTCACTCAAAGATAAGATAAGATAAGATAACTATCTTATCTCCAGAAAGGTCACTCCACGCCATTATAAATACACCGGAGCACCCAGGTATAACTAAGACTCTGATTCTACTAAAAACATGCTTAATACCCTTGCTAACTTAAGCATCGAAGTCCCTTGTAGGTACCACCACCCTCCGGTGACAAAGGATCAGCAGCATCGCCAGTTCAACAAGTCGGACACGACAGCTCCGGCCACCGCCCACAAGTCGGACACATCACCTCTGACCAGCATAGAAGGTCTCATCCGAGATCGACCTATAGTTTCAGGTAACCCACGGAACATTGGCGCCGTTGCCGAGGAACCTGGAAGTCATCCCATCATCATGGCGGAAAACCTTGACAACGACCACAATTCCGATTTGGAAAATAGAACGCCACACAAAAACGTGGATGTCACACCAAACGATACTTCTCAGCCTAACAAAGACAAAAATTCGCCAAGCACAGGAGTCATGGAAGCACTTTAAGATTGCCTAAAACAACTCGAAAAAGAGGTCGAATATCAACGGAAAGCCGAGAGAGACCTACGAAGGGAAGTTAGACGACGCCGAGAATTAGAAGACAAGCTCCTAATGCTTGAAGCCGATCTCAAAGCTAAAACAACTCGATCCAGCCACGAAGATAGCCCCCGCAAAGACCAAGACCCATTCACCAAAGAGATCACGAAGGCCAAAATACTAAAAGACTTCAAACACCCTGACATGACTCCGTACGACGGCATATCAGATCCCAGCCATCATCTCAGTAATTTCAGAAGTAGAATGTATCTCACCGACGCCTCAGACGTAATTCGATGCAAAGCCTTCCTGACTATCTTAACGAAGACAGCAATTAAATGGTTCGACAATCTACCCCCTAGACCCATCTCAAGCTTTGACAACTTAGCCAAGAAGTTTCTAGCCAGATTCTCCATTCAGAAGGACAAAACTAAACACACCCCAAGCCTATTAGGGATCAAGCAAGGAGATCGGGAAATCCTTCGCAGCTATATGGAAAGATTCAACAAAATATGTCTGGACATACAAAGTCTGCCAACAGAAGTAGCCATTATGGGTGTCATCAATGGCGTATGAGAGGGACCTTTTAGTCATTCCATATCGAAAAAATATCCCACATCTCTGAATGAAGTGCAAGAACGAGCAGAGAAATACATCAACATGGATGAAAACTCTCAACTAGGAGAGACCTCAAAGTCTGGATTCTCCTACTCCTCTCGAGATAAGGATAAAGAGTCCAAGAAAAAATAAGATCAGCATGGAGAAAAGATCAAGAAATACCACAATTACAACACTCTTCGGGCGTCTCTTGTAGATGTCTATCGAAAAGTATGTCATACTGAAAAGATACCCCAACCTCGCCCACTCAAAAGCAAGAAAGGAGGAGGAAATCGGACAGAATACTGTGAATACCATCGAATCTATGGACATCCCACTAACGAGTGCTTCGATTTGAAGAATGTCATAGAAAAATTGGTAAGAGAGGGGAGACTAGATCGATACTTAGCCAGCAAAACAAAAGAGCCAAGAAAAAGAAGAAGGGACGAAGAGGTCGGACAAACTGAACGACCACCTCGTACCCCGGAGAGACATGTCCACATGATACACGGAGGATTTGCGGGAGGAGGAATCTCCAAATCATCTCGCAAAAGACATCTTAAAGAAGTATATCATGTCGAAGGAAGAGAAGGAGCATCCAACCTCCCTACTATCACTTTCACTAAAGAGGACGCCGCTGGCGTCATCTCGGGACATGATGATCCCATGGTTATCACCATCATATTGGCCAATGCTAATCTCCACCGCACACTGGTGGACCAGGGAAGCTCGGCAGACATATTGTTCAAAACCGCCTTCGACAAACTCGGCCTAGAGGAAAAAGAACTCAGAGCATATCCGAACAGCTTATTCGGGCTAGGAGACACTCCAATCCAACCACTTGGATACATCTCACTACACACAACCTTTGGAAAAAGAAACCGGTCAAGGACGCTCAACATAGACTACATCGTGGTCGACGTCAGTTCAGCCTACAACACCCTGATATGTCGGACAACGCTAAATCAGCTCGGCGCAGTAGTCTCGACTCTACATCTGTGCATGAAGTTCCCAACTATAGAAGAGATGGCTACGATAAAAGGAGACCAGAAAATAGCGCGCCGCTGTTACAACGAAAGTCTGAACCTCAGAGGCAAAGGAGAAGAAATCCACACCATCGAACTCGGGGGAGTTCAAGGGCGGGAAGAACTTCGTCCACAACCTGAAGGCGAGATAGAAAAAGTCCATATTGGAGATGTCCCAGATAAAACAACCAACATCAGCACAATCCTAAAAGGAGACGTAAAGGAGTCCCTCATACAGTTCTTAAGAGATAATGTCGACCTCTTTGCATGGAAGGCGGCAGACATGCCGGGCATAGACCCCAAGCTAATGTGCCACAAGCTGACAGTATACCCAGGATCTCGGCCAGTATAGCAGAGATGTAGAAAGCTCGAACCAAAACGATCCCAAGCTGTGGAAGAACAGGTACAAGCTCTACTAGAGGCATGATTCATAAGAGAAGTCAAGTACCCACTATGGCTAGCCAACATTGTCTTGGTGAAAAAATCAAATGGGAAGTGGCGGATGTGCACTGATTACACCGATCTCAACAAAGCTTGCCCAAAAGATCCTTATCCACTCCCAAGTATTGACGCTCTGGTGGATGCCTCCTCCGGATACAAATACCTCTCGTTCATGGATTCCTATGCGGGATACAATCAAATCCCGATGTACCCACCTGATCAAGAAAAAACCTCATTTTTAACCCCAAAAGCAAACTACTGTTACGTCGTCATGCCATTCAAACTCAAAAATGCAGGAGCCACATATCAAAGATTAATGAATAAAGTCTTCGCAGACCATGTCGGGAAACTCATGGAGGTATATGTGGACGACATGTTAGTAAAAACACAAAGCGAGGAGTCATTACTGTCTGACCTCGCCCAAGTATTTGATACCATAAGAAGGCATGGCATGTGACTTAACCCTGCAAAATGCACCTTCACAGTAGAAGCTGGCAAATTCTTGGGTTTCATGCTCACACAAAGAGGAATCGAGGAAAACCCGAATAAATGCCGGGCTATACTCGACATGAATAGTCTGACATGTGTCAAAGAGATAAAACAACTCAATGAAAGACTGGCAGCCTTGTCCAGATTTCTAGTCGGATCAGCCATAAGATCTCTCCCCTTCTATGCCACTTTAAGGAAGGGAAAGAGATTTAAATGGACAACGGAGTGCGAATAGGCTTTCCAGGATTTTAAAAGGTTCCTGGGACAGCCCCCTATTCTAACTCGACCACAGAAAGGAGAGCCACTTGTATTATACCTCGCGGTAGGAAATCGGACAGTAGCCTTGGTTAGAGAGGACGAAAGTGGACAACCACCTATATACTTCATCAGTAAAGCACTACAAGGGTCCAAATTGAACTACCAAAAAATAGAAAAATTTGCCTATACTCTCATACTGACGTCTCGACGACTTCGCCCATACTTTCAAGCCCACATCATCAAGGTTCGGACCAACCAGCCCATAAAAGGTATTTTGCAGAAAACAGATTTGACAGGAAGAATCTTACAGTGGGAAGTCGAGTTGTCTGAATTCGACATTCAATATGAAGCTCGGACAGCCATCAAATCACAGTACCTGGCTGACTTCATTGCAGAGTTTACTGACACCCAGAAATCTCTACAGAATGGAATCTCTACGTAGACGGCTCCTCAAACAAAACCGGGAGCGGAACAGGCGTGATAATAGAAAGCAATCAGGGAACCCAAATCGAACTCTCCCTGAAGTTCGAGTTTTCTGCTTCAAACAATCAGGCCGAATATGACGCATTACTAGCTGGTTTGAAGCTGGCTAAGGAGGTTGGAGCTCAAAAACTTATCATTTTCAGCGACTCACAAGTAGTCACCTCACAAATAGCAGGGAGCTACCAAGCCAAGGATCCCACCATGAGAAAGTACTTAGACAAAACCAGGGAACAGCTCGGACAACTTGGGGAATATAAGGTCTGCCATATACCTCGGGAACAGAATGTTCGAGCCGATGTACTCTCAAAACTAGCCAGCACCAAACCAGGGGGAAACAATAGAAGCCTCGTCCAAGAAATACTGCAAAACCCATCAATTTTGGAAGAAGAAAATGTCCTAGCCATAACGGGTCTGGATTAAGGATGGATGACTCCCATAATTAACTACCTCAAAACAGAAACACTCCCTGCAGATAAGAAGGAGGCGACGAGGTTAAAACGGGAGGCACAATACTACACCATCATAAACAATACTCTATACAAGAGAGGGATTTCAACACCACTGTTAAAATGTGTGCCGACCTCCAACACAAAGGAAGTTTTAGAAAAAATACACAGTGGCATCTGTGGCAACCATCTCGGAGCACAAGCTCTCACCAAAAAAGTACTCTGAGCCGGATTCTATTGGCCGACTTTACAAAAAGAAGCAACAGAGTTCGTAAAGACATGTCCACCATGTCAGAAACATGCTAATTTCCACATCGCCCCACCAGAGAAACTCATCAGCGTAACCTCACCCTGGCCATTTGCGAAATGGGGACTCGACCTCCTTGGGCCCTTCCCTCAAGGATCAGGACAGGTCAAGTTCCTCATCGTAGGGGTAGACTATTTCACAAAGTGGATTGAGGCAGAGCCCTTAGCTAACGCCACTACTCAAAGAAGTCAAAAATTCCTATATAGAAACATTGTCACAAGGTTTGGAGTTCCATACTCCATTACCACAGACAATGGCACACAATTCACAGACGTAGGCTTCAGAAAATTGGTGGCCGACTTGAAAATAAAGCAACAATTCACGTCCGTAGAACACCCCCAGGCCAATGGACAGGCAGAAGCTGCCAATAAAGTTATATTAGCCGGGCTAAAACAGAGATTACAGGATGCAAAGGGTGCATGGGTTGAAGAGCTCCCATAAGTCCTATGGGCATATCAGACAACTCCACACTCCACGATAGGGGAGTCACCCTTCCGACTAGCTTATGTAATGGAGGTAATGATCCCATTAGAAGTCAAAGAAGGGTCTCCCAGAATGATCTTCTACAGTGAAGAGACCAACTCCCAACTTCAAAAAGAAGAGCTCGACTTACTTCCAGAAATACGGGAAAGAGCTCAGATCAGGGAGGAGGCGCTAAAATGTCGAATGGCCTCAAGATACAATCAAAAGGTAGTACAACGAAGTTTTGCCAACAACAACCTCATCCTAATCCGAAATGATATCGGAACAAGTCGACCTGGAGAGGGAAAACTTGGGCAAACTGGAAGGGACCCTACCGAGTCATAGAAGTACTCGGAAAGGGCTACTACAGGCTGTTCGAACTCGAGGGGCGAGAGCTGCCAAGGTCATGTTATGTCTGCAACCTAAGAAGGTATTATAGTTAAGAGATTTTCTACAAATCCTCTTTATTAAGATGCATTAATCTAAAACGCAAGAATTCATCACCCAATTACAAAGCTACAGATCGGCAAAAGTGAAAACCAAAACTCACTGCTCGATCATGATAAAGCCGACAAAGATGAAAACCGAATTCATCAAAGGTCAGGCCAAGCGAGGATTAAAATCGGCAAGATGAAAAGCGACAAAAATAGAATAATGCAAGAAGTTATAAAAAGCGATCCATGAATAGAGACCTGACGAGGTCTAAAATAAAAATAGACTGCTAGAAATAACTTAGAATGGACCGACATAAAAGAAGTCGGACCAGATCAAAGCGACAAAAAGTTATAAAAAGTAACCCATAGAAAAGAGGCCTGGCTAGCTCTGAAAATGGATTACTAGAAATAACTTAGAGGGACCGACATGATGAAGTCGGCCCAACAAAACTACAAAAAATTATAAAAACTAATCCATAAAAAGAGACCTGACAAGGTCCAAATAAAATGGATTACTAGAAATAACTTAGAAGGGACCGACATGATGAGGTCGGCCCAACAAACTACAAAAAGTTATAAAAAGTAATCCATAAAAAGAGACCTGACAAGGTCCAAATAAAATGGATTACTAGAAATAACTTAGAAGGAACCGACATGATAAAGTCGGCCCAACAAAACTATAAAAAGTTATAAAAAGTAATCCATAAAAAGAGACCTGACAAGGTCCAAATAAAATGGATTACTAGAAATAACTTAGAAGAAACCGACATGAAGAAGTCGGCCCAAACCAACTAAAGCTGCAAAAAGGTAATCCATAAAGAGAGACCTGACGGGGTCCAACTAAAAAATGGATTACCAAAAATAGCTTAGAAGAGACCGACATGTAAGAAGGCGGACAAAAACAACAGAGTTATAAAAAGTAAATCCCAATGGATTACTAAAAATAATTCGCAAAGAAATCGACCGACAGAAGGCATGCACTATAAGGGACTCAAGTCGGACCCAGAAAGCCATAACCTCAATAAAATCAACCTGCAAGTATTCTATTAAAGAATGCGAAGAAGAATAGTTGAACAAAACCTAGCCTCGACTAAAGCAAGAAATAAAGCATCAAGGCAATCAAAAGAGGTCGGACAGCAAAACTCCAACACTCTAAAGATTCCTGAAAGTATCAAGAAGATGCAGACAACCATATAATAAAGCTACTATAAATCAAAAGGCCACCTAAAAAGGCGACTTCAAGAATTGAAAGGGCATTTGTTTTTCTAAATAAAGTGCTAAGGAAAGCAACTAAAAAATCCAAGTCAACCAAAACACAAACAAGAGTTCAAAAGCCCACAGACCAGGCTATACACAATACATCAAGAAAAACTATAAAGGATTCAAAAACTCCCCAGTAGCAGTGTCTCGAGGTGAAGGAGGACGAGTCTGAAGGGGAATAGCATCTACAGTCCCATCATCCCGGTTCAAGATCTGGACATCAGGGTCGGACTCAGGCTGGCCGACCTCAGTAGTAGGAGTTGAAGAAGCCGGGGCAGCAGAGGCTTTTGCAGATGGTACAGGAGGAGGGTCTACATCTACATCGTCATCATCCAGGCCATCAGGGACAATCTTACCATCTTCTACAATCTTGTCCAAGCTGAATAGGGTAAGGTCGAGCTCGGGCGCAAGAACTCGAACCTGAGCCTTCAAATTCTCATAAGCAGCATTCACGCTACCTACAAGATGGCCTTGAAGCTCAATATAGTCGGCCTGGGTAGAATTCAACCTCTCCCTGAGCTCTAGCATCTCGCCATAGGCCAGGACATAGCTCTCCTTATGCTTATGCGCCATCTCCTCAGCCAGATTTGCAGAAGCCACCGCAGTAGTAGCACGAGTCTTCTCACCCTCCAACTCCTTTTCTAGTTTAGCCACCTTCACCTCGAGCTCCTCCTTTAACTCCTTGATCCTGTCATATTCCGACTTAGCCTCTTGCATAAAAGCCTTTGTCGCGTGAATTAGAACATCCTGGGCAGTCCGAAATAACGCTGCCCCCATGTGCGCCAGTCTTATACCGCTCCGAGTAATGAAGTCCAAAGGACGAAGGATGGATACATCGTCAGTAGGAACAACACTATAAGGAGCAATTTGTTGATCAACAAACCTGACAGCATCAAAGTCGGGGGCATCCAGATTGAAAGGCTCGACAGTCCTCTATCTTTTTGGAGGAGGGACAGCAGTAGGAGAAGAGGTAGCAGCAGAAGCCTGGGGAGGATCAACCAAGTGGACCTGAGGAGTAGGAATCATCTTCCTCGGCCCAGAAGTGCTCGATATCGGTTTTTGAGGAGGAACCTGGGAAGATCCCTCCCTAGCCCCCTTTGTCGAGATATACTGAGCTGTTGTAGCCTTTCTTGCCTTCTTAAAGGCCTTCATGGAGTCATTGTTTCTAATCATCTCTGAAAATACACAGCAAAAGACCAAGTTATAAGGTGGAAGGAAAAGGAATAAACTCAAACAAGCACAACAAGATACAAAAGAAGTCGACCACTATCCAGCTCAGCTCGGAGAAGTGAGGGATTTCCTAAAAATCTCTTTGTATCAAGATGGGGAGGCTGCCTGATGAGCAGATATTTTATACGCTTTTTGGGGTTAATTTCATATAGTTTTGAGTATGTTTTAGTTAGTTTTTAGTCTATTTTCATTAGTTTTTAGGAAAAATTCATATTTCTGGACTTTACTATGAGTTGTGTGTTTTTTTGTAATTTCAGGTATTTTGTTGGCTGAAATTGAAGGAGCTGAGCAAAAATCTGATTCAGGCTGAAAAAGGACTGCTGATGCTGTTGGATTCTGACCTCCCTGCACTTAAAGTGAATTTTCTGGAGCTACAGAACTCAAAATGGCATGCTTCCAATTGCGTTGGAAAGTAGACATCCAGGGCTTTCCAGCAATATATAATAGTCCATACTTTGCACAAGGATAGACAATGTAAACTGGCGTTCAACACCAGTTCTCTGCCCAATTCTGGCGTCCAGCGCCAGAAAAGGATCAAAAGCTGGAGTTGAACGCCCAAACTGGCACAAAAACTGGCGTTCAACTCCACAAATGGCCTCTGCACGTGGATTGCTTAAGTCTCAGCCCAGCACACATCAAGTGGGCCCCATAAGTGGATCTCTACATCATCCATCATAGTCTACTCATATTTTGTAACCCTAGGCTACTAGTTTAGTATTTAAACAACTTTTAGAGACTTATTTTGTATCTCATGACATTTTAGATCTAAACTTTGTACTCTTTGACGGCATGAGTCTCTAAACCCCATTGTTGGGGGTGAGGAGCTCTGCTGTGTCTCAATGGATTAATGTAAGTATTTCTGTTTTCCATTCAAACACGCTTGTTCCTATCTAAGATGTTCATTCGCGCTTAACTGTGATGGTGGTGATGATCTGTGACACTCATCACCTTCCTCAACCCATGAACGTGTGCCTGACAACCACCTCCGTTCTATATCCGATTGAATGAGTATCTCTTAGATTCCTTAATCAGAATCTCCCTGGTATAAGCTAGAACTGATGGCGGCATTCATGAGAATCCGGAAAGTCTAAACCTTGTCTGTGGTATTCCGAGTAGGATTCGAGGATTGAATGACTGTGACGAGCTTCAAACTCCTGAAGGCTGGGCGTTAGTGACAGACGCAAAAGGATAGTAAATCCTATTCCAACCGGATCGAGAACCAACCGGTGATTAGCCGTGCTGTGACAGAGCGCGTGAGCGTAGTTTTCACTGGAAGGATGGAAGGTAGCCATTGACAACGGTGATCCACCAACACACAACTTGCCATAGGAGGACGTGCGTGCGTGAACAAGAAGACAGAGGAAAGCAGAGATTCATAAGACAAAGCATCTCCAAAACTCCAACATATTCTCCATTACTGCATAACAAGTAACCTTTAATCCATGCTCTATTGTTTATTTGCAATTCAACTGATAAACATAATTGACTTCCTGACTAAGATTTACAAAATAACCATAGATTGCTTCAATCCAACAATCTCTGTGGGATTCGACCCTTACTCACGTAAGGTATTACTTGGACGACCCAGTGCACTTGCTGGTTAGTGGTACGAGTTGTGAAAAGTGTGATTCACAATTTGTGCACCAAGTTTTTGGCGCCGTTGCCGGGGATTGTTCGTGTTTGAACAACTGACGGATTATTTTGTTGCTTAGATTAGGAAAATTTTTCTTTTTGGTTTAGAGTCTCTTATTATTGTTCTTGGTTAAAAATATCCTTCTTTAAAACAAGTGTTACATTTACTGCCCAATTGGCTAGAGCGTTAGTCTAAGCCCGTGGCAGTTTGGTATACTCTTTTTAAAACCTTTTTCATAAATAATATTTTCTCTATTAAATTTTGTGCCAAACTTTAAGTTTGGTGTTTTCTTGTTGATTTTGCTGTGTTTTTCGAAAATTTATTTTGGTTTTCTAAAAATTTTAAGTTTGGTGTTCTTGAGTTTTCCTTGTGTCTTGATCTTAAAATTTTTAAGTTTGGTGTTCCTTGGTGTTTTCCCTCCAAAATTTTCAAAAACAAGGAGCATTAGATCTAAAAATTTTAAATCTTGTGCTATCTTATTGTTTTTCTCTTTCCTCACTAAATTCAAAAATATCTTTTCTCTCTATTTTTAAAACAAATTTTCAAAAATTATATAAAAAAAATTTCAGATTTTTTTAAAAAAAATTTAAAATCTTTTCCAAATCATATCTTTTTCAAAATCTCCTAACCACTTTCTCTCTCCTCACTTTTTCGAAAATCTTTTACTCATTTTTATTTATTTTATTTTGATTTATTTTATTTTCGAAATAAATTAATAAATAAATAAATAAATAATATTTTTTTATTTTACATCATCTCCCGTTCTCCATCATGGACCTAAGCGGAAATGAACAGTCCAGGAGGACTCTGGGGTCATATTCTAACCCCTCTACTGCTTCATATGGGAGTAGTATCTGCATACCCTCCATTGGAGTCAGTAGCTTTGAGTTGAATCCTCAGCTCATTATCATGGTGCAGCAAAGTTGCCAGTATTCCGGTCTTCCACAGGAAGAACCTACAGAGTTTCTGGCACAGTTTCTACAGATTGCTGACACAGTACATGATAAAGAAATATATCAGGATGTCTACAGACTATTGCTGTTTCCATTTGCTGTAAAAGATCAAGCTAAGAGGTGGTTGAATAACCAACCTAAGGCCAGCATAAGGACATGGAAACAGCTGACAGAAAAATTCCTGAATCAATATTTCCCTCCAAAAAGGATGACACAGCTAAGGCTGGACATCCAAGGCTTTAAACAAGGAGATAATGAATCCCTTTATGATGCCTGGGAGAGATACAGAGAGATGCTACGAAAATGCCCCTCTGAAATATTTTCAGAATGGGTTCAGTTAGACATCTTCTACTATGGGCTTGCAGAAGGAGCTCAGATGTCTCTAGATTACTCAGCTAGTGGATCTATCCACATGAGAAAGACAATTGAAGAGGCTCAAGAGCTCATTGATACAGTTGTCAGGAATCAGCATCTGTATCTAAGCAGTGACCCTTCCATGAAAGAAGAGGTTAAAACAACAACTGCTGAACTCAGTCCTGTAGAACAAGCTGCTGAATTCAATCAGCAATTGGACTTCCTAACAAGGCAGTTAGCCAAATTCAAAGATAGATTACAAGAGACAAGGATGGCTAATATACATATGGAAGAACAGTTTAAGCAAACAAAGCAGCAGCTGTCAAGGCAAATAACAGAAGAATGCCAAGCAGTTCAATTAAGAAGTGGGAAGACATTAAATACCCCACCTCAAGGCATCAAAAAGCCAAGAAATGAGCAACCCACCAAAGATTCACCTGAGGACAGTAAGAGCCCAGGGAAAAATGATTCTGGCGCTAAAACGCCAGAAAATTGGTGGAAGGCTGGCGCTGAACGCCCAGACCATGCCCAAAACTGGCGTTTAACGCCAGAAACAAGGCAGGATTGGCGTTCAACGCCAGAAATGGGCAAGAATCTGGCGTTGAACGCCCAAATAGGGCAAGATCTGGCGCTGAACGCCCAAAATGGGCACAGTTCTGGCGTTCAGATGCCAGGAGCAGACAAGGAGCTGGCGTCCAGTTTCACTCCAGCTTCTAACTCTGGCACTCAATCGCCAGTGAGGGATCAGACACACACAAATGCTGATAACAACCCCTCTAAAAAGGCTTCTTCAACCACTTCTATAGGCAATAAACCTGCAGCAACTAAGGTTGAAGAATATAAAGCCAAGATACCTTATCCTCAAAAACTCCGGAAAGAGGAGCAGGATAAGCAATTTGCTCGCTTTGCAGATTATCTCAGGAATCTTGAAATAAAGATTCCATTTGCAGAAGCACTTGAGCAAATACCTTCTTATGCCAAGTTCATGAAAGAGATCTTGAGTCATAAGAAGGATTGGAGAGAAACAGAAAGAGTTCTCCTCACTGAAGAATGCAGTGCAGTCATTCTGAAAAGCTTTCCTGAAAAGCTTAAAGACCCTGGGAGTTTTCTAATACCATGCATATTAGAAGGTAATTGCACCAAGACAGATTTATGCGATCTTGGGGCAAGCATCAACCTAATACCTGCATCCACTATCAGAAAGCTTGGTTTAACTGAAGAAGTTAAACCAACCCGGATATGTCTCCAACTTGCTGATGGTTCTACTAAATACCCATCAGGCGTGATTGAAGACATGATTGTCAGAGTTGGGCCATTCGCCTTTCCCACTGACTTTGTTGTGCTGGAAATGGAGGAGCACAAGAGTGCTACTCTCATTCTAGGAAGACCCTTCCTAGCAACTAGACGATCCCTCATTGACGTCCAACAGGGGGAAATAACCCTGAGAGTCAATGATGATGAGTTCAAGTTGAACGCTGTCAAAGCCATGCAGCATCCAGACACATCAACAGACTGCATGAAAGTTGATCGTATTGACTCCTTGGTAGAAGAGATCAACATGGCTGAGAGTCTCGAATCAGAGTTGGAAGACATCTTTAAAGATGTTCAGCCTGATTTGGAGGATTCAGAGGACATGAAAGAGCCTCTGAAGTTTCTTCTAAAAGAGGAAAAACCTCCTAAACCCGAGCTCAAGCCATTACCACCATCCTTGAAATATGCATTTCTAGGAGAAGGTGATACTTTTCCAGTGATCATAAGCTCTGCTCTAAGTTCACAGGAAGAGGAAGCACTTATTCAAGTGCTAAGGACACACAAGACAGCTCTTGGGTGGTCCATAGGTGACCTTAAGGGCATAAGCCCAGCTAGATGCATGCACAAAATCCTATTGGAAGATAATGCCAAACCAGTGGTTCAACCACAGAGGCGGCTAAATCCAGCCATGAAGGAAGTGGTGCAGAAAGAGGTCACCAAATTACTAGAGGCTGGGATTATTTATCCCATTTCTGATAGCCCCTGGGTGAGCCCTGTTCAAGTCGTCCCAAAAAAGAGAGGCATGACAGTGATTCATAATGAAAAAAATGAACTGGTTCCTACAAGAACAGTTACAGGGTGGCGCATGTGTATTGACTACAGAAGGCTCAATACAGCCACCAGAAAGGATCATTTTCCTTTACCATTCATAGACCAGATGCTAGAAAGACTAGCAGGTCATGATTATTACTGCTTTTTGGATGGCTATTCAGGCTATAACCAGATTGCAGTGGATCCCCAGGATCAAGAGAAAACAGCATTCACATGTCCATCCGGAGTGTTTGCTTATAGAAGGATGCCCTTTGGGCTATGTAATGCACCTGCAACCTTCCAGAGATGCATGCTCTCTATTTTCTCTGACATGGTGGAAAAATTTCTGGAAGTCTTCATGGATGACTTCTCAGTATATGGAGACTCATTCAGCTCCTGTCTTGATCACCTGAAACTTGTTCTGAAAAGATGCCAAGAAACCAACCTAGTTTTAAATTGGGAAAAGTGTCACTTCATGGTGACTGAAGGAATTGTTCTTGGGCATAAAATCTCAAACAAGGGAATAGAGGTGGATCAAGCAAAAATAGAGGTAATTGAAAAATTACCACCACCTGCCAATGTTAAGGCAATTAGAAGCTTTCTGGGGCACGCAGGATTCTATAGGAGGTTTATAAAGGATTTTTCAAAAATCGCAAAACCTCTAAGCAATCTGCTAGCTGCTGACACGCCATTTGTGTTTGACACGCCATTTGTGTTTGACACAAAGTGCCTGCAGGCGTTTGAAACGCTGAAAGCTAAGCTGGTCACAGCACCAGTCATTTCTGCACCAGACTGGACATTACCATTTGAGCTAATGTGTGATGCCAGTGATCATGCCATTGGTGCAGTATTGGGACAGAGGCATGACAAGCTTCTGCATGTCATTTATTATGCCAGTCGCGTTCTAAATGATGCCCAGAAAAATTACACAACCACAGAAAAAGAATTACTTGCAGTGGTTTACGCCATTGACAAGTTCAGATCATACTTAGTAGGATCAAAAGTGATTGTGTATACTGATCATGCTGCTCTTAAATATCTACTCACAAAGCAGGATTCAAAACCCAGGCTCATCAGATGGGTATTGCTTCTGCAAGAGTTTGATATAGAAATAAGAGACAGAAGAGGGACAGAGAACCAAGTGGCTGATCATCTGTCCCGGATAGAGCCAGTGGAAGGGACGTCCCTCCCCTTTCTTGAGATCTCTGAGACGTTTCCTGATGAGCATCTATTTGCCATTCAGAAAGCACCATGGTTTGCCGATATTGCAAACTATAAAGCTGCAAGGTTCATACCCAAGGAGTACAACAGGATACAAAAGAAGAAATTAATTACTGATGCAAAGTATTACTTGTGGGATGAACCCTATCTCTTTAAGAGATGTGCAGACGGAATAATCCGTAGGTGTGTGCCTAGAGAAGAAGCACAGAGGATCCTATGGCATTGCCATGGATCACAATATGGAGGACATTTCGGAGGTGAGCGAACAGCCACCAAGGTCCTCCAATGTGGCTTCTATTGGCCCACACTCTATAAAGATTCCCGAGAGTTTGTACGTAACTGTGACAGTTGCCAAAGAGCTGGCAATCTGCCTCATGGTTACGCCATGCCTCAACAAGGAATCTTGGAGATTGAGTTGTTTGACGTATGGGAAATTGACTTCATGGGACCTTTCCCACCATCATACTCAAACACTTATATTCTGGTGGCAGTTGACTATGTATCAAAATGGGTTGAGGCTATTGCCACACCCACCAATGATACTAAAACAGTGCTGAAGTTCCTCCAGAAATATATCTTTAGCAGGTTTGGTGTCCCTAGAGTAATAATCAGTGATGGGGGCACTCACTTCTGCAATAAACAGCTTTACTCTGCCATGGTTCGATATGGAATTCGCCACAAGGTGGCCACTCCATATCATCCACAAACCAATGGGCAAGCTGAAGTCTCTAATAGAGAATTAAAGAGAATCCTGGAACGGACAGTAAATACCCGTAGAAAGGATTGGGCACGGAGCTTGGATGATGTGCTGTGGGCTTACAGAACAGCATTCAAGACCCCTATAGGGACCTCTCCATACCAACTGGTGTATGGTAAGGCATGTCACCTGCCCGTGGAACTGGAACATAAGGCCTACTGGGCAACCAGATTCCTAAACTTTGATGCCAAATTAGTAGGAGAAAAAAGATTGCTCCAGCTAAATGAGCTAGAGGAGTTCAGATTCACAGCTTTCGAAAATGCCAAGCTATATAAAGAAAAATCAAAAAAGTGGCATGACAGAAAGCTGTCATCTAGAATCTTTGAACCAGGACAGAAGGTTCTGTTGTTTAACTCTAGACTCAGGCTATTCCCCGGGAAACTGAAATCCCGGTGGAGGGGACCATACGTGATTACAAGTGTATCACCATATGGTTATGTGGAGCTTCAAGATATTGATTCTGATAAGAAGTTCATTGTCAATGGACAGAGAATCAAGCATTATCTTGAAGGCAACATTGAGCAAGAATGCTCAAGGCTGAAGCTAGATTAAAAGCTCAGCAAGGTCCAGCTAAGGACATTAAAGAAGTGCTTGTTGGGAGGCAACCCAATTTTTATTTATTTTCATGGTTTTTCATGTTTTATTAGGTTCATGATCATGTGGAGTCACAAAATAAATATTAAAAATTGAAAACGGAATCAAAAATAGCAGAATAAAAATCACACCCTGGAGGAAGCACCTGTCTGGCGTTCAACGCCAGAACAGAGCATGGTTCTGGCGCTGAACGCCCAAAATGGGCAACATCCTGGCGCTGAACGCCCAGAACAAGCATGGTTCTGGTGTTCAACGCCAGAAATGGCTAGTAAATGGGCATTGAACGCCCAAAATGGGCACCAACCTGGCGCTAAACGCCTAGAGTTGTGTGCAAGGGCATTTTGCATGCCTAAATTGGTGCAGGGATGTAAATGCCTTGACACCTCAAGATCTGTGGACCTCACAGGATCATTTCAAGATCTGTGGACCCCACAGGATCCCCACCTTTCCTCCTCATAATCCTAGTTTTTTCTTTCCACATCTTCTTCGTCATCTATTCCCTCTTCTTTTGCTCGAGGGCGAGCAACATTCTAAGTTTGGTGTGGTAAAACAATTATGTGAAGGATCTATAGCTCAGTGGTAGAACATGTGGCTGCAAATCAAGAGATACCTCAGGGGATGCACTTCCCTCCACATAATTATTGGAAGCAACTGAGGATAGAAATACCAAAAATCACTAGGAATCAAGCCACAAAGGCAAGGAAGAGACATAAAAGAGCTCAAGAACATTATTGGTGCCTCAAGAAGGAAATGCCATCATCACTAAGGTTGACTCGTTCCTTGTTCTTACTTTCTCTGTTTTTCATTTTCTCTATGTTAAGTGCTTATCTATGTTTGTGTCTTCATTATATGATCATTAGTAGTAATTAGTGTCTAGTTTGATTTTATCCCCAATTAAGTTATAGTCTATTTTTCTCATCATCAGCAAATATGAATAAAATAGTAGATCTTTTGAATAAGAGGCAATAAAATTTCGAGTTTTTAATAAGAAAAATTCTAATTAGTAACATGTGGTGGCAATGCTTTCTGTCTTCTGAATGAATGCTTGAACAGTGCATATGTCTTTTGAATTTTTTGTTTAAGACTGTTAAATATGTTGGCTCTTGAAAGAATGATGAACATGAGACATGTTATTGATAATCTGAAAAATCATAAAAATGATTCTTGAAGCAAGAAAAAGCAGCAAAGAACAAAGCTTGCAGAAAAAAAAATAAAAAAAATAAAAATAGAAAGAAAAAGAAGAAGCAAGCAGAAAAAGCCAAAAGCTCTTAAAACCAAGAGGCAAGAGCAAACAGCCAATAACCCTTAAAACCAAAAGGCAAGGGCAAATAAAAAGGATCCCAAGGCTTTGAGCATCAGTGGATAGGAGGGCCTAAAGGAATAAAATCCTGGTCTAAGCGGCTAAACCAAGCTGTCCCTAACCATGTGCTTGTGGCGTGAAGGTGTCAAGTGAAAACTTGAGACTGAGCGGTTAAATTCAAGGTCCAAAGCAAAAAGAAGAGTGTGCTTAAGAACTCTGGACACCTCTAATTGGGGACTTTAGCAAAGCTGAGTCACAATCTAAAAGGTTCACCCAATTATGTGTCTGTGGCATTTATGTATCCGGTGGTAATACTAGAAAACAAAGTGCTTAGGGCCACGGCCAAGACTCATAAAATAGATGTCTTCAAGAATCATCACACTGAAATAGGAGAATCAATAATACTATCTGAATTCTAAGTTCCTATAGATGCCAATCACTCTGAGCTTTAACGGATAAAGTGAGATGCCAAAACTGTTCAGAAGTAAAAAGCTACTAGTCCCGCTCATCTAATTAGAGTCTGAGCTCCACTCAAAAACTCTGAGATATTATTGCTTCTCAACCTATTAGTCTTCTATTTTATTTGTCTAGTTGCTTGAGGACAAGCAACAGTTTAAGTTTGGTGTTGTGATGAGCGGATATTTTATACGCTTTTTGGGGTTAATTTCATATAGTTTTGAGTATGTTTTAGTTAGTTTTTAGTCTATTTTCATTAGTTTTTAGGAAAAATTCATATTTCTGGACTTTACTATGAGTTGTGTATTTTTCTGTAATTTCAGGTATTTTTCTGGCTGAAATTGAAGGAGCTGAGCAAAAATCTGATTCAGGCTGAAAAAGGACTGCTGATGCTGTTGGATTCTGACCTCCCTGCACTCAAAGTGGATTTTCTGGAGCTACAGAACTCGAAATGGCATGCTTCCAATTGCGTTGGAAAGTAGACATCCAGGGCTTTCCAGCAATATATAATAGTCCATACTTTGCACAAGGATAGATGACGTAAACTGGCGTTCAACGCCAGTTCTCTGCCCAATTCTGGCGTCCAGCGCCAGAAAAGGATCAAAAGCTAGAGTTGAACGCCCAAACTGGCACAAAAACTGGCGTTCAACTCCACAAATGGCCTCTGCACGTGGATTGCTTAAGTCTCAGCCCAGCACACACCAAGTGGGCCCCAGAAGTGGATCTCTGCATCATCCATCATAGTCTACTCATATTTTGTAACCCTAGGCTACTAGTTTAGTATTTAAACAACTTTTAGAGACTTATTTTGTATCTCATGACATTTTAGATCTAAACTTTGTACTCTTTGACGGCATGAGTCTCTAAACCCCATTGTTGGGGGTGAGGAGCTCTGCTGTGTCTCAATGGATTAATGCAAGTATTTCTGTTTTCCATTCAAACACGCTTGTTCCTATCTAAGATGTTCATTCACGCTTAACTGTGATGGTGGTGATGATCTGTGACACTCATCACCTTCCTCAACCCATGAACGTGTGCCTGACAACCACCTCCGTTCTATATCCGATTGAATGAGTATCTCTTAGATTCCTTAATCAGAATCTCCGTGGTATAAGCTAGAACTGATGGCGGCATTCATGAGAATCCGGAAAGTCTAAACTTTGTCTGTGGTATTCCGAGTAGGATTCGAGGATTGAATGACTGTGACGAGCTTCAAACTCCTGAAGGCTGGGCGTTAGTGACAGACGCAAAAGGATAGTAAATCCTATTCCAACCGGATCGAGAACCAACCGGTGATTAGCCGTGCTGTGACAGAGCGCGTGAGCGTAGTTTTCACTGGAAGGATGGAAGGTAGCCATTGACAACGGTGATCCACCAACACACAGCTTGCCATAGGAGGACGTGCGTGCGTGAACAAGAAGACAGAGAAAAGCAGAGATTCAGAAGACAAAGCATCTCCAAAACTCCAACATATTCTCCATTACTGCATAACAAGTAACCTTTACTCCATGCTCTATTGTTTATTTGCAATTCAACTGATAAACATAATTGACTTCCTGACTAAGATTTACAAAATAACCATAGATTGCTTCAATCCAACAATCTCTGTGGGATTCAACCCTTACTCACGTAAGGTATTACTTGGACGACCCAGTGCACTTGCTGGTTAGTGGTACGAGTTGTGAAAAGTGTGATTCACAATTTGTGCACCACTGCCTCCAGTTCTCTTCCAACATAGTTACAAAGGCTTGCTCGACTTCATCTAACATCTCCCAAGTATATCTAGATACCACTACATTCTTTTGCCATTCTAAAGGAAAGCTGGGCTCGCTATTCTCATCCAAAAAGAAAGGACGGGCTCCTTCAACAGCTCGGACCTTGAAAAAATAGTTCTTGAAATCGCAAAAAGATTCATCATACATTGAAAAAATTTTCTTTCCCTGGGCAGCTCGGAAAGATGCCCAAGCAGCCTTCTTCTTAGCCACCCCGGGTTTAGTCAAAATAAAGAGGTAAGGGAAAAGGGTTTGAGATGGTTTAACACCCAACTCCTGACACAGTAATTGAAAAATCTTAAGGAAACCCTACGAATTCGGGTGAAGATGGGATGGAGATACATTGCACGACCACAATAAATTGGTCTCAAAAGGAGTAAAAGGAAAAGTAATGTTCAGCTGGCTGAAAAAAAAGTCATAGACATAGAAGAATGGACGCTCTCCCCGGACCGAGGTCGGGAAACAAACCCTCTCATCGGGATCAGGCGCTACTAGCTCATAATTTTTCTCTTGTTCCTGTCTACTACAAATCCTGTGATGTTTCCTCAGCTCTACACAATACTCAGCATTTACCACAGAGACACACATCAACAAGAGGGAGTCCAACCAATCTGACATGCCCTCAGGGACACTGGAAGAGGTCTCGACAATGTTTTTGCGAGACGACATGGGTCAACTAGTCCTACAGTAAGAAAAAGAAAATGGATTACTAACCAAAACATCTTGGACAAATATGGATACAACTCGGGCTAAAGCATACAAAACAGCAAAAGGAGACCCCAGGACTCACACCAAGGTCCAGGGGCACCCTTTGGAGGCAACAACAGAGTAAGGGTTCAAAAGAATGCGACCTACGTCCCGACATCCCTCAAACAAGAAAACAATCCTCCTTTGACAGCGACATTCCACAAGAAAAAAATACAAAATAATCTATCAAAATCATCACCTTTTACAGCCTATCAGCAAAAGCAAAATAATCAAACATCAAAGCATGCAAAGGGGAAATCATCAAGGGCGCAACCTTTCTCATAATCCAACGGTTCGGCATTTCAAAGGAGAAATCATCAAAGGCGCGAATCAAGAAGATACAATCAGAGATAATACCAACATTCAAAACCTTAACTAGCAGGAAGCACGAAAAAGTCATACACATCAAGGAAACTCTCATAGCACACATTTGATCAGATACACAACAAAGGCAGAAAAAGGTTCAAGCTTTCCAACGTAAATTCAAGCAAAATCAAAACTTTGCTAAAAACTAGAATAATGCAAGCACGAAGAAGAACGGTGAAGAAGTAAAAGAAAGAGGCAGAAAGAAAACCAACCTGTAAAGGGGAGGAGACGATGAACACTGAGAAGTTGAAACAACAACAAAGCCAAAAATCACCCGTCAAAAGAACGAAGCACCAACAATCATTAATGGCGCCACAGGGAGAAGCGCAAAAATGTGAAAGCAAAGAGTCCCAGGTGAGCTAGAAAAATAGAAGGGTAAAGAATGGAGTTTCAAAGAAGCAAAGAGAGAAAACAGAAAGCAAAGTCTTTTTTTCAATTCAAAATGAAAAAGAGGAAAAAACGGAACATTAAGGAGTTAATGAGGCATTAAAAACCCTCGCACGTTCCCAAAGCAAGGAACGCACGTTTTCAAAATTAAAGAAGTAAAGAAAAAACGTTCCGCATTCAGAAGGAAGCTCTACGAAAGAGATCAACAAATGCTCGAGCTCGGCTTCTCCAGAGAAGGATTGAAGTCCTAAAACTAAGGACTCGACCTCAAAAGAAAGACCACACTCGAGTAGGGGCACTGTTCATACCCTGGGTCAAACTGTCCGACCTGGGCTAAGTCGACCGACCTCTTCAGGTCAGAACTACCCGACCTCTTCTCAAAAGAGGTCGGCCAAATCACTACAGAGGCCCAAGAAGGCCCAGACAAAGGAATACGGCCTAAATCTAAAGGCAGCCAAAGCCTAGAAAGATAAGGACGGTTCCCCTAAAGATAAGATGACTTCACTCAAAGATAAGATAAGATAAGATAACTATCTTATCTCCAGAAAGATCGTTCCACGCCATTATAAATACACTGGAGCACCCAGGTATAACTGAGACTCTGATTCTACTAAAAACCTGCTTAATACCCTTGCTAACTTAAGCATCGGAGTCCCTTGCAGGTACCACCACCCTCCGATGACAAAGGATCAGCAGCATCGCCAGTTCAACAAGTCGAACACGACAGCTCCGGCCACCGCCCACAAGTCGGACACGTCACCTCTAACCAGCATAGAAGATCTCATCCGAGATCGACCTATAGTTTCAGGTAACTCACGGAACAGAAACCGTTCAAACCGTTTCCTCGGGTGGGTAAGTTTACCAACTATACCCCTCTAACGGTATCTATTGTGGAAGTTTACCAAAAAATCGTAAATAAAGGCATACTGTCGAAACCTCGGCAGCTCAAAGACAAAACGGGTGAAAACAAAAGTTTGTACTGTGATTACCATAAGGGCTTTGGACATAAAACCTAAGACTGCTTTGATTTGATGGATGCTTTGGAACAGCCATTCGGGAAGGCAAGCTGACTAAGTTCTTGCAGTTCATACGAGAACCGAGGAGGAGAGAGCGAGAATAGTCCGAGAATGACCGCAGTCGAGTTGTGAAGCTAGGGCAGGGCCCCCTCGATAATGCTGACACCGCTCCAACCATAGTCATCAATGTCGTAGTCAGGAGAGATGCACCACCCAAGTCGAAGTCAGCAGCAAAAAAGGATGCTATGATCTTAGCAGTGACTTCGGGAAATCCCAAGTCTCAATCCACGGAACTCCCCGATATATCTTTTGGCCCTGAAGACCGATGGTGTCACGATCTCCTTGAAAACCCAGCCATGGTGATTACGGCAAAAATCGGGATGGGCCTGGTCAAACAAATCCTAGTGGATACTGGAGCTGACTTCAACATCATGTTTAGTAATGTGTTTGATGCCCTGGGGTTCAAAGGAAACGACATTAAAAACCACCAGCATGGGATCATCGGCTTGGGTGATAACTACATAAGACCTGATGGGCTAATCACACTTCCGATCTGTGTTGGATCTGGGGAGAGCAAGAGGTTAGTAATGGCAGAGTTCATGGTCCTGAGGGACTCTACAACTTACAACGTCATCTTAGGAAAAAGAACTATCAACGAGTTCTTGACTGTCATATGTACGAAGTTCTTAACAATGAAGTTTGTGACAGACAGTGGAGCTGTAGGTTCCATCCGATGAGACCTGGAAATAGTGGTCCCTTACGACATTGCTAGTTTGTCCTTAAGGAAGAAGTCAAAGGAAGCAGTTGGGGTGTTCCTAGCGGACTTGGATGCGAGAGTTGACGACAAGTCAAGGCCAGAGCCTCAGGGAGACCTAGAGAAGTTTCGAGTAAGAGACACAGAGGATAAGTTTACCTTCGTAAACCGAAACCACCCCCACGATCTAAAAGAACTTATCATTGAGGCTATCAAGGCAAACAAGGACTTATTTGCCTAGACCTCAGCTGACATGCCAGGAGTGGACCCCACCTTCGTGTCGCATCGGTTAATCGTGAAGCCAGATACCAAGCCAGTGGCACAATGGTGGAGGAAGATGTCACCAGAAAGGGCTAACGAGGTAGTCAGGCAGATGACTAGCTTGTTAAAAGCCGATTTCATAAGGGAATTGGAGTACTCAACGTGGCTCTCAAATGTGGTCCTTGTCAAGAAGGCCAACGGGAAGTGGAGGATGTGCGTAGATATTCAGATCTCAATAAGGCATGTCCAAAAGACTCTTTCCCCTTCCCAACATTGATGCCCTAGTAGACGCGGCAGCGGGGTACCGATTCTTGAGCTTCATGGATGCGTACTCGGGGTACAACCAAATCCTGATGCACCGTCCAAACGAGGAAAAAATGGCGTTCATTATGCCAACAGGGACTTATTGCTACATATTGATGCCCTTTGGGCTGAAGAACGCAGGGGCAACCTATCAAAGGTTAATGAACAAAGTCTTCAAGGATCATATCGGCAAGTCAGTGGAGGTATACATCGACGATATACTGGTAATAAAACGGCCAAGCCGAGTAACCTAGTCACCGATTTAGAGGTCGTATTTGAATCGCTTCGGAAGCACAATATGAGGCTCAACCCCCTCAAGTGTGCTTTCACCATGGAAGCCGGGAAGTTTTTCGGCTTTACGATCACACAAAGGGAAGTGGAGGTCAACCTAGACAAGTGCAAAGCCATCCTTTGGATGTCAAATCCAGGATGTGTCAAGGATGTCCAAAGATTGGTAGGGAGGCTCACGGCTTTGTCTCGTTTCCTCGGTACTTCGCCAGCAAAGGCTCTTCCCTTCTTTAACTTGATGAAGAAAGGGATAACTTTTGAATGGACCTCGGCTTGCGAAGAATCCTTCAATCACTTCAAAAAGATCCTGTCAGAACCACCAATGCTCGGAAAGTCAAAAGAAGGAGAGACCTTATACCTATATCTAATTGTGACGGAGGAGGCCATGGCGGCCATTTTGATTCAGGAAGAAGACAAAATCCAGCAGCCGGTGTACTTCATCAGTAAGGTACTCCAAGGAATAGAGTTAAGGTACACCAAATTGAAAAAGTTAGCCTATGCTTTGCTAATCTCCTCCCGGAGATTGAGGCAGTACTTCCAGGGGCACCCGGTCATTGTGAGAACCAACCAAGCCATCAAGCAAATCTTATAAAAACCCAACCTGACGGGTCGTATGATGACATGGCCAATAGAGCTATCCCAGTACAACATCCAATATGAATCCTGACATGCGATCAAGGCTCATGTGATGGCAGACTTTCTGGTAGAGGTGGCTGGGAATCCTCCTGGGGACGCGACCACAAAGTGGAAGCTCCACGTAGACGGAGTGTCCAACCAGGCTTTTGTAGGAACCGGGATCATCTTAGAAAGCTCAGAAGGGGTGACTTACGAGCAATCAATCAAATTTGAGTTTACAGTCTCAAACAACCAAGCGGAGTATAAGGCCCTAATAGGCGGCTTAATCTTAGCCAAAGAGGTCGGAGCAGCGAAACTCGAGGTCAATAGTGACTCACAGGTCGTGACGTCTCAAGTAAACGGGACCTACCAGGCCAGAAATCCTTTGTTACAAAAATATTTAGAAAGAACAAAAAGGTTGTATGAGGGTTTTGAAGAAATGGTGATCCAGCATGTACCCAGAGAGAGAAATGCTAGAGCTGACCTCCTATCAAAGCTGGCGAGCACCAAACCCAGGGCAAGAAATCGATCCCTAATCCAAGGTCTAGTGAAGGAGCCATCGATGACCCTTTGAATGGCCCAACTCCCAAATCTTCCCTCATGGATCAATCTAATTCAACATTTTCTTGAAGATGGGACACTTCCCGGAGAGAAAAAAGAAGCCAAGGTGATAAGGAGAGAAGCCACCAAGTATGTAGTAATACAAGGGCAGCTATACAAACAAGGACTTAATCAGCCTCTATTAAAGTGCTTGCGTCCCGACTAGATGGACTATGTTCTAAATGAAGTCCATGAGGGATGTTGTGGCAACCACATTGGAGGGAAAGCACTAGCCAGAAAACTTGTCAGGGTAGGGTATTATTGGCCCTCTATGATGGCAGATTCCCAAGAGTTCGTAAAGAAATGCAAGAAATGCCAAGAGAATGCAAATTTCTACAAGGTCCCAGCAGAAGAGCTAAGTTCCATGTTGGCCTCCCGACCTTTGTCCTAGTGGGGAGTCGACCTTCTGGGGTTGTAGCCCTGGGGTAGGTTAAGTACCTCATTGTGACCATTGATTACTATACGAAGTGGGTAGAAGTAGAGCCATTCGCCAGCATATCATCAACAAATTGTCGGAAGTTTTTGTGGAGACAAGTAATCTCCAGATTTGGAATCCCGGAGATCATGGTCTCGGACAATGGGACGCAGTTCTCTGACAAAAAGTTTTGGGAGTTCTTATCTGGATTGGGGATCAAGCAAAAGTTTTCCTCAGTGGAACACCCCCAGAGTAACGGTCAAGCCGAGGCGGCGAACAAGGTTATCCTCAATGGGTTAAAAAAGCACCTTAACCAGCGAAAGGGCTCTTGGGCAGACGAAGTGGCTTTCGTGTTATGGTCTTATAGGATAATGCCGCAGTCTTCCACTGGAGAGATGCCTTTCCGACTTACTTACGAGGTCGATGCGGTCATTCCTATGGAAATCAGAGAACTAAGTCCAAGGCTATTCCTGGGCGAAGATAGTAAAGGAATTGAAAAAAATTTGATTGATGAAACAAGAGAGATGACCCACTTATCGGAAGGTGCACTAAAACAGAGGATAGCCTTGCGTTACAATCGCAAAGTGCTAAATAGAAGCTTCAAGGAAGGTGATCTGGTGTTACAGCATAATGACATTGGCCCGCTGACTCCGGGAGAAGGCAAGCTGGTAGCCAACTGGGAAGGCCCGTACAAGGTAAGAGAAGTTCTTGGGAAAGGTGCATACAAGCTAGAACAGTTGGATGGGAACGAGGTCCCAAGAACGTGGAATGTCGCGAACTTGAAGAGGTTCTACTCTTGAATGAGGTCCCAACCTAACGACCTTTTTCTTCACCCTTGTTATCTTTCATTTTACCACCCTCTTTGTTATATGTTTCATTTTCTTTCACGTGTTTGTAACTTCGTTCGGCTATTAAGGAGGCACTCTTTCCCTTTACCCTCCACACGAGGTAACAGTAAGGGGTTTTAACGAGACCTACTGTTGAAAACCAAGTGATTAATTTACGTTATTCTTAGTCATACTTGTGGTTTATTATTGTTTTATAAAAACGACAACCCGGGACTGATCACCCCGGAGACCACGGTGATTGCAATTAACGGATATCTAACGTATAGCAGTTTATGGCCTAACAGCCAAGCAAAGAAGCAACAAGTAAAATAGCCAAAACATTCTATGAATGAAAATGTTAGTTTAAAAAAGGCATCACTTCGGTCCATTAACGTTCTAAAGTCGATGGCACCAAAAATCACGACAACAACTTAACGACAATAAAAGTGAAATTGTTTCAAAGTTATAAGTCGGGGGTACCACATCGGTCCAATAAAACAAAACGCAAATAGAAAGTACAAGATTTCCATTTTTACAAAGAGGCCTCATTTCCTCGGGATGTCCACAATTTTTCCGTCTTGAACCATCTTAAAAGCCCCAATCAAAGAGGCATTAAGGTCGGGAGCATGGAGGGAGACTTGATCCTTAATCCCCTCTTCGGTAGCCTTGACCACTTCTCGAGCATCCTTGACAATTTCCTTATTCTTTTTCTTCAAATCCAAGGCATCTCGTTTAGCAGCCTCGGCCGTCTTCACGGCCTCGGAAAGCTTTTCCTCTAGCTCCTTAACCTTTGCCTCAGCTACGGTGGCCCGACCTTGAGTAGTGTTTAGTGAACTTGAGAGTGAGAGGTCGCGCTCCCCCAGGTGATTAATCTCATCAGCACTCTCCTTAGCCTTCTTCTCCTCCTTGGCAAGCTATGTCCTCAGAAACTCTTTTTGGGCTTTCAAGTCAGTGATTTCTTTTTTAGCAGTCTGGAAGTTCCCCTCCCAAACTTGTCCCTGCGCTAGGATGGGTTCCACCTTCTTAGCAATGGCGGAAGCCCGGAGGAGGCTGCGATATATCCACCTCGTTTGGGCAGCCAGGTCCTCTTCCTAGAAGAACTCCTCTCTATCATAGTAAGAGTCTTCCCGGACTCCAGGGTTTTTCTCTTTTTGGGGTTGGTAGTAAGGATTAGATCGGGATCACCCTTGCCCTGAGCCTCTTTATCCCGTCCCCCTTCATCAGTGATCGGGATCTCCTCAACAAGCACCTCGGGAGAAGGTTGAGGTTCAGTCTGAGCACTTCCCTTGACGACGACCTGAGGTCCGTGCTCGGCCGAAGGGGTCGCCGAGCTATCATCATCGCTATTGTTATCAGGGAAGAGGTGTGTCATCAAACAAGCCATCGAGGTATTCCACCAACCATGGCAACTACAAAAATTAAAAATAAATTAGGAAGTCAGGAAAACAAGAAAGTTTTGAAGCAAGCAAAGCAAACAAGCTAATCGTGAGAATAGAACGACGAATAAGTTCAAGCTTTACCTACACACTCATAACCGGATTCCCAATCGCCTATCAATAGGTGGGGGTTAAGATTCTTAGTGCCAAAGATCGCTAACAAGATGTCTGCGATTTGACCGTCCTCCAGACTCAGCCACTTGTAGGACACTTTTATTAGATTTTCAGAGGCAACACCGAAACTCCAATAAGTGGGGATTCGCCTCTCACCCTCCAAAGTAAGCCAAAAAGGTGATGACCCTGAGCCGGCCTGATCATGAAGTAGGTACTTGACGAATGGTTTTTCTGCTAGTAAAGAATTCACAATAAATTCTCGTTGTTAGTATAGTTTCTAAACCAACAAAGAATCCTTTCATACAAAAAATTATTTGGTTGTCACAAGTAACAAAACCCCTAAAAAGTAATAACCGAAGTATTTAAACCTCGGGTCGTCTCTCAAGAAATTGCAGGGAGGTGTGTTACTATTGGTTATGGGTTTTTGTTTTCTGAGAAATTTTGGAATGAGGAATGGAAAAATAAATGATTGTGAATTAAAGCAATGTAAATTAAAAGAGATTTATGTATTCAAAATAAAAGCCTTGAACGGGAGAAGATTAATTGGAAGTTCTATCCTTGTTGAATTTTTCTAAGTGTAATAATAAAAGGTTGTTGTTCTACTTGGTCATCCCTTACTTAATAAGGGAAAGTCAAGTAACTAACTAACTAACTCTATCACCCAAGTCCTAATCCTCTCCTAAGGGAGGATTAGAGTCAGAGACTAGAGAGTCAGCCAACAACTTCCAGTTAAGATTAACACTTGAGTATTCCAACTCAAGGTTCTCCTCTTAATCAACTCCTAATCAAGTTAGGGAACTACTCCATTAACATGAATACCATCTTCGTTGATATGAAAAAAGAATAGAAAAGAGACATGATAATTGAAATAAAATTGGAAGCAATTAAATAAATAATAAAATTAAATGAAAAAGTATTCCTTGCATTAATAAATTCTAAAAACAATCCAATTATAATTCTGAACAAAAATTAAGGATATGAAAGAGTAAGAGAAAAAGAAAGCAAACTAGAATAATAAAGACTTCACGAAGGTAGTAACTCTTTGTAATATCCAACTCAAAAGTATAAAACTAGGAATCCTAAATTCTAGAGAGAGAAGAGAGCCTCTCTCTCTAAAAGCTACATCTAAAACCTAAAATTCTGAATAATGAGCAGTCTTCTCCCATTCCTCCACTCTGCAGCCTCTAATATGTGTTTTCTGGGCCGAGAACTGGGCTAAAAACAGCCCAGAAATCGCTGGGGCCGAATTCAGAAACGCTGAGATTTCGCAGATGCGACGCGTGCGCGTGATACACGCGTGTGCGCCATTTATCTGTAGAGCAACTATAGCAAATTATATATCATTTTGAAGCCCCGGATATTAGCTTTTCAACACAACTGAAACCGCCTCATTTGAACCTCTGTAACTCAAGTTATGGTCAGTTAAGTACGAAGAGGTCAGGTTGGACAACTTAGCAATTCCTTCAGTTTCTGTATTCCTTCCACTTTTGCATGCTTCCTTTCCATCCTCTAAGCCATTCCTGCCCTATGAACCCTGAAAACACTTAACACACATATCACAGCATCAAATGATAATAAGAGGGGATTAAACATAGCAAATTTAAGGCTAAAGAAGCATGTTTTCAATCATAGCACAAAATTAGGAAGGAAAATGCAAAACCATGCAATTAGTATGAATAAGTGTGCAAAGACTTGATAAAAATCACTCAATTGAGCACAAGATAAACCATAAAATAGTGGTTTATCAGTACTCTTGAACCCATGAAAAGAATCTTCGAAGAGTCCGAAGATTCCGCAGTTTTGCACTGCTCAAAAGGACATGTAGCCTTTTTTGTGTTTGCCTTCTCGGGTAGGGTTGGTGAGCAGAAAGAGGTAAAGGAACACGTTAACAGAGGCCGAGAGCTCCAAGTACTCACACACCATCTCGAAGCAACGGATGGCTGCCCAGCTGTTCAGATGGAGTTGTGACGGGGCCACGTCATATCAACCAGTCGGCCACCCGAGGAGACGACATATTTATTTGGCATATGCGCTCCCGGTCCCCCGGGACGAAAACGTTGTAGTTCGCTTCTTCCAAACCACCTCCATATAAACCCCCCAGAATTGCGAAACTCTTCAAGTTCCTCTTGGGTTTCCAGGAAGCCGTATCCTTTACATCAGAGGTAACCCAAGCATACCGATCTACCAAGTTTGGGTTCGGTCGCTGCATCATACCTACAGTGGGGGCACCACTTAAGTTAACTCGGGAGATTAAAAACCCAGAAGAAAGGAAAAAACGAAGATTATGTGTTGCTACATTACTATCCTACACTATTTCGTATCACTCTAAGGACTAAATCCAGGAAGAAGACACCTATGGTACCCTCCTAAGAACTACCTAACAATGGCAAGTCTAGCCCAGGCAGACAAAAGTCACGAGAAAGACAGAAGGAAACAAAACGCACCAGAAATAATGCATGCAGCAACAGTGGTAGCAAAAAGCAAGCATGATAATCAACAACGAAAAAAAATGCTTACCAGTAAATGAAGAAGGAATGAAGTAAGCACAAGTGTGATGGGATTCGCAGCAAGCAAGGCGTAGAATTTCGGATGCGCAGTAGTGAGAAAGTGAAGAAAGGTGAAGAGAGTGTGTGAAAGAAGTGAAGAGGTTGTGAAGGCAAAGGATGCAAAATGGTAACCGTTAGAGGGAGCGCGAAAAGACAGGGGTAAAATTGACTTTTTTCCCTACTTTCTCCAGTGCGCGTGAGTTGTCTCTAACCGACGCCCCAAGCAACGATTAGGGACAACTCACGCGCACTGGAGCCATGGACCTCGTCAACGGGTTCCCGGACTTATCAGGACTCGACCCGAGTGAGCGCGAGTAACTCGAACACACCAACCACGACTTCTAGCTTCATGGTTGATAAATTGGGGGCACTGTTCCGGCCCAGTCCAACAAGGGTCCCGGTCCGACTGTAGACCGTCGACCCGCCGGGTCACTTGATCCGAACCTAAAGGTGACCCGCGCAAGTGCGCACCATCCCACGCCCTGCTGGGGAGACCTGACCAGCTAGCAAAAGCTTCCAGGCAGATGGACCCAAGCGAATGGCCTACCCAAATTCAGAGTATAAATGGAAAAGGACCTACCCCTCTCCAAAGATACGTTACCTTTTTACCCTAATTGGCTGCCTCATCGTACGGACACTAATTTTAACATCGAAGTATCTTTACAAGTAGCCCCACCTGCCGATCCATCAACGACTTAGACGGTTATCCTCCTCGAAAAGCTTGCACCCAGGTCCAGATCTCCCGTGTCACACCAGTCAAATTACCACCCAAACCTCCCATCACCCGAGCAACCGAACATAAATGATTCTGAAGGCATATCACCACCATCATAGGAGTCACGATTTGGCTGAAACCTTAAATAGTTAAATGTTGTTCCATCTCCAAGGCCATTTCGACCCTACACGGGACCCACGACCACCACCACTCCCTCAACTGAAAGCTCATAAAACTACCCAATTCTACCAATACCATACTACATGCAATATCAATATTCAGTAGACATAGCTACTGCTGATCTGTTGAGTGTTTCCGATGTTGAAATCTTGCTGTGTATGAATGCAGTGGGTATCATCATTATTTGACTTCACTTCCCCTTTCTCACGAAAACGGAACACCGAACACCACACGCGTTTTCAACTCCATATTTATAGACAAGACTATAGTCTTAAAATATGGGAAAAGAGCAAAAGCAGGAGAATGCAATCATCACCACCATACCTCCACAACCCCAGGTTAACAACTTAACACCCTCTATCACCTACATATATATAGTCATATATTAAAAACATTATAATATAATAATAAAAAGGAAAATAGCAAATCACACCGCAAACTCCCATTAATCAACCATCATGATGACATCTGTATTTAGATCATTATGTGCATGCCATGAATATTGAATTGTGTTGCGAATGTGATGATGATCTTTACAGCCTCGTAGAGTTGTAATCCAAATGCGTGCCATCATCATCATCATAAGTTCATAGCCTGAACCTATCTGTGATGTAAAGTTACTCTCTTTTTCTTTTCTCTCACATTTACATGTGGGAGTGTACTCTGCAGGACAAGGGCCAAGAGAACCAATCGGAACCCCAAAACGACGATTTCGAGCCTGAAATTGAGGTCCCATTGCCTCTCACCGATACTTCCCGGGTATGAAAATTCCGCAATTCCCATTCTACTTCATTGTCTCTCATGGCATTATGAAAGTTGTTTGAAAGTATCTGACATTGTTAGGGGAATGTAGGTTTTGTATATGTTGGGAGATTTCACCGCAGGGCCTGCGTTTAGGTTCACGCAATGGCTCCAATTGGTTCGTAAACGCACTGCCAATTCCAATTCCAATTCCTCTGGATTCCCCCACCGTCGCTGCCGTTCTGCCACCACCATGCCTTCTACTCCGACGTCAGTTGTTGCTTCCACCACTCACCATTCTCTTTCATTTTTATTTGCAATCATTGCCTCTGAAAATTTCAACAATGTCACTATGTTTGATTATTTATTCATTCTTTAATCCTAAAATCTACTAGTATCTGTAGCTCAGCTCACTGGATTCCATTACTTTGGTTTTGATATGCTTTGAAGTGCGGACCCTGTGTATCTGTTGCTAATCTTCATCATGGTTGTTGTTCAGCATTGGCGAATCAATTCAGGGTGCAAAATGCGATACAGCCCCTGAGCAAACAGAAATTAGTTTGTGGGATAGGCTTGGGAAAGCTTCCATGTTGGACATTGAATCGAGTTCATTTTCTTGGGACAAGCTCATTTCACTTCACCACATTGAACACAGCAGTAGCAATGAACTTATTGAGGATGAAATGAACAAAGCTCTTGAGGTTTGGATTTATATACTCATAATATAATATGTACACTCACCAACGCACTACTTGCTGTGTTTAATGGAAGGTCTTTAAGTATTGAGATGTGAATATGCAAACAGGGATAATATCTTTCAAGGCTGAGCTTGTCAATAATTGTTAGCTTCAAAACTCAGAAGTTAGAAAGAACTATAATTTCTTGCTGGTTTAGCTTCTGCCCAATTGATTGTCACTAAGTACTTCTGTGCATAGCATATGCACCTATCCCATTAATTCATATACTAGTTTATTTGTTTGTAGTACCAAATCAGAGAGAAGTGTATATGCATACTTTTTGGTTAAAACTGTTTTTATCTCATGTGCACTCATAGGTAACTGTAAATTCTGGAGGGGTTGTCTTCTTTGCCTTTTTCAACTGCACTGGGAATGATGATGCTGTTCCAAAAGAAGCAGCAGCTGTTATAAAGATATCATCATCAAGAATGGCAACACAGTCTGAACGCCTTGGCTATGAATTTGCCAGGTGTTTGGGAGTCCAAACGCCACAGGTTGTTTGCTTAGTTTTATAACACAAACACCATATTGGCAAGCTTAGGCTATCGGATTGTGTTCCTACTCTATTCACTCTCTTCTGTCATTTGGAAATGCAGGCTAGAGTCATTCACAATACCAGTTCAGAATGGCACCAAATAAAAGAAGCTGCAGAAAAGGCTAAAGAAGCATCATCTGATGAGGGTGATGAAATTGGGGAAGTGACCTGTTTTGAACTTTTGGAAGCTCTTGAGCTTAGCAGATGTCTCTTTTTTATGAGGTGCAATCTAAGTCTGACAAATAGCTGATTTATTCTTTTGTACTCTTCCATTAGTGGCATTGAGATATAGATGTGCAAGTACTCCACCTTGTCCCTATCGAGTAGGAAACTAAATGAAGTAATAAATGATATCTATAGAAGCCTAGAAGGATAAAAGGATATTAGGTAACTAATATTCCTATGAAGATGTCATTAACTAGCTTATTCTAAGTATTTCCTATCTTCTTGCAGTTATGTACATGGATCACCTTTGCTTGAGAACTCTAGTGCCTTTGAGTCCGAAGAATTTGCAGAAAGTACATCAGCAGCTCTTGGCAGGGTGCTGATGTTGGACCTAGTCATCAGAAATGAAGATAGGCTCCCTTGTCGTGAACTTAGGTGGCGTGGGAATTCTGCAAATTTGTTGTTGGCTGAAAAGAAGATCTCTACAAATACAGATGCAATAGAAGCCGCCTTTGATTCTGCAATAAATCGATATAGACCAAAAGCAATTAGGGCTCTTCAAAAAGAAAGAAGGTCAACTTCAGTTGACAGCAGACTCATTTCTCATAAGCCTGACTTGATATCACAAGCTTCTGATCTGTCTGATATTTTAGAGTCTCCGAGATCCGTTGACATGAGCCTGGAGAGGCAAAAAGAATCTCCCGATTTTAACATTGTAGCCATTGATTCTGGTGTTCCTCGCCGGCCCCCTGCTGGAAAACGTGCAAATGACCAGGTTAATTATCCTAAGTTGGTTGAGTTGTTATTGCATAGTTCTGAGTTTGCCTCAAACCTTTTATATGATATAACTGGAGGGAAATTAGGATGTCCTCCACCAGAAGACATGGATACACTTGATACACATGATACACATGCAAGTGACATGACACCAGTAGTTCATGCATTTCGTACCGGATTTCGGTCTTCTCTTAGAGATTTGCAGGGTTTCCATATATTCCTACTAACACTTCACCAAAGACTAGATATCTTGTTTCGATCATTTATGAACATTATAAGCAAAATATCTTTGGGGGAAGGTGACAAAGAGGATTCAGTGGTACCTGAGTCACCTTCAATGGCTACTGGTAGTAATTGTTACTCTCCAACCAGTAGGGAGAGGTTTTCTAATGATAACCATCAAGATTTTACTGATTCAGAATCTCAGAGATATGCTTCAAGGGCATCATCTTGGGGAAATAGAGATAGTTGTGACTCTGCTTCAACATCAAAAGAAAGTCGGTATGGAAAGTTCTATAGAGGAAATGGGGAGCCACTTCGCAGTCTCCGCTTAACAACTAAGATTCGTGACTTTCACAAATTCGCAAAGGTTGTCTCATAGGTAGCATAATATTGTTTACTGGTTCCATCGTTTTGGAGCTGCCAATGAAAATTTTGATACATTTTTCCCCTTTGATTTTATGGATCAGAAATAATGATTCAGTTGTTATCTTTTGCAAAAGAAGAAGACTTTTATCTCATGTCTATCTACAAAAAACTGTATGTTGTGGACATTGCATATGATTATGACTAAAATATCGTTTTGCTGCTTTCAGAAGTGAGAGCATAGATTTTGTGGATCTGTTTTGGCTATTTTGGTTTTGGAGATGCTATGAGTTCTCAAATTAAATATATTATGATTTCCAGGTCGATGCTGAATCTAATAAAGAATTGGAGCAGTGGAATGAAATGCTTAAAAGTGATGCTATCAAACTATGCCAGGAAAACAACTTCTATACAGGATTTTTTGAGGGTAGTGATAATAACATCATTGTTGATGCATATGAACTTAAGGTATCTTCATTGTCACTGATTAAGGATTCATATTTATGAAATATGAATACATTACCATTTTAACTTTCAGGTCAGACTTGAGCATATTCTTGAAAGAATTGCATTGATATCTGACGCTGCAAGTACAGAGAAACCATCTGCCGTTACAAGCACTGTGTTCATTGGTGGAGCACTAGCTGCAAGATCTGTTTATACATTGCAATACTTGGGAATCACACATATTATATGCTTGTGTACCAATGAAATTGGTCAATCAGATACTCAGTTTCCTGATCTATTTGAGTACAAGAATTTCTCTGTAAGCAAGTCATATTCCAGATTCTAACTAATGCACTCAATTATTCTACACTCAATTATTCTATCTTATTTTTAAAGATCTACTTTATTTGAACTAGTTGAACTCCTCCCACTTAATTTCTGAACTATTCTTTTTTGTTCAACTTTTACTTTTAATTCTAATATTAGGTTACCTTCAGGAAAATGTCTTGATATAGGTTCTGTTCGCCCTCCTATTTGGACAGGTGTATGACAATGAAGATTGTAACATCAGCAGCATATTTGAAGAATCATGTGATTTTATAGATCATGTTGAACAAAATGGCCAGAAAGTTTTAGTTCATTGCTTTGAAGGGAAAAGCAGAAGTGTGACAGTGGTCCTTGCTTACTTAATGCTCAGGAAGTAAGTAATGGTAAATATAGAATCCTTGGTAAAATCATAGGAGAGAATCGTATTTAAATATTTGAATCTTAGTTGCTATCAATTCTTCATGAGCTATTTATTTGAACAGCCATCAATTCTTCATGGTTTGATACAATGAAGTAACTAATATGATTCAGCATGTGGCCATTATAAGTAGTATATCTTCTCTGATATGTTGCAGGAACTTAACTTTATTAGAAGCATGGAATGCTCTGAAACGAGTTCATCGCCGGGCACACCCTAATGATGGTTTCGCAAAGATCTTACTGAAACTAGATCAGAAACTGCACGGGAAGGTGTCAATGGAGTGGCAGCAGCGGAAACCGAGCATGAAAGTTTGCCCCATATGTGGGAAGAATGCAGGACTAAGCAGTGGCTCACTGAAACTGCATCTGCAGAAAGCACATAAGAAGCTATCATCTGGGAGTGTAGATAGTGCCATGTCAATGGAGATCCAAAAGGCATTGACAGCTTTGAAGATTAGCCGTGGCGGAAGTGTCAGCCGGACACAAAGGTCCTCTCATTCAACAGATGAGTGAATACAAGATACTGTAAATCCAACTTACTTTACTCTAGCAACAGATAGTAAGTATAGGAACTAATGAGGGTAAATATTTTACTTGAGCAGCTACGCCTGAAGTATAGTTTTTCTTCTGTCCATTTCTTCTAGCTTCTCTCCTGTAAAACCTAAAGGGTTAAAGGTTGCAACATGTGGGGGTTATTATAGGTGAATGTTCTTCTAAGATGATATTTTCTCAACATTTGCATAGTTGTCTCACCGGTAAATATGATAGTGATAGATAAAATAATCATCAAATTTACTAATAAGATACTGTAACTAAAATATTTCACTATTGATACATAATTTACTGATAAATACAAGCAGATTATTCAGAATCAGTTACTGTTTATGGGAGAGGGGAATATCACTTTCAAATTGAGAGCGTGCAGTTTACTTTGAAAAAGGTTCGAATACCCAAAGAGCATACTGCTTGGAGATCTCTCGGTAATCAGTTATCATACAATTAGAGATGGCATGTGATGGTGATCGGTCAAACTGGGCAATGACTTCTGAATTATAATGCACTTTTTTTTTTTTATAACTTTTCTTTCTTTTCTTTTTTTGGAAGCACTATTACTGAATACTGATACACTTCAGTTATAATAAACATGATCTTCTTAATCTGTTTTTTCGTCAAGTGTTATTTATCGAGTTTCGATTAGTTTTTTAATTTTATTTTACTATATATGACTTACCCTAATTAAATTAAATATCATAATTATAGTTTAACAATGTAACTATTCTTTTAATTCTTGGGCTACTAACTTGAAATAATTAAGAAAAAAAACCCAGTAATTTGTATTTTGTAGTTCACCGTAATCATGAATAAGTGAATATCGTGCTTATGATTGGAAGAGTAAAGACATCCCGCTTCCACTAAAATTGTACATTGATGCACAATATCCGAGGTACGGCTCAAGTTCTCATTGTCATGGTATTGGTCCCTGTTCTATTTTCTTTCTTGGTGATGGGCAAAACACGCCATCGGACTACCAGTGTTGAAATGAACAGCTGTAGGTTCATTGTTGACAACTAAACAAAACTAAGACTGACTATGTTCAAAATGAAACAAACACAAAACATCTTAGACAAAGGCATTAACGTTACACAGGAAGAGGCTCGGGTAGTGAATCCGGGGCACCACTGCTACCATTGAGCACGATCACATTGCCATCAGAATCAGCATCCACAATAACACAGTCTCCCTCTTTGATCTCTCTAGCAAGCATCTTCTCTGCCATGCTGTCCTCCAAAAGTCGCATTATCGCTCTTCTTAGAGGCCTAGCCCCATAACTAGGATTATAGCCCTCCTCAACCACTCTCTCTCTGAACCTCTCTGTCACCGAAAGATCAATATCTTTAGCTTTCAGCCTCTCAAACACCTCCTTCAGCATTATGTCAGCTATCTCCTTCACCTCAAGTTTCGTGAGTTGCCTGAAAACGATCATTTCATCCAGCCTGTTCAAAAATTCTGGTCTAAAGTATTGCTTCAGCTCCTCGGTCACCAAGCTCTTGATTCGGTTATAGCTGCTGTCCTTCTCATCGTATTCGAGATCAAATCCTATTTTGCGGCCTCCCTTCTCAATCACACTACTTCCAACATTTGATGTCATTATAAGAAGTGTGTTCTTGAAGTCCACAGTTCTTCCCTTACTGTCTGTTAGCCTTCCATCTTCCAGGATCTGAAGCATCATATTGAACACATCAGGATGGGCTTTCTCAATCTCATCGAAAAGTACAACTGTGTAGGGACGACGCCGAACTGCCTCGGTTAGTTGACCACCCTCAGTATAACCAACATATCCAGGAGGGGAACCAATGAGTTTTGACACCGTGTGTCTTTCCATAAATTCACTCATATCAAGCCGAATCATGGCTTCTTCAGAACCAAAGTAGTATGCAGCCAGTGCTTTCGCCAACTCAGACTTTCCCACACCAGTTGGCCCAGAAAAGATGAAGCTGGCAATTGGACGATTAGGGTTCTTCAATCCAACCCGTGCTCGACGGATAGCACGACTAATGGCTTTTACTGCTTCATCCTGACCAATGACTCGCTTGTGTAATGTCTCTTCCATCTTGAGAAGACGATCGGATTCATCTGTTGATACTTTCTCGACAGGAATACCTGTCCAAGAGGAGACAATGTGTTGTATGTCAACTTCAGTCACAACTGGACCTGCATCTCCTGCCTCACTCTCTGCCTTGCTCATCTCCTTGCCTTTCTCAACAAGAGCTGAGATCTGTGCCTTGAGATCCATTTCTCTATCTCGTAGCTCTCCAGCCTATAAAGAAATGCATGCTTCATTATTCAATTAATTGAGGTGAAAAAACCAACATACTTTCTGTTAAACTAAACAAAACTAGAAACAGAGACAAATAAAAGAAAAATGCCCTCCATCTCTATTGTACAACTTTATGAGTGAGATAGTAAGTAAAGCAGTACCTTCTCAAAGTCTTGGTTGCGTACAGCTTCTTCTTTCTCCTTCACAATCTGCCTGACCTCCTTGTCAAGTTCCTTTGCTTCTTCAGGTAACTGTAAGTACATAAGCCCAATTAGCATAACAGTGGACTAAAATAGCAATTCTAGTTAAGACAAACAATTTACCTGTGCATGTTGAAGACGGACTCGAGAACCAGCTTCATCAAGCAAATCTATTGCTTTATCAGGCAAAAATCGATCACTGCAGGAGACAGCATTCATTATAAGCTAGAAAACACTTATGATATCCCAAAAAGCAGTATAGGTTTGGGTGTGGGTGAGTGTAACCAGCATTTTGATTAATCTACTGATATCAAACAGCTATATTAGACTTTCCAAATAAATACAGATAGAAGTAATACAATTCAAAGAGGAGAATTTATGCTCAATTTCAGACGATTAAATGATTCTACATCAAGTTTAGTAGAATGGTTGAAATTTAAACATGAAAAAAAAGGTCTGATCCAGCACTATATTAAAAGACAAAACTCCACAGAGAAGGTGTAGAATAATTATGACAAACCTGATATATTGGTGTGACAACTGGGCAGCAGCTACAAGGGCTTCATCAGTATAGCGGAGCTTGTGGTGAATTTCATAGCGCTCTCTAAGTCCTCTCAGTATTTGTATGGTTTCATCCACAGTTGGCTCTGGCACTTTAACTGGCTGGAATCGTCTTTCCAAAGCTGGATCCTTTTCAATGTGCTTCCTGTATTCATCCAGTGTCGTAGCTCCTATACACTACATAAATTTTAAGCCAAATACATAGTTAAGTGTCATTTCTTTAATTGTATCAAAACAGAGAATAACCAGAACATAAAAGAGCAACTCTTGTACCCATGTTGTATTTTTATAATTTAGTTCAAAAGGATGCAAAAACAAATTATTGTCAAGTTCAGACAACCAAGTAGCCTCCTTTTTCAACTTGTTAAGGAAAATGACTACCTGCAATTCCCCTCTAGCAAGAGCTGGTTTTAATATGTTTGCAGCATCAATCGCCCCTTCAGCTGCTCCTGCTCCAATCAGAGTGTGAACTTCATCAATAAATAGTATTATCTCATCACTCTGTTTGATTTCCTCCATTAGTTTCTTAAGCCTCTCTTCAAATTCTCCACGATATTTAGTTCCAGCTACAAGCAGTCCCATATCAAGGGTTATAACCTAAATCATGCAGAACAGAGGGCTGCTCAATAGCGTAGAAATGAAAAGGCATATATGGGTAACTAGCACAAGTGAGAGTATAACATATGATCAATTATAAAACGGATCACCATTTACATTCTACAGAGAGAATAATCCTGCTTACCTTCTTTCCCTCTATGGTTTCAGGAACATCCCCATTTGCAATACGTTGGGCAAGACCTTCAGCAATAGCTGTCTTCCCAACACCAGGTTCTCCAATAAGGCAAGGGTTGTTTTTGGTACGACGACCTAAAATTTGAGTGACACGTTCAATTTGTTGCTGCCTTCCGACAACAGGATCCAATTTTCCCTGAGGTTGGAAGGAAGAAGACAAATAAATACAGAATGATACCTAATCTACAATCTTCATTGAAGAAGACTAGGAAAAGCCAATTACCTCCTCTGCTAACTTGGTCAAATTTGTGCCATACTCCTCCAAAGTCGGCATCTTATTGCTGCTACTACCTGAGCCTACAGTAGCACCAACACTGTCAGCACTCTCACCAACCATACGGATAACCTGCATCCAACCCATAGAGATTATAAGATTAAGAAAAGGAAGTTAAGATAAAAATATGCATATATATCGGAAATATGCAGAAAGGAAGTAAACAAAGCCATAATACTAGCCTGAGTGCGAATATTAGCTGGATCAGCACCCAGGTTTTCAAGAACACGTGCTGCTACACCTTCACCCTCACGAAGGAGACCAAGAAGCAAGTGTTCAGATCCAATATAATTGTGACCTGCAAGTTAGTCAATTTTAATCAGGGTAATTCATCCAATCCTCTGCTCCTTTACTTTGTTCATCCAATTCAAAACTCATCAAACCTTAACTGACTCTTCAAATAAAAAATAAATAACAATTACAAAAATTTGGGGAAAAATAATATGATCTTGACCCAATTTAACCAAATCATTCCTACCACATTTCAGGCTACATTAAGTCAATAACAACAACCAAAAAAAAAAACTGCTAAGTAATAGACAAATGGGTGACGGGAAGCAATTTCTCTGTAATGGACATCTTCTTTGCAACTACTTAATTAGATATATGAAATAGCAAATAAAGGTAGAAAGTACTTACCAAGTTGACGAGCTTCATCCAGTGAGAGTTCCAGAACACGTTTTGCACGGGGAGTGAATGGAATCTCAACAGCAACAAATCCACTACCCCTTCCAATTATCTTTTCAACTTCTACACGTGCATCTTTAAGGTTAATCCCCATAGACTTTAGAACCTTAGCAGCAATTCCAGTACCTTCACCAATTAGCCCCAATAGAATCTGTTCTGTTCCAACAAAATTGTGACCAAGTCGTCTTGCCTCCTCCTGGGCCAGCATGATTACTTTGATTGCTTTCTCCGTGAAACGCTCAAACATGGCTTTAGGTATGCATCTGCTAGCCCTTGCTCTCCTTGAAGAAGAAGCAGTTAACACCTTTGAATGCAAATCTTGAACATGTCTCGACTTAGTATCCAAAGGATTAAGAGTACGTAATCCTGAGAAACCTATCAGCCTTGATCCAGGCACTTGTAAGGCAGACATCATTACCACTGATCTTTTAAATTTTCCTAATCCCCTCAGTTGACTATGCCTTTGCCTAGCCACTAGGCCAGGTAAATTAATTGACTGAGCCAAAACCGTCGGCATGATTTCTGAACTGCTGGCTGCATTTTTCAATTAACCATAATATTAGCCAATGGGTAACACACTTGAAAAAACAGAATGCAGCCCCCCCCCCCCCCCCCCCAAAAAAAAAAAAAGCCACATCTTTGGACACATCAACCAGCCAAAATTATAAAATGGAACTGCAAACCATAAGTACAAGATTACAAGAAACAACTACAACCAAGCCTTTTCTCACTAAATGGGGTATGAAAAAGGTGTACATGGGCTCCGTCATTTTCACTAGTGAGCCCTCACTCCCACAAGCAAAGAAAAACTTCCAATGTATATCACCCAGGAGATTAAAGAGACGCATTACACAATCATTGTACAATTCCAAAAGAAGACATTACAGCTATGGAGAAAGCTGAAAACAAAAACATTTTCCATTCTGCTCGACAACTTCCCAATTTAAGCTAAAGTAAATCATTCAATCCATCAAAAAAACAAAGTACAGCCACCACTCCAGCAAGGAAACCGAACTTGACATGATGCCCACGGAGGTTCCAACAGAGTATCGAACGTGGACTAACAAATCAACACCATTGAACCAAAACGAAACCAATAATAATTATAACAAATAACAAGGAACTTGAAGCTTTGGAAACTTGACAGTGACAAACTTCATAAAATAATAGAGCTAAAGGCATATGAGAGAGAGAGAGAGAGAGAGAGAGAGAGAGAGAGAGAGAGAGAGAGAGACAGAGACAGAGACAGAGACAGAGAGAGAGACAGAGGGGTCAGCCCAACAACAAAGGCACATTAAAGCATTTAAACAAACACCTGGTGCGCAAAACCAGAAACATACATAGTAAAACCCACACAAGCAAACGGAAGGGAAAATGCAACAACCCATGTACTCAACACAACCTTAGCTGCAAAACCTAATCGAAGCAGCTATTGAACTACCACACCGAACAACAAACGCAAAAAGCGCAATGAACTCACCAGAAGCCCTCGCCACACAAATTCAACTTCGACCCAGAAAAGATTGAGAAATATAAATGGAAAAAATTAAAGGATTGTAAAATAAATTCAGATAGAAAGATAAAGAGAGGGTTTGGGTTTAAGTTCGGTTTGTATGGTGGGGCGAGGAGGGAGGAAAAAGGTAACAGATAAAATGCGGTCGTCGACAACAATAGAACTACGACAGCCTTATATATGTCGTTTGCGCCCCTCACCTCTACCTACCCTTCCCTGCACCCTCTCTTATTATATCAAACTCTCCCCATACTTCGATAACACGTGTTCGCCTTTTATTGGTTCACTCTAGTGCTTTGGAATGTGACACGCAAGAAACGAAATGCATGAGGCTCTTTTTGTTGGGATGTGAATTCTGATGACCAGTTTGCAATTGGCAACTCATTTTATCCCCTTCTTAGCCATTCATGGGTAAAGCGTAATTATTGTTCAAAAATGTTATTTTTTTGGGAGATAAACAATGACTTTTTTAAATAATATGAATAATTATTAATCAAATAAAAATATATTATATTTTTAAATTATTTATCTAAATCTTAATATTAAAATAATTATTTGTACACTTAATGAAATAAATATTCAATATATCTATTATTTACATTATTTAATATTTTTATTTTTTATCTATATTTTTCTTATTTCTTTTCTTCTCTATTTGTTTTCTATGGACAAAGCGGAAAAGGAACGAAATTGAGTTCAATAAATGTTTCTTGCAAGAAAGATAATCTATTGTTTCGTGCATAATGAAATTACTCAAATTCGTTCATAACTAGATTAGGCATTAGATTTTTGCCTCAATCCGCAAATCAATGTCAAGGGAAGTAAGCATTCAAATGAAAGCAATGGGCTTTCATGTACCTAAATATTGGGCTTTTCTCAAGGATCGCCGCTCTGAACCGCCCCTTAAATTGTAGCAAAACTTAAAAGTGGGTAAAGTATGGTCCAAAAATAAACTGGGTTACCCAAACCAGTACTTTAAGGTGGGCCTTATTCAAAGACCAAGAAAAAAGTTGTGGGCCTTATTTTTAAAAACTAGTACTTTAAATGCTATTTATTTTTCACACACAAAAAAAAAAGAAGTGTTATTCTCTAAAATTATTATTTCATAGTGAACGAAATTAGAAATAAGTTGCCCACCAAAAAAAATTATAAATAAGTTATTTCAATATCATGAAAAGAAAAATAATAATGAGAAATATTTTGAAAATTATAATATGTATTGGGGGTGTAAACAGCCAAAGTTTCCTTGATGGTGGCGTTTTTCACCGCAAAAATCTACTCCTTAAAATAGCCGTATAACCGTAAGTCATTAAATTTTTTTATTTTTAAAAATGTTAAGTAACTTTAGTTATAGTTAAACTAGAAAAACCTACTACTGCTGTCATTGATTTCGCGGGATGATGAGATGCATCACTTTCAGCACATTGATGAAATGATGTTGATTTAAATAACTTGGTATTGGTATACGGCATATGCCCCACACCATCAGACACAGGCAAATTAAACGTACGTTCTGCAACATGCTCACGAGCTTAGTGGACAAACATTAATACACCATATATAATATATACTCACAGCACAGCTGCATGCAACTTAATTAAGATCTTGTCCCCCTTTGTTTTTCCAAGCATATTGGGCATATATCTTATGATGATTTCAAAACATTTTTACAGAATTCATATACATGCAGCGGGCCTCAACGGTTTTGGAAATTCGGCTATGATTTTGAATGGTTTTTGGTAAAGATACTTATTAGATCGATCAGTATATTTTTATATATAAAAAATTATAGTGTAATTTGAAGCTAGCTTTTATCAGTACTCATTAGTAAATAATTCATGAGTTAGAAATTTAAAATTATAACCGTATGTAATTTTAATAAATATTTTGAAAATAAATAAATAAAATATATAAGTTGGAGAAGTAGGGAAAACAGATGAGCGTTGTGGTGCGGTGGGGAGAGAGGTGTAAAATTGGTTTCAAGATTGGGCAGTAACTGTTGTTGACAAAGAAAGGGGATTCACGAGATGCTCGAGATTATTCAAACTGCTATATCCATATCCATCATTTTTATTGATTCTCATAATTTCTCACTTTATTTAACCATGCCCTCTTTTTCTTGTTTTTCTACCATCTTCCTCTCTCTCATATCAGACTTGACTTTCAAAACCCTAATAAGGTACTACTTCTTTTAATGCAATCCCATGACAAAACACAGCACTGTATGTTTAAGTCCTCATCAGAGAAAAACTAAACTTCTCTTATATTAATAGAGTTTAATTTTAAAAGATGATTCATATAATTAATATAAAAATTAATTATTTTTACTGATATGCATTATGTAATTAGATATATATAATTTTATATTATTAATATATTAAAATTAAATTCATATTAATATATACATAGCATATGTAGTGGCTGAATATCAAACTAATATACATCTGTATCTAATACACTTATACACATAGTATATAATTTTTTTAAAATATTTATCATTATATATAATTATAAAAAGAGAAAAGGACAAATAGATCCCTGACCTTTTACTCTGTGGACATTTTCGTCCCTGACCATTGAAAAATACTTTTAAGTCCCTAACTTTCACAAAACTTGGACGGATCAGTCCCTCACGGAGGCATTTGGACAGATCAGTCCCTGACGGAGGCATTTGGACGGAGGGACTGATCCGTCCAAATTTTGTGAAGGTCAGGGACTTAAAAGTATTTTTCAATGGTCAGGGACAAAAATGTCTGCGGGACAAAAGGTCAGGGACCTATTTGTCCTTTTCTCTTATAAAAAAATTCTTTTTGAGATTTTTTAATTAAACTGTAAATTATTGATCATTTTAACTAATCTTAATTTTATTATTCTTACACATATTTAATAAATAAAAATTTTAATAGATATATTAGTATCTATTGATATAATATATGAAAAAGAGAAAAATATAAAGAAAAGAAAAACGTTTACCTTAATAAGCAAGTGTTCCCCGCCCTCCTCAGCACTTTACCGGTTTATATTCTTTTGATATAATAAATTATTTATTTATTTTTAAGAATTTAATTTTAACACATTATCAATATAAAATATTTTTATATATGTATCTAATTATGTAACTTTACATCAATCAAAATAATTAATTTTTATATTAATTACGTTAATGATTATTAAAAAAATAATATGATTACACTATTATAAAACACTCTACATTATTAGTGTTTTAAAATTAAATTCTATTTTTAATTGATATATATTCAATTAGGAAAATATTATTTGTATATTAAACTTAGCCACCAATATATTTATATATAAATATATGGGTAGTTTAATTTATTTTCAATGTGTAAAAATGTATTTTATACGAAAAGTTAATTTTGGTGATTAATTTTGGTGTCCTTTGTAGCATAACCCATTAAATTATAACCGAAGGAACATTAATCTGTACTGACTTGCACACTGGTATTTACAGATATATAAGTACAGAAGTGGGAGTGATGCAAGCAATAAGTAGCATGTTTAAACCCTGTGGTGTTATTCATTGAATAATTAATTAGTGATATATATCTCCAAGTCCAAGAACGGAACATGCTGGTTGGCGGTAAGGAAGTGACGATATAGCGTTACAATACGTTACGCGGTATTGGGTGGTTGTTGAAGCTGGTTTTGCGTTGTTTCCCCGGAAAAGAAGCCAAGGCCTTGAGACACCTTCAGTAAAAGCAAATCCCTTTACACCTTTAACTTGTCTACTTTGTTTTTTTCCCCCCAACTTGCGTTACTACAACAAGAAGCAACAAGCATGTCCAGCACAAACAGCACTTGTCTCATGGAAGAAAGAGAGCTCTCTGATGCCAACAACACCTATGAACTTGTCCCTATTCCTATCATGCCTCCTCCTCAGGTAGTCAATGAAGATTGGTACATGCCAAACAACAACATCAACAACACTGTTACTACTATCCAAAATCAACCTCCGGATTCAGATTCAGATACAAGGGACATGAACTTCTTTCACCAAGATAACAACAACAGCAACCCTTTCTTCCATCCCTCTTCTTTCCCTTCATCCATGTCCTTCATCACCAACCTTCAACACTACCCTCATCAGGCCACTCCAAAACCCATATTTTCTTCTCTTCTAAGTGGCATGATGATCCCTAGCAGCACCACCAATAACCCTTTGTATGATCAAAATGGTGGAAATAATAATAGTTGCCAACAGGTGATGGGGTTTCTTGAACCTCAAGCTTTCGCTACCTCTTCATCAAACGTAGATGCTACTCTCTTGGGGGGTTTAGGATTTCCAACAAGTTTGAACAACTCATCATCAGACCCCAATAATAATAGCTTATCAGCAACCATGAGCTGTGTAATCCCACAAGAACATGAAGAAGAAGATAAACCGCCCAATAATAAGTTTGGCCTCTTTGAGGGTTTTCACAATAACATTGAGAATAATACTGGTAGTAGTTCATCATCATGGATGATGAACAACAAGTACTCCAACATACTCATGAGACCTCTTGAATCTTTACCTCCATCATCAGGTGCACAACCAACACTCTTTCAGAAGAGAGCAGCACAACACAGGAAAATCAACGTCACAGATGAAAGAGGAAAGGGCAAACTTGATGAGGAGGAACAACAAGGGAATAATAATGAAGAAGAGAAAAGGAAGCTGGAGATGGAAGATACTGGAGATGGAAGTTTGTTAAACAGCTATGATGATTATTCTGATCATGACATGGTTGAGGATAGTATTGACAACAACAACAACATGATGAAGATGGAATCAGAGAGTAGTAGTAAAAACAAGAATATTATTGGTGAAAACAACAACAGAAACAGTAACAATAATCTCAATTTGCAGAAAGGGAATAATAACAAGAAGAAGACAGGGATGCCTGCTAAGAACTTGATGGCTGAACGCCGCAGAAGGAAGAAGCTCAATGACAGACTCTACATGCTCAGATCCGTTGTTCCTAATATCAGCAAAGTAAGCAACGTGTTCTTAATAGCCACTGTTTTGTTCATTCTTCTTCTTTCACTCAAATAATGTGAACTGCATGAACTTAAGGTCTTAGCTTAAAGCATTCAAAAACGCATTTTTTATTAAGCTAACATGTATATATAGCATGCATGGTTATTATATATGTGGTTATGAAAGATGGACAGGGCTTCAATACTTGGGGATGCAATTGAATATATGAAAGAACTTCTGCAAAAGATTAATGACCTTCATAACGAATTGCAATCAATGCCTCCTACGGCACCTGCTTCAAGCTTGCATCATCCTTTGACACCAACTAATAATAATACTGCTACTCTACCGCCAGCAGCTGCTTCTCTTCCCAGCCGCATGATGATGAAGGAAACTGCTTCTTGCCCCACTTCTTCATTGCCAACTCCCAATGACCAGCCTGCCAGGGTAATATTAACTATTATTGTTCTTGTTCTTTCTTATTAACTTAACTTTATTTTAACAATGAGCAATACCATGTCTATCTGGAAGTTATATGTTCAGATGATTCTTTTTCTTGATATGAGACTTACTACAGACATTTGTTTAGGAAAAGAGTGAATTGGACAACTTTTCATGTATTTTATGTTGCTAAATTTAGATGTAATTAAGATGAGCAATTCTAAGATGAAGAGGAAAGTTAGGTGAAGAGTGAAGATTATATACTCTTTACACTTAAAAAAATACAAAATTAAAGACATCATGTGTAATGTACACTTTTTTTCAAAAATTAACTATATTCTTCATTCTTCACTGTGAGGAAGTCAAAATCAATTTAAATTGTTAAAGAAAATTTTAGAATAATCATAAAATCAAGTTATTAATGTCTAGTTACACATGTCATACTGTGATATGCATAAAAGGTTTGACTATTACTCATGGTCAACGATATATATACAATTTATATTATCCAACTTGTATACAAGACCAAGAGTCTCATAGTTAGTGGTGTCTTGTTGCCTCCACAAAAACAATATAAATAAGTGGTTTGGTTAACTTAGTTTTATGATGATGCAATGGAAGTTAAAATGTAGTAATTTTGGAAAGAAAATTGTAAGGTTTTTTTTATATGTTGTGTCTTTATATTTATTTTGTGTATTAAGTTATTAGTCATTCTTTTAGTTAGAGAAGACTGGTTTTTTAATTTTAGTATTCTTTTTGTATTTTAAATTAAGTGTTTACATCATTTGATTTGGTATTTTGAGTGGAGTATCACAAATTACTACTTTGTATTTTTATATCAGAGATTTGATTTGAGTTGAGTGATTACCATTTAGGATTTCTTTAAAAGAAATTTTGCTAAGGTGAAGTAACATCACTAATTACTACTTTTTATCTTACTAAAAATTTGGTTAAGATAGAGTGATTATCAGATTTTATAATTTTGTTACATTATGTTGTTTTTAGTAAAAGATTTAATATTCCTTCATTGTCAATGGTGTAAATTTTGCACTTCTGCTTGCACACTCCGTTTTTTAACCTTCACCAAACATCACTCTTCACCAAAAAAATTTCAAATATGATTTGTTATTTATATTGTTGTTGAAGTGTTCATACAATATTAGATAGTGGACCTAAAATTCCTTCTAATTCAAGATCAGGTTTATTACTAAAGAGGGAAAATGAAAGAAATTCTCTAAAGATAAGTAGTGTTGTTATTATAGGAGATGATTTTAAATTCGGATAAGTATATTAGTTAAGAGTTTGTATATGCATATAGACTATCATTAACACAATGCAATGCAGGCACGCAATTATTTGTGATTTCTGTTTTTATTAATTAGTTGTGTTCACTATGTAAAGGTTGAGGTTGGGTTGCGTGAAGGAAGAGGAGTAAATATCCATATGTTTTGTGATCAGAAACCTGGTCTGTTGCTCTCAACACTCACCACTTTGGACAACCTTGGGTTAGATATCCAGCAGGCTGTTATCAGTTTCTTTAATGGCTTTGCTATGGACATTTTTCGAGCTGAGGTATATATGCGTGCTAACATGCACTCTTTTAAATCTATATCTTTTGTTCCATACCCACGAAATTATTACTTGATATATTCCCAATACTTACCACTTCAAACTCTTGGTATAAGTTCATATTATTATTGTACCTTATACAATACAATAAAAATGCTATTTGTACCCTAAAATCAGCCACCATGTATTTAGTTACCCGTGGTCTCTTAAATGAGTATGGGGAGACTATACCATTTGAGCTATAACTCATGGCATATAGTTAAGTAGTTTATTTCATTTTTAATATGTATTTCTTATTTCAATGTGTATTCTATATTGATGACTGATTTTTAATAGATATATATGTTATCACAAAAATGCTATTTGCACACCCAAACCAGCTACCAAAATTAAGTATCATGTATTTGTGTATTAATACATGTGTAGTTTAGCTCATTGTCAATATGTATTTTGTATTTCAAAGTATATTTTATTCAGGTGGTTAATTTTAGAGGCTAATTTTTTTTATATCTAGCATAGATGATGTTATAAGTGGCAGTTTATATTCCATGCATCACAAGAGTTATATTAATGCTACTATGATTTATGCTTCTCTAGTACGTGCATTCATTAAGTTTCTTGTTTATTTCATGTTTTTTGGGTGAAAGGGTTAACTTTCCTACCTTTTTCAGCAATGCAATGAAGGTCAGGATCTCCACCCAGATCAAATCAAAGCAGCACTCATTGAAGCATCTGAAGCATCCGGCTTCCATAACATCATTTAGTGTGTGATATTGCTAGAAACTCATAAGTTTCTATTATTTAGTTCTCTTTTGGTCAAAGTGGGAGAAATTTTACATGGATTTTACCGGATAAACAGCACGAGCACACTGTTTAGCACCGAGTACATGTACATGCACATGTTGAACTTGAATTAAACTTAATTTCAATTCATGGTCCCTATGTATAACGCTTTTAGCATGCAAATGCAGGAAAGATTTAAGGGTTTAGCCAGCCAGAGTCCCCACCGGAGCCTACTTTTAGTAATCAAAATAAATGACCAACCCTTAGGGCCAAAGCTTGATAGACATAAAGGACAGAACATGGAAGATGATGAGGTCCACAACGTGCTACAATAGCGTTTGTGTTTCTGGTTGAAAAGTTGTGTTTTTATTTAAATGAAAAACTATAATTGGACCTTCGACCTTGGTGCTTTCTAGGAAGGAAGCTTTATCACGTAACATTGGTAGAAACTAGAAACTAGAGAGGACCACATTGCAAGTAGTAATGCCACATCAACAAATACCCACGACACATTACACTACTAAATAATTTTCAAATCCCCCATCAAGATTTTCGGACCAAAGTGTCCACTTTCTTCTATCAGGATATGACTAGAATTTTAATCTTCACCGTTCACGCGGAAACCCTATGACCGTAATGCTACCTCACCCACCAAACACCAAGGCACAAATGTGGAAAGGCACAGAATTATAATTATATTATACATGTTGCAAAATCCAAATTGATATCCACAATGATAATGATCTCCGATGAGTTCTCATATACTGGCACAAGTTATCACTAAAATAAAGAGAACAATCAAATTTAACAATCAGATAAACCGCCCTTGTATATGAAACATAGTTACATTAATTAATGGGTTGGGGTTCTAAGGATATGGTAGAATAACTATGTACACGGCAGGATTGTTGAAAAATGCAAGGCCAACATAACCCACCATATCACCTTGATCAAGACATCATGCATTAACACTATACTAAGCCTATTACTAGAAATGCATATATACTAATACTACTCATTCCACGACATGGTCCAAAATTGGATGGATACCCATTCATGCCATCCATATTCTGATTCCAAATACATGCGTGTACTTCAGAAGCAGTCAAGTTCAGAATTGGAAATTTCTTCATATGGTCATATTCTCCAACTGGATGGCTTCTAACAGTCGTCCCATACTATATATCCACTCCAGTCCGGAATCTGGATCAAGACAAAGTTAAGTTAGACCGGAAGATTCTTCCAGGAAACTAAGGTTCAAAGTTCACGCAATGCAACAACATGAATTGGACAAATATCTGGGGATGGAAAACATCATTGACTTTGGTGCTTATAGGAGTAGGTGAGAACAGGGTTACCTGGAAGCTACAGGAAACAAATCTAAGAATGATCAGGCGTTGAAGTTGGGTGATGCGGCTGGCATCTGATTTCTTGTGCATCAACACCTTCACTAGCCAACTGGTTCTCTTCGTTTTTTGAACTTAAAGTACCAGGGCTCATTTTCTGGATCTCCTCTCTGGGATAGATGTAAATTTTACGTACCATTGCACAAAACTCCCTGAATTAAACAGAATGAAAGCAAATGATCTCCCCTTTCTTAAGAAAATATACGATTTAATACTAAGATGTGTAATTAATAGTGATCCTTACTGCCATGGATCATCACCAACAAGCATCATGTCGCCCTCATTGTCAGTGTATACAGTAAGCCAGTCCTTTTTGGCAGAAATCAGTTCACCCCCAAATTCAAACAACTGATCCAATTCAGCAATTAATTCACCATAGCCACTGAATTTCGTAAGATCCACTGACCTACCAAGGGCAATCCCCTTCTTGTGAACCTAAAATAAAAAACAATAGATTAATTTTACTAGAAAAAGTCCAACCTGTTATTTTCTTTAAAGTCCATCGAACACTAAAGAATCTTACTTTAGTGCAACTCCTAGCAGAACCACTGTGTGGTTTGAGTTGAACATCTCTCAGATGCAGCTCATCGACTACAGCTAGACCATCTGCTGCTTTAGAGCCCATTGAATTTTCAGACTTCTGTTCATTTTCAAATGTACGATGCTGGTGTGTGGGGTACGTGTGACTCACTGTCTCACTTGCAACATTTCTTTGTGATGTAGGAGTCTCTGGTGCAGGTGGGCTACTGAGAAGTGAGATGCCAAATAGTTTACAGTCACCATCTTTGGGTCTTGCAACATCAGAGGTTTTCGCTGATTTCGGTTTAGGCAGCAGTTCCTTGGAACGAGGACTCTCATATTGAGCAAGAGGTGGTGGTGGCATTGACAAGTTTCCATGTGAATTCTCAACTTTATGACCATGAAGCACAGGGTATTCACCAAATGCACCATACCTCAAGTTCCCTCGAATTTGGTAAGCTGCATCACCACCTTGGGCAGAAACTTTTGCATTAGGCTCCAAGAGGTTGAGTGATAAACTAGAAGGTATTACAGACCATGGACTGCTACTTGGCACATTAGTTTTGCCTTCACGATCTAATAAATGCTTTCTACCAGGGTTAGCAACAGAATCAGACTGATCAATCAAGGATGACCGGGAAGAAGGATCTCCATTGGCTCCAAAGCCTGAAAGAAGATCCGAGTATGGCAGCTCATGCCTCCCCATTGACATCCAGCTCTCTGGCCCATACCTTCTAGAAGTAGAAACAACATCAATCTTCTCATCATCTACTGCTGGTGGCCACACGACAGACTTCTCAGCAGTATCCGACTCATTACTTTCTGCAAAGTTGCCCCGCAAGGTCGAGAATTCTTGACCTTGCAAGACCCTTGGAAATCCGCTTGGTGGTAAAGGGTCTACGCTCGCTTTAGATGATGCTGTCTAACCACAAAAGAATGTATCAGAATTCACATAACCAGCAAGAAAGAATACTTAAACACCAAAGATCCAATGTCACTTATCCTATACATACCTTCACGAGTAAGAACAGAAGAATCTGGGGATGATGGAATGGCATTCGAACGAGGCCTTTTAGGCCTGGGCATTGGAAGAGGGTTTAGAGCTGGCGGAGCAAGAGCAGGCTCTATTTTCCAAGGGGAAACTCTCTCAGGACGAGGTATGGTAGATGTTTCGTCCCATCTCACCTGAAAGACACATCACACATGAGGAACTTGTCTAAAACATGCCTGTCAAAACAGCCACTATCATAAAAACAAGAGAACAACCTTTAGACTTCTCCATTTGGATTCTGGCCACCTCTTGGAGTCGGCATCTTCAATCCCAACAATAGTACCAGTGAACCTACACATTTAACATGCCAAGGCCAGGAATTTCTTCCATCAAATTGTATATTTATTAATAATAATGCAATACATCCAAATTTCATAAACAAACAAGAGACATAAAAGAAAAAGAAAATCACAATATATGACTAAGACACATTAACCATTCCTACCTTTGCTCAGGAGCCTCTTCACCTTCAAACCTCATTTTGAACCGCAATCCTATAGTATAATTGTTTTTAAGAGACTCCATATACTGATCATATGGTACAATGAATTCAGCTGGACTGGTCCTGCAAGTAAATATTGAAAGAATTACGGTAAATCCCACAATGGGCAATCAAACAGCAAGAAACAAACAATCAAACCAACCCGTGTGTGCATGCAGGCACCTAGCCATCCACACCCATAATATTCAATAATAAATTATTGCAAGCTTGAGATGGACATAGCTTTGGGGGGGAAAATTACAAACCTCGGCTTGTAATAAACAGTGAACATGGTCCCAGTCAAGATGGCATGCCATGCAGTTGCAAGCACACCAAGATGCATGCTGTGGCTAGAGATAACTGATGATGGAACATTACCCTGCTGTCTCATTGCGCGCCTGACACCAACTCGAAGTTCCCCATTCTCACCTCTGGAACTTACTAAATTAGTCATACTAAATAGAATAACAAAGCAGTTACATCTTAGAAACCCCACTCACGAAATAACAAACCTCAGAAATATAAATGCATCCCCAGCAACCAGCCTCTTGGAGCTGACAAAAACACTCCAACCACTTTGTAGTAAGTGTCTGCGCGGTTGACCTGGAATTTTCAGGCCTCCTCAGTGACAGACAAAAGAAATAACACAAAAGATACACTATCCAAACAAAAGATATGCCTCTCCTACGTATGTCATATAACTGCTAGAAAAATGAGTAATTACCGCGAAAGATATGCCTGAATCGCCACTCATTTCCATGGAGATCCTTGGCCACCAGTTCCTGGGTGGGTGGCTGCTTTGACATGTCCTGTTCACAAACAAACAGAATCGATGATAAATCCTCCAAATTCAGCTGTAATGAACCCAGATAAATGAACTGATAACGAATGGTGAAACCCATACCAAGGGAGGAAGACACTCGTCAGCGTGTCGTCTCAACACTGAAAATCCACCATGAGTACTAGTGTCGGATGCCGTTAGAGTCTTGCAAAACGAATGCACGTGAAATCGTGGCGGCGGAGCTGGCGGAGGCGCTTTCTCCACGGCATTCTCATCTTGCTGTGAATATTAAGATCCAATTTCCCAAAAGAAAACAATTAGAGAGAGAGAGAGAGAGAGAGAGAAAAGAAACAAGTTATTCAACAACTACCAAGCCAAAAGCCAAAAACAAGTGGATAACTTACATTTGGCTCCGGAAGTAAAGTCACCTGAGCAAACACCTCATCTGTGTCCGGCTCCGCCTGAAAATTTCAGTAAAAAAATTAGGAAAATAAGAAAACAAGAAATTCAGGAATCTCGTTGATTTATGAAAGGTCCATGAGTCCATCCAATTTCAGAGTACCTTGAGCATGACGTTGATGACGCGACAAAGGATCTTGGACGGGAGATCGTAAACCGGCATATGCTGCTCCGCAACTTGATTCGTGGACGCCTCCACCTACAGAAAGAAATATCCATTAGAGAAGGAAGAACAGGTAGAACCTCCGAAATGGAGAATTTAGTATTGAAAACAAGAGAGAAAGGTGCTAAACCTGCTCAATATGTCCTTGAGGGAAATAGAAGACGAGCTCTCCTTCTTTCGGCACTGTCACAAGGGGACCTGCACACGCGTGCCATAGCTCCTTGTAAAGCGCAGCTTCCGCGTCTGTGAAAACAAAGCAAAACCAGATACTCAAATCACGCTCCACGAACCAAATGCTTCTCATGAGAAACCATAAAAAATGAGAAGCTAAAAGACAGATACCTCTAGCTGATGACGATGAAGAAGAAGAAGAAGCGTTTTGAGCCTCTGCTGCGTTCATTCCACCATTGTTGTTGTTGGTTTCCACTTTTCTGTTCATCAATTCCTCTGTTGATGCCATTACTTCTTCCTCGCACTCTCAGATCTCTCAAAAAACACACACACACAAACTCTATCACATCACAGAAACAAGAAAAAGGAAAAACAACCGAAAATCTTTTGGCTTCGTCTCTTCCCTTCTTCTACAGTCCAGAATCTACACAAACAAACGCAACCCTCAAATTCTCAAACACACACACTCTTTCTCTCTCTAAATTATTGTTTCTTTGTGTTATTTATTTTTCCTCTCTGTGCGTGTGTGTGAGCTGAGAAATGGTTGAATGAGCAGCAGCACTGTCGGAGGGGGAAGACTTAACTAGAGTGGTCAAAACTGCGTGCAATTATTTCAACCGCGGTCAATTCTTAACCCACTTTCGATGGCAACCGGCTACAGCCGGTGATAAGCGCCGTTAACGTGACACATGAGTGATTGAGTGGGGCCGGGTGGGGATTGCCGAGTAAGGATAATAACTGTAAAAACTGAACCGATGATCCCGATCATGTTATTAGTTTATTGATTTATTAGTTGAATCGATAAATTATTGGTTGAACTGGTAAAACCGATCTCATATAAATGAAAAATGTAAAATAGTCAAAAATTTAAAATACACATATTTACTGACATTTTAAGAACAACCAACTTTTAAATTCTAAAAACAATTAATACAAAGATAGACATGAAATTAGTTAGTACTACTACAATAATATCTTAATTTGACACAATAAGAATAACAATTTATAAACTATATTCAAGAAGTAATTTTTAAGTTGGAGTATTGTTCTTCATCTGACAAATATTTTTCAAGGAATAGTTTCCAATTACTTCACGAAACCACACAAAGTTTGATTGCAAACAAGTTACATACAATACATTCAGTACACAACAATATGCATAACCTTCAATTAACTATAAATAAACCAACTTCACCTTTAATACCTGTATTTACAATTTAATCTCGAAATTTTTTACATAAGTAGCTACAATTAATCATAATTTGATTTATTTGTAATATCTTTTTATCTCATTGCCAAAAAACCGTTAAAAGATATGGAATAAAGAGATAAATTACAAATGAACAACTTGATAGATTAGAAGTGTGCACATTAGTACTTCTTTTTACATGAGAATCAACAATTAAATATTGTATTTTTTTAAGGATATTTTTTTGACTAATTTGCCCATAAAAATTCACATAAATTGAACAACATAGAGGGAGTTAAAAGATATGTACAATTTAATTGTCAACGGCGGGTTTATTTACATCATCTGCATCACTCCCACCAACATGTGCTTCATGGCTGACCCAATAATTGCTGACATTAGGACCTGAAACCTTGTACTTGCACATAAAGTTCATCGAAACAAACTACATGAAAAGAGAAGTACAAGGGGAAGAAGAACTTACATGCATATATGGATCCTCTGATTCGTCAGCCCGATCCAACAAGTAGGAGTATTCCATCAACTAGGTCATGTGATATAAAAACTCAATCAATTGGCATTACAAAATGTAACACCCTATCCTTTAAAGTTTTGTACTTAAGTCATAATTCAATGAGGGTTTGATGTTACGATACAAGGCTGAAATATAAATACTTATGTATAGAAGAAGATATTAAGCTAGAAGATTGTAAGAGGATTTAAACCTCATATAAAAGATAATTTGCCAATCGTTCACACTCGATAACATGCATACGCGCGACAGAAAAGTAGATAATTGAAAGCTTAAAGAAAGAATAAGAGTAAGGAGACATATGTAAGTATACATAACTATCTACTAGTCTCGGCCTACGAAGATTAAGCCAGCTAGAGTTATAATAGTATAACAGTTTGATATAAAAATTTATCTCTCCAAAAATACATTATAAGCCTCTAAAGGCAAATCTTTATAATAAATACATCACATAATTTTTTTCAAAAGAAAGAGAGAATCTAAAACCGAAACAGAAACAAAAGTCTTCTTCGCCATCTTTCAGATAAAACTCCCCCTCACTGAGAAGCGTTGGTACCTTCATCTGAAAAACAGAAATAATATATGGGTGAGAACTCAAACCACCAGATTCTCAGTAGGGTAAAAGTGCTTAATCGATACAATATAAGGTAACAGAAACTCTAAAGACAATCTTAATCTTCAAAGTTTCCTTGATCCAAACCTAGTGTTCTCACTACACCAGAAAATAGCAACTTGCCTAAGAATTTCTAATCTATCTATTTATTCTCAGTTTGTCACAAACCTCCAATCACCACATCAGGAATAACCCTCAGTGTCACCACCACTAACATAAAGGATCTCTCAGTTGTTCAAACACATACAAAACAGTATAAAGAATACACAAATAGATAGAACAGATAAAGCAATTAGCTAAAATAGCATATAGATACAATTATTCAAAAAGACAAGACAAATACAAGATGCACACCCAATCAATACACACAAATGTAAATGATGCATGCCTGCCCTACGGCCAATGAGCTCATCTGTCAGTTATAAGGCAAAACCCGACATGTCTGATAGCGAACTCTGAATAGTCCTTCTGTGCGCGCATCCCAAGAGGTATTCATATTGATCAACTTCTCTTGGGGGAATCATCTGGAAAGATCTAAGTGTCTGGCCATATCTTGCGACGGAAGGTCAACAAAGTGTCTCAAATTTCAACCCGAAGCAAATAAGACAAATCATAACCCTTGCATCTACCTAGGGAGTTCTAATCTCAACCCAGAGCAAATGGGGCGAACCACAACTGTTGTATCTACCCATAAAGTTCCAATCTCAACCCGGAGCAAGTGGGACCATAACTCTTGCATCTACTCAGAGAGGTATCATATCAATCAAAATCATTTCCATCATCCAATCATATAACTCATCCCTTTAATCACCCTCAACTCATTTCGACTCAATAATTTCCTTCCCAATGGTTTCTACCATCTAATCCACCGTCTCTATACTCAGGACTTGTGTATATGCAACACCTTGTGCGTGCGTACGAACAAATCAAAAGCATTTCCCTACTTGTGCATACCCATGACCAGTTGTGCGTATGCACAACTTGTAAAATTCCTCTCATGCGTGCGCACACTTCTTGTGCGTACGCACGAGTTGCTTCATCCGTTCTGACTTGTGCACACGCATAACCTTGTGCATGCGCACACATTCCAAATTTTATGATTTTTCTACAAACTCTTAGATTTTAAATTTAGGACCCAATTTTCAATCATTCATTACTTTTTCTACAAAAATATATTTTCTTTCATTCTTAGATGGTTTTAAAGATCTTTCCACTAGCTTTAATTTAAGACAAATTTTGCTTAAATCCAAACTCCGAGTGCCAAGTTATGACCCATCGAAGTTGGCTAAAAATTGGTTTTTTTTTTACCAAATTTACACCATTGCTCAATTTCATAAATTATCAATCTAATTCAATCCTAAACCATTCCAAAACCATTTTTACGTATTTCAAATACTCGTTTATTAATCCTCAACCATTCTAAGCCTAAATCAACCCACTTCCAACTTATTTAACACATTCCATCAACTATATCCATTCAATAACAACACACAACATTCATAATTCTAATATTCACAACCAAACCAAAGCCAATCATCGCACTCATTATCGTTATTTCCAATAATTTACAACTTGGTACACCAATGCTTATCTCAACTTACCAAATAGAGGATTTCTCACCCTATCATGGCCTCCGACTCGATTTTCTTATTAAACATTATCATAATCAATAATACCACTCAATTTATAATATCACAACTAAATTATAATCAATCATCCCATTCTCATTCAACAATGCACACCACTTACTTCGACTTACCACATAGGAGATTTATCATCCTATCACGGCCTCCGGCCCAATTTTCACAACAAGCAAGCATCATATTCAATCATACCACAATATCATTCACATATATGCATAAATTTATACCAATCTATCATCACATTTATTCCAAATCAATCAAACACCCAACATATCATAATTTTTACTAAACCAAACAATCAACCACAATAATTCAACAATAATTCTATGTCCATTAGCCTAAGATTTCCTGTCACATTACGTGGTATTTACCTGAAACTTAAATTTATACCTTAATGTCGCAAATTTCAAGCTTTTTCTTCCAACTTCCAAGCCTCAATTCCACAATCCTACCAAGTCAAGCTTCTGATTACTCAATCTAATACCATATCATACAATTTGGCACAATGTCAAAATTAGAGCTCATAGAAATTGATGAACCAAGTGGAAAAAAGGAATCTTTACCTTTACCGACTGAATTTAATGATGAAAACCACCAAGAACACAAGCTAGAGAACTCCTATAACATCAAAATCACTAAAAATCTTCAATACCCAAGTTCAAAACACAAAATCATATGTGAATGAAAAATTAGAGCTAGGATTTCAAGTTACTCACCAAACTAATCAGATATAATTGAAGAGGATGAGGAGAGCGTCGCGTGGCTGCAAACAGCTTGTTAATCGGAGTTTCGGAGCAAAAGTTATGGTAGATTGAAAGTGCATAAAGCTAGAGTTTATTTCTCTCTTCTTTCTCTTCTCCATCAGGGTTGCTCTCTCTCAAAATGAAGAGGATGAGATGAAATTTATTAAGTGTGTGAGCTATATATACTTAGCCTTGGGCCCAAGTGTGGCCCAACTCAAGTTCTTAGCCCCTTTATCCAACTTTGGGCCAAAACATTTAAAATAGGTGCTCGAACTTTCGTTTTAAATATTTTTCCTTATCGTTTTCACATTTTCAATTTTTCTCATTCGCAGTACCAGACAAATTTAAGCCGGTACAGCTAATTTTAATGTTGGAACGCGTTTTTCCAAAATAATTATATTGTTGCGCTCAATTTAATTTTCTTAATTTAAATTTTACTGTTAAATTTCTAAATTATAGTTTCTAATATTTTTACATATTCCGAGCGCTTTAATCCCAATTAATGCAGTTTTAATTAATCAATTTACTAGTTAATTTTTCTTGGATCTTACACAAAATATATAAATAATAACAACAAGCATCTCCTAGTTATCAGACCTCTGCCATTTTTTGAAGTATAGTCATTGGCTCACAGATAATAACTGGTAGTGTCACCATTGATGTTACATCTGCGCCAATATATTTCTGCATCATCTTCCAATAACTATCTCTATCCTATATATTCACAAGCCAAAAAGAGGGAACATGAATAATAATGTTCAGACAACAAGCACACAAAAACAACCATAAACACTAATAATTAAAAAAAAAAAACATCAATCTGCCATTAACCTATATATATTACACGGCCAAGAATCAACAAATTCAACAAGTTATGATTAACAATATAATATAAACAGATTCATAATCAACAATTTACCATCATTAATCAGTTATTCACTCACTTAATCAAATTAAAATCCAACGAATAACTAAAAAAACAGAAATAATGGGTTTCACTTCACGAACACAGAGAAATGAGGAGACCAACTTGTCCGAGAACGGCAAAGCAGACTCTGACGAGGGAGAGGCAGTAGAGACGGAGAGGATGCGACAACGACGACGAGAGACACGGAGCAAGGAGACGCGACGAGGCAAGTTGCTTGCGAGCCAAAGATGCGACGACGCAGGGAAGCCACAGACGCGGCGTAGTTGGAGACGCACTATAGCCGGCGAGACGAAGCAGAGGAAACAGCCAATGATCGTTAGTTATGGAGTGAGATTGAGAGAGACTGAGAGACTATGGTATGATGAGGTGAGGAAGAAAGCTTTCAGAGAGGAGTAACCGTTTAGGACATTAGGGTTAGGGGTGTTTTTTTTTAAACAAAGACCAAAATGACGTCGTTTTGGTAAAAAAAAAAAAAGAAGTTTCGAACCGGTCGAGTTACACAAAACTACTGTTTCTCCGATTTTATCAAAACTGACTGGTTCAAATCGGTTCTCTTCGATTCTTTACCTTGTGCGGTTTTCTAATCGAACCGGTCGATCCGGTTTGGTTTTTACAACTACGGTAGGAATTGGTGTGGGGAGTTAACGGCGTGTGTAGTTGACGGTGGCGGGAAAGTTGTTGTGTTTTTATTGGGAAATGGCACTGTCGTGCTATTAACGGGCAGCGATGTGCATATGCAATGGGGCATGGTATGGGTAGACAGGGCGCATTTAACACTCCCCACTCCCCCCTTAACCTAACCATGGTTTGCGCCTTTTTGTTTTCTATTTATTTATTATTTTTATGTGACGAATGACGATAAGAACTTTGATGCGCCTGGGAGGTAGGGCACCACACAACTGTGGACACCGAGCAGCAGCTGTCGCTCCATTTTCGTGTCTTTGCTTTGCCCTCTTCATGCTCTTATCTCATACTTTATATTTTTGCCCCTCCCTTCATTTATATTATCAATAGGGTCCATAATGTTCAACCTTTTTTTGGATCTCACTCTTCTTTTCCCCCTTGAAATCCATTCTTGTAATTAATATATTTGGATTATTAGGTTTTTTTGGTTCTTCGAAACAAGATTATAATGTTATTTGAATTTGAATTCTATATAAAACTGAAAATATTGTATTGAATATTCTATTTTAGCGAATTTATATATCTATCTTGCAGTGAATCCAATAATAACGAGCAAGTCATCTTCTACCACACATGTACAGTCCCATGACACATCTTTTATTATTTTCTTAACTTGTGCTCAAAGAAAAATGTGATTCTATCTTCCCTTCGCACGTTTCCAAATCCATTTTCTTTCACATTATTGTATGTATATTTAGCCATCTACTTGTGTCATCAATATATTAGGTAAGATACTATTTTTATTATTCTCTCTTTTAATTTTCATGTATATTACGAAATGCACCTAAATATAATATCAAAAAGAAAGACATTCATCCCTAAGTTATTAATTAATGCACTTTACATATTGTCTACGCATCTAAGTTTTAAATGACTAATTTCATTATAATTAATTACTAATTTCCGAAAGTATGTAGTTAATTAGTAATTACTTGGTTCCCGAAAATAAAATGAAGAACAAGGCTACAAGTAAAAGAAATTGAAATTTTGATTTGCATATGATCCTGTAAACGTTGCCACCTTTTACAAGTTCTAGCCGTAATTGAATCAAATCAAACTGCTAGTCAAAAGCCAAACATATCTTGGTCATGTTCAATGAAACTTATGAAGAATACGCACGCATGTACTAATTATAATTTGTGTACACACAACACGGAAGCATATCCCCTTATTAACAAATTAAAGTTTATAAAGTCTTAACGCATATAAACATGTCCTGCAATTTGGCACGTGCATGGATTACGTTCCAGATTTATTGTATTCGGTTTATACATAACAATTAACAATGTAATCTATGATTAAAACCGCATGCAGGGAATTAGTATTTTCTTCTGCAAGCTGTACGTGCCTACATGAAATTAAATGTTATCTGTGTTTTAATATTTATTAAGTTGTTGTATATTTTTTGCTAGCAATTATGCCATCACTTCCGATATTATATGAATTAATGGGGGAAAATAATACAACAATATTATTAATACTTATGGTTGCATTGCCACGCTTGCTTCATATGCATCAATTTTTCTTACATCACGTCTTCTTTGTAAATTTGATACGTATATAACACACGTAAAAGTAAAACAATATATATTGGATGGACACAAAGCAACAACTAGCCTTATTAAGAATTAATTATTCTATTTATTTTTATAGTTTTATCAAATTTTTAATTAAATTTTTATAATTTAAAAATTTATAATTAAATTTTATTTTTAAATAATTTTTGTTTAAATTTAAAAAAAAAATGTTTGTTTGCGTGTGTGATGCGGAATGAATTATGAAATACTATAAAAGAAAATATATTTTAGGATTACTATATTTTAAGAAAAAAAATCAATCACTAAGATTTTAATTATAAATTTTTATTTAATATAAAAATCTAATGACAAACTTTTAAACTGTAAATACTTAATTAAAAAATGATAATAAAAATATAAGATCATCAAAAAATTATACTAAAAGAAAAAGTACCACGAAATTCCCTATTATTGTAATGTGAATGTTCTTGATTTTGGTTCAGTTAGAAGTTATAATTTGTGTATATCTAAAGAATACCAACTTATAAGTATACAATTTATGACCTTATATAGTTAATCAATGAAGGAAGATTTTTTAAAAAGAATGACATAATTATAGCAGCTTCATCTCTTTTTTGGGATAAAATGGTACAATTCTAGCTGGACAATTTGACAATTATTCCTAGATACTCTTTGCTTACCAATTTTAATTAGTTGCATTATCTAACGTTGATTATCACTTTGCTTCTTAAACATGAAAACAAACAACTGTTTTTTTTTTTTTTTTTAACCATAATTAAGTCTCCCCTCCTAATTCCGTTTTAAATTTAATCCTGTACGCATACGGTTGCCAAATTTAAAACATAGTATAATAATTATATGGTCAATATACGTATATATACACCCTAATATGACTTGAACCACGCAAAAGTGCTGTGGCCTGTTGCTAACCAATTACCACTCATGTAGTTTCACCCGAGAGAGGGGAAGCTTCGTTGAAAACTAACTGATGAGTCACCTTTTTTTTTTTTTTTCATTATTTTTATTTATTTTCTCGTATTTTTAGTTTTTTACAAATGAGATGTTAGCGTACACGTTACGTTTTTCTAATTACCGATCACTAACAAAACGGAAATGGAATACTTGTCTGAAATATCCTAGTATTTTGCTTATTTAGTTATGAAAAAGTATAAGTAAATATTTTTCAATTAGTTAATTTTAAATAATTATAATTAATAATTATTAATTTTATATTTTTAAAAAATAAAATTTAAATAATCATTAATTAATAATAATTAATTAGTATGAAATATAATTTAAATATATTTGTTGATTTATTGTTAATTAAACTCTTATTGATTAGTTAACGGGATTGTTTGTTATACATTACAATGTACAGTATAATTATCAGCCAATTATGGTGCAAATTTGGCATAGCAAAAGTAAATTGAATTTCGATTCTATTTAATGACTCACTTGTTTAAAATAAGATTAACGCGGAAATTGGTAGACAATTTATCTAGAAATGAAATTTAATTTTACCTATTAATTAATTATGTTTATATATATATACACACATGATTGAAAACATGTTGAAATAATCACATTTACTCTCTTTGTTAATACATGTTTATTCGAAATTCATAATTAGTGATATTAACAAGTTTAATCACCCGTGCCATGCACGTGATAAGATTGAAATTATAATTTTAAGTTGTTATGTTAAATTTTATTTTAATTATAATAATTTAATTAATGAAAGAATAACTTGTATGCGTTGTTTTTCTTTTCTTAATATAGTGTTAATTGTATTAACTATAAAATAGTTATTTAATCTACTTTTTTCAATAAATCAGGCATATATACTCAATATGACTATAAATAATCTAGTAATACTTAAATCTACCAACAAAGTTTTATACGTTGGTTTACTGTGAAGTAAGAAAATATCAAAATCAGCTCAAAATGAAGAACAATTAACCCGTGCCATGCCATGCACGTGATAAGATTAAAGTTGTTATTTAAACTTGTATTAACCCGTGTCATGCACGTGATAAGATTAAAATTATAATTTTAAATTATTTTGTTAAGATTAATTTAAATTATAATAATTTGATTAATAAAAATATAATATGTTATGATTTATTTATTTTTTCTTAATCAGTGTTAAATATATTAATTCTAAAATAATTATTAATTGGTTTTAGTAATCTACTTTCATCAATAAATTAAACATACATACTCAATGTGACCATAAATAACTTAATAATACTTAGACCCACCAACAAATTTTTATATGTTGTTTTACTGTCAAGTAAGAACATATCAAAATTAACTCAAAATAAATAATAAATTATTAGAGAATTATAATGCACAAAATTCTCTAATAAACAATAAATAATTTAAATCTACTAAAAAATAACTCAACACTTTTCTTTGATGCCTGCAAAATATATACTTAAAATAATATTATATCAATGTTAGCATACAATTTTACAATCATCGACCGTATTTACTATACATGACTCTTTCTTAAAAGTTATTCTACACACGTGTGCAGTCGGAAGATAAATTACTGGACTTTATTTTTCTAAATTATTATAATTATGTATTATTCATTAAATGCTAATTGTAATATTGTAATAAAATTATAATAAAGATTTTTTTCTAAAATAATTTAGAAGAGAGAATAGTGCTTTCATTTTGGAGAAAAAATAAATTCATGAGGAATTGTACCTCACTTTTATTAGTTGATAATGTATTAAATATTGATTTTATATAATTATAATAAAAATATTTCTCTAAATTAGTATAATCATGCATTATTCGTTAAATGTTAATTGTAATATAATTATAATAAATATATTTTTCTAAAATAAATTTAGAAAAGAAAATAATGATTTCATTTTAGAGAAAAAATGAATTCATGAGAAATTAACACCTCACTTTTATTAGTTGGAGAAAAAATCCAATTTTAGTATATTTTGTCATTATTATACATTTTTCTCTAATCATATATCCACCGTTTTCTTTTCTTTATTTCAACATTTTGAACCTAGGTTTAACTTCTCGTAGTTCTCACTTCTTAGTTATTCTATTAGATGTAGTTGATAACTATTAAAATTCTTCGATTAATATAGGAGAAAAATATATTATTATATGATAGAATTAATATGAGTATATTTTATTATTAAATAAACAAAGTTAATATAAAATAAAATGATACATAAAAAAGCAAAAAAAAATTAAATAGCAAAAGTGATAAAAATATTATTTTTATAATTTTGTTTTGTCATTTTATGTATAAAAGATTAGAAAATAGTAAATTTTTAACTAAATTAATTTATATTTGTTGTATTCAATTTAAATAAGTAATAAAGTATCTTATTTTAATTTATTTCTTAAATTTATATATCATAAAAATTAAATCAAATAATTAATATACCTAATTTTAAATTGTGTGATACTTAAATATCTATTCAAATCAATTAGTTGATATAATTAATTCATCATAATGAATTGTCTTTAATGAGTTAAACAAAATAAAGTAGAAGCATGTTATGTTAATTCTATGATTAAAGGTAAAAATTCGATTTTTATATAATAAAATAGATAGCATAGATAATATAATAGACGGCGAGAAAGAGAAAGATAAACATTTTAGATTCTAAGTTGTTTTATTTAGATGTTGCAATGTGGGTATCACATTATTTTACTTATTCTACCCTATGGACCCTTTTGTAATTTTATTTCAGTATCAATGAAATTTCACTACCTTTGTGTACTAAATTAAAATTCAAAATGAAACTGAAAAAAAAAATAAAGAGTATAAAATTATTGATTGAAAAATACTCTAAATAATAAAAAGCCAAATTAATTTTAATATTAAATTCATTAATACGATATTAATTTTATATAATAGTTAGATAATAAATTAGTAAAAGCAAATAGAAGAATGACTTTAATTAGTATTTGATAAAATATTCATTTAGAATAATAAAAAAATATAAAATTATGACATTATTAAAAATAATACATTTTTATGTTAAAAAAATTATATTTAAATAAAATATTTATAAAATATAAAATTTAGAGTAACATAGTTTCATAAACATTAATCATTAATCAATTATGAACTAACATAAAATTATAATATAATTTATTTATGAAAAAATAATCAATAATTAATATTAATAAATATAAAAATTATCCAAATACTTTGATCAAAAGTATGAGTGGTTAATTATTATTCATTATTAATAATATTTTGTTCATAACAAAAACTGAAAATATAATTATTCAGATTTAGATTTTAGAAAAATAAACGTAATAGTAACAAATGATCTATTTTATCATGTATATTATAAATTAATTAATTAAACTAACTGATATAATAAATTATAATTAATTAATTGGTATAAATTATAATAAATTATATGATATTAAAAAAATAAAATGAATACAAAAAATAAAAAAAATAGAAGAATAGAAGACTACAATAAAATAAATTGAATGTGAGTTTTTTTTCTTTTTACAAATTTTATATCACATCCGCTTCGATAATAATAAATAAAAATATATCAACTTAATATCTAAGAGAAAATGATGAGATAAAATCATAACACAATTCTAAAATAAAAGCTTAAATTAAACCATAATATCGTTGCACAACACAAATTAAAATTAATTTCACACTACAATATACCACACAAATAGGTAAATAATTTAAGTTTAATTACGAATTTTTTACGGATTTTTTTATTTATGTATTCATGATAACACCATGGTCTATAAATGCTTAATGGATAACATATCATATATTGCTTTGAATGATGAGCACATGAGTTGAAGAGTGTGTGCTGATTTGTGTCCATGATAGTTGCCTTGTGACACGCCTCATAGGAAGAAAAATAACTGTTGTAAAAGCTACCCAACGAAAGGGTAATTAGTAAATGAATAATATTTTCTTCTAGTATTTTTATAGTGATAAAATAAAAACAGAAGAAATAAAATTATGTATTTTTATATTAGAAATAGAATTTGATATTTATCCTTATAAAATTAAATAACTAATTAGCTATATTTAAATAAATAAAATAAATTAAATAAAAATATTTTTAAGAATTAACCAAATCAATTAGTCGATGCAAATAATTAGTATAATTAATTTTATTTGATTTATTGAATTCAAAAAAATAAATTAGAAAATAATTGATTGAATTAATTAGTTGATATAATTAATTTATTATAATTGATTGGATTTAATGAATTAAAAAAAATAAATAGAAAACATAGGAGACAATAATTTTTTTAACTAAATTAATATGTATTTATTGTATTTAATCAGTATAAGTAACAAATCATTTATGTTATTATGTACCTTATAAATTAATAAATTAAAATAATTGATATAATAAATTAGAATTATTTGATTGATATAAATTATACTAAATCGTGTGATATTTAAATACCTAATCAAATCAATTAATTGATATAATTAATTTACTGTAATAAATTGTATTCAATGAGTTATAAAAAATAAATTAAGAAACACGCTAAGAAGTATCCCACGTCCATCATGAAGTACAGAAATTCAATTTTTATATAATAAAAATATACATTCTTATATATGTTATAGAAATATGATTTGATTCCATTAACTTGCTTATTTTTTTTAACTTGCCACCTATATTCAGCGTGGAATTTTTATTTTTCTAAAATAAATTTAGAAGAGAGAATATTACTTTTATTTTGGAGAGAAAATAAATTCATTAAAAATTGACACCTCGCTTTCATTAGTTGATAATGCATTAAATATTAATTTTATATAATTATAATAAATATATTTTCCTAAATTAGTATAATCATATATTATTCATTAAATGTTAATTGTAATATAAATATAATAAAGATATTTTTCTAAAATAAATTTAGAAGAGAGAATAGTGCTTTCATTTTAGAAGAAAAATAAATTTATGAAAATTTGACATATCACTTCAATTAATTAGGAAAAAATACAATTTTAGTATATTAAGTAGAAGTATATTATTATTATTATTATTATTATTATTATTATTATTATTATTATTATTATTATTATGATTAAAAATATTTTCAATTGATAATTGATAAGTAGTTTAATAATGTATTAAATATGAATTTTATATAATTATAATAAAGATATTTTCCTAAATTAGTATAATTATGCATTATTCATTAAATGCATTCATTTTGGAGGAAAAATAAATTCATGAGAAATTCATACCTCATTCTCATTAGTTGAAAAAAAATCTAATTTTAATATATTAAGTAGATTATATAAATAGAAATACTTGCTAAGTATATATAAAAGAGGAGATATATAATTATATATAATATAATTGCTATATATGTAACAGATATAAATTGTTATAATTATAGAGACTTACTATAATTATATTAAATTTAATTATTAATGTAAATAAATAAAAGTAATAATAATTAATATTATTTTTTTCTATATTTAATATTTACCGTAAATATAAAAAATATTGAGAAAAAAAGTAGATACTGACTTTATTTTATTTTATTTTATTTTACGTCATGGATTTCTTTACTAAAATTAATGAAAGAAAAAAAATCTTTGTTTATATATCAATCTCAATCACAATAAATAAGATGAATCGATTGAGCAACTAACAAATTTAATGGGCAAATGTTATTTTCCATTTATGAAAAAAAGGAGGTAATATGCATGCGTATATTAATATAGAAAGAATATATACTCACAACTTTAAAATCTTCAAGAATATTCGATTGTATTATCTTTCAAACCAAAAAATTCATCCTTTATTTTCATTAAATATTTATATTAATTCAATTAGATGAGTGTTTTAATTAAAAAAAAATATTATTATTATTATTATTATTATTATTATTATTATTATTATTATTATTATTATTATTATTGAATAATAATGATAATTATCGTTATTAATATTAAATTGGTTATTAATATATATATATTTTGTTACTTCTACAATCAATCGTGTAATAATATTTTCTTTCATTTGTTAACTAATTAAACTTAGTTATTTATATTAAATATATTTAATGATTACTAAAAATTAATCATATAAGTATCATTATTAATAACCAATTTATATTTTTCTAAAATATTATTTTCTATATTATTATTATTATTATTATTATTATTATTTTTATTAATGTATAGGTTACCATTAAGATAATAATTTGTCACTAATAAAATTTTAGGATAATGAATAAAAAATAGAATTATATCAATATAATTAAAATAGTTACAAATATTTCTGATTGATAATTAGGTTAATAATGCATTAATTATTGATTTTATATAATTATAGTAGAGATATTTTTTTAAATTAGTATAATTATGAATTATTCATTAAATACTAAGTATAATATTATTATATAATTATAATTAAGATAATTTTCTGAAATAAATTTAAAAGAGATTAGTATAATTATAATAAAGAGATTATCTTAAATTAGTATAATTATGTATCATTGATTAAATATTAATTATAATACAATTATATCAATTAAAGATAATTTTTAAAAATAAATTTGAAAGAGAGAAATAGTGCAATCATTTTGGAGGGAAAATGGATTCACGAGAAAATGACACCTCACCATCATAAGTTGGGAAAAAAATTCAGTTTTAGTATATTAAGTAGATAGATTGGTATAAATTATAATAAATTATATAACATTTAAAAAGAAAATAAAATGAATAAGAAGAAAATAAAAATAAATAGAATAGATAGAAGACTACAATAAAATAAATTGAATGTGAGAGTTTTTTTTTGGTACATTTCATATCACATCCGTTTCAATAATAATAATAAATAAAAATACGTCAACTTGATATCTAAAAAAATGATGAGATAAAATCATAATACAGTTCTAAAGTAAAAGTTTAAATTAGAACATAATAATATCGTTACACAACACATATTGAAAGTAATTTCACACTACAATATACTACAAATAGATAAATGACTTAAATTTAAATACGAAATATTTTTTATTTATGCATACATGATAACACCATGGTCTATAAATACTTCATAGATAACATATCTTATATAGCTCCGAATGATGAGCACGAAAGTTGGAGAGTGTGGTAGTGTGTGTCCACGATAGTTGCCTTCTTGCAATTACGCCTCATAGGAAGAAAAAGAATTGTTGTAAAAGCTATCAAATGAAAGATTTATTAGTAAACGAATGATATTTTCTTCTAATATACATGATCTTTTATAGTGGTAAAATGAAGATGGAAGGAATTAAATTTTATATTTTTATATTAGGAATAGAATTTGATATTTATTATAATAAAGTTATTATTATTATCAATATAAATGGGTTAACAACTTGCCACTAATAAAATATATGTTCTCAAATTTAGATTCATGTACCACAGAAAAATACCATATATAGACTTTAGTAAAACAAAATAAATATGTAAATTACCTATTATTAAGGTAATTTTGTAATAATGCATTAAATTTTGATTTGATACAATTATAATGAAGATATGTTTCTATATTAGTATAATTATATATTATTCATTAAATATTAATTACAATATAATTATATTAAAGATTTTTTTATAAAATAATTTAGAAAAATTATTTGATATATGTGAATCGGGTAACAAAAATTTTTTATTATTATTATTATTACTATTATTGATATTATTATTATCATTAAAATTATTAAAAGTATTTTTAATTGATAATTGATAAGTAATTTAATAGTGCATTAAATATTGATTTGATATAATTATAAGGAAGATATGTTGCTAAATTAGTATAATTATATATTATTCATTTAGTATTAATTATAATATAATTACAATAAAATAATTTAGAATAGAAAAAAAATTTATTCGTTTTGGAGGGAAAACGGAGGCATGAGAGATCGACACATCACCTTTAGTAGCTGGAGAAAAACCCAATTTTAGTATATTAAGTAGATTAGTAAAAAATGACCAATTTGAGTTAATAGTTAATTTATTAGTCAGATTAAATAAATATTCAGAGTTTAAATTTTATTTTATATATGTAATAATTTATTAATTAATAATAAATTTTTAAATAAAATTTTAATTTGTAACGAATTATTTTTTGATTGGCTAAATCGAGGGATTTCTAGAAAAAAAATGATAGAGAATTAATTAAGATTTACTAGAAAATAAAAAGAAGGCAAAGTAAGTGTGGGGGATGAAAGGACACAAAAAAAAGTGGTGGGATGAAAGAAAATATGGAGCAAAAGGAGACAAAGGGAAATGGGAGAAAGTGAATGCAAGTCACGTGGAGACGCAGAGAGTGGGACCCACATGCGGAGTCTAATGTACGTGCTACTATACCACATTTGTATGGTCCATACTCCATACCAATATCCAAGAGAATATTCTTTCTTCTCAAGACAAATTAATAAAAGGTTATATTATATGCAATATTTTATTATATTTTTTATTTTAAAAATATAAAAAAATTAAAATACTGTTTTAGTCCTTAACATTTAGAGTGAATTTTATTTTAATTTTTCATATTTTAATCGTTCTATTTTTATTCCAAAATATTTAAAATGATATCAATATTATTCCACAATCAAATTTCTTACTAACACTTAATAAAATTAATGTACTATTAATAATACTTTTATTAAAACTATGTCTTATTTTTATTTTCTCAACAAACTCAAACTCTATTTTCTTATTTCTTTTTTCTATCTCTTCAAACTTCTCTTAAAAAATTAATAGTGTAAAAGAGAAACCAAAATAAAATTTATTCCAAATATTAAAAATCAAATCATACAAACATCAATTTCTAATGAATATTATCAAAGTAACACACCTATGTATACATCACTCCGCTCTGTCCAAAAGTTCACTCCGCTTTCAATATATTTTTTTCTTACCAAATGCGGGATAAACTCCGGTTAAAATTTTTGGTTGATCAAATTACTGAAATGATAAGTGCATAGATATATATACACACAACACATTCCTTTTTTTAAAAAAAAAAGCTTAATTAGCAAATATATATATATATATATATATTCTAAAGATCAGGTTGACCGAATTTTTATATATATTTTTAACTATATTATCAATGATACAAAAAAGAAACAAGACATGAATTGAAATTAATATAAAAAAGACATTAAAATTGAAATAAAAATAAAAAAATAAATTAAAATTGAATAAAAAATAAAACAACTCTACTTTTTATTTAATTTTTTGACGCAATAAGAAATGACTCTTCCACCTAACTTTTTTATACTATAGTTTAAAAATTGAATAGAAAGGACTCCTCAATTTTCTACCAAATTTTTTGATACAACAAGAGAAGAACTCACTCAACCTCACTTGCTCACATCATAGTTTTATCATGAAACCAAAAGGGGAGTTTTCAAACCTCTAATACTAAATACTGCATCTATAATAGTTAAAGAGGTATTTATAACCTCTTATTAGATTAAAATAAATAAAACTCTAAAACCCACAAACATAAAATCCAATTTAATAACTAGATAAATAAAAACCAAAATATATCAAAATAAACTAATAAATTTTAAATAATGTTTAATATCTTCATATCACGAACATTTGAAGCACGTATCATTCTCTTCCTTTTTAAAAAAGATTCGTCATTGAATCTTATAGCTGGAAAAATAATATATGAAAAGGGACAAATATAAAGAAGATAATTTTTTTTATATTTTTCTCTTTTTTTTATTGTATATTTTTTATTTGTTTTTTAAATATAAAATCAACAAAATATTAATAAAATACAAACAAAAAGGACAAGAATATAGAGAAGACATGAAAAACACTGGAATCTTTTATTTTTTGAATATAAGAAGAACAGATATAGATTAATAAGGATTAATCTAAACCTGAGTTCTAATACTAAATAATAAGAAAAAAAAATAAACAAGACATGAATTGAAATTGAATAAGAAAAATACATTAAAATTGAAATAGAAATAAAAAAGATAGATTGAAATTGGATACAGCGAGAATCACTCAACCTTTTACTCAATTTCCCAATGCAACAAGAGAAAGGCTTACTCAACCTCACTTGTCCACGTCATTGTTTCATCACAAAACTAAAAAAGAATTTCAAACTTCTAATTACTAAATACTGCAACTACAATAGCTAAAGAGATATTTAACTATTTATAATCTCTTATTAGATTAAAATAAAGAAAATCCTAAAATTCATAAATATAAAATCTAATTTAATAACTAAATAAGTAAAAATTAAAATATATTAAAATAAATTAATAATTTTTAGATAATATTTAATTTTTTGTATATCACAAACATTTAAAATATGTCAATTCAGGTGCATCCATTTCTTCAAAAATAAATAAATTTATCCGAGTTTAAGTTATTTAGCTAAATCCGGCCACTCTAACCTAGCTAGCCATCAATTTAGTACTTTATTATTTGTTATTTATATTCATAACAACATATATCATCTGTTACTGATAATGAATTAAGCTATAATTCTAATTCTACTTGATTCGTTACTGAAAATTATTGTAATTTGATATTCACCGTACATGATGTGTTATAATTCTTTAATTATTATTAATTAGGTTAAATTACACAGTTGGTTTCTATATTTTCAGTGAAATTGTAAATTAATTTTTATATTTTAAAAATTTGTAATTGAATCCTAAAAAAAATTAAAATTTTTAATTTAATTCTCACCGATCAAAAAGTGTTGATTTAACATAATATTCTTAAAATATGTTGAAAATATTTTGTTAAAATAGAAAATATACTAAGAATATTCTATTAAATCAAATGCTTTTAAACTATAGGGACTAAATTATAAATTTTAATTATCTTTAAAGATTCAATTACAAACTTTTAAAATATAAAAACTAATTTATAATTTTACTAAAAATGTAAGACCAACTGTATAATTTAATCTGTTAGTTATTTTGAACTTGTCACCCATAAATTTAATAATGATCACTATCAACTTAATAGTCAAACGATCATAATAATATTATTTATCAATACTATGTTTATAAAAGGTACTTTTTATATCTTAACAAGAAAATAAGTTATATAATAAGTTTTATGAATTCTATTTTATGATTAGCTTATAAATTATTTATAATATTTTATATTCATATATCTCTTAAATATTTATTTATTTAAGTGTGGTAGTGTCTTTTTTTAAATATACCTACTTATTTTTAATTGGTTCGACTCTATTCACAAATATTATAAAAAAAATGTTAAATACCATTAAATTTATTGACGGATTTAGTATCGCACGTTAACGACAGATTTATCGTTGAATTTAAGCAATAATTTTTTTGGAAAAAAGTTATCATCAGATTCATATTTCTAATAATAAATTCAACAGTAATATTTGGAGAGAAAAAAAAAGTTGGCGTGCACGTTTACTATCGAATTTATTGACAGATAAATCCGACGGTAAACGTGTCCTAAATTTAAATCGGGAACCATCTCTACCACACTCATTTTCAAACTACTCTTCTCTCCCCCTCCCCCAAACCACCTCCAGCAGCTCCCTCCGCCAACGTCAGCCACCACCAACAGCGTCCAAAGACTGCGTGGACTTGGCTAGTGCTCCTTGCGTCGTGTTCGTCGTTCTGTCGACGTCGTTTTTGTCGCTCCCGCTACTCCCTATGTTGTCGGAGTTGCCTCCTTCCTCCTTCTCCCTATTATTTTTTTGCAATTTATTTAAAAAAAAACCTAATGCACCCTGCCAGTTGGTCACTATTGCCGCCATTGCGCCATCAGTGCTGTCACAACACCAGAAAAGTCCTCCGCACCACCACACTACAAGAAATGCACTAAGTACCGTCGGATTTAGCGTTGCACATTAACATCAGCTTTACCCACGGATTTAGTGATAGTTTTATTGTGGGATTCATCATGCCAAATAATTACTGGTGGATAGCCTTTTCTGACGGTAAAGTCGCCGGTAATCTTTAGCGGGAAAATAAGACAAATAGGCGCCAAATTTAGCGTCGGAGTTGCCATCGAAAAAATCTTATGGTAGACACTTTTAATGGAAAGCTACGTTTTGGTGTTCCGCAGTGTGTTACCGTTAGAGATATCCGCCGGTCAACGGTAACCGTGCCCTAAATTCAAACTGTCAACCCTCTTCGCCTTCATTTCGAATTCGCTTTCTCTCTAAACCTCTCACCTTCCTCTCTCCCTCTCTAACCACTCGCCCTTCCACACACACACACTCTCTCTCTAACCTTATCATCTATCCTCCGTCAACCTCCTCTGCCACCGCTGCTATAAACGCCCTTGCCGCCGCTACTGCAAACCCCCTGCCGTTGCTACAAAACTCCTGCTGCTTTCGCTTTTGCTGCCATTGCACCTCCACCCCTCTTCTCCATTTTCTCTTGTTTTGCATTCAAGATTTTTTGTTTGAACTTTGTTTCTTTCAAATTCTATTACTTAAAGTTAATTAATTAGTCAGTAGAGTTTAGTTAGTTTAATTTTCTATTTTAGTTGATTTAGGTGGTTAGAATAGGTTAGAATATGTTATATTAGACTCTGAGATTGTTGGAAAGTGTTGAATTATTTAGCTGTTTGCTAATTTCTGTCGCTAAAATTGTTTGAAAAATGCTTGACTGTATTGATAAGTCGTTGTTTTACTGTTGATTTGATGAATTTTAATACTGGAATTGTTTGGATAATTTTGATTGCGTTCATTCACTGCATTAAGGTCTTTTTTGCTGAAAATTTGCTGCTGGACTTGTCTGCATTATGCTTCGTTGTTGCTTGTTGTGACTGGCCATAACTTGATTAATCCTTGTTTTGAATTGTCGCTTGTCAATTGCTAATTGAGTGCAACAATTTTGCATCTTTAATGTTTGTGATATTGTCTTAAGAATGTTCTTTGATCTTTTGAATTGCATGTGTGGCTACCAGGTGATTTGAATTCATTATCTATATCTCGGTAATTGCTTATAATGATGCATTTGGTTACTAGATGATTCTTGTTTTTATGGTTTATTACCTTGATTACCAAATTTTTATGATCTTTTGAATCATGCTTGGTATGTGATGGAATTCAACTTCTATATCTCTTTTACTAAGTAACATAGCATTCATGTTTCTTCACTTTTTGTCCACTAGGTGATGTGAGAAAATTTTAAAAGTGTTGTTGATTGATGTGTAAGTTCAATATTTCATTTAGTTCATTAGGTCCTTTTACACATTCTTTATGTAGTTCCTGGGTTTGTGAATTCAAATTATATTTTCATAAGGAGCATCTTCATGTCTGCAATGATTAATTAAGTTTTGAAACTTTTGGCCTTTTATGTTACTTTAATAATGATTGAAAAAATTAATAAGATGAGAAGGGTTGATAGATATTTTACTGTGATGAAGTCTTTGAAGGATGGAAAAATTCGAATTTTAGGGGAGATTTTGTCAAAATTTTTATAAGATTTTGAGTGAAATTGAAAAATTAAAATTATGTTTTGAAAAGTTAGAATTATGTTCATGAGTTTTAGTAAATTTGAATCAATTGTTTAATTGGTACACTTTAAAACTTTACTTTTGCAAAAATTCACCATAAATGGTTGTCTTTTGTATCTATATTAATAGTGTTAAAGTGAGTGAATATAACTGTCTGTTGATTGATGCTGTGGATTGAGATTGGTAGAATTTGTATTAATAATAATATGTGCTAATTAGTGTTAATAATACATTCTCTTTGCAGACATGACGACCGGTAGCAGAGGTAGATCGAGTGGGTCTCGGGGTCGTGGTAGAGGGTGGGTTTCCACCGAATCCCCTGCGACTGTTCAGTCATCGCCCTCTACTCCGACTACCCCGTCGACCCCTGTGACGTTACAGACGGGTCCAGTGGACCAACAATTCATCATGGTCCCAAATCTGAACTACGTGCCTCCTTCTGCTACGTCCCATACAGATCTAGTGACGACAAAACTCGCGATGGGTGATTCCTCTAGTGTCATCCGGCTGAGAATTTGGCCCGATGGCATGCAGTCGTGAGTTCAACTTTTTAATGTTAAGTTTGTTAATCTTAAGTTTACGTATTTTTATGTGTTTGTTAATGTTATGTTTTTTCTTTGACAGGTTTGCACTAACCCCAATGCTTGCACACATGAGATCTCTGAGGTCATTAAGTCTATGTATGACCACCCGTAGCAGACCTACACACAGATCCCGGCTGAGACCAAAGAGTGATGGTTTCAGAAGTCAACGGTAAGAACCCAATTTGGTTTGAATTAAATAATTGTATTTAAATTGTATTTTATTCCGACTAACTAATGTTGGTGAATCACTTTGTGCAGTTAAAATTCATATGGAATGTAGAACACAATCTCATGATCAAGAAGATCTACGACCATCGGGTAGCCAAATGACTTCAGCAGATGATGATCGACGTCCATAAGGGGGCAACCACCTAACAAAGTGGATCTGTTTAGCCATCAGGAAGGAACTGGAGGCTTATTTTAGAGATAATGAGAGGTTCAAGCATCACTGTCTGACGAACGTTGCTAATAGGGCTTCGCCCAGGTCATCGAAGTATACGGGTGGGTCGGCGACCTTCATGAAGACGAAGAGCAGACTCGTAAAAATTTTGTCATTGCTTAATATTTTAGTAGTTATTTGAATTAGATTTTTAATTTATTCATTTATTTTATTAGTTGATATATTAATTTGTAGTCTAAGTCGTTGGATCATGAGGTGATACTGGCGGAGACCTTCAAGTATACCTATACTTTGAAGGCTAACAAGTAGAGATTTGCTGACGAGTGGTCTGCAACCCATTAAGTGAGTTTAAATTAATCCTAAGCTTCAAATTTATTTAGTTTAAATTCAATTATTTAACTATTATCCTAATCACAACTAACGTGTGTGATTCAGGAGGATTACACACAGAGGTTGGAGGCTGCGACCCAGCAATCTCAGCCGCCTAGTAAAGACGACGAAGCCGGCTCCGAGATCTCAGTGGTAGATCCTGATAGGGTTTGACGCAAGACCACCTTTGAACCCCACAAGAATCGCTGCTTCGGGTTGGGGTCGTTCTTCACCAATGGCCTCTGCTCCTTCGTATTGGCGACTTCCTCTACCTTTACCTCTACCACCAGCCCTGCTGATCCCTAGGAAGTTATCAACTTGAGGGAGGAGGTGCAGAAGCTAACATAGAAGCTTCACCAGCAAGTGGAGCAGTTTGAGCAGAGGTACAACGACCTTCTTGCACGCATGGGAGGAGCCATTGCCATCAGCTTGGACCTGACGGAGAAGCTGGAGGAGTACAACCAGTAGATGCATGCTGGTTCCAGTGACGACGGCAGCACCTACTCCGCCGCCTCGGCAGGGGTACCACGACGACGACAATGACGAAGACGGTTACCAGGATCTGTAGGGGTTAGGGTTTATTTTAACGCATTTTTGTTTGTCTACTTCATTGTATTCTAATTCTGTGACATTTTATTATATTCAAACCATTTATTTTTAATAAAATAATTTGTTGATTTATGCTAATTTTATATTTTTGCTAATAATTTTATTAACAAGAATTTTAATTTGACTACTAATTGTGATTTAACTATGCCAGGAAAATAAAAAAATACAAAATACTATTGTAGAATTTACCGACGGATAAATCCGACGGTAATTTGGTGCCTAAACACGTGAAATGGCGCCAAAGTTACCGTCGGATAAATCTGACGGTAATCATCAACTCACTCTCGACAAATTCATTGAGAATACCTACGAAAAATCTACCGGTAATTAGCATTGGACAAAAAAATCCGCCAGTAAGCAGTTCGGTGACGTTTATACCATCAACTCTAGGACGATAATAAATTCGACAGTATTCAACGTTTTTCTTGTAGTGCCATTGTCTCCAGCAAGTAACTCACCCACTAATTAGTTTAGAATAGTTAAACCTTAAACTCTAATTTCTCTCTTCAGGTTCATTCTCCGATTTTTTTCTATTCACGTTTAGCTTGTAATAACTCATCGAATTTGTTCAATAACTCATGTGTTTGTTTAACTCTTCTATTTTTAACTACTATTGCTTATTTTTTGGAAGTTCTTTTTGATATTAGGTAATTGTTTAATTCTGTTATTTTTAGCTCTGTGTAATTTTACAAACTAAAAATTATGATGAAGTATCTAATTTTTTTTGAGTGCGTAACGATTTAAATTTAGATATATAGTAGTTGCTAGGCTTATGGGTTATTGCCTCATGTTTATGCTTGACTTGTTAAATCTTCTCTAATTTTTGTGTCTTTATTTTCCTTGTCCTATTTATGAGTTTTTGTTCTTATTTTATATCTATTGTTCTTGTTTTTTTATCTATTTAATTAAATCTGGTTTTGGTTCTTGTTATAAATCTGGTTCTGGTCTATTGAATAGTATACTGGTTAATGTAGTGATGGGGATTATAAGCAAGGGCCTCAATGGAAGGTGAATTCCTTAGAACTTAAACACTGGTCATATAGCTAGATAGGTTCTTCTCCCAATGAATATAATATCTTATACGCATAAGTCGCATAATATTAAATTATATTATGTTACTACAGTGAGTATAATTAACGCTTTTATCCATTATTTAAATGCCAATTCGTTACTAAAATGGATTGAGGATCCATTAAAATGCAGTGTTGTATAATATTCATTAGGAATTGATTGGTTGAATAATTATGTATATTTATGAGTGATGGTTCGATCTACTATATGTATGATAAGTGAAAATATGTATGTATTCATTGGTTGAATAATTAGAGTTGATTGTTATTAATTTTTTGAATTAATTATTGATTTATTATTGCTTGTTATTTATTTTTTGAATTTATTATTGTATGAGTTAATTATTTTTTGAGTTAATTAGTGTTGATTATGATTAATTCTCTGAATTAATTTTAATTTATTAAATTTTTTGAATTAATTATTGACTTATTATTGATTATTATTAATTTTTTAAATTCTATTATGTGTTGCTTCTGACTTTTCGTATTTGGTGGAGTATGTAGTCATGCAAAAACTGAATGTTAGTATCTTAATATACTTCTGTATATCAATATCTATAATATCTAATCATAGGGTGTTATACATAATTTGAGTGTTAAATGAAATGAAATGTTATTTTTTAGAGAAAATTATACTTTTTTTTTCTGCGAGATGCTAAAATGACACTTTCCTCTCTTTTATTTTATAAATATACATTTTTTTCCTTCTAACTTTTAAAAAACATCCTCTTTAATTCATTTTAAACTTTTTGTGTTAACTAATGTTAACTTTATCTATTTTAAAAAAAATAAATTATTTTTAAAAAAATACCATTAATAAAAATTTTATTTTTTATCATTAAATTTTGCTTACCAAAATATCCTTTAATAAATTATTCTTTTATTGATTAAATTGTATTTTTTTAGAAAATTTACTAATTATATAATTTTTTTCTAAAATACCCTTCAATAATTTTTTAATTATTAAATTATAATTTTACCAAAATTTTCGTTAACAATTTTTTTATATTTTACTATTAATTTTTCGATATCTATATATATTATTTTAATATTAAATAAAAAATTTTAGTAAGATTATTTTTCAATATCAATATATATTAATTGTTATATATATTAGCAGTGGTAAGGTTTTTATTTAATGTTAAAATAATATATATTGATATCAAAAAATTAATAATAAAATATAAAAATAATTGTTAACAAAAATTTTAGGAAAATTATAATTTAATAATTAAAAAATTATTGAAGGGTAGGTATTTTAGAAAAAAATAATTTAATTATTAATTTTTTTAAAATTATTTTAATAAAAATACAATTTAATCAATAAAAATAATAATTTATTAAAAGAATATTTTGATAAGCAAAATTTAATGATAAAAAATAAAATTTTTGTTAATGGGTATTTTTTCAAAAAATAATTTATTTTTTTTTAAAAAATGGATAAAGTTAATATTAGTTAACACAAAATTTAAAATGGATTAAAGAAGAGATTTTTTAAAAGTTAAAAAGAAGGTGAATGTACATTTATAAAATAGAGGAGAGGAGAGTGTCATTTTAGCATTTCGCAGGAGAGGGGAGTAAAATTTTCTCTATTTTTTATTAATAATAGGAAAAAAATCGAACAGAAAACATAAATTTATGGCTAAGGTGAGAATTGGAGTACACTGAAGTCTCACAATTGCTGTTACCTCTTATACTATCTTTATATATTTTATTGACTGTAAAATCTTGTCTTACTTTGTTCAAGTTTATAAATGGAGTAACTTGTTACTAGTAAATCTCTAAAACTACTGATTACGTCAATTAAAAATTTGTTTCTGCTGCAAAGAAAACAAATAATCAAGGTTACATACCATTTGTAGCTTTTTGTGACAATATATGCATTATTTAGATTTTTTATCATTTCTAATACATGTTTCTTGCTCTATGTAATTATAGTTATCTCCATTTTGTATGTAATTGCAAGAAAATGCAAGTTATTTTGTAGATATGATAATCCAAGCATTCAATGATAAACTAATGGTTATTGTAAAAGGCTTTCTTGATGTATATATATTGGGCGCAGTTTCATCAAGCATTTGTTTATAAATTGGACATTATATTTTAGTTGTGTTTATTGAAAGATATCATATATTAACTAAAAGTTATAGATAAATTATTATGAAAAATTATAAAATTTTAAATTTTGTTAGTTTAGATATTATTGAATTTAAATATTTAAAATTATATATTAAATTTTTAAATATTTTTTTAATAATTAAAATTTAAATTTATTGTCGAATTCAATTATTAATTTATCTCTAATAAATCCAATAGTAATATATAAGCTTCAGAATTTTACCAATTAAAAATTTATATTTTTCATTAAATCCGCTAGTGGTAAACAAAAAAATTTATCAATAAATAATTATCGACAAAATTTATATTGTCAAGTTTATTTCACTGCTAAATCTAACAATAAATAGATTATCGTCAGATTTTTTGATAAATTTGTCAATAAATTTGACAACTTTTTTATAGTAACACATTGAATTTCTTGTGTCGAAACTCTCCAATCAAATTATAGTTCAAAATTATCACTTCATTTTTTGACTATGTACCCTATAAAAAAATATGGAACAACGAACCACATGCACAACAAGCTATACGTAAAAAATAAAAATAAAAAAGATAAGTGATCACCAATAGTTGGATGGCATAATTTCAGTGCAAAATCTAGCAAAATTTTCTCTTTATATTGGTATAATTATTTTCTATTACAATTTCAGTACATCATCAGTCCTTTTATCAAGTATATATTCTATATATTTCTATTGCTTTATTTTCAAATGATATCTTATTTAATATATGTTGCAACTTTTTACATATTTATTATTTCAATTTATATTATTCATGTCATATTCGATCTTTATTATAAAGCAAATATTTTGTAATTAATTATTTTAATTAGCATGTTCATATAATGAATCCCACGGTAATCACCAATTGTAGTGAGTCAGATTCTTTCAACAGATACACATCTTTGGATTTTACACTAACTTGTTTATAAATATTTTTCTAATTTTGTTATAAGTAAATATAAATTGTCATTAAACTTATATCTTTTAATTTTGGTGAAGATTAATATGAAATTAATAATTAAAAAATATTAGATATTTTGACATATTTAATTAATTTATTATTTAATAATTTTTAACTATTAATTATTTTATATAAAAACAACAGCATATGAATTTTTATCTCTAATTTTTCTGGACAACCTCCCTCCTTAGCTTGGATCTAAGATTTTTTTTTTCTCGTTAAAATCAGCTTTGAGTTTAATTTATGTCTTAGCCATTCAGGTGAGTCTTTTGTGTTCCCCGGTCCAAAAGAGAAGATAAATCTCGATTCATTTTTTATCCGGTCATTCTTTTTGAAATTGCACCATATTAGTATTGTATCTACTGATATTTTGAACAAAAAACAAACTACAATAATATTTGTCATCTACAAATATTCAGAAATGATCAAATAATAATAACTTTTTTTTGGAGGGTTGTGAAAGCTAGACTAAGTAAGGTAATAATCGATATTTAATATTATACGAAAGATAATAAATGATAAAGTCTAATAATAAATATAAGATGACCAATTTTTTTTTAGATTTATCTTAAATTTTAGTCAATATTAACAATTTTTTTAGTTAAAAAATCTGCCCTAATAATTTTCATAACTAAAGATTCATGATGTGACTTATGGGAGAACCAAATAAAGACGCACGTGTTTCACGGTTTCATCTGTGTTGTGTCAAATGAGTTACTATTTTTGATGCAAGAACATGGACTATGGAAAAAGGAAATAAGATAGATATATGTAGGACAAGACTTGTCTAAGATGAAAAAATATGAATTAGAAACGTGCATTATTACATTTATTCTCTGCTTTCTTCAATTCTTATTAGAAGAACGTGCATGATAGTGCCCTTTCTTTAGAACCAGCTGTGAACAGAAGAGATTTTTTCAAAATAAAAATAAAAATGAAACACTACTTAATGGTAAAACTATTTTTGGAAAAACATTCGGAAAGAACAGGATACAAAATTGGTAATTTCAAGTCGTGTAATCTTTGATATCTGTCATGCACAGCATATGGCGAAAATTTTCAGTTCTTTTTAGTAGGGAGCCACACATCACACATGAATACATGCTATGCTTTAGACAATGTGTCATAAATTATAAACCAATCGATGTTAAATTCAAAAAATATCTTCTTATGTAACCCGCACAAACATTCAAATCAAATGTCCGTGTGGTTGAAAGTTCGTTATGGTTATTATACTAGCTAATATCAAACAAGACTATACAAGAAGAACAAAATATTATTGTTGACACATATAGTTACGTTCTATGTGTTTGCATGCATAAACGTTATTATTAATTAGGAATTATATCATATTTTATTATCTGATTATGTTGTATATATTATTATATATTCCCTTATATCAGATACGAACAAGTGTGGAACAAGTTATCCCTGGTAGAAATATGGTGGAAATTCAGATGTAAATATTTTTATGTAAAATTGATAATTAAGAATGATTAAATAATTTGATGATATGTTTGATTAAATTGTCATCGAATTATCTTTAATTAAAATTTTGCATAAAAATAATTCCATACAAATTTTAACTTTTAGAAATATAGTAATTCCATCTTGTTTTCTGGTAGAACCGTAGAACTTAGTAGGTGGTTGGCAATCGTGATGCTATTTGGTAAGTTTAATTTGCATTGGTACTTTCACAATTTTAAAAAAAATGGAATAAATAATAGTTTATAGTTAAATTAATGCATGCAGCATATGATGAATATAGTTTAAATGAATGGTTTATTTTTAATATATATTCTAAATTATAAACAAATTATCTGTCTTATTAATTAATTTTTAAAATAATTAATATAATGTAATAATAAGCATTTTGTATTATTAATGAAAAGTATATACATCTAATCATATTATATATTAAAAATTTTAATTAAAATTATCAATATATAGTAAGCGAATTTAAGATTGAAGCTTTAGTAGAAAAAGTTCGTCAACCAATCTGAACTAAATTATGTGTTGGAGTCTCTGGTGACTTTCATAAGATTAACAACATAAAACAAAATTCCGAAAGTAACCTACCCCGGGCTAGTATGTGTTACATACCATAAATAACATTGATCTCTTTTGAGTTCAATAATGTAATTAATTAAATTTACCCCCTATTTTTAATTGTTAAATTTACACTTGTTATTCTTATTTATTTTGTTCTATTAACGTTTATAATATTAAAATAATTATTCCTGATAATAATAAATTTGAATCTCTCAATTATTATTTTCAAAAAAATTAAAGTATATTTTTTGTACTTGAAATTTGTTAAAAATTTTAAAAATATCTCTAAATTTTATTTTGTTTTAATTTTGTTCCAAAAATTTTTAATTTACATTAAATATATTTCTGACAGTTAATTCTTAAAAAATTTAAGATCAATTTAATAATAATTTTACAAGAACAATCTTTAATTCAAGCAAATCAGACATAATTATAATATATTATTGATAGATTTTTATCTTAAATTTTTAAAAATTTATCTGTTTAAAATATATTTGATATAAATAAAAAATTTTAAAAATAAAATTAAAATAAAATAAAATTTAGAAATATTTTTAAAATTTATAATAAATTTTAAAGATTTCTAAAATAAATAAAAAGGTTATTTGAAAAATAAAAGAAAAAAAGGTGGAGTTAATGTAGTGTGGTTAGGCGTAGAGTGGGTCCCTAATGAATGTTCTACTATTATAAACGGTGTGGGGCCAATCCAGTTGTGCCTCCTCACTTGTGAGCAATAGTTTTGTGATTTTGTCCCTCTCTTTGACCCCTGACCTGCAGACCAGACCTCTCTCATTTCATTTATTTATTTAAACCCTTTACTCACTCACTCACTCTCCTCCCTCTTTTGGTTCTTGCTTGCTTTGCTAACCTCACTAACGACACGGACACATTCTGCTTTATACACAGCTCGCACTTCTATATTAGGATTTGCTAACTGTTTTTATATTTTTAATACATTAAATATATTTAAAATCTTTTATTATTATATTTTTAAAATATACTCTTAGAATACAAATTAGTTAAATTTTTATATTATTAATCAAGATTTAGTTAAGAGTTATATATTAAAATTATTATTATTAATAAAAAATTAAAATTTTCATTTCAATAAAATATATAAAAATGATATTAAAAATTTAAATTTCATATATTTCTTATATGAAGAATTTATTAATATCATTAATATTATATCCTTAATAGTTAATTAGTCTTATTCTTATTATGATAATAATATTGAGTATCTCAATCTAGTTGGTATCCGTTGTGAGTTTACACTCTGCTCTATCGCATAATGTTATTAATGTAGGTGATAGTTACACAAACAAAAGTTGCTACTTTTTAATCACAATAATGTTTAGGAGAAAAAAGACTACATACAGTTAGAGAATCTAACTCCACTAACATTAGCGGTGGAGTTAAACCCTAAAGTGATCTTTGAGATTGGTATCGTATGTTTATAAAATTTCAATTGTACTAATTATGTTTTTGAGATTAACAAAAGTACAAGTGTACAACACGTTAGTCCCTAACCAATTTTCTGTTAACAGCGTGCTGATATGGCTTGATAACATGAACCATTAGTAACATGCATCACTTCATAATTTAATCATGTGTAATGATATGATGACGGGTCGATCAGTGACACATGGTATGCTGACGTGGACAAGTAAGCCACATGCCACAATGCTATTTGGTCATGTGTGCAATGATCCAACCTTCAGTATGTCATAATCATACTAAAAATCGAGTGCTACCAATTTGCTTTCCTTAACTTTAGTTATTAATTATTATATGAGCCTAATTTGTTGTTAAAATATAGTTTACCTTACATGGTAACTTTTTTTTTTAAAAATGTTTGGATTGACAAGAAGAAACATACACAGATAAAATCATAAATAATAATAAATAAAGCAGTTATAATAAGCAACCACACATATATACGTACATCTCGTATCAGTTAATAGTACTCAGTCATCCAGTCCTTAGTGGTGCACAAATCTTAGTTAAGACACCCCTAGTAGTAGCTAGATAATAACTATATACACATAATATCCAAAGTCTTGACCTATTTAAGAAGCCCCTAAGTTGGCGCTCAGCCTAGTTTAGATTATAAATCTACCTAATCCCTCTAGACTACAAAAGTGAGAAACAATATATTCTAGGTCTTCAAAATTTGGATCATGTTGAATGTCATCAAAAGGCAAAATGTCATATATTACTCTTCTGCACGATCATACGTCGTTACGGGACAACTCACTGGTACTTCATCAAGTAGCCACATAACAGAAGCCTCGTGTGGAGGATCTAGGTTAGAGTCCGTAAATAAACGGAGTCTGATGAGCGGATAATTTATACGCTTTTTGGCATTGTTTTTAGTATGTTTTTAGTAGGATCTAGTTACTTTTAGGGATGTTTTCATTAGTTTTTATGTTAAATTCACATTTCTGGACTTTACTATGAGTTTGTGTGTTTTTCTGTGATTTCAGGTATTTTCTGGCTGAAATTAAGGGACTTGAGCAAAAATCAGGTTCAGAGGTTGAAGAAGGACTGCTGATGCTGTTGGATTCTGACCTCCCTGCACTCAAAGTTGATTTTCTGGAGCTACAGAACTTGAAATGGCGCGCTTCCAATTGCGTTGGAAAGTAGACATCCAGGGCTTTCCAGCAATATATAATAGTCTATAATTTGGCCAAGAATAGACGACGTAAACTGGCGTTCAAACGCCAGCTTTCTACTCAAATCTGGCGTCCAGCGCCAGAAAAGGATCCAAAACCAGAGTTGAACGCCAGAAATGGATCAAAACCTGGCGTTCAACTCCACAAATGGCCTCTGCACGTGGAAAGCTAAAGCTCAGCCCAAACACACACCAAGTGGACCCCGGAAGTGGATTTATGCATCAATTACTTACTCATGTAAACCCTAGTAGCTAGTTTATTATAAATAGGACCTTTTACTAGTGTATTAGACATCTTTGGTCTCAGTTTTAATCCATTGTTCATCTTAGGAGACTATTGATCACGTTTTAGGGGGCTGGCCATCTCGGCCATGCCTGGACCTTCACTTATGTATTTTCATACGGTAGAGTTTCTACACTCCATAGATTAAGGTGTGGAGCTCTGCTGTTCCTCAAAGATTAATGCAAAGTACTACTGTTTTCTATTCAATTCTTCTTATTTCTCTTCTAAGATATCCATTCGCACCCAAGAACGTGATGAAGGTGATGATTATGTGTGACGCTCATCATCCTTCTCCCTTATGAACGCGTGCCTGACAAACACTTCCGTTCTACATGAAATAAGCTAGAATGAATATCTCTTAGATCTCCTAACCAGAATCTTCGTGGCGTAAGCTAGAATGATGGCGGCATTCAAGAGAATCCGGAAAGTCTAAACCTTGTCTGTGGTATTCCGAGTAGGATTCAATGATTGAATGACTGTGACGAGCTCCTAACTCGCGATTGCAGGGCGTTAGTGACAGACGCAAAAGGATAGTAAATCCTATTCCGGCATGATCGAGAACCGACAGATGAATAGCCGTGCCGTGACAGGGTGCGTGATCATATTATTCACTGAGAGGATAAGATGAAGCCATTGACAAGGGTGATGCCTCCAGACGATTAGCCGTGCCGTGACAGGGCATTGGATCATTTTCCCGAGAGATGACCGAAAGTAGCCATTGACAGTGGTGATGTATCACATAAAGCCAACCATGGAAAGGAGTAAGACTGATTGGATGAAGATAGCAGGAAAGCAGAGGTTCAGAGGAACGAAAAGCATCTCCATTCGCTTATCTGAAATTCCTACCAATGATTTACATAAGTATCTCTATCCCTATTTTATTAATTAATATTCGAGAACCACATAACTGTTTTATATCCGCCTGACTGAGATTTGCAAGGTGACCATAGCTTGCTTCATACCAACAATCTCCGTGGGATTCGACCCTTACTCACGTAAGGTATTACTTGGACGACCCAGTGCACTTGCTGGTTAGTTGTATCGAAGTTGTGAACCATGGTATTGGCACCATGTTCTTGGCGCCATTGCCAGGGAAAGAAAGAGCCATGAATTTTACATCATTAAAGTGTAATCACGATTACGCGTACCAAGTTGTTCACGTTGCCAGGGATTGTTCGAGCCTGGACATCACAATTTCGTGCACCAAGTTTTTGGCGCCGTTGCCGGGGATTGTTCGAGTTTGGACAACTGACGGTTCATCTTGTTGCTCAGATTAGGTAATTTTCTTTTTATTTTGTTTTCAAAAATTTTTCAAAAGTATTTCTAAAATTTTCTCATCTGTTTTTCGAAAAAAAAAAAATAAAATAATAATAATAAAAATGTTTTCAAAAAATTTTATTCAAAATTTTTAAGAATGAATTCTAGTGTTTCATGAAGCATGTGAAGCCTGGCTGGCTGTAAAGCCATGTCTAAATTCTCTTGGACTGAGGCTTCCAAACCATCAGAGGCAAGTTACATATTTGATAAGTAATGAGCAGCAATTTGTTATCAAGAGCAATATACTCTGGTGTTAAATGCTGAAGCTTGGCTGGCCATTGGCCATGTCTAGTGTTTTGGACTGGAGCTTTCTTTGAAAGCTTGGCTGGCTAGTGAGCCATATCTAATTCCTGGACTGAAGCTTTAGACTAAGAATGCAAGATTCCTGGAATTCATGTTAAAAATTTTGGAATCCTTATTTTTTCTTTTTCATATAATTTTCGAAAAAATCCAAAAAAATTTAGAAAATCATAAAAATCAAAAAAATATTTTGTGTTTCTTGTTTGAGTCTTGAGTCATATCATAAGTTTGGTGTCACTTGCATATGCATCCTGCATTTTTTCGAAAATATCATGCATTCATAGTGTTCTTCATGATCTTCAAGTTGTTCTTGGTAAGTCTTCTTGTTTGATCTTGATGATTTTTTTTTTGTTTTGTGTCTTTTCATGTTTATCATATGCATTCTTGAATTCTTAGTGTCTAAGCATTAAAGAATTCTAAGTTTGGTGTCTTGCATGTTTTCTTTGCATTAAAAATTTTTCAAAATTGTGTCTATGATGTTCATCATGATCTTCATAGTGTTCTTGGTGTTCATCTTGACATTCATAGCATTCTTGCATGCATCACATGTTTTGATATAAAAATTTCATGCATTGCATCTTTTTAGTGTTTTTCTCTCTCATCATAAAAATTCAAAAATCAAAAAAATATCTTTCCATTTTTTCTCTCATCAAATTCGAAAATTTGAGTTGACATTTTCAAAAATTTTTAAAATCAAGTTGTTTCTTATGAGTCAAATCAAATTTTCAATTTGAAAATCTTATCTTTTTCAAAATCTTTTTCAAAAATCAAATCTTTTTCAAAATTCTTAGTTATTTTCGAAAATTTCAAAAATATTTTTCAAAAATCTTTTTCTTATTTTTATACCAAATTTTCGAAAATAACATAATCAATTAATGTTTTGATTCAAAAATTTGAAGTTTGTTACTTGCTTGTTAAGAAAGATTCAAACTTTAAGTTCTAGAATCATATCTTGTGATTTCTTATGAATCAAGTCATTAATTGTGATTTTAAAAAATCAAATCTTTTTCAAAAACTAATTCCTATCATATCTTTTCAAAAATATCTTCTTATCTTATCTTTTTCAAAAATATCTTTTCAAAATATCTTTTCTAACTTCCTAACTTCTTATCTTTTCAAAATTTGTTTCAACTAACTAACTAACTTTTTGTTTGTTTCTTAACTTTTTCAAAACTACATAACTAACTCTCTCTCTCTAATTTTCGAAAATATCTCCCCCTTTTTCAAAAATTTCTTTTTAATTAACTAATTATTTTTATTTTTATTTTTGATTTCAAAAATTTTCAAAAAAAAATACTAAACATTTTTCAAAAACTATTTTCAAAAATCACTAACTCTTTTTCAAAATAATTTTCAAAAATTTTCCCTCCCCCATCTTACTCTATTTATTCATTCATATCCTAACATCTCACATCTCTACCATCCTCACAGTTGTGTTTCTTCCATTATATTACATTCCTTGTCTCCCCCTCTTCTTCTACTCACACAGAGGTCCCTATACTGTGGTATAAAGGATCTCTATTATTATTATTATTATTATTATTTTTCTGTGCCTTCCTCTTTGTCATATGAGCAGGAGCAAGGATAAGAACATTCTTGTGGAAGCAGATCCAGAACCTGAAAGGACTCTGAAGAGAAAATTAAGAGAAGCTAAATTACAACAATCCAGAGATAACCTTTCAGAAATTTTCGAACAGGAAGAGGAGATGGCAGCCGAAAATAATAATAATGTAAGGAAGATGCTTGGTGACTTTACTGCACCTAATTCCAATTTACATGGAAGAATCATCTCCATTCCTGCCATTGGAGCAAACAACTTTGAGCTGAAACCTCAATTAGTTTCTCTGATGCAGCAGAACTGCAAGTTTCATGGACTTTCATCTGAAGATCCTTTTCAGTTCTTAACTGAATTCTTGCAGATATGTGATACTGTTAAGACTAATGGAGTAGATCCTGAAGTCTACAGGCTCATGCTTTTCCCTTTTGCTGTAAGAGACAGAGCTAGATTATGGTTGGATTCTCAACCCAAAGATAGCCTGAACTCTTGGGATAAGCTGGTCACGGCTTTCTTAGCCAAGTACTTTCTTCCTCAAAAGCTGAGCAAGCTTAGAGCTGATGTTCAAACCTTCAGATAGAAAGAAGGTGAATCCCTCTATGAAGCTTGGGAAAGATACAACCAGTTGACCAAAAAGTGTCCTTCTGACATGCTTTCAGAATGGACCATCCTGGATATATTCTATGATGGTTTATCTGAGCTATCAAAGATGTCACTGGACACTTCTGCAGGTGGATCCATTCACCTAAAGAAAACGCCTGCAGAAGCTCAAGAACTCATTGACATGGTTGCTAATAACCAGTTCATGTACACTTCTGAAAGGAATCCTGTGAATAATGGGGCGCCTATGAAGAAGGGAGTTCTTGAGGTTGATACTCTGAATGCCATATTGGCTCAGAATAAAATATTGACTCAGCAAGTCAATATGATCTCTCAGAGTCTGAATGGAATGCAAGCTGCATCCAACAGTACTCAAGAGGCTTCTTCTGAAGAAGAAGCCTATGATCCTGAGAACCCTGCAATAGCAGAGGTAAATTACTTAGGTGAACCTTATGGAAACACCTATAACTCAACATGGAGAAATCATCCAAATTTCTCATGGAAGGATCAAAAGCCCCAACAAGGCTTTAATAATGGTGGAAGAAACAGGTTTAGCAATAGCAAGCCTTTTCCATCATCAACTCAGCAACAGACAGAGAACTCTGAACAAAATGCTTCTAATTTAGCAAATCTAGTCTCTGATCTATCTAAGGCCACTATAAGTTTCATGAATGAAACAAGGTCTTCCATTAGAAATCTGGAAGCACAAGTGGGCCAGCTGAGTAAAAGGATCACTGAAATTCCTCCCAGTACTCTCCCAAGCAATACAGAAGAGAACCCAAAAGGAGAGTGCAAGGCCATTGACATAAGCACCATGGCCGAATCTACAAGGGGAGTGGAGGACGTGAATCCCAAGGAGGAAGGCCTCCTGGGACGTCCAGTGATCAATAAGGAGCTTCCCTCTTAGGAACCAAAGGATTCTGAGGCTCATCTAGAGACCATAGAGATCCCATTGAACCTCCTTATGCCCTTCATAAGCTCTGATGAGTATTCCTCTTCTGAAGAGAATGAGGATGTTACTGAAGAGCAAACTGCCAAGTTTCTTGGTGCAATCATGAAGCTGAATGCCAAATTATTTGGCATTGATACTTGGGAAGTTGAACCTCCCTTGTTCATCAATGAACTGAGTGATCTGGATCAACTAACATTACCTCAGAAGAGACAGGATCCTGGAAAGTTCATAATACCCTGTACCATAGGCACTATGATCTTTAAAGCTCTGTGTGATCTTGGTTCAGGAATAAACCTCATGCCCCTCTCTGTAATAGAGAAACTAGGAATCTATGGGATGCAAGCTGCTAAAATCTCACTAGAGATGGCAGACAGATCAAGAAAACAGGCTTATGGACAAGTAGAGGACGTGTTAGTAAAGGTTGAAGGCCTTTACATCCCTGCTGATTTCGAGTCCTGGATACTGGAAAGGAAGAGGATGAATCCATCATCCTAGGAAGACCTTTCCTGGCCACAGCAAGAGCTGTGATTGATGTTGACAGAGGTGAAATATTCCTTCAATGGAATGAGGACTCTCTTGTGCTTAAAATTCAAGGATCTCCCTCTGCAACCATGGAGAGGAAGCAGAAAAAGCTTCTCTCCAAGCAGAGTCAACCAGAGCCCCCACAGTCAAACTCTAAGTTTGGTGTTGGGAGGCCACAACCAAACTCTAAGTTTGATGTTGAACTCCCATATCCAAACTCTAAGTTTGGTGTTGGAGAGTCTCAACAAAGCTCTGCACATCTGTGAGGCTCCATGAGAGCTCACTGTCAAGCTATTGACATTAAAGAAGCGCTTGTTGGGAGGAAACCCAATGTTTATCTAATTCTTATTTTTATTGTTTTTCATGTTTTCTTAGGTTCATGATCATGTGGAGTCACAAAATAAATATAAAAATTGAAAACGGAGTCAAAAACAGCAGAAGAAAAATCACACCCTGGAGGAGTATCTGTCTGGCGTTCAGCGCCAGAACAGAGCATGGTTCTGGCGCTGAACGCCCAAAATAGGCAGCTTCTGGGCGCTGAACGCCAGAACAGGCATGGTTCTGGCGTTCAACGCCAGAAATGGGACACAAATGGGCGTTGAACGCCCAAAATGGCCACCAACCTGGCGCTGAACGCCCAGAGTTGGGTACAAAGGCATTTTTACATGCCTAATGGGTGCAGGGATGTAAATCCTTGAACACCTCAGGATCTGTGGACCCCACAGGATCCACTCAGGATCTGTGGACCCCACAGGATCCCCACCTACCTCTACTCACTTCTTCTCACCACTCTCTTTCACACAACCCCATAAACACTCTTCCACAAAACCCTTCACCAATCACCTCAAACTCTCTTCCCCATCACCTCTTCACCACTCACATCCATCCACTCTTTCCCATAAACCTACCTTCAAAATTTAAAACCAATCTCCCACCCAAACCCACCCATATGGCCGAACCTTAACCCCCCCTCCCTTCCCTATATAAAGACCTCCATTCTTCATCAAATTCACACAACACACCCCTCTACACTCTCCTTGGCCGAAACCACATCTCCCTCTCCCTCTCCATATTTCTTCTTCTTCTTCTTCTATTCTTTTGTTTATTGCTCGAGGCGAGCAATATTCTAAGTTTGGTGTGGTAAAAGCATAGCTTTTTTGTTTTTCCATTACCATTGATGGCACCCAAGACCGGAGAATCCTCTAGAAGAGGGAAAGGGAAGACAAAAGCTTCCACATCCGAGTCATGGGAGATGAAAAGATTCATCTCCAAAGCCCATCAAGACCACTTCTATGATGTTGTGGCCAAGAAGAAGGTGATCCCTGAGGTCCCTTTCAAACTCAAAAGAAATGAGTATCCGGAGATCCGACATGAAATTCAAAGAAGAGGTTGGGAAGTTCTAACAAATCCCATCCAACAAGTCGGCATCCTAATGGTTCAAGAGTTCTATGCCAATGCATGGATCACCAAGAACCATGATCAAAGTAAGAACCCGGATCCAAAGAACTATGTTACAATGGTTCGGGGGAAATACTTAGATTTTAGTCCAGAAAATGTGAGGTTGGCGTTCAACTTGCCAAACATGGAAGAGAACGTACACCCCTACACAAAGAGAGTCAACTTTGATCAAAGGTTGGACCAAGTCCTTATGGACATATGTGTAGAAGGAGCTCAATGGAAGGTTGACTCCAAAGGCAAGCCGGTTCAACTAAGAAGATTGGACCTCAAGCCTATAGCTAGAGGATGGTTGAAGTTCATTCAATGCTCAATCATTCCCACTAGCAACCGGTCTGAAGTTACTATAGACCGGGCCATCATGATCCATAGCATCATGATTGGAGAAGAGGTGGAAGTTCATGAGATTATATCTCAAGAACTCTACAAGGTGGCTGACAAGTCCTCCACTATGGCAAGGTTAGCCTTCCCTCACCTCATTTGCCATCTATGTTACTCAGCTGGAGCTTTCATAGAAGGAGACATTCCTATTAAGGAAGAGAAGCCCATCACTAAGAAGAAGATGGAGCAAGCAAGAGAGTCCATTCATGGAGCTCAAGAGGCGCAAGAAACTCATTACCATGAGGTTCCGGAGATGCCTCAAATGCACTTTCCTCCACAAAATTATTGGGAGCAAATCAACACCTCCCTAGGAGAATTGAGTTCCAATATGGGACAACTAAGGGTGGAACATCAAGAGCACTCCATCATGCTTCATGAAATAAGAGAAGATCAAAAAGCAATGAGGGAGGAGCAACAAAGACAAGGAAGAGACATAGAAGAGCTCAAGGACATCATTGGTTCCTCAAGAAGGAAACGCCACTATCACTAAGGTGGATTCATTCCTTGTTCTTCTTTCTTCTGTTTTTCGTTTTATATGTTATGTGCTTAGCTATGTTTGTGTCTTCATTACATGATCATTAGTAGTTAGTAACTTTGTCTTAAAGATATGAATGTCCTATGAATCTATCACCTCTCTTAAATGAAAAATGTTTTAATTCAAAAGAACAAGAAGTACATGAGTTTCGAATTTATCCTTGAACTTAGCTTAATTATATTGATGTGGTGACAATGCTTCTTGTTTTCTGAATGTATGCTTGAACAGTGCATATGTCTTTTGAAGTTGTTGTTTAAGAATGTTAAATATGTTGGCTCTTGAAAGAATGATGACTAGGAGACATGTTATTTTATAATCTGAAAAATCATAAAAATGATTCTTGAAGCAAGAAAAAGCAGCAAAGAACAAAGCTTGCAGAAAAAAAAATATAAAAAAAAATAGGCGAAAAAAAAAAATAATAGAAAGAAAAAGAAAAAGCAAGCAGAAAAAGCCAATAACCCTTAAAACCAAAAGGCAAGGGCAAATAAAAAGGATCCCAAGGCTTTGAGCATCAGTGGATAGGAGGACCTAAAGGAATAAAATCCTGGTCTAAGCGGCTAAACCAAGCTGTCCCTAACCATGTGCTTGTGGCGTGTAGGTGTCAAGTGAAAACTTGAGACTGAGCGGTTAAAGTCAAGGTCCAAAGCAAAAAAAAAAAAAAGAGAAGAGTGTGCTTAAGAACCCTGGACACCTCTAATTGGGGACTTTAGCAAAGCTGAGTCACAATCTAAAAAGGTTCACCCAATTATGTGTCTGTGGCATTTATGTATCCGGTGGTAATACTGGAAAACAAAGTGCTTAGGGCCACGGCCAAGACTCATAAAGAAGCTGTGTTCAAGAATCATCATACTGAACTAGGAGAGTCAATAACACTATCTGAACTCTGAGTTCCTATAGATGCCAATCATTCTGAACTTCAATGGATAAAGTGAGATGCCAAAACTATTCAAGAGGCAAAAAGCTATAAGTCCCGCTCATATGATTGAAGCTCTGTTTCACTGATAGTTTGAAATTTATAGTACATTCTCTTCTTTTTATCCTATTTGATTTTCAGTTGCTTGGGGACAAGCAACAATTTAAGTTTGGTGTTGTGATGAGCGGATAATTTATACGCTTTTTGGCATTGTTTTTAGTATGTTTTTAGTAGGATCTAGTTACTTTTAGGGATGTTTTCATTAGTTTTTATGTTAAATTCACATTTCTGGACTTTACTATGAGTTTGTGTGTTTTTCTATGATTTCAGGTATTTTCTGGCTGAAATTAAGGGACTTGAGCAAAAATCAGGTTCAGAGGTTGAAGAAGGACTGCTGATGCTGTTGGATTCTGACCTCCCTGCACTCAAAGTTGATTTTCTGGAGCTACAGAACTTGAAATGGCGCGCTTCCAATTGAGTTGGAAAGTAGACATCCAGGGCTTTCCAGCAATATATAATAGTCTATAATTTGGCCAAGAATAGATGACATAAACTGGCGTTCAAACGCCAGCTTTCTACCCAAATCTGGCGTCCAGCGCCAGAAAAGGATCCAAAACCAGAGTTGAACGCCAGAAATGGATCAAAACCTGGCGTTCAACTCCACAAATGGCCTCTGCACGTGGAAAGCTAAAGCTCAGCCCAAACACACACCAAGTGGGCCCCGGAAGTGGATTTATGCATCAATTACTTACTCATGTAAACCCTAGTAGCTAGTTTATTATAAATAGGACCTTTTACTAGTGTATTAGACATCTTTGGTCTCAGTTTTAATCCATTGTTCATCTTAGGAGACTATTGATCACGTTTTAGGGGGCTGGCCATCTCGGCCATGCCTGGACCTTCACTTATGTATTTTCATACGGTAGAGTTTCTACACTCCATAGATTAAGGTGTGGAGCTCTGCTGTTCCTCAAAGATTAATGCAAAGTACTACTGTTTTCTATTCAATTCTTCTTATTTCTCTTCTAAGATATCCATTCGCACCCAAGAACGTGATGAAGGTGATGATTATGTGTGACGATCATCATCCTTCTCCCTTATGAACGCGTGCCTGACAAACACTTCCGTTCTACATGAAATAAGCTAGAATGAATATCTCTTAGATCTCCTAACCAGAATCTTCGTGGCGTAAGCTAGAATGATGGCGGCATTCAAGAGAATCCGGAAAGTCTAAACCTTGTCTGTGATATTCCGAGTAGGATTCAATGATTGAATGACTGTGACGAGCTCCTAACTCGCGATTGCAGGGCGTTAGTGACAGACGCAAAAGGATAGTAAATCCTATTCCGGCATGATCGAGAACCGACAGATGAATAGCCGTGCCGTGACAGGGTGCGTGATCATATTATTCACTGAGAGGATAAGATGAAGCCATTGACAAGGGTGATGCCTCCAGACGATTAGCCGTGCCGTGACAAGGTATTGGATCATTTTCCTGAGAGATGACCGAAAGTAGCCATTGACAGTGGTGATGTATCACATAAAGCCAGCCATGGAAAGGAGTAAGACTGATTGGATGAAGATAGCAGGAAAGCAGAGGTTCAGAGGAACGAAAAGCATCTCCATTCGCTTATCTGAAATTCCTACCAATGATTTACATAAGTATCTCTATCCCTATTTTATTAATTAATATTCGAAAATCACATAACTGTTTTATATCCGCCTGACTGAGATTTGCAAGGTGACCATAGCTTGCTTCATACCAACAATCTCCGTGGGATTCGACCCTTACTCACGTAAGGTATTACTTGGACGACCCAGTGCACTTGCTGGTTAGTTGTATCGAAGTTGTGAACCATGGTATTGGCACCATGTTCTTGGCGCCATTGCCAGGGAAAGAAAGAGCCATGAATTTTACATCATTAAAGTGTAATCACGATTACGCGTACCAAGTTGCTCACGTTGCCAGGGATTGTTCGAGCCTGGACATCACAATTTCGTGCACCAGAGTCTAGGAGGCAGGTGGTCTTATGGTATATATAAACAGAAATCGAAGTTTGATTTAGTCTCAAAAGACTACTCAGAGCAGAATTTTTTTTTGCGAAACGATCACCAGCAGATCATGGAAAGGTACTCCTTCTTCCATCTAAAGAAAAGGGAGAAGGGGGGTAAGAACTGGAGAGTTCTTAGCAATGTTGCGAGAACCGAACTGGTTAATAAATCAATAAGGTGACTGGTTTATTAGTTTAATGGTTTGACCGAGATTTAACCGGTTTAATTAAATATTAAATAAATTATTACAAATTTAATATAAAATTTCAAATATTTAAATTTAATATTTTCAAATATTAAATAACATTAAAGAAGCTCCATATTTTTGTCACATTGCTACTTGAATCTCCCAAAGTAACAGCAAAGACAACATTAAATTATCCTGCTCCTGGAACTCTAGCCAACAACACTCCTTCCAAGTTCAGTGTAGCATCTAAAAGTTTTGTTTGTGATTTTGGTTCAATATGCATGAATTGCAAAAAAAGAGTGGTTACTACCAGCAGATACAATTTATAATCAACATAATTCAGACAGAATAAGCATAATAAGTATAAAATCAATGAAAGAAACTTACAGGAATACCTGCAGCCTCATCTAATCCCAAGCATAGCTTCTTTTACACCTAATAATGCTTTATTAACTGCTTCCTTATTGGGTTTAGAAACTTATTCTATCCACTGTGAGAATTGTATTTTCAAAATCAACACAAAAAAAAGCAAGAACATGAGAGCCTGAAGTGTAAAAATCATGACCAAAATTAACTCAGCAAAAAATATTCGACAGAATCATTTAGCAACTGTAAACCAGTAAAGCCAGTTCAAATTAACAAAATTAGTAAATCCAGTATTAACAAAATCAGTGCAAATTAACAAAAGTATTAACAAAATCTGAAAATCAGCAACTCAATAGTATTAACAACAGTGCAAATTGTAAGAACCGCGAATTAATTAATCGATTAATTAACGTAAAATAATAATAATTTAATTGTCCGGAATAGGTTCAAAATTTAGAATATTAATTAGAAAATATAAATATGATATTTGGACTTAGTAGATTTTTCTGAGTTGAAAAATATAATTTTCTATAGAAAATTACGTAAAAATGCATGTTACAATTCACACAAAGAGCAGCTGCTGAATTGAGATAGAGGAGAAGAGAAGTGTTACTATTCACAAACAACTTCCGGTGGCCATAACTCGAGCTACGGTGCTCCGATTCACGTGCCGTTAGCGGCTACGCGAAGCTCTGGCCGAACCCGTTAGTTCTATCTAACTTGTGTAGGCAAGAACTTGAAATTTCCTTTCTTTTCCTCTGTCCTAAGAAATTCGAAAATTTAGGTTTTGATTTTGAGTGAATTTTTTGTTTTGGTTATTTAGGTGCCAACCAATAGTGAGAAATTATTGGGTTTCACCCAAATTTGCGGTGGGTAAGGCAAGATTGCCTTAAACCCTCATGAAATTATGATTATTGATGAGCCCTAGAATTTATGTTGTGTATATTAATTGTGTATAGCTTGGAATTTATGATTATTGGAGCTTTTGGATTGTGTGTGGTGGCTTGTTGAACTTGGGAACTTGCGGAAGCTTGGTTGAGGTCAAAATTTAGTGTTTTATGCATATTGAGAATCAGCCAAGATATAGTTTCGGTTTTCTCTATGTAATGTGTAAAATTTTTGGACACTTAGGCTAGTAGACCATAGGATAGGATTGAAATAGATTGTTGATAATTGTGATGTATGATGATTTTGATGATTGTGATGAGTATGGTGAATAATGATGTTGAATTATGAAGTTTGGTGGAATGATGATGATTGTGTGGGATGATAATGAATTATTATGTGTGTTGATGTTGAGATAAGATAAGTGATACTTATGAGTAGTGAGATTATGTTAAAATCGGTAATATTGGAATATTGATGTATAATTGTGGAGTTGTTGAGTTTATGAAGGAGGAATTGATTGATATAGGTGTTGAGTTAGTTTAATTATGATGGAAAGATAAAGTATAGCATTTGGTAGTGATTTATGGTGAATTTAATAGGCTTGGAATTAGTTTGGTTGTGAATTTTGAAGTTTTGAGAACTTAGTGAACTTGGTAAAAACTAGTTTTTGGTGAACTTTGATGGATCATATCTTGAGCTACGATTTTTGAAATTAAGTGAATTTTGTATCAAATTAAAGATAATTCAAAAAGCTTTAAAACGGTATAGATTTTGTAGAGAAAGATATAACTGTTGGAAGTTGCTGTCAAAAATCTGAATTTTGTGATGTTGCAGAATTTGGGATTTCTAGTTTGTGTTCGCATGCACACTGCTGTGAATTTTTAAAATCGTACGTACGCACACTCTGGTGCGCACACACATATAGGGAAATGCCTACTGTTGAGAGCGTACGCACAACATCGTGCACATGCACATGCTGGGAAGTGCGTTCTGTTGAGGGCGTTCGCACATATCTGTGCGCGCGTTTAAAATGAAAACTTTTACCTTCTGTCTGTACGCACACCTCTATGCGTACGCACACTGTCTTGTATTTTTAAGAAAACCTTGTTTTTAACTATTTTACCTTTTCGGCAAGTTTGTAAACTTCTGTAATGCTTATATAGGGTGTCTTAGCTTGTTTTTAGGCTTTGAAGCATAGAGAATACCATAAGTAAGTTAACTAGATAGTTTCAGGTAAAAAGTTTCGAAGACGGAGCCATAGGATTCTGGAGTACTGAGGGTGGATTAGTTGAGTAAAGTGGTAGAGTACTATAAAGGAGATTGGTATGATGAAATTGCGGAGTTGTGAATTTGATGGTACTTGAGACGGGTCTAGGACTCAGAATGGAATGATGGCCTTACTGAAAATGATTTCTGAAAACCACTGAAATATTGTTTTATACTGCTATTGTTGATACGCCATGCGCCTGGAAGGGACGGTTTGGTTAATTCCGCCTGTCGAGGTCGCGGCGGCGGCGTAAGGGCAAGTGCTAGTCTCGCTTACGTTGAGATGTGAGGTCTGTGGTTAAGTATCCCGCTCGCATCCTTTCAGAATCACAAGAGTGTGTCGGACAATTTATCCATGGACCGTGGACCAGGCACGATATCCCTGGGGTACCCATTTTATTCGTGACCGAAAGGCAACATCCCGGGGGGATGTGTCGGGTTGGCAGTTGAACCGACAATGTGATATCACATACAATAGGGCAGGCATTTATCATGTGCATCTTCTATATGGTTGTTTGCTTTGCTTACTTGCATTGTTTGCCTATTTGTATAACATGCTTAATTGCTTCTTGAATTACTTGACATATTTGATAATTACTTGTGTTTTACTTGTATGAATTTACTTGTGTTTTCTACTGGGATTGAGGAGGATCGGTAGGCGGTGGCGATGGGATCGCATGGAGGTTAGACTGGTGAAGGCTGTGGGACATCGGTGAACTAATAGTTTAGAAATTTCCTAAGTTAGATTACCCCCATTACATTATGGTATTTAAAGTCGCGGTTTAAATTTACTTATGTTTTAAGCTTGAACCTAATGATGGATATGAAGCTCTAGGATTGCCTCTGGCATCCCGGAGTCTTATATCTTACATTATTGGGTACTGTTACCATATTGAGAACCTCTGGTTCTCATTCCATATTTTGTTGTTGTTTTTCAGATGCAGGTTGCAACCCACCTCGGTGAGTTGCTTGATAGTGACAGAGCAGAGGACCTTAATCATGTTTTGGAGTCCTTTGATTATTTGTATTAGTACTCTCACTTTTGTATGTATATTTTGCCTTAGAGGCTAACTTTGAGAGAGATATTCTGTATATGCTGTTTTAACTTTCAAAACTATGTATATCGGTATATACTAGTCGGCTTAAACTCTGCGGGCTACGGCTAGTTCTCTATGACTAATATACTCTTTAATATCAATATATGTCTTATATTTCATAGCCTTATCTTGTACCTTTATGCTTTCAGCTTCGTGTGAACATCTCGCGCTTTGTAATTCTGTATTTGAGCTTAATTCTTCACCGGACTTTGATAAACCACTATTTTATGGTTTATGGAATGCGAAATTGTTACTCAGGTTAGGTAACATTTGTTGTTCGTTCTCTCCCTGGTAATGGCGCCAAAACCTGGTGCGCAATACCATGGTCCAAACATAACTTCACAACTTCGCACAATTAACCAGCAAGTGCACTGGGTCGTCCAAGTAATAAAACCTTACGTGAGTAAGGATCGATCCCACGGAGATTGTTGGTATGAAGCAAGCTATGGTCATCTTGTAAATCTCAGTCAGGCGGATATTAAATGGTTATGGAGTTTTCGAATAAATAATAATAAATAAACAGAAAATAAAGATAAAGATACTTATGTATATCATTGGTGAAAATTTCAGATAAGCGTATAGAGATGCTTTCATTCCTCTGAACCTCTACTTTCCTGCTGTCTTCATCCAATCAGTCTTACTCCTTTCCATGGCAAGCTGTATGTAGAGCATCACCGTTGTCAATGGCTACATCCCATCATCTCTGTGAAAATGGTCCAAATGCTCTGTCATGGCACGGCTAATCATCTGGAGGTTCTCGATCATACTGGAATAGGAGTCACCCTCCTTTTGCGTCTGTCACTACGCCCAGCACTCGCGAGTTTGAAGCTCGTCACAGCCATCCCTTCCCAGATCCTACTCGGAATACCACAGACAAGGTTTAGACTTTCCGGATCTCAGGAATGGCCATCCATGGGTTCTAACTTATACCACGAAGATTCTAATATCTCGGACTCGGTCCTCTGTATTAGATATCTAAGAGATACTCATTCTAGCTTGTTTGCATGTAGAACGGAAGTGTTTGTCAGGCACGCGTTCATAAGTGAGAATGATGATGAGCATCACATAATCATCATATTCATCATGTTCTTGGGAACGAATGGATATCTTAGAAGCGGAATAAGTTGAATTGAATAGAAAAACAGTAGTACTTTGCATTAAATCATGAGGAACAGCAGAGCTCCACACCTTAATCTATGGAATGTAGAAACTCTACCGTTTGAAAATACATAAGTGATAATGGTCCACGCATGGCCGAATGGCCAGCCCCCAAGTCTAAGATAGCATAAAACTAATCAAAGATCTCCGAAGATGTAAATAAAAAGTTCTATTTATACTAAACTAGCTACTAGGGTTTACAGAAGTAAGTAATTGATGCATAAATCCACTTCTGGGACCCACTTGGTGTGTGCTTGGGCTGAGCTTGAAGTTTACATGTGTAGAGGCTTCTTCTGGAGTTGAACGCCAAGTTGTAACGTGTTTTTGGCGTTCAACTCTGGTTCGTGACGTGTTTCTGGCGTTTAACTCCAGACTGCAGCGTAGAACTGGCGTTCAACGCCCTTTTTCATCGTCTAAACCCGAGCAAAGTATAGACTATTATATATTGCTGGAAAGCCCTAGATGTCTACTTTCCAACGCAATTAGAAGCGCGCCATTTTGAGTTTTGTAGATCTAGAAAATCTACTTTGAGTGTAGGGAGGTCAGAATCCAACAACATCAGCAGTCCTTCTTCAACCTCTGAATCTGATTTTTGCTCAAGTCCCTCAATTTCAGCCAGAAAATACCTGAAATCACAGAAAAATACACAAACTCATAGTAAAGTCTAGAAATGTGAATTTATCATAAAAATTAATAAAAACATCCCTAAAAATAACTAGATCCTACTAAAACATACTAAAATTAATGCCAAAAAAGCGTATAAATTATCCGCTCTTCACAACACCAAACTTAAATTGTTGCTTGTCCCCAAGCAACTGAAAATCAAATAGGATAAAAAGAAGAGAATATACTATAAATTCCAAACTATCAATGAAACTTAGCTCCAATCAGATGAGCGGGACTTGTAGCTTTTTGCCTCTTGAATAGTTTTGGCATCTCACTTTATCCATTGAAGTTCAGAATGATTGGCATCTATAGGAACTCAGAGTTCAGATAGTGTTATTGATTCTCCTAGTTCAGTATGTTGATTCTTGAACACAACTACTTTATGAGTCTTGGCCGTGGCTCTAAGTACTTTGTTTTCCAGTATTACCACCGGATACATAAATGCCACAGACACATAATTGGGTGAACCTTTTCAGATTGTGACTCAGCTTTGCTAAAGTCCCCAATTAGAGGTGTCCAGGGTTCTTAAGTACACTCTTCTTTTGCTTTGGACCTTGACTTTAACCGCTCAGTCTCAAGTTTTCACTTGACACCTTTACGCCACAAGCACATGGTTAGGGACAGCTTGGTTTAGCCGCTTAGGCCAGGATTTTATTCCTTTAGGCCCTCCTATCCACTGATGCTCAAAGCCTTGGATCCTTTTTATTACCCTTGCCTTTTGGTTTTAAGGGTTATTGGCTTTTTGCTCTTGCCTTTTGGTTTTAAGAGCTTTTGGCTTTTTCTGCTTGCTTTTTTTTTTAATTTTTTTTGCTATTTTTTTTTTCTGCAAGCTTTTTGTATTCACTGATTTTTCTTGCTTCAAGAATCAATTTTATGATTTTTTAAATTATCAAATAACATGTCTCCTTGTCATCATTCTTTCAAGAGCCAACATATTTAACATTCATAAACATCAACTTCAAAAAGACATATGCACTGTTCAAGCATGCATTCAGAAAACAAAAAGTATTGTCACCACATCAATATAATTAAACTAAATTCAAGGATAAATTCGAAACTCATGTACTTCTTGTTCTTTGGAATTAAAACATTTTTCATTTAAGAGAGGTGATGGATTCATATTCACTACTTTAAGGCATAGACACTTAAATACTAATGATCATATAGTGAAGACACAAACATAGATAAACATTTAACATAAAAAAAACGAAAAAAAAAAACAGAGAATGTAAGAACAAGGAATGAGTCCACCTTAGTGATGGTGGCGTTTTCTTCTTGAGGAACCAATGATGTCCTTGAGCTCTTCTATGTCTCTTCCTTGTCTTTGTTGCTCCTCCCTCATTGCTCTTTGATCTTCTCTAATTTCATGAAGGATGATGGAGTGCTCTTGATGTTCCACCCTTAATTGTCCCATGTTGGAACTTAATTCTCCTAGGGAGTTGTTGATTTGCTCCCAAAAGTTTTGTGGAGGAAAGTGCATCCCTTGAGGCATCTCAGGGATTTCTTGGTGATGAGCTTCTTCATGCGTCTCTTGAGATCCATGAATAGGCTCTCTTGTTTGCTCCATCCTTTTTTTAGTGATGGGCTTTTCCTCATCAATGAGGATATCTCCCTCTATGTCAATCCCAGCCGAATTGCATAGGTGGCAAATGAGGTGAGGAAAGGCTAACCTTGCCATAATGGAGGACTTGTCAGCCACCTTGTAGAGTTCTTGAGGTATAATCTCATGAGCTTCCACCTCTTCTCCAATCTTGATGCTATGGATCATGATGGCCCGGTCTATAGTAACTTCAGACCGGTTGCTAGTGGGAATGATTGAGCGTTGAATGAACTCCAACCATCCTCTAGCTACAGGCTTAAGGTCCAATCTTCTCAGTTGAACCGGTTTGCCTTTTGAGTCAGTCTTCCATTGAGCTCCTTCCACACATATGTCCATGAGGACTTGGTTCAACCTTTGATCAAAGTTGACTCTCCTTGTGTAGGGGCGTGCGTTCTCTTCCATCATTGGCAAGTTGAACGCCAACCTCACATTTTCCGGACTAAAATCCAAGTAATTTTCCCAAACCATGGTAAGATAATTCTTTGGGTTTGGGTTCTTACTTTGATCATGGTTCCTAGTGATCCATGCATTAGCATAGAACTCTTGAACCATTAGAATTCCGACTTGTTGGATGGGGTTTGTTAGAACTTCCCAACCTCTTCTTTGGATTTCATGTCGGATTTCCAGATACTCATTTCTCTTGAGTTTGAAAGGGACCTCGGGGATCACCTTCTTCTTGGCCACAACATCATAGAAGTGGTCTTGATGGGCTTTGGAGATGAATCTTTCCATCTCCCATGACTCGGAGGTGGAAGCTTTTGTCTTCCCTTTCCCTTTTCTAGAGGTTTCTCCGGTCTTAGGTGCCATCAATGGTAATGGAAAAACAAAAAGCTTATGCTTTTATCACACCAAACTTAGAATATTGCTCGCCCTCGAGCAAGAGAAGAAAGAAGAGATGAAGAAGAAGAAGAAATGGAGGAGAGGGAGAGAAGGTTATGTTTCGGCCAAGAAGGGGAAGAGAGGGTTATGTTGTGTGAAAATGAAGAAGAATGGAGGGGTTTATATAGTGTAGGGAGAGGGGTTAGGTTCGGCCATATAAAGTGGGTTTGGGTGGGAAAGTGATTTTGAATTTTGAAGGTAGGTGGGGTTTATGAGGTAGGTTTATAGGGAAGAGTGGATGGATGTGAGTGGTGAAGGGGTAGTAGGGAAGAGAGCTTGAGGTGATTGGTGAAGGGTTTTGGGGAAGGGTGTTTATTGGGAAGAGAGGATGAATGAGAAGAGGGAAGAGTATGAGTGGAGGTAGGTGGGGATCCTGTGGGGTCCACAGATGCTGAGATGATCCTGTGGGTCCACAGATCCTGAGGTGTCAAGGATTTGCATCCCTGCACCAATTAGGCATGTAAAATGCCTTTGCATGCAATTCTGGCGTTTAAACGCCGAATTGATGCTTGTTTTGGGCGTTCAGCGCCCATATGCAGCATGTTTCTGGCGTTGAACGCCAATTCTATACTTGTTTCTGGCGTTCAGCGCCAGCTTTCCTCAGTGTGCATTCCTGGTGTCTGAACGCCAGGATGTTGCTTGTTTCTGGCATTCAACGCTAGATCTATGCTCTGTTCTGGCGTTGAACGCCAGCCAGATGCTCCTTACTGGCGTTTAAATGCCAGTAAGTCCTTCCTCTAGGGTGTGATTTTTCTTCTGCTGTTTTTGATTCTGTTTTTAATTTTTTGATTTATTTTGTGACTCCACATGATCATGAACCTAATAAAACATGAAAGAACAATAAAAATAAAAATAAAATTAGATAAATAAAAATTGAGTTGCCTCCCAACAAGCGCTTCTTTAATGTCAATAGCTTGACAGTGGGATCTCATGGAGCCTCACAGATGTTCAGAGCATTGTTGAGACTTCCCAACACCAAACTTAGAGTTTGGATATGGGAGTTCAACACCAAACTTAGAGTTTGGTTGTGGCATCCCAACACCAAACTTAGAGTTTGATTGTGGGGGCTCTGTATGACTCTGTTTTGAGAGAAGCTTACTGTGCCTCTTTTCCATATTTACAGAAGGATGACCTTGAGTTTTAAACACAAGGGAGTCCTCATTCAATTGAAGGACTAGTTCACCTCTGTCAACATCAATCACAGCTCTTGCTGTGGCTAGGAAGGGTCTTCCAAGGATGATGGATTCATCCTCATCCTTCCCAGTATCTAGGATTATGAAATCAGCAGGGATGTAAAGGCCTTCAATCTTTACTAACACGTCCTCTACTTGTCCATAAGCCTGTTTTCTGGAGTTGTCTGCCATCTCTAATGAGATTTTAGCAGCTTGTACCTCAAGGATTCCCAGTTTCTCCATTACAGAGAGTGGCATGAGATTTATTCCTGACCCAAGGTCACATAGAGCTTTCTCAAAAGTCATGGTGCCTATGGTACAAGGTATTAGGAATTTTCCAGGATCCTGTTTCTTCTAAGGCAATCTCAGTTGATCCAATGTATTTAGTTCATTGGTGAACAGGGGAGGTTCATCTCCCCAAGTCTCATTACCAAATAAATTGGCATTCAGCTTCATGATTGCACCAAGGAACTTGGCAACTTGCTCTTCAGTAACATCCTCATTCTCTTCAGAAGAAGAATACTCATCAGAGCTCATGAAGGGCATAAGGAGGTTCAATGGAATCTCTATGGTCTCTAAATGAGCCTCGGATTCCTTTGGTTCCTCAAAGGGAAACTCCTTGTTGATCACTGGACGTCCCAGGAGGTCTTCCTCCTTGGGATTCACGTCCTCCCCTTCCTCCTTGGATTCGGCCATGATGGTTATATCAATGGCCTTGCAATCTCTCTTTGGATTCTCTTCTGTATTGCTTGGGAGAGTACTAGGAGGGGTTTCAGTGATCTTCTTACTCAGCTGGCCCACTTATGCCTCCAAATTTTTAATGGATGACCTTGTTTCATTGATGAAACTCAGAGTGGCCTTAGATAGATCAGAGACTAAATTTGCTAAGCTAGAAAGATTCTGCTCAGAATTCTCTGTCTGTTGCTGAGTGGATGATGGAAAGGGTTTACTATTGTTAAACCTGTTTCTTCCACCATTATTGAAGCCTTGTTGAGGCTTCTGTTGATCCTTCCATAAGAAATTTGGGTGATTTCTCCATGAGGGGTTATAGGTGTTTCCATAAGGTTCACCCATATAATTTACCTCTGCTATTGCAGGGTTCTCAGGATCATAAGCCTCTTCTTCAAAAGATGCCTCTTGAGTACTGTTGGATGCAGCTTGCATTCCATTCAGACTCTGAGAAATCATATTGACTTGCTGAGTCAATAGTTTGTTCTGAGCCAATATGGCATTCAGAGCATCAATTTCAAGAACTCCCTTCTTCTGAGGCATCCCATTACTCACAGAATCCTCTCAGAAGTGTACATAAACTGGTTGTTAGCAACCATGTCAATAAGTTCTTGAGCTTCTGCAGGAATTTTCTTTTAGGTGAATGGATCCACCTGCAGAAGTATCCAATGACATCTTAGCTAATTCAGACAGACCATCATAGAATATATCCAGGATGGTCCATTCTGAAAGCATGTCAGAAAGACACTTTTTTTGTCAGTTGCTTGTATCTCTCCCAAGCTTCATAGAGGGATTCACCTTCTTTCTGTCTGAAGGTTTGAACATCCACTCTAAGCTTACTCAGCTTTTGAGGAGGAAAGAACTTGGCTAAGAAAGTCGTGACCAGCTTATCCCAAGAGTTTAGGCTATCTTTGGGTTGAGAGTCCAACCACACTCTAGCTCTGTCTCTTACAGCAAACGGGAAAAGCATAAGTCTGTAGACCTCGGGGTCAACCCCATTGGTCTTAACAGTATCACAGATCTGCAAGAACTCAGTTAAGAACTGAAAAGGATCTTCAGATGGAAGTCCATGAAACTTGCAGTTCTGCTTCATCAGAGAAACTAATTGAGGTTTCAGCTCAAAGTTGTTTACTCCAATGGTAGGGATGGAGATGCTTCTTCCATGTAAATTGGAATTTAGTGCAGTAAAGTCACCAAGCATCTTCCTTACATTGTTATTATTTTCGGCTGCCATCTCCTCTTCCTTTTCAAAAATTCCTGTAAGGTTGTCTTTGGATTGTTGTATTTTAGCTTCTCTTAGTTTCCTTTTCAGAGTCCTTTCAGATTCAGGATCTGCTTCAACAAGAATGTTCTTGTCCTTGCTCCTACTCATATGACAAAGAAGGGAATAACAAAGAAAATATGGAATCCTCTATGTCACAGTATAGAGATTCCTTTGTGTGAGTAGAAGAAGAAAAGAATGTAATGTAAGAAAAGAGAAGGGAGGATGATCCAAACACAAGGGTTAGGAGAGCAGAGATATGAGATGAAGAGAAGTGTTAGTAAGTAATTAAATAAATAGAAGAAGATGAGGGAGACGGAATTTCGAAAATTAATTTTGAAAAAGAGTTAATGATTTTCGAAAATTAAGATAAAATTAAAATAAAAATAAAAAATTGAAACAATTAGTTAATTAAAAGAATTTGAAAAAGGAGGGAGATAATTTTCGAAAATTAGAGAGGGAAAATTAGTTAGGTAGTTTTGAAAAAGATATGATTGAAACAAAAAGATAAGATTGATTGAAAAAGTTTTGAAATTTATTTTTGAAAAAGATATGATTGAAATTTAAAAAGATATGATTGAAACAAAAATATAAGATTTGAAAATTAATTTTAAAAAGATAAGAAGATAAGAAGTTAGAAAAGATATTTTAAAATCAAATTTTTAAAAAAATATGATTTAAAAAGATATGATAGAAAGATATGATTAAAATTAGTTTTGAAAAAGATTTGATTTTAAAAATCAAAATTAATGACTTGACTCACAAGTAATCACAAGATATGATTCTAGAACTTAAAGTTTGAATCTTTCTTAACAAGCAAGTAACAAACTTGAAATTTTTGAATCAAAACATTAATTTTTTATAATATTTTCGAAAATTATGAGATAAAATTAAGAAAAAGATTTTTGAAAACTATTTTTAAAATTTTTGAAAATAAATAAGAAAAATGAAAAGATTTGATTTTTGAAAAAGATAAGGTTTTTAAATTGAAAATTTGATTTGACTCATAAGAAACAACTAGATTTTAAAAATTTTTGAAAAAGTCAATTCAAATTTTCGAAATTTATGAGTGAAAAAGGGAAAGATATTTTTTTTTATTTTTGAATTTTTAATGATGAAAGAGAAAAACATGAAAATGATGCAATGCATGAAAATTTTGGATCTAAACATGTGATGCATGCAAGAACACTATGAATATCAAGATGAACACCAAGAACACTTTGAATGTCAAGATGAACATCAAGAACTTATTTTTGGAAAAATTTTCAAGAAAAGAAAACATGCAAGACACCAAACTTAGAAATTTTTCATGTATAGACACTATGAATGCAAGAATGCATATGAAAAACAAGAAAAGACACAAAACAAGAAAATATGAAGATCAAACAAGAAGACTGGCCAAGAACAACTTGAAGATCATGAAGAACACTATGAATGCATGAATTTTCGAAAGATGCATAAAAAATTTTTAGAAAAAATGCAATTGACACCAAACTTAAAAATTGACTCAAGACTCAAACAAGAAACACAAAATATTTTTGATTTTTATGATTTTATAAATTTTTTTTCGAATATTAATTGAAAAAAATGAAAAAGAAGAAAATATTTTTGAAAAATTTTTGAAAACAAAATAAAAGTTGAAACAAGAAGAAAATTACCTAATCTGAGCAACAGGATGAATCGTCAGTTGTCCAAACTCGAACAATCCCCGGCAACGGCGCCAAAAACTTGGTATGCGAAATTGTTACTCAGGTTATGTAACATTTGTTGTTCGTTTTCTCCCTGGTAATGGCGCCAAAACCTGGTGCGCAATACCATGGTCCAAACATAACTTCACAACTTCGCACAATTAACCAGCAAGTGCACTGGGTCGTCCAAGTAATAAAACCTTACGTGAGTAAGGGTCGATCCCACGGAGATTGTTGGTATGAAGCAAGCTATGGTCATCTTGTAAATCTCAGTCAGGCGGATATTAAATGGTTATGGAGTTTTCGAATAAATAATAATAAATAAACAGAAAATAAAGATAAAGATACTTATGTATATCATTGGTGAGAATTTCAGATAAGCGTATAGAGATGCTTTCATTCCTCTGAACCTCTGCTTTCCTGCTGTCTTCATCCAATCAGTCTTACTCCTTTCCATGGCAAGCTGTATGTAGGGCATCACCGTTGTCAATGGCTACATCCCATACTCTCTGTGAAAATAGTTCAAATGCTCTGTCACGGCACGGCTAATCATCTGGAGGTTCTCGATCATACTGGAATAGGAGTCACACTCCTTTTGCGTCTGTCACTACGCCCAGCACTCGCGAGTTTGAAGCTCGTCACAGCCATCTCTTCTCAGATCCTACTCGGAATACCACAGACAAGGTTTAGACTTTCCGAATCTCAGGAATGGCCATCCATGGGTTCTAACTTATACCACGAAGATTCTAATATCTCGGACTCGGTCCTCTGTATTAGATATCTAAGAGATACTCATTCTAGCTTGTTTGCATGTAGAACGGAAGTGTTTGTCAGGCACGCGTTCATAAGTGAGAATGATGATGAGCGTCACATAATCATCATATTCATCATGTTCTTGGGAACGAATGGATATCTTAGAAGCGGAATAAGTTGAATTGAATAGAAAAACAGTAGTACTTTGCATTAAATCATGAGGAACAACAGAGCTCCATACCTTAATCTATGGAGTGTAGAAACTCTACCATTTGAAAATACATAAGTGATAATGGTCCAGGCATGGCCGAATGGCCAGCCCCCAAGTCTAAGATAGCATAAAACTAATCAAAGATCTCCAAAGATGTAAATAAAAAGTTCTATTTATACTAAACTAGCTACTAAGGTTTACAGAAGTAAGTAATTGATGCATAAATTCACTTCTGGGGCCCACTTGGTGTGTGCTTGGGCTGAGCTTGAAATTTACACGTGCAGAGGCTTCTTCTGGAGTTGAACACCAAGTTGTAACGTGTTTTTGGCGTTCAACTCTGGTTCGTGACGTGTTTCTGGCGTTTAACTCCAGACTGCAGCGTAGAACTGGCGTTCAACGCCCTTTTGCGTCGTCTAAACCCGGGAAAAGTAGTATGGACTATTATATATTGCTGGAAAGCCCTGGATGTCTACTTTCCAACGCAATTGGAAGCGCGCCATTTTGAGTTCTGTAGCTCCAGAAAATCCACTTTGAGTGCAGGGAGGTCAGAATCCAACAGCATCAGCAGTCCTTCTTCAACCTCTGAATATGATTTTTCCTCAACTCCCTCAATTTCAGCCTGAAAATACCTGAAATCACAGAAAAACACACAAACTCATGGTAAAGTCCAGAAATGTGAATTTATCATAAAAACTAATAAAAACATCCCTAAAAGTAACTAGATCCTACTAAAAACATACTAAAATTAATGCCAAAAAGCGTATAAATTATCTGCTCATCAGTTTATAATGTGTTTAATTGTGTGGTTTTATCATGATCTTTACCCACTTATTCATATAATTAGCATGCACTTATATTTCCTTCCTAAGAATGCTTTATGGTTGAAAACTTGCTTCCTAGAGACTTTTAATTATGTATTTTAATTCTCCTTTATTCCATTCGATGCCGTGATCTATGTGTTAAAGTGTTTCAGGCTTTATAGAGCATGAATGAGTTGGAGATTGGAAAGGAAGCTTGGAAAAATGAAAGGAACACAAGAAATTGAGGAGATGACCAGTGAGAAGTGACGCGACTGCATGGCTCACGCGACCGCCTGAAAGAGAGGAAATCGCAGTGACGCGGCCGCATGGCTCACGCGACCGCGCGGATTGGAACAGCACAAGTGACGCGGAGGCGTGGACGACGCGCCCGCGTGGCAAAGCAAAACGCCGAATGACGCGTCCGCATGAATGACGCGATCGCGTGACATGCGCGATCTGCAGAATCGCTGGGGGCGATTTTGGGCCTTGTTTTGACCCAGTTTTTGGCCCAGAAAAGCAGACTAGAGCCAGGAAACATGCAAAGACCTAGAACAACATTCATTCTACACAGTTTTAGTTTTAGATAGAGTTTTACTCCTCCTTTAGGTTTTTCTCTCTACATTCATAGTTTTTAGGATTTATGATTTTTATTGCTCTTTGCATTGGGATATTGAGAAGAGTTATTACCTCATCAAGACTTCGTCATTCTAGTTCGTTTTCTTTACTTGGCTTTACTCTTCCATGTCCTTTAATTTACTCAATTTTACTATTGGATTATTTTAGAATTTATTAATACAAGAGTTACTTTTATTTTTAATTGATTCCTTTGAGTTTTATTTATCATGTCTTTCTTTAATTCCCTTTCCTATGTTATGAGTTCTACATTCACAATGAACGAGTAGTTTCCTAACTTGATGGGGAGTTGATTGAAAGGAACCCTTGAGTTGGAATGCTCAATAGAGAAATTGTAATTGGGTTTATTGTTGGATTGCTCTCTAGTCACTAACGCCAGTCCTTCCAAGTAAGCGAATTGGGACTTGTGAATAGAGACAGCATTCCAACTTGTTTGACTTTCCCTCACCTAGTAAGGGATAACTAAACGGAATAACCTTCAATTATCAATTAATCTTGAGAGTACTGCAACAAGAATAGGGCTTCCAACTAATCTACTCCCAGTCAAGGCTTTTATTTAGATTACTTAATTTCTCTAATTTAATTTCCTGCTTATTCAACTCAAACTCTTTTTGAAAACCTCTGATTAATAAATTAGCACACCTTTCTGCAAATCGTTGGGAGACAACCTGGGATTCATACTCCTGGTATTTTGATTTTAATTTTTGTGACAACCCTTCTAAATTGATAAGCGGATTTCTGGTTGGTTAAGAACTATACTTGCAACGCACAACTTATATCAATTCTTAATTAGCCAATTTTCGCCACGTCAATTTTTGGCGCCATTGCCAGAGAATTGCAATAGAGTGCTAAAGTTATCAATTGGAATTTATTTATTTGCATTTTATTTTATTTTGCTACTATAAGCTGCTTGTTTCTTTCGCTAGATGACGCGTTCACTTCCTGATCTAAGCTTGCCAGTATTCGATCCTGAGATTGAAAGAACTATTTCACGAATAAGGCAAGCTCGGCGTCAGTTAGTCCTCTCCGAGAGCGGATCTGAAACGTCATTTGAGGAAGAAACCAGCCCCCGTTCTACTGATTCGGTTGATTTACGTATAGGTGATATGGCAGCACCTAGGAGAGTTACTATCCAGGAGGCTGGAGCCCCTGATTTTACAATGCAACCGTTTCAAGCGCATCATCCAGCGGTGGCTACAAACTTTGAAATAAAGACTGCACTGCTCAATTTGATGCCTAAGTTTCATGGCTTACCTGCTCATGAGCCTATCAAGCACCTGAGAGATTTTCAAGCAGCCTGTTCTACTGTCAGGCGTGATGGTGCGGATGAAACTTCTATTTTGATAAAAGCCTTCCCGTTTTCTCTTGAGGGAAAGGCAAGAGAGTGATACTACACTCAACCCGCAGCAACTGTATCCAACTGGGATACACTGAGAAGAGAATTCTTGGAAAAATTCTTTCCAGCTGAAGTTACTGATAAACTGAGGAAAGATATTTATATGATTGTTCAGGATGAATCCAAGACTCTCAATGAATACTGGGAGCGCTTCAATAATCTTCTGGAAGCTTGCCCCCACCATATGATTGACAAGATAATGTTACTCGGTTACGTCACACAGGGCATGAGGCCCCAAGATAAGACCACATTGGAAAGTGCTAGCAATGGGTCTATGAAAAAGTACAAGACCACTGATGAGGCATGGAAATTGATCAGCGACTTAGCTGAATCTACTCAGAATCACAGGTAGAAACAAGGCCGTTCAAAAGCCGTTGCAGAAGTATCCTTTAGCAGAGAGACTGCTGCTCTAACTCAGAGTATCTGTGAAATGACCAACTTGCTGAAGCAGATGCAATTGAATCAACAACAAGTTCAGCAAGCTCAACCTTCTCCACCACAGTAAAACCAACAGTTAGTCCCACAGAGAGTTTGTGGAATCTGTGCTGATTATAGCCACTATACTGATGAATGTCCGCAGCTCCAGCAGGAAGACAACACCGTGGCAGCCACTCATAACTTCTATGACCGCCCCAACCAAGGGTACATTCAAAGTGACAATTACAACCATGGATGGCAGGACAATTCTAACCAGAATTGGAGGGACAACAACAATAGAGGAGGCAGAGACAATCAGGAAAACCAGAGGTGGAATAATAACAACAACAGGCAACAGAACCAGTACCAGCCTTACAGAGCACCTCACCTGAGGCAATCCCAAGGACCACAGAATACCCAACAGCAGACCTCTCAAATTACCTATCCTTCTTCATCTACTAATGATGACTTATTACAATCTATTGATCGGAGACAACAGACCATGGAAAATAACATTAATGCTACTCTAAATGGTCTGAACGCTACTTTGCAAGCTCTTGTCTCACAGATTGGATCAATGAATAACTCCAATAACTAACCTTTGAGCTCCAGTGGAATTCCCTTTCAACCATTACCCAATCCAAAGGGTGGCATCAATGCTATCACCCTGAGGTCCAGAACCACACTGCAGGAGAGGAATCAGGAGGAGCCAAGCCCACCAGAACACACCTCAGCTGAAGAGGTAGTGGAAATAGAAGATGTTGAAGAAGAAGAGGACATACAGGACATGGTTGAAGAAGAAGGAGTGCAACCATAAGAGGAAGCACCAAAAGGCGCAGACACTGCAGAAGACACCACTCCTATTCCATTTCCACAACTTGCAAGGAAGCCCAGGAAGCAGCTGGAACCTGATCCAAAAATGGTAGATATATTCAAAAAGGTTGAGGTAACTGTTCCTCTATTTGATGTTATTCAACAGGTACCTAAATATGCAAAGTTTCTAAAAGATTTATGTATACATAAAGACAAAATTAATGAATTAGAAACTATTCCTTTAGGAAGTTCCATATCTGCTTTAATGGGAGGTTTACCTGAAAAGTGTAGTGACCCAGGTCCTTGTATGGTTAATTGTACTATTGGTGGTGTAGTATTTTCTGATTGCATGTGTGATTTAGGAGCATGTGTGAGTATAATGCCTTTGTCTATATATGATATTTTGAGGATCCCTCCCTTAAAAAGGTCGGCAGCTCGTTTTGTGTTAGCAGATAAAAGCATTATTACAGTGGCTGGAGTTGCTGAAGATGTATTAGTGGGCATTAAAGGGCTCACATTTCCCATTGATTTTTACATCCTGGAGATGCCCCAAAATGACTCAGACAAGCCATCATCAATCCTACTCGGAAGACCATTCCTAAAGACCTCAAAGTTTAAATTAGATGCTTTTTCAGGAACATACTCTTTTGAAATAGATGGCCGAGTAGTGATCTTCAATCTGAATGGAGTTATGAAGCATCCTCCGGAGGATCATTTTATCCTCCAGTGTGACATTATAGATGAAACCGTGGCTGAAGTTCACCAGGAGGAAATTGAGGAGAAGTACGTAGGACAAGGTCCAAGTGTGGGGACATTCTCAGAGGACAATGACAGTGCTTTACCACTGTTACCAGCTCCTGACAACCCAGAGCCTGACCATGATCAGAAGTTAGAATTAAAATCTCTTCCTCCACACCTCAAATATGATTACCTTGAAGACGGGCAGAAGTTTTCAGTTATCATTGCAAGAGAACTTACTTCTCAACAAGAAGAGCAGTTACTTGGTGTGCTGAGAAGGCACAAGAAGGCAATTGGTTGGAGTTTGGCAGATATAGTAGGCATCAACCCTCAAGTCTGTGAGCATCAATTATTTTTAGAAGAGGGAGTAAGACCTGTCCGTCAACCCCAGAGAAGACTGAACCCCACTATCCTAGAGGTTGTCAAAAAGGAAGTGACCAGACTACTAGAGGCAGGTATCATCTATCCCATCTCAGACAGTGAATGGGTAAGCCCAGTACAAGTGGTGCCCAAGAAGTCCGGTGTCACTACAGTGAAGAATGAACATGGAGAGCTCATAGCAACCAGAGTACAGAACGCTTGGAGGGTCTGCATTGATTACAGACGCCTCAACCAAGCCACTCGTAAGGATCACTATCCTCTTCTATTTATTGATTAAATGCTGGATCGCCTGTCAGGTAAATCACATTATTGTTTTTTAGATGGTTACACAGGTTATTTCTAGATTCATATAGCTCCTAAGGATCAGGAAAATACCACTTTTACATGTCCTTTTGGGACTTATGCTTACAAGAGAATGCCCTTTGGCTTGTGCAATGCACCAGCTACTTTCCAAAGGTGCATGATGAGTCTTTTCTCTGATCTTATTGAGGACTGTATGGAGGTTTTTATGGATGATTTTAGTGTATACGGCGATTCCTTTAGCCTTTGCTTAGATGGATTATCTAGAGTATTAGATAGATGTGTCAGTACAAACCCTGTATTATATTTTGAAAAATGTCACTTTATGGTTAAACAAGGGATTGTACTAGGACATGTTGTGTCTAATACTGGCATTTCTGTAGATCCAGCAAAGGTGGATGTTATTTCTAGTTTACCTTACCCCTTCTCTGTGAGAAAAGTCCGTTCGTTCCTTGGCCATGCAGGTTTTTACAGGAGATTCATTAAGGACTTCAGTAAGGTAGCACTTCCCTTATCCAGACTACTGCGGAAGGATATTGAGTTCGAGTTCAGTGAGGATTGCAAACAAGCGTTTGATAAGCTGAAGACCGCCCTGACTCAAGCTCCAATTGTGAGAGGACCGGACTAGAGCCAGCCATTCGAAATAATGTGCGACGCTTCCAACCATGCAGTAGGAGGAGCATTGGCTCAGCGTGAAGGTAAGGATCCTTTTGTTATTGCTTATGCGTCTAAAACATTAGATGCCACTCAGTCTAATTACACTACTACTGAGAAAGAGCTTCTTGCTATCGTTTTTGCTCTGGATAAATTCTGAGCCTATTTACTTGGTACGAAGGTAGTAGTATATTCAGACCACGCAGCTCTAAAGTATCTATTAGCTAAAAAGGATTCCAAACCAAGGCTTATACATTGGATACTACTACTACAAGAATTTGATTTGGAAATTAAGGATAGGAGCGGTAACCAGAATCTAGTGGCAGACCACTTGAGTCACCTTGAGCACATTAAGGATGATTCTAATCCTATAGCCGATAATTTTCCATTTGATAACCTGCAAGCAGTATCTGAGATAGTCCCTTGGTATGCACCTGTAGCTAATTATCTAGTTAGCCGCACCTTTCCTCCAAACTTTTCTAAGCATCAAAGAGACAAGCTGAAAATCGAGTCTAAATATTATATATGGGATGACCCATATTTATGGAGATGTGGAACTGACCAGGTAATTAGACGGTGTGTGCCTCAATCAGAATTCCAGTCCATCTTAGAGGCCTATCACTCATCTGAGAGTGGAGGACATTTTGGCCCTCAAAGAACAGCTTGAAAAATCTTAGACTGTGGATTATGGTGGCCTACTCTTTTTAGAGACGCTGCTGAATTTTGTAGATCTTGTTTCCTATGCCAAAAATTTGGTAATATATCCAGGAGGGATGAGATGCCTCAACAAATTATGCTTTTTTGTGAAATTTTTTATTTTTGGGGCATTAACTTCATGGGTCCATTTCCAAATTCTAATGGTTATTTTTATATATTGTTAGCTGTAGATTACGTTTCCAAATGGGTGGAAGCAATTCCTACATGCACTGATGATGCTAACACTGTTGTTTCCTTCGTGAGAAACCACATTATTTGTCGCTTTGGATCACCACGAGCAATCGTGAGCGATCAAGGCACCCATTTTTGTAACAGGAGACTAACAGGATTAATGAAGAAGGATGGGATCATTCATAAGGTTGCAACAGCATACCATCCTCAGACTAATGGGCAAGCCAAGGTGTCAAACAGAAAGATAAAACGTATCTTGCAGAAGATAGTCAAACCTCATAGAAGAGACTGGAGCACCAGGCTACAAGATACACTTTGTGCATACCGAACAACATACAAAACACCCATTGGTATGAGTCCTTTCCGCTTAGTTTATGGAAAAGCTTGTCATCTCCCTGTTGAAGTAGAGCACAAAGCCTTTTGGGCAGTAAAGGAGTGCAACATGGGAATTGAGAGAGCCGGAGCTGAAAGAAAGTTGTAACTACAAGAACTGGAAAGCCTTCGCCTGGAAGTGTATGAGAATTCAAGACTATACAAGGAGAAGATGAAGGCTGTACATGATCAGCACATCAAGAGGAAAGAGTACCAACCTGGGGACTTAGTCCTCCTTTACAAATCTTGACTGCGGCTCATGCCAGGCAAGTTGAGATCATGATGGGAAGGTCCATATATAGTAGAGAAGGCCGAACCGTACGGAGTTTTTCACCTAAGCCATCCTTCAAGCTCTGAACTTATCAAAGTCAATGGACATCGTTTACAGCTGTACCATGGCGAGCAGCTGAAGAAAAACAAGGAGCTCAAGATCTTCCTCTTGGAAGATCCCCACATAGCCGAAGACTGAGCTAGTGGAGCGTCCAACTTACGGACGTTAAAGCAAAGTACTAGGTGGGAGACAACCCACCATGGTATGATCGTTCTTTTCTTTATTCTTAATTTTCATATTCGATAAATCTTCTCTTTCTTAGTACATTTCGTGCATCTGCATTTACATACTTTATTTTTATTTATTAAAAAAAAGAGGTCACGCACGCGACCGCATCATTGACGCGTCCGCGTCGCAAGGAGATGGGAGAACATGATAAACGAACAGAGAGTCACGCAGGAGCGTGGCTGGAGGCGTGCCAATGGTACAAATTTCCCCACGCGACCGCGTCACTCATGCGGTCGCGTGCCCTGGACTTCGACGTAAAAAGGGTGCACGACTGAAAGTTGTGCTAGAGTGGTGCTGGATTGGTGCTGAACGCACAATTCTTCCCACGCGGCCGCGTGACCGACGCGACCGCGTCACATCCTTCTAATGGCCACTCACGCGATCGCATGCCCCACGCGGTCGCGTCACCCAAGATTTGGCAACAATATAATTTTGAACAGAGAGTTGTGCGAGCGCGAGGCTGTCCTCGCGCCAGTAGCATAAAACTGGTCACGCGACCGCGTGCCCCACGCGATCGCGTCGCTTGCGCCGCACAGCTTTCCCAATTTGCCAACTATCTTATCTTTTTCTCCCCAAATCCTATTTTCTCTTTTCCCTCCTTATTTCTTTCTTCTTTCTTCCTTCTTCCTTCTTTCTCACTTTCTACTCTCTCTCTCACCCCATTAACAAGGTTTTCTTTTCTTCTTCCCTCCTTACTTTTTATTATTCTTCTTATTTTTATATGTTATCTTCTTTTCTTTTCTTTTTATTTCATTATCCATATTTTCTTTTTCTTTCTTTTTCCTTTTTACTTGGTGTTGGAAATTTATTTGAGTCATTATTTCTCATTATATGCTTGTGGATTGTTGTAAAATTGTTTGGCAATTAAAAAAAGGGTTGCTTGCATGTTTACCTTAATACTTTCTATACCTTATTTATCATGCATGCTATGTGCTTGTGAAAAAGCCCATATGGCATTATGCGTTTTTCTACATTATCCTATTATTCAATGCTTACTTTTCACAAATTCTCTTTACTATTGTATTAATTGAATTAATTGTCAATACAAACGTGATGATTTGTTACGAGTGATGCTTGATCTATGCTACTCATGCCTTTGCCACATGCCAATAAACACCTTGCATTCACTTGTCATCATATGCACTAACTATTTTCCATTGATGACTTTTCACATGTAGTCATGACCATGTGTTAACATCATTTACCTTTTACTGTGCATTCATCACCACCCTTCTCCGTTCTTCCTTGCTCTATCTCTTTGAATTTATTACTTTTTTCCTTTTTAGAATGGCCACCAAGAAGGAAAGAGAAAGCTACTCCCAAACACAGCAAGAGAGAACAAAAGAGCATAGTGCAGAGCCTCTTCAACTGCAGTAACCCTCACAAAAAGATAAGAGGATATAAAGGTGATGAAAAGAAAAGCTTCCCAGCAAAGGACACTGCGCATTTCCCAATCGTACTGTGAGAGATGTTCCCCATCCTGGCAGAAAGGAGTACAACAACGAATACCTTCTTTCCTCCCCCATATTGCTACTTTGTTGAGCGCAAATTGAAAAGACAATGGGGTTTCCTACAGAGACAGCCGAGGTAGGTCAATCTTTCTTGGGTAGTCAGTTCTACTCCAACTTCCACCTGCCAACCCTGCAGTCTGTCTTTGTCTTCAGAAGCAAGTCCCCATTACAGAAGAGGTCATTCAAAAAGCTTAGGTCTTCCCCCTGTTCCAGAAGGATTGGACGCCTTTCAAGAAGCGCACTCAACGCCAGATGTACCAATTTGACTGGGACGCCGTTCTCAGATTATCGCACTACCTGGAGCCGTGGATCTAGGATACCATCGTACCCCCCTAAGGAATATCGCTTAGACTTACCTTGAGGCTCCGTATGGGCAAGATCATGTCCCATTACGTCTTCCGAGCACTCACGAGTCCTCCTTCACTCGGACATGGCCGTTCTACTATGGTGCATCCTTACAGACCAACCTCTGAACTACCAAGACACATCCGGAATGCCATGGGACACGACAAATTCGGGCAAC